>NC_092729.1:73200867-74571070 GCF_047496885.1 Scyliorhinus torazame | reverse complement strand
GGGTTTCTGCAGGTTGTGTTATTGTGAGGTGATTGGAGATGCTGAGGACGGGTTTCTGCAGGTTGTGTTATTGGGAGGTGAGTGGAGACGCTGGGGATGGGTTTCTGCAGGTTGTGATATTGGAAGGTGAGTGGAGATGCTGCGGATGTGTTTCTGCAGGTTGTGTTATTGGGAGGTGAATGGAGATGCTGAGGATGGGTTTCTGCAGGTTGTGTTATTGGGAGGTGAGTGGAGATGCTGTGGATGGGTTTCTGCAGGTTGTGTTATTGTGAGGTGATTGGAGATGCTGAGGATGGGTTTCTGCAGGTTGTGTTATTGGGAGGTGAGTGGAGACGCTGGGGATGGGTTTCTGTAGGTTGTGTTATTGGAATGTGAGTGGAGATGCTGAGGATGGGTTTCTGCAGGTTGTGTTATTGTGAGGTGATTGGAGATGCTGAGGATGGGTTTCTGCAGGTTGTGTTATTGGGAGGTGAGTGGAGGCGCTGGGGATAGGTTTCTGCAGGTTGTGTTATTGGAATGTGAGTGGAGATGCTGAGGATGGGTTTCTGCAGGTTGTGTTATTGGGAGGTGAGTGGAGATGCTGAGGATAGGTTTCTGCAGGTTGTGTTATTGGGAGGTGAGTGAAGATGCTGAGGATGGGTTTCTGCAGTTGTGTTATTGGGAGGTGAGTGGAGATGCTGAGGATGGGTTTCTGCAGGTTGTGTTATTGGGGGGTGAGTGGAGATGCTGAGGATGGGTTACTGCAGGTTGTGTTATTGGGAGGTGAGTGGAGATGCTGAGGATGGGTTTCTGCAGGTTGTGTGATTGGGAGGTAAGTGGAGATGCTGTGGATGGGTTTCTGGAGGTTGTGTTATTGTGAGGTGATTGGAGATGCTGAGGATGGGTTTCTGCAGGTTGTGTTATTGGGAGGTGAGTGGAGACGCTGGGGATGGGTTTCTGCAGGTTGTGTTATTGGAATGTGAGTGGAGATGCTGAGGATGTGTTTCTGCAGGTTGTGTTATTGGGAGGTGAGTGAAGATGCTGAGGATGGGTTTCTGCAGGTTGTGTTATTGGGAGGTGAGTGGAGATACTGAGGATGGGTTTCTGCAGGTTGTGTTATTGGAAGGTTAGTGAAGATGCTGAGGATGTGTTTCTGCAGGTTGTGTTATTGGGAAGTGAGTGAAGATGCTGAGGATGGGTTCCTGCAGGTTGTGTTATTGGGAGGTGAGTGAAGATGCTGAGAATGGGTTTCCGCAAGTTGTGTTTTTGGAAGGTTAGGGAAGATGCTGAGGATGGTTTTCTGCAGGTTGTGTTATTGGGAGGTGAGTGGAGTTGCTGAGGATGGGTTTCTGCAGGTAGTGTTATTGGGAGGTGTGTGGAGATGCTGAGGATGGGTTCTGCAGGTTGTGTTATTGGGAGGTGAGTGGAGATGCTGAGGATGGGTTTCTGCAGGTTGTGTTATTGGTAGGTTAGTGGAGATGCTGAGGATGGGTTTCTGCAGGTTGTGTTATTGGGAGGTGAGTGAAGATGCTGAGGATGGGTTTCTGCATGTTGTGTTATTGGAAGGTGAGTGGAGATGCTGAGGATGGGTTTCTGCAGGTTGTGTTATTGGAAGGTTAGTGGAGATGCTGAGGATGGTTTTCTGTAGATTGTGTTATTGGAAGGTTAGGCAAGATGCTGATGATGGGTTTCTGCAGTTTGTGTTATTGGAAGGTTAGTGACGATGCTGAGGATGGTTTTCTGCAGGTTGTGTTATTGGAAGTTTAGTGAAGAGGCTGAGGATGGTTTTCTGCAGGTTGTGTTATTGGAAGTTTAGTGAAGAGGCTGAGGATGGGTTTCTGCAGGTTGTGTTATTTGAAGGTTAGGGAAGATGCGGAGGATGGTTTTCTGCAGATTGTGTTATTGGGAGGTCAGTGAAGATACTGAGGATGGGTTTCTGCAGGTTGTGATATTGGGAGGTTAGTGGAGATGCTGAGGATGGGATTCTGCAGGTTGTGTTATTGGGAGGTGAGTGGAGATGCTGAGGATGGGTTTCTGCAGGTTGTGTTGTTGGAAAGTTGGGGAAGATGCTGAGGATGGTTTTCTGCAGATTATGTTATTGGAAGGTTAGTGAAGATGCTGAGGATGTGTTTCTGCAGGTTGTGTTATTGGGAGGTTAGTGAAGATGCTGAGGATGGGTTTCTGCAGGTTGTGCTATTGGGAGGTGAGTGGAGATGCTGAGGATGGGTTTCTGCAGGTTGTGTTATTGGGAGGTGAGTGGAGATGCTGAGGATGGGTTTCTGCAGGTTGTGTTATTGGGAGGTGAGTGGTGATGCTGAGGATGGGTTTCTGCAGGTTGTGTTATTGGGAGGTGAGTGGAGATGCTGAAGATGGGTTTCTGCAGGTTGTGTTATTGGGAGGTGAGTGAAGATGCTGAGGATGGGTTTCTGCAGGTTGTGTTATTGGAAGGTTAATGAAGATGCTGAGAATGGGTTTCTACAGGTTGTGTTATTGGGAGGTGAGTGCAGATGCTGAGGATGGGTTTCTGCAGGTTGTGCAGGGAGGTGAGTGAAGATGATGAGGATGGGTTTCTGCAGGTTGTGTTATTGGAAGGTTAGTGAAGATGCTGAGAATGGGTTTCTGCAGGTTGTGTTATTGGGAGGTGAGTGCAGATTCTGAGGATGGGTTTCTGCAGGTTGTGCAGGAAGGTGAGTGGAGATGCTGAGGTTGGGTTTCTGCAGGTTGTGTTATTGGGAGGTGAGTGGAGATGCTGAGGATGGGTTTCTGCAGGTTGTGTTATTGGGAGGTGAGTGGAGATGCTGAGGATGGGTTTCTGCAGGTTGTGTTATTGTGAGGTGAGTGGAGATGCTGCGGATGTGTTTCTGCAGGTTGTGTTATTGGGAGGTGAGTGGAGATCCTGAGGATGTGTTTCTGCAGGTTGTGCTATTGGGAGGTGAGTGGAGATGCTGAGGATGGGTTTCTGCAGGTTGTGTTATTGTGAGGTGAGTGGAGATGCTGCGGATGTGTTTCTGCAGGTTGTGTTATTGGGAGGTGAGTGAAGATGCTGAGGATGGGTTTCTGCAGGTTGTGTTATTGTGAGTTGAGTGGAAATGCTGCGGATGTGTTTCTGCAGGTTGTGTTATTGGAAGGTGAGTGGAGATGCTGAGGATGGGTTTCTGCAGGTTGTGTTATTGGAAGGTGAGTGGAGATGCTGAGGATGGGTTTCTGCAGGTTGTGTTATTGGAAGGTGAGTGAAGATGCTGAGGATGGGTTTCTGCAGGTTGTGTTATTGGAAGGTGAGTGGAGATGCTGAGGATGGGTTTCTGCAGGTTGTGTTATTGGGAGGTGAGTGAAGATGCTGAGGATGGGTTTCTGCAGGTTGTGTTATTGTGAGGTGAGTGGAGATGCTGCGGATGTGTTTCTGCAGGTTGTGTTATTGGGAGGTGAGTGGAGATCCTGAGGATGTGTTTCTGCAGGTTGTGCTATTGGGAGGTGAGTGGAGATGCTGAGGATGGGATTCTGCAGGTTGTGTTATTGGGAGGTGAGTGGAGATGCTGTGGATGGGTTTCTGCAGGTTGTGTTATTGTGAGGTGATTGGAGATGCTGAGGATGGGTTTCTGCAGGTTGTGTTATTGGGAGTTAAGTGGAGACGCTGGGGATGGGTTTCTGCAGGTTGTGATATTGGAAGGTGAGTGGAGATGCTGCGGATGTGTTTCTGCAGGTTGTGTTATTGGGAGGTGAGTGGAGATGCTGAGGATGGGTTTCTGCAGGTTGTGTTATTGGGAGGTGAGTGGAGATGCTGTGGATGGGTTTCTGCAGGTTGTGTTATTGTGAGGTGATTGGAGATGCTGAGGATGGGTTTCTGCAGGTTGTGTTATTGGGAGGTGAGTGGAGACGCTAGGGATGGGTTTCTGCAGGTTGTGTTATTGGAATGTGAGTGGAGATGCTGAGGATGGGTTTCTGCAGGTTGTGTTATTGTGAGGTGATTGGAGATGCTGAGGATGGGTTTCTGCAGGTTGTGTTATTGGGAGGTGAGTGGAGGCGCTGGGGATGGGTTTCTGCAGGTTGTGTTATTGGAATGTGAGTGGAGATGCTGAGGATGGGTTTCTGCAGGTTGTGTTATTGGGAGGTGAGTGGAGATGCTGAGGATAGGTTTCTGCAGGTTGTGTTATTGGGAGGTGAGTGGAGATGCTGAGGATGGGTTTCTGCAGGTTGTGTTGTTGGAAGGTTGGGGAAGATGCTGAGGATGGTTTTCTGCAGATTATGTTATTGGAAGGTTAGTGAAGATGCTGAGGATGTGTTTCTGCAGGTTGTGTTATTGGGAGGTGAGTGGAGATGCTGTGGATGGGTTTCTGCAGGTTGTGTTATTGTGAGGTGATTGGAGATGCTGAGGATGGGTTTCTGCAGGTTGTGTTATTGGGAGGTGAGTGGAGACGCTGGGGATGGGTTTCTGCAGGTTGTGTTATTGGAATGTGAGTGGAGATGCTGAGGATGGGTTTCTGCAGGTTGTGTTATTGTGAGGTGATTGGAGATGCTGAGGATGGGTTTCTGCAGGTTGTGTTATTGGGAGGTGAGTGGAGGCGCTGGGGATAGGTTTCTGCAGGTTGTGTTATTGGAATGTGAGTGGAGATGCTGAGGATGGGTTTCTGCAGGTTGTGTTATTGGGAGGTGAGTGGAGATGCTGAGGATAGGTTTCTGCAGGTTGTGTTATTGGGAGGTGAGTGAAGATGCTGAGGATGGGTTTCTGCAGTTGTGTTATTGGGAGGTGAGTGGAGATGCTGAGGATGGGTTTCTGCAGGTTGTGTTATTGGGGGGTGAGTGGAGATGCTGAGGATGGGTTACTGCAGGTTGTGTTATTGGGAGGTGAGTGGAGATGCTGAGGATGGGTTTCTGCAGGTTGTGTGATTGGGAGGTAAGTGGAGATGCTGTGGATGGGTTTCTGGAGGTTGTGTTATTGTGAGGTGATTGGAGATGCTGAGGATGGGTTTCTGCAGGTTGTGTTATTGGGAGGTGAGTGGAGACGCTGGGGATGGGTTTCTGCAGGTTGTGTTATTGGAATGTGAGTGGAGATGCTGAGGATGTGTTTCTGCAGATTGTGTTATTGGGAGGTGAGTGAAGATGCTGAGGATGGGTTTCTGCAGGTTGTGTTATTGGGAGGTGAGTGGAGATACTGAGGATGGGTTTCTGCAGGTTGTGTTATTGGAAGGTTAGTGAAGATGCTGAGGATGTGTTTCTGCAGGTTGTGTTATTGGGAAGTGAGTGAAGATGCTGAGGATGGGTTTCTGCAGGTTGTGTTATTGGGAGGTGAGTGAAGATGCTGAGAATGGGTTTCCGCAAGTTGTGTTTTTGGAAGGTTAGGGAAGATGCTGAGGATGGTTTTCTGCAGGTTGTGTTATTGGGAGGTGAGTGGAGTTGCTGAGGATGGGTTTCTGCAGGTAGTGTTATTGGGAGGTGTGTGGAGATGCTGAGGATGGGTTCTGCAGGTTGTGTTATTGGGAGGTGAGTGGAGATGCTGAGGATGGGTTTCTGCAGGTTGTGTTATTGGTAGGTTAGTGGAGATGCTGAGGATGGGTTTCTGCAGGTTGTGTTATTGGGAGGTGAGTGAAGATGCTGAGGATGGGTTTCTGCATGTTGTGTTATTGGAAGGTGAGTGGAGATGCTGAGGATGGGTTTCTGCAGGTTTTGTTATTGGGAGGTGTGTGGAGATGCTGAGGATGGGTTCTGCAGGTTGTGTTATTGGGAGGTGAGTGGAGATGCTGAGGATGGGTTTCTGCAGGTTGTGTTATTGGAAGGTTAGTGGAGATGCTGAGGATGGTTTTCTGTAGATTGTGTTATTGGAAGGTTAGGCAAGATGCTGAGGATGGGTTTCTGCAGTTTGTGTTAGTGGAAGGTTAGGGACGATGCTGAGGATGGTTTTCTGCAGGTTGTGTTATTGGAAGTTTAGTGAAGAGGCTGAGGATGGTTTTCTGCAGGTTGTGTTATTGGAAGTTTAGTGAAGAGGCTGAGGATGGGTTTCTGCAGGTTGTGTTATTTGAAGGTTAGGGAAGATGCGGAGGATGGGTTTCTGCAGGTTGTGATATTGGGAGGTTAGTGGAGATGCTGAGGATGGGATTCTGCAGGTTGTGTTATTGGGAGGTGAGTGGAGATGCTGAGGATGGGTTTCTGCAGGTTGTGTTGTTGGAAGGTTGGGGAAGATGCTGAGGATGGTTTTCTGCAGATTATGTTATTGGAAGGTTAGTGAAGATGCTGAGGATGTGTTTCTGCAGGTTGTGTTATTGGGAGGTTAGTGAAGATGCTGAGGATGGGTTTCTGCAGGTTGTGCTATTGGGAGGTGAGTGGAGATGCTGAGGATGGGTTTCTGCAGGTTGTGTTATTGGGAGGTGAGTGGAGATGCTGAGGATGGGTTTCTGCAGGTTGTGTTATTGGGAGGTGAGTGGTGATGCTGAGGATGGGTTTCTGCAGGTTGTGTTATTGGGAGGTTAGTGGAGCTGCTGAAGATGGGTTTCTGCAGGTTGTGTTATTGGAATGTGAGTGGAGATGCTGAGGATGGGTTTCTGCAGGTTGTGTTATTGGGAGGTGAGTGAAGATGCTGAGGATGGGTTTCTGCAGGTTGTGTTATTGGAAGGTTAGTGAAGATGCTGAGGATGTGTTTCTGCAGGTTGTGCTATTGGAAGGTGAGTGGAGATGCTGTGGATGGGTTTCTGCAGGTTGCGATATTGGGAGGTTAGTGGAGATGCTGAGGATGGGATGCTGCAGGTTGTGTTATTGGGAGGTGAGTGGAGATGCTGAGGATGGGTTTCTGCAGGTTGTGTTGTTGGAAGGTTGGGGAAGATGCTGACGATGTGTTTCTGCAGGTTGTGCTATTGGAAGGTGAGTGGAGATGCTGAGGATGGGTTTCTGCAGGTTGTGATATTGGGAGGTTAGTGGAGATGCTGAGGATGGGATTCTGCAGGTTGTGTTATTGGGAGGTGAGTGGAGATGCTGAGGATGGGTTTCTGCAGGTTGTGTTGTTGGAAGGTTGGGGAAGATGCTGAGGATGGTTTTCTGCAGATTGTGTTATTGGAAGGTAAGTGAAGATGCTCAGGATGTGTTTCTGCAGGTTGTGTTATTGGGAGGTTAGTGAAGATGCTGAGGATGGGTTTCTGCAGGTTGTGCTATTGGGAGGTGAGTGGAGATGCTGAGGATGGGTTTCTGCAGGTTGTGTTATTGGGAGGTGAGTGGAGATGCTGAGGATGGGATTCTGCAGGTTGTGTTATTGGGAGGTGAGTGGAGATGCTGAGGATGGGTTTCTGCAGGTTGTGTTATTGGAAGGTTAGTGAAGATGCTGAGGATGTGCTTCTGCAGGTTGTGTTATTGGGAGGTTAGTGAAGATGCTGAGGATGGGTTTCTGCAGGTTGTGCTACTGGGAGGTGAGTGGAGATGCTGAGGATGGGTTTCTGCAGGTTGTGTTATTGAGAGGTGAGTGGAGATGCTGAGGATGGGTTTCTGCAGGTTGTGTTATTGGGAGGTGAGTGGTGATGCTGAGGATGGGTTTCTGCAGGTTGTGTTATTGGGAGGTGAGTGGAGATGCTGAAGATGGGTTTCTGCAGGTTGTGATATTGGGAGGTGAGTGAAGATGCTGAGGATGGGTTTCTGCAGGTTGTGTTATTGGAAGGTGAGTGAAGATGCTGAGAATGGGTTTCTGCAGGTTGTGTTATTGGGAGGTGAGTGCAGATGCTGAGGATGGGTTTCTGCAGGTTGTGCAGGAAGTTGAGTGGAGATGCTGAGGTTGGGTTTCTGCAGGTTGTGTTATTGTGAGGTGAGTGGAGATGCTGAGGATGGGTTTCTGCAGGTTGTGTTATTGGAAGGTGAGTGGAGATGCTGAGGATGGGTTTCTGCAGGTTGTGTTATTGGGAGGTTAGTGAAGATGCTGAGGATGGGTTTCTGCAGGTTGTGTTATTGGGAGGTGAGTGGAGATGCTGCGGATGTGTTTCTGCAGGTTGTGTTATTGGGAGGTGAGTGGAGATCCTGAGGATGTGTTTCTGCAGGTTGTGCTATTGGGAGGTGAGTGGAGATGCTGAGGATGGGTTTCTGCAGGTTGTGTTATTGGGAGGTGAGTGGAGATGCTGTGGATGGGTTTCTGCAGGTTGTGTTATTGTGAGGTGATTGGAGATGCTGAGGACGGGTTTCTGCAGGTTGTGTTATTGGGAGGTGAGTGGAGACGCTGGGGATGGGTTTCTGCAGGTTGTGATATTGGAAGGTGAGTGGAGATGCTGCGGATGTGTTTCTGCAGGTTGTGTTATTGGGAGGTGAATGGAGATGCTGAGGATGGGTTTCTGCAGGTTGTGTTATTGGGAGGTGAGTGGAGATGCTGTGGATGGGTTTCTGCAGGTTGTGTTATTGTGAGGTGATTGGAGATGCTGAGGATGGGTTTCTGCAGGTTGTGTTATTGGGAGGTGAGTGGAGACGCTGGGGATGGGTTTCTGTAGGTTGTGTTATTGGAATGTGAGTGGAGATGCTGAGGATGGGTTTCTGCAGGTTGTGTTATTGTGAGGTGATTGGAGATGCTGAGGATGGGTTTCTGCAGGTTGTGTTATTGGGAGGTGAGTGGAGGCGCTGGGGATAGGTTTCTGCAGGTTGTGTTATTGGAATGTGAGTGGAGATGCTGAGGATGGGTTTCTGCAGGTTGTGTTATTGGGAGGTGAGTGGAGATGCTGAGGATGGGTTTCTGCAGGTTGTGTTGTTGGAAGGTTGGGGAAGATGCTGAGGATGGTTTTCTGCAGATTATGTTATTGGAAGGTTAGTGAAGATGCTGAGGATGTGTTTCTGCAGGTTGTGTTATTGGGAGGTTAGTGAAGATGCTGAGGATGGGTTTCTGCAGGTTGTGCTATTGGGAGGTGAGTGGAGATGCTGAGGATGGGTTTCTGCAGGTTGTGTTATTGGGAGGTGAGTGGAGATGCTGAGGATGGGTTTCTGCAGGTTGTGTTATTGGGAGGTGAGTGGTGATGCTGAGGATGGGTTTCTGCAGGTTGTGTTATTGGGAGGTTAGTGGAGCTGCTGAAGATGGGTTTCTGCAGGTTGTGTTATTGGAATGTGAGTGGAGATGCTGAGGATGGGTTTCTGCAGGTTGTGTTATTGGGAGGTGAGTGAAGATGCTGAGGATGGGTTTCTGCAGGTTGTGTTATTGGAAGGTTAGTGAAGATGCTGAGGATGTGTTTCTGCAGGTTGTGCTATTGGAAGGTGAGTGGAGATGCTGTGGATGGGTTTCTGCAGGTTGCGATATTGGGAGGTTAGTGGAGATGCTGAGGATGGGATGCTGCAGGTTGTGTTATTGGGAGGTGAGTGGAGATGCTGAGGATGGGTTTCTGCAGGTTGTGTTGTTGGAAGGTTGGGGAAGATGCTGACGATGTGTTTCTGCAGGTTGTGCTATTGGAAGGTGAGTGGAGATGCTGAGGATGGGTTTCTGCAGGTTGTGATATTGGGAGGTTAGTGGAGATGCTGAGGATGGGATTCTGCAGGTTGTGTTATTGGGAGGTGAGTGGAGATGCTGAGGATGGGTTTCTGCAGGTTGTGTTGTTGGAAGGTTGGGGAAGATGCTGAGGATGGTTTTCTGCAGATTGTGTTATTGGAAGGTAAGTGAAGATGCTCAGGATGTGTTTCTGCAGGTTGTGTTATTGGGAGGTTAGTGAAGATGCTGAGGATGGGTTTCTGCAGGTTGTGCTATTGGGAGGTGAGTGGAGATGCTGAGGATGGGTTTCTGCAGGTTGTGTTATTGGGAGGTGAGTGGAGATGCTGAGGATGGGATTCTGCAGGTTGTGTTATTGGGAGGTGAGTGGAGATGCTGAGGATGGGTTTCTGCAGGTTGTGTTATTGGAAGGTTAGTGAAGATGCTGAGGATGTGCTTCTGCAGGTTGTGTTATTGGGAGGTTAGTGAAGATGCTGAGGATGGGTTTCTGCAGGTTGTGCTACTGGGAGGTGAGTGGAGATGCTGAGGATGGGTTTCTGCAGGTTGTGTTATTGGGAGGTGAGTGGAGATGCTGAGGATGGGTTTCTGCAGGTTGTGTTATTGGGAGGTGAGTGGTGATGCTGAGGATGGGTTTCTGCAGGTTGTGTTATTGGGAGGTGAGTGGAGATGCTGAAGATGGGTTTCTGCAGGTTGTGATATTGGGAGGTGAGTGAAGATGCTGAGGATGGGTTTCTGCAGGTTGTGTTATTGGAAGGTGAGTGAAGATGCTGAGAATGGGTTTCTGCAGGTTGTGTTATTGGGAGGTGAGTGCAGATGCTGAGGATGGGTTTCTGCAGGTTGTGCAGGATGTTGAGTGGAGATGCTGAGGTTGGGTTTCTGCAGGTTGTGTTATTGTGAGGTGAGTGGAGATGCTGAGGATGGGTTTCTGCAGGTTGTGTTATTGGAAGGTGAGTGGAGATGCTGAGGATGGGTTTCTGCAGGTTGTGTTATTGGGAGGTTAGTGAAGATGCTGAGGATGGGTTTCTGCAGGTTGTGTTATTGGGAGGTGAGTGGAGATGCTGCGGATGTGTTTCTGCAGGTTGTGTTATTGGGAGGTGAGTGGAGATCCTGAGGATGTGTTTCTGCAGGTTGTGCTATTGGGAGGTGAGTGGAGATGCTGAGGATGGGTTTCTGCAGGTTGTGTTATTGGGAGGTGAGTGGAGATGCTGTGGATGGGTTTCTGCAGGTTGTGTTATTGTGAGGTGATTGGAGATGCTGAGGACGGGTTTCTGCAGGTTGTGTTATTGGGAGGTGAGTGGAGACGCTGGGGATGGGTTTCTGCAGGTTGTGATATTGGAAGGTGAGTGGAGATGCTGCGGATGTGTTTCTGCAGGTTGTGTTATTGGGAGGTGAATGGAGATGCTGAGGATGGGTTTCTGCAGGTTGTGTTATTGGGAGGTGAGTGGAGATGCTGTGGATGGGTTTCTGCAGGTTGTGTTATTGTGAGGTGATTGGAGATGCTGAGGATGGGTTTCTGCAGGTTGTGTTATTGGGAGGTGAGTGGAGACGCTGGGGATGGGTTTCTGTAGGTTGTGTTATTGGAATGTGAGTGGAGATGCTGAGGATGGGTTTCTGCAGGTTGTGTTATTGTGAGGTGATTGGAGATGCTGAGGATGGGTTTCTGCAGGTTGTGTTATTGGGAGGTGAGTGGAGGCGCTGGGGATAGGTTTCTGCAGGTTGTGTTATTGGAATGTGAGTGGAGATGCTGAGGATGGGTTTCTGCAGGTTGTGTTATTGGGAGGTGAGTGGAGATGCTGAGGATAGGTTTCTGCAGGTTGTGTTATTGGGAGGTGAGTGAAGATGCTGAGGATGGGTTTCTGCAGTTGTGTTATTGGGAGGTGAGTGGAGATGCTGAGGATGGGTTTCTGCAGGTTGTGTTATTGGGGGGTGAGTGGAGATGCTGAGGATGGGTTACTGCAGGTTGTGTTATTGGGAGGTGAGTGGAGATGCTGAGGATGGGTTTCTGCAGGTTGTGTGATTGGGAGGTAAGTGGAGATGCTGTGGATGGGTTTCTGGAGGTTGTGTTATTGTGAGGTGATTGGAGATGCTGAGGATGGGTTTCTGCAGGTTGTGTTATTGGGAGGTGAGTGGAGACGCTGGGGAAGGGTTTCTGCAGGTTGTGTTATTGGAATGTGAGTGGAGATGCTGAGGATGTGTTTCTGCAGGTTGTGTTATTGGGAGGTGAGTGAAGATGCTGAGGATGGGTTTCTGCAGGTTGTGTTATTGGGAGGTGAGTGGAGATACTGAGGATGGGTTTCTGCAGGTTGTGTTATTGGAAGGTTAGTGAAGATGCTGAGGATGTGTTTCTGCAGGTTGTGTTATTGGGAAGTGAGTGAAGATGCTGAGGATGGGTTCCTGCAGGTTGTGTTATTGGGAGGTGAGTGAAGATGCTGAGAATGGGTTTCCGCAAGTTGTGTTTTTGGAAGGTTAGGGAAGATGCTGAGGATGGTTTTCTGCAGGTTGTGTTATTGGGAGGTGAGTGGAGTTGCTGAGGATGGGTTTCTGCAGGTAGTGTTATTGGGAGGTGTGTGGAGATGCTGAGGATGGGTTCTGCAGGTTGTGTTATTGGGAGGTGAGTGGAGATGCTGAGGATGGGTTTCTGCAGGTTGTGTTATTGGTAGGTTAGTGGAGATGCTGAGGATGGGTTTCTGCAGGTTGTGTTATTGGGAGGTGAGTGAAGATGCTGAGGATGGGTTTCTGCATGTTGTGTTATTGGAAGGTGAGTGGAGATGCTGAGGATGGGTTTCTGCAGGTTGTGTTATTGGAAGGTTAGTGGAGATGCTGAGGATGGTTTTCTGTAGATTGTGTTATTGGAAGGTTAGGCAAGATGCTGATGATGGGTTTCTGCAGTTTGTGTTATTGGAAGGTTAGTGACGATGCTGAGGATGGTTTTCTGCAGGTTGTGTTATTGGAAGTTTAGTGAAGAGGCTGAGGATGGTTTTCTGCAGGTTGTGTTATTGGAAGTTTAGTGAAGAGGCTGAGGATGGGTTTCTGCAGGTTGTGTTATTTGAAGGTTAGGGAAGATGCGGAGGATGGTTTTCTGCAGATTGTGTTATTGGGAGGTCAGTGAAGATACTGAGGATGGGTTTCTGCAGGTTGTGATATTGGGAGGTTAGTGGAGATGCTGAGGATGGGATTCTGCAGGTTGTGTTATTGGGAGGTGAGTGGAGATGCTGAGGATGGGTTTCTGCAGGTTGTGTTGTTGGAAGGTTGGGGAAGATGCTGAGGATGGTTTTCTGCAGATTATGTTATTGGAAGGTTAGTGAAGATGCTGAGGATGTGTTTCTGCAGGTTGTGTTATTGGGAGGTTAGTGAAGATGCTGAGGATGGGTTTCTGCAGGTTGTGCTATTGGGAGGTGAGTGGAGATGCTGAGGATGGGTTTCTGCAGGTTGTGTTATTGGGAGGTGAGTGGAGATGCTGAGGATGGGTTTCTGCAGGTTGTGTTATTGGGAGGTGAGTGGTGATGCTGAGGATGGGTTTCTGCAGGTTGTGTTATTGGGAGGTGAGTGGAGATGCTGAAGATGGGTTTCTGCAGGTTGTGTTATTGGGAGGTGAGTGAAGATGCTGAGGATGGGTTTCTGCAGGTTGTGTTATTGGAAGGTTAATGAAGATGCTGAGAATGGGTTTCTACAGGTTGTGTTATTGGGAGGTGAGTGCAGATGCTGAGGATGGGTTTCTGCAGGTTGTGCAGGGAGGTGAGTGAAGATGATGAGGATGGGTTTCTGCAGGTTGTGTTATTGGAAGGTTAGTGAAGATGCTGAGAATGGGTTTCTGCAGGTTGTGTTATTGGGAGGTGAGTGCAGATTCTGAGGATGGGTTTCTGCAGGTTGTGCAGGAAGGTGAGTGGAGATGCTGAGGTTGGGTTTCTGCAGGTTGTGTTATTGGGAGGTGAGTGGAGATGCTGAGGATGGGTTTCTGCAGGTTGTGTTATTGGGAGGTGAGTGGAGATGCTGAGGATGGGTTTCTGCAGGTTGTGTTATTGTGAGGTGAGTGGAGATGCTGCGGATGTGTTTCTGCAGGTTGTGTTATTGGGAGGTGAGTGGAGATCCTGAGGATGTGTTTCTGCAGGTTGTGCTATTGGGAGGTGAGTGGAGATGCTGAGGATGGGTTTCTGCAGGTTGTGTTATTGTGAGGTGAGTGGAGATGCTGCGGATGTGTTTCTGCAGGTTGTGTTATTGGGAGGTGAGTGAAGATGCTGAGGATGGGTTTCTGCAGGTTGTGTTATTGTGAGTTGAGTGGAAATGCTGCGGATGTGTTTCTGCAGGTTGTGTTATTGGAAGGTGAGTGGAGATGCTGAGGATGGGTTTCTGCAGGTTGTGTTATTGGAAGGTGAGTGGAGATGCTGAGGATGGGTTTCTGCAGGTTGTGTTATTGGAAGGTGAGTGAAGATGCTGAGGATGGGTTTCTGCAGGTTGTGTTATTGGAAGGTGAGTGGAGATGCTGAGGATGGGTTTCTGCAGGTTGTGTTATTGGGAGGTGAGTGAAGATGCTGAGGATGGGTTTCTGCAGGTTGTGTTATTGTGAGGTGAGTGGAGATGCTGCGGATGTGTTTCTGCAGGTTGTGTTATTGGGAGGTGAGTGGAGATCCTGAGGATGTGTTTCTGCAGGTTGTGCTATTGGGAGGTGAGTGGAGATGCTGAGGATGGGATTCTGCAGGTTGTGTTATTGGGAGGTGAGTGGAGATGCTGTGGATGGGTTTCTGCAGGTTGTGTTATTGTGAGGTGATTGGAGATGCTGAGGATGGGTTTCTGCAGGTTGTGTTATTGGGAGTTAAGTGGAGACGCTGGGGATGGGTTTCTGCAGGTTGTGATATTGGAAGGTGAGTGGAGATGCTGCGGATGTGTTTCTGCAGGTTGTGTTATTGGGAGGTGAGTGGAGATGCTGAGGATGGGTTTCTGCAGGTTGTGTTATTGGGAGGTGAGTGGAGATGCTGTGGATGGGTTTCTGCAGGTTGTGTTATTGTGAGGTGATTGGAGATGCTGAGGATGGGTTTCTGCAGGTTGTGTTATTGGGAGGTGAGTGGAGACGCTAGGGATGGGTTTCTGCAGGTTGTGTTATTGGAATGTGAGTGGAGATGCTGAGGATGGGTTTCTGCAGGTTGTGTTATTGTGAGGTGATTGGAGATGCTGAGGATGGGTTTCTGCAGGTTGTGTTATTGGGAGGTGAGTGGAGGCGCTGGGGATGGGTTTCTGCAGGTTGTGTTATTGGAATGTGAGTGGAGATGCTGAGGATGGGTTTCTGCAGGTTGTGTTATTGGGAGGTGAGTGGAGATGCTGAGGATAGGTTTCTGCAGGTTGTGTTATTGGGAGGTGAGTGGAGATGCTGAGGATGGGTTTCTGCAGGTTGTGTTGTTGGAAGGTTGGGGAAGATGCTGAGGATGGTTTTCTGCAGATTATGTTATTGGAAGGTTAGTGAAGATGCTGAGGATGTGTTTCTGCAGGTTGTGTTATTGGGAGGTGAGTGGAGATGCTGTGGATGGGTTTCTGCAGGTTGTGTTATTGTGAGGTGATTGGAGATGCTGAGGATGGGTTTCTGCAGGTTGTGTTATTGGGAGGTGAGTGGAGACGCTGGGGATGGGTTTCTGCAGGTTGTGTTATTGGAATGTGAGTGGAGATGCTGAGGATGGGTTTCTGCAGGTTGTGTTATTGTGAGGTGATTGGAGATGCTGAGGATGGGTTTCTGCAGGTTGTGTTATTGGGAGGTGAGTGGAGGCGCTGGGGATAGGTTTCTGCAGGTTGTGTTATTGGAATGTGAGTGGAGATGCTGAGGATGGGTTTCTGCAGGTTGTGTTATTGGGAGGTGAGTGGAGATGCTGAGGATAGGTTTCTGCAGGTTGTGTTATTGGGAGGTGAGTGAAGATGCTGAGGATGGGTTTCTGCAGTTGTGTTATTGGGAGGTGAGTGGAGATGCTGAGGATGGGTTTCTGCAGGTTGTGTTATTGGGGGGTGAGTGGAGATGCTGAGGATGGGTTACTGCAGGTTGTGTTATTGGGAGGTGAGTGGAGATGCTGAGGATGGGTTTCTGCAGGTTGTGTGATTGGGAGGTAAGTGGAGATGCTGTGGATGGGTTTCTGGAGGTTGTGTTATTGTGAGGTGATTGGAGATGCTGAGGATGGGTTTCTGCAGGTTGTGTTATTGGGAGGTGAGTGGAGACGCTGGGGATGGGTTTCTGCAGGTTGTGTTATTGGAATGTGAGTGGAGATGCTGAGGATGTGTTTCTGCAGGTTGTGTTATTGGGAGGTGAGTGAAGATGCTGAGGATGGGTTTCTGCAGGTTGTGTTATTGGGAGGTGAGTGGAGATACTGAGGATGGGTTTCTGCAGGTTGTGTTATTGGAAGGTTAGTGAAGATGCTGAGGATGTGTTTCTGCAGGTTGTGTTATTGGGAAGTGAGTGAAGATGCTGAGGATGGGTTTCTGCAGGTTGTGTTATTGGGAGGTGAGAGAAGATGCTGAGAATGGGTTTCCGCAAGTTGTGTTTTTGGAAGGTTAGGGAAGATGCTGAGGATGGTTTTCTGCAGGTTGTGTTATTGGGAGGTGAGTGGAGTTGCTGAGGATGGGTTTCTGCAGGTAGTGTTATTGGGAGGTGTGTGGAGATGCTGAGGATGGGTTCTGCAGGTTGTGTTATTGGGAGGTGAGTGGAGATGCTGAGGATGGGTTTCTGCAGGTTGTGTTATTGGTAGGTTAGTGGAGATGCTGAGGATGGGTTTCTGCAGGTTGTGTTATTGGGAGGTGAGTGAAGATGCTGAGGATGGGTTTCTGCATGTTGTGTTATTGGAAGGTGAGTGGAGATGCTGAGGATGGGTTTCTGCAGGTTTTGTTATTGGGAGGTGTGTGGAGATGCTGAGGATGGGTTCTGCAGGTTGTGTTATTGGGAGGTGAGTGGAGATGCTGAGGATGGGTTTCTGCAGGTTGTGTTATTGGAAGGTTAGTGGAGATGCTGAGGATGGTTTTCTGTAGATTGTGTTATTGGAAGGTTAGGCAAGATGCTGAGGATGGGTTTCTGCAGTTTGTGTTAGTGGAAGGTTAGGGACGATGCTGAGGATGGTTTTCTGCAGGTTGTGTTATTGGAAGTTTAGTGAAGAGGCTGAGGATGGTTTTCTGCAGGTTGTGTTATTGGAAGTTTAGTGAAGAGGCTGAGGATGGGTTTCTGCAGGTTGTGTTATTTGAAGGTTAGGGAAGATGCGGAGGATGGGTTTCTGCAGGTTGTGATATTGGGAGGTTAGTGGAGATGCTGAGGATGGGATTCTGCAGGTTGTGTTATTGGGAGGTGAGTGGAGATGCTGAGGATGGGTTTCTGCAGGTTGTGTTGTTGGAAGGTTGGGGAAGATGCTGAGGATGGTTTTCTGCAGATTATGTTATTGGAAGGTTAGTGAAGATGCTGAGGATGTGTTTCTGCAGGTTGTGTTATTGGGAGGTTAGTGAAGATGCTGAGGATGGGTTTCTGCAGGTTGTGCTATTGGGAGGTGAGTGGAGATGCTGAGGATGGGTTTCTGCAGGTTGTGTTATTGGGAGGTGAGTGGAGATGCTGAGGATGGGTTTCTGCAGGTTGTGTTATTGGGAGGTGAGTGGTGATGCTGAGGATGGGTTTCTGCAGGTTGTGTTATTGGGAGGTTAGTGGAGCTGCTGAAGATGGGTTTCTGCAGGTTGTGTTATTGGGAGGTGAGTGAAGATGCTGAGGATGGGTTTCTGCAGGTTGTGTTATTGGAAGGTTAGTGAAGATGCTGAGAATGGGTTTCTGCAGGTTGTGTTATTGGGAGGTGAGTGCAGATGCTGAGGATGGGTTTCTGCAGGTTGTGCAGGGAGGTGAGTGAAGATGATGAGGATGGGTTTCTGCAGGTTGTGTTATTGGAAGGTTAGTGAAGATGCTGAGAATGGGTTTCTGCAGGTTGTGTTATTGGGAGGTGAGTGCAGATGCTGAGGATGGGTTTCTGCAGGTTGTGCAGGAAGGTGAGTGGAGATGCTGAGGTTGGGTTTCTGCAGGTTGTGTTATTGGGAGGTGAGTGGAGATGCTGAGGATGGGTTTCTGCAGGTTGTGTTATTGGGAGGTGAGTGAAGATGCTGAGGATGGGTTTCTGCAGGTTGTGTTATTGTGAGGTGAGTGGAGATGCTGCGGATGTGTTTCTGCAGGTTCTGTTATTGGGAGGTGAGTGGAGATCCTGAGGATGTGTTTCTGCAGGTTAGTGCTATTGGGAGGTGAGTGGAGATGCTGAGGATGGGTTTCTGCAGGTTGTGTTATTGTGAGGTGAGTGGAGATGCTGCGGATGAGTTTCTGCAGGTTGTGTTATTGGGAGGTGAGTGAAGATGCTGAGGATGGGTTTCTGCAGGTTGTGTTATTGTGAGGTGAGTGGAGATGCTGCGGATGTGTTTCTGCAGGTTGTGTTATTGGAAGGTGAGTGGAGATGCTGAGGATGGGTTTCTGCAGGTTGTGTTATTGGAAGGTGAGTGGAGATGCTGAGGATGGGTTTCTGCAGGTTGTGTTATTGGAAGGTGAGTGAAGATGCTGAGGATGGGTTTCTGCAGGTTGTGTTATTGGAAGGTGAGTGGAGATGCTGAGGATGGGTTTCTGCAGGTTGTGTTATTGGGAGGTGAGTGAAGATGCTGAGGATGGGTTTCTGCAGGTTGTGTTATTGTGAGGTGAGTGGAGATGCTGCGGATGTGTTTCTGCAGGTTGTGTTATTGGGAGGTGAGTGGAGATCCTGAGGATGTGTTTCTGCAGGTTGTGCTATTGGGAGGTGAGTGGAGATGCTGAGGATGGGATTCTGCAGGTTGTGTTATTGGGAGGTGAGTGGAGATGCTGTGGATGGGTTTCTGCAGGTTGTGTTATTGTGAGGTGATTGGAGATGCTGAGGATGGGTTTCTGCAGGTTGTGTTATTGGGAGTTAAGTGGAGACGCTGGGGATGGGTTTCTGCAGGTTGTGATATTGGAAGGTGAGTGGAGATGCTGCGGATGTGTTTCTGCAGGTTGTGTTATTGGGAGGTGAGTGGAGATGCTGAGGATGGGTTTCTGCAGGTTGTGTTATTGGGAGGTGAGTGGAGATGCTGTGGATGCGTTTCTGCAGGTTGTGTTATTGTGAGGTGATTGGAGATGCTGAGGATGGGTTTCTGCAGGTTGTGTTATTGGGAGGTGAGTGGAGACGCTAGGGATGGGTTTCTGCAGGTTGTGTTATTGGAATGTGAGTGGAGATGCTGAGGATGGGTTTCTGCAGGTTGTGTTATTGTGAGTTGATTGGAGATGCTGAGGATGGGTTTCTGCAGGTTGTGTTATTGGGAGGTGAGTGGAGGCGCTGGGGATGGGTTTCTGCAGGTTGTGTTATTGGAATGTGAGTGGAGATGCTGAGGATGGGTTTCTGCAGGTTGTGTTATTGGGAGGTGAGTTGAGATGCTGAGGATAGGTTTCTGCAGGTTGTGTTATTGGGAGGTGAGTGGAGATGCTGAGGATGGGTTTCTGCAGGTTGTGTTGTTGGAAGGTTGGGGAAGATGCTGAGGATGGTTTTCTGCAGATTATGTTATTGGAAGGTTAGTGAAGATGCTGAGGATGTGTTTCTGCAGGTTGTGTTATTGGGAGGTTAGTGAAGATGCTGAGGATGGGTTTCTGCAGGTTGTGCTATTGGGAGGTGAGTGGAGATGCTGAGGATGGGTTTCTGCAGGTTGTGTTATTGGGAGGTGAGTGGAAATGCTGAGGATGGGTTTCTGCAGGTTGTGTTATTGGGAGGTGAGTGGTGATGCTGAGGATGGGTTTCTGCAGGTTGTGTTATTGGGAGGTGAGTGGAGATGCTGAAGATGGGTTTCTGCAGGTTGTGTTATTGGGAGGTGAGTGAAGATGCTGAGGATGGGTTTCTGCAGGTTGTGTTATTGGAAGGTTA
This sequence comes from Scyliorhinus torazame, assembly GCF_047496885.1. Lineage (NCBI taxonomy): Eukaryota > Metazoa > Chordata > Chondrichthyes > Carcharhiniformes > Scyliorhinidae > Scyliorhinus > Scyliorhinus torazame. Next base: position 74,551,765 of record NC_092729.1, on the reverse strand, counting down.
GTGAAGATGCTGAGAATGGGTTTCTGCAGGTTGTGTTATTGGGAGGTGAGTGCAGATGCTGAGGATGGGTTTCTGCAGGTTATGCAGGGAGGTGAGTGAAGATGATGAGGATGGGTTTCTGCAGGTTGTGTTATTGGAAGGTTAGTGAAGATGCTGAGAATGGGTTTCTGCAGGTTGTGTTATTGGGAGGTGAGTGCAGATGCTGAGGATGGGTTTCTGCAGGTTGTGCAGGAAGGTGAGTGGAGATGCTGAGGTTGGGTTTCTGCAGGTTGTGTTATTGGGAGGTGAGTGGAGATGCTGAGGATGGGTTTCTGCAGGTTGTGTTATTGGAAGGTGAGTGGAGATGCTGAGGATGGGTTTCTGCAGGTTGTGTTATTGGGAGGTGAGTGAAGATGCTGAGGATGGGTTTCTGCAGGTTGTGTTATTGTGAGGTGAGTGGAGATGCTGCGGATGTGTTTCTGCAGGTTGTGTTATTGGGAGGTGAGTGGAGATCCTGAGGATGTGTTTCTGCAGGTTGTGCTATTGGGAGGTGAGTGGAGATGCTGAGGATGGGATTCTGCAGGTTGTGTTATTGGGAGGTGAGTGGAGATGCTGTGGATGGGTTTCTGCAGGTTGTGTTATTGTGAGGTGATTGGAGATGCTGAGGATGGGTTTCTGCAGGTTGTGTTATTGGGAGTTAAGTGGAGACGCTGGGGATGGGTTTCTGCAGGTTGTGATATTGGAAGGTGAGTGGAGATGCTGCGGATGTGTTTCTGCAGGTTGTGTTATTGGGAGGTGAGTGGAGATGCTGAGGATGGGTTTCTGCAGGTTGTGTTATTGGGAGGTGAGTGGAGATGCTGTGGATGGGTTTCTGCAGGTTGTGTTATTGTGAGGTGATTGGAGATGCTGTGGATGGGTTTCTGCAGGTTGTGTTATTGGGAGGTGAGTGGAGACGCTAGGGATGGGTTTCTGCAGGTTGTGTTATTGGAATGTGAGTGGAGATGCTGAGGTTGGGTTTCTGCAGGTTGTGTTATTGTGAGGTGATTGGAGATGCTGAGGATGGGTTTCTGCAGGTTGTGTTATTGGGAGGTGAGTGGAGGCGCTGGGGATGGGTTTCTGCAGGTTGTGTTATTGGAATGTGAGTGGAGATGCTGAGGATGGGTTTCTGCAGGTTGTGTTATTGGGAGGTGAGTGGAGATGCTGAGGATAGGTTTCTGCAGGTTGTGTTATTGGGAGGTGAGTGAAGATGCTGAGGATGGGTTTCTGCAGTTGTGTTATTGGGAGGTGAGTGGAGATGCTGAGGATGGGTTTCTGCAGGTTGTGTTATTGGGGGGTGAGTGGAGATGCTGAGGATGGGTTACTGCAGGTTGTGTTATTGGGAGGTGAGTGGAGATGCTGAGGATGGGTTTCTGCAGGTTGTGTGATTGGGAGGTAAGTGGAGATGCTGTGGATTGGTTTCTGGAGGTTGTGTTATTGTGAGGTGATTGGAGATGCTGAGGATGGGTTTCTGCAGGTTGTGTTATTGGGAGGTGAGTGGAGACGCTGGGGATGGGTTTCTGCAGGTTGTGTTATTGGAATGTGAGTGGAGATGCTGAGGATGTGTTTCTGCAGGTTGTGTTATTGGGAGGTGAGTGAAGATGCTGAGGATGGGTTTCTGCAGGTTGTGTTATTGGGAGGTGAGTGGAGATACTGAGGATGGGTTTCTGCAGGTTGTGTTATTGGAAGGTTAGTGAAGATGCTGAGGATGTGTTTCTGCAGGTTGTGTTATTGGGAAGTGAGTGAAGATGCTGAGGATGGGTTTCTGCAGGTTGTGTTATTGGGAGGTGAGTGAAGATGCTGAGAATGGGTTTCCGCAAGTTGTGTTTTTGGAAGGTTAGGGAAGATGCTGAGGATGGTTTTCTGCAGGTTGTGTTATTGGGAGGTGAGTGGAGTTGCTGAGGATGGGTTTCTGCAGGTAGTGTTATTGGGAGGTGTGTGGAGATGCTGAGGATGGGTTCTGCAGGTTGTGTTATTGGGAGGTGAGTGGAGATGCTGAGGATGGGTTTCTGCAGGTTGTGTTATTGGTAGGTTAGTGGAGATGCTGAGGATGGGTTTCTGCAGGTTGTGTTATTGGAAGGTTAGGCAAGATGCTGAGGATGGGTTTCTGCAGGTTGTGTTATTGGGAGGTGAGTGGAGATGCTGAGGATGGTTTTCTGCAGGTTGTGTTATTGGAAGTTTAGTGAAGAGGCTGAGGATGGTTTTCTGCAGGTTGTGTTATTGGAAGTTTAGTGAAGAGGCTGAGGATGGGTTTCTGCAGGTTGTGTTATTTGAAGGTTAGGGAAGATGCGGAGGATGGTTTTCTGCAGATTGTGTTATTGGGAGGTCAGTGAAGATGCTGAGGATGGGTTTCTGCAGGTTGTGATATTGGGAGGTTAGTGGAGATGCTGAGGATGGGATTCTGCAGGTTGTGTTATTGGGAGGTGAGTGGAGATGCTGAGGATGGGTTTCTGCAGGTTGTGTTGTTGGAAGGTTGGGGAAGATGCTGAGGATGGTTTTCTGCAGATTATGTTATTGGAAGGTTAGTGAAGATGCTGAGGATGTGTTTCTGCAGGTTGTGTTATTGGGAGGTTAGTGAAGATGCTGAGGATGGGTTTCTGCAGGTTGTGCTATTGGGAGGTGAGTGGAGATGCTGAGGATGGGTTTCTGCAGGTTGTGTTATTGGGAGGTGAGTGGAGATGCTGAGGATGGGTTTCTGCAGGTTGTGTTATTGGGAGGTGAGTGGTGATGCTGAGGATGGGTTTCTGCAGGTTGTGTTATTGGGAGGTTAGTGGAGATGCTGAAGATGGGTTTCTGCAGGTTGTGTTATTGGGAGGTGAGTGAAGATGCTGAGGATGGGTTTCTGCAGGTTGTGTTATTGGAAGGTTAGTGAAGATGCTGAGAATGGGTTTCTGCAGGTTGTGTTATTGGGAGGTGAGTGCAGATGCTGAGGATGGGTTTCTGCAGGTTGTGCAGGGAGGTGAGTGAAGATGATGAGGATGGGTTTCTGCAGGTTGTGTTATTGGAAGGTTAGTGAAGATGCTGAGAATGGGTTTCTGCAGGTTGTGTTATTGGGAGGTGAGTGCAGATGCTGAGGATGGGTTTCTGCAGGTTGTGCAGGAAGGTGAGTGGAGATGCTGAGGTTGGGTTTCTGCAGGTTGTGTTATTGGGAGGTGAGTGGAGATGCTGAGGATGGGTTTCTGCAGGTTGTGTTATTGGGAGGTGAGTGAAGATGCTGAGGATGTGTTTCTGCAGGTTGTGTTATTGTGAGGTGAGTGGAGATGCTGCGGATGTGTTTCTGCAGGTTCTGTTATTGGGAGGTGAGTGGAGATCCTGAGGATGTGTTTCTGCAGGTTGTGCTATTGGGAGGTGAGTGGAGATGCTGAGGATGGGTTTCTGCAGGTTGTGTTATTGTGAGGTGAGTGGAGATGCTGCGGATGTGTTTCTGCAGGTTGTGTTATTGGAAGGTGAGTGGAGATGCTGAGGATGGGTTTCTGCAGGTTGTGTTATTGGAAGGTGAGTGGAGATGCTGAGGATGGGTTTCTGCAGGTTGTGTTATTGGAAGGTGAGTGAAGATGCTGAGGATGGGTTTCTGCAGGTTGTGTTATTGGAAGGTGAGTGGAGATGCTGAGGATGGGTTTCTGCAGGTTGTGTTATTGGGAGGTGAGTGAAGATGCTGAGGATGGGTTTCTGCAGGTTGTGTTATTGTGAGGTGAGTGGAGATGCTGCGGATGTGTTTCTGCAGGTTGTGTTATTGGGAGGTGAGTGGAGATCCTGAGGATGTGTTTCTGCAGGTTGTGCTATTGGGAGGTGAGTGGAGATGCTGAGGATGGGATTCTGCAGGTTGTGTTATTGGGAGGTGAGTGGAGATGCTGTGGATGGGTTTCTGCAGGTTGTGTTATTGTGAGGTGATTGGAGATGCTGAGGATGGGTTTCTGCAGGTTGTGTTATTGGGAGTTAAGTGGAGACGCTGGGGATGGGTTTCTGCAGGTTGTGATATTGGAAGGTGAGTGGAGATGCTGCGGATGTGTTTCTGCAGGTTGTGTTATTGGGAGGTGAGTGGAGATGCTGAGGATGGGTTTCTGCAGGTTGTGTTATTGGGAGGTGAGTGGAGATGCTGTGGATGCATTTCTGCAGGTTGTGTTATTGTGAGGTGATTGGAGATGCTGAGGATGGGTTTCTGCAGGTTGTGTTATTGGGAGGTGAGTGGAGACGCTAGGGATGGGTTTCTGCAGGTTGTGTTATTGGAATGTGAGTGGAGATGCTGAGGATGGGTTTCTGCAGGTTGTGTTATTGTGAGTTGATTGGAGATGCTGAGGATGGGTTTCTGCAGGTTGTGTTATTGGGAGGTGAGTGGAGGCGCTGGGGATGGGTTTCTGCAGGTTGTGTTATTGGAATGTGAGTGGAGATGCTGAGGATGGGTTTCTGCAGGTTGTGTTATTGGGAGGTGAGTTGAGATGCTGAGGATAGGTTTCTGCAGGTTGTGTTATTGGGAGGTGAGTGGAGATGCTGAGGATGGGTTTCTGCAGGTTGTGTTGTTGGAAGGTTGGGGAAGATGCTGAGGATGGTTTTCTGCAGATTATGTTATTGGAAGGTTAGTGAAGATGCTGAGGATGTGTTTCTGCAGGTTGTGTTATTGGGAGGTTAGTGAAGATGCTGAGGATGGGTTTCTGCAGGTTGTGCTATTGGGAGGTGAGTGGAGATGCTGAGGATGGGTTTCTGCAGGTTGTGTTATTGGGAGGTGAGTGGAGATGCTGAGGATGGGTTTCTGCAGGTTGTGTTATTGGGAGGTGAGTGGTGATGCTGAGGATGGGTTTCTGCAGGTTGTGTTATTGGGAGGTGAGTGGAGATGCTGAAGATGGGTTTCTGCAGGTTGTGTTATTGGGAGGTGAGTGAAGATGCTGAGGATGGGTTTCTGCAGGTTGTGTTATTGGAAGGTTAGTGAAGATGCTGAGAATGGGTTTCTGCAGGTTGTGTTATTGGGAGGTGAGTGCAGATGCTGAGGATGGGTTTCTGCAGGTTATGCAGGGAGGTGAGTGAAGATGATGAGGATGGGTTTCTGCAGGTTGTGTTATTGGAAGGTTAGTGAAGATGCTGAGAATGGGTTTCTGCAGGTTGTGTTATTGGGAGGTGAGTGCAGATGCTGAGGATGGGTTTCTGCAGGTTGTGCAGGAAGGTGAGTGGAGATGCTGAGGTTGGGTTTCTGCAGGTTGTGTTATTGGGAGGTGAGTGGAGATGCTGAGGATGGGTTTCTGCAGGTTGTGTTATTGGAAGGTGAGTGGAGATGCTGAGGATGGGTTTCTGCAGGTTGTGTTATTGTGAGGTGAGTGAAGATGCTGAGGATGGGTTTCTGCAGGTTGTGTTATTGTGAGGTGAGTGGAGATGCTGCGGATGTGTTTCTGCAGGTTGTGTTATTGGGAGGTGAGTGGAGATCCTGAGGATGTGTTTCTGCAGGTTGTGCTATTGGGAGGTGAGTGGAGATGCTGAGGATGGGATTCTGCAGGTTGTGTTATTGGGAGGTGAGTGGAGATGCTGTGGATGGGTTTCTGCAGGTAGTGTTATTGTGAGGTGATTGGAGATGCTGAGGATGGGTTTCTGCAGGTTGTGTTATTGGGAGTTAAGTGGAGACGCTGGGGATGGGTTTCTGCAGGTTGTGATATTGGAAGGTGAGTGGAGATGCTGCGGATGTGTTTCTGCAGGTTGTGTTATTGGGAGGTGAGTGGAGATGCTGTGGATGGGTTTCTGCAGGTTGTGTTATTGTGAGGTGATTGGAGATGCTGAGGATGGGTTTCTGCAGGTTGTGTTATTGGGAGGTGAGTGGAGACGCTAGGGATGGGTTTCTGCAGGTTGTGTTATTGGAATGTGAGTGGAGATGCTGAGGTTGGGTTTCTGCAGGTTGTGTTATTGTGACGTGATTGGAGATGCTGAGGATGCGTTTCTGCAGGTTGTGTTATTGGGAGGTGAGTGGAGGCGCTGGGGATGGGTTTCTGCAGGTTGTGTTATTGGAATGTGAGTGGAGATGCTGAGGATGGGTTTCTGCAGGTTGTGTTATTGGGAGGTGAGTGGAGATGCTGAGGATAGGTTTCTGCAGGTTGTGTTATTGGGAGGTGAGTGAAGATGCTGAGGATGGGTTTCTGCAGTTGTGTTATTGGGAGGTGAGTGGAGATGCTGAGGATGGGTTTCTGCAGGTTGTGTTATTGGAGGGTGAGTGGAGATGCTGAGGATGTGTTACTGCAGGTTGTGTTATTGGGAGGTGAGTGGAGATGCTGAGGATGGGTTTCTGCAGGTTGTGTTATTGGGAGGTGAGTGGAGATGCTGTGGATGGGTTTCTGGAGGTTGTGTTATTGTGAGGTGATTGGAGATGCTGAGGATGGGTTTCTGCAGGTTGTGTTATTGGCAGGTGAGTGGAGACGCTGGGGATGGGTTTCTGCAGGTTGTGTTATTGGAATGTGAGTGGAGATGCTGAGGATGTGTTTCTGCAGGTTGTGTTATTGGGAGTTGAGTGAAGATGCTGAGGATGGGTTTCTGCAGGTTGTGTTATTGGGAGGTGAGTGGAGATACTGAGGATGGGTTTCTGCAGGTTGTGTTATTGGAAGGTTAGTGAAGATGCTGAGGATGTGTTTCTGCAGGTTGTGTTATTGGGAGGTGAGTGAAGATGCTGAGGATGGGTTTCTGCATGTTGTGTTATTGGAAGGTGAGTGAAGATGCTGAGGATGGGTTTCTGCAGGTTGTGTTATTGGAAGGTTAGTGGAGATGCTGAGGATGGTTTTCTGCAGATTGTGTTATTGGAAGGTTAGGTAAGATGCTGAGGATGGGTTTCTGCAGTTTGTGTTATTGGAAGGTTAGGGATGATGCTGAGGATGGTTTTCTGCAGGTTGTGTTATTGGAAGTTTAGTGAAGAGGCTGAGGATGGTTTTCTGCAGGTTGTGTTATTGGAAGTTTAGTGAAGAGGCTGAGGATGGGTTTCTGCAGGTTGTGTTATTTGAAGGTTAGGGAAGATGCGGAGGATGGTTTTCTGCAGATTGTGTTATTGGGAGGTCAGTGAAGAAGCTGAGGATGGGTTTCTGCAGGTTGTGATATTGGGAGGTTAGTGGAGATGCTGAGGATGGGATTCTGCAGGTTGTGTTATTGGGAGGTGAGTGGAGATGCTGAGGATGGGTTTCTGCAGGTTGTGTTGTTGGAAGGTTGGGGAAGATGCTGAGGATGGTTTTCTGCAGATTATGTTATTGGAAGGTTAGTGAAGATGCTGAGGATGTGTTTCTGCAGGTTGTGTTATTGGGAGGTTAGTGAAGATGCTGAGGATGGGTTTCTGCAGGTTGTGCTATTGGGAGGTGAGTGGAGATGCTGAGGATGGGTTTCTGCAGGTTGTGTTATTGGGAGGTGAGTGGAGATGCTGAGGATGGGTTTCTGCAAGTTGTGTTATTGGGAGGTGAGTGGTGATGCTGAGGATGGGTTTCTGCAGGTTGTGTTATTGGGAGGTGAGTTGAGATGCTGAAGATGGGTTTCTGCAGGTTGTGTTATTGGGAGGTGAGTGAAGATGCTGAGGATGGGTTTCTGCAGGTTGTGTTATTGGAAGGTTAGTGAAGATGCTGAGAATGGGTTTCTGCAGGTTGTGTTATTGGGAGGTGAGTGCAGATGCTGAGGATGGGTTTCTGCAGCTTGTGCAGGGAGGTGAGTGAAGATGATGAGGATGGGTTTCTGCAGGTTGTGTTATTGGAAGGTTAGTGAAGATGCTGAGAATGGGTTTCTGCAGGTTGTGTTATTGGGAGGTGAGTGCAGATGCTGAGGATGGGTTTCTGCAGGTTGTGCAGGAAGGTGAGTGGAGATGCTGAGGTTGGGTTTCTGCAGGTTGTGTTATTGTGAGGTGAGTGGAGTTGCTGAGGATGGGTTTCTGCAGGTTGTGTTATTGGGAGGTGAGTGGAGACGCTAGGGATGGGTTTCTGCAGGTTGTGTTATTGGAATGTGATTGGAGATGCTGAGGATGGGTTTCTGCAGGTTGTGTTATTGTGAGGTGATTGGAGATGCTGAGGATGGGTTTCTGCAGGTTGTGTTATTGGGAGGTGAGTGGAGGCGCTGGGGATGGGTTTCTGCAGGTTGTGTTATTGGAATGTGAGTGGAGATGCTGAGGATGGGTTTCTGCAGGTTGTGTTATTGGGAGGTGAGTGGAGATGCTGAGGATAGGTTTCTGCAGGTTGTGTTATTGGGAGGTGAGTGAAGATGCTGAGGATGGGTTTCTGCAGTTGTGTTATTGGGAGGTGAGTGGAGATGCTGAGGATGGGTTTCTGCAGGTTGTGTTATTGGAGGGTGAGTGGAGATGCTGAGGATGTGTTACTGCAGGTTGTGTTATTGGGAGGTGAGTGGAGATGCTGAGGATGGGTTTCTGCAGGTTGTGTTATTGGGAGGTGAGTGGAGATGCTGTGGATGGGTTTCTGGAGGTTGTGTTATTGTGAGGTGATTGGAGATGCTGAGGATGGGTTTCTGCAGGTTGTGTTATTGGCAGGTGAGTGGAGACGCTGGGGATGGGTTTCTGCAGGTTGTGTTATTGGAATGTGAGTGGAGATGCTGAGGATGTGTTTCTGCAGGTTGTGTTATTGGGAGGTGAGTGAAGATGCTGAGGATGGGTTTCTGCAGGTTGTGTTATTGGGAGGTGAGTGGAGATACTGAGGATGGGTTTCTGCAGGTTGTGTTATTGGAAGGTTAGTGAAGATGCTGAGGATGTGTTTCTGCAGGTTGTGTTATTGGGAGGTGAGTGAAGATGCTGAGGATGGGTTTCTGCATGTTGTGTTATTGGAAGGTGAGTGAAGATGCTGAGGATGGGTTTCTGCAGGTTGTGTTATTGGAAGGTTAGTGGAGATGCTGAGGATGGTTTTCTGCAGATTGTGTTATTGGAAGGTTAGGCAAGATGCTGAGGATGGGTTTCTGCAGTTTGTGTTATTGGAAGGTTAGGGACGATGCTGAGGATGGTTTTCTGCAGGTTGTGTTATTGGAAGTTTAGTGAAGAGGCTGAGGATGGTTTTCTGCAGGTTGTGTTATTGGAAGTTTAGTGAAGAGGCTGAGGATGGGTTTCTGCAGGTTGTGTTATTTGAAGGTTAGGGAAGATGCGGAGGATGGTTTTCTGCAGATTGTGTTATTGGGAGGTCAGTGAAGATGCTGAGGATGGGTTTCTGCAGGTTGTGATATTGGGAGGTTAGTGGAGATGCTGAGGATGGGATTCTGCAGGTTGTGTTATTGGGAGGTGAGTGGAGATGCTGAGGATGGGTTTCTGCAGGTTGTGTTGTTGGAAGGTTGGGGAAGATGCTGAGGATGGTTTTCTGCAGATTATGTTATTCGAAGGTTAGTGAAGATGCTGAGGATGTGTTTCTGCAGGTTATGTTATTGGGAGGTTAGTGAAGATGATGAGGATGGGTTTCTGCAGGTTGTGCTATTGGGAGGTGAGTGGAGATGCTGAGGATGGGTTTCTGCAGGTTGTGTTATTGGGAGGTGAGTGGAGATGCTGAGGATGGGTTTCTGCAAGTTGTGTTATTGGGAGGTGAGTGGTGATGCTGAGGATGGGTTTCTGCAGGTTGTGTTATTGGGAGGTGAGTGGAGATGCTGAAGATGGGTTTCTGCAGGTTGTGTTATTGGGAGGTGAGTGAAGATGCTGAGGATGGGTTTCTGCAGGTTGTGTTATTGGAAGGTTAGTGAAGATGCTGAGAATGGGTTTCTGCAGGTTGTGTTATTGGGAGGTGAGTGCAGATGCTGAGGATGGGTTTCTGCAGCTTGTGCAGGGAGGTGAGTGAAGATGATGAGGATGGGTTTCTGCAGGTTGTGTTATTGGAAGGTTAGTGAAGATGCTGAGAATGGGTTTCTGCAGGTTGTGTTATTGGGAGGTGAGTGCAGATGCTGAGGATGGGTTTCTGCAGGTTGTGCAGGAAGGTGAGTGGAGATGCTGAGGTTGGGTTTCTGCAGGTTGTGTTATTGTGAGGTGAGTGGAGTTGCTGAGGATGGGTTTCTGCAGGTTGTGTTATTGGAAGGTGAGTGGAGATGCTGAGGATGGGTTTCTGCAGGTTGTGTTATTGGGAGGTGAGTGAAGATGCTGAGGATGGGTTTCTGCAGGTTGTGTTATTGTGAGGTGAGTGGAGATGCTGCGGATGTGTTTCTGCAGGTTGTGTTATTGGGAGGTGAGTGGAGATCCTGAGGATGTGTTTCTGCAGGTTGTGCTATTGGGAGGTGAGTGGAGATGCTGATGATGGGATTCTGCAGGTTGTGTTATTGGGAGGTGAGTGGAGATGCTGTGGATGGGTTTCTGCAGGTTGTGTTATTGTGAGGTGATTGGAGATGCTGAGGATGGGTTTCTGCAGGTTAAGTTATTGGGAGTTGAGTGGAGACGCTGGGGATGGTTTTCTGCAGGTTGTGATATTGGAAGGTGAGTGGAGATGCTGCGGATGTGTTTCTGCAGGTTGTGTTATTGGGAGGTGAGTGGAGACGCTGGGGATGGGTTTCTGCAGGTTGTGATATTGGAAGGTGAGTGAAGATGCTGAGGATGTGTTTCTGCAGGTTGTGTTATTGGGAGGTGAGTGGAGACGCTGGGGATGGGTTTCTGCAGGTTGTGATATTGGAAGGTGAGTGAAGATGCTGAGGATGGGTTTCTGCAGGTTGTGTTATTGGGAGGTGAGTGGAGATGCTGAGGATGGGTTTCTGCAGGTTGTGTTATTGGGAGGTGAGTGAAGATGCTGAGGATGGGTTTCTGCAGGTTGTGTTATTGGGAGGTGAGTGGAGACGCTGGGGATGGGTTTCTGCAGGTTGTGTTATTGGAATGTGAGTGGAGATGCTGAGGATGGGTTTCTGCAGGTTGTGTTATTGTGAGGTGATTGGAGATGCTGAGGATGGGATTCTGCAGTTGTGTTATTGGGAGGTGAGTGGAGATGCTGAGGATGGGTTTCTGCAGGTTGTGTTATTGGGGGGTGAGTGGAGATGCTGAGGATGGGTTTCTGCAGGTTGTGTTATTGGGAGGTGAGTGGAGATGCTGTGGATGGGTTTCTGGAGGTTGTGTTATTGTGAGGTGATTGGAGATGCTGAGGATGGGTTTCTGCAGGTTGTGTTATTGGGAGGTGAGTGGAGACGCTGGGGATGGGTTTCTGCAGGTTGTGTTATTGGAATGTGAGTGGAGATGCTGAGGATGTGTTTCTGCAGGTTGTGTTATTGGGAGGTGAGTGAAGATGCTGAGGATGGGTTTCTGCAGGTTGTGTTATTGGGAGGTGAGTGGAGATACTGAGGATGGGTTTCTGCAGGTTGTGTTATTGGAAGGTTAGTGAAGATGCTGAGGATGTGTTTCTGCAGGTTGTGTTATTGGGAGGTGAGTGAAGTTGCTGAGGATGGGTACCTGCAGGTTGTGTTATTGGGAGGTGAGTGAAGATGCTGAGAATGGGTTTCCGCAAGTTGTGTTTTTGGAAGGTTAGGGAAGATGCTGAGGATGGGTTTCTGCAGGTTGTGTTATTGGGAGGTGAGTGGAGTTGCTGAGGATGGGTTTCTGCAGGTAGTGTTATTGGGAGGTGTGTGGAGATGCTGAGGATGGGTTCTGCAGGTTGTGTTATTCGGAGGTGAGTGGAGATGCTGAGGATGGGTTTCTGCAGGTTGTGTTATTGGTAGGTTAGTGGAGATGCTGAGGATGGGTTTCTGCAGGTTGTGTTATTGGGAGGTGAGTGAAGATGCTGAGGATGGGTTTCTGCATGTGTTATTGGAAGGTGAGTGAAGATGCTGAGGATGGGTTTCTGCAGGTTGTGATATTGGAAGGTTAGTGGAGATGCTGAGGATGATTTTCTGCAGATTGTGTTATTGGAAGGTTAGTGAAGAGGCTGAGGATGGGTTTCTGCAGGTTGTCTTATTTGAAGGTTAGGGAAGATGCGGAGGATGGTTTTCTGCAGATTGTGTTATTGGGAGGTGAGTGAAGATGCTGAGGATGGGTTTCTGCAGGTTGTGATATTGGGAGGTTAGTGGAGATGCTGAGGATGGGATTCTGCAGGTTGTGTTATTGGGAGGTGAGTGGAGATGCTGAGGATGGGTTTCTGCAGGTTGTGTTGTTGGAAGGTTGGGGAAGATGCTGAGGATGGTTTTCTGCAGATTATGTTATTGGAAGGTTAGTGAAGATGCTGAGGATGTGTTTCTGCAGGTTGTGTTATTGGGAGGTTAGTGAAGATGCTGAGGATGGGTTTCTGCAGGTTGTGCTATTGGGAGGTGAGTGGAGATGCTGAGGATGGGTTTCTGCAGGTTGTGTTATTGGGAGGTGAGTGGAGATGCTGAGGATGGGTTTCTGCAGGTTGTGTTATTGGGAGGTGAGTGGTGATGCTGAGGATGGGTTCCTGCAGGTTGTGTTATTGGGAGGTGAGTGGAGATGCTGAAGATGGGTTTCTGCAGGTTGTGTTATTGGGAGGTGAGTGAAGATGCTGAGGTTGGGTTTCTGCAGGTTGTGTTATTGGAAGGTTAGTGAAGATGCTGAGAATGGGTTTCTGCAGGTTGTGGTATTGGGAGGTGAGTGCAGATGCTGAGGATGGGTTTCTGCAGGTTGTGCAGGAAGGTGAGTGGAGATGCTGCGGATGTGTTTCTGCAGGTTGTGTTATTGGGAGGTGAGTGGAGATGCTGAGGATGTGTTTCTGCAGGTTGTGCTATTGGGAGGTGAGTGGAGATGCTGAGGATGGGTTTCTGCAGGTTGTGTTATTGGGAGGTGAGTGGAGATGCTGTGGATGGGTTTCTGCAGGTTGTGTTATTGTGAGGTGATTGGAGATGCTGAGGATGGGTTTCTGCAGGTTGTGTTATTGGGAGTTGAGTGGAGACGCTGGGGATGGGTTTCTGCAGGTTGTGATATTGGAAGGTGAGTGGAGATGCTGCGGATGTGTTTCTGCAGGTTGTGTTATTGGGAGGTGAGTGGAGATGCTGAGGATGGGTTTCTGCAGGTTGTGTTATTGGGAGGTGAGTGGAGATGCTGTGGATGGGTTTCTGCAGGTTGTGTTATTGTGAGGTGATTGGAGATGCTGAGGATGGGTTTCTGCAGGTTGTGTTATTGGGAGGTGAGTGGAGACGCTGGGGATGGGTTTCTGCAGGTTGTGTTATTCGGAGGTGAGTGGAGATGCTGAGGATGGGTTTCTGCAGTTGTGTTATTGGGAGGTGAGTGGAGATGCTGAGGATGGGTTTCTGCAGGTTGTGTTATTGGGGGGTGAGTGGAGATGCTGAGGATGGGTTTCTGCAGGTTGTGTTATTGGGAGGTGAGTGGAGATGCTGAGGATGGGTTTCTGCAAGTTGTGTTATTGGGAGGTGAGTGGTGATGCTGAGGATGGGTTTCTGCAGGTTGTGTTATTGGGAGGTGAGTTGAGATGCTGAAGATGGGTTTCTGCAGGTTGTGTTATTGGGAGGTGAGTGAAGATGCTGAGGATGGGTTTCTGCAGGTTGTGTTATTGGAAGGTTAGTGAAGATGCTGAGAATGGGTTTCTGCAGGTTGTGTTATTGGGAGGTGAGTGCAGATGCTGAGGATGGGTTTCTGCAGCTTGTGCAGGGAGGTGAGTGAAGATGATGAGGATGGGTTTCTGCAGGTTGTGTTATTGGAAGGTTAGTGAAGATGCTGGGAATGGGTTTCTGCAGGTTGTGTTATTGGGAGGTGAGTGCAGATGCTGAGGATGGGTTTCTGCAGGTTGTGCAGGAAGGTGAGTGGAGATGCTGAGGTTGGGTTTCTGCAGGTTGTGTTATTGTGAGGTGAGTGGAGTTGCTGAGGATGGGTTTCTGCAGGTTGTGTTATTGGGAGGTGAGTGGAGACGCTAGGGATGGGTTTCTGCAGGTTGTGTTATTGGAATGTGATTGGAGATGCTGAGGATGGGTTTCTGCAGGTTGTGTTATTGTGAGGTGATTGGAGATGCTGAGGATGGGTTTCTGCAGGTTGTGTTATTGGGAGGTGAGTGGAGGCGCTGGGGATGGGTTTCTGCAGGTTGTGTTATTGGAATATGAGTGGAGATGCTGAGGATGGGTTTCTGCAGGTTGTGTTATTGGGAGGTGAGTGGAGATGCTGAGGATAGGTTTCTGCAGGTTGTGTTATTGGGAGGTGAGTGAAGATGCTGAGGATGGGTTTCTGCTGTTGTGTTATTGGGAGGTGAGTGGAGATGCTGAGGATGGGTTTCTGCAGGTTGTGTTATTGGAGGGTGAGTGGAGATGCTGAGGATGTGTTACTGCAGGTTGTGTTATTGGGAGGTGAGTGGAGATGCTGAGGATGGGTTTCTGCAGGTTGTGTTATTGGGAGGTGAGTGGAGATGCTGTGGATGGGTTTCTGGAGGTTGTGTTATTGTGAGGTGATTGGAGATGCTGAGGATGGGTTTCTGCAGGTTGTGTTATTGGCAGGTGAGTGGAGACGCTGGGGATGGGTTTCTGCAGGTTGTGTTATTGGAATGTGAGTGGAGATGCTGAGGATGTGTTTCTGCAGGTTGTGTTATTGGGAGGTGAGTGAAGATGCTGAGGATGGGTTTCTGCAGGTTGTGTTATTGGGAGGTGAGTGGAGATACTGAGGATGGGTTTCTGCAGGTTGTGTTATTGGAAGGTTAGTGAAGATGCTGAGGATGTGTTTCTGCAGGTTGTGTTATTGGGAGGTGAGTGAAGATGCTGAGGATGGGTTTCTGCATGTTGTGTTATTGGAAGGTGAGTGAAGATGCTGAGGATGGGTTTCTGCAGGTTGTGTTATTGGAAGGTTAGTGGAGATGCTGAGGATGGTTTTCTGCAGATTGTGTTATTGGAAGGTTAGGCAAGATGCTGAGGATGGGTTTCTGCAGTTTGTGTTATTGGAAGGTTAGGGACGATGCTGAGGATGGTTTTCTGCAGGTTGTGTTATTGGAAGTTTAGTGAAGAGGCTGAGGATGGTTTTCTGCAGGTTGTGTTATTGGAAGTTTAGTGAAGAGGCTGAGGATGGGTTTCTGCAGGTTGTGTTATTTGAAGGTTAGGGAAGATGCGGAGGATGGTTTTCTGCAGATTGTGTTATTGGGAGGTCAGTGAAGATGCTGAGGATGGGTTTCTGCAGGTTGTGATATTGGGAGGTTAGTGGAGATGCTGAGGATGGGATTCTGCAGGTTGTGTTATTGGGAGGTGAGTGGAGATGCTGAGGATGGGTTTCTGCAGGTTGTGTTGTTGGAAGGTTGGGGAAGATGCTGAGGATGGTTTTCTGCAGATTATGTTATTCGAAGGTTAGTGAAGATGCTGAGGATGTGTTTCTGCAGGTTATGTTATTGGGAGGTTAGTGAAGATGCTGAGGATGGGTTTCTGCAGGTTGTGCTATTGGGAGGTGAGTGGAGATGCTGAGGATGGGTTTCTGCAGGTTGTGTTATTGGGAGGTGAGTGGAGATGCTGAGGATGGGTTTCTGCAAGTTGTGTTATTGGGAGGTGAGTGGTGATGCTGAGGATGGGTTTCTGCAGGTTGTGTTATTGGGAGGTGAGTGGAGATGCTGAAGATGGGTTTCTGCAGGTTGTGTTATTGGGAGGTGAGTGAAGATGCTGAGGATGGGTTTCTGCAGGTTGTGTTATTGGAAGGTTAGTGAAGATGCTGAGAATGGGTTTCTGCAGGTTGTGTTATTGGGAGGTGAGTGCAGATGCTGAGGATGGGTTTCTGCAGCTTGTGCAGGGAGGTGAGTGAAGATGATGAGGATGGGTTTCTGCAGGTTGTGTTATTGGAAGGTTAGTGAAGATGCTGAGAATGGGTTTCTGCAGGTTGTGTTATTGGGAGGTGAGTGCAGATGCTGAGGATGGGTTTCTGCAGGTTGTGCAGGAAGGTGAGTGGAGATGCTGAGGTTGGGTTTCTGCAGGTTGTGTTATTGTGAGGTGAGTGGAGTTGCTGAGGATGGGTTTCTGCAGGTTGTGTTATTGGAAGGTGAGTCGAGATGCTGAGGATGGGTTTCTGCAGGTTGTGTTATTGGGAGGTGAGTGAAGATGCTGAGGATGGGTTTCTGCAGGTTGTGTTATTGTGAGGTGAGTGGAGATGCTGCGGATGTGTTTCTGCAGGTTGTGTTATTGGGAGGTGAGTGGAGATCCTGAGGATGTGTTTCTGCAGGTTGTGCTATTGGGAGGTGAGTGGAGATGCTGATGATGGGATTCTGCAGGTTGTGTTATTGGGAGGTGAGTGGAGATGCTGTGGATGGGTTTCTGCAGGTTGTGTTATTGTGAGGTGATTGGAGATGCTGAGGATGGGTTTCTGCAGGTTAAGTTATTGGGAGTTGAGTGGAGACGCTGGGGATGGTTTTCTGCAGGTTGTGATATTGGAAGGTGAGTGGAGATGCTGCGGATGTGTTTCTGCAGGTTGTGTTATTGGGAGGTGAGTGGAGACGCTGGGGATGGGTTTCTGCAGGTTGTGATATTGGAAGGTGAGTGAAGATGCTGAGGATGTGTTTCTGCAGGTTGTGTTATTGGGAGGTGAGTGGAGACGCTGGGGATGGGTTTCTGCAGGTTGTGATATTGGAAGGTGAGTGAAGATGCTGAGGATGGGTTTCTGCAGGTTGTGTTATTGGGAGGTGAGTGGAGATGCTGAGGATGGGTTTCTGCAGGTTGTGTTATTGGGAGGTGAGTGAAGATGCTGAGGATGGGTTTCTGCAGGTTGTGTTATTGGGAGGTGAGTGGAGACGCTGGGGATGGGTTTCTGCAGGTTGTGTTATTGGAATGTGAGTGGAGATGCTGAGGATGGGTTTCTGCAGGTTGTGTTATTGTGAGGTGATTGGAGATGCTGAGGATGGGATTCTGCAGTTGTGTTATTGGGAGGTGAGTGGAGATGCTGAGGATGGGTTTCTGCAGGTTGTGTTATTGGGGGGTGAGTGGAGATGCTGAGGATGGGTTTCTGCAGGTTGTGTTATTGGGAGGTGAGTGGAGATGCTGTGGATGGGTTTCTGGAGGTTGTGTTATTGTGAGGTGATTGGAGATGCTGAGGATGGGTTTCTGCAGGTTGTGTTATTGGGAGGTGAGTGGAGACGCTGGGGATGGGTTTCTGCAGGTTGTGTTATTGGAATGTGAGTGGAGATGCTGAGGATGTGTTTCTGCAGGTTGTGTTATTGGGAGGTGAGTGAAGATGCTGAGGATGGGTTTCTGCAGGTTGTGTTATTGGGAGGTGAGTGGAGATACTGAGGATGGGTTTCTGCAGGTTGTGTTATTGGAAGGTTAGTGAAGATGCTGAGGATGTGTTTCTGCAGGTTGTGTTATTGGGAGGTGAGTGAAGTTGCTGAGGATGGGTACCTGCAGGTTGTGTTATTGGGAGGTGAGTGAAGATGCTGAGAATGGGTTTCCGCAAGTTGTGTTTTTGGAAGGTTAGGGAAGATGCTGAGGATGGGTTTCTGCAGGTTGTGTTATTGGGAGGTGAGTGGAGTTGCTGAGGATGGGTTTCTGCAGGTAGTGTTATTGGGAGGTGTGTGGAGATGCTGAGGATGGGTTCTGCAGGTTGTGTTATTCGGAGGTGAGTGGAGATGCTGAGGATGGGTTTCTGCAGGTTGTGTTATTGGTAGGTTAGTGGAGATGCTGAGGATGGGTTTCTGCAGGTTGTGTTATTGGGAGGTGAGTGAAGATGCTGAGGATGGGTTTCTGCATGTGTTATTGGAAGGTGAGTGAAGATGCTGAGGATGGGTTTCTGCAGGTTGTGATATTGGAAGGTTAGTGGAGATGCTGAGGATGATTTTCTGCAGATTGTGTTATTGGAAGGTTAGTGAAGAGGCTGAGGATGGGTTTCTGCAGGTTGTCTTATTTGAAGGTTAGGGAAGATGCGGAGGATGGTTTTCTGCAGATTGTGTTATTGGGAGGTGAGTGAAGATGCTGAGGATGGGTTTCTGCAGGTTGTGATATTGGGAGGTTAGTGGAGATGCTGAGGATGGGATTCTGCAGGTTGTGTTATTGGGAGCTGAGTGGAGATGCTGAGGATGGGTTTCTGCAGGTTGTGTTGTTGGAAGGTTGGGGAAGATGCTGAGGATGGTTTTCTGCAGATTATGTTATTGGAAGGTTAGTGAAGATGCTGAGGATGTGTTTCTGCAGGTTGTGTTATTGGGAGGTTAGTGAAGATGCTGAGGATGGGTTTCTGCAGGTTGTGCTATTGGGAGGTGAGTGGAGATGCTGAGGATGGGTTTCTGCAGGTTGTGTTATTGGGAGGTGAGTGGAGATGCTGAGGATGGGTTTCTGCAGGTTGTGTTATTGGGAGGTGAGTGGTGATGCTGAGGATGGGTTCCTGCAGGTTGTGTTATTGGGAGGTGAGTGGAGATGCTGAAGATGGGTTTCTGCAGGTTGTGTTATTGGGAGGTGAGTGAAGATGCTGAGGTTGGGTTTCTGCAGGTTGTGTTATTGGAAGGTTAGTGAAGATGCTGAGAATGGGTTTCTGCAGGTTGTGGTATTGGGAGGTGAGTGCAGATGCTGAGGATGGGTTTCTGCAGGTTGTGCAGGAAGGTGAGTGGAGATGCTGCGGATGTGTTTCTGCAGGTTGTGTTATTGGGAGGTGAGTGGAGATGCTGAGGATGTGTTTCTGCAGGTTGTGCTATTGGGAGGTGAGTGGAGATGCTGAGGATGGGTTTCTGCAGGTTGTGTTATTGGGAGGTGAGTGGAGATGCTGTGGATGGGTTTCTGCAGGTTGTGTTATTGTGAGGTGATTGGAGATGCTGAGGATGGGTTTCTGCAGGTTGTGTTATTGGGAGTTGAGTGGAGACGCTGGGGATGGGTTTCTGCAGGTTGTGATATTGGAAGGTGAGTGGAGATGCTGCGGATGTGTTTCTGCAGGTTGTGTTATTGGGAGGTGAGTGGAGATGCTGAGGATGGGTTTCTGCAGGTTGTGTTATTGGGAGGTGAGTGGAGATGCTGTGGATGGGTTTCTGCAGGTTGTGTTATTGTGAGGTGATTGGAGATGCTGAGGATGGGTTTCTGCAGGTTGTGTTATTGGGAGGTGAGTGGAGACGCTGGGGATGGGTTTCTGCAGGTTGTGTTATTCGGAGGTGAGTGGAGATGCTGAGGATGGGTTTCTGCAGTTGTGTTATTGGGAGGTGAGTGGAGATGCTGAGGATGGGTTTCTGCAGGTTGTGTTATTGGGGGGTGAGTGGAGATGCTGAGGATGGGTTTCTGCAGGTTGTGTTATTGGGGGGTGAGTGGAGATGCTGAGGATGGGTTACTGCAGGTTGTGTTATTGGGAGGTGAGTGGAGATGCTGAGGATGGGTTTCTGCAGGTTGTGTTATTGGGAGGTGAGTGGAGATGCTGTGGATGGGTTTCTGGAGGTTGTGTTATTGTGAGGTGATTGGAGATGCTGAGGATGGGTTTCTGCAGGTTGTGTTATTGGGAGGTGAGTGGAGACGTTGGGGATGGGTTTCTGCAGGTTGTGTTAATGGAATGTGAGTGGAGATGCTGAGGATGTGTTTCTGCAGGTTGTGTTATTGGTAGGTGAGTGAAGATGCTGAGGATGGGTTTCTGCAGGTTGTGTTATTGGGAGGTGAGTGGAGATACTGAGGATGGGTTTCTGCAGGTTGTGTTATTGGAAGGTTAGTGAAGATGCTGAGGATGTGTTTCTGCAGGTTGTGTTATTGGGAGGTGAGTGAAGATGCTGAGGATGGGTTTCTGCAGGTTGTGTTATTGGGAGGTGAGTGAAGATGCTGAGAATGGGTTTCCGCAACTTGTGTTTTTGGAAGGTTAGGGAAGATGCTGAGGATGGTTTTCTGCAGGTTGTGTTATTGGGAGGTGAGTGGAGTTGCTGAGGATGGGTTTCTGCAGTAAGTGTTATTGGGAGGTGTGTGGAGATGCTGAGGATGGGTTCTGCAGGTTGTGTTATTGGGAGGTGAGTGGAGATGCTGAGGATGGGTTTCTGCAGTTTGTGTTCTTGGTAGGTTAGTGGAGATGCTGAGGATGGGTTTCTGCAGGTTGTGTTATTGGGAGGTGAGTGAAGATGCTGAGGATGGGTTTCTGCAGGTTGTGTTATTGGAAGTTGAGTGAAGATGCTGAGGATGGGTTTCTGCAGGTTGTGTTATTGGAAGGTTAGTGGAGATGCTGAGGATGGTTTTCTGCAGATTGTGTTATTGGAAGGTTAGGGAAGATGCTGAGGATGGCTTTCTGCAGTTTGTGTTATTGGAAGGTTAGGGACGATGCTGAGGATGGTTTTCTGCAGGTTGTGTTATTGGAAGTTTAGTGAAGAGGCTGAGGATGGTTTTCTGCAGGTTGAGTTATTGGAAGTTTAGTGAAGAGGCTGAGGATGGGTTTCTGCAGGTTGTGTTATTGGGAGGTAAGTGAAAATGCTGAGGATGGGTTTCTGCAGGTTGTGTTATTGGGAGGTTAGTGAAGATTCTGAGGATGGGTTCTGCAGGTTGTGTTTCTGGGAGGTGAGTGGAGATGCTGAGGATGGGTTTCTGCAGGTTGTGTTATTGGGAGGTGAGTGGTGATGCTGAGGATGGGTTTCTGCAGGTTGTGTTATTGGGAGGTGAGTGGAGATGCTGAAGATGGGTTTCTGCAGGTTGTGTTATTGGGAGGTGAGTGAAAATGCTGAGGATGGGTTTCTGCAGGTTGTGTTATTGGAAGGTTAGTGAAGATGCTGAGAATGGGTTTCTGCAGGTTGTGTTATTGGGAGGTGAGTGCAGATGCTGAGGATGGGTTTCTGCAGGTTGTGCAGGAAGGTGAGTGGAGATGCTGAGGATGGGTTTCTGCAGGTTGTGTTATTGGGAGGTGAGTGGAGATGCTGAAGATGGGTTTCTGCAGGTTGTGTTATTGGGAGGTGAGTGAAGATGGTGAGGATGGGTTTCTGCAGGTTGTGTTATTGGAAGGTTAGTGAAGATGCTGAGAATGGGTTTCTGCAGGTTGTGTTATTGGGAGGTGAGTGCAGATGCTGAGGATGGGTTTCTGCAGGTTGTGCAGGAAGGTGAGTGGAGATGCTGAGGATGGGTATCTGCAGGTTGTGTTATTGTGAGGTGAGTGGAGATGCTGAGGATGGGTTTCTGCAGGTTGTGTTATTGGAAGGTGAGTGGAGATGCTGAGGATGGGTTTCTGCAGGTTGTGCTATTGGGAGGTGAGTGGAGATGCTGAGGATGGGTTTCTGCAGTTTGTGTTATTGGGAGGTGAGTGGAGATGCTGTGGATGGGTTTCTGCAGGTTGTGTTATTGTGAGGTGATTGGAGATGCTGAGGATGGGTTTCTGCAGGTTGTGTTACTGGGAGGTGAGTGGAGACGCTGGGGATGGGTTTCTGCAGGTTGTGATATTGGAAGGTGAGTGGAGATGCTGCGGATGTGTTTCTGCAGGTTGTGTTTTTGGGAGGTGAGTGGAGATGCTGAGGATGGGTTTCTGCAGGTTGTGTTATTGTGAGGTGATTGGAGATGCTGAGGATGGGTTTCTGCAGGTTGTGTTATTGGGAGGTGAGTGGAGACGCTGGGAATGGGTTTCTGCAGGTTGTGTTATTGGAATGTGAGTGGAGATGCTGAGGATGGGTTTCTGCAGGTTGTGCTATTGTGAGGTGATTGGAGATGCTGAGGATGGGATTCTGCAGGTTGTGTTATTGGGAGGTGAGTGGAGACGCTGGGGATGGGTTTCTGCAGGTTGTGTTATTGGAATGTGATGGAGATGCTGAGGATGGGTTTCTGCAGGTTGTGTTATTGGGAGGTGAGTGGAGATGCTGAGGATAGGTTTCTGCAGGTTGTGTTATTGGAGGGTGAGTGAAGATGCTGAGGATGGGTTTCTGCAGGTTGTGTTATTGGAATGTGAGTGGAGATGCTGAGGATGTGTTTCTGCAGGTTGTGTTATTGGGAGGTGAGTGAAGATGCTGAGGATGGGTTTCTACAGGTTGTGTTATTGGGAGGTGAGAGGAGATACTGAGGATGGGTTTCTGCAGGTTGTGTTATTGGAAGGTTAGTGAAGATGCTGAGGATGTGTTTCTGCAGGTTGTGTTATTGGGAGGTGAGTGAAGATGCTGAGGATGGGTTTCTGCAGGTTGTGTTATTGGGAGGTGAGTGAAGATGCTGAGAATGGGTTTCTGCAGGTAGTGTTATTGGAAGGTTAGGGACGATGCTGAGGATGGTTTTCTGCAGGTTGTGTTATTGGGAGGTGAGTGGAGTTGCTGAGGATGGGTTTCTGCAGGTAGTGTTATTGGGAGGTGTGTGGAGATGCTGAGGATGGGTTCTGCAGGTTGTGTTATTGGGAGGTGAGTGGAGATGCTGAGGATGGGTTTCTGCAGGTTGTGTTATTGGTAGGTTAGTGGAGATGCTGAGGATGGGTTTCTGCAGGTTGGGTTATTGGGAGGTGAGTGAAGATGCTGAGGATGGGTTTCTGCAGGTTGTGTTATTGGAAGGTGAGTGAAGATGCTGAGGATGGGTTTCTGCAGGTTGTGTTATTGGAAGGTTAGTGGAGATGCTGAGGATGGTTCTCTGCAGATTGTGTTATTGGAAGGTTAGGGAAGATGCTGACGATGGGTTTCTGCAGTTTGTGTTATTGGAAGGGTAGGGACGATGCTGAGGATGGTTTTCTGCAGGTTGTGTTATTGGAAGTTTAGTGAAGAGGCTGAGGATGGTTTTCTGCAGGTTGTGTTGTTGGAAGTTTAGTGAAGAGGCTGAGGATGGGTTTCTGCAGGTTGTGTTATTGGGAGGTTAGTGAAGATTCTGAGGATGGGTTCTGCAGGTTGTGTTTCTGGGAGGTGAGTTGAACTGCTGAGGATGGGTTTCTGCAGGTTGTGTTATTGGGAGGTGAGTGAAGATGCTGAGGATGGGTTTCTGCAGGTTGTGTTATTGGGAGGTGAGTGGAGATGCTGAGGATGGGTTTCTGCAGGTTGTGTTATTGGGAGGTGAGTGGTGATGCTGAGGATGGGTTTCTGCAGGTTGTGTTATTGGGAGGTGAGTGAAGATGCTGAGAATGGGTTTCTGCAGGTAGTGTTATTGGAAGGTTAGGGACGATGCTGAGGATGGTTTTCTGCAGGTTGTGTTATTGGGAGGTGAGTGGAGTTGCTGAGGATGGGTTTCTGCAGGTAGTGTTATTGGGAGGTGTGTGAAGATGCTGAGGATGGGTTCTGCAGGTTGTGTTATTGGGAGGTGAGTGGAGATGCTGAGGATGGGTTTCTGCAGGTTGTGTTATTGGTAGGTTAGTGGAGATGCTGAGGATGGGTATCTGCAGGTTGTGTTATTGGGAGGTGAGTGAAGATGCTGAGGATGGGTTTCTGCAGGTTGTGTTATTGGAAGGTGAGTGAAGATGCTGAGGATGGGTTTCTGCAGGTTGTGTTATTGGAAGGTTAGTGGAGATGCTGAGGATGGTTCTCTGCAGATTGTGTTATTGGAAGGTTAGGGAAGATGCTGAGGATGGGTTTCTGCAGTTTGTGTTATTGGAAGGTTAGGGACGATGCTGAGGATGGTTTTCTGCAGGTTGTGTTATTGGAAGTTTAGTGAAGAGGCTGAGGATGGTTTTCTGCAGGTTGTGTTGTTGGAAGTTTAGTGAAGAGGCTGAGGATGGGTTTCTGCAGGTTGTGTTATTGGAAGGTTAGGGAAGATGCGGAGGATGGGTTTCTGCAGGTTGTGTTATTGGGAGGTTAGTGAAGATTCTGAGGATGGGTTCTGCAGGTTGTGTTTCTGGGAGGTGAGTTGAACTGCTGAGGATGGGTTTCTGCAGGTTGTGTTATTGGGAGGTGAGTGAAGATGCTGAGGATGGGTTTCTGCAGGTTGTGTTATTGGGAGGTGAGTGGAGATGCTGAGGATGGGTTTCTGCAGGTTGTGTTATTGGGAGGTGAGTGGAGATGCTGAGGATGGGTTCTGCAGGTTGTGTTATTGGGAGGTTAGTGGAGATGCTGAGGATGGGTTTCTGCAGGTTGTGTTATTGGTAGGTTAGTGGAGATGCTGCGGATGTGTTTCTGCAGGTTGTGTTATTGGGAGGTGAGTGGAGATGCTGAGGATGGGTTTCTGCAGGTTGTGTTATTGGGAGGTGAGTGGAGATGCTGTGGATGGGTTTCTGCAGGTTGTGTTATTGTGAGGTGATTGGAGATGCTGAGGATGGGTTTCTGCAGGTTGTGTTATTGGGAGGTGAGTGGAGACGCTGGGGATGGGTTTCTGCAGGTTGTGTTATTGGAATGTGAGTGGAGATGCTGAGGATGGGTTTCTGCAGGTTGTGCTATTGTGAGGTGATTGGAGATGCTGAGGATGGGATTCTGCAGGTTGTGTTATTGGGAGGTGAGTGGAGACGCTGGGGATGGGTTTCTGCAGGTTGTGTTATTGGAATGTGAGTGGAGATGCTGAGGATGTGTTTCTGCAGGTTGTGTTATTGGGAGGTGAGTGAAGATGCTGAGGATGGGTTTCTACAGGTTGTGTTATTGGGAGGTGAGTGGAGATACTGAGGATGGGTTTCTGCAGGTTGTGTTATTGGAAGGTTAGTGAAGATGCTGAGGATGTGTTTCTGCAGGTTGTGTTATTGGGAGGTGAGTGAAGATGCTGAGGATGGGTTTCTGCAGGTTGTGTTATTGGGAGGTGAGTGAAGATGCTGAGAATGGGTTTCTGCAGGTAGTGTTATTGGAAGGTTAGGGACGATGCTGAGGATGGTTTTCTGCAGGTTGTGTTATTGGGAGGTGAGTGGAGTTGCTGAGGATGGGTTTCTGCAGGTAGTGTTATTGGGAGGTGTGTGAAGATGCTGAGGATGGGTTCTGCAGGTTGTGTTATTGGGAGGTGAGTGGAGATGCTGAGGATGGGTTTCTGCAGGTTGTGTTATTGGTAGGATAGTGGAGATGCTGAGGATGGGTATCTGCAGGTTGTGTTATTGGGAGGTGAGTGAAGATGCTGAGGATGGGTTTCTGCAGGTTGTGTTATTGGAAGGTGAGTGAAGATGCTGAGGATGGGTTTCTGCAGGTTGTGTTATTGGAAGGTTAGTGGAGATGCTGAGGATGGTTCTCTGCAGATTGTGTTATTGGAAGGTTAGGGAAGATGCTGAGGATGGGTTTCTGCAGTTTGTGTTATTGGAAGGTTAGGGACGATGCTGAGGATGGTTTTCTGCAGGTTGTGTTATTGGAAGTTTAGTGAAGAGGCTGAGGATGGTTTTCTGCAGGTTGTGTTGTTGGAAGTTTAGTGAAGAGGCTGAGGATGGGTTTCTGCAGGTTGTGTTATTGGAAGGTTAGGGAAGATGCGGAGGATGGGTTTCTGCAGGTTGTGTTATTGGGAGGTTAGTGAAGATTCTGAGGATGGGTTCTGCAGGTTGTGTTTCTGGGAGGTGAGTTGAACTGCTGAGGATGGGTTTCTGCAGGTTGTGTTATTGGGAGGTGAGTGAAGATGCTGAGGATGGGTTTCTGCAGGTTGTGTTATTGGGAGGTGAGTGGAGATGCTGAGGATGGGTTTCTGCAGGTTGTGTTATTGGGAGGTGAGTGGAGTTGCTGAGGATGGGTTCTGCAGGTTGTGTTATTGGGAGGTTAGTGGAGATGCTGAGGATGGGTTTCTGCAGGTTGTGTTATTGGTAGGTTAGTGGAGATGCTGAGGATGGGTTTCTGCAGGTTGTGTTATTGGGAGGTGAGTGAAGATGCTGAGGATGGGTTTCTGCAGGTTGTGTTATTGGAAGGTGAGTGAAGATGCTGAGGATGGGTTTCTGCAGGTTGTGTTATTGGAAGGTTAGTGGAGATGCTGAGGATGGTTCTCTGCAGATTGTGTTATTGGAAGGTTAGGGAAGATGCTGACGATGGGTTTCTGCAGTTTGTGTTATTGGAAGGGTAGGGACGATGCTGAGGATGGTTTTCTGCAGGTTGTGTGATTGGAAGTTTAGTGAAGAGGCTGAGGATGGTTTTCTGCAGGTTGTGTTGTTGGAAGTTTAGTGAAGAGGCTGAGGATGGGTTTCTGCAGGTTGTGTTATTGGAAGGTTAGGGAAGATGCGGAGGATGGGTTTCTGCAGGTTGTGTTATTGGGAGGTTAGTGAAGATTCTGAGGATGGGTTCTGCAGGTTGTGTTTCTGGGAGGTGAGTTGAACTGCTGAGGATGGGTTTCTGCAGGTTGTGTTATTGGGAGGTGAGTGAAGATGCTGAGGATGGGTTTCTGCAGGTTGTGTTATTGGGAGGTGAGTGGAGATGCTGAGGATGGGTTTCTGCAGGTTGTGTTATTGGGAGGTGAGTGGTGATGCTGAGGATGGGTTTCTGCAGGTTGTGTTATTGGGAGGTGAGTGGAGATGCTGAAGATGAGTTTCTGCAGGTTGTGTTATTGGGAGGTGAGTGAAGATGCTGAGGATGGGTTTCTGCAGGTTTTGTTATTGGAAGGTTAGTGAAGATGCTGAGAATGGGTTTCTGCAGGTTGTGTTATTGGGAGGTGAGTGCAGATGCTGCGGATGGGTTTCTGCAGGTTGTGCAGGAAGGTGAGTGAAGATGCTGAGGATGGGTTTCTGCAGGTTGTGTTATTGGGAGTTGAGTGGAGATGCTGAAGATGGGTTGCTGCAGGTTGTGTTATTGGGAGGTGAGTGAAGATGCTGAGGATGGGTTTCTGCAGGTTGTGTTATTGGAAGGTTAGTGAAGATGCTGAGAATGGGTTTCTGCAGGTTGTGTTATTGGGAGGTGAGTGCAGATGCTGAGGATGGGTTTCTGCAGGTTGTGCAGGAAGGTGAGTGGAGATGCTGAGGATGGGTTTCTGCAGGTTGTGTTATTGGGAGGTGAGTGCAGATGCTGAGGATGGGTTTCTGCAGGTTGTGCAGGAAGGTGAGTGGAGATGCTGAGGATGGGTAACTGCAGGTTGTGTTATTGCGAGGTGAGTGGAGATGCTGAGGATGGGTTTCTGCAGGTTGTGTTATTGGAAGGTGAGTGGAGATGCTGAGGATGGGTTTCTGCAGGTTGTGTTATTGGGAGGTGAGTGAAGATGCTGAGGATGGGTTTCTGCAGGTTGTGTTATTGGGAGGTGAGTGGAGATGCTGCGGATGTGTTTCTGCAGGTTGTGTTATTGGGAGGTGAGTGGAGATGCTGAGGATGTGTTTCTGCAGGTTGTGCTATTGGGAGGTGAGTGGAGATGCTGAGGATGGGTTTCTGCAGTTTGTGTTATTGGGAGGTGAGTGGAGATGCTGTGGATGGGTTTCTGCAGATTGTGTTATTGTTTGGTGATTGGAGATGCTGAGGATGGGTTTCTGCAGGTTGTGTTATTGGGAGGTGAGTGGAGACGCTGGGGATGGGTTTCTGCAGGTTGTGATATTGGAAGGTGAGTGGAGATGCTGCGGATGTGTTTCTGCAGGTTGTGTTATTGGGAGGTGAGTGGAGATGCTGAGGATGGGTTTCTGCAGGTTGTGTTATTGGGAGGTGAGTGGAGATGCTGTGGATGGGGTTCTGCAGGTTGTGTTATTGTGAGGTGATTGGAGATGCTGAGGATGGGTTTCTGCAGGTTGTGTTATTGGGAGGTGAGTGGAGACGCGGGGGATGGGTTTCTGCAGGTTGTGTTATTGGAATGTGAGTGGAGATGCTGAGGATGGGTTTCTGCAGGTTGTGCTATTGTGAGGTGATTGGAGATGCTGAGGATGGGATTCTGCAGGTTGTGTTATTGGGAGGTGAGTGGAGACGCTGGGGATGGGTTTCTGCAGGTTGTGTTATTGGAATGTGAGTGGAGATGCTGAGGATGTGTTTCTGCAGGTTGTGTTATTGGGAGGTGAGTGAAGATGCTGAGCATGGGTTTCTACAGGTTGTGTTATTGGGAGGTGAGTGGATATACTGAGGATGGGTTTCTGCAGGTTGTGTTATTGGAAGGTTAGTGAAGATGCTGAGGATGTGTTTCTGCAGGTTGTGTTATTGGGAGGTGAGTGAAGATGCTGAGGATGGGTTTCTGCAGGTTGTGTTATTGGGAGGTGAGTGAAGATGCTGAGAATGGGTTTCTGCAGGTAGTGTTATTGGAAGGTTAGGGACGATGCTGAGGATGGTTTTCTGCAGGTTGTGTTATTGGGAGGTGAGTGGAGTTGCTGAGGATGGGTTTCTGCAGGTAGTGTTATTGGGAGGTGTGTGGAGATGCTGAGGATGGGTTCTGCAGGTTGTGTTATTGGGAGGTGAGTGGAGATGCTGAGGATGGGTTTCTGCAGGTTGTGTTATTGGTAGGTTAGTGGAGATGCTGAGGATGGGTATCTGCAGGTTGTGTTATTGGGAGGTGAGTGAAGATGCTGAGGATGGGTTTCTGCAGGTTGTGTTATTGGAAGGTGAGTGAAGATGCTGAGGATGTGTTTCTGCAGGTTGTGTTATTGGAAGGTTAGTGGAGATGCTGAGGATGGTTCTCTGCAGATTGTGTTATTGGAAGGTTAGGGAAGATGCTGAGGATGGGTTTCTGCAGTTTGTGTTATTGGAAGGTTAGGGACGATGCTGAGGATGGTTTTCTGCAGGTTGTGTTATTGGAAGTTTAGTGAAGAGGCTGAGGATGGTTTTCTGCAGGTTTGTTGTTGGAAGTTTAGTGAAGAGGCTGAGGATGGGTTTCTGCAGGTTGTGTTATTGGAAGGTTAGGGAAGATGCGGAGGATGGGTTTCTGCCTGGTTGTGTTATTGGGAGGTTAGTGAAGATTCTGAGGATGGGTTCTGCAGGTTGTGTTTCTGGGAGGTGAGTTGAACTGCTGAGGATGGGTTTCTGCAGGTTGTGTTATTGGGAGGTGAGTGAAGATGCTGAGGATGGGTTTCTGCAGGTTGTGTTATTGGGAGGTGAGTGGAGATGCTGAGGATGGGTTTCTGCAGGTTGTGTTATTGGGAGGTGAGTGGTGATGCTGAGGATGGGTTTCTGCAGGTTGTGTTATTGGGAGGTGAGTGGAGATGCTGAAGATGAGTTTCTGCAGGTTGTGTTATTGGGAGGTGAGTGAAGATGCTGAGGATGGGTTTCTGCAGGTTGTGTTATTGGAAGGTTAGTGAAGATGCTGAGAATGGGTTTCTGCAGGTTGTGTTATTGGGAGGTGAGTGCAGATGCTGCGGATGGGTTTCTGCAGGTTGTGCAGGAAGGTGAGTGAAGATGCTGAGGATGGGTTTCTGCAGGTTGTGTTATTGGGAGTTGAGTGGAGATGCTGAAGATGGGTTTCTGCAGGTTGTGTTATTGGGAGGTGAGTGAAGATGCTGAGGATGGGTTTCTGCAGGTTGTGTTATTGGAAGGTTAGTGAAGATGCTGAGAATGGGTTTCTGCAGGTTGTGTTATTGGGAGGTGAGTGCAGATGCTGAGGATGGGTTTCTGCAGGTTGTGCAGGAAGGTGAGTGGAGATGCTGAGGATGGGTTTCTGCAGGCTGTGTTATTGGAAGGGTAGGGACGATGCTGAGGATGGGTTTCTGCAGGTTGTGTTATTGGAAGTTTAGTGAAGAGGCTGAGGATGGTTTTCTGCAGGTTGTGTTGTTGGAAGTTTAGTGAAGAGGCTGAGGATGGGTTTCTGCAGGTTGTGTTATTGGAAGGTTAGGGAAGATGCGGAGGATGGGTTTCTGCAGGTTGTGTTATTGGGAGGTTAGTGAAGATTCTGAGGATGGGTTCTGCAGGTTATGTTTCTGGGAGGTGAGTTGAACTGCTGAGGATGGGTTTCTGCAGGTTGTGTTATTGGGAGGTGAGTGAAGATGCTGAGGATGGGTTTCTGCAGGTTGTGTTATTGGGAGGTGAGTGGAGATGCTGAGGATGGGTTTCTGCAGGTTGTGTTATTGGGAGGTGAGTGGTGATGCTGAGGATGGGTTTCTGCAGTTTGTGTTATTGGGAGGTGAGTGGAGATGCTGAAGATGAGTTTCTGCAGGTTGTGTTATTGGGAGGTGAGTGAAGATGCTGAGGATGGGTTTCTGCAGGTTTTGTTATTGGAAGGTTAGTGAAGATGCTGAGAATGGGTTTCTGCAGGTTGTGTTATTGGGAGGTGAGTGCAGATGCTGCGGATGGGTTTCTGCAGGTTGTGCAGGAAGGTGAGTGAAGATGCTGAGGATGGGTTTCTGCAGGTTGTGTTATTGGGAGTTGAGTGGAGATGCTGAAGATGGGTTGCTGCAGGTTGTGTTATTGGGAGGTGAGTGAAGATGCTGAGGATGGGTTTCTGCAGGTTGTGTTATTGGAAGGTTAGTGAAGATGCTGAGAATGGGTTTCTGCAGGTTGTGTTATTGGGAGGTGAGTGCAGATGCTGAGGATGGGTTTCTGCAGGTTGTGCAGGAAGGTGAGTGGAGATGCTGAGGATGGGTTTCTGCAGGTTGTGTTATTGGGAGGTGAGTGCAGATGCTGAGGATGGGTTTCTGCAGGTTGTGCAGGAAGGTGAGTGGAGATGCTGAGGATGGGTAACTGCAGGTTGTGTTATTGCGAGGTGAGTGGAGATGCTGAGGATGGGTTTCTGCAGGTTGTGTTATTGTAAGGTGAGTGGAGATGCTGAGGATGGGTTTCTGCAGGTTGTGTTATTGGGAGGTGAGTGAAGATGCTGAGGATGGGTTTCTGCAGGTTGTGTTATTGGGAGGTGAGTGGAGATGCTGCGGATGTGTTTCTGCAGGTTGTGTTATTGGGAGGTGAGTGGAGATGCTGAGGATGTGTTTCTGCAGGTTGTGCTATTGGGAGGTGAGTGGAGATGCTGAGGATGGGTTTCTGCAGTTTGTGTTATTGGGAGGTGAGTGGAGATGCTGTGGATGGGTTTCTGCAGGTTGTGTTATTGTGAGGTGATTGGAGATGCTGAGGATGGGTTTCTGCAGGTTGTGTTATTGGGAGGTGAGTGGAGACGCTGGGGATGGGTTTCTGCAGGTTGTGATATTGGAAGGTGAGTGGAGATGCTGCGGATGTGTTTCTGCAGGTTGTGTTATTGGGAGGTGAGTGGAGATGCTGAGGATGGGTTTCTGCAGGTTGTGTTATTGGGAGGTGAGTGGAGATGCTGTGGATGGGTTTCTGCAGGTTGTGTTATTGTGAGGTGATTGGAGATGCTGAGGATGGGTTTCTGCAGGTTGTGTTATTGGGAGGTGAGTGGAGACGCTGGGGATGGGTTTCTGCAGGTTGTGTTATTGGAATGTGAGTGGAGATGCTGAGGATGGGTTTCTGCAGGTTGTGCTATTGTGAGGTGATTGGAGATGCTGAGGATGGGATTCTGCAGGTTGTGTTATTGGGAGGTGAGTGGAGACGCTGGGGATGGGTTTCTGCAGGTTGTGTTATTGGAATGTGAGTGGAGATGCTGAGGATGTGTTTCTGCAGGTTGTGTTATTGGGAGGTGAGTGAAGATGCTGAGGATGGGTTTCTACAGGTTGTGTTATTGGGAGGTTAGTGGAGATACTGAGGATGGGTTTCTGCAGGTTGTGTTATTGGAAGGTTAGTGAAGATGCTGAGGATGTGTTTCTGCAGGTTGTGTTATTGGGAGGTGAGTGAAGATGCTGAGGATGGGTTTCTGCAGGTTGTGTTATTGGGAGGTGAGTGAAGATGCTGAGAATGGGTTTCTGCAGGTAGTGTTATTGGAAGGTTAGGGACGATGCTGAGGATGGTTTTCTGCAGGTTGTGTTATTGGGAGGTGAGTGGAGTTGCTGAGGATGGGTTTCTGCAGGTAGTGTTATTGGGAGGTGTGTGGAGATGCTGAGGATGCGTTCTGCTGGTTGTGTTATTGGGAGGTGAGTGGAGATGCTGAGGATGGGTTTCTGCAGGTTGTGTTATTGGTAGGTTAGTGGAGATGCTGAGGATGGGTTTCTGCAGGTTGTGTTATTGGGAGGTGAGTGAAGATGCTGAGGATGGGTTTCTGCAGGTTGTGTTATTGGAAGGTGAGTGAAGATGCTGAGGATGGGTTTCTGCAGGTTGTGTTATTGGAAGGTTAGTGGAGATGCTGAGGATGGTTCTCTGCAGATTGTGTTATTGGAAGGTTAGGGAAGATGCTGAGGATGGGTTTCTGCAGTTTGTGTTATTGGAAGGTTAGGGACGATGCTGAGGATGGTTTTCTGCAGGTTGTGTTATTGGAAGTTTAGTGAAGAGGCTGAGGATGGTTTTCTGCAGGTTGTGTTGTTGGAAGTTTAGTGAAGAGGCTGAGGATGGGTTTCTGCAGGTTGTGTTATTGGAAGGTTAGGGAAGATGCGGAGGATGGGTTTCTGCAGGTTGTGTTATTGGGAGGTTAGTGAAGATTCTGAGGATGGGTTCTGCAGGTTGTGTTTCTGGGAGGTGAGTTGAACTGCTGAGGATGGGTTTCTGCAGGTTGTGTTATTGGGAGGTGAGTGAAGATGTTGAGGATGGGTTTCTGCAGGTTGTGTTATTGGGAGGTGAGTGGAGATGCTGAGGATGGGTTTCTGCAGGTTGTGTTATTGGGAGGTGAGTGGTGATGCTGAGGATGGGTTTCTGCAGGTTGTGTTATTGGGAGGTGAGTGGAGATGCTGAAGATGAGTTTCTGCAGGTTGTGTTATTGGGAGGTGAGTGAAGATGCTGAGGATGGGTTTCTGCAGGTTGTGTTATTGGAAGGTTAGTGAAGATGCTGAGAATGGGTTTCTGCAGGTTGTGTTATTGGGAGGTGAGTGCAGATGCTGCGGATGGGTTTCTGCAGGTTGTGCAGGAAGGTGAGTGAAGATGCTGAGGATGGGTTTCTGCAGGTTGTGTTATTGGGAGTTGAGTGGAGATGCTGAAGATGGGTTTCTGCAGGTTGTGTTATTGGGAAGTGAGTGAAGATGCTGAGGATGGGTTTCTGCAGGTTGTGTTATTGGAAGGTTAGTGAAGATGCTGAGAATGGGTTTCTGCAGGTTGTGTTATTGGGAGGTGAGTGCAGATGCTGAGGATGGGTTTCTGCAGGTTGTGCAGGAAGGTGAGTGGAGATGCTGAGGATGGGTTTCTGCAGGTTGTGTTATTGGGAGGTGAGTGGAGATGCTGAGGATGGGTTTCTGCAGGTTGTGTTATTGGAAGGTGAGTGGAGATGCTGAGGATGGGTTTCTGCAGGTTGTGTTATTGGGAGGTGATTAAAAAGATGCTGAGGATGGGTTTCTGCAGGTTGTGTTATTGGGAGGTGAGTGGAGATGCTGCGGATGTGTTTCTGCAGGTTGTGTTATTGGGAGGTGAGTGGAGATGCTGAGGATGGGTTTCTGCAGGTTGTGTTATTGGAAGGTTAGTGGAGATGCTGAGGATGGTTTTCTGCAGATTGTGTTATTGGGAGGTGAGTGAAGATGCTGAGGATGGGTTTCTGCAGGTTGTGTTATTGGAAGGTGAGTGAAGATGCTGAGGATGGGTTTCTGCAGGTTGTGTTATTGGAAGGTTAGTGGAGATGCTGAGGATGGTTCTCTGCAGATTGTGTTATTGGAAGGTTAGGGAAGATGCTGAGGATGGGTTTCTGCAGTTTGTGTTATTGGAAGGTTAGGGACGATGCTGAGGATGGTTTTCTGCAGGTTGTGTTATTGGAAGTTTAGTGAAGAGGCTGAGGATGGTTTTCTGCAGGTTGTGTTGTTGGAAGTTTAGTGAAGAGGCTGAGGATGGGTTTCTGCAGGTTGTGTTATTGGAAGGTTAGGGAAGATGCGGAGGATGGGTTTCTGCAGGTTGTGTTATTGGGAGGTTAGTGAAGATTCTGAGGATGGGTTCTGCAGGTTGTGTTTCTGGGAGGTGAGTTGAACTGCTGAGGATGGGTTTCTGCAGGTTGTGTTATTGGGAGGTGAGTGAAGATGCTGAGGATGGGTTTCTGCAGGTTGTGTTATTGGGAGGTGAGTGGAGATGCTGAGGATGGGTTTCTGCAGGTTGTGTTATTGGGAGGTGAGTGGTGATGCTGAGGATGGGTTTCTGCAGTTTGTGTTATTGGGAGGTGAGTGGAGATGCTGAAGATGAGTTTCTGCAGGTTGTGTTATTGGGAGGTGAGTGAAGATGCTGAGGATGGGTTTCTGCAAGTTTTGTTATTGGAAGGTTAGGAAAGATGCTGAGGATGGGTTTCTGCAGTTTGTGTTATTGGAAGGTTAGGGACGATGCTGAGGATGGTTTTCTGCAGGTTGTGTTATTGGAAGTTTAGTGAAGAGGCTGAGGATGGTTTTCTGCAGGTTGTGTTATTGGAAGTTTAGTGAAGAGGCTGAGGATGGGTTTCTGCAGGTTGTGTTATTGGAAGGTTAGGGAAGATGCGGAGGATGGTTTTCTGCAGATTGTGTTATTGGGAGGTGAGTGAAGATGCTGAGGATGGGTTTCTGCAGGTTGTGTTATTGGCAGGTTAGTGAAGATTCTGAGGATGGGTTCTGCAGGTTGTGTTTCTGGGAGGTGAGTGGAGATGCTGCGGAGGAGGTTTCTGCAGGTTGTGTTATTGGGAGGTGAGTGGTGATGCTGCGGATGGGTTTCTGCAGGTTGTGTTATTGGGAGGTGAGTGGAGATGCTGAAGATGGGTTTCTGCAGGTTGTGTTATTGGGAGGTGAGTGAAGATGCTGAGGATGGGTTTCTGCAGGTTGTGTTATTGGAAGGTTAGTGAAGATGCTGAGAATGGGTTTCTGCAGGTTGTGTTATTGGGAGGTGAGTGCAGATGCTGAGGATGGGTTTCTGCAGGTTGTGCAGGAAGGTGAGTGGAGATGCTGAGGATGGGTATCTGCAGGTTGTGTTATTGTGAGGTGAGTGGAGATGCTGAGGATGGGTTTCTGCAGGTTTTGTTATTGGAAGGTGAGTGGAGATGCTGAGGATGGGTTTCTGCAGGTTGTGTTATTGGGAGGTGAGTGAAGATGCTGAGGATGGGTTTCTGCAGGTTGTATTATTGGGAGGTGAGTGGAGATGCTGCGGATGTGTTTCTGCAGGTTGTGTTATTGGGAGGTGAGTGGAGATGCTGAGGATGTGTTTCTGCAGGTTGTGCTATTGGGAGGTGAGTGGAGATGCTGAGGATGGGTTTCTGCAGGTTGTGTTATTGGGAGGTGAGTGGAGATGCTGTGGATGGGTTTCTGCAGGTTGTGTTATTGTGAGGTGATTGGAGATGCTGAGGATGGGTTTCTGCAGGTTGTGTTATTGGGAGGTGAGTGGAGACGCTGGGGATGGGTTTCTGCAGGTTGTGATATTGGAAGGTGAGTGGAGATGCTGCGGATGTGTTTCTGCAGGTTGTGTTATTGGGAGGTGAGTGGAGATGCTGAGGATGGGTTTCTGCAGGTTGTGTTATTGGGAGGTGAGTGGAGATGCTGTGGATGGGTTTCTGCAGGTTGTGTTATTGTGAGGTGATTGGAGATGCTGAGGATGGGTTTCTGCAGGTTGTGTTATTGGGAGGTGAGTGGAGACGCTGGGGATGGGTTTCTGCAGGTTGTGTTATTGGAATGTGAGTGGAGATGCTGAGGATGGTTTTCTGCAGGTTGTGTTATTGGGAGGTGAGTGGAGATGCTGAGGATAGGTTTCTGTAGGTTGTGTTATTGGGAGGTGAGTGAAGATGCTGAGTATGGGTTTCTGCAGGTTGTGTTATTGGAATGTGAGTGGAGATGCTGAGGATGTGTTTCTGCAGGTTGTGTTATTCGGAGGTGAGTGAAGATGCTGAGGATGGGTTTCTGCAGGTTGTGTTATTGGGAGGTGAGTGGAGATACTGAGGATGGGTTTCTGCAGGTTGTGTTATTGGAAGGTTAGTGAAGATGCTGAGGATGTGTTTCTGCAGGTTGTGTTATTGGGAGGTGAGTGAAGATGCTGAGGATGGGTTTCTGCAGGTTGTGTTATTGGGAGGTGAGTGAAGATGCTGAGAATGGGTTTCCGCAAGTTGTGTTTTTGGAAGGTGAGGGAAGATGCTGAGGATGGTTTTCTGCAGGTTGTGTTATTGGGAGGTGAGTGGAGTTGCTGAGGATGGGTTTCTGCAGGTAGTGTTATTGGGAGGTGTCTGGAGATGCTGAGGATGGGTTCTGCAGGTTGTGTTATTGGGAGGTGAGTGGAGATGCTGAGGATGGGTTTCTGCAGGTTCTGTTATTGGTAGGTTAGTGGAGATGCTGAGGATGGGTTTCTGCAGGTTGTGTTATTGGAAGGTTAGGGAAGATGCTGAGGATGGGTTTCTGCAGTTTGTGTTATTGGAAGGTTAGGGACGATGCTGAGGATGGTTTTCTGCAGGTTGTGTTATTGGAAGTTTAGTGAAGAGGCTGAGGATGGTTTTCTGCAGGTTGTGTTATTGGAAGTTTAGTGAAGAGGCTGAGGATGGGTTTCTGCAGGTTGTGTTATTGGAAGGTTAGGGAAGATGCGGAGGATGGTTTTCTGCAGATTGTGTTATTGGGAGGTGAGTGAAGATGCTGAGGATGGGTTTCTGCAGGTTGTGTTATTGGCAGGTTAGTGAAGATTCTGAGGATGGGTTCTGCAGGTTGTGTTTCTGGGAGGTGAGTGGAGATGCTGCGGAGGAGGTTTCTGCAGGTTGTGTTATTGGGAGGTGAGTGGTGATGCTGAGGATGGGTTTCTGCAGGTTGTGTTATTGGGAGGTGAGTGGAGATGCTGAAGATGGGTTTCTGCAGGTTGTGTTATTGGGAGGTGAGTGAAGATGCTGAGGATGGGTTTCTGCAGGTTGTGTTATTGGAAGGTTAGTGAAGATGCTGAGAATGGGTTTCTGCAGGTTGTGTTATTGGGAGGTGAGTGCAGATGCTGAGGATGGGTTTCTGCAGGTTGTGCAGGAAGGTGAGTGGAGATGCTGAGGATGGGTATCTGCAGGTTGTGTTATTGTGAGGTGAGTGGAGATGCTGAGGATGGGTTTCTGCAGGTTGTGTTATTGGAAGGTGAGTGGAGATGCTGAGGATGGGTTTCTGCAGGTTGTGTTATTGGGAGGTGAGTGAAGATGCTGAGGATGGGTTTCTGCAGGTTGTATTATTGGGAGGTGAGTGGAGATGCTGCGGATGTGTTTCTGCAGGTTGTGTTATTGGGAGGTGAGTGGAGATGCTGAGGATGTGTTTCTGCAGGTTGTGCTATTGGGAGGTGAGTGGAGATGCTGAGGATGGGTTTCTGCAGGTTGTGTTATTGGGAGGTGAGTGGAGATGCTGTGGATTGGTTTCTGCAGGTTGTGTTATTGTGAGGTGATTGGAGATGCTGAGGATGGGTTTCTGCAGGTTGTGTTATTGGGAGGTGAGTGGAGACGCTGGGGATGGGTTTCTGCAGGTTGTGATATTGGAAGGTGAGTGGAGATGCTGCGGATGTGTTTCTGCAGGTTGTGTTATTGGGAGGTGAGTGGAGATGCTGAGGATGGGTTTCTGCAGGTTGTGTTATTGGGAGGTGAGTGGAGATGCTGTGGATGGGTTTCTGCAGGTTGTGTTATTGTGAGGTGATTGGAGATGCTGAGGATGGGTTTCTGCAGGTTGTGTTATTGGGAGGTGAGTGGAGACGCTGGGGATGGGTTTCTGCAGGTTGTGTTATTGGAATGTGAGTGGAGATGCTGAGGATGGTTTTCTGCAGGTTGTGTTATTGGGAGGTGAGTGGAGATGCTGAGGATAGGTTTCTGTAGGTTGTGTTATTGGGAGGTGAGTGAAGATGCTGAGTATGGGTTTCTGCAGGTTGTGTTATTGGAATGTGAGTGGAGATGCTGAGGATGTGTTTCTGCAGGTTGTGTTATTCGGAGGTGAGTGAAGATGCTGAGGATGGGTTTCTGCAGGTTGTGTTATTGGGAGGTGAGTGGAGATACTGAGGATGGGTTTCTGCAGGTTGTGTTATTGGAAGGTTAGTGAAGATGCTGAGTATGTGTTTCTGCAGGTTGTGTTATTGGGAGGTGAGTGAAGATGCTGAGGATGGGTTTCTGCAGGTTGTGTTATTGGGAGGTGAGTGAAGATGCTGAGAATGGGTTTCCGCAAGTTGTGTTTTTGGAAGGTGAGGGAAGATGCTGAGGATGGTTTTCTGCAGGTTGTGTTATTGGGAGGTGAGTGGAGTTGCTGAGGATGGGTTTCTGCAGGTAGTGTTATTGGGAGGTGTCTGGAGATGCTGAGGATGGGTTCTGCAGGTTGTGTTATTGGGAGGTGAGTGGAGATGCTGAGGATGGGTTTCTGCAGGTTCTGTTATTGGTAGGTTAGTGGAGAAGCTGAGGATGGGTTTCTGCAGGTTGTGTTATTGGGAGGTGAGTGAAGATGCTGAGGATGGGTTTCTGCAGGTTGTGTTATTGGGAGGTGAGTGAAGATGCTGAGGATGGGTTTCTGCAGGTTGTGTTATTGGAAGGTTAGTGGAGATGCTGAGGATGGTTCTCTGCAGATTGTGTTATTGGAAGGTTAGGGAAGATGCTGAGGATGGGTTTCTGCAGTTTGTGTTATTGGAAGGTTAGGGACGATGCTGAGGATGGTTTTCTGCAGGTTGTGTTTTTGGAAGTTTAGTGAAGAGGCTGAGGATGGTTTTCTGCAGGTTGTGTTATTGGAAGTTTAGTGAAGAGGCTGAGGATGGGTTTCTGCAGGTTGTGTTATTGGAATATTAGGGAAGATGCGGAGGATGGTTTTCTGCAGATTGTGTTATTGGGAGGTGAGTGAAGATGCTGAGGATGGGTTTCTGCAGGTTGTGTTATTGGGAGGTGAGTGAAGATGCTGAGGATGGGTTTCTGCAGGTTGTGTTATTGGGAGGTGAGTGGAGATGCTGAGGATGGGTTTCTGCAGGTTGTGTTATTGGGAGGTGAGTGGTGATGCTGAGGATGGGATTCTGCAGGTTGTGTTATTGGGAGGTGAGTGGAGATGCTGAAGATGGGTTTCTGCAGGTTGTGTTATTGGGAGGTGAGTGAAGATGCTGAGGATGGGTTTCTGCAGGTTGTGTTATTGGGAGGTGAGTGCAGATGCTGAGGATGGGTTTCTGCAGGTTGTGCAGGAAGGTGAGTGGAGATGCTGAGGATGGGTTTCTGCAGGTTGTGTTATTGGGAGGTGAGTGGAGATGCTGAGGATGGGTTTCTGCAGGTTGTGTTATTGGAAGGTGAGTGGAGATGCTGAGGATGGGTTTCTGCAGGTTGTGTTATTGGGAGGTGAGTGAAGATGCTGAGGATGGGTTTCTGCAGGTTGTGTTATTGGGAGGTGAGTGGAGATGCTGCGGATGTGTTTCTGCAGGTTGTGTTATTGGGAGGTGAGTAGAGATGCTGAGGATGTGTTTCTGCAGGTTGTGCTATTGGGAGGTGAGTGGAGATGCTGAGGATGGGTTTCTGCAGGTTGTGTTATTGGGAGGTGAGTGGAGATGCTGTGGATGGGTTTCTGCAGGTTGTGTTATTGGGAGGTGAGTGGAGACGCTGGGGATGGGTTTCTGCAGGTTGTGCAGGAAGGTGAGTGGAGATGCTGAGGATGGGTATCTGCAGGTTGTGTTATTGTGAGGTGAGTGGAGATGCTGAGGATGGGTTTCTGCAGGTTGTGTTATTGGAAGGTGAGTGGAGATGCTGAGGATGGGTTTCTGCAGGTTGTGTTATTGGGAGGTGAGTGAAGATGCTGAGGATGGGTTTCTGC
Source organism: Scyliorhinus torazame (assembly GCF_047496885.1). Classification (NCBI taxonomy): domain Eukaryota; kingdom Metazoa; phylum Chordata; class Chondrichthyes; order Carcharhiniformes; family Scyliorhinidae; genus Scyliorhinus; species Scyliorhinus torazame. The sequence goes on along the minus strand of NC_092729.1, from coordinate 74,512,620 downwards.
AGGTTGTATTATTGGGAGGTGAGTGGAGATGCTGCGGATGTGTTTCTGCAGGTTGTGTTATTGGGAGGTGAGTGGAGATGCTGAGGATGTGTTTCTGCAGGTTGTGCTATTGGGAGGTGAGTGGAGATGCTGAGGATGGGTTTCTGCTGGTTGTGTTATTGGGAGGTGAGTGGAGATGCTGTGGATTGGTTTCTGCAGGTTGTGTTATTGGGAGGTGATTGGAGATGCTGAGGATGGGTTTCTGCAGGTTGTGTTATTGGGAGGTGAGTGGAGACGCTGGGGATGGGTTTCTGCAGGTTGTGATATTGGAAGGTGAGTGGAGATGCTGCGGATGTGTTTCTGCAGGTTGTGTTATTGGGAGGTGAGTGGAGATGCTGAGGATGGGTTTCTGCAGGTTGTGTTATTGGGAGGTGAGTGGAGATGCTGTGGATGGGTTTCTGCAGGTTGTGTTATTGTGAGGTGATTGGAGATGCTGAGGATGGGTTTCTGCAGGTTGTGTTATTGGGAGGTGAGTGGAGACGCTGGGGATGGGTTTCTGCAGGTTGTGTTATTGGAATGTGAGTGGAGATGCTGAGGATGGTTTTCTGCAGGTTGTGTTATTGGGAGGTGAGTGGAGATGCTGAGGATAGGTTTCTGTAGGTTGTGTTATTGGGAGGTGAGTGAAGATGCTGAGTATGGGTTTCTGCAGGTTGTGTTATTGGAATGTGAGTGGAGATGCTGAGGATGTGTTTCTGCAGGTTGTGTTATTCGGAGGTGAGTGAAGATGCTGAGGATGGGTTTCTGCAGGTTGTGTTATTGGGAGGTGAGTGGAGATACTGAGGATGGGTTTCTGCAGGTTGTGTTATTGGAAGGTTAGTGAAGATGCTGAGTATGTGTTTCTGCAGGTTGTGTTATTGGGAGGTGAGTGAAGATGCTGAGGATGGGTTTCTGCAGGTTGTGTTATTGGGAGGTGAGTGAAGATGCTGAGAATGGGTTTCCGCAAGTTGTGTTTTTGGAAGGTGAGGGAAGATGCTGAGGATGGTTTTCTGCAGGTTGTGTTATTGGGAGGTGAGTGGAGTTGCTGAGGATGGGTTTCTGCAGGTAGTCTTATTGGGAGGTGTCTGGAGATGCTGAGGATGTGTTCTGCAGGTTGTGTTATTGGGAGGTGAGTGGAGATGCTGAGGATGGGTTTCTGCAGGTTCTGTTATTGGTAGGTTAGTGGAGATGCTGAGGATGGGTTTCTGCAGGTTGTGTTATTGGGAGGTGAGTGAAGATGCTGAGGATGGGTTTCTGCAGGTTGTGTTATTGGGAGGTGAGTGAAGATGCTGAGGATGGGTTTCTGCAGGTTGTGTTATTGGAAGGTTAGTGGAGATGCTGAGGATGGTTCTCTGCAGATTGTGTTATTGGAAGGTTAGGGAAGATGCTGAGGATGGGTTTCTGCAGTTTGTGTTATTGGAAGGTTAGGGACGATGCTGAGGATGGTTTTCTGCAGGTTGTGTTTTTGGAAGTTTAGTGAAGAGGCTGAGGATGGTTTTCTGCAGGTTGTGTTATTGGAAGTTTAGTGAAGAGGCTGAGGATGGGTTTCTGCAGGTTGTGTTATTGGAATATTAGGGAAGATGCGGAGGATGGTTTTCTGCAGATTGTGTTATTGGGAGGTGAGTGAAGATGCTGAGGATGGGTTTCTGCAGGTTGTGTTATTGGGAGGTGAGTGAAGATGCTGAGGATGGGTTTCTGCAGGTTGTGTTATTGGGAGGTGAGTGGAGATGCTGAGGATGGGTTTCTGCAGGTTGTGTTATTGGGAGGTGAGTGGTGATGCTGAGGATGGGTTTCTGCAGGTTGTGTTATTGGGAGGTGAGTGGAGATGCTGAAGATGGGTTTCTGCAGGTTGTGTTATTGGGAGGTGAGTGAAGATGCTGAGGATGGGTTTCTGCAGGTTGTGTTATTGGGAGGTGAGTGCAGATGCTGAGGATGGGTTTCTGCAGGTTGTGCAGGAAGGTGAGTGGAGATGCTGAGGATGGGTTTCTGCAGGTTGTGTTATTGGGAGGTGAGTGGAGATGCTGAGGATGGGTTTCTGCAGGTTGTGTTATTGGAAGGTGAGTGGAGATGCTGAGGATGGGTTTCTGCAGGTTGTGTTATTGGGAGGTGAGTGAAGATGCTGAGGATCGGTTTCTGCAGGTTGTGTTATTGGGAGGTGAGTGGAGATGCTGCGGATGTGTTTCTGCAGGTTGTGTTATTGGGAGGTGAGTAGAGATGCTGAGGATGTGTTTCTGCAGGTTGTGCTATTGGGAGGTGAGTGGAGATGCTGAGGATGGGTTTCTGCAGGTTGTGTTATTGGGAGGTGAGTGGAGATGCTGTGGATGGGTTTCTGCAGGTTGTGTTATTGGGAGGTGAGTGGAGACGCTGGGGATGGGTTTCTGCAGGTTGTGATATTGGAAGGTGAGTGGAGATGCTGCGGATGTGTTTCTGCAGGTTGTGTTATTGGGAGGTAAGTGGAGATGCAGAGGATGGGTTTCTGCAGGTTGTGTTATTGGGAGGTGAGTGGAGATGCTGTGGATGGGTTTCTGCAGGTTTTGTTATTGTGAGGTGATTGGAGATGCTGAGGATGGTTTTCTGCAGGTTGTGTTATTGGGAGGTGAGTGGAGACGCTGGGGATGGGTCTCTGCAGGTTGTGTTATTGGAATGTGAGTGGAGATGCTGATGATGGGTTTCTGCAGTTTGTGTTATTGGGAGGTGAGTGGAGATGCTGAGGATGGGTTTCTGCAGGTTGTGTTATTGGGAGGTGAGTGGAGATGCTGTGGATGGGTTTCTGCAGGTTGTGTTATTGTGAGGTGATTGGAGATGCTGAGGATGGGTTTCTGCAGGTTGTGTTATTGGGAGGTGAGTGGAGACGCTGGGGATGGGTTTCTGCAGGTTGTGATATTGGAAGGTGAGTGGAGATGCTGCGGATGTGTTTCTGCAGGTTGTGTTATTGGGAGGTGAGTGGAGATGCTGAGGATGGGTTTCTGCAGGTTGTGTTATTGGGAGGTGAGTGGAGATGCTGTGGATGGGTTTCTGCAGGTTGTGTTATTGTGAGGTGATTGGAGATGCTGAGGATGGGTTTCTGCAGGTTGTGTTATTGGGAGGTGAGTGGAGACGCTGGGGATGGGTTTCTGCAGGTTGTGTTATTGGAATGTGAGTGGAGATGCTGAGGATGGTTTTCTGCAGGTTGTGTTATTGGGAGGTGAGTGGAGATGCTGAGGATAGGTTTCTGTAGGTTGTGTTATTGGGAGGTGAGTGAAGATGCTGAGTATGGGTTTCTGCAGGTTGTGTTATTGGAATGTGAGTGCAGATGCTGAGAATGGGTTTCTGCAGGTTGTGTTATTGGGAGGTGAGTGCAGATGCTGCGGATGGGTTTCTGCAGGTTGTGCAGGAAGGTGAGTGGAGATGCTGAGGATGGGTTTCTGCAGGTTGTGTTATTGGGAGGTGAGTGGAGATGCTGAAGATGGGTTTCTGCAGGTTGTGTTATTGGGAGGTGAGTGAAGATGCTGAGGATGGGTTTCTGCAGGTTGTGTTATTGGAAGGTTAGTGAAGATGCTGAGAATGGGTTTCTGCAGGTTGTGTTATTGGGAGGTGAGTGCAGATGCTGAGGATGGGTTTCTGCAGGTTGTGCAGGAAGGTGAGTGGAGATGCTGAGGATGGGTTTCTGCAGGTTGTGTTATTGGGAGGTGAGTGGAGATGCTGAGGATGGGTTTCTGCAGGTTGTGTTATTGGAAGGTGAGTGGAGATGCTGAGGATGGGTTTCTGCAGGTTGTGTTATTGGGAGGTGAGTGAAGATGCTGAGGATGGGTTTCTGCAGGTTGTGTTATTGGGAGGTGAGTGGAGATGCTGCGGATGTGTTTCTGCAGGTTGTGTTATTGGGAGGAGAGTAGAGATGCTGAGGATGTGTTTCTGCAGGTTGTGCTATTGGGAGGTGAGTGGAGATGCTGAGGATGGGTTTCTGCAGGTTGTGTTATTGGGAGGTGAGTGGAGATGCTGTGGATGGGTTTCTGCAGGTTGTGTTATTGTGAGGTGATTGGAGATGCTGAGGATGGGTTTCTGCAGGTTGTGTTATTGGGAGGTGAGTGGAGACGCTGGGGATGGGTTTCTGCAGGTTGTGATATTGGAAGGTGAGTGGAGATGCTGCGGATGTGTTTCTGCAGGTTGTGTTATTGGGAGGTAAGTGGAGATGCAGAGGATGGGTTTCTGCAGGTTGTGTTATTGGGAGGTGAGTGGAGATGCTATGGATGGGTTTCTGCAGGTTTTGTTATTGTGAGGTGATTGGAGATGCTGAGGATGGTTTTCTGCAGGTTGTGTTATTGGGAGGTGAGTGGAGACGCTGGGGATGGGTCTCTGCAGGTTGTGTTATTGGAATGTGAGTGGAGATGCTGATGATGGGTTTCTGCAGGTTGTGTTATTGGGAGGTGAGCGGAGATGCTGAGGATGGGTTTCTGCAGGTTGTGTTATTGGAAGTTTAGTGAAGAGGCTGAGGATGGTTTTCTGCAGGTTGTGTTATTGGAAGTTTAGTGTAGAGGCTGAGGATGGGTTTCTGCAGGTTGTGTTATTGGAATGTTAGGGAAGATGCTGAGGATGGTTTTCTGCAGATTGTGTTTTTGGGAGGTGAGTGAAGATGCTGAGGATGGGTTTCTGCAGGTTGTGTTATTGGGAGGTTAGTGAAGATTCTGAGGATGGGTTCTGCAGGTTGTGTTTCTGGGAGGTGAGTTGAGATGCTGAGGATGGGTTTCTGCAGGTTGTGTTATTGGGAGGTGAGTGAAGATGCTGAGGATGGGTTTCTGCAGGTTGTGTTATTGGGAGGTGAGTGAAGATGCTGAGGATGGGTTTCTGCAGGTTGTGTTATTGGGAGGTGAGTGGAGATGCTGAGGATGCGTTTCTGCAGGTTGTGATATTGGAAGGTGAGTGAAGATGCTGAGGATGGGTTTATGCAGATTGTGTTATTGGGGGGTGAGTGGAGATGCTGAGGATGGGTTTCTGCAGGTTGTGTTATTGGAAGGTTAGTGAAGATGCTGAGGATGGGTTTCTGCAGGTTGTGTTATTGGAAGGTAAGTGAAGATGCTGATGATGGGTTTCTGCAGGTTGTGTTATTGGGAGGTGAGTGGAGATGCTGAGGATGGGTTTCTGCAGGTTGTGTTATTGGGAGGTGAGTGAAGATGCTGAGGATGGGTTTCTGCAGGTTGTGTTATTGGAAGGTTAGTGAAGATGCTGAGGATGTGTTTCTGCAGGTTGTGTTATTGGGAGTTGAGTGAAGATGCTGAGGAAGGGTTTCTGCAGGTTGTGTTATTGGAAGGTGAGTGAAGATGCTGAGGATGGGTTTCTGCAGGTTGTGTTATTGGGAGGTGAGTGTAGATGCTGATGATGGGTTTCAGCAGGTTGTGTTATTGGGAGGTGAATGGAGATGCTGAGGATAGGTTTCTGCAGGTTGTGTTATTGGGAGGTGAGTGAAGATGCTGAGGATGGGTTTCTGCAGGTTGTGTTATTGGGAGGTGAGTGGAGATGCTGAGGATGGGTTTCTGCAAGTTGTGTTATTGGGGGGTGAGTGGAGATGCTGAGGATGGGTTACTGCAGGTTGTGTTATTGGGAGGTGAGTGGAGATGCTGAGGATGGGTTTCTGCAGGTTGTGTTATTGGTAGGTGAGTGGAGATGCTGTGGATGGGTTTCTGCAGGTTGTGTTATTGTGAGGTGATTGGAGATGCTGAGGATGGGTTTCTGCAGGTTATGTTATTGGGAGGTGAGTGGAGACGCTGGGGATGGGTTTCTGCAGGTTGTGTTATTGGAATGTGAGTGGAGATGCTGAGGATGTGTTTCTGCAGGTTGTGTTAATGGGAGGTGAGTGAAGATGCTGAGGATGGGTTTCTGCAGGTTGTGTTATTGGGAGGTGAGTGGAGATACTGAGGATGGGTTTCTGCAGGTTGTGTTATTCCAAGGTTAGTGAAGATGCTGAGGATGTGTTTCTGCAGGTTGTGTTATTGGGAGGTGAGTGAAGATGCTGAGGATGGGTTTCTGCAGGTTGTGTTATTGGGAGGTGAGTGAAGATGCTGAGAATGGGTTTCCGCAAGTTGTGTTTTTGGAAGGTTAGGGAAGATGCTGAGGATGGTTTTCTGCAGGTTGAGTTATTGGGACGTGAGTGGAGTTGCTGAGGATGGGTTTCTGCAGGTAGTGTTATTGGGAGGTGTGTGGAGATGCTGAGGATGGGTTCTGCAGGTTGTGTTATTGGGAAGTGAGTGGAGATGCTGAGGATGGGTTTCTGCAGGTTGTGTTTTGGGAGGTGAGTGAAGATGCTGAGGATGGGTTTCTGCAGGTTGTGTTATTGGGAGGTGAGTGGAGATGCTGAGGATGGGTTTCTGCAGGTTGTGTTATTGGGAGGTTAGTGGAGATGCTGAGGATGGGTTTCTGCAGGTTGTGTTATTGGGAGGTGAGTGAAGATGCTGAGGATGGGTTTCTGCAGGTTGTGTTATTGGAAGGTGAGTGGAGATGCTGAGGATGGGTTTCAGCAGGTTGTGTTATTGGAAGTTGAGTGGAGATGCTGAGGATGGGTTTCTGCAGTTTGTGTTATTGGAAGGTTAGGGACGATGCTGAGGATGGTTTTCTGCAGGTTGTGTTATTGGAAGTTTAGTGAAGAGGCTGAGGATGGTTTTCTGCAGGTTGTGTTATTGGAAGTTTAGTGAAGAGGCTGAGGATGGGTTTCTGCAGGTTGTGTTATTGGAAGGTTAGGGAAGATGCTGAGGAAGGTTTTCTGCAAGTTGTGTTATTGGAAGGTTAGGGAAGATGCTGAGGATGGTTTTCTGCAGATTGTGTTATTGGGAGGTGAGTGAAGATTCTGTGGATGGGTTTCTGCAGGTTGTGTTATTGGGAGGTTAGTGAAGATTCTGAGGATGGGTTCTGCAGGTTGTGTTTCTGGGAGGTGAGTTGAGATGCTGAGGATGGGTTTCTGCAGGTTGTGTTATTGGGAGATGAGTGAAGATGCTGAGGATGGGTTTCTGCAGGTTGTGTTATTGGGAGGTGAGTGAAGATGCTGAGGATGGGTTTCTGCAGGTTGTGCTATTGGGAGGTGAGTGGAGATGCTGAGGATGGGTTTCTGCAGGTTGTGATATTGGAAGGTGAGTGAAGATGCTGAGGATGGGTTTATGCAGATTGTGTTATTGGGGGGTGAGTGGAGATGCTGAGGATGGGTTTCTGCAGGTTGTGTTATTGGAAGGAGAGTGAAGATGCTGAGGATGTGTTTCTGCAGGTTGTGTTATTGGGAGGTGAGTGAAGATGCTGAGGATGGGTTTCTGCAGGTTGTGTTATTGGGAGGTGAGTGAAGATGCTGAGAATGGGTTTCCGCAAGTTGTGTTTTTGGAAGGTTAGGGAAGATGCTGAGGATGGTTTTCTGCAGGTTGTGTTATTGGGACGTGAGTGGAGTTGCTGAGGATGGGTTTCTGCAGGTAGTGTTATTGGGAGGTGTGTGGAGATGCTGAGGATGGGTTCTGCAGGTTGTGTTATTGGGAGGTGAGTGGAGATGCTGAGGATGGGTTTCTGCAGGTTGTGTTTTGGGAGGTGAGTGAAGATGCTGAGGATGGGTTTCTGCAGGTTGTGTTATTGGGAGGTGAGTGAAGATTCTGAGGATGGGTTTCTGCAGGTTGTGTTATTGGGAGGTGAGTGGAGATGCTGAGGATGGGTTTCTGCAGGTTGTGTTATTGGGAGGTTAGTGGAGATGCTGAGGATGGGTTTCTGCAGGTTGTGTTATTGGGAGGTGAGTGAAGATGCTGAGGATGGGTTTCTGCAGTTTGTGTTATTGGAAGGTGAGTGGGGATGCTGAGGATGGGTTTCTGCAGGTTGTGTTATTGGAAGGTTAGGGACGATGCTGAGGATGGTTTTCTGCAGGTTGTGTTATTGGAAGTTTAGTGAAGAGGCTGAGGATGGTTTTCTGCAGGTTGTGTTATTGGAAGTTTAGTGAAGAGGCTGAGGATGTGTTTCTGCAGGTTGTGTTATTGGAAGGTTAGGGAAGATGCTGAGGATGGGTTTCTGCAGGTTGTGTTATTGGGAGGTGAGTGGAGATACTGAGGATGGGTTTCTGCATGTTGTGTTATTCCAAGGTTAGTGAAGATGCTGAGGATGTGTTTCTGCAGGTTGTGTTATTGGGAGGTGAGTGAAGATGCTGAGGATGGGTTTCTGCAGGTTGTGTTATTGGGAGGTGAGTGAAGATGCTGAGAATGGGTTTCCGCAAGTTGTGTTTTTGGAAGGTTAGGGAAGATGCTGAGGATGGTTTTCTGCAGGTTGAGTTATTGGGACGTGAGTGGAGTTGCTGAGGATGGGTTTCTGCAGGGAGTGTTATTGGGAGGTGTGTGGAGATGCTGAGGATGGGTTCTGCAGGTTGTGTTATTGGGAGGTGAGTGGAGATGCTGAGGATGGGTTTCTGCAGGTTGTGTTTTGGGAGGTGAGTGAAGATGCTGAGGATGGGTTTCTGCAGGTTGTGTTATTGGGAGTTGAGTGAAGATTCTGAGGACGGGTTTCTGCAGGTTGTGTTATTGGGAGGTGAGTGGAGATGCTGAGGATGGGTTTCTGCAGGTTGTGTTATTGGGAGGTTAGTGGAGATGCTGAGGATAGGTTTCTGCAGGTTGTATTAATGGGAGGTGAGTGAAGATGCTGAGGATGGGTTTCTGCAGGTTGTGTTATTGGAAGGTGAGTGGAGATGCTGAGGATGGGTTTCTGCAGGTTGTGTTATTGGAAGGTGAGTGGAGATGCTGAGGATGGGTTTCTGCAGTTTGTGTTATTGGAAGGTTAGGGACGATGCTGAGGATGGTTTTCTGCAGGTTGTGTTATTGGAAGTTTAGTGAAGAGGCTGAGGATGGTTTTCTGCAGGTTGTGTTATTGGAAGTTTAGTGAAGAGGCTGAGGATGGGTTTCTGCAGGTTGTGTTATTGGAAGTTTAGTGAAGAGGCTGAGGATGGGTTTCTGCAGGTTGTGTTATTGGAAGGTTAGGGAAGATGCTGAGGATGGTTTTCTGCAGATTGTGTATTGGGAGGTGAGTGAAGATGCTGTGGATGGGTTTCTGCAGGTTGTGTTATTGGGAGGTTAGTGAAGATTCTGAGGATGGGTTCTGCAGGTTGTGTTTCTGGGAGGTGAGTTGAGATGCTGAGGATGGGTTTCTGCAGGTTGTGTTATTGGGAGGTGAGTGAAGATGCTGAGGATGGGTTTCTGCAGGTTGTGCTATTGGGAGGTGAGTGGAGATGCTGAGGATGGGTTTCTGCAGGTTGTGATATTGGAAGGTGAGTGAAGATGCTGAGGATGGGTTTATGCAGATTGTGTTATTGGGGGGTGAGTGGAGATGCTGAGGATGGGTTTCTGCAGGTTGTGTTATTGGAAGGAGAGTGAAGATGCTGAGGACGTGTTTCTGCAGGTTGTGTTATTGGGAGGTGAGTGAAGATGCTGAGGATGGGTTTCTGCAGGTTGTGTTATTGGGAGTTGAGTGATGATGCTGAGGATGTGTTTCTGCAGGTTGTGTTATTGGGAGGTGAGTGAAGATGCTGAGGATGGGTTTCTGCAGGTTGTGTTATTGGGAGGTGAGTGAAGATGCTGAGAATGGGTTTCCGCAAGTTGTGTTTTTGGAAGGTTAGGGAAGATGCTGAGGATGGTTTTCTGCAGGTTGTGTTATTGGGACGTGAGTGGAGTTGCTGAGGATGGGTTTCTGCAGGTACTGTTATTGGGAGGTGTGTGGAGATGCTGAGGATGGGTTCTGCAGGTTGTGTTATTGGGAGGTGAGTGGAGATGCTGAGGATGGGTTTCTGCAGGTTGTGTTTTGGGAGGTGAGTGAAGATGCTGAGGATGGGTTTCTGCAGGTTGTGTTATTGGGAGGTGAGTGAAGATTCTGAGGATGGGTTTCTGCAGGTTGTGTTATTGGGAGGTGAGTGGAGATGCTGAGGATGGGTTTCTGCAGGTTGTGTTATTGGGAGGTTAGTGGAGATGCTGAGGATGGGTTTCTGCAGGTTGTGTTATTGGGAGGTGAGTGAAGATGCTGAGGATGGGTTTCTGCAGGTTGTGTTATTGGAAGGTGAGTGGGGATGCTGAGGATGGGTTTCTGCAGGTTGTGTTATTGGAAGGTTAGGGACGATGCTGAGGATGGTTTTCTGCAGGTTGTGTTATTGGAAGTTTAGTGAAGAGGCTGAGGATGTGTTTCTGCAGGTTGTGTTATTGGAAGGTTAGGGAAGATGCTGAGGATGGGTTTCTGCAGGTTGTGTTATTGGGAGGTGAGTGGAGATACTGAGGATGGGTTTCTGCATGTTGTGTTATTCCAAGGTTAGTGAAGATGCTGAGGATGTGTTTCTGCAGGTTGTGTTATTGGGAGGTGAGTGAAGATGCTGAGGATGGGTTTCTGCAGGTTGTGTTATTGGGAGGTGAGTGAAGATGCTGAGAATGGGTTTCCGCAAGTTGTGTTTTTGGAAGGTTAGGGAAGATGCTGAGGATGGTTTTCTGCAGGTTGAGTTATTGGGACGTGAGTGGAGTTGCTGAGGATGGGTTTCTGCAGGGAGTGTTATTGGGAGGTGTGTGGAGATGCTGAGGATGGGTTCTGCAGGTTGTGTTATTGGGAGGTGAGTGGAGATGCTGAGGATGGGTTTCTGCAGGTTGTGTTTTGGGAGGTGAGTGAAGATGCTGAGGATGGGTTTCTGCAGGTTGTGTTATTGGGAGTTGAGTGAAGATTCTGAGGACGGGTTTCTGCAGGTTGTGTTATTGGGAGGTGAGTGGAGATGCTGAGGATGGGTTTCTGCAGGTTGTGTTATTGGGAGGTTAGTGGAGATGCTGAGGATAGGTTTCTGCAGGTTGTATTAATGGGAGGTGAGTGAAGATGCTGAGGATGGGTTTCTGCAGGTTGTGTTATTGGAAGGTGAGTGGAGATGCTGAGGATGGGTTTCTGCAGGTTGTGTTATTGGAAGGTGAGTGGAGATGCTGAGGATGGGTTTCTGCAGTTTGTGTTATTGGAAGGTTAGGGACGATGCTGAGGATGGTTTTCTGCAGGTTGTGTTATTGGAAGTTTAGTGAAGAGGCTGAGGATGGTTTTCTGCAGGTTGTGTTATTGGAAGTTTAGTGAAGAGGCTGAGGATGGGTTTCTGCAGGTTGTGTTATTGGAAGTTTAGTGAAGAGGCTGAGGATGGGTTTCTGCAGGTTGTGTTATTGGAAGGTTAGGGAAGATGCTGAGGATGGTTTTCTGCAGATTGTGTATTGGGAGGTGAGTGAAGATGCTGTGGATGGGTTTCTGCAGGTTGTGTTATTGGGAGGTTAGTGAAGATTCTGAGGATGGGTTCTGCAGGTTGTGTTTCTGGGAGGTGAGTTGAGATGCTGAGGATGGGTTTCTGCAGGTTGTGTTATTGGGAGGTGAGTGAAGATGCTGAGGATGGGTTTCTGCAGGTTGTGCTATTGGGAGGTGAGTGGAGATGCTGAGGATGGGTTTCTGCAGGTTGTGATATTGGAAGGTGAGTGAAGATGCTGAGGATGGGTTTATGCAGATTGTGTTATTGGGGGGTGAGTGGAGATGCTGAGGATGGGTTTCTGCAGGTTGTGTTATTGGAAGGAGAGTGAAGATGCTGAGGACGTGTTTCTGCAGGTTGTGTTATTGGGAGGTGAGTGAAGATGCTGAGGATGGGTTTCTGCAGGTTGTGTTATTGGGAGTTGAGTGATGATGCTGAGGATGTGTTTCTGCAGGTTGTGTTATTGGGAGGTGAGTGAAGATGCTGAGGATGGGTTTCTGCAGGTTGTGTTATTGGGAGGTGAGTGAAGATGCTGAGAATGGGTTTCCGCAAGTTGTGTTTTTGGAAGGTTAGGGAAGATGCTGAGGATGGTTTTCTGCAGGTTGTGTTATTGGGACGTGAGTGGAGTTGCTGAGGATGGGTTTCTGCAGGTACTGTTATTGGGAGGTGTGTGGAGATGCTGAGGATGGGTTCTGCAGGTTGTGTTATTGGGAGGTGAGTGGAGATGCTGAGGATGGGTTTCTGCAGGTTGTGTTTTGGGAGGTGAGTGAAGATGCTGAGGATGGGTTTCTGCAGGTTGTGTTATTGGGAGGTGAGTGAAGATTCTGAGGATGGGTTTCTGCAGGTTGTGTTATTGGGAGGTGAGTGGAGATGCTGAGGATGGGTTTCTGCAGGTTGTGTTATTGGGAGGTTAGTGGAGATGCTGAGGATGGGTTTCTGCAGGTTGTGTTATTGGGAGGTGAGTGAAGATGCTGAGGATGGGTTTCTGCAGGTTGTGTTATTGGAAGGTGAGTGGGGATGCTGAGGATGGGTTTCTGCAGGTTGTGTTATTGGAAGGTTAGGGACGATGCTGAGGATGGTTTTCTGCAGGTTGTGTTATTGGAAGTTTAGTGAAGAGGCTGAGGATGGTTTTCTGCAGGTTGTGTTATTGGAAGTTTAGTGAAGAGGCTGAGGATGTGTTTCTGCAGGTTGTGTTATTGGAAGGTTAGGGAAGATGCTGAGGATGGGTTTCTGCAGGTTGTGTTATTGGGAGGTGAGTGGAGATACTGAGGATGGGTTTCTGCATGTTGTGTTATTCCAAGGTTAGTGAAGATGCTCAAGGATGTGTTTCTGCAGGTTGTGTTATTGGGAGGTGAGTGAAGATGCTGAGGATGGGTTTCTGCAGGTTGTGTTATTGGGAGGTGAGTGAAGATGCTGAGAATGGGTTTCCGCAAGTTGTGTTTTTGGAAGGTTAGGGAAGATGCTGAGGATGGTTTTCTGCAGGTTGAGTTATTGGGACGTGAGTGGAGTTGCTGAGGATGGGTTCTGCAGGTTGTGTTATTGGGAGGTGAGTGGAGATGCTGAGGATGGGTTTCTGCAGGTTGTGTTTTGGGAGGTGAGTGAAGATGCTGAGGATGGGTTTCTGCAGGTTGTGTTATTGGGAGTTGAGTGAAGATTCTGAGGACGGGTTTCTGCAGGTTGTGTTATTGGGAGGTGAGTGGAGATGCTGAGGATGGGTTTCTGCAGGTTGTGTTATTGGGAGGTTAGTGGAGATGCTGAGGATAGGTTTCTGCAGGTTGTGTTAATGGGAGGTGAGTGAAGATGCTGAGGATGGGTTTCTGCAGGTTGTGTTATTGGAAGGTGAGTGGAGATGCTGAGGATGGGTTTCTGCAGGTTGTGTTATTGGAAGGTGAGTGGAGATGCTGAGGATGGGTTTCTGCAGTTTGTGTTATTGGAAGGTTAGGGACGATGCTGAGGATGGTTTTCTGCAGGTTGTGTTATTGGAAGTTTAGTGAAGAGGCTGAGGATGGTTTTCTGCAGGTTGTGTTATTGGAAGTTTAGTGAAGAGGCTGAGGATGGGTTTCTGCAGGTTGTGTTATTGGAAGGTTAGGGAAGATGCTGAGGAAGGTTTTCTGCAAGTTGTGTTATTGGAAGGTTAGGGAAGATGCTGAGGATGGTTTTCTGCAGATTGTGTTATTGGGAGGTGAGTGAAGATGCTGTGGATGGGTTTCTGCAGGTTGTGTTATTGGGAGGTTAGTGAAGATTCTGAGGATGGGTTCTGCAGGTTGTGTTTCTGGGAGGTGAGTTGAGATGCTGAGGATGGGTTTCTGCAGGTTGTGTTATTGGGAGGTGAGTGAAGATGCTGAGGATGGGTTTCTGCAGGTTGTGCTATTGGGAGGTGAGTGGAGATGCTGAGGATGGGTTTCTGCAGGTTGTGATATTGGAAGGTGAGTGAAGATGCTGAGGATGGGTTTATGCAGATTGTGTTATTGGGGGGTGAGTGGAGATGCTGAGGATGGGTTTCTGCAGGTTGTGTTATTGGAAGGAGAGTGAAGATGCTGAGGACGTGTTTCTGCAGGTTGTGTTATTGGGAGGTGAGTGAAGATGCTGAGGATGGGTTTATGCAGATTGTGTTATTGGGGGGTGAGTGGAGATGCTGAGGATGGGTTTCTGCAGGTTGTGTTATTGGAAGGAGAGTGAAGATGCTGAGGATGTGTTTCTGCAGGTTGTGTTATTGGGAGGTGAGTGAAGATGCTGAGGATGGGTTTCTGCAGGTTGTGTTATTGGGAGGTGAGTGAAGATGCTGAGAATGGGTTTCCGCAAGTTGTGTTTTTGGAAGGTTAGGGAAGATGCTGAGGATGGTTTTCTGCAGGTTGTGTTATTGGGACGTGAGTGGAGTTGCTGAGGATGGGTTTCTGCAGGTAGTGTTATTGGGAGGTGTGTGGAGATGCTGAGGATGGGTTCTGCAGGTTGTGTTATTGGGAGGTGAGTGGAGATGCTGAGGATGGGTTTCTGCAGGTTGTGTTTTGGGAGGTGAGTGAAGATGCTGAGGATGGGTTTCTGCAGGTTGTGTTATTGGGAGGTGAGTGAAGATTCTGAGGATGGGTTTCTGCAGGTTGTGTTATTGGGAGGTGAGTGGAGATGCTGAGGATGGGTTTCTGCAGGTTGTGTTATTGGGACGTGAGTGGAGTTGCTGAGGATGGGTTTCTGCAGGGAGTGTTATTGGGAGGTGTGTGGAGATGCTGAGGATGGGTTCTGCAGGTTGTGTTATTGGGAGGTGAGTGGAGATGCTGAGGATGGGTTTCTGCAGGTTGTGTTTTGGGAGGTGAGTGAAGATGCTGAGGATGGGTTTCTGCAGGTTGTGTTATTGGGAGTTGAGTGAAGATTCTGAGGACGGGTTTCTGCAGGTTGTGTTATTGGGAGGTGAGTGGAGATGCTGAGGATGGGTTTCTGCAGGTTGTGTTATTGGGAGGTTAGTGGAGATGCTGAGGATAGGTTTCTGCAGGTTGTATTAATGGGAGGTGAGTGAAGATGCTGAGGATGGGTTTCTGCAGGTTGTGTTATTGGAAGGTGAGTGGAGATGCTGAGGATGGGTTTCTGCAGGTTGTGTTATTGGAAGGTGAGTGGAGATGCTGAGGATGGGTTTCTGCAGTTTGTGTTATTGGAAGGTTAGGGACGATGCTGAGGATGGTTTTCTGCAGGTTGTGTTATTGGAAGTTTAGTGAAGAGGCTGAGGATGGTTTTCTGCAGGTTGTGTTATTGGAAGTTTAGTGAAGAGGCTGAGGATGGGTTTCTGCAGGTTGTGTTATTGGAAGTTTAGTGAAGAGGCTGAGGATGGGTTTCTGCAGGTTGTGTTATTGGAAGGTTAGGGAAGATGCTGAGGATGGTTTTCTGCAGATTGTGTATTGGGAGGTGAGTGAAGATGCTGTGGATGGGTTTCTGCAGGTTGTGTTATTGGGAGGTTAGTGAAGATTCTGAGGATGGGTTCTGCAGGTTGTGTTTCTGGGAGGTGAGTTGAGATGCTGAGGATGGGTTTCTGCAGGTTGTGTTATTGGGAGGTGAGTGAAGATGCTGAGGATGGGTTTCTGCAGGTTGTGCTATTGGGAGGTGAGTGGAGATGCTGAGGATGGGTTTCTGCAGGTTGTGATATTGGAAGGTGAGTGAAGATGCTGAGGATGGGTTTATGCAGATTGTGTTATTGGGGGGTGAGTGGAGATGCTGAGGATGGGTTTCTGCAGGTTGTGTTATTGGAAGGAGAGTGAAGATGCTGAGGACGTGTTTCTGCAGGTTGTGTTATTGGGAGGTGAGTGAAGATGCTGAGGATGGGTTTCTGCAGGTTGTGTTATTGGGAGTTGAGTGATGATGCTGAGGATGTGTTTCTGCAGGTTGTGTTATTGGGAGGTGAGTGAAGATGCTGAGGATGGGTTTCTGCAGGTTGTGTTATTGGGAGGTGAGTGAAGATGCTGAGAATGGGTTTCCGCAAGTTGTGTTTTTGGAAGGTTAGGGAAGATGCTGAGGATGGTTTTCTGCAGGTTGTGTTATTGGGACGTGAGTGGAGTTGCTGAGGATGGGTTTCTGCAGGTACTGTTATTGGGAGGTGTGTGGAGATGCTGAGGATGGGTTCTGCAGGTTGTGTTATTGGGAGGTGAGTGGAGATGCTGAGGATGGGTTTCTGCAGGTTGTGTTTTGGGAGGTGAGTGAAGATGCTGAGGATGGGTTTCTGCAGGTTGTGTTATTGGGAGGTGAGTGAAGATTCTGAGGATGGGTTTCTGCAGGTTGTGTTATTGGGAGGTGAGTGGAGATGCTGAGGATGGGTTTCTGCAGGTTGTGTTATTGGGAGGTTAGTGGAGATGCTGAGGATGGGTTTCTGCAGGTTGTGTTATTGGGAGGTGAGTGAAGATGCTGAGGATGGGTTTCTGCAGGTTGTGTTATTGGAAGGTGAGTGGGGATGCTGAGGATGGGTTTCTGCAGGTTGTGTTATTGGAAGGTTAGGGACGATGCTGAGGATGGTTTTCTGCAGGTTGTGTTATTGGAAGTTTAGTGAAGAGGCTGAGGATGGTTTTCTGCAGGTTGTGTTATTGGAAGTTTAGTGAAGAGGCTGAGGATGTGTTTCTGCAGGTTGTGTTATTGGAAGGTTAGGGAAGATGCTGAGGATGGGTTTCTGCAGGTTGTGTTATTGGGAGGTGAGTGGAGATACTGAGGATGGGTTTCTGCATGTTGTGTTATTCCAAGGTTAGTGAAGATGCTCAAGGATGTGTTTCTGCAGGTTGTGTTATTGGGAGGTGAGTGAAGATGCTGAGGATGGGTTTCTGCAGGTTGTGTTATTGGGAGGTGAGTGAAGATGCTGAGAATGGGTTTCCGCAAGTTGTGTTTTTGGAAGGTTAGGGAAGATGCTGAGGATGGTTTTCTGCAGGTTGAGTTATTGGGACGTGAGTGGAGTTGCTGAGGATGGGTTCTGCAGGTTGTGTTATTGGGAGGTGAGTGGAGATGCTGAGGATGGGTTTCTGCAGGTTGTGTTTTGGGAGGTGAGTGAAGATGCTGAGGATGGGTTTCTGCAGGTTGTGTTATTGGGAGTTGAGTGAAGATTCTGAGGACGGGTTTCTGCAGGTTGTGTTATTGGGAGGTGAGTGGAGATGCTGAGGATGGGTTTCTGCAGGTTGTGTTATTGGGAGGTTAGTGGAGATGCTGAGGATAGGTTTCTGCAGGTTGTGTTAATGGGAGGTGAGTGAAGATGCTGAGGATGGGTTTCTGCAGGTTGTGTTATTGGAAGGTGAGTGGAGATGCTGAGGATGGGTTTCTGCAGGTTGTGTTATTGGAAGGTGAGTGGAGATGCTGAGGATGGGTTTCTGCAGTTTGTGTTATTGGAAGGTTAGGGACGATGCTGAGGATGGTTTTCTGCAGGTTGTGTTATTGGAAGTTTAGTGAAGAGGCTGAGGATGGTTTTCTGCAGGTTGTGTTATTGGAAGTTTAGTGAAGAGGCTGAGGATGGGTTTCTGCAGGTTGTGTTATTGGAAGGTTAGGGAAGATGCTGAGGAAGGTTTTCTGCAAGTTGTGTTATTGGAAGGTTAGGGAAGATGCTGAGGATGGTTTTCTGCAGATTGTGTTATTGGGAGGTGAGTGAAGATGCTGTGGATGGGTTTCTGCAGGTTGTGTTATTGGGAGGTTAGTGAAGATTCTGAGGATGGGTTCTGCAGGTTGTGTTTCTGGGAGGTGAGTTGAGATGCTGAGGATGGGTTTCTGCAGGTTGTGTTATTGGGAGGTGAGTGAAGATGCTGAGGATGGGTTTCTGCAGGTTGTGCTATTGGGAGGTGAGTGGAGATGCTGAGGATGGGTTTCTGCAGGTTGTGATATTGGAAGGTGAGTGAAGATGCTGAGGATGGGTTTATGCAGATTGTGTTATTGGGGGGTGAGTGGAGATGCTGAGGATGGGTTTCTGCAGGTTGTGTTATTGGAAGGAGAGTGAAGATGCTGAGGACGTGTTTCTGCAGGTTGTGTTATTGGGAGGTGAGTGAAGATGCTGAGGATGGGTTTATGCAGATTGTGTTATTGGGGGGTGAGTGGAGATGCTGAGGATGGGTTTCTGCAGGTTGTGTTATTGGAAGGAGAGTGAAGATGCTGAGGATGTGTTTCTGCAGGTTGTGTTATTGGGAGGTGAGTGAAGATGCTGAGGATGGGTTTCTGCAGGTTGTGTTATTGGGAGGTGAGTGAAGATGCTGAGAATGGGTTTCCGCAAGTTGTGTTTTTGGAAGGTTAGGGAAGATGCTGAGGATGGTTTTCTGCAGGTTGTGTTATTGGGACGTGAGTGGAGTTGCTGAGGATGGGTTTCTGCAGGTAGTGTTATTGGGAGGTGTGTGGAGATGCTGAGGATGGGTTCTGCAGGTTGTGTTATTGGGAGGTGAGTGGAGATGCTGAGGATGGGTTTCTGCAGGTTGTGTTTTGGGAGGTGAGTGAAGATGCTGAGGATGGGTTTCTGCAGGTTGTGTTATTGGGAGGTGAGTGAAGATTCTGAGGATGGGTTTCTGCAGGTTGTGTTATTGGGAGGTGAGTGGAGATGCTGAGGATGGGTTTCTGCAGGTTGTGTTATTGGGAGGTTAGTGGAGATGCTGAGGATGGGTTTCTGCAGGTTGTGTTATTGGGAGGTGAGTGAAGATGCTGAGGATGGGTTTCTGCAGGTTGTGTTATTGGAAGGTGAGTGGGGATGCTGAGGATGGGTTTCTGCAGGTTGTGTTATTGGAAGGTTAGGGACGATGCTGAGGATGGTTTTCTGCAGGTTGTGTTATTGGAAGTTTAGTGAAGAGGCTGAGGATGGTTTTCTGCAGGTTGTGTTATTGGAAGTTTAGTGAAGAGGCTGAGGATGGGTTTCTGCAGGTTGTGTTATTGGAAGGTTAGGGAAGATGCTGAGGATGGTTTTCTGCAGATTGTGTATTGGGAGGTGAGTGAAGATGCTGTGGATGGGTTTCTGCAGGTTGTGTTATTGGGAGGTTAGTGAAGATTCTGAGGATGGGTTCTGCAGGTTGTGTTTCTGGGAGGTGAGTTGAGATGCTGAGGATGGGTTTCTGCAGGTTGTGTTATTGGGAGGTGAGTGAAGATGCTGAGGATGGGTTTCTGCAGGTTGTGCTATTGGGAGGTGAGTGGAGATGCTGAGGATGGGTTTCTGCAGGTTGTGATATTGGAAGGTGAGTGAAGATGCTGAGGATGGGTTTATGCAGATTGTGTTATTGGGGGGTGAGTGGAGATGCTGAGGATGGGTTTCTGCAGGTTGTGTTATTGGAAGGAGAGTGAAGATGCTGAGGACGTGTTTCTGCAGGTTGTGTTATTGGGAGGTGAGTGAAGATGCTGAGGATGGGTTTCTGCAGGTTGTGTTATTGGGAGGTGAGTGATGATGCTGAGGATGTGTTTCTGCAGGTTGTGTTATTGGGAGGTGAGTGAAGATGCTGAGGATGGGTTTCTGCAGGTTGTGTTATTGGGAGGTGAGTGAAGATGCTGAGAATGGGTTTCCGCAAGTTGTGTTTTTGGAAGGTTAGAGAAGATGCTGAGGATGGTTTTCTGCAGGTTGTGTTATTGGGACGTGAGTGGAGTTGCTGAGGATGGGTTTCTGCAGGTACTGTTATTGGGAGGTGTGTGGAGATGCTGAGGATGGGTTCTGCAGGTTGTGTTATTGGGAGGTGAGTGGAGATGCTGAGGATGGGTTTCTGCAGGTTGTGTTTTGGGAGGTGAGTGAAGATGCTGAGGATGGGTTTCTGCAGGTTGTGTTATTGGGAGGTGAGTGAAGATTCTGAGGATGGATTTCTGCAGGTTGTGTTATTGGGAGGTGAGTGGAGATGCTGAGGATGGGTTTCTGCAGGTTGTGTTATTGGGAGGTTAGTGGAGATGCTGAGGATGGGTTTCTGCAGGTTATGTTATTGGGAGGTGAGTGAAGATGCTGAGGATGGGTTTCTGCAGGTTGTGTTATTGGAAGGTGAGTGGGGATGCTGAGGATGGGTTTCTGCAGGTTGTGTTATTGGAAGGTTAGGGACGATGCTGAGGATGGTTTTCTGCAGGTTGTGTTATTGGAAGTTTAGTGAAGAGGCTGAGGATGGTTTTCTGCAGGTTGTGTTATTGGAAGTTTAGTGAAGAGGCTGACGATGGGTTTCTGCAGGTTGTGTTATTGGAAGGTTAGGGAAGATGCTGAGGATGGTTTTCTGCAGATTGTGTATTGGGAGGTGAGTGAAGATGCTGTGGATGGGTTTCTGCAGGTTGTGTTATTGGGAGGTTAGTGAAGATTCTGAGGATGGGTTCTGCAGGTTGTGTTTCTGGGAGGTGAGTTGAGATGCTGAGGATGGGTTTCTGCAGGTTGTGTTATTGGGAGGTGAGTGAAGATGCTGAGGATGGGTTTCTGCAGGTTGTGCTATTGGGAGGTGAGTGGAGATGCTGAGGATGGGTTTCTGCAGGTTGTGATATTGGAAGGTGAGTGAAGATGCTGAGGATGGGTTTATGCAGATTGTGTTATTGGGGGGTGAGTGGAGATGCTGAGGATGGGTTTCTGCAGGTTGTGTTATTGGAAGGAGAGTGAAGATGCTGAAGACGTGTTTCTGCAGGTTGTGTTATTGGGAGGTGAGTGAAGATGCTGAGGATGGGTTTCTGCAGGTTGTGTTATTGGGAGGTGAGTGATGATGCTGAGAATGGGTTTCCGCAAGTTGTGTTTTTGGAAGGTTAGGGAAGATGCTGAGGATGGTTTTCTGCAGGTTGTGTTATTGGGACGTGAGTGGAGTTGCTGAGGATGGGTTTCTGCAGGTAGTGTTATTGGGAGGTGTGTGGAGATGCTGAGGATGGGTTCTGCAGGTTGTGTTATTGGGAGGTGAGTGGAGATGCTGAGGATGGGTTTCTGCAGGTTGTGTTATTGGGAGATGAGTGGAGATGCTGAGGATGGGTTTCTGCAGGTTGTGTTATTGGGAGGTGAGTGAAGATTCTGAGGATGGGTTTCTGCAGGTTGTGTTATTGGGAGGTGAGTGGAGATGCTGAGGATGGGTTTCTGCAGGTTCTCTTATTGGGAGGTTAGTGGAGATGCTGAGGATGGGTTTCTGCAGGTTGTGTTATTGGGAGGTGAGTGAAGATGCTGAGGATGGGTTTCTGCAGTTTGTGTTATTGGAAGGTTAGGGACGATGCTGAGGATGGTTTTCTGCAGGTTGTGTTATTGGAAGTTTAGTGAAGAGGCTGAGGATGGTTTTCTGCAGGTTGTGTTATTGGAAGTTTAGTGAAGAGGCTGAGGATGGGTTTCTGCAGGTTGTGTTATTGGAAGGTTAGGGAAGATGCTGAGGATGGTTTTCTGCAGATTGTGTTATTGGGAGGTGAGTGAAGATGCTGTGGATGGGTTTCTGCAGGTTGTGTTATTGGGAGGTTAGTGAAGATTCTGAGGATGGGTTCTGCAGGTTGTGTTTCTGGGAGGTGAGTTGAGATGCTGAGGATGGGTTTCTGCAGGTTGTGTTATTGGGAGGTGAGTGAAGATGCTGAGGAAGGGTTTCTGCAGGTTGTGTTATTGGGAGGTGAGTGAAGATGCTGAGGATGGTTTTCTGCAGGTTGTGCTAGTGGGAGGTGAGTGGAGATGCTGAGGATGGGTTTCTGCAGGTTGTGATATTGGAAGGTGAGTGAAGATGCTGAGGATGGGTTTATGCAGATTGTGTTATTGGGGGGTGAGTGGAGATGCTGAGGATGGGTTTCTGCAGGTTGTGTTATTGGAAGGAGAGTGAAGATGCTGAGAATGCGTTTCTGCAGGTTGTGTTCTTGGGAGGTGAGTGGAGATGCTGAGGATGGGTTTCTGCAGGTTGTGTTATTGGGAGGTGAGTGGAGATGCTGAGGATGGGTTTCTGCAGGTTGTGTTATTGGAAGGTTAGTGAAGATGCTGAGGATGGGTTTCTGCAGGTTGTGTTATTGGAAGGTAAGTGAAGATGCTGATGATGGGTTTCTGCAGGTTGTGCTTTTGGGAGGTGAGTGGAGATGCTGAGGATTGGTTTCTGCAGGTTGTGTTATTGGGAGGTGAGTGAAGATGCTGAGGATGGGTTTCTGCAGGTTGTGTTATTGGAAGGTTAGTGAAGATGCTGAGGATGTGTTTCTGCAGGTTGTGCTATTGGGAGGTGAGTGAAGATGTTGGGGATGGGTTTCTGCAGGTTGTGTTATTGGAAGGTGAGTGAAGATGCTGAGGATGGGTTTCTGCAGGTTGTGTTATTGGGAGGTGAGTGTAGATGCTGATGATGGGTTTTAGCAGGTTGTGTTATTGGGCGGTCAGGGAAGATGCTGAGGATGGGTTTCTGCAGGTTGTGTTATTGGGAGGTGAGTGGAGATGCTGAGGATGGGTTTCTGCAGGTTCTGTTATTGGGAGGTTAGGGAAGATGCTGAGGATGGGTTTCTGCAGGTTGTGTTATTGGGAGGTTAGTGAAGATGCTGAGGATGGGTTTCTGCAGGTTGTGTTATTGGAAGGTTAGTGGAGATGCTGAGGATGGGTTTCTGCAGGTTGTGTTATTGGGAGGTGAGTGGAGATGCTGAGGATGGGTTTCTGCAGGTTGTGTTATTTGGAGGTGAGTGTAGATGCTGAGGATGGGTTTCTGCAGGTTGTGTTATTGGGAGGTGAGTGACGATGCTGAGGATGGGTTTCTGCAGGTTGTGTTATTGGGAGGTGAGCGGAGATGATGAGGATGGGTTTCTGCAGGTTGTGTTATTAGGAGGTGAGTGGAGATGCTGAGGATGGGTTTCTGCAGGTTGTGTCATTGGAAGGTCAGTAGAGATGCTGAGAATGGGGTTCTGCAGGTTGAGTAATTGGGAGATGAGTGGAGATGCTGAGGATGGGTTTCTGCAGGTTGTGTTATTGGGAGGTGAGTGGAGATGCTGAGGATGGGTTTCTGCAGGTTGTGTCATTGGAAGGTCAGTAGAGATGCTGAGAATGGGGTTCTGCAGGTTGTGTAATTGGGAGATGAGTGAAGATGCTGAGGATGCGTTTCTGCAGGTTGTGTTATTGGAATGTGAGTGGAGATGCTGAGGATGGGTTTCTGCAGGTTGTGTTATTGTGAGGTGAGTGGAGACGCTGGGGATGGGTTTCTGCAGGTTGTGTTATTGGAATGTGAGTGGAGATGCTGAGGATGGGTTTCTGCAGGTTGTGTTATTGTGAGGTGATTGGAGATGCTGAGGATGGGTTTCTGCAGGTTGTGTTATTGGGAGGTGAGTGGAGACGCTGGGGATGGGTTTCTGCAGGTTGTGTTATTGGAATGTGAGTGGAGATGCTGAGGATGGGTTTCTGCAGGTTGTGTTATTGGGAGGTGAGTGGAGATGCTGAGGATAGGTTTCTGCAGATTGTGTTATTGGGAGGTGAGTGAAGATGCTGAGGATGGGTTTCTGCAGGTTGTGTTATTGGAATGTGAGTGGAGATGCTGAGGATGTGTTTCTGCAGGTTGTGTTATTGGGAGGTGAGTGAAGATGCTGAGGATGGGTTTCTGCAGGTTGTGTTATTGGGAGGTGAGTGGAGATACTGAGGATGGGTTTCTGCAGGTTGTGTTATTGGAAGGTTAGTGAAGATGCTGAGGATGTGTTTCTGGAGGTTGTGTTATTGGGAGGTGAGTGAAGATGCTGCGGATGGGTTTCTGCAGGTTGTGTTATTGGGAGGTGAGTGAAGATGCTGAGAATGGGTTTCCGCAAGTTGTGTTTTTGGAAGGTTAGGGAAGATGCTGAGGATGGTTTTCTGCAGGTTGTGTTATTGGGAGGTGAGTGGAGTTGCTGAGGATGGGTTTCTGCAGGTAGTGTTATTGGGAGGTGTGTGGAGATGCTGAGGATGGGTTCTGCAGGTTGTGTTATTGGGAGGTGAGTGGAGATGCTGAGAATGGGTTTCTGCAGGTTGTGTTATTGGTAGGTTAGTGGAGATGTTGAGGATGGGTTTCTGCAGGTTGTGTTATTGGGAGGTGAGTGAAGATGCTGAGGATGGGTTTCTGCAGGTTGTGTTATTGGAAGGTGAGTGAAGATGCTGAGGATGGGTTTCTGCAGGTTGTGTTATTGGAAGGTTAGTGGAGATGCTGAGGATGGTTTTCTGCAGATTGTGTTATTGGAATGTTAGGGACGATGCTGAGGATGGGTTTCTGCAGTTTGTGTTATTGGAAGGTTAGGGACGATGCTGAGGATCGTTTTCTGCAGGTTGTGTTATTGGAAGTTTAGTGAAGAGGCTGAGGATGGTTTTCTGCAGGTTGTGTTATTGGAAGTTTAGTGAAGAGGCTGAGGATGGGTTTCTGCAGGTTGTGTTATTGGAAGTTTAGGGAAGATGCGGAGGATGGTTTTCTGCAGATTGTGTTATTGGGAGGTGAGTGAAGATGCTGAGGATGGGTTTCTGCAGGTTGTGTTATTGGAAGGTTAGTGAAGATTCTGTGGATGGGTTCTGCAGGTTGTGTTTCTGGGAGGTGAGTTGAACTGCTGAGGATGGGTTTCTGCAGGTTGTGTTATTGGGAGGTGAGTGAAGATGCTGAGGATGGGTTTCTGCAGGTTGTGTTATTAGAAGGTGAGTGGAGATGCTGAGGATGGGTTTCTGCAGGTTGTGTTATTGGGAGGTGAGTGGTGATGCTGAGGATGGGTTTCTGCAGGTTTTGTTATTGGGAGGTGAGTGGAGATGCTGAAGATGGGTTTCTGCAGGTTGTGTTATTGGGAGGTGAGTGAAGATGCTGAGGATGGGTTTCTGCAGGTTGTGTTATTGGAAGGTTAGTGAAGATGCTGAGAATGGGTTTCTGCAGGTTGTGTTATTGGGAGGTGAGTGGAAATGCTGAGGATGGGTTTCTGCAGGTTGTACAGGAAGGTGAGTGGAGATGCTGAGGATGGGTTTCTGCAGGTTGTGTTATTGGGAGGTGAGTGGAGATGCTGAAGATGGGTTTCTGCAGGTTGTGTTAATGGGAGGTGAGTGAAGATGCTGAGGATGGGTTTCTGCAGGTTGTGTTATTGGAAGGTTAGTGAAGATGCTGAGAATGGGTTTCTGCAGGTTGTGTTATTGGGAGGTGAGTGCAGATGCTGAGGATGGGTTTCTGCAGGTTGTGCAGGAAGGTGAGTGGAGATGCTGAGGATGGGTTTCTGCAGGTTGTGTTATTGTGAGGTGAGTGGAGATGCTGAGGATGGGTACCTGCAGGTTGTGTTATTGGAAGGTGAGTGGAGATGCTGAGGATGGGTTTCTGCAGGTTGTGTTATTGGGAGGTGAGTGAAGATGCTGAGGATGGGTTTCTGCAGGTTGTGTTATTAGGAGGTGAGTGGAGATGCTGCGGATGTGTTTCTGCAGGTTGTGTTATTGGGAGGTGAGTGGAGATGCTGAGGATGTGTTTCTGCAGGTTGTGCTATTGGGAGGTGAGTGGAGATGCTGAGGATGGGTTTCTGCAGGTTGTGTTATTGGGAGGTGAGTGGAGATGCTGTGGATGGGTTTCTGCAGGTTGTGTTATTGTGAGGTGATTGGAGATGCTGAGGATGGGTTTCTGCAGGTTGTGATATTGGGAGGTGAGTGGAGATGCTGGGGATGGGTTTCTGCAGGTTGTGTTATTGGAATGTGAGTGGAGATGCTGAGGATGGGTTTCTGCAGGTTGTGTTATTGGGAGGTGAGTGGAGATGCTGAGGATAGGTTTCTGCAGGTTGTGTTATTGGGAGGTGAGTGAAGATGCTGAGGATGGGTTTCTGCAGGTTGTGTTATTGGAATGTGAGTGGAGATGCTGAGGATGTGTTTCTGCAGGTTGTGTTAATGGGAGGTGAGTGAAGATGCTGAGGATGGGTTTCTGCAGGTTGTGTTATTGGTAGGTGAGTGGAGATACTGAGGATGGGTTTCTGCAGGTTGTGTTATTGGAAGGTTAGTGAAGATGCTGAGGATGTGTTTCTGCAGGTTGTGTTATTGGGAGGTGAGTGAAGATGCTGAGGACGTGTTTCTGCAGGTTGTGTTATTGGGAGGTGAGTGAAGATGCTGAGAATGGGTTTCCGCAAGTTGTGTTTTTGGAAGGTTAGGGATGATGCTGAGGATGGGTTTCTGCAGGTTGTGTTATTGGGAGGTGAGTGGAGTTGCTGAGGATGGGTTTCTGCAGGTAGTGTTATTGGGAGGTGTGTGGAGATGCTGAGGATGGGTTCTGCAGGTTGTGTTATTGGGAGGTGAGTGGAGATGCTGAGGATGGGTTTCTGCAGGTTGTGTTATTGGTAGGTTAGTGGAGATGCTGAGGATGGGTTTCTGCAGGTTGTGTTATTGGGAGGTGAGTGAAGATGCTGAGGATGGGTTTCTGCAGGTTGTGTTATTGGAAGGTGAGTGAAGATGCTGAGGATGGGTTTCTGCAGGTTGTGTTATTGGAAGGTTAGTGGAGATGCTGAGGATGGTTTTCTGCAGATTGTGTTATTGGAAGGTTAGGGAAGATGCTGAGGATGGGTTTCTGCAGTTTGTGTTATTGGAAGGTTAGGGACGATGCTGAGGATGGTTTTCGGCAGGTTGTGTTATTGGAAGTTTAGTGAAGAGGCTGAGGATGGTTTTCTGCAGGTTCTGTTATTGGAAGTTTAGTGAAGAGGCTGAGGATGGGTTTCTGCAGGTTGTGTTATTGGAAGGTTAGGGAAGATGCGGAGGATGGTTTTCTGCAGATTGTGTTATTGGGAGGTGAGTGAAGATGCTGAGGATGGGTTTCTGCAGGTTGTGTTATTGGGAGGATAGTGAAGATTCTGAGGATGGGTTCTGCAGGTTGTGTTTCTGGGAGGTGAGTTGAACTGCTGAAGATGGGTTTCTGCAGGTTGTGTTATTGGGAGGTGAGTGAAGATGCTGAGGATGGGTTTCTGCAGGTTGTGTTATTGAGAGGTGAGTGGAGATGCTGAGGATGGGTTTCTGCAGGTTGTGTTATTGGGAGGTGAGTGGTGATGCTGAGGATGGGTTTCTGCAGGTTGTGTTATTGGGAGGTGAGTGGAGATGCTGAAGATGGGTTTCTGCAGGTTGTGTTATTGGGAGGTGATTGAAGATGCTGAAGATGGGTTTCTGCAGGTTGTGTTATTGGGAGGTGAGTGAAGATTCTGTGGATGGGTTCTGCAGGTTGTGTTTCTGGGAGGTGAGTTGAACTGCTGAGGATGGGTTTCTGCAGGTTGTGTTATTGGGAGGTGAGTGAAGATGCTGAGGATGGGTTTCTGCAGGTTGTGTTATTAGAAGGTGAGTGGAGATGCTGAGGATGGGTTTCTGCAGGTTGTGTTATTGGGAGGTGAGTGGTGATGCTGAGGATGGGTTTCTGCAGGTTTTGTTATTGGGAGGTGAGTGGAGATGCTGAAGATGGGTTTCTGCAGGTTGTGTTATTGGGAGGTGAGTGAAGATGCTGAGGATGGGTTTCTGCAGGTTGTGTTATTGGAAGGTTAGTGAAGATGCTGAGAATGGGTTTCTGCAGGTTGTGTTATTGGGAGGTGAGTGGAAATGCTGAGGATGGGTTTCTGCAGGTTGTACAGGAAGGTGAGTGGAGATGCTGAGGATGGGTTTCTGCAGGTTGTGTTATTGGGAGGTGAGTGGAGATGCTGAAGATGGGTTTCTGCAGGTTGTGTTATTGGGAGGTGAGTGAAGATGCTGAGGATGGGTTTCTGCAGGTTGTGTTATTGGAAGGTTAGTGAAGATGCTGAGAATGGGTTTCTGCAGGTTGTGTTATTGGGAGGTGAGTGCACATGCTGAGGATGGGTTTCTGCAGGTTGTGCAGGAAGGTGAGTGGAGATGCTGAGGATGGGTTTCTGCAGGTTGTGTTATTGTGAGGTGAGTGGAGATGCTGAGGATGGGTACCTGCAGGTTGTGTTATTGGAAGGTGAGTGGAGATGCTGAGGATGGGTTTCTGCAGGTTGTGTTATTGGGAGGTGAGTGAAGATGCTGAGGATGGGTTCCTGCAGGTTGTGTTATTGGGAGGTGAGTGGAGATGCTGCGGATGTGTTTCTGCAGGTTGTGTTATTGGGAGGTGAGTGGAGATGCTGAGGATGTGTTTCTGCAGGTTGTGCTATTGGGAGGTGAGTGGAGATGCTGAGGATGGGTTTCTGCAGGTTGTGTTATTGGGAGGTGAGTGGAGATGCTGTGGATGGGTTTCTGCAGGTTGTGTTATTGTGAGGTGATTGGAGATGCTGAGGATGGGTTTCTGCAGGTTGTGATATTGGGAGGTGAGTGGAGACGCTGGGGATGGGTTTCTGCAGGTTGTGTTATTGGAATGTGAGTGGAGATGCTGAGGATGGGTTTCTGCAGGTTGTGTTATTGGGAGGTGAGTGGAGATGCTGAGGATAGGTTTCTGCAGGTTGTGTTATTGGGAGGTGAGTGAAGATGCTGAGGATGGGTTTCTGCAGGTTGTGTTATTGGAATGTGAGTGGAGATGCTGAGGATGTGTTTCTGCAGGTTGTGTTAATGGGAGGTGAGTGAAGATGCTGAGGATGGGTTTCTGCAGGTTGTGTTATTGGTAGGTGAGTGGAGATACTGAGGATGGGTTTCTGCAGGTTGTGTTATTGGAAGGTTAGTGAAGATGCTGAGGATGTGTTTCTGCAGGTTGTGTTATTGGGAGGTGAGTGAAGATGCTAAGGACGTGTTTCTGCAGGTTGTGTTATTGGGAGGTGAGTGAAGATGCTGAGAATGGGTTTCCGCAAGTTGTGTTTTTGGAAGGTTAGGGAAGATGCTGAGGATGGGTTTCTGCAGGTTGTGTTATTGGGAGGTGAGTGGAGTTGCTGAGGATGGGTTTCTGCAGGTAGTGTTATTGGGAGGTGTGTGGAGATGCTGAGGATGGGTTCTGCAGGTTGTGTTATTGGGAGGTGAGTGGAGATGCTGAGGATGGGTTTCTGCAGGTTGTGTTATTGGTAGGTTAGTGGAGATGCTGAGGATGGGTTTCTGCAGGTTGTGTTATTGGGAGGTGAGTGAAGATGCTGAGGATGGGTTTCTGCAGGTTGTGTTATTGGAAGGTGAGTGAAGATGCTGAGGATGGGTTTCTGCAGGTTGTGTTATTGGAAGGTTAGTGGAGATGCTGAGGATGGTTTTCTGCAGATTGTGTTATTGGAAGGTTAGGGAAGATGCTGAGGATGGGTTTCTGCAGTTTGTGTTATTGGAAGGTTAGGGACGATGCTGAGGATGGTTTTCGGCAGGTTGTGTTATTGGAAGTTTAGTGAAGAGGCTGAGGATGGTTTTCTGCAGGTTCTGTTATTGGAAGTTTAGTGAAGAGGCTGAGGATGGGTTTCTGCAGGTTGTGTTATTGGAAGGTTAGGGAAGATGCGGAGGATGGTTTTCTGCAGATTGTGTTATTGGGAGGTGAGTGAAGATGCTGAGGATGGGTTTCTGCAGGTTGTGTTATTGGGAGGATAGTGAAGATTCTGAGGATGGGTTCTGCAGGTTGTGTTTCTGGGAGGTGAGTTGAACTGCTGAAGATGGGTTTCTGCAGGTTGTGTTATTGGGAGGTGAGTGAAGATGCTGAGGATGGGTTTCTGCAGGTTGTGTTATTGAGAGGTGAGTGGAGATGCTGAGGATGGGTTTCTGCAGGTTGTGTTATTGGGAGGTGAGTGGTGATGCTGAGGATGGGTTTCTGCAGGTTGTGTTATTGGGAGGTGAGTGGAGATGCTGAAGATGGGTTTCTGCAGGTTGTGTTATTGGGAGGTGATTGAAGATGCTGAGGATGGGTTTCTGCAGGTTGTGTTATTGGAAGGTTAGTGAAGATGCTGAGAATGGGTTTCTGCAGGTTGTGTTATTGGGAGGTGAGTGCAGATGCTGAGGATGGGTTTCTGCAGGTTGTGCAGGAAGGTGAGTGGAGATGCTGAGGATGGGTTTCTGCAGGTTGTGTTATTGTGAGGTGACTGGAGATGCTGAGGATGGGTTTCTGCAGGTTGTGTTATTGGAAGTTGAGTGGAGATGCTGTGGATGGGTTTCTGCAGGTTGTGTTATTGTGAGGTGATTGGAGATGCTGAGGATGGGTTTCTGCAGGTTGTGTTATTGGGAGGTGAGTGGAGACGCTGGGGATGGGTTTCTGCGGGTTGTGATATTGGAAGGTGAGTGGAGATGCTGCGGATGTGTTTCTGCAGGTTGTGTTATTGGGAGGTGAGTGGAGATGCTGAGGATGGGTTTCTGCAGGTTGTGTTATTGGGAGGTGAGTGGAGATGCTGTGGATGGGTTTCTGCAGGTTGTGTTATTGTGAGGTGATTGGAGATGCTGAGGATGGGTTTCTGCAGGTTGTGTTATTGGGAGGTGAGTGGAGACGCTGGGGATGGGTTTCTGCAGGTTGTGCTATTGGAATGTGAGTGGAGATGCTGAGGATGGGTTTCTGCAGGTTGTGTTATTGTCAGGTGATTGGAGATGCTGAGGATGGGTTTCTGCAGGTTGTGTTATTGGGAGGTGAGTGGAGACGCTGGGGATGGGTTTCTGCAGGTTGTGTTATTGGAATGTGAGTGGAGATGCTGAGGATGGGTTTCTGCAGGTTGTGTTATTGGGAGGTGAGTGGAGATGCTGAGGATAGGTTTCTGCAGGTTGTGTTATTGGGAGGTGAGTGAAGATGCTGAGGATGGGTTTCTGCAGTTGTGTTATTGGGAGGTGAGTGGAGATGCTGAGGATGTGTTTCTGCAGGTTGTGTTATTGGGGGGTGAGTGGAGATGCTGAGGATGGGTTACTGCAGGTTGTGTTATTGGGAGGTGAGTGGAAATGCTGAGGATGGGTTTCTGCAGGTTGTGTTATTGGGAGGTGAGTGGAGATGCTGTGGATGGGTTTCTGGAGGTTGTGTTATTGTGAGGTGATTGGAGATGCTGAGGATGGGTTTCTGCAGGTTGTGTTATTGCGAGGTGATTGGAGACGCTGGGGATGGGTTTCTTCAGGTTGTGTTATTGGAATGTGAGTGGAGATGCTGAGGATGTGTTTCTGCAGGTTGTGTTATTGGGAGGTGAGTGAAGATGCTGAGGATGGGTTTCTGCAGGTTGTGTTATTGGGACGTGAGTGGAAATACTGAGGATGGGTTTCTGCAGGTTGTGTTATTGGAAGGTTAGTGAAGATGCTGAGGATGTGTTTCTGCAGGTTGTGTTATTGGGAGGTGAGTGAAGATGCTGAGGATGGGTTTCTGCAAGTTGTGTTATTGGGAGGTGAGTGAAGATGCTGAGAATGGGTTTCCGCAAGTTGTGTTTTTGGAAGGTTAGGTAAGATGCTGAGGATGGTTTTCTGCAGGTTGTGTTATTGAGAGGTGAGTGGAGTTGCTGAGGATGGGTTTCAGCAGGTAGTGTTATTGGGAGGTGTGTGGAGATGCTGAGGATGGGTTCTGCAGGTTGTGTTATTGGGAGGTGAGTGGAGATGCTGAGGATGGGTTTCTGCAGGTTGTGTTATTGGGAGGTTAGTGGAGATGCTGAGGATGGGTTTCTGCAGGTTGTGTTATTGGGAGGTGAGTGAAGATGCTGAGGATGGGTTTCTGCAGGTTGTGTTATTGGAAGGTGAGTGAAGATGCTGAGGATGGGTTTCTGCAGGTTGTGTTATTGGAAGGTTAGTGGAGATGCTGAGGATGGTTTTCTGCAGATTGTGTTATTGGAAGGTTAGGGAAGATGCTGAGGATGGGTTTCTGCAGTTTGTGTTATTGGAAGGTTAGGGACGATGCTGAGGATGGTTTTCTGCAGGTTGTGTTATTGGAAGTTTAGTGAAGAGGCTGAGGATGGTTTTCTGCAAGTTGTGTTATTGGAAGTTTAGTGTAGAGGCTGAGGATGGGTTTCTGCAGGTTGTGTTATTGGAAGGTTAGGGAAGATGCTGAGGATGGGTTTCTGCAGGTTGTGTTATTGGGAGGTGAGTGGAGATGCTGAGGATGGGTTTCTGCAGGTTGTGTTATTGGAAGGTTAGTGAATATGCTGAGGATGGGTTTCTGTAGGTTGTGTTATTGGAAGGTAAGTGAAGATGCTGATGATGGGTTTCTGCAGGTTGTGTTATTGGGAGGTGAGTGGAGATGCTGAGGATGGGTTTCTGCAGGTTGTGTTATTGGGAGGTGAGTGAAGATGCTGAGGATAGGTTTCTGCAGGTTTTGTTATTGGAAGGTTAGTGAAGATGCTGAGGATGTGTTTCTGCAGGTTGTGTTATTGGGAGTTGAGTGAAGATGCTGAGGAAGGGTTTCTGCAGGTTGTGTTATTGGAAGGTGAGTGAAGATGCTGAGGATGGGTTTCTGCAGGTTGTGTTATTGGGAGGTGACTGTAGATGCTGATGATGGGTTTCAGCAGGTTGTGTTATTGGGAGGTGAGTGGAGATGCTGAGGATACGTTTCTGCAGGTTGTGTTATTGGGAGGTGAGTGAAGATGCTGAGGATGGGTTTCTGCAGGTTGTGTTATTGGGAGGTGAGTGGAGATGCTGAGGATGGGTTTCTGCAGGTTGTGTTATTGGGGGGTGAGTGGAGATGCTGAGGATGGGTTACTGCAGGTTGTGTTATTGGGAGGTGAGTGGAGATGCTGAGGATGGGTTTCTGCAGGTTGTGTTATTGGGAGGTGATTGGAGATGCTGAGGATGGGTTTCTGCAGGTTGTGTTATTGGGAGGTGAGTGGAGACGCTGGGGATGGGTTTCTGCAGGTTGTGTTATTGGAATGTGAGTGGAGATGCTGAGGATGTGTTTCTGCAGGTTGTGTTAATGGGAGGTGAGTGAAGATGCTGAGGATGGGTTTCTGCAGGTTGTGTTATTGGGAGGTGAGTGGAGATACTGAGGATGGGTTTCTGCAGGTTGTGTTATTCGAAGGTTAGTGAAGATGCTGAGGATGTGTTTCTGCAGGTTGTGTTATTGGGAGGTGAGTGAAGATGCTGAGGATGGGTTTCTGCAGGTTGTGTTATTGGGAGGTGAGTGAAGATGCTGAGAATGGGTTTCCGCAAGTTGTGTTTTTGGAAGGTTAGGGAAGATGCTGAGGATGGTTTTCTGCAGGTTGTGTTATTGGGACGTGAGTGGAGTTGCTGAGGATGGGTTTCTGCAGGTAGTGTTATTGGGAGGTGTGTGGAGATGCTGAGGGTGGGTTCTGCAGGTTGTGTTATTGGGAGGTGAGTGGAGATGCTGAGGATGTGTTTCTGCAGGTTGTGTTTTGGGAGGTGAGTGAAGATGCTGAGGATGGGTTTCTGCAGGTTGTGTTATTGGGAGGTGAGTGAAGATTCTGAGGATGGGTTTCTGCAGGTTGTGTTATTGGGAGGTGAGTGAAGATGCTGAGAATGGGTTTCCGCAAGTTGTGTTTTTGGAAGGTTAGGGAAGATGCTGAGGATGGTTTTCTGCAGCTTGTGTTATTGGGACGTGAGTGGAGTTGCTGAGGATGAGTTTCTGCAGTTAGTGTTATTGGGAGGTGTGTGGAGATGCTGAGGATGGGTTCTGCAGGTTGTGTTATTGGGAGGTGAGTGGAGATGCTGAGGATGGGTTTCTGCAGGTTGTGTTATTGGGAGGTGAGTGGAGATGCTGAGGATGGGTTTCTGCAGGTTGTGTTATTGGGAGGTGAGTGGAGATGCTGAGGATGGGTTTCTGCAGTTTGTGTTATTGGAGGTGAGTGGAGATGCTGAGGATGGGTTTCTGCAGGTTGTGTTATTGGAAGTTTAGTGAAGATGCTAAGGATGGGTTTCTGCAGGTTGTGTTATTGGAAGGTAAGTGAAGATGCTGATGATGGGTTTCTGCAGGTTGTCTTATTGGGAGGTGAGTGGAGATGCTGAGGATGGGTTTCTGCAGGTTGTGTTATTGGGAGGTGAGTGAAGATGCTGAGGATGGGTTTCTGCAGGTTGTGTTATTGGAAGGTTAGTGAAGATGCTGAGGATGTGTTTCTGCAGGTTGTGTTATTGGGAGGTGAGTGAAGATGCTGAGGAAGGGTTTCTGCAGGTTGTGTTATTGGAAGGTGAGTGAAGATGCTGAGGATGGGTTTCTGCAGGTTGTGTTATTGGGAGGTGAGTGGAGATGCTGAGGATGGGTTACTGCAGGTTGTGTTATTGGGAGGTGAGTGGAGATGCTGAGGATAGGTTTCTGCAGGTTGTGTTATTGGGAGGTGAGTGGAGATGCTGAGGATGGGTTTCTGCAGGTTGTGTTATTGGGAGGTGAGTGGAGATGCTGAGGATGGGTTTCTGCAGGTTGTGTTATTGGGAGGTGAGTGTAGATGCTGAGAATGGGTTTCTGCAGGTTGTGTTATTGGGAGGTGAGTGGAGATGATGATGATGGGTTTCTGCAGGTTGTGTTATTGGGAGGTGAGTGGAGATGCTGAGGATGGGTTTCTGCAGGTTCTTTTATTGGGAGGTTAGGGAAGATGCTGAGGATAGGTTTCTGCAGGTTGTGTTATTGGGAGGTGAGTGGAGATGCTGAGGATGGGTTTCTGCAGGTTGTGTTATTTGGAGGTGAGTGTAGATGCTGAGGATGGGTTTCTGCAGGTTCTGTTATTGGGAGGTTAGGGAAGATGCTGAGGATAGGGTTTCTGCAGGTTGTGTTATTGGGAGGTGAGTGGAGATGCTGAGGATGGGTTTCTGCAGGTTGTGTTATTTGGAGGTGAGTGTAGATGCTGAGGATGGGTTTCTGCAGGTTGTGTTATTGGGAGGTGAGTGACGATGCTGAGGATGGGTTTCTGCAGGTTGTGTTATTGGGAGGTGAGCGGAGATGATGAGGATGGTTTTCTGCAGGTTGTGTTATTAGGAGGTGAGTGGAGATGCTGAGGATGGGTTTCTGCAGGTTGTGTCATTGGAAGGTCAGTAGAGATGCTGAGAATGGGGTTCTGCAGGTTGTGTAATTGGGAGATGAGTGGAGATGCTGAGGATGGGTTTCTGCAGGTTGTGTTATTGGGAGGTGAGTGGAGATGCTGAGGATGGGTTTCTACAGGTTGTGTCATTGGAAGGTCAGTAGAGATGCTGAGAATGGGGTTCTGCAGGTTGTGTAATTGGGAGATGAGTGAAGATGCTGAGGATGCGTTTCTGCAGGTTGTGTTCTTGGGAGGTGAGTGGACATGCTGAGGATGGGTTTCTGCAGGTTGTGGTATTGGGAGGTCAGTGGAGATGCTGAGGATGGATTTCTGTAGGTTGTGTTATTGAAATGTGAGTGGAGATGCTGTGGATGGGTTTCTGGAGGTTGTGTTATTGTGAGGTGATTGGAGATGCTGAGGCTGGCTTTCTGCAGGTTGTGTTATTGGGAGGTGAGTGGAGATGCTGAGGATAGGTTTCTGCAGGTTGTGTTATTGGGAGGTGAGTGGAGATGCTGAGGATGGGTTTCTGCAGGTTGTGTTATTGGGAGGTGAGTGGAGATGCTGAGGATGGGTTTCTGCAGGTTGTGTTATTGGGAGATGAGTAAAGATTCTGATGATGGGTTTCTGCAGGTTGTGTTATTGGGAGGTGAGTGGAGATGCTGAGGATGGGTTTCTGCAGATAGAGTTATTGGAAGGATAGTGGAGATGCGGAGGATGGGTTTCTGCAGGTTGTGCTATTGGGAGGTGAGTGGAGATGCTGAGGATGGGTTTCTGCAGGGTGTGTTATTGGGAGGTGAGTGGAGATGCTGTGGATGGGTTTCTGCAGGTTGTGTTATTGTGAGGTGATTGGAGATGCTGAGGATGGGTTTCTGCAGGTTGTGTTATTGGGAGGTGAGTGGAGATGCTGTGGATGGGTTTCTGCAGGTTGTGATATTGGAAGGTGAGTGGAGATGCTGAGGATGTGTTTCTGCAGGTTGTGTTATTGGGAGGTGAGTGGAGATGCTGAGGATGGGTTTCTGCAGGTTGTGTTATTGGGAGGTGAGTGGAGATGCTGTGGATGGGTTTCTGCAGGTTGTGTTATTGTGAGGTGAGTGGAGATGCTGAGGATGGGTTTCTGCAGGTTGTGTTATTGGGAGGTGAGTGGAGACGCTGGGGATGGGTTTCTGCAGGTTGTGTTATTGGAATGTGAGTGGAGATGCTGAGGATGGGTTTCTGCAGGTTGTGTTATTGTGAAGTGATTGGAGATGCTGAGGATGGGTTTCTGCAGGTTGTGTTATTGGGAGGTGAGTGGAGACGCTGGGGTGGGTTTCTGCAGGTTGAGTTATTGGAATGTGAGTGGAGATGCTGAGGATGGGTTTCTGCAGGTTGTGTTATTGGGAGGTGAGTGGAGATGCTGAGGATAGGTTTCTGCAGGTTGTGTTATTGGGAGGTGAGTGAAGATGCTGAAGATGGGTTTCTGCAGGTTGTGTTATTGGGAG
The DNA here is from genome assembly GCF_047496885.1 of Scyliorhinus torazame. Lineage (NCBI taxonomy): Eukaryota > Metazoa > Chordata > Chondrichthyes > Carcharhiniformes > Scyliorhinidae > Scyliorhinus > Scyliorhinus torazame. The sequence goes on along the minus strand of NC_092729.1, from coordinate 74,476,812 downwards.
GTGAGTGGAGATGCTGAGGATGGGTTTCTGCAGGTTGTGTTATTGGGGGGTGAGTGGAGATGCTGAGGATGGGTTACTGCAGGTTGTGTTATTGGGAGGTGAGTGGAGATGCTGAGGATGGGTTTCTGCAGGTTGTGTTATTGGGAGGTGAGTGGAGATGCTGTGGATGGGTTTCTGCAGGTTGTGTTATTGTGAGGTGATTGGAGATGCTGAGGATGGGTTTCTGCCGGTTGTGTTATTGGGAGGTGAGTGGAGACGCTGGGGATGGGTTTCTGCAGGTTGTGTTATTGGAATGTGAGTGGAGATGCTGAGGATGTGTTTCTGCAGGTTGTGTTATTGGGAGGTGAGTGAAGATGCTGAGGATGGGTTTCTGCAGGTTGTGTTATTGGGAGGTGAGTGGAGATACTGAGGATGGGTTTCTGCAGGTTGTGTTATTAGAAGGTTAGTGAAGATGCTGAGGATGTGTTTCTGCAGGTTGTGTTATTGGGAGGTGAGTGAAGATGCTGAGGATGGGTTTCTGCAGGTTGTGTTATTGGAAGGTAAGTGAAGATGCTGATGATGGGTTTCTGCAGGTTGTGTTATTGGGAGGTGAGTGGAGATGCTGAGGATGGGTTTCTGCAGGTTGTGTTATTGGGAGGTGAGTGAAGATGCTGATGATGGGTTTCTGCAGGTTGTGTTATTGGAAGGTTAGTGAAGATGCTGAGGATGTGTTTCTGCAGGTTGTGTTATTGGGAGTTGAGTGAAGATGCTGAGGAAGGGTTTCTGAAGGTTGTGTTATTGGAAGGTGAGTAAAGATGCTGAGGATGGGTTTCTGCAGGTTGTGTTATTGGGAGGTGACTGTAGATGCTGATGATGGGTTACAGCAGGTTGTGTTATTGGGAGGTGAGTGGAGATGCTGAGGATAGGTTTCTGCAGGTTGTGTTATTGGGAGGTGAGTGAAGATGCTGAGGATGGGTTTCTGTAGGTTGTGTTATTGGAAGGAGAGTGAAGATGCTGAGAATGCGTTTCTGCAGGTTGTGTTCTTGGGAGGTGAGTGGAGATGATGAGGATGGGTTTCTGCAGGTTGTGTTATTGGGAGGTGAGTGGAGATGCTGAGGATGGGTTTCTGCAGGTTGTGTTATTGGAAGGTTAGTGAAGATGCTGAGGATGGGTTTCTGCAGGTTGTGTTATTGGAAGGTAAGTGAAGATGCTGATGATGGGTTTCTGCAGGTTGTGTTATTGGGAGGTGAGTGGAGATGCTGAGGATGGGTTTCTGCAGGTTGTGTTATTGGGAGGTGAGTGAGGATGCTGAGGATGGGTTTCTGCAGGTTGTGTTATTGGAAGGTTAGTGAAGATGCTGAGGATGTGTTTCTGCAGGTTGTGTTATTGGGAGTTGAGTGAAGATGCTGAGGAAGGGTTTCTGCAGGTTGTGTTATTGGAAGGTGAGTGAAGATGCTGAGGATGGGTTTCTGCAGGTTGTGTTATTGGGAGGTGACTGTAGATGCTGATGATGGGTTTCAGCAGGTTGTGTTATTGGGAGGTGAGTGGAGATGCTGAGGATACGTTTCTGCAGGTTGTGTTATTGGGAGGTGAGTGAAGATGCTGAGGATGGGTTTCTGCAGGTTGTGTTATTGGGAGGTGAGTGGAGATGCTGAGGATGGGTTTCTGCAGGTTGTGTTATTGGGGGGTGAGTGGAGATGCTGAGGATGGGTTACTGCAGGTTGTGTTATTGGGAGGTGAGTGGAGATGCTGAGGATGGGTTTCTGCAGGTTGTGTTATTGGGAGGTGATTGGAGATGCTGAGGATGGGTTTCTGCAGGTTGTGTTATTGGGAGGTGAGTGCAGACGCTGGGGATGGGTTTCTGCAGGTTGTGTTATTGGAATGTGAGTGGAGATGCTGAGGATGTGTTTCTGCAGGTTGTGTTATTGGGAGGTGAGTGAAGATGCTGAGGATGGGTTTCTGCAGTTTGTGTTATTGGGAGGTGAGTGAAGATGCTGAGAATGGGTTTCCGCAAGTTGTGTTTTTGGAAGGTTAGGGAAGATGCTGAGGATGGTTTTCTGCAGGTTGTGTTATTGGGACGTGAGTGGAGTTGCTGAGGATGGGTTTCTGCAGGTAGTGTTATTGGGAGGTGTGTGGAGATGCTGAGGGTGGGTTCTGCAGGTTGTGTTATTGGGAGGTGAGTGGAGATGCTGAGGATGGGTTTCTGCAGGTTGTGTTTTGGGAGGTGAGTGAAGATGCTGAGGATGGGTTTCTGCAGGTTGTGTTATTGGGAGGTGAGTGAAGATTCTGAGGATGGGTTTCTGCAGGTTGTGTTATTGGGAGGTGAGTGAAGATGCTGAGAATGGGTTTCCGCAAGTTGTGTTTTTGGAAGGTTAGGGAAGATGCTGAGGATGGTTTTCTGCAGGTTGTGTTATTGGGACGTGAGTGGAGTTGCTGAGGATGGGTTTCTGCAGTTAGTGTTATTGGGTGGTGTGTGGAGATGCTGAGGATGGGTTCTGCAGGTTGTGTTATTGGGAGGTGAGTGGAGATGCTGAGGATGGGTTTCTGCAGGTTGTGTTATTGGGAGGTGACTGTAGATGCTGATGATGGGTTTCAGCAGGTTGTGTTATTGGGAGGTGAGTGGAGATGCTGAGGATAGGTTTCTGCAGGTTGTGTTATTGGGAGGTGAGTGAAGATGCTGAGGATGGGTTTCTGTAGGTTGTGTTATTGGAAGGAGAGTGAAGATGCTGAGAATGCGTTTCTGCAGGTTGTGTTCTTGGGAGGTGAGTGGAGATGATGAGGATGGGTTTCTGCAGGTTGTGTTATTGGGAGGTGAGTGGAGATGCTGAGGATGGGTTTCTGCAGGTTGTGTTATTGGAAGGTTAGTGAAGATGCTGAGGATAGGTTTCTGCAGGTTGTGTTATTGGAAGGTAAGTGAAGATGCTGATGATGGGTTTCTGCAGGTTGTGTTATTGGGAGGTGAGTGGAGATGCTGAGGATGGGTTTCTGCAGGTTGTGTTATTGGGAGGTGAGTGAAGATGCTGAGGATGGGTTTCTGCAGGTTGTGTTATTGGAAGGTTAGTGAAGATGCTGAGGATGTGTTTCTGCAGGTTGTGTTATTGGGAGTTGAGTGAAGATGCTGAGGAAGGGTTTCTGCAGGTTGTGTTATTGGAAGGTGAGTGAAGATGCTGAGGATGGGTTTCTGCAGGTTGTGTTATTGGGAGGTGACTGTAGATGCTGATGATGGGTTTCAGCAGGTTGTGTTATTGGGAGGTGAGTGGAGATGCTGAGGATACGTTTCTGCAGGTTGTGTTATTGGGAGGTGAGTGAAGATGCTGAGGATGGGTTTCTGCAGGTTGTGTTATTGGGAGGTGAGTGGAGATGCTGAGGATGGGTTTCTGCAGGTTGTGTTATTGGGGGGTGAGTGGAGATGCTGAGGATGGGTTACTGCAGGTTGTGTTATTGGGAGGTGAGTGGAGATGCTGAGGATGGGTTTCTGCAGGTTGTGTTATTGGGAGGTGATTGGAGATGTTGAGGATGGGTTTCTGCAGGTTGTGTTATTGGGAGGTGAGTGGAGACGCTGGGGATGGGTTTCTGCAGGTTGTGTTATTGGAATGTGAGTGGAGATGCTGAGGATGTGTTTCTGCAGGTTGTGTTAATGGGAGGTGAGTGAAGATGCTGAGGATGGGTTTCTGCAGGTTGTGTTATTGGGAGGTGAGTGGAGATACTGAGGATGGGTTTCTGCAGGTTGTGTTATTCGAAGGTTAGTGAAGATGCTGAGGATGTGTTTCTGCAGGTTGTGTTATTGGGAGGTGAGTGAAGATGCTGAGGATGGGTTTCTGCAGGTTGTGTTATTGGGAGGTGAGTGAAGATGCTGAGAATGGGTTTCCGCAAGTTGTGTTTTTGGAAGGTTAGGGAAGATGCTGAGGATGGTTTTCTGCAGGTTGTGTTATTGGGACGTGAGTGGAGTTGCTGAGGATGAGTTTCTGCAGGTAGTGTTATTGGGAGGTGTGTGGAGATGCTGAGGGTGGGTTCTGCAGGTTGTGTTATTGGGAGGTGAGTGGAGATGCTGAGGATGGGTTTCTGCAGGTTGTGTTTTGGGAGGTGAGTGAAGATGCTGAGGATGGGTTTCTGCAGGTTGTGTTATTGGGAGGTGAGTGAAGATTCTGAGGATGGGTTTCTGCAGGTTGTGTTATTGGGAGGTGAGTGAAGATGCTGAGAATGGGTTTCCGCAAGTTGTGTTTTTGGAAGGTTAGGGAAGATGCTGAGGATGGTTTTCTGCAGGTTGTGTTATTGGGACGTGAGTGGAGTTGCTGAGGATGGGTTTCTGCAGTTAGTGTTATTGGGAGGTGTGTGGAGATGCTGAGGATGGGTTCTGCAGGTTGTGTTATTGGGAGGTGAGTGGAGATGCTGAGGATGGGTTTCTGCAGGTTGTGTTATTGGGAGGTGAGTGGAGATGCTGAGGATGGGTTTCTGCAGGTTGTGTTATTGGGAGGTGAGTGGAGATGCTGAGGATGGGTTTCTGCAGGTTGTTATTGGGAGGTGAGTGGAGATGCTGAGGATGGGTTTCTGCAGGTTGTGTTATTGGAAGTTTAGTGAAGATGCTGAGGATGGGTTTCTGCAGGTTGTGTTATTGGAAGGTAAGTGAAGATGCTGATGATGGGTTTCTGCAGGTTGTGTTATTGGGTGGTGAGTGGAGATGCTGAGGATGGGTTTCTGCAGGTTGTGTTATTGGAAGGTGAGTGAAGATGCTGAGAATGGGTTTCTGCAGGTTGTGTTATTGGGAAGTGAGTGGAGATGATGATGATGGGTTTCTGCAGGTTGTGTTATTGGGAGGTGAGTGGAGATGCTGAGGATGGGTTTCTGCAGGTTCTTTTATTGGGAGGTTAGGGAAGATGCTGAGGATAGGTTTCTGCAGGTTGTGTTATTGGGAGGTGAGTGGAGATGCTGAGGATGGGTTTCTGCAGGTTGTGTTATTTGGAGGTGAGTGTAGATGCTGAGGATGGGTTTCTGCAGGTTCTGTTATTGGGAGGTTAGGGAAGATGCTGAGGATAGGGTTTCTGCAGGTTGTGTTATTGGGAGGTGAGTGAAGATGCTGAGGATGGGTTTCTGCAGGTTGTGTTATTGGGAGGTGAGTGAAGATGCTGAGAATGGGTTTCCGCAAGTTGTGTTTTTGGAAGGTTAGGGAAGATGCTGAGGATGGTTTTCTGCAGGTTGTGTTATTGGGACGTGAGTGGAGTTGCTGAGGATGGGTTTCTGCAGGTAGTGTTATTGGGAGGTGTGTGGAGATGCTGAGGGTGGGTTCTGCAGGTTGTGTTATTGGGAGGTGAGTGGAGATGCTGAGGATGGGTTTCTGCAGGTTGTGTTTTGGGAGGTGAGTGAAGATGCTGAGGATGGGTTTCTGCAGGTTGTGTTATTGGGAGGTGAGTGAAGATTCTGAGGATGGGTTTCTGCAGGTTGTGTTATTGGGAGGTGAGTGAAGATGCTGAGAATGGGTTTCCGCAAGTTGTGTTTTTGGAAGGTTAGGGAAGATGCTGAGGATGGTTTTCTGCAGGTTGTGTTATTGGGACGTGAGTGGAGTTGCTGAGGATGGGTTTCTGCAGTTAGTGTTATTGGGAGGTGTGTGGAGATGCTGAGGATGGGTTCTGCAGGTTGTGTTATTGGGAGGTGAGTGGAGATGCTGAGGATGGGTTTCTGCAGGTTGTGTTATTGGGAGGTGAGTGGAGATGCTGAGGATGGGTTTCTGCAGGTTGTGTTATTGGGAGGTGAGTGGAGATGCTGAGGATGGGTTTCTGCAGGTTGTGTTATTGGGAGGTGAGTGGAGATGCTGAGGATGGGTTTCTGCAGGTTGTGTTATTGGAAGTTTAGTGAAGATGCTGAGGATGGGTTTCTGCAGGTTGTGTTATTGGAAGGTAAGTGAAGATGCTGATGATGGGTTTCTGCAGGTTGTGTTATTGGGTGGTGAGTGGAGATGCTGAGGATGGGTTTCTGCAGGTTGTGTTATTGGAAGGTGAGTGAAGATGCTGAGAATGGGTTTCTGCAGGTTGTGTTATTGGGAGGTGAGTGGAGATGATGATGATGGGTTTCTGCAGGTTGTGTTATTGGGAGGTGAGTGGAGATGCTGAGGATGGGTTTCTGCAGGTTCTTTTATTGGGAGGTTAGGGAAGATGCTGAGGATAGGTTTCTGCAGGTTGTGTTATTGGGAGGTGAGTGGAGATGCTGAGGATGGGTTTCTGCAGGTTGTGTTATTTGGAGGTGAGTGTAGATGCTGAGGATGGGTTTCTGCAGGTTCTGTTATTGGGAGGTTAGGGAAGATGCTGAGGATAGGGTTTCTGCAGGTTGTGTTATTGGGAGGTGAGTGGAGATGCTGAGGATGGGTTTCTGCAGGTTGTGTTATTTGGAGGTGAGTGTAGATGCTGAGGATGGGTTTCTGCAGGTTGTGTTATTGGGAGGTGAGTGACGATGCTGAGGATGGGTTTCTGCAGGTTGTGTTATTGGGAGGTGAGCGGAGATGATGAGGATGGGTTTCTGCAGGTTGTGTTATTAGGAGGTGAGTGGAGATGCTGAGGATGGGTTTCTGCAGGTTGTGTCATTGGAAGGTCAGTAGAGATGCTGAGAATGGGGTTCTGCAGGTTGTGTAATTGGGAGATGAGTGGAGATGCTGAGGATGGGTTTCTGCAGGTTGTGTTATTGGGAGGTGAGTGGAGATGCTGAGGATGGGTTTCTACAGGTTGTGTCATTGGAAGGTCAGTAGAGATGCTGAGAATGGGGTTCTGCAGGTTGTGTAATTGGGAGATGAGTGAAGATGCTGAGGATGCGTTTCTGCAGGTTGTGTTCTTGGGAGGTGAGTGGAGATGCTGAGGATGGGTTTCTGCAGGTTGTGGTATTGGGAGGTCAGTGGAGATGCTGAGGATGGATTTCTGTAGGTTGTGTTATTGGAATGTGAGTGGAGATGCTGAGGATGGGTTTCTACAGGTTGTGTTATTGGGAGGTGAGTGGAGATGCTGAGGATGGGTTTCTGCAGGTTGTGTTATTGGGAGGTGAGTGGAGATGCTGAGGATGGGTTTCTGCAGGTTGTGTTATTGGGAGATGAGTGACGATTCTGAGGATGGGTTTCTGTAGGTTGTGTTATTGGGAGGTGAGTGGAGATGCTGAGGATGGGTTTCTGCAGATAGAGTTATTGGAAGGATAGTGGAGATGCGGAGGATGGGTTTCTGCAGGTTGTGTTATTGGGAGGTGAGTGAAGATGCTGAGGATGGGTTTCTGCAGGTTGTGTTATTGGGAGGTGAGTGGAGATGCTGAGGATGGGTTTCTGCAGATTGAGTTATTGGAAGGATAGTGGAGATGCGGAGGATGGGTTTCTGCAGGTTGTGTTATTGGGAGGTGAGTGAAGATGCTGAGGATGGGTTTCTGCAGGTTGTGTTATTGGGAGGTGAGTGGAGATGCTGCGGATGTGTTTCTGCAGGTTGTGTTATTGGGAGGTGAGTGGAGATGCTGAGGATCTGTTTCTGCAGGTTGTGCTATTGGGAGGTGAGTGGAGATGCTGAGGATGGGTTTCTGCAGGGTGTGTTATTGGGAGGTGAGTGGAGATGCTGTGGATGGGTTTCTGCAGGTTGTGTTATTGTGAGGTGATTGGAGATGCTGAGGATGGGTTTCTGCAGGTTGTGTTATTGGGAGGTGAGTGGAGATGCTGTGGATGGGTTTCTGCAGGTTGTGATATTGGAAGGTGAGTGGAGATGCTGAGGATGTGTTTCTGCAGGTTGTGTTATTGGGAGGTGAGTGGAGATGCTGAGGATGGGTTTCTGCAGGTTGTGTTATTGGGAGGTGAGTGGAGATGCTGTGGATGGGTTTCTGCAGGTTGTGTTATTGTGAGGTGATTGGAGATGCTGAGGATGGGTTTCTGCAGGTTGTGTTATTGGGAGGTGAGTGGAGACGCTGGGGATGGGTTTCTGCAGGTTGTGTTATTGGAATGTGAGTGGAGATGCTGAGGATGGGTTTCTGCAGGTTGTGTTATTGTGAAGTGATTGGAGATGCTGAGGATGGGTTTCTGCAGGTTGTGTTATTGGGAGGTGAGTGGAGACGCTGGGGTGGGTTTCTGCAGGTTGAGTTATTGGAATGTGAGTGGAGATGCTGAGGATGGGTTTCTGCAGGTTGTGTTATTGGGAGGTGAGTGGAGATGCTGAGGATAGGTTTCTGCAGGTTGTGTTATTGGGAGGTGAGTGAAGATGCTGAAGATGGGTTTCTGCAGGTTGTGTTATTGGGAGGTGAGTGGAGATGCTGAGGATGGGTTTCTGCAGGTTGTGTTATTGGGGGGTGAGTGGAGATGCTGAGGATGGGTTACTGCAGGTTGTGTTATTGGGAGGTGAGTGGAGATGCTGAGGATGGGTTTCTGCAGGTTGTGTTATTGGGAGGTGAGTGGAGATGCTGTGGATGGGTTTCTGCAGGTTGTGTTATTGGGAGGTGAGTGGAGATGCTGAGGATGGGTTTCTGCAGGTTGTGTTATTGGGGGGTGAGTGGAGATGCTGAGGATGGGTTTCTGCCGGTTGTGTTATTGGGAGGTGAGTGGAGACGCTGGGGATGGGTTTCTGCAGGTTGTGTTATTGGAATGTGAGTGGAGATGCTGAGGATGTGTTTCTGCAGGTTGTGTTATTGGGAGGTGAGTGAAGATGCTGAGGATGGGTTTCTGCAGGTTGTGTTATTGGGAGGTGAGTGGAGATACTGAGGATGGGTTTCTGCAGGTTGTGTTATTAGAAGGTTAGTGAAGATGCTGAGGATGGTTTTCAGCAGGTTGTGTTATTGGGAGGTGAGTGGAGATGCTGAGGATGGGTTCTGCAGGTTGTGTTATTGGGAGGTGGGTGGAGATGCTGAGGATGGGTTTCTGCAGGTTGTGTTATTGGGAGGTTAATAGAGATGCTGAGGATGGGTTTCTGCAGGTTGTGTTATTGGGAGGTGAGTGAAGATGCTGAGGATGGGTTTCTGCAGGTTGTGTTATTGGAAGGTGAGAGGAGATGCTGAGGATGGAATTCTGCAGATTGTGTTATTGGAAGGTTAGGGACGATGCTGACGATGGTTTTCTGCAGGTTGTGTTATTGGAAGTTTAGTGAAGAGGCTGAGGATGGTTTTCTGCAGGTTGTGTTATTGGAAGGTTAGTAAAGATGCTGAGGATGGGTTTCTGCAGGTTGTGTTATTGGGAGGTGTGTGGAGATGCTGAGGATGCGTTTCTGCAGGTTGTGTTATTGGGAGGTTAGTGAAGATTCTGAGGATGTGTTCTGCAGGTTGTGTTTCTGGGAGGTGAGTTGAGATGCTGAGGATGGGTTTCTGCAGGTTGTGTTATTGGGAGGTGAGTGAAGATGCTGAGGATGGGTTTCTGCAGGTTGTGTTATTGGGAGGTGAGTGAAGATGCTGAGGATGGGTTTCTGCAGGTTGTGTTATTGGGAGGTGAGTGGAGATGCTGAGGATGGGTTTCTGCAGGTTGTGATATTGGAAGGTGAGTGAAGATGCTGAGGATGGGTTTATGCAGATTGTGTTATTGGGGGGTGAGTGGAGATGCTGAGGATGGGTTTCTGCAGGTTGTGTTATTGGAAGGAGAGTGAAGATGCTGAGAATGCGTTTCTGCAGGTTGTGTTCTTGGGAGGTGAGTGGAGATGATGAGGATGGGTTTCTGCAGGTTGTGTTATTGGGAGGTTAGTGGAGATGCTGAGGATGGGTTTCTGCAGGTTGTGTTATTGGAAGGTTAGTGAAGATGCTGAGGATGGGTTTCTGCAGGTTGTGTTATTGGAAGGTAAGTGAAGATGCTGATTATGGGTTTCTGCAGGTTGTGTTATTGGGAGGTGAGTGGAGGCTGAGGATGGGTTTCTGCAGGTTGTGTTATTGGGAGGTGTGTAAAGATGCTGAGGATGGGTTTCTGCAGGTTGTGTTATTGGAAGGTAAGTGAAGATGCTGAGGATGTGTTTCTGCAGGTTGTGTTATTGGGAGGTGAGTGAAGTTGCTGAGGAAGGGTTTCTGCAGGTGGTGTTATTGGAAGGTGAGTGAAGCTGCTGAGGATGGGTTTCTGCAGGTTGTGTTATTGGGAGGTGAGTGTAGATGCTGATGATGGGTTTCAGCAGGTTGTGTTATTGGGAGGTGAGTGGAGATGCTGAGGATAGGTTTCAGCAGGTTGTGTTATTGGGAGGTGAGTGAAGATACTGAGGATGGGTTTCTGCAGGTTGTGTTATTGGGAGGTGAGTGGAGATGCTGAGGATGGGTTTCTGCAGGTTGTGTTATTGGGAGGTGAGTGGAGATGCTGAGGATGGGTTTCTGCAGGTTGTGTTATTGGGAGATGAGTGACGATTCTGAGGATTGGTTTCTGCAGGTTGTGTTATTGGAAGGTGAGTGGAGATGCTGAGGATGGGTTTCTGCAGATTGAGTTATTGGAAGGATAGTGGAGATGCGGAGGATGGGGTTCTGCAGGTTGTGTTATTGGGAGGTGAGTGGAGATGCTGCGGATGTGTTTCGGCAGGTTGTGTTATTGTAGGTGAGTGGAAATGCTGAGGATGTGTTTCTGCAGGTTGTGCTATTGGGACGTGAGTGGAGATGCTGAGGATGGGTTTCTGCAGGTTGTGTTATTGGGAGGTGAGTCGAGATGCTGTGGATGGGTTTCTGCAGGTTGTGTTATTGTGAGGTGATTGGAGATGCTGAGGATGGGTTTCTGCAGGTTGTGTTATTGGGAGGTGAGTGGAGACGCTGGGGATGGGTTTCTGCAGGTTGTGATATTGGAAGGTGAGTGGAGATGCTGCGGATGTGATTCTGCAGGTTGTGTTATTGGGAGGTGAGTGGAGACGCTGGGGATGGGTTTCTGCAGGTTGTGTTATTGGAATGTGAGTGGAGATGCTGAGGATGGGTTTCTGCAGGTTGTGTTATTGGGAGGTGAGTGGAGATGCTGAGGATAGGTTTCTGCAGGTTGTGTTATTGGGAGGTGAGTGAAGATGCTGAGGATGGGTTTCTGCAGGTTGTGTTATTGGGAGGTGAGTGGAGATACTGAGGATGGGTTACTGCAGGTTGTGTTATTGGGAGGTGAGTGGAGATGCTGTGGATGGGTTTCTGCAGGTTGTGTTATTGTGAGGTGATTGGAGATGCTGAGGATGGGTTTCTGCAGGTTGTGTTAATGGGAGGTGAGTGGAGACGCTGGGGATGGGTTTCTGCAGGTTGTGTTATTGGAATGTGAGTGGAGATGCTGAGGATGTGTTTCTGCAGGTTGTGTTATTGGGAGGTGAGTGAAGATGCTGAGGATGGGTTTCTGCAGGTTGTGTTATTGGGAGGTGAGTGGAGATACTGAGGATGGGTTTCTGCAGGTTGTGTTATTGGAAGGTTAGTGAAGATGCTGAGGATGTGTTTCTGCAGGTTGTGTTATTGGGAGGTGAGTGAAGATGCTGAGGATAGGTTTCTGCAGGTTGTGTTATTGGGAGGTGAGTGAAGATGCTGAGAATGGGTTTCCGCAAGTTGTGTTTTTGGAAGGTTAGGGAAGATGCTGAGGATGGTTTTCAGCAGGTTGTGTTATTGGGAGGTGAGTGGAGATGCTGAGGATGGGTTCTGCAGGTTGTGTTATTGGGAGGTGAGTAGAGATGCTGAGGATGGGTTTCTGCAGGTTGTGTTATTGGGAGGTTAGTGGAGATGCTGAGGATGGGTTTCTGCAGGTTGTGTTATTGGGAGGTGAGTGCAGATGCTGAGGATGGGTTTCTGCAGGTTGTGTTATTGGGAGGTGTGTGGAGATGCTGAGGATGCGTTTCTGCAGGTTGTGTTATTGGGAGGTTAGTGAAGATTCTGAGGATGTGTTCTGCAGGTTGTGTTTCTGGGAGGTGAGTTGAGATGCTGAGGATGGGTTTCTGCAGGTTGTGTTATTGGGAGGTGAGTGAAGATGCTGAGGATGGGTTTCTGCAGGTTGTGTTATTGGGAGGTGAGTGAAGATGCTGAGGATGGGTTTCTGCAGGTTGTGTTATTGGGAGGTGAGTGGAGATGCTGAGGATGGGTTTCTGCAGGTTGTGATATTGGAAGGTGAGTGAAGATGCTGAGGATGGGTTTATGCAGATTGTGTTATTGGGGGGTGAGTGGAGATGCTGAGGATGGGTTTCTGCAGGTTGTGTTATTGGAAGGAGAGTGAAGATGCTGAGAATGCGTTTCTGCAGGTTGTGTTCTTGGGAGGTGAGTGGAGATGATGAGGATGGGTTTCTGCAGGTTGTGTTATTGGGAGGTTAGTGGAGATGCTGAGGATGGGTTTCTGCAGGTTGTGTTATTGGAAGGTTAGTGAAGATGCTGAGGATGGGTTTCTGCAGGTTGTGTTATTGGAAGGTAAGTGAAGATGCTGATTATGGGTTTCTGCAGGTTGTGTTATTGGGAGGTGAGTGGAGGCTGAGGATGGGTTTCTGCAGGTTGTGTTATTGGGAGGTGTGTAAAGATGCTGAGGATGGGTTTCTGCAGGTTGTGTTATTGGAAGGTAAGTGAAGATGCTGAGGGTGTGTTTCTGCAGGTTGTGTTATTGGGAGGTGAGTGAAGTTGCTGAGGAAGGGTTTCTGCAGGTGGTGTTATTGGAAGGTGAGTGAAGCTGCTGAGGATGGGTTTCTGCAGGTTGTGTTATTGGGAGGTGAGTGTAGATGCTGATGATGGGTTTCAGCAGGTTGTGTTATTGGGAGGTGAGTGGAGATGCTGAGGATAGGTTTCTGCAGGTTGTGTTATTGGGAGGTGAGTGGAGATGCTGAGGATGGGTTTCTGCAGGTTGTGTTATTGGGAGGTGAGTGGAGATGCTGAGGATGGGTTTCTGCAGGTTGTGTTATTGGGAGATGAGTGACGATTCTGAGGATTGGTTTCTGCAGGTTGTGTTATTGGAAGGTGAGTGGAGATGCTGAGGATGGGTTTCTGCAGATTGAGTTATTGGAAGGATAGTGGAGATGCGGAGGATGGGGTTCTGCAGGTTGTGTTATTGGGAGGTGAGTGGAGATGCTGCGGATGTGTTTCGGCAGGTTGTGTTATTGTAGGTGAGTGGAAATGCTGAGGATGTGTTTCTGCAGGTTGTGCTATTGGGACGTGAGTGGAGATGCTGAGGATGGGTTTCTGCAGGTTGTGTTATTGGGAGGTGAGTCGAGATGCTGTGGATGGGTTTCTGCAGGTTGTGTTATTGTGAGGTGATTGGAGATGCTGAGGATGGGTTTCTGCAGGTTGTGTTATTGGGAGGTGAGTGGAGACGCTGGGGATGGGTTTCTGCAGGTTGTGATATTGGAAGGTGAGTGGAGATGCTGCGGATGTGATTCTGCAGGTTGTGTTATTGGGAGGTGAGTGGAGACGCTGGGGATGGGTTTCTGCAGGTTGTGTTATTGGAATGTGAGTGGAGATGCTGAGGATGGGTTTCTGCAGGTTGTGTTATTGGGAGGTGAGTGGAGATGCTGAGGATAGGTTTCTGCAGGTTGTGTTATTGGGAGGTGAGTGAAGATGCTGAGGATGGGTTTCTGCAGGTTGTGTTATTGGGAGGTGAGTGGAGATACTGAGGATGGGTTACTGCAGGTTGTGTTATTGGGAGGTGAGTGGAGATGCTGTGGATGGGTTTCTGCAGGTTGTGTTATTGTGAGGTGATTGGAGATGCTGAGGATGGGTTTCTGCAGGTTGTGTTATTGGGAGGTGAGTGGAGACGCTGGGGATGGGTTTCTGCAGGTTGTGTTATTGGAATGTGAGTGGAGATGCTGAGGATGTGTTTCTGCAGGTTGTGTTATTGGGAGGTGAGTGAAGATGCTGAGGATGGGTTTCTGCAGGTTGTGTTATTGGGAGGTGAGTGGAGATACTGAGGATGGGTTTCTGCAGGTTGTGTTATTGGAAGGTTAGTGAAGATGCTGAGGATGTGTTTCTGCAGGTTGTGTTATTGGGAGGTGAGTGAAGATGCTGAGGATAGGTTTCTGCAGGTTGTGTTATTGGGAGGTGAGTGAAGATGCTGAGAATGGGTTTCCGCAAGTTGTGTTTTTGGAAGGTTAGGGAAGATGCTGAGGATGGTTTTCAGCAGGTTGTGTTATTGGGAGGTGAGTGGAGATGCTGAGGATGGGTTCTGCAGGTTGTGTTATTGGGAGGTGAGTAGAGATGCTGAGGATGGGTTTCTGCAGGTTGTGTTATTGGGAGGTTAGTGGAGATGCTGAGGATGGGTTTCTGCAGGTTGTGTTATTGGGAGGTGAGTGCAGATGCTGAGGATGGGTTTCTGCAGGTTGTGTTATTGGAAGGTGAGAGGAGATGCTGAGGATGGGTTTCTGCAGATTGTGTTATTGGAAGGTTAGGGAAGATGCTGAGGATGGGTTTCTGCAGTTTGTGTTATTGGAAGGTTAGGGACGATGCAGAGGATGGTTTTCTACAGGTTGTGTTAATGGAAGTTTAGTGAAGAGGCTGAGGATGGTTTTCTGCAGGTTGTGTTATTGGGAGGTTAGTGAAGATTCTGAGGATGGGTTCTGCAGGTTGTGTTTCTGGGAGGTGGGTTGAGATGCTGAGGATGGGTTTCTGTAGGTTGTGTTATTGGGAGGTGAGTGGAGATGCTGAGGATGGGTTTCTGCAGGTTGTGTTATTGGGAGGTGAGTGAAGATGCTGAGGATGGGTTTCTGCAAGTTGTGTTATTGGGAGGTGAGTGAAGATGCTGAGGATGGGTTTCTGCAGGTTGTGTTATTGGGAGGTGAGTGGAGATGCTGAGGATGGGTTTCTGCAGGTTGTGATATTGGAAGGTGAGTGAAGATGCTGAGGATGGGTTTATGCAGATTGTGTTATTGGGGGGTGAGTGGAGATGCTGAGGATGGGTTTCTGCAGGTTGTGTTACTGGGAGGAGAGTGAAGATGCTGAGAATGCGTTTCTGCAGGTTGTGTTCTTGGGAGGTGAGTGGAGATGATGAGGATGGGTTTCTGCAGGTTGTGTTATTGGGAGGTGAGTGGAGATGCTGAGGATGGGTTTCTGCAGGTTGTGTTATTGGAAGGTTAGTGAAGATGCTGAGGATGGGTTTCTGCAGGTTGTGTTATTGGAAGGTAAGTGAAGATGCTGATGATGGGTTTCTGCAGGTTGTGTTATTGGGAGGTGAGTGGAGATGCTGAGGATGGGTTTCTGCAGGTTGTGTTATTGGGAGGTGAGTGAAGATGCTGAGGATGGGTTTCTGCAGGTTGTGTTATTGGAAGGTTAGTGAAGATGCTGAGGATGTGTTTCTGCAGGTTGTGTTATTGGGAGGTGAGTGAAGTTGCTGAGGAAGGGTTTCTGCAGGTTGTGTTATTGGAAGGTGAGTGAAGATGCTGAGGATGGGTTTCTGCAGGTTGTGTTATTGGGAGGTGAGTGTAGATGCTGATGATGGGTTTCAGCAGGTTGTGTTATTGGAATGTGAGTGGAGATGCTGAGGATGTGTTTCTGCAGGTTGTGTTATTGGGAGGTGAGTGAAGATGCTGAGGATGGGTTTCCGCAAGTTGTGTTTTTGGAAGGTTAGGGAAGATGCTGAGGATGGTTTTCAGCAGGTTGTGTTATTGGGAGGTGAGTGGAGATGCTGCGGATGGGTTCTGCAGATTGTGTTATTGGGAGGTGAGTGGAGATGCTGAGGATGGGTTTCTGCAGGTTGTGTTATTGGTAGGTTAGTGGAGATGCTGAGGATGGGTTTCTGCAGGTTGTGTTATTGGGAGGTGAGTGAAGATGCTGAGGATGGGTTTCTGCAGGTTGTGTTATTGGAAGGTGAGAGGTCATGCTGAGGATGGGTTTCTGCAGGTTGTGTTATTGGAAGGTTAGTGAAGATGCTGAGGATGGGTTTCTGCAGGTTGTGTTATTGGAAGGTAAGTGAAGATGCTGATGATGGGTTTCTGCAGGTTGTGTTATTGGGAGGTGAGTGGAGATGCTGAGGATGGGTTTCTGCAGGTTGTGTTATTGGGAGGTGAGTGAAGATGCTGAGGATGGGTTTCTGCAGGTTGTGTTATTGGAAGGTTAGTGAAGATGCTGAGGGTGTGTTTCTGCAGGTTGTGTTTTTGGGAGGTGAGTGAAGTTGCTGAGGAAGGGTTTCTGCAGGTTGTGTTATTGGAAGGTGAGTGAAGATGCTGAGGATGGGTTTCTGCAGGTTGTGTTATTGGGAGGTGAGTGTAGATGCTGATGATGGGTTTCAGCAGGTTGTGTTATTGGAATGTGAGTGGAGATGCTGAGGATGTGTTTCTGCAGGTTGTGTTATTGGGAGGTGAGTGAAGATGCTGAGGATGGGTTTCTGCAGGTTGTGTTATTGGGAGGTGAGTGGAGATACTGAGGATGGGTTTCTGCAGGTTGTGTTATTGGAAGGTTAGTGAAGATGCTGAGGATGTGTTTCTGCAGGTTGTGTTATTGGGAGGTGAGTGAAGATGCTGAGGATGGGTTTCTGCAGGTTGTGTTATTGGGAGGTGAGTGAAGATGCTGAGAATGGGTTTCCGCAAGTTGTGTTTTTGGAAGGTTAGGGAAGATGCTGAGGATGGTTTTCAGCAGGTTGTGTTATTGGGAGGTGAGTGGAGATGCTGAGGATGGGTTCTGCAGGTTGTGTTATTGGGAGGTTAGTGGAGATGCTGAGGATGGGTTTCTGCAGGTTGTGTTATTGGGAGGTGAGTGAAGATGCTGAGGATGGGTTTCTGCAGCTTGTGTTATTGGAAGGTGAGAGGACATGCTGAGGATGGGTTTCTGCAGGTTGTGTTATTGGGAGGTGAGTGGAGACGCTGGGGATGGGTTTCTGCAGATTGTGTTATTGGAATGTGAGTGGAGATGCTGAGGATGGGTTTCTGCAGGTTGTGTTATTGGGACGTGAGTGGAGATGCTGAGGATAGGTTTCTGCAGGTTGTGTTATTGGGAGGTGAGTGAAGATGCTGAAGATGGGTTTCTGCAGGTTGTGTTATTGGGAGGTGAGTGGAGATGCTGAGGATGGGTTTCTGCAGGTTGTGTTATTGGGGGGTGAGTGGAGATGCTGAGGATGGGTTACTGCAGGTTGTGTTATTGGGAGGTGAGTGGAGATGCTGTGGATGGGTTTCTGCAGGTTGTGTTATTGTTAGGTGATTGGAGATGCTGAGGATGGGTTTCTGCAGGTTGTGTTATTGGGAGGTGAGTGGAGACGCTGGGGATGGGTTTCTGCAGGTTGTGTTATTGGAATGTGAGTGGAGATGCTGAGGATGTGTTTCTGCAGGTTGTGTTATTGGGAGGTGAGTGAAGATGCTGAGGATGGGTTTCTGCAGGTTGTGTTATTGGGAGGTGAGTGGAGATACCGAGGATGGGTTTCTGCAGGTTGTGTTATTGGAAGGTTAGTGAAGATGCTGAGGATGTGTTTCTGCAGGTTGTGTTATTGGGAGGTGAGTGAAGATGCTGAGGATGGGTTTCTGCAGGTTGTGTTATTGGGAGGTGAGTGAAGATGCTGAGAATGGGTTTCCGCAAGTTGTGTTTTTGGAAGGTTAGGGAAGATGCTGAGGATGGTTTTCAGCAGGTTGTGTTATTGGGAGGTGAGTGGAGTTGCTGAGGATGGGTTCTGCAGGTTGTGTTATTGGGAGGTGAGTGGAGATGCTGAGGATGGGTTTCTGCAGGTTGTGTTATTGGGAGGTTAGTGGAGATGCTGAGGAAGGGTTTCTGCAGGTTGTGTTATTGGGAGGTGAGTGAAGATGCTGAGGATGGGTTTCTGCAGGTTGTGTTATTGGAAGGTGAGAGGAGATGCTGAGGATGGGTTTCTGCAGATTGTGTTATTGGAAGGTTAGGGAAGATGCTGAGGATGGGTTTCTGCAGTTTGTGTTATTGGAAGGTTAGGGACGATGCAGAGGATGGTTTTCTGCAGGTTGTGTTATTGGATGTTTAGTGAAGAGGCTGAGGATGGTTTTCTGCAGGTTGTGTTATTGGAAGTTTAGTGAAGAGGCTGAGGATGGTTTTCTGCAGATTGTGTTATTGGGAGGTTAGTGAAGATGCTGAGGATGGGTTTCTGCAGGTTGTGTTATTGGAAGGTAAGTGAAGATGCTGATTATGGGTTTCTGCAGGTTGTGTTATTGGGAGGTGAGTGGAGGCTGAGGATGGGTTTCTGCAGGTTGTGTTATTGGGAGGTGTGTAAAGATGCTGAGGATGGGTTTCTGCAGGTTGTGTTATTGGAAGGTAAGTGAAGATGCTGAGGATGTGTTTCTGCAGGTTGTGTTATTGGGAGGTGAGTGAAGTTGCTGAGGAAGGGTTTCTGCAGGTGGTGTTATTGGAAGGTGAGTGAAGCTGCTGAGGATGGGTTTCTGCAGGTTGTGTTATTGGGAGGTGAGTGTAGATGCTGATGATGGGTTTCAGCAGGTTGTGTTATTGGGAGGTGAGTGGAGATGCTGAGGATAGGTTTCAGCAGGTTGTGTTATTGGGAGGTGAGTGAAGATGCTGAGGATGGGTTTCTGCAGGTTGTGTTATTGGGAGGTGAGTGGAGATGCTGAGGATGGGTTTCTGCAGGTTGTGTTATTGGGAGGTGAGTGGAGATGCTGAGGATGGGTTTCTGCAGGTTGTGTTATTGGGAGATGAGTGACGATTCTGAGGATTGGTTTCTGCAGGTTGTGTTATTGGAAGGTGAGTGGAGATGCTGAGGATGGGTTTCTGCAGATTGAGTTATTGGAAGGATAGTGGAGATGCGGAGGATGGGGTTCTGCAGGTTGTGTTATTGGGAGGTGAGTGGAGATGCTGCGGATGTGTTTCGGCAGGTTGTGTTATTGTAGGTGAGTGGAAATGCTGAGGATGTGTTTCTGCAGGTTGTGCTATTGGGACGTGAGTGGAGATGCTGAGGATGGGTTTCTGCAGGTTGTGTTATTGGGAGGTGAGTCGAGATGCTGTGGATGGGTTTCTGCAGGTTGTGTTATTGTGAGGTGATTGGAGATGCTGAGGATGGGTTTCTGCAGGTTGTGTTATTGGGAGGTGAGTGGAGACGCTGGGGATGGGTTTCTGCAGGTTGTGATATTGGAAGGTGAGTGGAGATGCTGCGGATGTGATTCTGCAGGTTGTGTTATTGGGAGGTGAGTGGAGACGCTGGGGATGGGTTTCTGCAGGTTGTGTTATTGGAATGTGAGTGGAGATGCTGAGGATGGGTTTCTGCAGGTTGTGTTATTGGGAGGTGAGTGGAGATGCTGAGGATAGGTTTCTGCAGGTTGTGTTATTGGGAGGTGAGTGAAGATGCTGAGGATGGGTTTCTGCAGGTTGTGTTATTGGGAGGTGAGTGGAGATACCGAGGATGGGTTTCTGCAGGTTGTGTTATTGGAAGGTTAGTGAAGATGCTGAGGATGTGTTTCTGCAGGTTGTGTTATTGGGAGGTGAGTGAAGATGCTGAGGATGGGTTTCTGCAGGTTGTGTTATTGGGAGGTGAGTGAAGATGCTGAGAATGGGTTTCCGCAAGTTGTGTTTTTGGAAGGTTAGGGAAGATGCTGAGGATGGTTTTCAGCAGGTTGTGTTATTGGGAGGTGAGTGGAGTTGCTGAGGATGGGTTCTGCAGGTTGTGTTATTGGGAGGTGAGTGGAGATGCTGAGGATGGGTTTCTGCAGGTTGTGTTATTGGGAGGTTAGTGGAGATGCTGAGGAAGGGTTTCTGCAGGTTGTGTTATTGGGAGGTGAGTGAAGATGCTGAGGATGGGTTTCTGCAGGTTGTGTTATTGGAAGGTGAGAGGAGATGCTGAGGATGGGTTTCTGCAGATTGTGTTATTGGAAGGTTAGGGAAGATGCTGAGGATGGGTTTCTGCAGTTTGTGTTATTGGAAGGTTAGGGACGATGCAGAGGATGGTTTTCTACAGGTTGTGTTAATGGAAGTTTAGTGAAGAGGCTGAGGATGGTTTTCTGCAGGTTGTGTTATTGGGAGGTTAGTGAAGATTCTGAGGATGGGTTCTGCAGGTTGTGTTTCTGGGAGGTGGGTTGAGATGCTGAGGATGGGTTTCTGTAGGTTGTGTTATTGGGAGGTGAGTGGAGATGCTGAGGATGGGTTTCTGCAGGTTGTGTTATTGGGAGGTGAGTGAAGATGCTGAGGATGGGTTTCTGCAAGTTGTGTTATTGGGAGGTGAGTGAAGATGCTGAGGATGGGTTTCTGCAGGTTGTGTTATTGGGAGGTGAGTGGAGATGCTGAGGATGGGTTTCTGCCGGTTGTGATATTGGAAGGTGAGTGAAGATGCTGAGGATGGGTTTATGCAGATTGTGTTATTGGGGGGTGAGTGGAGATGCTGAGGATGGGTTTCTGCAGGTTGTGTTACTGGGAGGAGAGTGAAGATGCTGAGAATGCGTTTCTGCAGGTTGTGTTCTTGGGAGGTGAGTGGAGATGATGAGGATGGGTTTCTGCAGGTTGTGTTATTGGGAGGTGAGTGGAGATGCTGAGGATGGGTTTCTGCAGGTTGTGTTATTGGAAGGTTAGTGAAGATGCTGAGGATGGGTTTCTGCAGGTTGTGTTATTGGAAGGTAAGTGAAGATGCTGATGATGGGTTTCTGCAGGTTGTGTTATTGGGAGGTGAGTGGAGATGCTGAGGATGGGTTTCTGCAGGTTGTGTTATTGGGAGGTGAGTGAAGATGCTGAGGATGGGTTTCTGCAGGTTGTGTTATTGGAAGGTTAGTGAAGATGCTGAGGATGTGTTTCTGCAGGTTGTGTTATTGGGAGGTGAGTGAAGTTGCTGAGGAAGGGTTTCTGCAGGTTGTGTTATTGGAAGGTGAGTGAAGATGCTGAGGATGGGTTTCTGCAGGTTGTGTTATTGGGAGGTGAGTGTAGATGCTGATGATGGGTTTCAGCAGGTTGTGTTATTGGAATGTGAGTGGAGATGCTGAGGATGTGTTTCTGCAGGTTGTGTTATTGGGAGGTGAGTGAAGATGCTGAGGATGGGTTTCCGCAAGTTGTGTTTTTGGAAGGTTAGGGAAGATGCTGAGGATGGTTTTCAGCAGGTTGTGTTATTGGGAGGTGAGTGGAGATGCTGCGGATGGGTTCTGCAGATTGTGTTATTGGGAGGTGAGTGGAGATGCTGAGGATGGGTTTCTGCAGGTTGTGTTATTGGTAGGTTAGTGGAGATGCTGAGGATGGGTTTCTGCAGGTTGTGTTATTGGGAGGTGAGTGAAGATGCTGAGGATGGGTTTCTGCAGGTTGTGTTATTGGAAGGTGAGAGGTCATGCTGAGGATGGGTTTCTGCAGGTTGTGTTATTGGAAGGTTAGTGAAGATGCTGAGGATGGGTTTCTGCAGGTTGTGTTATTGGAAGGTAAGTGAAGATGCTGATGATGGGTTTCTGCAGGTTGTGTTATTGGGAGGTGAGTGGAGATGCTGAGGATGGGTTTCTGCAGGTTGTGTTATTGGGAGGTGAGTGAAGATGCTGAGGATGGGTTTCTGCAGGTTGTGTTATTGGAAGGTTAGTGAAGATGCTGAGGGTGTGTTTCTGCAGGTTGTGTTTTTGGGAGGTGAGTGAAGTTGCTGAGGAAGGGTTTCTGCAGGTTGTGTTATTGGAAGGTGAGTGAAGATGCTGAGGATGGGTTTCTGCAGGTTGTGTTATTGGGAGGTGAGTGTAGATGCTGATGATGGGTTTCAGCAGGTTGTGTTATTGGAATGTGAGTGGAGATGCTGAGGATGTGTTTCTGCAGGTTGTGTTATTGGGAGGTGAGTGAAGATGCTGAGGATGGGTTTCTGCAGGTTGTGTTATTGGGAGGTGAGTGGAGATACTGAGGATGGGTTTCTGCAGGTTGTGTTATTGGAAGGTTAGTGAAGATGCTGAGGATGTGTTTCTGCAGGTTGTGTTATTGGGAGGTGAGTGAAGATGCTGAGGATGGGTTTCTGCAGGTTGTGTTATTGGGAGGTGAGTGAAGATGCTGAGAATGGGTTTCCGCAAGTTGTGTTTTTGGAAGGTTAGGGAAGATGCTGAGGATGGTTTTCAGCAGGTTGTGTTATTGGGAGGTGAGTGGAGATGCTGAGGATGGGTTCTGCAGGTTGTGTTATTGGGAGGTTAGTGGAGATGCTGAGGATGGGTTTCTGCAGGTTGTGTTATTGGGAGGTGAGTGAAGATGCTGAGGATGGGTTTCTGCAGCTTGTGTTATTGGAAGGTGAGAGGACATGCTGAGGATGGGTTTCTGCAGGTTGTGTTATTGGGAGGTGAGTGGAGACGCTGGGGATGGGTTTCTGCAGATTGTGTTATTGGAATGTGAGTGGAGATGCTGAGGATGGGTTTCTGCAGGTTGTGTTATTGGGACGTGAGTGGAGATGCTGAGGATAGGTTTCTGCAGGTTGTGTTATTGGGAGGTGAGTGAAGATGCTGAAGATGGGTTTCTGCAGGTTGTGTTATTGGGAGGTGAGTGGAGATGCTGAGGATGGGTTTCTGCAGGTTGTGTTATTGGGGGGTGAGTGGAGATGCTGAGGATGGGTTACTGCAGGTTGTGTTATTGGGAGGTGAGTGGAGATGCTGTGGATGGGTTTCTGCAGGTTGTGTTATTGTTAGGTGATTGGAGATGCTGAGGATGGGTTTCTGCAGGTTGTGTTATTGGGAGGTGAGTGGAGACGCTGGGGATGGGTTTCTGCAGGTTGTGTTATTGGAATGTGAGTGGAGATGCTGAGGATGTGTTTCTGCAGGTTGTGTTATTGGGAGGTGAGTGAAGATGCTGAGGATGGGTTTCTGCAGGTTGTGTTATTGGGAGGTGAGTGGAGATACCGAGGATGGGTTTCTGCAGGTTGTGTTATTGGAAGGTTAGTGAAGATGCTGAGGATGTGTTTCTGCAGGTTGTGTTATTGGGAGGTGAGTGAAGATGCTGAGGATGGGTTTCTGCAGGTTGTGTTATTGGGAGGTGAGTGAAGATGCTGAGAATGGGTTTCCGCAAGTTGTGTTTTTGGAAGGTTAGGGAAGATGCTGAGGATGGTTTTCAGCAGGTTGTGTTATTGGGAGGTGAGTGGAGTTGCTGAGGATGGGTTCTGCAGGTTGTGTTATTGGGAGGTGAGTGGAGATGCTGAGGATGGGTTTCTGCAGGTTGTGTTATTGGGAGGTTAGTGGAGATGCTGAGGAAGGGTTTCTGCAGGTTGTGTTATTGGGAGGTGAGTGAAGATGCTGAGGATGGGTTTCTGCAGGTTGTGTTATTGGAAGGTGAGAGGAGATGCTGAGGATGGGTTTCTGCAGATTGTGTTATTGGAAGGTTAGGGAAGATGCTGAGGATGGGTTTCTGCAGTTTGTGTTATTGGAAGGTTAGGGACGATGCAGAGGATGGTTTTCTGCAGGTTGTGTTATTGGATGTTTAGTGAAGAGGCTGAGGATGGTTTTCTGCAGGTTGTGTTATTGGAAGTTTAGTGAAGAGGCTGAGGATGGTTTTCTGCAGATTGTGTTATTGGGAGGTTAGTAAAGATGCTGAGGATGGGTTTCTGCAGGTTGTGTTATTGGGAGGTGAGTGAAGATGCTGAGGATGGGTTTCTGCAAGTTGTGTTATTGGGAGGTGAGTGAAGATGCTGAGGATGGGTTTCTGCAGGTTGTGTTATTGGGAGGTGAGTGGAGATGCTGAGGATGGGTTTCTGCAGGTTGTGATATTGGAAGGTGAGTGAAGATGCTGAGGATGGGTTTATGCAGATTGTGTTATTGGGGGGTGAGTGGAGATGCTGAGGATGGGTTTCTGCAGGTTGTGTTATTGGGAGGTGAGTGAAGATGCTGAGGATGGGTTTCTGCAGGTTGTGTTATTGGAAGGTGAGAGGTCATGCTGAGGATGGGTTTCTGCAGGTTGTGTTATTGGAAGGTTAGTGAAGATGCTGAGGATGGGTTTCTGCAGGTTGTGTTATTGGAAGGTAAGTGAAGATGCTGATGATGGGTTCTACAAGTTGTGTTTTTGGAAGGTTAGGGAAGATGCTGAGGATGGTTTTCAGCAGGTTGTGTTATTGGGAGGTGAGTGGAGATGCTGAGGATGGGTTCTGCAGGTTGTGTTATTGGGAGGTGAGTGGAGATGCTGAGGATGGGTTTCTGCAGGTTGTGTTATTGGGAGGTTAGTGGAGATGCTGAGGATGGGTTTCTGCAGGTTGTGTTATTGGGAGGTGAGTGAAGATGCTGAGGATGGGTTTCTGCAGGTTGTGTTATTGGAAGGTGAGAGGACATGCTGAGGATGGGTTTCTGCAGGTTGTGTTATTGGGAGGTGAGTGGAGACGCTGGGGATGGGTTTCTGCAGATTGTGTTATTGGAATGTGAGTGGAGATGCTGAGGATGGGTTTCTGCAGGTTGTGTTATTGGGACGTGAGTGGAGATGCTGAGGATAGGTTTCTGCAGGTTGTGTTATTGGGAGGTGAGTGAAGATGCTGAAGATGGGTTTCTGCAGGTTGTGTTATTGGGAGGTGAGTGGAGATGCTGAGGATGGGTTTCTGCAGGTTGTGTTATTGGGGGGTGAGTGGAGATGCTGAGGATGGGTTACTGCAGGTTGTGTTATTGGGAGGTGAGTGGAGATGCTGTGGATGGGTTTCTGCAGGTTGTGTTATTGTGAGGTGATTGGAGATGCTGAGGATGGGTTTCTGCAGGTTGTGTTATTGGGAGGAAAGTGGAGACGCTGGGGATGGGTTTCTGCAGGTTGTGTTATTGGAATGTGAGTGGAGATGCTGAGGATGTGTTTCTGCAGGTTGTGTTATTGGGAGGTGAGTGAAGATGCTGAGGATGGGTTTCTGCAGGTTGTGTTATTGGGAGGTGAGTGGAGATACCGAGGATGGGTTTCTGCAGGTTGTGTTATTGGAAGGTTAGTGAAGATGCTGAGGATGTGTTTCTGCAGGTTGTGTTATTGGGAGGTGAGTGAAGATGCTGAGGATGGGTTTCTGCAGGTTGTGTTATTGGGAGGTGAGTGAAGATGCTGAGAATGGGTTTCCGCAAGTTGTGTTTTTGGAAGGTTAGGGAAGATGCTGAGGATGGTTTTCAGCAGGTTGTGTTATTGGGAGGTGAGTGGAGATGCTGAGGATGGGTTTCTGCAGGTTGTGTTATTGGGAGGTGAGTGGAGATGCTGTGGATGGGTTTCTGCAGGTTGTGTTATTGGGAGGTGAGTGGAGATGCTGAGGATGGGTTCTGCAGGTTGTGTTATTGGGAGGTGAGTGGAGATGCTGAGGATGGGTTTCTGCAGGTTGTGTTATTGGGAGGTTAGTGGAGATGCTGAGGATGGGTTTCTGCAGGTTGTGTTATTGGGAGGTGAGTGAAGATGCTGAGGATGGGTTTCTGCAGGTTGTGTTATTGGAAGGTGAGAGGACATGCTGAGGATGGGTTTCTGCAGGTTGTGTTATTGGGAGGTGAGTGGAGACGCTGGGGATGGGTTTCTGCAGATTGTGTTATTGGAATGTGAGTGGAGATGCTGAGGATGGGTTTCTGCAGGTTGTGTTATTGGGACGTGAGTGGAGATGCTGAGGATAGGTTTCTGCAGGTTGTGTTATTGGGAGGTGAGTGAAGATGCTGAAGATGGGTTTCTGCAGGTTGTGTTATTGGGAGGTGAGTGGAGATGCTGAGGATGGGTTTCTGCAGGTTGTGTTATTGGGGGGTGAGTGGAGATGCTGAGGATGGGTTACTGCAGGTTGTGTTATTGGGAGGTGAGTGGAGATGCTGTGGATGGGTTTCTGCAGGTTGTGTTATTGTGAGGTGATTGGAGATGCTGAGGATGGGTTTCTTC
Source organism: Scyliorhinus torazame (assembly GCF_047496885.1). NCBI lineage: Eukaryota > Metazoa > Chordata > Chondrichthyes > Carcharhiniformes > Scyliorhinidae > Scyliorhinus > Scyliorhinus torazame. Next base: position 74,451,288 of record NC_092729.1, on the reverse strand, counting down.
AGGTTGTGTTATTGGGAGGTGAGTGGAGACGCTGGGGATGGGTTTCTGCAGGTTGTGTTATTGGAATGTGAGTGGAGATGCTGAGGATGTGTTTCTGCAGGTTGTGTTATTGGGAGGTGAGTGAAGATGCTGAGGATGGGTTTCTGCAGGTTGTGTTATTGGGAGGTGAGTGGAGATACCGAGGATGGGTTTCTGCAGGTTGTGTTATTGGAAGGTTAGTGAAGATGCTGAGGATGTGTTTCTGCAGGTTTTGTTATTGGGAGGTGAGTGAAGATGCTGAGGATGGGTTTCTGCAGGTTGTGTTATTGGGAGGTGAGTGAAGATGCTGAGAATGGGTTTCCGCAAGTTGTGTTTTTGGAAGGTTAGGGAAGATGCTGAGGATGGTTTTCAGCAGGTTGTGTTATTGGGAGGTGAGTGGAGATGCTGAGGATGGGTTCTGCAGGTTGTGTTATTGGGAGGTGAGTGGAGATGCTGAGGATGGGTTTCTGCAGGTTGTGTAATTGGGAGGTTAGTGGAGATGCTGAGGAAGGGTTTCTGCAGGTTGTGTTATTGGGAGGTGAGTGAAGATGCTGAGGATGGGTTTCTGCAGGTTGTGTTATTGGAAGGTGAGAGGAGATGCTGAGGATGGGTTTCTGCAGATTGTGTTATTGGAAGGTTAGGGAAGATGCTGAGGATGGGTTTCTGCAGTTTGTGTTATTGGAAGGTTAGGGACGATGCAGAGGATGGTTTTCTGCAGGTTGTGTTATTGGATGTTTAGTGAAGAGGCTGAGGATGGTTTTCTGCAGGTTGTGTTATTGGAAGTTTAGTGAAGAGGCTGAGGATGGTTTTCTGCAGATTGTGTTATTGGGAGGTTAGTAAAGATGCTGAGGATGGGTTTCTGCAGGTTGTGTTATTGGGAGGTGAGTGAAGATGCTGAGGATGGGTTTCTGCAAGTTGTGTTATTGGGAGGTGAGTGAAGATGCTGAGGATGGGTTTCTGCAGGTTGTGTTATTGGGAGGTGAGTGGAGATGCTGAGGATGGGTTTCTGCAGGTTGTGATATTGGAAGGTGAGTGAAGATGCTGAGGATGGGTTTATGCAGATTGTGTTATTGGGGGGTGAGTGGAGATGCTGAGGATGGGTTTCTGCAGGTTGTGTTATTGGGAGGTGAGTGAAGATGCTGAGGATGGGTTTCTGCAGGTTGTGTTATTGGAAGGTGAGAGGTCATGCTGAGGATGGGTTTCTGCAGGTTGTGTTATTGGAAGGTTAGTGAAGATGCTGAGGGTGTGTTTCTGCAGGTTGTGTTTTTGGGAGGTGAGTGAAGTTGCTGAGGAAGGGTTTCTGCAGGTTGTGTTATTGGAAGGTGAGTGAAGATGCTGAGGATGGGTTTCTGCAGGTTGTGTTATTGGGAGGTGAGTGTAGATGCTGATGATGGGTTTCAGCAGGTTGTGTTATTGGAATGTGAGTGGAGATGCTGAGGATGTGTTTCTGCAGGTTGTGTTATTGGGAGGTGAGTGAAGATGCTGAGGATGGGTTTCTGCAGGTTGTGTTATTGGGAGGTGAGTGGAGATACTGAGGATGGGTTTCTGCAGGTTGTGTTATTGGAAGGTTAGTGAAGATGCTGAGGATGTGTTTCTGCAGGTTGTGTTATTGGGAGGTGAGTGAAGATGCTGAGGATGGGTTTCTGCAGGTTGTGTTATTGGGAGGTGAGTGAAGATGCTGAGAATGGGTTTCCGCAAGTTGTGTTTTTGGAAGGTTATGGAAGATGCTGAGGATGGTTTTCAGCAGGTTGTGTTATTGGGAGGTGAGTGGAGATGCTGAGGATGGGTTCTGCAGGTTGTGTTATTGGGAGGTGAGTGGAGATGCTGAGGATGGGTTTCTGCAGGTTGTGTTATTGGGAGGTTAGTGGAGATGCTGAGGATGGGTTTCTGCAGGTTGTGTTATTGGGAGGTGAGTGAAGATGCTGAGGATGGGTTTCTGCAGGTTGTGTTATTGGAAGGTGAGAGGACATGCTGAGGATGGGTTTCTGCAGGTTGTGTTATTGGGAGGTGAGTGGAGACGCTGGGGATGGGTTTCTGCAGATTGTGTTATTGGAATGTGAGTGGAGATGCTGAGGATGGGTTTCTGCAGGTTGTGTTATTGGGACGTGAGTGGAGATGCTGAGGATAGGTTTCTGCAGGTTGTGTTATTGGGAGGTGAGTGAAGATGCTGAAGATGGGTTTCTGCAGGTTGTGTTATTGGGAGGTGAGTGGAGATGCTGAGGATGGGTTTCTGCAGGTTGTGTTATTGGGGGGCGAGTGGAGATGCTGAGGATGGGTTACTGCAGGTTGTGTTATTGGGAGGTGAGTGGAGATGCTGTGGATGGGTTTCTGCAGGTTGTGTTATTGTGAGGTGATTGGAGATGCTGAGGATGGGTTTCTGCAGGTTGTGTTATTGGGAGGTGAGTGGAGACGCTGGGGATGGGTTTCTGCAGGTTGTGTTATTGGAATGTGAGTGGAGATGCTGAGGATGTGTTTCTGCAGGTTGTGTTATTGGGAGGTGAGTGAAGATGCTGAGGATGGGTTTCTGCAGGTTGTGTTATTGGGAGGTGAGTGGAGATACCGAGGATGGGTTTCTGCAGGTTGTGTTATTGGAAGGTTAGTGAAGATGCTGAGGATGTGTTTCTGCAGGTTGTGTTATTGGGAGGTGAGTGAAGATGCTGAGGATGGGTTTCTGCAGGTTGTGTTATTGGGAGGTGAGTGAAGATGCTGAGAATGGGTTTCCGCAAGTTGTGTTTTTGGAAGGTTAGGGAAGATGCTGAGGATGGTTTTCAGCAGGTTGTGTTATTGGGAGGTGAGTGGAGGTGCTGAGGATGGGTTCTGCAGGTTGTGTTATTGGGAGGTGAGTGGAGATGCTGAGGATGGGTTTCTGCAGGTTGTGTTATTGGGAGGTTAGTGGAGATGCTGAGGAAGGGTTTCTGCAGGTTGTGTTATTGGGAGGTGAGTGAAGATGCTGAGGATGGGTTTCTGCAGGTTGTGTTATTGGAAGGTGAGAGGAGATGCTGAGGATGGGTTTCTGCAGATTGTGTTATTGGAAGGTTAGGGAAGATGCTGAGGATGGGTTTCTGCAGTTTGTGTTATTGGAAGGTTAGGGACGATGCAGAGGATGGTTTTCTGCAGGTTGTGTTATTGGATGTTTAGTGAAGAGGCTGAGGATGGTTTTCTGCAGGTTGTGTTATTGGAAGTTTAGTGAAGAGGCTGAGGATGGTTTTCTGCAGATTGTGTTATTGGGAGGTTAGTAAAGATGCTGAGGATGGGTTTCTGCAGGTTGTGTTATTGGGAGGTGAGTGAAGATGCTGAGGATGGGTTTCTGCAAGTTGTGTTATTGGGAGGTGAGTGAAGATGCTGAGGATGGGTTTCTGCAGGTTGTGTTATTGGGAGGTGAGTGGAGATGCTGAGGATGGGTTTCTGCAGGTTGTGATATTGGAAGGTGAGTGAAGATGCTGAGGATGGGTTTATGCAGATTCTGTTATTGGGGGGTGAGTGGAGATGCTGAGGATGGGTTTCTGCAGGTTGTGTTATTGGAAGGAGAGTGAAGATGCTGAGAATGCGTTTCTGCAGGTTGTGTTCTTGGGAGGTGAGTGGAGATGATGAGGATGGGTTTCTGCAGGTTGTGTTATTGGGAGGTGAGTGGAGATGCTGAGGATGGGTTTCTGCAGGTTGTGTTATTGGAAGGTTAGTGAAGATGCTGAGGATGGGTTTCTGCAGGTTGTGTTATTGGAAGGTAAGTGAAGATGCTGATGATGGGTTTCTGCAGGTTGTGTTATTGGGAGGTGAGTGGAGGTGCTGAGGATGGGTTTCTGCAGGTTGTGTTATTGGGAGGTGAGTGAAGATGCTGAGGATGGGTTTCTGCAGGTTGTGTTATTGGGAGGTGAGTAAAGATGCTGAGGATGGGTTTCTGCAGGTTGTGTTATTGGGAGGTGAGTGGAGATGCTGAGGATGGGTTTCTGCTGGTTGTGTTATTGGGGGGTGAGTGGAGATGCTGAGGATGGGTTACTGCAGGTTGTGTTATTGGGAGGTGAGTGGAGATGCTGAGATGGGTTTCTACAGGTTGTGTTATTGGGAGGTGAGTGGAGACGCTGGGGATGGGTTTCTGTAGGTTGTGTTATTGGAATGTAAGTGGAGATGCTGAGGATGTGTTTCTGCAGGTTGTGTTATTGGGAGGTGAGTGAAGATGCTGAGGATGTGTTTCTGCAGGTTGTGTTATTGGGAGGTGAGTGAAGATGCTGAGGATGGGTTTCTGCAGGTTGTGTTATTGGGAGGTGAGTGAAGATGCTGAGAATGGGTTTCCGCAAGTTGTGTTTTTGGAAGGTTAGGGAAGATGCTGAGGATGGTTTTCTGCTGGTTGTGTTATTGGGACGTGAGTGGAGTTGCTGAGGATGGGTTTCTGCAGGTAGTGTTAATTGGAGGTGAGTGGAGATGCTGAGGATGGGTTTCTGCAGGTTGTGTTATTGGGAGGTGAGTGGAGATGCTGTGGATGGGTTTCTGCAGGTTGTGTTATTGTGAGGTGATTGGAGATGCTGAGGATGGGTTTCTGCAGGTTGTGTTATTGGGAGGTGAGTGGAGACGCTGGGGATGGGTTTCTGCAGATTGTGTTATTGGAATGTGAGTGGAGATGCTGAGGATGGGTTTCTGCAGGTTGTGTTATTGGGAGGTGAGTGGAGATGCTGAGGATAGGTTTCTGCAGGTTGTGTTATTGGGAGGTGAGTGAAGATGCTGAAGATGGGTTTCTGCAGGTTGTGTTATTGGGAGGTGAGTGGAGATGCTGAGGATGGGTTTCTGCAGGTTGTGTTATTGGGGGGTGAGTGGAGATGCTGAGGATGGGTTACTGCAGGTTGTGTTATTGGGAGGTGAGTGGAGATGCTGAGGATGGGTTTCTGCAGGTTGTGTTATTGGGAGGTGAGTGGAGATGCTGTGGATGGGTTTCTGCAGGTTGTGTTATTGTGAGGTGATTGGAGATGCTGAGGATGGGTTTCTGCAGGTTGTGTTATTGGGAGGTGAGTGGGGACGCTGGGGATGGGTTTCTGCAGGTTGTGTTATTGGAATGTGAGTGGAGATGCTGAGGATGTGTTTCTGCAGTTTGTGTTATTGGGAGGTGAGTGAAGATGCTGAGGATGGGTTTCTGCAGGTTGTGTTATTGGGAGGTGAGTGGAGATACTGAGGATGGGTTTCTGCAGGTTGTGTTATTGGAAGGTTAGTGAAGATGCTGAGGATGTGTTTCTGCAGGTTGTGTTATTGGGAGGTGAGTGAAGATGCTGAGGATGGATTTCTGCAGGTTGTGTTATTGGGAGGTGAGTGAAGATGCTGAGAATGGGTTTCCGCAAGTGGTGTTTTTGGAAGGTTAGGGAAGATGCTGAGGATGGTTTTCAGCAGGTTGTGTTATTGGGAGGTGAGTGGAGATGCTGAGGATGGGTTCTGCAGGTTGTGTTATTGGGAGGTGAGTGGAGATGCTGAGGATGGGTTTCTGCAGGTTGTGTTATTGGGAGGTTAGTGGAGATGCTGAGGATGGGTTTCTGCAGGTTGTGTTATTGGGAGGTGAGTGAAGATGCTGAGGATGGGTTTCTGCAGGTTGTGTTATTGGAAGGTGAGAGGAGATGCTGAGGATGGGTTTCTGCAGATTGTGTTATTGGAAGGTTAGGGAAGATGCTGAGGATGGGTTTCTTCAGTTTGTGTTATTGGAAGGTTAGGGACGATGCAGAGGATGGTTTTCTGCAGGTTGTGTTATTGGAAGTTTAGTGAAGAGGCTGAGGATGGTTTTCTGCAGATTGTGTTATTGGAAGGTTAGGGAAGATGCTGAGGATGGGTTTCTGCAGTTTGTGTTATTGGAAGGTTAGGGACGATGCTGAGGATGGTTTTCTGCAGGTAGTGTTATTGGAAGTTTAGTGAAGAGGCTGAGGATGGTTTTCTGCAGGTTGTGTTATTGGAAGTTTAGTGAAGAGGCTGAGGATGGTTTTCTGCAGATTGTGTTATTGGGAGGTTAGTAAAGATTCTGAGGATGGGTTCTGCAGGTTTTGTTTCTGGGAGGTGAGTTGAGATGCTGAGGATGGGTTTCTGCAGGTTGTGTTATTGGGAGGTGAGTGAAGATGCTGAGGATGGGTTTCTGCAAGTTGTGTTATTGGGAGGTGAGTGAAGATGCTGAGGATGGGTTTCTGCAGGTTGTGTTATTGGGAGGTGAGTGGAGATGCTGAGGATGGGTTTCTGCAGGTTGTGATATTGGAAGGTGAGTGAAGATGCTGAGGATGGGTTTTTGCAGATTGTGTTATTGGGGGGTGAGTGGAGATGCTGAGGATGGGTTTCTGCAGGTTGTGTTATTGGAAGGAGAGTGGAGATGCTGTGGATGGGTTTCTGCAGGTTGTGTTATTGTGAGGTGATTGGAGATGCTGAGGATGGGTTTCTCCAGGTTGTGTTATTGGGAGGTGAGTGGAGACGCTGGGGATGGGTTTCTGTAGGTTGTGTTATTGGAATGTGAGTGGAGATGCTGAGGATGTGTTTCTGCAGGTTGTGTTATTGGGAGGTGAGTGAAGATGCTGAGGATGTGTTTCTGCAGGTTGTGTTATTGGGAGGTGAGTGAAGATGCTGAGGATGGGTTTCTGCAGGTTGTGTTATTGGGAGGTGAGTGAAGATGCTGAGAATGGGTTTCCGCAAGTTGTGTTTTTGGAAGGTTAGGGAAGATGCTGAGGTTGGTTTTCTGCTGGTTGTGTTATTGGGACGTGAGTGGAGTTGCTGAGGATGGGTTTCTGCAGGTAGTGTTAATTGGAGGTGAGTGGAGATGCTGAGGATGGGTTACTGCAGGTTGTGTTATTGGGAGGTGAGTGGAGATGCTGTGGATGGGTTTCTGCAGGTTGTGTTATTGTGAGGTGATTGGAGATGCTGAGGATGGGTTTCTGCAGGTTGTGTTATTGGGAGGTGAGTGGAGACGCTGGGGATGGGTTTCTGCAGATTGTGTTATTGGAATGTGAGTGGAGATGCTGAGGATGGGTTTCTGCAGGTTGTGTTATTGGGAGGTGAGTGGAGATGCTGAGGATAGGTTTCTGCAGGTTGTGTTATTGGGAGGTGAGTGGAGATGCTGAGGATGGGTTTCTGCAGGTTGTGTTATTGGGGGTGAGTGGAGATGCTGAGGATGGGTTACTGCAGGTTGTGTTATTGGGAGGTGAGTGGAGATGCTGAGGATGTGTTTCTGCAGGTTGTGTTATTGGGAGGTGAGTGGAGATGCTGTGGATGGGTTTCTGCAGGTTGTGTTATTGGGAGGTGAGTGAAGATGCTGAGGATGGGTTTCTGCAGGTTGTGTTATTGGGAGGTGAGTGAAGATGCTGAGAATGGGTTTCCGCAAGTTGTGTTTTTGGAAGGTTAGGGAAGATGCTGAGGATGGTTTTCTGCTGGTTGTGTTATTGGGACGTGAGTGGAGTTGCTGAGGATGGGTTTCTGCAGGTAGTGTTAATTGGAGGTGAGTGGAGATGCTGAGGATGGGTTACTGCAGGTTGTGTTATTGGGAGGTGAGTGGAGATGCTGTGGATGGGTTTCTGCAGGTTGTGTTATTGTGAGGTGATTGGAGATGCTGAGGATGGGTTTCTGCAGGTTGTGTTATTGGGAGGTGAGTGGAGACGCTGGGGATGGGTTTCTGCAGATTTTGTTATTGGAATGTGAGTGGAGATGCTGAGGATGGGTTTCTGCAGGTTGTGTTATTGGGAGGTGAGTGGAGATGCTGAGGATAGGTTTCTGCAGGTTGTGTTATTGGGAGGTGAGTGGAGATGCTGAGGATGGGTTTCTGCAGGTTGTGTTATTGGGGGTGAGTGGAGATGCTGAGGATGGGTTACTGCAGGTTGTGTTATTGGGAGGTGAGTGGAGATGCTGAGGATGGGTTTCTGCAGGTTGTGTTATTGGGAGGTGAGTGGAGATGCTGTGGATGGGTTTCTGCAGGTTGTGTTATTGTGAGGTGATTGAAGATGCTGAGGATGGGTTTCTGCAGGTTGTGTTATTGGGAGGTGAGTGGGGACGCTGGGGATGGGTTTCTGCAGGTTGTGTTATTGGAATGTGAGTGGAGATGCTGAGGATGTGTTTCTGCAGTTAGTGTTATTGGGAGCTGAGTGAAGATGCTGAGGATGGGTTTCTGCAGGTTGTGTTATTGGGAGGTGAGTGGAGATACTGAGGATGGGTTTCTGCAGGTTGTGTTATTGGAAGGTTAGTGAAGATGCTGAGGATGTGTTTCTGCAGGTTGTGTTATTGGGAGGTGAGTGAAGATGCTGAGGATGGGTTTCTGCAGGTTGTGTTATTGGGAGGTGAGTGAAGATACTGAGAATGGGTTTCCGCAAGTGGTGTTTTTGGAAGGTTAGGGAAGATGCTGAGGATGGTTTTCAGCAGGTTGTGTTATTGGGAGGTGAGTGGAGATGCTGAGGATGGGTTCTGCAGGTTGTGTTATTGGGAGGTGAGTGGAGATGCTGAGGATGGGTTTCTGCAGGTTGTGTTATTGGGAGGTTAGTGGAGATGCTGAGGATGGGTTTCTGCAGGTTGTGTTATTGGGAGGTGAGTGAAGATGCTGAGGATGGGTTTCTGCAGGTTGTGTTATTGGAAGGTGAGAGGAGATGCTGAGGATGGGTTTCTGCAGATTGTGTTATTGGAAGGTTAGGGAAGATGCTGAGGATGGGTTTCTTCAGTTTGTGTTATTGGAAGGTTAGGGACGATGCAGAGGATGGTTTTCTGCAGGTTGTGTTATTGGAAGTTTAGTGAAGAGGCTGAGGATGGTTTTCTGCAGATTGTGTTATTGGAAGGTTAGGGAAGATGCTGAGGATGGGTTTCTGCAGTTTGTGTTGTTGGAAGGTTAGGGACGATGCTGAGGATGGTTTTCTGCAGGTAGTGTTATTGGAAGTTTAGTGAAGAGGCTGAGGATGGTTTTCTGCAGATTGTGTTATTGGGAGGTTAGTAAAGATTCTGAGGATGGGTTCTGCAGGTTGTGTTTCTGGGAGGTGAGTTGAGATGCTGAGGATGGGTTTCTGCAGGTTGTGTTATTGGGAGGTGAGTGAAGATGCTGAGGATGGGTTTCTGCAAGTTGTGTTATTGGGAGGTGAGTGAAGATGCTGAGGATGGGTTTCTGCAGGTCGTGTTATTGGGAGGTGAGTGGAGATGCTGAGGATGGGTTTCTGCAGGTTGTGATATTGGAAGTTGAGTGAAGATGCTGAGGATGTGTTTTTGCAGATTGTGTTATTGGGGGGTGAGTGGAGATGCTGAGGATGGGTTTCTGCAGGTTGTGTTATTGGAAGGAGAGTGAAGATGCTGAGAATGCGTTTCTGCAGGTTGTGTTCTTGGGAGGTGAGTGGAGATGATGAGGATGGGTTTCTGCAGGTTGTGTTATTGGGAGGTGAGTGGAGATGCTGAGGATGGGTTTCTGCAGGTTGTGTTATTGGAAGGTTAGTGAAGATGCTGAGGATGGGTTTCTGCAGGTTGTGTTATTGGAAGGTAAGTGAAGATGCTGATGATGGTTTTCTGCAGGTTGTGTTATTGGGAGGTGAGTGGTGATGCTGAGGATGGGTTTCTGCAGGTTGTGTTATTGGGAGGTGAGTGAAGATGCTGAGGATGGGTTTCTGCAGGTTGTGTTATTGGAAGGTTAGTGAAGATGCTGAGGATGTGTTTCTGCAGGTTGTGTTATTGGGAGGTGAGTGAAGTTGCTGAGGAAGGGTTTCTTCAGGTTGTGTTATTGGAAGGTGAGTGAAGATGCTGAGGATGGGTTTCTGCAGGTTGTGTTATTGGGAGGTGAGTAAAGATGCTGAGGATGGGTTTCTGCAGGTTGTGTTATTGGGAGGTGAGTGGAGATGCTGAGGATGGGTTTCTGCTGGTTGTGTTATAGAGGGGTGAGTGGAGATGCTGAGGATGGGTTTCTGCAGGTTGTGTTATTGGAAGGTAAGTGAAGATGCTGATGATGGGTTTCTGCAGGTTGTGTTATTGGGAGGTGAGTGGAGATGCTGAGGATGGGTTTCTGCAGGTTGTGTTATTGGGAGGTGAGTGAAGATGCTGAGGATGGGTTTCTGCAGGTTGTGTTATTGGGAGGTGAGTGAAGATGCTGAGAATGGGTTTCCGCAAGTTGTGTTTTTGGAAGGTTAGGGAAGATGCTGAGGATGGTTTTCTGCTGGTTGTGTTATTGGGACGTGAGTGGAGTTGCTGAGGATGGGTTTCTGCAGGTAGTGTTAATTGGAGGTGAGTGGAGATGCTGAGGATGGGTTACTGCAGGTTGTGTTATTGGGAGGTGAGTGGAGATGCTGTGGATGGGTTTCTGCAGGTTGTGTTATTGTGAGGTGATTGGAGATGCTGAGGATGGGTTTCTGCAGGTTGTGTTATTGGGAGGTGAGTGGAGACGCTGGGGATGGGTTTCTGCAGATTTTGTTATTGGAATGTGAGTGGAGATGCTGAGGATGGGTTTCTGCAGGTTGTGTTATTGGGAGGTGAGTGGAGATGCTGAGGATAGGTTTCTGCAGGTTGTGTTATTGGGAGGTGAGTGGAGATGCTGAGGATGGGTTTCTGCAGGTTGTGTTATTGGGGGTGAGTGGAGATGCTGAGGATGGGTTACTGCAGGTTGTGTTATTGGGAGGTGAGTGGAGATGCTGAGGATGGGTTTCTGCAGGTTGTGTTATTGGGAGGTGAGTGGAGATGCTGTGGATGGGTTTCTGCAGGTTGTGTTATTGGGAGGTGAGTGGAGATGCTGAGGATGGGTTTCTGCTGGTTGTGTTATAGAGGGGTGAGTGGAGATGCTGAGGATGGGTTTCTGCAGGTTGTGTTATTGGAAGGTAAGTGAAGATGCTGATGATGGGTTTCTGCAGGTTGTGTTATTGGGAGGTGAGTGGAGATGCTGAGGATGGGTTTCTGCAGGTTGTGTTATTGGGAGGTGAGTGAAGATGCTGAGGATGGGTTTCTGCAGGTTGTGTTATTGGGAGGTGAGTGAAGATGCTGAGAATGGGTTTCCGCAAGTTGTGTTTTTGGAAGGTTAGGGAAGATGCTGAGGATGGTTTTCTGCTGGTTGTGTTATTGGGACGTGAGTGGAGTTGCTGAGGATGGGTTTCTGCAGGTAGTGTTAATTGGAGGTGAGTGGAGATGCTGAGGATGGGTTACTGCAGGTTGTGTTATTGGGAGGTGAGTGGAGATGCTGTGGATGGGTTTCTGCAGGTTGTGTTATTGTGAGGTGATTGGAGATGCTGAGGATGGGTTTCTGCAGGTTGTGTTATTGGGAGGTGAGTGGAGACGCTGGGGATGGGTTTCTGCAGATTTTGTTATTGGAATGTGAGTGGAGATGATGAGGATGGGTTTCTGCAGGTTGTGTTATTGGGAGGTGAGTGGAGATGCTGAGGATAGGTTTCTGCAGGTTGTGTTATTGGGAGGTGAGTGGAGATGCTGAGGATGGGTTTCTGCAGGTTGTGTTATTGGGGGTGAGTGGAGATGCTGAGGATGGGTTACTGCAGGTTGTGTTATTGGGAGGTGAGTGGAGATGCTGAGGATGGGTTTCTGCAGGTTGTGTTATTGGGAGGTGAGTGGAGATGCTGTGGATGGGTTTCTGCAGGTTGTGTTATTGTGAGGTGATTGAAGATGCTGAGGATGGGTTTCTGCAGGTTGTGTTATTGGGAGGTGAGTGGGGACGCTGGGGATGGGTTTCTGCAGGTTGTGTTATTGGAATGTGAGTGGAGATGCTGAGGATGTGTTTCTGCAGTTAGTGTTATTGGGAGGTGAGTGAAGATGCTGAGGATGGGTTTCTGCAGGTTGTGTTATTGGGAGGTGAGTGGAGATACTGAGGATGGGTTTCTGCAGGTTGTGTTATTGGAAGGTTAGTGAAGATGCTGAGGATGTGTTTCTGCAGGTTGTGTTATTGGGAGGTGAGTGAAGATGCTGAGGATGGGTTTCTGCAGGTTGTGTTATTGGGAGGTGAGTGAAGATACTGAGAATGGGTTTCCGCAAGTGGTGTTTTTGGAAGGTTAGGGAAGATGCTGAGGATGGTTTTCAGCAGGTTGTGTTATTGGGAGGTGAGTGGAGATGCTGAGGATGGGTTCTGCAGGTTGTGTTATTGGGAGGTGAGTGGAGATGCTGAGGATGGGTTTCTGCAGGTTGTGTTATTGGGAGGTTAGTGGAGATGCTGAGGATGGGTTTCTGCAGGTTGTGTTATTGGGAGGTGAGTGAAGATGCTGAGGATGGGTTTCTGCAGGTTGTGTTATTGGAAGGTGAGAGGAGATGCTGAGGATGGGTTTCTGCAGATTGTGTTATTGGAAGGTTAGGGAAGATGCTGAGGATGGGTTTCTTCAGTTTGTGTTATTGGAAGGTTAGGGACGATGCAGAGGATGGTTTTCTGCAGGTTGTGTTATTGGAAGTTTAGTGAAGAGGCTGAGGATGGTTTTCTGCAGATTGTGTTATTGGAAGGTTAGGGAAGATGCTGAGGATGGGTTTCTGCAGTTTGTGTTGTTGGAAGGTTAGGGACGATGCTGAGGATGGTTTTCTGCAGGTAGTGTTATTGGAAGTTTAGTGAAGAGGCTGAGGATGGTTTTCTGCAGATTGTGTTATTGGGAGGTTAGTAAAGATTCTGAGGATGGGTTCTGCAGGTTGTGTTTCTGGGAGGTGAGTTGAGATGCTGAGGATGGGTTTCTGCAGGTTGTGTTATTGGGAGGTGAGTGAAGATGCTGAGGATGGGTTTCTGCAAGTTGTGTTATTGGGAGGTGAGTGAAGATGCTGAGGATGGGTTTCTGCAGGTCGTGTTATTGGGAGGTGAGTGGAGATGCTGAGGATGGGTTTCTGCAGGTTGTGATATTGGAAGTTGAGTGAAGATGCTGAGGATGTGTTTTTGCAGATTGTGTTATTGGGGGGTGAGTGGAGATGCTGAGGATGGGTTTCTGCAGGTTGTGTTATTGGAAGGAGAGTGAAGATGCTGAGAATGCGTTTCTGCAGGTTGTGTTCTTGGGAGGTGAGTGGAGATGATGAGGATGGGTTTCTGCAGGTTGTGTTATTGGGAGGTGAGTGGAGATGCTGAGGATGGGTTTCTGCAGGTTGTGTTATTGGAAGGTTAGTGAAGATGCTGAGGATGGGTTTCTGCAGGTTGTGTTATTGGGAGGTAAGTGAAGATGCTGATGATGGGTTTCTGCAGGTTGTGTTATTGGGAGGTGAGTGGAGATGCTGAGGATGGGTTTCTGCAGGTTGTGTTATTGGGAGGTGAGTGAAGATGCTGAGGATGGGTTTCTGCAGGTTGTGTTATTGGAAGGTTAGTGAAGATGCTGAGGATGTGTTTCTGCAGGTTGTGTTATTGGGAGGTGAGTGAAGTTGCTGAGGAAGGGTTTCTTCAGGTTGTGTTATTGGAAGGTGAGTGAAGATGCTGAGGATGGGTTTCTGCAGGTTGTGTTATTGGGAGGTGAGTAAAGATGCTGAGGATGGGTTTCTGCAGGTTGTGTTATTGGGAGGTGAGTGGAGATGCTGAGGATGGGTTTCTGCTGGTTGTGTTATAGAGGGGTGAGTGGAGATGCTGAGGATGGGTTTCTGCAGGTTGTGTTATTGGAAGGTAAGTGAAGATGCTGATGATGGGTTTCTGCAGGTTGTGTTATTGGGAGGTGAGTGGAGATGCTGAGGATGGGTTTCTGCAGGTTGTGTTATTGGGAGGTGAGTGAAGATGCTGAGGATGGGTTTCTGCAGGTTGTGTTATTGGAAGGTTAGTGAAGATGCTGAGGATGTGTTTCTGCAGGTTGTGTTATTGGGAGGTGAGTGAAGTTGCTGAGGAAGGGTTTCTTCAGGTTGTGTTATTGGAAGGTGAGTGAAGATGCTGAGGATGGGTTTCTGCAGGTTGTGTTATTGGGAGGTGAGTAAAGATGCTGAGGATGGGTTTCTGCAGGTTGTGTTATTGGGAGGTGAGTGGAGATGCTGAGGATGGGTTTCTGCTGGTTGTGTTATAGAGGGGTGAGTGGAGATGCTGAGGATGGGTTACTGCAGGTTGTGTTATTGGTAGGTGAGTGGAGATGCTGAGATGGGTTTCTGCAGGTTGTGTTATTGGGAGGTGAGTGGAGATGCTGTGGATGGGTTTCTGCAGGTTGTGTTATTGTGAGGTGATTGGAGATGCTGAGGATGGGTTTCTGCAGGTTGTGTTATTGGGAGGTGAGTGGAGACGCTGGGGATGGGTTTCTGTAGGTTGTGTTATTGGAATGTGAGTGGAGATGCTGAGGATGTGTTTCTGCAGGTTGTGTTATTGGGAGGTGAGTGAAGATGCTGAGGATGTGTTTCTGCAGGTTATGTTATTGGGAGGTGAGTGAAGATGCTGAGGATGGGTTTCTGCAGGTTGTGTTATTGGGAGGTGAGTGAAGATGCTGAGAATGGGTTTCCGCAAGTTGTGTTTTTGGAAGGTTAGGGAAGGTGCTGAGGATGGTTTTCTGCTGGTTGTGTTATTGGGACGTGAGTGGAGTTGCTGAGGATGGGTTTCTGCATGTAGTGTTATTGGGAGGTGAGTGGAGATGCTGAGGATGGGTTTCTGCAGGTTGTGTTGTTGGGAGGTGAGTGGAGATGCTGAGGATAGGTTTCTGCAGGTTGTGTTATTGGGAGGTGAGTGAAGATGCTGAAGATGGGTTTCTGCAGGTTGTGTTATTGGGAGGTGAGTGGAGATGCTGAGGATGGGTTTCTGCAGGTTGTGTTATTGGGGGGTGAGTGGAGATGCTGAGGATGGGTTACTGCAGGTTGTGTTATTGGGAGGTGAGTGGAGATGCTGAGGATGGGTTTCTGCAGGTTGTGTTATTGGGAGGTGAGTGGAGATGCTGTGGATGGGTTTCTGCAGGTTGTTATTGTGAGGTGATTGGAGATGCTGAGGATGGGTTTCTGCAGGTTGTGTTATTGGGAGGTGAGTGGGGACGCTGGGGATGGGTTTCTGCAGGTTGTGTTATTGGAATGTGAGTGGAGATGCTGAGGATGTGTTTCTGCAGGTTGTGTTATTGGGAGGTGAGTGAAGATGCTGAGGATGGGTTTCTGCAGGTTGTGTTATTGGGAGGTGAGTGGAGATACTGAGGATGGGTTTCTGCAGGTTGTGTTATTGGAAGGTTAGTGAAGATGCTGAGGATGTGTTTCTGCAGGTTGTGTTATTGGGAGGTGAGTGAAGGTGCTGAGGATGGGTTTCTGCAGGTTGTGTTATTGGGAGGTGAGTGAAGATGCTGAGAATGGGTTTCCGCAAGTTGTGTTTTTGGAAGGTTAGGGAAGATGCTGAGGATGGTTTTCAGCAGGTTGTGTTTTTGGGAGGTGAGTGGAGATGCTGAGGATGGGTTCTGCAGGTTGTGTTATTGGGAGGTGAGTGGAGATGCTGAGGATGGGTTTCTGCAGGTTGTGTTATTGGGAGGTTAGTGGATATGCTGAGGATGGGTTTCTGCAGGTTGTGTTATTGGGAGGTGAGTGAAGATGCTGAGGATGGGTTTCTGCAGGTTGTGTTATTGGAAGGTGAGAGGAGATGCTGAGAATGAGTTTCTGCAGGTTGTGTTATTGGAAGGTTAGAGGAGATGCTGAGAATGAGTTTCTGCAGGTTGTGTTATTGGGAGGTGAGTGGAGATGCTGAGGATGGGTTTCTGCAGGTTGTGTTATTGGGAGGTGAGAGGAGATGCTGAGAATGAGTTTCTGCAGGTTGTGTTATTGGAAGGTTAGAGGAGATGCTGAGAATGAGTTTCTGCAGGTTGTGTTATTGGGAGGTGAGTGAAGATGCTGAGGATGGGTTTCTGCAGGTTGTGTTATTGGGAGGTGAGAGGAGATGCTGAGGATGGGTTTCTGCAGATTGTGTTATTGGAAGGTTAGGGAAGATGCTGAGGATGGGTTTCTGCAGTTTGTGTTATTGGAAGGTCAGGGACGATGCAGAGGATGGTTTTCTGCAGGTTGTGTTATTGGAAGTTTAGTGAAGAGGCTGAGGATGGTTTTCTGCAGATTGTGTTATTGGAAGGTTAGGGAAGATGCTGAGGATGGGTTTCTGCAGTTTGTGTTATTGGAAGGTTAGGGACGATGCAGAGGATGGTTTTCTGCAGGTTGTGTTATTGGAAGTTTAGTGAAGAGGCTGAGGATGGTTTTCTGCAGATTGTGTTATTGGAAGGTTAGGGAAGATGCTGAGGATGCGTTTCTGCAGGTTGTGTTATTGGTAGGTTAGTGAAGATTCTGAGGATGGGTTTCTGCAGGTTGTGTTATTGGGAGGGGAGTGAAGATGCTGAGGATGGGTTTCTGCAAGTTGTGTTATTGGGAGGTGAGTGAAGATGCTGAGGATGGGTTTCTGCAGGTTGTGTTATTGGGAGGTGAGTGGAGATGCTGAGGATGGGTTTCGGCAGGTTGTGATATTGGAAGGTGAGTAAAGATGCTGAGGATGGGTTTATGCAGATTGTGTTATTGGGGGGTGAGTGGAGATGCTGAGGATGGGTTTCTGCAGGTTGTGTTATTGGAAGGAGAGTGAAGATGCTGAGAATGCGTTTCTGCAGGTTGTGTTCTTGGGAGGTGAGTGGAGATGATGAGGATGGGTTTCTGCAGGTTGTGTTATTGGGAGGTGAGTGGAGATGCTGAGGATGGGTTTCTGCAGTTTGTGTTATTGGAAGGTTAGTGAAGATGCTGAGGATGGGTTTCTGCAGGTTGTGTTATTGGAAGGTAAGTGAAGATGCTGATGATGGGTTTCTGCAGGTTGAGTTATTGGGAGGTGAGTGGAGATGCTGAGGATGGGTTTCTGCAGGTTGTGTTATTGAGAGGTGAGTGAAGATGCTGAGGATGGGTTTCTGCAGGTTGTGTTATTGGAAGGTTAGTGAAGATGCTGAGGATGTGTTTCTGCAGGTTGTGTTATTGGGAGGTGAGTGAAGTTGCTGAGGAAGGGTTTCTGGAGGTTGTGTTATTGGAAGGTGAGTGAAGATGCTGAGGATGGGTTTCTGCAGGTTGTGTTATTGGGAGGTGAGTGTAGATGCTGATGATGGGTTTCAGCAGGTTGTGTTATTGGGAGGTGAGTGGAGATGCTGAGGATAGGTTTCTGCAGGTTGTGTTAATGGGAGGTGAGTAAAGATGCTGAGGATGGGTTTCTGCAGGTTGTGTTATTGGGAGGTGAGTGGAGATGCTGAGGATGGGTTTCTGCTGGTTGTGTTATAGGGGGGTGAGTGGAGATGCTGAGGATGGGTTACTGCAGGTTGTGTTATTGGGAGATGAGTGGAGATGCTGAGATAGGTTTCTGCAGGTTGTGTTATTGGAGGGTGAGTGGAGATGCTGTGGATGGGTTTCTGCAGGTTGTGTTATTGTGAGGTGATTGGAGATGCTGAGGATGGGTTTCTGCAGGTTGTGTTATTGGAAGGTTAGGGAAGATGCTGAGGATGGGTTTCTTCAGTTTGTGTTATTGGAAGGTTAGTGACGATGCAGAGGATGGTTTTCTGCAGGTTGTGTTATTGGAAGTTTAGTGAAGAGGCTGAGGATGGTTTTCTGCAGATTGTGTTATTGAAAGGTTAGGGAAGATGCTGAGGATGGGTTTCTGCAGTTTGTGTTATTGGAAGGTTAGGGACGATGCTGAGGATGGTTTTCTGCAGGTAGT
Organism: Scyliorhinus torazame; assembly: GCF_047496885.1. Lineage (NCBI taxonomy): Eukaryota > Metazoa > Chordata > Chondrichthyes > Carcharhiniformes > Scyliorhinidae > Scyliorhinus > Scyliorhinus torazame. Next base: position 74,433,758 of record NC_092729.1, on the reverse strand, counting down.
GTTATTGGAAGTTTAGTGAGGAGGATAAGGATGGTTTTCTGCAGATTGTGTTATTGGGAGGTTAGTAAAGATTCTGAGGATGGGTTCTGCAGGTTGTGTTTCTGGGAGGTGAGTTGAGATGCTGAGGATGGGTTTCTGCAGGTTGTGTTATTGGGAGGTGAGTGAAGATGCTGAGGATGGGTTTCTGCAAGTTGTGTTATTGGGAGGTGAGTGAAGATGCTGAGGATGGGTTTCTGCAGGTTGTGTTATTGGGAGGTGAGTGGAGATGCTGAGGATGGGTTTCTGCAGGTTGTGATATTGGAAGGTGAGTGAAGATGCTGAGGATGGGTTTTTGCAGATTGTGTTATTGGGGGGTGAGTGGAGATGCTGAGGATGGGTTTCTGCAGGTTGTGTTATTGGAAGGAGAGTGAAGATGCTGAGAATGCGTTTCTGCAGGTTGTGTTCTTGGGAGGTGAGTGGAGATGATGAGGATGGGTTTCTGCAGGTTGTGTTATTGGGAGGTGAGTGGAGATGCTGAGGATGGGTTTCTGCAGGTTGTGTTATTGGAAGGTTAGTGAAGATGCTGAGGATGGGTTTCTGCAGGTTGTGTTATTGGAAGGTAAGTGAAGATGCTGATGATGGGTTTCTGCAGGTTGTGTTATTGGGAGGTGAGTGGAGATGCTGAGGATGGGTTTCTGCAGGTTGTGTTATTGGGAGGTGAGTGAAGATGCTGAGGATGGGTTTCTGCAGGTTGTGTTATTGGAAGGTTAGTGAAGATGCTGAGGATGTGTTTCTGCAGGTTGTGTTATTGGGAGGTGAGTGAAGTTGCTGAGGAAGGGTTTCTGCAGGTTGTGTTATTGGAAGGTGAGTGAAGATGCTGAGGATGGGTTTCTGCAGGTTGTGTTATTGGGAGGTGAGTAAAGATGCTGAGGATGGGTTTCTGCAGGTTGTGTTATTGGGAGGTGAGTGGAGATGCTGAGGATGGGTTTCTGCTGGTTGTGTTATAGAGGGGTGAGTGGAGATGCTGAGGATGGGTTACTGCAGGTTGTGTTATTGGGAGGTGAGTGGAGATGCTGAGATGGGTTTCTGCAGGTTGTGTTATTGGGAGGTGAGTGGAGATGCTGTGGATGGGTTTCTGCAGGTTGTGTTATTGTGAGGTGATTGGAGATGCTGAGGATGGGTTTCTGCAGGTTGTGTTATTGGGAGGTGAGTGGAGACGCTGGGGATGGGTTTCTGTAGGTTGTGTTATTGGAATGTGAGTGGAGATGCTGAGGATGTGTTTCTGCAGGTTGTGTTATTGGGAGGTGAGTGAAGATGCTGAGGATGTGTTTCTGCAGGTTATGTTATTGGGAGGTGAGTGAAGATGCTGAGGATGGGTTTCTGCAGGTTGTGTTATTGGGAGGTGAGTGGAGATGCTGAGGATGGGTTTCTGCAGGTTGTGATATTGGAAGGTGAGTGAAGATGCTGAGGATGGGTTTTTGCAGATTGTGTTATTGGGGGGTGAGTGGAGATGCTGAGGATGGGTTTCTGCAGGTTGTGTTATTGGAAGGAGAGTGAAGATGCTGAGAATGCGTTTCTGCAGGTTGTGTTCTTGGGAGGTGAGTGGAGATGATGAGGATGGGTTTCTGCAGGTTGTGTTATTGGGAGGTGAGTGGAGATGCTGAGGATGGGTTTCTGCAGGTTGTGTTATTGGAAGGTTAGTGAAGATGCTGAGGATGGGTTTCTGCAGGTTGTGTTATTGGAAGGTAAGTGAAGATGCTGATGATGGGTTTCTGCAGGTTGTGTTATTGGGAGGTGAGTGGAGATGCTGAGGATGGGTTTCTGCAGGTTGTGTTATTGGGAGGTGAGTGAAGATGCTGAGGATGGGTTTCTGCAGGTTGTGTTATTGGAAGGTTAGTGAAGATGCTGAGGATGTGTTTCTGCAGGTTGTGTTATTGGGAGGTGAGTGAAGTTGCTGAGGAAGGGTTTCTGCAGGTTGTGTTATTGGAAGGTGAGTGAAGATGCTGAGGATGGGTTTCTGCAGGTTGTGTTATTGGGAGGTGAGTAAAGATGCTGAGGATGGGTTTCTGCAGGTTGTGTTATTGGGAGGTGAGTGGAGATGCTGAGGATGGGTTTCTGCTGGTTGTGTTATAGAGGGGTGAGTGGAGATGCTGAGGATGGGTTACTGCAGGTTGTGTTATTGGGAGGTGAGTGGAGATGCTGAGATGGGTTTCTGCAGGTTGTGTTATTGGGAGGTGAGTGGAGATGCTGTGGATGGGTTTCTGCAGGTTGTGTTATTGTGAGGTGATTGGAGATGCTGAGGATGGGTTTCTGCAGGTTGTGTTATTGGGAGGTGAGTGGAGACGCTGGGGATGGGTTTCTGTAGGTTGTGTTATTGGAATGTGAGTGGAGATGCTGAGGATGTGTTTCTGCAGGTTGTGTTATTGGGAGGTGAGTGAAGATGCTGAGGATGTGTTTCTGCAGGTTATGTTATTGGGAGGTGAGTGAAGATGCTGAGGATGGGTTTCTGCAGGTTGTGTTATTGGGAGGTGAGTGAAGATGCTGAGAATGGGTTTCCGCAAGTTGTGTTTTTGGAAGGTTAGGGAAGGTGCTGAGGATGGTTTTCTGCTGGTTGTGTTATTGGGACGTGAGTGGAGTTGCTGAGGATGGGTTTCTGCAGGTAGTGTTATTGGGAGGTGAGTGGAGATGCTGAGGATGGGTTTCTGCAGGTTGTGTTGTTGGGAGGTGAGTGGAGATGCTGAGGATAGGTTTCTGCAGGTTGTGTTATTGGGAGGTGAGTGAAGATGCTGAAGATGGGTTTCTGCAGGTTGTGTTATTGGGAGGTGAGTGGAGATGCTGAGGATGGGTTTCTGCAGGTTGTGTTATTGGGGGGTGAGTGGAGATGCTGAGGATGGGTTACTGCAGGTTGTGTTATTGGGAGGTGAGTGGAGATGCTGAGGATGGGTTTCTGCAGGTTGTGTTATTGGGAGGTGAGTGGAGATGCTGTGGATGGGTTTCTGCAGGTTGTTATTGTGAGGTGATTGGAGATGCTGAGGATGGGTTTCTGCAGGTTGTGTTATTGGGAGGTGAGTGGGGACGCTGGGGATGGGTTTCTGCAGGTTGTGTTATTGGAATGTGAGTGGAGATGCTGAGGATGTGTTTCTGCAGGTTGTGTTATTGGGAGGTGAGTGAAGATGCTGAGGATGGGTTTCTGCAGGTTGTGTTATTGGGAGGTGAGTGGAGATACTGAGGATGGGTTTCTGCAGGTTGTGTTATTGGAAGGTTAGTGAAGATGCTGAGGATGTGTTTCTGCAGGTTGTGTTATTGGGAGGTGAGTGAAGGTGCTGAGGATGGGTTTCTGCAGGTTGTGTTATTGGGAGGTGAGTGAAGATGCTGAGAATGGGTTTCCGCAAGTTGTGTTTTTGGAAGGTTAGGGAAGATGCTGAGGATGGTTTTCAGCAGGTTGTGTTTTTGGGAGGTGAGTGGAGATGCTGAGGATGGGTTCTGCAGGTTGTGTTATTGGGAGGTGAGTGGAGATGCTGAGGATGGGTTTCTGCAGGTTGTGTTATTGGGAGGTTAGTGGAGATGCTGAGGATGGGTTTCTGCAGGTTGTGTTATTGGGAGGTGAGTGAAGATGCTGAGGATGGGTTTCTGCAGGTTGTGTTATTGGAAGGTGAGAGGAGATGCTGAGAATGAGTTTCTGCAGGTTGTGTTATTGGGAGGTGAGAGGAGATGCTGAGAATGAGTTTCTGCAGGTTGTGTTATTGGAAGGTGAGAGGAGATGCTGAGAATGAGTTTCTGCAGGTTGTGTTATTGGGAGGTGAGTGAAGATGCTGAGGATGGGTTTCTGCAGGTTGTGTTATTGGGAGGTGAGAGGAGATGCTGAGGATGGGTTTCTGCAGATTGTGTTATTGGAAGGTTAGGGAAGATGCTGAGGATGGGTTTCTGCAGTTTGTGTTATTGGAAGGTCAGGGACGATGCAGAGGATGGTTTTCTGCAGGTTGTGTTATTGGAAGTTTAGTGAAGAGGCTGAGGATGGTTTTCTGCAGATTGTGTTATTGGAAGGTTAGGGAAGATGCTGAGGATGCGTTTCTGCAGGTTGTGTTATTGGTAGGTTAGTGAAGATTCTGAGGATGGGTTTCTGCAGGTTGTGTTATTGGCAGGGGAGTGAAGATGCTGAGGATGGGTTTCTGCAAGTTGTGTTATTGGGAGGTGAGTGAAGATGCTGAGGATGGGTTTCTGCAGGTTGTGTTATTGGGAGGTGAGTGGAGATGCTGAGGATGGGTTTCTGCAGGTTGTGATATTGGAAGGTGAGTGAAGATGCTGAGGATGGGTTTATGCAGATTGTGTTATTGAGGGGTGAGTGGAGATGCTGAGGATGGGTTTCTGCAGGTTGTGTTATTGGAAGGAGAGTGAAGATGCTGAGAATGCGTTTCTGCAGGTTGTGTTCTTGGGAGGTGAGTGGAGATGATGAGGATGGTTTTCTGCAGGTTGTGTTATTGGGAGGTGAGTGGAGATGCTGAGGATGGGTTTCTGCAGTTTGTGTTATTGGAAGGTTAGTGAAGATGCTGAGGATGGGTTTCTGCAGGTTGTGTTATTGGAAGGTAAGTGAAGATGCTGATGATGGGTTTCTGCAGGTTGAGTTATTGGGAGGTGAGTGGAGATGCTGAGGATGGGTTTCTGCAGGTTGTGTTATTGAGAGGTGAGTGAAGATGCTGAGGATGGGTTTCTGCAGGTTGTGTTATTGGAAGGTTAGTGAAGATGCTGAGGATGTGTTTCTGCAGGTTGTGTTATTGGGAGGTGAGTGAAGTTGCTGAGGAAGGGTTTCTGCAGGTTGTGTTATTGGAAGGTGAGTGAAGATGCTGAGGATGGGTTTCTGCAGGTTGTGTTATTGGGAGGTGAGTGTAGATGCTGATGATGGGTTTCAGCAGGTTGTGTTATTGGGAGGTGAGTGGAGATGCTGAGGATAGGTTTCTGCAGGTTGTGTTATTGGGAGGTGAGTAAAGATGCTGAGGATGGGTTTCTGCAGGTTGTGTTATTGGGAGGTGAGTGGAGATGCTGAGGATGGGTTTCTGCTGGTTGTGTTATAGGGGGGTGAGTGGAGATGCTGAGGATGGGTTACTGCAGGTTGTGTTATTGGGAGGTGAGTGGAGATGCTGAGATAGGTTTCTGCAGGTTGTGTTATTGGAGGGTGAGTGGAGATGCTGTGGATGGGTTTCTGCAGGTTGTGTTATTGTGAGGTGATTGGAGATGCTGAGGATGGGTTTCTGCAGGTTGTGTTATTGGGAGGTGAGTGGAGACGCTGGGGATGGGTTTCTGTAGGTTGTGTTATTGGAATGTGAGTGGAGATGCTGAGGATGTGTTTCTGCAGGTTGTGTTATTGGGAGGTGAGTGGAGATGCTGAGGATGTGTTTCTGCAGGTTGTGTTATTGGGAGGTGAGTGAAGATGCTGAGGATGTGTTTCTGCAGGTTATGTTATTGGGAGGTGAGTGAAGATGCTGAGGATGGGTTTCTGCAGGTTGTGTTATTGGGAGGTGAGTGAAGATGCTGAGAATGGGTTTCCGCAAGTTGTGTTTTTGGAAGGTTAGGGAAGGTGCTGAGGATGGTTTTCTGCTGGTTGTGTTATTGGGACGTGAGTGGAGTTGCTGAGGATGGGTTTCTGCAGGTAGTGTTATTGGGAGGTGAGTGGAGATGCTGAGGATGGGTTTCTGCAGGTTGTGTTATTGGAAGGTGAGTGGAGATGCTGAGGATGCGTTTCTGCAGGTTGTGTTATTGGGAGGTGAGTGGAGATGCTGAGGATGGGTTTCTGCAGGTTGTGTTATTGGAAGGTGAGTGGAGATGCTGAGGATGCGTTACTGCAGGTTGTGTTATTGGGAGGTGAGTGGCGATGCTGAGGATGGATTTCTGCAGGTTGTGTTATTGGGAGATGAGTGGAGAAGCTGAGGCTGGGTTTCTGCAGTTTTTGTTATTGGAAGGTTAGGGACGATGCGTAGGATTGTTTTCTGCAGGTTGTGTTATTGGAAGTTTAGTGAAGAGGCTGAGGATGGTTTTCTGCAGGTTGTGTTATTGGAAGTTTAGTGAAGAGGCTGAGGATGGGTTTCTGCAGGTTGTGTTATTGGAAGGTCAGGGAAGATGCTGAGGATGGTTTTCTGCAGATTGTGTTATTGGGAGGTGAGTGAAGATGCTGAGGATGGGTTTCTGCAGGTTGTGTTATTGGTAGGTTAGTGAAGATTCTGAGGAGGGGTTCTGCAGGTTGTGTTTCTGGGAGGTGAGTTGAGATGCTGAGGATGGGTTTCTGCAGGTTGTGTTATTGGGAGGTGAGTGAAGATGCTGAGGATGGGTTTCTGCAGGTTGTGTTATTGGGAGGTGAGTGAAGATGCTGAGGATGGGTTTCTGCAGGTTGTGTTATTGGGAGGTGAGTGGAGATGTTGAGGATGGGTTTCTGCAGGTTGTGATATTGGAAGGTGAGTGAAGATGCTGAGGATGGGTTTATGCAGATTGTGTTATTGGGGGGTGAGTGGAGATGCTGAGGATGGGTTTCTGCAGGTTGTGTTATTGGAAGGAGAGTGAAGATGCTGAGAATGCGTTTCTGCAGGTTGTGTTCTTGGGAGGTGAGTGGAGATGCTGAGGATGGGTTTCTGCAGGTTGTGTTATTGGGAGGTGAGTGGAGATGCTGAGGATGGGTTTCTGCAGGTTGTGTTATTGGAAGGTTAGTGAAGATGCTGAGGATGGGTTTCTGCAGGTTGTGTTATTGGAAGGTAAGTGAAGATGCTGATGATGGGTTTCTGCAGGTTGTGTTATTGGGAGGTGAGTGGAGATGCTGAGGATGGGTTTCTGCAGGTTGTGTTATTGGGAGGTGAGTAAAGATGCTGAGGATGGGTTTCTGCAGGTTGTGTTATTGGAAGGTTAGTGAAGATGCTGAGGATGTGTTTCTGCAGGTTGTGTTATTGGGAGGTGAGTGAAGATGCTGAGGAAGGGTTTCTGCAGGTTGTGTTATTGGAAGGTGAGTGAAGATGCTGAGGATGGGTTTCTGCAGGTTGTGTTATTGGGAGGTGAGTGGAGATGCTGAGGATGGGTTTCTGCAGGTTGTGTTATTGGAAGGTTAGTGTAGATGCTGATGATGGGTTTCAGCAGGTTGTGTTATTGGGAGGTTAGTGAAGATGCTGAGAATGGGTTTCTGCAGGTTGTGTTATTGGGAGGTGGGTGAAGATGCTGAGGATGGGTTTCTACAGGTTGTGTTATTGGGAGGTTAGTGAAGATGCTGAGGATGGGTTTCTGCAGGTTGTGTTATTGGAAGGTGAGTGTAGATGCTGATGATGGTTTCAGCAGGTTGTGCTATTGGGCGGTCAGGGAAGATGCTGAGGATGGGTTTCTGCAGGTTGTGTTACTAGGAGGTGAGTGGAGATGCTGAGGATGGGTTTCTGCAGGTTGTGTTATTGGGAGGTTAGTGAAGATGCTGAGGATGGGTTTCTGCAGGTTGTGTTATTGGGAGTTGAGTGGAGATGCTGAGGATGGGTTTCTGCAGGTTCTGTTATTGGGAGGTGAGTGGGGATGCTGAGGATAGGTTTCTGCAGGTTGTGTTATTGGGAGGTGAGTGGAGATGCTGAGGATGGGTTTCTGCAGGTTGTGTCATTGGAAGGTCAGTAGAGATGCTGAGAATGGGGTTCTGCAGGTTGTGTAATTGGGAGATGAGTGGAGATGCTGAGGATGGGTTTCTGCAGGTTGTGTTATTGGGAGGTGAGTGGAGATGCTGAGGATGGGTTTCTGCAGGTTGTGTCATTGGAAGGTCAGTAGAGATGCTGAGAATGGTGTTCTGCAGGTTGTGTAATTGGGAGATGAGTGAAGATGCTAAGGATGCGTTTCTGCAGGTTGTGTTCTTGGGAGGTGAGTGGAGATGCTGAGGATGGGTTTCTGCAGGTTGTGGTATTGGGAGGTCAGTGGAGATGCTGAGGATGGATTTCTGTAGGTTGTGTTATTGGAATGTGAGTGGAGATGCTGACGATGGGTTTCTGCAGGTTGTGTTAATGGGAGGTGAGTGGAGATGCTGAGGATAGGTTTCTGCAGGTTGTGTTATTGGGAGGTGAGTGGAGATGCTGAGGATGGGTTTCTGCAGGTTGTGTTATTGGGAGGTGAGTGGAGATGCTGAGGATGGGTTTCTGCAGATTGTGTTATTGGGAGGTGAGTGGAGATGCTGAGGATGGGTTTCTGCAGATTAAGTTATTGGAAGGATAGTGGAGATGCGGAGGATGGGTTTCTGCAGGTTGTGTTATTGGGAGGTGAGTGAAGATGCTGAGGATGGGTTTCTGCAGGTTGTGTTATTGGGAGGTGAGTGAAGATGCTGAGGATGGGTTTCTGCAGGTTGTGGTATTGGGAGGTTAGTGAAGATGCTGAGGATGGGTTTCTGCAGGTTGTGATATTGGGAGGTTAGTGGAGATGCTGAGGATGGGTTTCTGCAGGTTGTGTTATTGGGAGGTGAGTGGAGATGCTGAGGATGGGTTTCTGCAGGTTGTGTTATTGGGAGGTGAGTGGAGATGCTGAGGATGGGTTTCTGCAGGTTTTGTTATTGGAAGGTTAGTGAATATGTTGCAGATGGGTTTCTGCAGGTTGTGTTATTGGAAGATTAGTTAAGGTGCTGAGGATGGGTTTCTGCAGGTTGTGTTATTGTGAGGTGAGTGGAGATGCTGAGGATGGGTTTCTGCAGGTGGTGCTATTGGGAGTTGAGTGGAGATGCTGTGGATGGGTTTCTGCAGGTTGTGTTATTGGGAGGTGAGTGAAGATGCTGAGGATGGGTTTCTGCAGGTTGTGTTACTGGGAGGTGAGTGAAGATGCTGAGGATGGGTTTCTGCAGTTTGTGTTATTGGGAGGTGAGTGGAGATGCTGAGGATGGGTTTCTGCAGGTTGTGTTATTGGGAGGTGAGTGGAGATGCTGAGGATGGGTTTCTGCAGGTTGTGCTATTGGAAGGTGAGTGAAGATGCTGAGGATGGGTTTATGCAGATAGTGTTATTGGGGGGTGAGTGGAGATGCTGAGGATGGGTTTCTGCAGGTTGTGTTATTGGGAGGTGAGTGGAGATGCTGAGGATGGGTTTCTGCAGGTTGTGTTATTGGAAGGTTAGTGAAGATGCTGAGGATGGGTTTCTGCAGGTTGTGTTATTGGAAGGTAAGTGAAGATGCTGATGATGGGTTTCTGCAGGTTGTGTTATTGGGAGGTGAGTGGAGATGCTGAGGATGGGTTTATGCAGGTTGTGTTATTGGGAGGTGAGTGAAGATGCTGAGGATGGGTTTCTGCAGGTTGTGTTATTGGAAGGTTAGTGAAGATGCTGAGGATGTGTTTCTGCAGGTTGTGTTATTGGGAGGTGAGTGAAGATGCTGAGGAAGGGTTTCTGCAGGTTGTGTTATTGGAAGGTGAGTGAAGATGCTGAGGATGGGTTTCTGCAGGTTGTGTTATTGGGAAGTGAGTGTAGATGCTGATGATGGGTTACAGCAGGTTGTGTTATTGGGCGGTGAGTGGAGATGCTGAGGATGGGTTTCTGCAGGTTGTGTTATTGGGCGGTCAGGGAAGATGCTGAGGATGGGTTTCTGCAGGTTGTGTTATTGGGAGGTGAGTGGGGATGCTGAGGATAGGTTTCTGCAGGTTGTGTTATTGGGAGGTGAGTCGAGATGCTGAGGATGGGTTTCTGCAGGTTCTGTTATTGGGAGGTGAGTGGAGATGCTGAGGATGGGTTTCTGCAGGTTGTGTTAGTGGGAGGTGAGTGTAGATGCTGAGGATGGGTTTCTGCAGGTTGTGTTATTGGGAGGTGAGTGACGATGCTGAGGATGGGTTTCTGAAGGTTGTGTTATTGGGAGGTGAGCGGAGATGATGAGGATGGGTTTCTGCAGGTTGTATTATTAGGAGGTGAGTGGAGATGCTGAGGCTGGGTTTCTGCAGGTTGTGTCATTGGAAGGTCAGTAGAGATGCTGAGAATGGGGTTCTGCAGGTTGTGTAATTGGGAGATGAGTGGAGATGCTGAGGATGGGTTTCTGCAGGTTGTGTTATTGGGAGGTGAGTGGAGATGCTGAGGATGTGTTTCTGCAGGTTGTGTCATTGGAAGGTCAGTAGAGATGCTGAGAATGGGGTTCTGCAGGTTGTGTAATTGGGAGATGAGTGAAGATGCTAAGGATGCGTTTCTGCAGGTTGTGTTCTTGGGAGGTGAGTGGAGATGCTGAGGATGGGTTTCTGCAGGTTGTGGTATTGGGAGGTCAGTGGAGATGCTGAGGATGGATTTCTGTAGGTTGTGTTATTGGAATGTGAGTGGAGATGCTGAGGATGGGTTTCTACAGGTTGTGTTATTGGGAGGTTAGGGAAGATGCAGAGGATTGCTTTCTGCAGCATGTGTTATTGGGAGGTGAGTGGAGATGCTGAGGATAGGTTTCTGCAGGTTGTGTTATTGGGAGGTGAGTGGAGATGCTGAGGATGGGTTTCTGCAGGTTGTGTTATTGGGAGGTGAGTGGAGATGCTGAGGATGGGTTTATGCAGGTTGTGTTATTGGGAGGTGAGTGGAGATGCTGCGGATGGGTTTCTGCAGATTGAGTTATTGGAAGGATAGTGGAGATGCGGAGGATGGGTTTCTGCAGGTTGTGTTATTGGGAGGTGAGTGAAGATGCTGAGGATGGGTTTCTCCAGGTTGTGTTATTGGGAGGTGAGTGAAGATGCTGAGGATGGGTTTCTGCAGGTTGTGGTATTGGGAGGTTAGTGAAGATGCTGTGGATGGGTTTCTGCAGGTTGTGATATTGGAAGGTTAGTGGAGATGCTGAGGATGGGTTTCTCCAGGTTGTGTTATTGGGAGGTGAGTGAAGATGCTGAGGATGGGTTTCTGCAGGTTGTGGTATTGGGAGGTTAGTGAAGATGCTGAGGATGTTTTTCTGCAGGTTGTGATATTGGGAGGTTAGTGGAGATGCTGAGGATGGGTTCCTGCAGGTTGTGTTATTGGGAGGTGAGTGGAGATGCTGAGGATGGGTTTCTGCAGGTTGTGTTATTGGGAGGTGAGTGGAGATGCTGAGGATGGGTTTCTGCAGGTTTTGTTATTGGAAGGTTAGTGAATATGTTGTAGATCGGTTTCTGCAGGTTGTGTTATTGGAAGATTAGTTAAGGTGCTGAGGATGGGTTTCTGCAGGTTGTGTTATTGGGAGGTGAGTGGAGATGCTGAGGATGGGTTTCTGCAGGTGGTGCTTTTGGGAGTTGAGTGCAGATGCTGTGGATGGGTTTCTGCAGGTTGTGTTATTGGGAGGTGAGTGAAGATGCTGAGGATGGGTTTCTGCAGGTTGTGTTACTGGGAGGTGAGTGAAGATGCTGAGGATGGGTTTCTGCAGGTTGTGTTACTGGGAGGTGAGTGGAGATGCTGAGGATGGGTTTCTGCAGGTTGTGTTATTGGGAGGTGAGTGGAGATGCTGTGGATGGGTTTCTGCAGGTTGTGTTATTGGGAGGTGAGTGGAGATGCTGTGGATGGGTTTCTGCAGGTTGTGTTACTGGGAGGTGAGTGAAGATGCTGAGGATGGGTTTCTGCAGGTTGTGTTATTGGGAGGTGAGTGGAGATGCTGTGGATGGGTTTCTGCAGGTTGTGTTACTGGGAGGTGAGTGGAGATGCTGAGGATGGGTTTCTGCAGGTTGTGTTGTTGGGAGGTGAGTGGAGATGCTGAGGATGCGTTTCTGCAGGTTGTGTTATTGGAAGGTGAGTGGAGATGCTGAGGATGGGTTTCTGCAGGTTGTGTTATTGGGAGGTGAGTGAAGATGCTGAGGATGGGTTTCTGCAGGTTGTGTTATTGGAAGGTTAGTGAAGATGCTGAGGATGTGTTTCTGCAGGTTGTGTTATTGGGAGGTGAGTGAAGTTGCTGAGGAAGGGTTTCTGCAGGTTGTGTTATTGGAAGGTGAGTGAAGATGCTGAGGATGGGTTTCTGCAGGTTGTGTTATTGGGAGATGAGTGTAGATGCTGATGATGGGTTTCAGCAGGTTGTGTTATTGGGAGGTGAGTGGAGATGCTGAGGATAGGTTTCTGCAGGTTGTGTTATTGGGAGGTGAGTGAAGATGTTGAGGATGGGTTTCTGCAGGTTGTGTTATTGGGAGGTGAGTGGAGATGCTGAGGATGGGTTTCTGCAGGTTGTGTTATTGGGGGGTGAGTGGAGATGCTGAGGATGGGTTACTGCAGGTTGTGTTATTGGGAGGTGAGTGGAGATGCTGAGGTTGGGTTTCTGCAGTTTGTGTTATTGGGAGGTGAGTGGAGATGCTGTGGATGGGTTTCTGCAGGATGTGTTATTGTGAGGTGATTGGAGATGCTGAGGATGGGTTTCTGCAGGTTGTGTTATTGGGAGGTGAGTGGAGACGCTGGGGATGGGTTTCTGCAGGTTGTGTTATTGGAATGTGAGTGGAGATGCTGAGGATGTGTTTCTGCAGGTTGTGTTATTGGGAGGTGAGTGAAGATGCTGAGGATGGGTTTCTGCAGGTTGTGTTATTGGGAGGTGAGTGGAGATACAGAGGATGGGTTTCTGCAGGTTGTGTTATTGGAATGTTAGTGATGATGCTGAGGATGTGTTTCTGCAGGTTGTGTTATTGGGAGGTGAGTGAAGATGCTGAGGATGGGTTTCTGCAGGTTGTGTTACTGGGAGGTGAGTGGAGATGCTGAGGATGGGTTTCTGCAGGTTGTGTTATTGGGAGGTGAGTGGAGATGCTGTGGATGGGTTTCTGCAGGTTGTGTTATTGGGAGGTGAGTGGAGATGCTGTGGATGGGTTTCTGCAGGTTGTGTTACTGGGAGGTGAGTGAAGATGCTGAGGATGGGTTTCTGCAGGTTGTGTTATTGGGAGGTGAGTGGAGATGCTATGGATGGGTTTCTGCAGGTTGTGTTACTGGGAGGTGAGTGGAGATGCTGAGGATGGGTTTCTGCAGGTTGTGTTGTTGGGAGGTGAGTGGAGATGCTGAGGATGCGTTTCTGCAGGTTGTGTTATTGGAAGGTGAGTGGAGATGCTGAGGATGGGTTTCTGCAGGTTGTGTTATTGGGAGGTGAGTGAAGATGCTGAGGATGGGTTTCTGCAGGTTGTGTTATTGGAAGGTTAGTGAAGATGCTGAGGATGTGTTTCAGCAGGTTGTGTTATTGGGAGGTGAGTGGAGATGCTGAGGATAGGTTTCTGCAGGTTGTGTTATTGGGAGGTGAGTGAAGATGCTGAGGATGGGTTTCTGCAGGTTGTGTTATTGGGAGGTGAGTGGAGATGCTGAGGATGGGTTTCTGCAGTTTGTGTTATTGGAAGGTTAGGGACGATGCTGAGGATGGTTTTCTGCAGGTTGTGTTATTGGAAGTTTAGTGAAGAGGCTGAGGATGGTTTTCTGCAGGTTGTGTTATTGGAAGTTTAGTGAAGAGGCTGAGGATGGGTTTCTGCAGGTTGTGTTATTGGAAGGTTAGGGAAGATGCTGAGGATGGTTTTCTGCAGATTGTGTTATTGGGAGGTGAGTGAAGATGCTGAGGATGGGTTTCTGCAGGTTGTGTTATTGGGAGGTTAGTGAAGATTCTGAGGATGGGTTCTGCAGGTTGTGTTTATGGGAGGTGAGTTGAGATGCTGAGGATGGGTTTCTGTAGGTTGTGTTATTGGGAGGTGCGTGAAGTTGCTGAGGATGGGTTTCTGCAGGTTGTGTTATTGGGAGGAGAGTGAAGATGCTGAGGATGGGTTTCTGCAGGTTGTGTTATTGGGAGGTGAGTGGAGATGCTGAGGATGGGTTTCTGCAGGTTGTGATATTGGAAGGTGAGTGAAGATGCTGAGGATGGGTTTATGCAGATTGTGTTATTGGGGGGTGAGTGGAGATGCTGAGGATGGGTTTCTGCAGGTTGTGTTATTGGAAGGAGAGTGAAGATGCTGAGAATGCGTTTCTGCTGGTTGTGTTCTTGGGAGATGAGTGGAGATGCTGAGGATGGGTTTCTGCAGGTTGTGTTATTGGAACGTTAGTGAAGATGCTGAGGATGGGTTTCTGCAGGTTGTGTTATTGGGAGGTGAGTGAAGATGCTGAGGATGGGTTTCTGCAGGTTGTGTTATTGGGAAGTGAGTGTAGATGCTGATGATGGGTTACAGCAGGTTGTGTTATTGGGCGGTGAGTGGAGATGCTGAGGATGGGTTTCTGCAGGTTGTGTTATTGGGCGGTCAGGGAAGATGCTGAGGATGGGTTTCTGCAGGTTGTGTTATTGGGAGGTGAGTGGGGATGCTGAGGATAGGTTTCTGCAGGTTGTGTTATTGGGAGGTGAGTGGAGATGCTGAGGATGGGTTTCTGCAGGTTCTGTTATTGGGAGGTGAGTGGAGATGCTGAGGATGGGTTTCTGCAGGTTGTGTTAGTGGGAGGTGAGTGTAGATGCTGAGGATGGGTTTCTGCAGGTTGTGTTATTGGGAGGTGAGTGACGATGCTGAGGATGGGTTTCTGAAGGTTGTGTTATTGGGAGGTGAGTGGAGATGCTGAGGATGGGTTTCTGCAGGTTGTGGTATTGGGAGGTCAGTGGAGATGCTGAGGATGGATTTCTGTAGGTTGTGTTATTGGAATGTGAGTGGAGATGCTGAGGATGGGTTTCTACAGGTTGTGTTATTGGGAGGTTAGGGAAGATGCAGAGGATTGCTTTCTGCAGCATGTGTTATTGGGAGGTGAGTGGAGATGCTGAGGATAGGTTTCTGCAGGTTGTGTTATTGGGAGGTGAGTGGAGATGCTGAGGATGGGTTTCTGCAGGTTGTGTTATTGGGAGGTGAGTGGAGATGCTGAGGATCGGTTTCTGCAGGTTGTGTTATTGGGAGGTGAGTGGAGATGCTGAGGATGGGTTTCTGCAGATTGAGTTATTGGAAGGATAGTGGAGATGCGGAGGATGGGTTTCTGCAGGTTGTGTTATTGGGAGGTGAGTGAAGATGCTGAGGATGGGTTTCTCCAGGTTGTGTTATTGGGAGGTGAGTGAAGATGCTGAGGATGGGTTTCTGCAGGTTGTGGTATTGGGAGGTTAGTGAAGATGCTGAGGATGGGTTTCTGCAGGTTGTGATATTGGGAGGTTAGTGGAGATGCTGAGGATGGGTTTCTGCAGGTTGTGTTATTGGGAGGTGAGTGGAGATGCTGAGGATGGGTTTCTGCAGGTTGTGTTATTGGGAGGTGAGTGGAGATGCTGAGGATGGGTTTCTGCAGGTTTTGTTATTGGAAGGTTAGTGAATATGTTGTAGATCGGTTTCTGCAGGTTGTGTTATTGGAAGATTAGTTAAGGTGCTGAGGATGGGTTTCTGCAGGTTGTGTTATTGGGAGGTGAGTGGAGATGCTGAGGATGGGTTTCTGCAGGTGGTGCTATTGGGAGTTGAGTGCAGATGCTGTGGATGGGTTTCTGCAGGTTGTGTTATTGGGAGGTGAGTGAAGATGCTGAGGATAGGTTTCTGCAGGTTGTGTTACTGGGAGGTGAGTGAAGATGCTGAGGATGGGTTTCTGCAGGTTGTGTTATTGGGAGGTGAGTGAAGATGCTGAGGATGGGTTTCTGCAGGTTGTGTTATTGGAAGGTTAGTGAAGATGCTGAGGATGTGTTTCTGCAGGTTGTGTTATTGGGAGGTGAGTGAAGTTGCTGAGGAAGGGTTTCTGCAGGTTGTGTTATTGGAAGGTGAGTGAAGATGCTGAGGATGGGTTTCTGCAGGTTGTGTTATTGGGAGATGAGTGTAGATGCTGATGATGGGTTTCAGCAGGTTGTGTTATTGGGAGGTGAGTGGAGATGCTGAGGATAGGTTTCTGCAGGTTGTGTTATTGGGAGGTGAGTGAAGATGTTGAGGATGGGTTTCTGCAGGTTGTGTTATTGGGAGGTGAGTGGAGATGCTGAGGATGGGTTTCTGCAGGTTGTGTTATTGGGGGGTGAGTGGAGATGCTGAGGATGGGTTACTGCAGGTTGTGTTATTGGGAGGTGAGTGGAGATGCTGAGGTTGGGTTTCTGCAGTTTGTGTTATTGGGAGGTGAGTGGAGATGCTGTGGATGGGTTTCTGCAGGATGTGTTATTGTGAGGTGATTGGAGATGCTGAGGATGGGTTTCTGCAGGTTGTGTTATTGGGAGGTGAGTGGAGACGCTGGGGATGGGTTTCTGCAGGTTGTGTTATTGGAATGTGAGTGGAGATGCTGAGGATGTGTTTCTGCAGGTTGTGTTATTGGGAGGTGAGTGAAGATGCTGAGGATGGGTTTCTGCAGGTTGTGTTATTGGGAGGTGAGTGGAGATACAGAGGATGGGTTTCTGCAGGTTGTGTTATTGGAAGGTTAGTGATGATGCTGAGGATGTGTTTCTGCAGGTTGTGTTATTGGGAGGTGAGTGAAGATGCTGAGGATGGGTTTCTGCAGGTTGTGTTACTGGGAGGTGAGTGGAGATGCTGAGGATGGGTTTCTGCAGGTTGTGTTATTGGGAGGTGAGTGGAGATGCTGTGGATGGGTTTCTGCAGGTTGTGTTATTGGGAGGTGAGTGGAGATGCTGTGGATGGGTTTCTGCAGGTTGTGTTACTGGGAGGTGAGTGAAGATGCTGAGGATGGGTTTCTGCAGGTTGTGTTATTGGGAGGTGAGTGGAGATGCTATGGATGGGTTTCTGCAGGTTGTGTTACTGGGAGGTGAGTGGAGATGCTGAGGATGGGTTTCTGCAGGTTGTGTTGTTGGGAGGTGAGTGGAGATGCTGAGGATGCGTTTCTGCAGGTTGTGTTATTGGAAGGTGAGTGGAGATGCTGAGGATGGGTTTCTGCAGGTTGTGTTATTGGGAGGTGAGTGAAGATGCTGAGGATGGGTTTCTGCAGGTTGTGTTATTGGAAGGTTAGTGAAGATGCTGAGGATGTGTTTCAGCAGGTTGTGTTATTGGGAGGTGAGTGGAGATGCTGAGGATAGGTTTCTGCAGGTTGTGTTATTGGGAGGTGAGTGAAGATGCTGAGGATGGGTTTCTGCAGGTTGTGTTATTGGGAGGTGAGTGGAGATGCTGAGGATGGGTTTCTGCAGTTTGTGTTATTGGAAGGTTAGGGACGATGCTGAGGATGGTTTTCTGCAGGTTGTGTTATTGGAAGTTTAGTGAAGAGGCTGAGGATGGTTTTCTGCAGGTTGTGTTATTGGAAGTTTAGTGAAGAGGCTGAGGATGGGTTTCTGCAGGTTGTGTTATTGGAAGGTTAGGGAAGATGCTGAGGATGGTTTTCTGCAGATTGTGTTATTGGGAGGTGAGTGAAGATGCTGAGGATGGGTTTCTGCAGGTTGTGTTATTGGGAGGTTAGTGAAGATTCTGAGGATGGGTTCTGCAGGTTGTGTTTATGGGAGGTGAGTTGAGATGCTGAGGATGGGTTTCTGTAGGTTGTGTTATTGGGAGGTGCGTGAAGTTGCTGAGGATGGGTTTCTGCAGGTTGTGTTATTGGGAGGAGAGTGAAGATGCTGAGGATGGGTTTCTGCAGGTTGTGTTATTGGGAGGTGAGTGGAGATGCTGAGGATGGGTTTCTGCAGGTTGTGATATTGGAAGGTGAGTGAAGATGCTGAGGATGGGTTTATGCAGATTGTGTTATTGGGGGGTGAGTGGAGATGCTGAGGATGGGTTTCTGCAGGTTGTGTTATTGGAAGGAGAGTGAAGATGCTGAGAATGCGTTTCTGCTGGTTGTGTTCTTGGGAGATGAGTGGAGATGCTGAGGATGGGTTTCTGCAGGTTGTGTTATTGGAACGTTAGTGAAGATGCTGAGGATGGGTTTCTGCAGGTTGTGTTATTGGGAGGTGAGTGAAGATGCTGAGGATGGGTTTCTGCAGGTTGTGTTATTGGGAAGTGAGTGTAGATGCTGATGATGGGTTACAGCAGGTTGTGTTATTGGGCGGTGAGTGGAGATGCTGAGGATGGGTTTCTGCAGGTTGTGTTATTGGGCGGTCAGGGAAGATGCTGAGGATGGGTTTCTGCAGGTTGTGTTATTGGGAGGTGAGTGGGGATGCTGAGGATAGGTTTCTGCAGGTTGTGTTATTGGGAGGTGAGTGGAGATGCTGAGGATGGGTTTCTGCAGGTTCTGTTATTGGGAGGTGAGTGGAGATGCTGAGGATGGGTTTCTGCAGGTTGTGTTAGTGGGAGGTGAGTGTAGATGCTGAGGATGGGTTTCTGCAGGTTGTGTTATTGGGAGGTGAGTGACGATGCTGAGGATGGGTTTCTGAAGGTTGTGTTATTGGGAGGTGAGTGGAGATGCTGAGGATGGGTTTCTGCAGGTTGTGGTATTGGGAGGTCAGTGGAGATGCTGAGGATGGATTTCTGTAGGTTGTGTTATTGGAATGTGAGTGGAGATGCTGAGGATGGGTTTCTACAGGTTGTGTTATTGGGAGGTTAGGGAAGATGCAGAGGATTGCTTTCTGCAGCATGTGTTATTGGGAGGTGAGTGGAGATGCTGAGGATAGGTTTCTGCAGGTTGTGTTATTGGGAGGTGAGTGGAGATGCTGAGGATGGGTTTCTGCAGGTTGTGTTATTGGGAGGTGAGTGGAGATGCTGAGGATCGGTTTCTGCAGGTTGTGTTATTGGGAGGTGAGTGGAGATGCTGAGGATGGGTTTCTGCAGATTGAGTTATTGGAAGGATAGTGGAGATGCGGAGGATGGGTTTCTGCAGGTTGTGTTATTGGGAGGTGAGTGAAGATGCTGAGGATGGGTTTCTCAAGGTTGTGTTATTGGGAGGTGAGTGAAGATGCTGAGGATGGGTTTCTGCAGGTTGTGGTATTGGGAGGTTAGTGAAGATGCTGAGGATGGGTTTCTGCAGGTTGTGATATTGGGAGGTTAGTGGAGATGCTGAGGATGGGTTTCTGCAGGTTGTGTTATTGGGAGGTGAGTGGAGATGCTGAGGATGGGTTTCTGCAGGTTGTGTTATTGGGAGGTGAGTGGAGATGCTGAGGATGGGTTTCTGCAGGTTTTGTTATTGGAAGGTTAGTGAATATGTTGTAGATCGGTTTCTGCAGGTTGTGTTATTGGAAGATTAGTTAAGGTGCTGAGGATGGGTTTCTGCAGGTTGTGTTATTGGGAGGTGAGTGGAGATGCTGAGGATGGGTTTCTGCAGGTGGTGCTATTGGGAGTTGAGTGCAGATGCTGTGGATGGGTTTCTGCAGGTTGTGTTATTGGGAGGTGAGTGAAGATGCTGAGGATGGGTTTCTGCAGGTTGTGTTACTGGGAGGTGAGTGAAGATGCTGAGGATGGGTTTCTGCAGGTTGTGTTACTGGGAGGTGAGTGGAGATGCTGAGGATGGGTTTCTGCAGGTTGTGTTATTGGGAGGTGAGTGGAGATGCTGTGGATGGGTTTCTGCAGGTTGTGTTATTGGGAGGTGAGTGGAGATGCTGTGGATGGGTTTCTGCAGGTTGTGTTACTGGGAGGTGAGTGAAGATGCTGAGGATGGGTTTCTGCAGGTTGTGTTATTGGGAGGTGAGTGGAGATGCTGTGGATGGGTTTCTGCAGGTTGTGTTACTGGGAGGTGAGTGGAGATGCTGAGGATGGGTTTCTGCAGGTTGTGTTGTTGGGAGGTGAGTGGAGATGCTGAGGATGCGTTTCTGCAGGTTGTGTTATTGGAAGGTGAGTGGAGATGCTGAGGATGGGTTTCTGCAGGTTGTGTTATTGGGAGGTGAGTGAAGATGCTGAGGATGGGTTTCTGCAGGTTGTGTTATTGGAAGGTTAGTGAAGATGCTGAGGATGTGTTTCTGCAGGTTGTGTTATTGGGAGGTGAGTGAAGTTGCTGAGGAAGGGTTTCTGCAGGTTGTGTTATTGGAAGGTGAGTGAAGATGCTGAGGATGGGTTTCTGCAGGTTGTGTTATTGGGAGGTGAGTGTAGATGCTGATGATGGGTTTCAGCAGGTTGTGTTATTGGGAGTTGAGTGGAGATGCTGAGGATAGGTTTCTGCAGGTTGTGTTATTGGGAGGTGAGTGAAGATGCTGAGGATGGGTTTCTGCAGGTTGTGTTATTGGGAGGTGAGTGGAGATGCTGAGGATGGGTTTCTGCAGGTTGTGTTATTGGGGGGTGAGTGGAGATGCTGAGGATGGGTTACTGCAGGTTGTGTTATTGGGAGGTGAGTGGAGATGCTGAGGATGGGTTTCTGCAGGTTGTGTTATTGGGAGGTGAGTGGAGATGCTGTGGATGGGTTTCTGCAGGATGTGTTATTGTGAGGTGATTGGAGATGCTGAGGATGGGTTTCTGCAGGTTGTGTTATTGGGAGGTGAGTGGAGACGCTGGGGATGGGTTTCTGCAGGTTGTGTTATTGGAATGTGAGTGGAGATGCTGAGGATGGGTTTCTGCAGGTTGTGTTGTTGGGAGGTGAGTGGAGATGCTGAGGATGCGTTTCTGCAGGTTGTGTTATTGGAAGGTGAGTGGAGATGCTGAGGATGGGTTTCTGCAGGTTGTGTTATTGGGAGGTGAGTGAAGATGCTGAGGATGGGTTTCTGCAGGTTGTGTTATTGGAAGGTTAGTGAAGATGCTGAGGATGTGTTTCTGCAGGTTGTGTTATTGGGAGGTGAGTGAAGTTGCTGAGGAAGGGTTTCTGCAGGTTGTGTTATTGGAAGGTGAGTGAAGATGCTGAGGATGGGTTTCTGCAGGTTGTGTTATTGGGAGGTGAGTGAAGATGCTGAGGATGGGTTTCTGCAGGTTGTGTTATTGGGAGGTGAGTGGAGATGCTGAGGATGGGTTTCTGCAGGTTGTGTTATTGGGGGGTGAGTGGAGATGCTGAGGATGGGTTTCTGCAGGTTGTGTTATTGGGGGGTGAGTGGAGATGCTGAGGATGGGTTACTGCAGGTTGTGTTATTGGGAGGTGAGTGGAGATGCTGAGGATGGGTTTCTGCAGGTTGTGTTATTGGGAGGTGAGTGGAGATGCTGTGGATGGGTTTCTGCAGGATGTGTTATTGTGAGGTGATTGGAGATGCTGAGGATGGGTTTCTGCAGGTTGTGTTATTGGGAGGTGAGTGGAGACGCTGGGGATGGGTTTCTGCAGGTTGTGTTATTGGAATGTGAGTGGAGATGCTGAGGATGTGTTTCTGCAGGTTGTGTTATTGGGAGGTGAGTGAAGATGCTGAGGATGGGTTTCTGCAGGTTGTGTTATTGGGAGGTGAGTGGAGATACAGAGGATGGGTTTCTGCAGGTTGTGTTATTGGAAGGTTAGTGATGATGCTGAGGATGTGTTTCTGCAGGTTGTGTTATTGGGAGGTGAGTGAAGTTGCTGAGGATGGGTTTCTGCAGGTTGTGTTACTGGGAGGTGAGTGGAGATGCTGAGGATGGGT
This sequence comes from Scyliorhinus torazame, assembly GCF_047496885.1. Lineage (NCBI taxonomy): Eukaryota > Metazoa > Chordata > Chondrichthyes > Carcharhiniformes > Scyliorhinidae > Scyliorhinus > Scyliorhinus torazame. Next base: position 74,412,565 of record NC_092729.1, on the reverse strand, counting down.
TTCTGCAGGTTGTGTTATTGGGAGGTGAGTGGAGATGCTGTGGATGGGTTTCTGCAGGTTGTGTTATTGGGAGGTGAGTGGAGATGCTGTGGATGGGTTTCTGCAGGTTGTGTTACTGGGAGGTGAGTGAAGATGCTGAGGATGGGTTTCTGCAGGTTGTGTTATTGGGAGGTGAGTGGAGATGCTGTGGATGGGTTTCTGCAGGTTGTGTTACTGGGAGGTGAGTGGAGATGCTGAGGATGGGTTTCTGCAGGTTGTGTTGTTGGGAGGTGAGTGGAGATGCTGAGGATGCGTTTCTGCAGTTTGTGTTATTGGAAGGTGAGTGGAGATGCTGAGGATGGGTTTCTGCAGGTTGTGTTATTGGGAGGTGAGTGAAGATGCTGAGGATGGGTTTCTGCAGGTTGTGTTATTGGAAGGTTAGTGAAGATGCTGAGGATGTGTTTCAGCAGGTTGTGTTATTGGGAGGTGAGTGGAGATGCTGAGGATAGGTTTCTGCAGGTTGTGTTATTGGGAGGTGAGTGAAGATGCTGAGGATGGGTTTCTGCAGGTTGTGTTATTGGGAGGTGAGTGGAGATGCTGAGGATGGGTTTCTGCAGTTTGTGTTATTGGAAGGTTAGGGACGATGCTGAGGATGGTTTTCTGCAGGTTGTGTTATTGGAAGTTTAGTGAAGAGGCTGAGGATGGTTTTCTGCAGGTTGTGTTATTGGAAGTTTAGTGAAGAGGCTGAGGATGGGTTTCTGCAGGTTGTGTTATTGGAAGGTTAGGGAAGATGCTGCGGATGGTTTTCTGCAGATTGTGTTATTGGGAGGTGAGTGAAGATGCTGAGGATGGGTTTCTGCAGGTTGTGTTATTGGGAGGTTAGTGAAGATTCTGAGGATGTGTTCTGCAGGTTGTGTTTCTGGGAGGTGAGTTGAGATGCTGAGGATGGGTTTCTGTAGGTTGTGTTATTGGGAGGTGCGTGAAGATGCTGAGGATGGGTTTCTGCAGGTTGTGTTATTGGGAGGAGAGTGAAGATGCTGAGGATGGGTTTCTGCAGGTTGTGTTATTGGGAGGTGAGTGGAGATGCTGAGGATGTGTTTCTGCAGGTTGTGATATTGGAAGGTGAGTGAAGATGCTGAGGATGGGTTTATGCAGATTGTGTTATTGGGGGGTGAGTGGAGATGCTGAGGATGGGTTTCTGCAGGTTGTGTTATTGGAAGGAGAGTGAAGATGCTGAGAATGCGTTTCTGCAGGTTGTGTTCTTGGGAGATGAGTGGAGATGCTGAGGATGGGTTTCTGCAGGTTGTGTTATTGGAAGGTTAGTGAAGATGCTGAGGATGGGTTTCTGCAGGTTGTGTTATTGGAAGGTAAGTGAAGATGCTGATGATGGGTTTCTGCAGGTTGTGTTATTGGGAGGTGAGTGGAGATGCTGAGGATGGGTTTCTGCAGGTTGTGTTATTGGGAGGTGAGTGAAGATGCTGAGGATGGGTTTCTGCAGGTTGTGTTATTGGAAGGTTAGTGAAGATGCTGAGGATGTGTTTCTGCAGGTTGTGTTATTGGGAGGTGAGTGAAGATGCTGAGGAAGGGTTTCTGCATGTTGTGTTATTGGAAGGTGAGTGAAGATGCTGAGGATGGGTTTCTGCAGGTTGTGTTATTGGGAGGTGAGTGTAGATGCTGATGGTGGGTTTCAGCAGGTTGTGTTATTGGGCGGTCAGGGAAGATGCTGAGGATGGGTTTCTGCAGGTTGTGTTATTGGGAGGTGAGTGAAGATGCTGAGGATGGGTTTCTGCAGGTTGTGTTATTGGGAGGTGAGTGGAGATGCTGAGGATGGGTTTCTGCAGGTTTTGTTATTGGAAGGTTAGTGAATATGTTGTAGATGGGTTTCTGCAGGTTGTGTTATTGGAAGATTAGTTAAGGTGCTGAGGATGGGTTTCTGCAGGTTGTGTTATTGGGAGGTGAGTGGAGATGCTGAGGATGGGTTTCTGCAGGTGGTGCTATTGGGAGTTGAGTGGAGATGCTGTGGATGGGTTTCTGCAGGTTGTGTTATTGGGAGGTGAGTGAAGATGCTGAGGATGGGTTTCTGCAGGTTGTGTTACTGGGAGGTGAGTGAAGATGCTGAGGATGGGTTTCTGCAGGTTGTGTTACTGGGAGGTGAGTGGAGATGCTGAGGATGGGTTTCTGCAGGTTGTGTTATTGGGAGGTGAGTGGAGATGCTGTGGATGGGTTTCTGCAGGTTGTGTTATTGGGAGGTGAGTGGAGATGCTGTGGATGGGTTTCTGCAGGTTGTGTTACTGGGAGGTGAGTGAAGATGCTGAGGATGGGTTTCTGCAGGTTGTGTTATTGGGAGGTGAGTGGAGATGCTGTGGATGGGTTTCTGCAGGTTGTGTTACTGGGAGGTGAGTGGAGATGCTGAGGATGGGTTTCTGCAGGTTGTGTTGTTGGGAGGTGAGTGGAGATGCTGAGGATGCGTTTCTGCAGGTTGTGTTATTGGAAGGTGAGTGGAGATGCTGAGGATGGGTTTCTGCAGGTTGTGTTATTGGGAGGTGAGTGAAGATGCTGAGGATGGGTTTCTGCAGGTTGTGTTATTGGAAGGTTAGTGAAGATGCTGAGGATGTGTTTCTGCAGGTTGTGTTATTGGGAGGTGAGTGAAGTTGCTGAGGAAGGGTTTCTGCAGGTTGTGTTATTGGAATGTGAGTGGAGATGCTGAGGATGTGTTTCTGCAGGTTGTGTTATTGGGAGGTGAGTGAAGATGCTGAGGATGGGTTTCTGCAGGTTGTGTTATTGGGAGATGAGTGGAGATACAGAGGATGGGTTTCTGCAGGTTGTGTTATTGGAAGGTTAGTGATGATGCTGAGGATGTGTTTCTGCAGGTTGTGTTATTGGGAGGTGAGTGAAGATGCTGAGGATGGGTTTCTGCAGGTTGTGTTACTGGGAGGTGAGTGGAGATGCTGAGGATGGGTTTCTGCAGGTTGTGTTATTGGGAGGTGAGTGGAGATGCTGTGGATGGGTTTCTGCAGGTTGTGTTATTGGGAGGTGAGTGGAGATGCTGTGGATGGGTTTCTGCAGGTTGTGTTACTGGGAGGTGAGTGAAGATGCTGAGGATGGGTTTCTGCAGGTTGTGTTATTGGGAGGTGAGTGGAGATGCTGTGGATGGGTTTCTGCAGGTTGTGTTACTGGGAGGTGAGTGGAGATGCTGAGGATGGGTTTCTGCAGGTTGTGTTATTGGAAGTTTAGTGAAGAGGCTGAGGATGGGTTTCTGCAGGTTGTGTTATTGGGAGGTGAGTGAAGATGCTGAGGATGGGTTTCTGCAGGTTGTGTTATTGGGAGGTTAGTGAAGATTCTGAGGATGTGTTCTGCAGGTTGTGTTCCTGGGAGGTGAGTTGAGATGCTGAGGATGGGTTTCTGTAGGTTGTGTTATTGGGAGGTGCGTGAAGATGCTGAGGATGGGTTTCTGCAGGTTGTGTTATTGGGAGGAGAGTGAAGATGCTGAGGATGGGTTTCTGCAGGTTGTGTTATTGGGAGGTGAGTGGAGATGCTGAGGATGTGTTTCTGCAGGTTGTGATATTGGAAGGTGAGTGAAGATGCTGAGGATGGGTTTATGCAGATTGTGTTATTGGGGGGTGAGTGGAGATGCTGAGGATGGGTTTCTGCAGGTTGTGTTATTGGAAGGAGAGTGAAGATGCTGAGAATGCGTTTCTGCAGGTTGTGTTCTTGGGAGATGAGTGGAGATGCTGAGGATGGGTTTCTGCAGGTTGTGTTATTGGAAGGTTAGTGAAGATGCTGAGGATGGGTTTCTGCAGGTTGTGTTATTGGAAGGTAAGTGAAGATGCTGATGATGGGTTTCTGCAGGTTGTGTTATTGGGAGGTGAGTGGAGATGCTGAGGATGGGTTTCTGCAGGTTGTGTTATTGGGAGGTGAGTGAAGATGCTGAGGATGGGTTTCTGCAGGTTGTGTTATTGGAAGGTTAGTGAAGATGCTGAGGATGTGTTTCTGCAGGTTGTGTTATTGGGAGGTGAGTGAAGATGCTGAGGAAGGGTTTCTGCATGTTGTGTTATTGGAAGGTGAGTGAAGATGCTGAGGATGGGTTTCTGCAGGTTGTGTTATTGGGAGGTGAGTGTAGATGCTGATGGTGGGTTTCAGCAGGTTGTGTTATTGGGCGGTCAGGGAAGATGCTGAGGATGGGTTTCTGCAGGTTGTGTTATTGGGAGGTGAGTGAAGATGCTGAGGATGGGTTTCTGCAGGTTGTGTTATTGGGAGGTGAGTGGAGATGCTGAGGATGGGTTTCTGCAGGTTTTGTTATTGGAAGGTTAGTGAATATGTTGTAGATGGGTTTCTGCAGGTTGTGTTATTGGAAGATTAGTTAAGGTGCTGAGGATGGGTTTCTGCAGGTTGTGTTATTGGGAGGTGAGTGGAGATGCTGAGGATGGGTTTCTGCAGGTGGTGCTATTGGGAGTTGAGTGGAGATGCTGTGGATGGGTTTCTGCAGGTTGTGTTATTGGGAGGTGAGTGAAGATGCTGAGGATGGGTTTCTGCAGGTTGTGTTACTGGGAGGTGAGTGAAGATGCTGAGGATGGGTTTCTGCAGGTTGTGTTACTGGGAGGTGAGTGGAGATGCTGAGGATGGGTTTCTGCAGGTTGTGTTATTGGGAGGTGAGTGGAGATGCTGTGGATGGGTTTCTGCAGGTTGTGTTATTTGGAGGTGAGTGGAGATGCTGTGGATGGGTTTCTGCAGGTTGTGTTACTGGGAGGTGAGTGAAGATGCTGAGGATGGGTTTCTGCAGGTTGTGTTATTGGGAGGTGAGTGGAGATGCTGTGGATGGGTTTCTGCAGGTTGTGTTACTGGGAGGTGAGTGGAGATGCTGAGGATGGGTTTCTGCAGGTTGTGTTGTTGGGAGGTGAGTGGAGATGCTGAGGATGCGTTTCTGCAGGTTGTGTTATTGGAAGGTGAGTGGAGATGCTGAGGATGGGTTTCTGCAGGTTGTGTTATTGGGAGGTGAGTGAAGATGCTGAGGATGGGTTTCTGCAGGTTGTGTTATTGGAAGGTTAGTGAAGATGCTGAGGATGTGTTTCTGCAGGTTGTGTTATTGGGAGGTGAGTGAAGTTGCTGAGGAAGGGTTTCTGCAGGATGTGTTATTGGAATGTGAGTGGAGATGCTGAGGATGTGTTTCTGCAGGTTGTGTTATTGGGAGGTGAGTGAAGATGCTGAGGATGGGTTTCTGCAGGTTGTGTTATTGGGAGGTGAGTGGAGATACAGAGGATGGGTTTCTGCAGGTTGTGTTATTGGAAGGTTAGTGATGATGCTGAGGATGTGTTTCTGCAGGTTGTGTTATTGGGAGGTGAGTGAAGATGCTGAGGATGGGTTTCTGCAGGTTGTGTTACTGGGAGGTGAGTGGAGATGCTGAGGATGGGTTTCTGCAGGTTGTGTTATTGGGAGGTGAGTGGAGATGCTGTGGATGGGTTTCTGCAGGTTGTGTTATTGGGAGGTGAGTGGAGATGCTGTGGATGGGTTTCTGCAGGTTGTGTTACTGGGAGGTGAGTGAAGATGCTGAGGATGGGTTTCTGCAGGTTGTGTTATTGGGAGGTGAGTGGAGATGCTGTGGATGGGTTTCTGCAGGTTGTGTTACTGGGAGGTGAGTGGAGATGCTGAGGATGGGTTTCTGCAGGTTGTGTTGTTGGGAGGTGAGTGGAGATGCTGAGGATGCGTTTCTGCAGTTTGTGTTATTGGAAGGAGAGTGGAGATGCTGAGGATGGGTTTCTGCAGGTTGTGTTATTGGGAGGTGAGTGAAGATGCTGAGGATGGGTTTCTGCAGGTTGTGTTATTGGAAGGTTAATGAAGATGCTGAGGATGTGTTTCAGCAGGTTGTGTTATTGGGAGGTGAGTGGAGATGCTGAGGATAGGTTTCTGCAGGTTGTGTTATTGGGAGGTGAGTGAAGATGCTGAGGATGGGTTTCTGCAGGTTGTGTTATTGGGAGGTGAGTGGAGATGCTGAGGATGGGTTTCTGCAGTTTGTGTTATTGGAAGGTTTGGGACGATGCTGAGGATGGTTTTCTGCAGGTTGTGTTATTGGAAGTTTAGTGAAGAGGCTGAGGATGGTTTTCTGCAGGTTGTGTTATTGGATGTTTAGTGAAGAGGCTGAGGATGGGTTTCTGCAGGTTGTGTTATTGGAAGGTTAGGGAAGATGCTGCGGATGGTTTTCTGCAGATTGTGTTATTGGGAGGTGAGTGAAGATGCTGAGGATGGGTTTCTGCAGGTTGTGTTATTGGGAGGTTAGTGAAGATTCTGAGGATGTGTTCTGCAGGTTGTGTTTCTGGGAGGTGAGTTGAGATGCTGAGGATGGGTTTCTGTAGGTTGTGTTATTGGGAGGTGCGTGAAGATGCTGAGGATGGGTTTCTGCAGGTTGTGTTATTGGGAGCAGAGTGAAGATGCTGAGGATGGGTTTCTGCAGGTTGTGTTATTGGGAGGTGAGTGGAGATGCTGAGGATGTGTTTCTGCAGGTTGTGATATTGGAAGGTGAGTGAAGATGCTGAGGATGGGTTTATGCAGATTGTGTTATTGGGGGGTGAGTGGAGATGCTGAGGATGGGTTTCTGCAGGTTGTGTTATTGGAAGGAGAGTGAAGATGCTGAGAATGCGTTTCTGCAGGTTGTGTTCTTGGGAGATGAGTGGAGATGCTGAGGATGGGTTTCTGCAGGTTGTGTTATTGGAAGGTTAGTGAAGATGCTGAGGATGGGTTTCTGCAGGTTGTGTTATTGGAAGGTAAGTGAAGATGCTGATGATGGGTTTCTGCAGGTTGTGTTATTGGGAGGTGAGTGGAGATGCTGAGGATGGGTTTCTGCAGGTTGTGTTATTGGGAGGTGAGTGAAGATGCTGAGGATGGGTTTCTGCAGGTTGTGTTATTGGAAGGTTAGTGAAGATGCTGAGGATGTGTTTCTGCAGGTTGTGTTATTGGGAGGTGAGTGAAGATGCTGAGGAAGGGTTTCTGCATGTTGTGTTATTGGAAGGTGAGTGAAGATGCTGAGGATGGGTTTCTGCAGGTTGTGTTATTGGGAGGTGAGTGTAGATGGTGATGATGGGTTTCAGCAGGTTGTGTTATTGGGCGGTCAGGGAAGATGCTGAGGATGGGTTTCTGCAGGTTGTGTTATTGGGAGGTGAGTGAAGATGCTGAGGATGGGTTTCTGCAGGTTGTGTTATTGGGAGGTGAGTGGAGATGCTGAGGATGGGTTTCTGCAGGTTTTGTTATTGGAAGGTTAGTGAATATGTTGTAGATGGGTTTCTGCAGGTTGTGTTATTGGAAGATTAGTTAAGGTGCTGAGGATGGGTTTCTGCGGGTTGTGTTATTGGGAGGTGAGTGGAGATGCTGAGGATGGGTTTCTGCAGGTGGTGCTATTGGGAGTTGAGTGGAGATGCTGTGGATGGGTTTCTGCAGGTTGTGTTATTGGGAGGTGAGTGAAGATGCTGAGGATGGGTTTCTGCAGGTTGTGTTACTGGGAGGTGAGTGAAGATGCTGAGGATGGGTTTCTGCAGGTTGTGTTACTGGGAGGTGAGTGGAGATGCTGAGGATGGGTTTCTGCAGGTTGTGTTATTGGGAGGTGAGTGGAGATGCTGTGGATGGGTTTCTGCATGTTGTGTTATTGGGAGGTGAGTGGAGATGCTGTGGATGGGTTTCTGCAGGTTGTGTTACTGGGAGGTGAGTGAAGATGCTGAGGATGGGTTTCTGCAGGTTGTGTTATTGGGAGGTGAGTGGAGATGCTGTGGATGGGTTTCTGCAGGTTGTGTTACTGGGAGGTGAGTGGAGATGCTGAGGATGGGTTTCTGCAGGTTGTGTTGTTGGGAGGTGAGTGGAGATGCTGAGGATGCGTTTCTGCAGGTTGTGTTATTGGAAGGTGAGTGGAGATGCTGAGGATGGGTTTCTGCAGGTTGTGTTATTGGGAGGTGAGTGAAGATGCTGAGGATGGGGTTCTGCAGGTTGTGTTATTGGAAGGTTAGTGAAGATGCTGAGGATGTGTTTCTGCAGGTTGTGTTATTGGGAGGTGAGTGAAGTTGCTGAGGAAGGGTTTCTGCAGGTTGTGTTATTGGAAGGTGAGTGAAGATGCTGAGGATGGGTTTCTGCAGGTTGTGTTATTGGGAGGTGAGTGTAGATGCTGATGGTGGGTTTCAGCAGGTTGTGTTATTGGGAGGTGAGTGGAGATCCTGAGGATAGGTTTCTGCAGGTTGTGTTATTGGGAGGTGAGTGAAGATGCTGAGGATGGGTTTCTGCAGGTTGTGTTATTGGGAGGTGAGTGGAGATGCTGAGGATGGGTTTCTGCAGGTTGTGTTATTGGGGGGTGAGTGGAGATGCTGAGGATGAGTTACTGCAGGTTGTGTTATTGGGAGGTGAGTGGAGATGCTGAGGATGGGTTTCTGCAGGTTGTGTTATTGGGAGGTGAGTGGAGATGCTGTGGATGGGTTTCTGCAGGTTGTGTTATTGTGAGGTGATTGGAGATGCTGAGGATGGGTTTCTGCAGGTTGTGTTATTGGGAGGTGAGTGGAGACGCTGGGGATGGGTTTCTGCAGGTTGTGTTATTGGAATGTGAGTGGAGATGCTGAGGATGTGTTTCTGCAGGTTGTGTTATTGGGAGGTGAGTGAAGATGCTGAGGATGGGTTTCTGCAGGTTGTGTTATTGGGAGGTGAGTGGAGATACTGAGGATGGGTTTCTGCAGGTTGTGTTATTGGAAGGTTAGTGATGATGCTGAGGATGTGTTTCTGCAGGTTGTGTTATTGGGAGGTGAGTGAAGATGCTGAGGATGGGTTTCTGCAGGTTGTGTTATTGGGAGGTAAGTGAAGATGCTGAGAATGGGTTTCCGCAAGTTGTGTTTTTGGAAGGTTAGGGAAGATGCTGAGGATGGTTTTCTGCAGGTTGTGTTATTGGTACGTGAGTGGAGTTGCTGAGGATGGGTTTCTGCAGGTCGTGTTATTGGGAGGTGAGTGGAGATGCTGACGATGGGTTTCTGCAGGTTGTGTTATTGGGAGGTTAGTGGAGATGCTGAGGATGGGTTTCTGCAGGTTGTGTTATTGGGAGGTGAGTGAAGATGCTGAGGATGGGTTTCTGCAGGTTGTGTTGTTGGGAGGTGAGTGGAGATGCTGAGGATGCGTTTCTGCAGGTTGTGTTATTGGGAGGTGAGTGGAGATGCTGAGGATAGGTTTCTGCAGGTTGTGTTATTGGGAGGTGAGTGAAGATGCTGAGGATGGGTTTCTGCAGGTTGTCTTATTGGGGGGTGAGTGAAGATGCTGAGGATGGGTTTCTGCAGGTTGTGTTATTGGAAGGTGAGTGGAGATGCTGAGGATGCGTTTCTGCAGGTTGTCTTATTGGGGGGTGAGTGAAGATGCTGAGGATGGGTTTCTGCAGGTTGTGTTATTGGAAGGTGAGTGGAGATGCTGAGGATGCGTTTCTGCAGGTTGTGTTATTGGGAGGTGAGTGGAGATGCTGAGGATAGGTTTCTGCAGGTTGTGTTATTGGGAGGTGAGTGAAGATGCTGAGGATGGGTTTCTGCAGGTTGTGTTATTGGGAGGTGAGTGGAAATGCTGAGGATGGGTTTCTGCAGGTTGTGTTATTGGGGGGTGAGTGGAGATGCTGAGGATGAGTTACTGCAGGTTGTGTTATTGGGAGGTGAGTGGAGATGCTGAGGATGGGTTTCTGCAGGTTGTGTTATTGGGAGGTGAGTGGAGATGCTGTGGATGGGTTTCTGCAGGTTGTGTTATTGGGAGGTGAGTGGAGATGCTGAGGATAGGTTTCTGCAGGTTGTGTTATTGGGAGGTGAGGGAAGATGCTGAGGATGGGTTTCTGCAGGTTGTGTTATTGGGAGGTGAGTGGAAATGCTGAGGATGGGTTTCTGCAGGTTGTGTTATTGGGGGGTGAGTGGAGATGCTGAGGATGAGTTACTGCAGGTTGTGTTATTGGGAGGTGAGTGGAGATGCTGAGGATGGGTTTCTGCAGGTTGTGTTATTGGGAGGTGAGTGGAGATGCTGTGGATGGGTTTCTGCAGGTTGTGTTATTGTGAGGTGATTGGAGATGCTGAGGATGGGTTTCTACAGGTTGTGTTATTGGGAGGTGAGTGGAGACGCTGGGGATGGGTTTCTGCAGGTTGTGTTATTGGAATGTGAGTGGAGATGCTGAGGATGTGTTTCTGCAGGTTGTGTTATTGGGAGGTGAGTGAAGATGCTGAGGATGGGTTTCTGCAGGTTGTGTTATTGGGAGGTGAGTGGAGATACTGAGGATGGGTTACTGCAGGTTGTGTTATTGGAAGGTTAGTGATGATGCTGAGGATGTGTTTCTGCAGGTTGTGTTATTGGGAGGTGAGTGAAGATGCTGAGGATGGGTTTCTGCAGGTTGTGTTATTGGGAGGTGAGTGAAGATGCTGAGAATGGGTTTCCGCAATTTGTGTTTTTGGAAGGTTAGGGAAGATGCTGAGGATGGTTTTCTGCAGGTTGTGTTATTGGTACGTGAGTGGAGTTGCTGAGGATGGGTTTCTGCAGGTCGTGTTATTGGGAGGTGAGTGGATATGCTGACGATGGGTTTCTGCAGGTTGCGGTATTGGGAGGTGAGTGGAGATGCTGACGATGGGTTTCTGCAGGTTGTGTTATTGGGAGGTTAGTGGAGATGCTGAGGATGGGTTTCTGCAGGTTGTGTTATTGGGAGGTGAGTGAAGATGCTGAGGATGGGTTTCTGCAGGTTGTGTTATTGGGAGTTGAGTGGAGATGCTGAGGATGCGTTTCTGCAGGTTGTGTTATTGGGAGGTGAGTGGAGATGCTGAGGATGCGTTTCTGCAGGTTGTGTTATTAGGAGGTGAGTGGAGATGCTGAGGATGGGTTTCTGCAGGTTGTGTTATTGGAAGGTGAGTGGAGATGCTGAGGATGGGTTTCTGCAGGTTGTGTTACTGGGAGGTGAGTGGAGATGCTGAGGATGGGTTTCAGCAGTTTGTGTTATTGGAAGGTTAGGGACGATGCTGAGGATGGTTCTCTGCAGGTTGTGTTATTGGAAGTTTAGTGAAGAGGCTGACGATGGTTTTCAGCAGGTTGTGTTATTGGAAGTTTAGTGAAGAGGCTGAGGATGGGTTTCTGCAGGTTGTGTTATTGGAAGGTTAGGGAAGATGCTGATGATGGTTTTCTGCAGATTGTGTTATTGGGAGGTGAGAGAAGATGCTGAGGATGGGTTTCTGCAGGTTGTGTTATTGGGAGGTTAGTGAAGATTCTGAGGATGGGTTCTGCAGGTTGTGTTCTGGGAGCTGAGTTGAGATGCTGAGGATGGGTTTCTGCAGGTTGTGTTATTGGGAGGTGAGTGAAGATGCTGAGGATGGGTTTCTGCAGGTTGTGTTATTGGGAGGTGAGTAAAGATGCTGAGGATGGGTTTCTGCAGGTTGTGTTATTGGGAGGTGAGTGAAGATGCTGAGGATGGGTTTCTGCAGGTTGTGATATTGGAAGGTGAGTGAAGATGCTGAGGATGGGTTTATGCAGATTGTGTTATTGGGGGGTGAGTGGAGATGCTGAGGATGGGTTTCTGCAGGTTGTGTTATTGGAAGGAGAGTGAAGATGCTGAGAATGCGTTTCTGCAGGTTGTGTTCTTGGGAGGTGAGTGGAGATGCTGAGGATGGGTTTCTGTAGGTTGTGTTATTGGAAGGAGAGTGAAGATGCTGAGAATGCGTTTCTGCAGGTTGTGTTCTTGGGAGGTGAGTGGAGATGCTGAGGATGGGTTTCTGTAGGTTGTGTTATTGGGAGGTGAGTGGAGATGCTGAGGATGGGTTTCTGCAGGTTGTGTTATTGGAAGGTTAGTGAAGATGCTGAGGATGGGTTTCTGCAGGTTGTGTTATTGGAAGGTTAGTGAAGATGCTGATGATGGTTTTCTGCAGGTTGTGTTATTGGGAGGTGAGTGGAGATGCTGAGGATGGGTTTCTGCAGGTTGTGTTATTGGGAGGTAAGTGAAGATGCTGAGGATGGGTTTCTGCAGGTTGTGTTATTGGAAGGTTAGTGAAGATGCTGAGGATGTGTTTCTGCAGGTTGTGTTATTGGGAGGAGAGTGTAGATGCTGATGATGGGTTTCAGCAGGTTGTGTTATTGGGAGGTGAGTGGAGATGCTGAGGATGGGTTTCTGAAGGTTGTGTTATTGGGAGGTGACCGGAGATGATGAGGATGGGTTTCTGCAGGTTGTGTTATTAGGAGGTGAGTGGAGATGCTGAGGATGGGTTTCTGCAGGTTGTGTCATTGGAAGGTCAGTAGAGATGCTGAGAATGGGGTTCTGCAGGTTGTGTAATTGGGAGATGAGTGGAGTTGCTGAGGATGGGTTTCTGCAGGTTGTGTTATTGGGAGGTGAGTGGAGATGCTGAGGATGGGTTTCTGCAGGTTGTGTCATTGGAAGGTCATTAGAGATGCTGAGAATGGGGTTCTGCAGGTTATGTAATTGGGAGATGAGTGAAGATGCTAAGGATGCGTTTCTGCAGGTTGTGTTCTTGGGAGGTGATTGGAGATGCTGAGGATGGGTTTCTGCAGGTTGTGGTATTGGGAGGTCAGTGGAGATGCTGAGGATGGATTTCTGTAGGTTGTGTTATTGGAATGTGAGTGGAGATGCTGAGGATGGGTTTCTACAGGTTGTGTTATTGGGAGGTTAGGGGAGATGCTGAGGATGGGTTTCTGCAGGTTGTGTTATTGGGAGATGAGTGACGATTCTGAGGATGCGTTTCTGCAGGTTGTGTTATTGGGAGGTGAGTGGAAATGCTGAGGATGGGTTTCTGCAGATTGAGTTATTGGAAGGATAGTGGAGATGCGGAGGCTGGGTTTCTGCAGGTTGTGTTATTGGGAGGTGAGTGAAGATGCTGAGGATGGGTTTCTGCAGGTTGTGTTATTGGGAGGTGAGTGAAGATGCTGAGGATGGGTTTCTGCAGGTTGTGGTATTGGGAGGTTAGTGAAGATGCTGAGGATGGGTTTCTGCAGGTTGTGATATTGGGAGGTTAGTGGAGATGCTGAGGATGGGTTTCTGCAGGTTGTGTTATTGGGAGGTGAGTGGAGATGCTGAGGATGGGTTTCTGCAGGTTGTGTTATTGGGAGGTGAGTGGAGATGCTGAGGATGGGTTTCTGCAGGTTTTGTTATTGGAAGGTTAGTGAATATGTTGTAGATGGGTTTCTGCAGGTTGTGTTATTGGAAGATTAGTTAAGGTGCTGAGGATAGGTTTCTGCAGGTTGTGTTAGTGGGAGGTGAGTGGAGATGCTGAGGATGGGTTTCTGCAGGTGGTGCTATTGGGAGTTGGGTGGAGATGCTGAGGATGGGTTTCTGCAGGTTGTGTTATTGGGAGGTGAGTGAAGATGCTGAGAATGGGTTTCTGCAGGTTGTGTTACTGGGAGGTGAGTGAAGATGCTGAGGATGGGTTTCTGCAGGTTGTGTTATTGGGAGGTGAGTGGAGATGCTGTGGAAGGGTTTCTGCAGGTTGTGTTACTGGGAGGTGAGTGGAGATGCTGAGGATGGGTTTCTGCAGGTTGTGTTGTTGGGTGGTGAGTGGAGATGCTGAGGATGGGTTCTGCAGGTTGTGTTATTGGAAGGTGAGTGAAGATGCTGAGGATGGGTTTCTGCAGGTTGTGTTATTGGGAGGTGAGTGGAGATGCTGAGAATGCGTTTCTGCAGGTTGTGTTATTGGAAGGTGAGTGGAGATGCTGAGGATGCATGTCTGCAGGTTGTGTTATTGGGAGGTGAGTGAAGATGCTGAGGATGGGTTTCTGCAGGTGGTGCTATTGGGAGTTGAGTGGAGATGCTGAGGATGGGTTTCTGCAGGTTGTGTTATTGGGAGGTGAGTGGAGATGCTGAGGATGGGTTTCTGCAGTTTGTGTTATTGGAAGTTTAGTGAAGAGGCTGAGGATGGTTTTCTGCAGGTTGTGTTATTGGAAGTTTAGTGAAGAGGCTGAGGATGGGTTTCTGCAGGTTGTGTTATTGGAAGGATAGGGAAGATGCTGAGGATGGTTTTCTGCAGATTGAGTTATTGGGAGGTGAGTGAAGATGCTGAGGATGGGTTTCTGCAGGTTGTGTTATTGGGAGGTTAGTGAAGATTCTGAGGATGGGTTCTGCAGGTTGTGTTTCTGGGAGGTGAGTTGAGATGCTGAGGATGGGTTTCTGCAGGTTGTGTTATTGGGAGGTGAGTGAAGATGCTGAGGATGGGTTTCTGCAGGTTGTGTTATTGGGAGGTGAGTGAAGATGCTGAGGATGGGTTTCTGCAGGTTGTGTTATTGGGAGGTGAGTGGAGATGCTGAGGATGGGTTTATGCAGATTGTGTTATTGGGGGGTGAGTGGGGATGCTGAGGATGGGTTTCTGCAGGTTGTGTTATTGGAAGGAGAGTGAAGATGCTGAGAATGCGTTTCTGCAGGTTGTGTTCTTGGGAGGTGAGTGGAGATGATGAGGATGGGTTTCTGCAGGTTGTGTTATTGGGAGGTGAGTGGAGATGCTGAGGATGGGTTTCTGCAGGTTGTGTTATTGGAAGGTTAGTGAAGATGCTGAGGATGGGTTTCTGCAGGTTGTGTTATTGGAAGGTAAGTGAAGATTCTGATGGTGGGTTTCTGCAGGTTGTGTTATTGGGAGGTGAGTGGAGATGCTGAGGATGGGTTTCTGCAGGTTGTGTTATTGGGAGGTGAGTGAAGATGCTAAGGATGTGTTTCTGCAGGTTGTGTTATTGGAAGGTTAGTGAAGATGCTGAGGATGTGTTTCTGCAGGTTGTGTTATTGGGAGGTGAGTGAAGATGCTGAGGAAGGGTTTCTGCAGGTTGTGTTATTGGGAGGTGAGTGTAGATGCTGAGGATGGGTTTCTGCAGGTTGTGTTAATGGGAGGTGAGAGGAGATGCTGAGGATGGGTTTCTGCAGGTTGTGTTATTGGGAGGTGAGTGGAGATGCTGAGAATGGGTTTCTGCAGGTTGTGTTATTTGGAGGTGACTGAAGATGCTGAGGATAGGTTTCTGCAGGTTGTGTTATTGGGAGGTGAGTGGAGATGCTGAGGATGGGTTTCTGCAGGTTGTGTTATTGGGAGGTGAGTGGAGATGCTGAGAATGGGTTTCTGCAGGTTGTGTTATTTGGAGGTGACTGAAGATGCTGAGGATAGGCTTCTGCAGGTTGTGTTATTGGGAGGTGAGTGGAGATGCTGAGGATGGGTTTCTGCAGGTTGTGTTATTGGGAGGTGAGTGTAGATGCTGAGGATGGGTTTCTGCAGGTTGTGTTATTGGGAGGTGAGTGAAGATGCTGAGGATGGGTTTCTGAAGGTTGTGTTATTGGGAGGTGAGCGGAGATGATGAGGATGGGTTTCTGCAGGTTGTGTCATTGGAAGGTCAGTAGAGATGCTGAGAATGGGGTTCTGCAGGTTGTGTAATTGGGAGATGAGTGGAGATGCTGAGGATGGGTTTCTGCAGGTTGTGTTATTGGGAGGTGAGTGGAGATGCTGAGGATGGGTTTCTGCAGGTTGTGTAATTGGGAGATGAGTGGAGATGCTGAGAATGGGGTTCTGCAGGTTGTGTAATTGGGAGATGAGTGAAGATGCTGAGGATGGGTTTCTGCAGGTTGTGGTATTGGGAGGTCAGTGGAGATGCTGAGGATGGATTTCTGTAGGTTGTGTTATTGGAATGTGAGTGGAGATGCTGAGGATGGGTTTCTGCAGGTTGTGTTATTGGGAGGTGAGTGGAGATGCTGAGGATGGGTTTCTGCAGATTGAGTTATTGGAAGGATAGTGGAGATGCGGAGGATGGGTTTCTGCAGGTTGTGTTATTGGGAGGTGAGTGAAGATGCTGAGGATGGGTTTCTGCAGGTTGTGTTATTGGGAGGTGAGTGAAGATGCTGAGGATGGGTTTCTGCAGGTTGTGGTATTGGGAGGTTAGTGAAGATGCTGAGGATGGGTTTCTGCAGGTTGTGATATTGGGAGGTTAGTGGAGATGCTGAGGATGGGTTTCTGCAGGTTGTGTTATTGGGAGGTGAGTGGAGATACTGAGGATGGGTTTCTGCAGGTTGTGTTATTGGGAGGTGAGTGGAGATGCTGAGGATGGGTTTCTGCAGGTTTTGTTATTGGAAGGTTAGTGAATATGTTGTAGATGGGTTTCTGCAGGTTGTGTTATTGGAAGATTAGTTAAGGTGCTGAGGATGGGTTTCTGCAGGTTGTGTTATTGGGAGGTGAGTGGAGATGCTGAGGATGGGTTTCTGCAGGTGGTGCTATTGAGAGTTGAGTGGAGATGCTGTGGATGGGTTTCTGCAGGTTGTGTTATTGGGAGGTGAGTGAAGATGCTGAGGATGGGTTTCTGCAGCTTGTGTTACTGGGAGGCGAGTGAAGATGCTGAGGATGGGTTTCTGCAGGTTGTGTTACTGGGAGGTGAGTGGAGTTGCTGAGGATGGGTTTCTGCAGGTTGTGTTATTGGGAGGTGAGTGGAGATGCTGTGGATGGGTTTCTGCAGGTTGTGTTATTGGGAGGTGAGT
Source organism: Scyliorhinus torazame (assembly GCF_047496885.1). Lineage (NCBI taxonomy): Eukaryota > Metazoa > Chordata > Chondrichthyes > Carcharhiniformes > Scyliorhinidae > Scyliorhinus > Scyliorhinus torazame. The sequence continues at coordinate 74,396,127 of NC_092729.1, read as the reverse complement.
GGAGATGCTGTGGATGGGTTTCTGCAGGTTGTGTTACTGGGAGGTGAGTGAAGATGCTGAGGATGGGTTTCTGCAGGTTGTGTTATTGGGAGGTGAGTGGAGATGCTGTGGATGGGTTTCTGCAGGTTGTGTTACTGGGAGGTGAGTGGAGATGCTGAGGATGGGTTTCTGCAGGTTCTGTTATTGGGAGGCGAGTGGAGATGCTGAGGATGGGTTTCTGCAGGTTGTGTTACTGGGAGGTGAGTGGAGATGCTGAGGATGGGTTTCTGCAGGTTGTGTTATTGGGAGGTGAGTGGAGATGCTGAGGATGGGTTTCTGCAGGTTGTGTAATTGGAAGGTGAGTGGAGATGCTGAGGATGGGTTTCTGCAGGTTGTGTTACTGGGAGTTGAGTGGAGATGCTGAGGATGGGTTTCTGCAGGTTGTGCTATTGGTAGGTGAGTGGAGATGCTGAGGATGGGTTCTGCAGGTTGTGTTATTGGGAGGTGAGTGGAGATGCTGAGGATGGGTTTCTGCAGGTTGTGTTGTTGGGAGGTGAGTGAAGATGCTGAGGATGGGTTTCTGCAGGTTTTGGTATTGGGAGGTGAGTGGAGATGCTGAGGATGGGTTTCTGCAGGTTGTGCTATTGGGAGTTGAGTGGAGATGCTGAGGATGGGTTTCTGCAGGTTGTGTTGTTGGGAGGTGAGTGAAGATGCTCAGGATGGGTTTCTGCAGGTTTTGGTATTGGGAGGTGAGTGGAGATGCTGAGGATGGGTTTCTGCAGGTTGTGTAATTGGAAGGTGAGTGGAGATGCTGAGGATGGGTTTCTGCAGGTTGTGTTGTTGGGAGGTGAGTGAAGATGCTGAGGATGGGTTTCTGCAGGTTTTGGTATTGGGAGGTGAGTGGAGATGCTGAGGATGGGTTTCTGCAGGTTGTGTAATTGGAAGGTGAGTGGAGATGCTGAGGATGGGTTTCTGCAGGTTGTGTTATTGGGAGGTGAGTGGAGATGCTGAGGATCGGTGTCTGCAGGTTGTGCTATTGGTAGGTGAGTGGAGATGCTGAGGGTCGGTTCTGCAGGTTGTGTTATTGGGAGGTGAGTGGAGATGCTGAGGATGGGTTTCTGCAGGTTGTGTTGTTGGGAGGTGAGTAAAGATGCTGAGGATGGGTTTCTGCAGGTTTTGGTATTGAGAGGTGAGTGGAGATGCTGAGGATGGGTTTCTGCAGGTTGTGCTATTGGGAGTTGAGTGGAGATGCTGTGGATGGGTTTCTGCAGGTTGTGTTATTGGGAGGTGAGTTAAGATGCTGAGGATGGGTTTCTGCAGGTTGTGTAATTGGGAGGTGAGTGGAGATGCTGAGGATGGGTTTCTGCAGGTTCTGTTATTGGGAGGTGAGTGGTGATGCTGAGGATGGGTTTCATCAGGTTGTGTTATTGGGAGGTGAGTGAAGATGCTGAGGATGGGTTTCTGCAGGTTGTGTTATTGGGAGGTGAGTGGAGGTGCTGAGGGTGGGTTTCTGCAGGTTGTGTTATTGGGAGGTGGGTGAAGATGCTGAGGATGGGTTTCTGCAGGTCGTGTTATTGGGAGGTGAGTGGAGATGCTGAGGATGGGTTTCTGCAGGTTGTGTTATTGGGAGGTGAGTGAAGATGCTGAGGATGGTTTTCTGCAGGTTGTGTGATTGGGAGGTTAGTGAAGATGCTGAGGATGGGTTTCTGCAGGTTGTGTTATTGGGAGGTGAGTGGAGATGCTGAGGATGGGTTTCTGCAGGTTGTGTAATTGGAAGGTGAGTGGAGATGCTGAGGATGGGTTTCTGCAGGTTGTGTTACTGGGAGGTGAGTGGAGATGCTGAGGATGGGTTTCTGCCGGTTGTGCTATTGGTAGGTGAGTGGAGATGCTGAGGATGGGTTCTGCAGGTTGTGTTATTGGGAGGTGAGTGGAGATGCTGAGGATGGGTTTCTGCAGGTTGTGTTGTTGGGAGGTGAGTGAAGATGCTGAGGATGGGTTTCTGCAGGTTTTGGTATTGGGAGGTGAGTGGAGATGCTGAGGATGGGTTTCTGCAGGTTGTGCTATTGGGAGTTGAGTGGAGATGCTGAGGATGGGTTTCTGCAGGTTGTGTTGTTGGGAGGTGAGTGAAGATGCTGAGGATGGGTTTCTGCAGGTTTTGGTATTGGGAGGTGAGTGGAGATGCTGAGGATGGGTTTCTGCAGGTTGTGTAATTGGAAGGTGAGTGGAGATGCTGAGGATGGGTTTCTGCAGGTTGTGTTGTTGGGAGGTGAGTGAAGATGCTGAGGATGGGTTTCTGCAGGTTTTGGTATTGGGAGGTGAGTGGAGATGCTGAGGATGGGTTTCTGCAGGTTGTGTAATTGGAAGGTGAGTGGAGATGCTGAGGATGGGTTTCTGCAGGTTGTGTTATTGGGAGGTGAGTGGAGATGCTGAGGATGGGTGTCTGCAGGTTGTGCTATTGGTAGGTGAGTGGAGATGCTGAGGGTCGGTTCTGCAGGTTGTGTTATTGGGAGGTGAGTGGAGATGCTGAGGATGGATTTCTGCAGGTTGTGTTGTTGGGAGGTGAGTAAAGATGCTGAGGATGGGTTTCTGCAGGTTTTGGTATTGGGAGGTGAGTGGAGATGCTGAGGATGGGTTTCTGCAGGTTGTGCTATTGGGAGTTGAGTGGAGATGCTGTGGATGGGTTTCTGCAGGTTGTGTTATTGGGAGGTGAGTTAAGATGCTGAGGATGGGTTTCTGCAGGTTGTGTAATTGGGAGGTGAGTGGAGATGCTGAGGATGGGTTTCTGCAGGTTCTGTTATTGGGAGGTGAGTGGTGATGCTGAGGATGGGTTTCATCAGGTTGTGTTATTGGGAGGTGAGTGAAGATGCTGAGGATGGGTTTCTGCAGGTTGTGTTATTGGGAGGTGAGTGGAGGTGCTGAGGGTGGGTTTCTGCAGGTTGTGTTATTGGGAGGTGGGTGAAGATGCTGAGGATGGGTTTCTGCAGGTCGTGTTATTGGGAGGTGAGTGGAGATGCTGAGGATGGGTTTCTGCAGGTTGTGTTATTGGGAGGTGAGTGAAGATGCTGAGGATGGTTTTCTGCAGGTTGTGTGATTGGGAGGTTAGTGAAGATGCTGAGGATGGGTTTCTGCAGGTTGTGTGATTGGGAGGTTAGTGAAGATGCTGAGGATGGGTTTCTGCAGGTTGTGTTACTGGGAGGTGAGTGGAGATACTGAGGATGGGTTTCTGCAGGTTGTGTTATTGGGAGGTGGGTGAAGATGCTGAGGATGGGTTTCTGCAGGTTGTGTCATTGGAAGGTGAGTGGAGATGCTGAGGATGGGTTCCTGCAGGTTGTGTTATTGGAAGGTTAGTGGAGATGCTGTGGATGGGTTGCTGCAGGTTGTGTTATTGGAAGGTTAGTGGAGATGCTGAGGATGGGTTTCTGCAGGTTGTGTTATTGGGAGGTTAGTGAAGATGCTGAGGATGGGTTTCTGCAGGTTGTGTTATTGGGAGGTGAGTGGTGATGCTGAGGATGGGTTTCTGCAGGTTGTGTTATTGGGAGGTGAGTGAAGATGCTGAGGATGGGTTTCTGAAGGTTGTGTTATTGGGAGGTGAGTGAAGATGCTGAGGATGGGTTTCTGCAGGTTGTGTTATTGGGAGGTGAGTGAAGATGCTGAGGATGGGTTCCTGCAGGTTGTGTTATTGGAAGGTTAGTGGAGATGCTGAGGATGGGTTTCTGCAGGTTGTGTTATTGGGAGGTGAGTGAAGATGCTGAGGATGGGTTTCTGCAGGTTGTGTTATTGGAAGGTGAGTGGAGATGCTGAGGATGGGTTTCTGCAGGTTGTGTTATTGGGAGGTTAGTGAAGACGCTGAGGATGGGTTTCTGCAGGTTGTGTTATTGGGAGGTGAGTGAAGATGCTGAGGATGGGTTTCTGCAGGTTTTGGTATTGGGAGGTGAGTGGAGATGCTGAGGATGGGTTTCTGCAGGTTGTGTAATTGGAAGGTGAGTGGAGATGCTGAGGATGGGTTTCTGCAGGTTGTGTTATTGGGAGGTGAGTGGAGATGCTGAGGATCGGTGTCTGCAGGTTGTGCTATTGGTAGGTGAGTGGAGATGCTGAGGGTCGGTTCTGCAGGTTGTGTTATTGGGAGGTGAGTGGAGATGCTGAGGATGGGTTTCTGCAGGTTGTGTTGTTGGGAGGTGAGTAAAGATGCTGAGGATGGGTTTCTGCAGGTTTTGGTATTGGGAGGTGAGTGGAGATGCTGAGGATGGGTTTCTGCAGGTTGTGCTATTGGGAGTTGAGTGGAGATGCTGTGGATGGGTTTCTGCAGGTTGTGTTATTGGGAGGTGAGTTAAGATGCTGAGGATGGGTTTCTGCAGGTTGTGTAATTGGGAGGTGAGTGGAGATGCTGAGGATGGGTTTCTGCAGGTTCTGTTATTGGGAGGTGAGTGGTGATGCTGAGGATGGGTTTCATCAGGTTGTGTTATTGGGAGGTGAGTGAAGATGCTGAGGATGGGTTTCTGCAGGTTGTGTTATTGGGAGGTGAGTGGAGGTGCTGAGGGTGGGTTTCTGCAGGTTGTGTTATTGGGAGGTGGGTGAAGATGCTGAGGATGGGTTTCTGCAGGTCGTGTTATTGGGAGGTGAGTGGAGATGCTGAGGATGGGTTTCTGCAGGTTGTGTTATTGGGAGGTGAGTGAAGATGCTGAGGATGGTTTTCTGCAGGTTGTGTGATTGGGAGGTTAGTGAAGATGCTGAGGATGGGTTTCTGCAGGTTGTGTTATTGGGAGGTGAGTGGAGATGCTGAGGATGGGTTTCTGCAGGTTGTGTAATTGGAAGGTGAGTGGAGATGCTGAGGATGGGTTTCTGCAGGTTGTGTTACTGGGAGGTGAGTGGAGATGCTGAGGATGGGTTTCTGCAGGTTGTGCTATTGGTAGGTGAGTGGAGATGCTGAGGATGGGTTCTGCAGGTTGTGTTATTGGGAGGTGAGTGGAGATGCTGAGGATGGGTTTCTGCAGGTTGTGTTGTTGGGAGGTGAGTGAAGATGCTGAGGATGGGTTTCTGCAGGTTTTGGTATTGGGAGGTGAGTGGAGATGCTGAGGATGGGTTTCTGCAGGTTGTGCTATTGGGAGTTGAGTGGAGATGCTGAGGATGGGTTTCTGCAGGTTGTGTTGTTGGGAGGTGAGTGAAGATGCTGAGGATGGGTTTCTGCAGGTTTTGGTATTGGGAGGTGAGTGGAGATGCTGAGGATGGGTTTCTGCAGGTTGTGTAATTGGAAGGTGAGTGGAGATGCTGAGGATGGGTTTCTGCAGGTTGTGTTACTGGGAGTTGAGTGGAGATGCTGAGGATGGGTTTCTGCAGGTTGTGCTATTGGTAGGTGAGTGGAGATGCTGAGGATGGGTTCTGCAGGTTGTGTTATTGGGAGGTGAGTGGAGATGCTGAGGATGGGTTTCTGCAGGTTGTGTTGTTGGGAGGTGAGTGAAGATGCTGAGGATGGGTTTCTGCAGGTTTTGGTATTGGGAGGTGAGTGGAGATGCTGAGGATGGGTTTCTGCAGGTTGTGCTATTGGGAGTTGAGTGGAGATGCTGAGGATGGGTTTCTGCAGGTTGTGTTGTTGGGAGGTGAGTGAAGATGCTCAGGATGGGTTTCTGCAGGTTTTGGTATTGGGAGGTGAGTGGAGATGCTGAGGATGGGTTTCTGCAGGTTGTGTAATTGGAAGGTGAGTGGAGATGCTGAGGATGGGTTTCTGCAGGTTGTGTTGTTGGGAGGTGAGTGAAGATGCTGAGGATGGGTTTCTGCAGGTTTTGGTATTGGGAGGTGAGTGGAGATGCTGAGGATGGGTTTCTGCAGGTTGTGTAATTGGAAGGTGAGTGGAGATGCTGAGGATGGGTTTCTGCAGGTTGTGTTATTGGGAGGTGAGTGGAGATGCTGAGGATCGGTGTCTGCAGGTTGTGCTATTGGTAGGTGAGTGGAGATGCTGAGGGTCGGTTCTGCAGGTTGTGTTATTGGGAGGTGAGTGGAGATGCTGAGGATGGGTTTCTGCAGGTTGTGTTGTTGGGAGGTGAGTAAAGATGCTGAGGATGGGTTTCTGCAGGTTTTGGTATTGGGAGGTGAGTGGAGATGCTGAGGATGGGTTTCTGCAGGTTGTGCTATTGGGAGTTGAGTGGAGATGCTGTGGATGGGTTTCTGCAGGTTGTGTTATTGGGAGGTGAGTTAAGATGCTGAGGATGGGTTTCTGCAGGTTGTGTAATTGGGAGGTGAGTGGAGATGCTGAGGATGGGTTTCTGCAGGTTCTGTTATTGGGAGGTGAGTGGTGATGCTGAGGATGGGTTTCATCAGGTTGTGTTATTGGGAGGTGAGTGAAGATGCTGAGGATGGGTTTCTGCAGGTTGTGTTATTGGGAGGTGAGTGGAGGTGCTGAGGGTGGGTTTCTGCAGGTTGTGTTATTGGGAGGTGGGTGAAGATGCTGAGGATGGGTTTCTGCAGGTCGTGTTATTGGGAGGTGAGTGGAGATGCTGAGGATGGGTTTCTGCAGGTTGTGTTATTGGGAGGTGAGTGAAGATGCTGAGGATGGTTTTCTGCAGGTTGTGTGATTGGGAGGTTAGTGAAGATGCTGAGGATGGGTTTCTGCAGGTTGTGTTATTGGGAGGTGAGTGGAGATGCTGAGGATGGGTTTCTGCAGGTTGTGTAATTGGAAGGTGAGTGGAGATGCTGAGGATGGGTTTCTGCAGGTTGTGTTACTGGGAGGTGAGTGGAGATGCTGAGGATGGGTTTCTGCCGGTTGTGCTATTGGTAGGTGAGTGGAGATGCTGAGGATGGGTTCTGCAGGTTGTGTTATTGGGAGGTGAGTGGAGATGCTGAGGATGGGTTTCTGCAGGTTGTGTTGTTGGGAGGTGAGTGAAGATGCTGAGGATGGGTTTCTGCAGGTTTTGGTATTGGGAGGTGAGTGGAGATGCTGAGGATGGGTTTCTGCAGGTTGTGCTATTGGGAGTTGAGTGGAGATGCTGAGGATGGGTTTCTGCAGGTTGTGTTGTTGGGAGGTGAGTGAAGATGCTGAGGATGGGTTTCTGCAGGTTTTGGTATTGGGAGGTGAGTGGAGATGCTGAGGATGGGTTTCTGCAGGTTGTGTAATTGGAAGGTGAGTGGAGATGCTGAGGATGGGTTTCTGCAGGTTGTGTTGTTGGGAGGTGAGTGAAGATGCTGAGGATGGGTTTCTGCAGGTTTTGGTATTGGGAGGTGAGTGGAGATGCTGAGGATGGGTTTCTGCAGGTTGTGTAATTGGAAGGTGAGTGGAGATGCTGAGGATGGGTTTCTGCAGGTTGTGTTATTGGGAGGTGAGTGGAGATGCTGAGGATGGGTGTCTGCAGGTTGTGCTATTGGTAGGTGAGTGGAGATGCTGAGGGTCGGTTCTGCAGGTTGTGTTATTGGGAGGTGAGTGGAGATGCTGAGGATGGATTTCTGCAGGTTGTGTTGTTGGGAGGTGAGTAAAGATGCTGAGGATGGGTTTCTGCAGGTTTTGGTATTGGGAGGTGAGTGGAGATGCTGAGGATGGGTTTCTGCAGGTTGTGCTATTGGGAGTTGAGTGGAGATGCTGTGGATGGGTTTCTGCAGGTTGTGTTATTGGGAGGTGAGTTAAGATGCTGAGGATGGGTTTCTGCAGGTTGTGTAATTGGGAGGTGAGTGGAGATGCTGAGGATGGGTTTCTGCAGGTTCTGTTATTGGGAGGTGAGTGGTGATGCTGAGGATGGGTTTCATCAGGTTGTGTTATTGGGAGGTGAGTGAAGATGCTGAGGATGGGTTTCTGCAGGTTGTGTTATTGGGAGGTGAGTGGAGGTGCTGAGGGTGGGTTTCTGCAGGTTGTGTTATTGGGAGGTGGGTGAAGATGCTGAGGATGGGTTTCTGCAGGTCGTGTTATTGGGAGGTGAGTGGAGATGCTGAGGATGGGTTTCTGCAGGTTGTGTTATTGGGAGGTGAGTGAAGATGCTGAGGATGGTTTTCTGCAGGTTGTGTGATTGGGAGGTTAGTGAAGATGCTGAGGATGGGTTTCTGCAGGTTGTGTGATTGGGAGGTTAGTGAAGATGCTGAGGATGGGTTTCTGCAGGTTGTGTTACTGGGAGGTGAGTGGAGATACTGAGGATGGGTTTCTGCAGGTTGTGTTATTGGGAGGTGGGTGAAGATGCTGAGGATGGGTTTCTGCAGGTTGTGTCATTGGAAGGTGAGTGGAGATGCTGAGGATGGGTTCCTGCAGGTTGTGTTATTGGAAGGTTAGTGGAGATGCTGTGGATGGGTTCCTGCAGGTTGTGTTATTGGAAGGTTAGTGGAGATGCTGAGGATGGGTTTCTGCAGGTTGTGTTATTGGGAGGTTAGTGAAGATGCTGAGGATGGGTTTCTGCAGGTTGTGTTATTGGGAGGTGAGTGGTGATGCTGAGGATGGGTTTCTGCAGGTTGTGTTATTGGGAGGTGAGTGAAGATGCTGAGGATGGGTTTCTGAAGGTTGTGTTATTGGGAGGTGAGTGAAGATGCTGAGGATGGGTTTCTGCAGGTTGTGTTATTGGGAGGTGAGTGAAGATGCTGAGGATGGGTTCCTGCAGGTTGTGTTATTGGAAGGTTAGTGGAGATGCTGAGGATGGGTTTCTGCAGGTTGTGTTATTGGGAGGTGAGTGAAGATGCTGAGGATGGGTTTCTGCAGGTTGTGTTATTGGAAGGTGAGTGGAGATGCTGAGGATGGGTTTCTGCAGGTTGTGTTATTGGGAGGTTAGTGAAGACGCTGAGGATGGGTTTCTGCAGGTTGTGTTATTGGGAGGTGAGTGAAGATGCTGAGGATGGGTTTCTGCAGGTTTTGGTATTGGGAGGTGAGTGGAGATGCTGAGGATGGGTTTCTGCAGGTTGTGTAATTGGAAGGTGAGTGGAGATGCTGAGGATGGGTTTCTGCAGGTTGTGTTATTGGGAGGTGAGTGGAGATGCTGAGGATCGGTGTCTGCAGGTTGTGCTATTGGTAGGTGAGTGGAGATGCTGAGGGTCGGTTCTGCAGGTTGTGTTATTGGGAGGTGAGTGGAGATGCTGAGGATGGGTTTCTGCAGGTTGTGTTGTTGGGAGGTGAGTAAAGATGCTGAGGATGGGTTTCTGCAGGTTTTGGTATTGGGAGGTGAGTGGAGATGCTGAGGATGGGTTTCTGCAGGTTGTGCTATTGGGAGTTGAGTGGAGATGCTGTGGATGGGTTTCTGCAGGTTGTGTTATTGGGAGGTGAGTTAAGATGCTGAGGATGGGTTTCTGCAGGTTGTGTAATTGGGAGGTGAGTGGAGATGCTGAGGATGGGTTTCTGCAGGTTCTGTTATTGGGAGGTGAGTGGTGATGCTGAGGATGGGTTTCATCAGGTTGTGTTATTGGGAGGTGAGTGAAGATGCTGAGGATGGGTTTCTGCAGGTTGTGTTATTGGGAGGTGAGTGGAGGTGCTGAGGGTGGGTTTCTGCAGGTTGTGTTATTGGGAGGTGGGTGAAGATGCTGAGGATGGGTTTCTGCAGGTCGTGTTATTGGGAGGTGAGTGGAGATGCTGAGGATGGGTTTCTGCAGGTTGTGTTATTGGGAGGTGAGTGAAGATGCTGAGGATGGTTTTCTGCAGGTTGTGTGATTGGGAGGTTAGTGAAGATGCTGAGGATGGGTTTCTGCAGGTTGTGTTATTGGGAGGTGAGTGGAGATGCTGAGGATGGGTTTCTGCAGGTTGTGTAATTGGAAGGTGAGTGGAGATGCTGAGGATGGGTTTCTGCAGGTTGTGTTACTGGGAGGTGAGTGGAGATGCTGAGGATGGGTTTCTGCAGGTTGTGCTATTGGTAGGTGAGTGGAGATGCTGAGGATGGGTTCTGCAGGTTGTGTTATTGGGAGGTGAGTGGAGATGCTGAGGATGGGTTTCTGCAGGTTGTGTTGTTGGGAGGTGAGTGAAGATGCTGAGGATGGGTTTCTGCAGGTTTTGGTATTGGGAGGTGAGTGGAGATGCTGAGGATGGGTTTCTGCAGGTTGTGCTATTGGGAGTTGAGTGGAGATGCTGAGGATGGGTTTCTGCAGGTTGTGTTGTTGGGAGGTGAGTGAAGATGCTGAGGATGGGTTTCTGCAGGTTTTGGTATTGGGAGGTGAGTGGAGATGCTGAGGATGGGTTTCTGCAGGTTGTGTAATTGGAAGGTGAGTGGAGATGCTGAGGATGGGTTTCTGCAGGTTGTGTTGTTGGGAGGTGAGTGAAGATGCTGAGGATGGGTTTCTGCAGGTTTTGGTATTGGGAGGTGAGTGGAGATGCTGAGGATGGGTTTCTGCAGGTTGTGTAATTGGAAGGTGAGTGGAGATGCTGAGGATGGGTTTCTGCAGGTTGTGTTATTGGGAGGTGAGTGGAGATGCTGAGGATGGGTGTCTGCAGGTTGTGCTATTGGTAGGTGAGTGGAGATGCTGAGGGTCGGTTCTGCAGGTTGTGTTATTGGGAGGTGAGTGGAGATGCTGAGGATGGATTTCTGCAGGTTGTGTTGTTGGGAGGTGAGTAAAGATGCTGAGGATGGGTTTCTGCAGGTTTTGGTATTGGGAGGTGAGTGGAGATGCTGAGGATGGGTTTCTGCAGGTTGTGCTATTGGGAGTTGAGTGGAGATGCTGTGGATGGGTTTCTGCAGGTTGTGTTATTGGGAGGTGAGTTAAGATGCTGAGGATGGGTTTCTGCAGGTTGTGTAATTGGGAGGTGAGTGGAGATGCTGAGGATGGGTTTCTGCAGGTTCTGTTATTGGGAGGTGAGTGGTGATGCTGAGGATGGGTTTCATCAGGTTGTGTTATTGGGAGGTGAGTGAAGATGCTGAGGATGGGTTTCTGCAGGTTGTGTTATTGGCAGGTGAGTGGAGGTGCTGAGGGTGGGTTTCTGCAGGTTGTGTTATTGGGAGGTGGGTGAAGATGCTGAGGATGGGTTTCTGCAGGTCGTGTTATTGGGAGGTGAGTGGAGATGCTGAGGATGGGTTTCTGCAGGTTGTGTTATTGGGAGGTGAGTGAAGATGCTGAGGATGGTTTTCTGCAGGTTGTGTGATTGGGAGGTTAGTGAAGATGCTGAGGATGGGTTTCTGCAGGTTGTGTGATTGGGAGGTTAGTGAAGATGCTGAGGATGGGTTTCTGCAGGTTGTGTTACTGGGAGGTGAGTGGAGATACTGAGGATGGGTTTCTGCAGGTTGTGTTATTGGGAGGTGGGTGAAGATGCTGAGGATGGGTTTCTGCAGGTTGTGTCATTGGAAGGTGAGTGGAGATGCTGAGGATGGGTTCCTGCAGGTTGTGTTATTGGAAGGTTAGTGGAGATGCTGTGGATGGGTTCCTGCAGGTTGTGTTATTGGAAGGTTAGTGGAGATGCTGAGGATGGGTTTCTGCAGGTTGTGTTATTGGGAGGTTAGTGAAGATGCTGAGGATGGGTTTCTGCAGGTTGTGTTATTGGGAGGTGAGTGGTGATGCTGAGGATGGGTTTCTGCAGGTTGTGTTATTGGGAGGTGAGTGAAGATGCTGAGGATGGGTTTCTGCAGGTTGTGTTATTGGGAGGTGAGTGAAGATGCTGAGGATGGGTTTCTGCAGGTTGTGTTATTGGGAGGTGAGTGAAGATGCTGAGGATGGGTTCCTGCAGGTTGTGTTATTGGAAGGTTAGTGGAGATGCTGAGGATGGGTTTCTGCAGGTTGTGTTATTGGGAGGTGAGTGAAGATGCTGAGGATGGGTTTCTGCAGGTTGTGTTATTGGAAGGTGAGTGGAGATGCTGAGGATGGGTTTCTGCAGGTTGTGTTATTGGGAGGTTAGTGAAGACGCTGAGGATGGGTTTCTGCAGGTTGTGTTATTGGGAGGTGAGTGGAGATGCTGAGGATGGTTTTCTGCAGATTGTGTTATTGGAAGGTTAGTGATGATGCTGAGGATGGGTTTCTGCAGGTTGTGTAATTGGAAGGTGAGTGGAGATGCTGAGGATGGGTTTCTGCAGGTTGTGTTATTGGGAGGTGAGTGGAGATGCTGAGGATGGGTGTCTGCAGGTTGTGCTATTGGTAGGTGAGTGGAGATGCTGAGGGTCGGTTCTGCAGGTTGTGTTATTGGGAGGTGAGTGGAGATGCTGAGGATGGGTTTCTGCAGGTTGTGTTGTTGGGAGGTGAGTAAAGATGCTGAGGATGGGTTTCTGCAGGTTTTGGTATTGGGAGGTGAGTGGAGATGCTGAGGATGGGTTTCTGCAGGTTGTGCTATTGGGAGTTGAGTGGAGATGCTGTGGATGGGTTTCTGCAGGTTGTGTTATTGGGAGGTGAGTTAAGATGCTGAGGATGGGTTTCTGCAGGTTGTGTAATTGGGAGGTGAGTGGAGATGCTGAGGATGGGTTTCTGCAGGTTCTGTTATTGGGAGGTGAGTGGTGATGCTGAGGATGGGTTTCATCAGGTTGTGTTATTGGGAGGTGAGTGAAGATGCTGAGGATGGGTTTCTGCAGGTTGTGTTATTGGGAGGTGAGTGGAGGTGCTGAGGGTGGGTTTCTGCAGGTTGTGTTATTGGGAGGTGGGTGAAGATGCTGAGGATGGGTTTCTGCAGGTCGTGTTATTGGGAGGTGAGTGGAGATGCTGAGGATGGGTTTCTGCAGGTTGTGTTATTGGGAGGTGAGTGAAGATGCTGAGGATGGTTTTCTGCAGGTTGTGTGATTGGGAGGTTAGTGAAGATGCTGAGGATGGGTTTCTGCAGGTTGTGTTATTGGGAGGTGAGTGGTGATGCTGAGGATGGGTTTCTGCAGGTTGTGTTATTGGGAGGTGGGTGAAGATGCTGAGGATGGGTTTCTGCAGGTTGTGTTATTGGGAGGTGAGTGAAGATGCTGAGGATGGGTTTCTGCAGGTTGTGTTACTGGGAGGTGAGTGGAGATACTGAGGATGGGTTTCTGCAGGTTGTGTTATTGGGAGGTGGGTGAAGATGCTGAGGATGGGTTTCTGCAGGTTGTGTCATTGGAAGGTGAGTGGAGATGCTGAGGATGGGTTCCTGCAGGTTGTGTTATTGGAAGGTTAGTGGAGATGCTGTGGATGGGTTCCTGCAGGTTGTGTTATTGGAAGGTTAGTGGAGATGCTGAGGATGGGTTTCTGCAGGTTGTGTTATTGGGAGGTTAGTGAAGATGCTGAGGATGGGTTTCTGCAGGTTGTGTTATTGGGAGGTGAGTGGTGATGCTGAGGATGGGTTTCTGCAGGTTGTGTTATTGGGAGGTGAGTGAAGATGCTGAGGATGGGTTTCTGAAGGTTGTGTTATTGGGAGGTGAGTGAAGATGCTGAGGATGGGTTTCTGCAGGTTGTGTTATTGGGAGGTGAGTGAAGATGCTGAGGATGGGTTCATGCAGGTTGTGTTATTGGAAGGTTAGTGGAGATGCTGAGGATGGGTTTCTGCAGGTTGTGTTATTGGGAGGTGAGTGAAGATGCTGAGGATGGGTTTCTGCAGGTTGTGTTATTGGAAGGTGAGTGGAGATGCTGAGGATGGGTTTCTGCAGGTTGTGTTATTGGGAGGTTAGTGAAGACGCTGAGGATGGGTTTCTGCAGGTTGTGTTATTGGGAGGTGAGTGGAGATGCTGAGAATGGTTTTCTGCAGATTGTGTTATTGGAAGGTTAGTGATGATGCTGAGGATGGGTTTCTGCAGGTTGTGTTATTGGGAAGTGATTGGAGATGCTGAGGATGGGTTTCTGCAGGTTGTGTTATTGGCAGGTGAGTGGAGATGCTGAGGATGGGTCTCTGCAGGTTGTGTTATTGGGAGGTGTGTGGAGACGCTGAGGATGGGTTTCTGCAGTTTGTGTTATTGGGAGGTGGGTGAAGATGCTGAGGATGGGTTTCTGCAGGTTGTGTTATTGGGAGGTGAGTGAAGATGCTGAGGATGGGTTTCTGCAGGTTGTGTTACTGGGAGGTGAGTGGAGATACTGAGGATGGGTTTCTGCAGGTTGTGTTATTGGGAGGTTAGTGAAGATGCTGAGGATGGGTTTCTGCAGTTTGTTTTATTGGGAGGTGGGTGAAGATGCTGAGGATGGGTTTCTGCAGGTTGTGTAATTGGGAGGTGAGTGAAGATGCTGAGGATGGGTTTCTGCAGGTTGTGTTATTGGGAGGTGAGTGGAAATACTGAGGATGGGTTTCTGCAGGTTGTGTTATTGGGAGGTTAGTGAAGATGCTGAGGATGGGTTTCTGCAGTTTGTGTTATTGGGAGGTGGCTGAAGATGCTGAGGATGGGTTTCTGCAGGTTGTGTTATTGGGAGGTGAGTGAAGATGCTGAGGATGGGTTTCTGAAGGTTGTGTTATTGGGAGGTGAGTGAAGATGCTGAGGATGGGTTTCTGCAGGTTGTGTTATTGGAAGGTTAGTGGAGATGCTGAGGATGGGTTTCTGCAGGTTGTGTTATTGGGAGGTGAGTGAAGATGCTGAGGATGGGTTTCTGCAGGTTGTGTTATTGGAAGGTGAGTGGAGATGCTGAGGATGGGTTTCTGCAGGTTATGTTATTGGGAGGTGAGTGAAGATGCTGAGGATGGGTTTCTGCAGGTTGTGTTATTGGGAGGTGATTGGAGACGCTGAGGATGGGTTTCTGCAGGTTGTGTTATTGGGGGGTGAGTGGAGATGCTGAGGATGGGTTTCTGCAGGTTGCGTTATTGGGAGGTTAGTGAAGATGCTGAGGATGCGTTTCTGCAGGTTGTGTTATTTGGAGGTGAGTGAAGATGCTGAGGATGTGTTTCTGCAGGTTGTGTTATTGTGAGGTGAGTGGAGGTGCTGAGGATGGGTTTCTGCAGGTTGTGTTATTGGGAGGTGAGTGAAGATGCTGAGGATAGGTTTCTGCAGGTTGTGTTATTGGGAGCTGAGTGAAGATGCTGAGGATGGGTTTCTGCAGGTTGTGCTATTGGAAGGTGAGTGGAGATGATGAGGATGGGTTTCTGCAGGTTATGTTATTGGGAGGTGAGTGAAGATGCTGAGGATGGGTTTCTGCAGGTTGTGTTATTGGGAGGTGATTGGAGACGCTGAGGATGGGTTTCTGCAGGTTGTGTTATTGGGGGGTGAGTGGAGATGCTGAGGATGGGTTTCTGCAGGTTGCGTTATTGGGAGGTTAGTGAAGATGCTGAGGATGCGTTTCTGCAGGTTGTGTTATTTGGAGGTGAGTGAAGATGCTGAGGATGTGTTTCTGCAGGTTGTGTTATTGTGAGGTGAGTGGAGGTGCTGAGGATGGGTTTCTGCAGGTTGTGTTATTGGGAGGTGAGTGAAGATGCTGAGGATAGGTTTCTGCAGGTTGTGTTATTGGGAGCTGAGTGAAGATGCTGAGGATGGGTTTCTGCAGGTTGTGCTATTGGAAGGTGAGTGGAGATGATGAGGATGGGTTTCTGCAGGTTGTGTTATTGGGAGGTTAGTGAAGATGCTGAGGATGGGTTTCTGCAGGTTGTGTTATTGGGAGGTGAGTGGAGATGCTGAGGATGGGTTTCTGCAGGTTGTGTTATTGGGAGGTGAGTGAAGATGCTGAGAATGGGTTTCTGCAGGTTGTGTTATTGGGAGATGAGTGGAGATGCTGAGGATGGGTTTCTGCAGGTTGTGTTATTGGGAGGTGAGTGGAGATTTTGAGGATGGGTTTCTGCAGGTTGTGTTATTGGAAGGTTAGTGAATATGTTGTAGATGGGTTTCTGCAGGTTGTGTTATTGGAAGGTGAGTGAAGATGCTGAGGATGGGTTTCTGCAGGTTGTGTTATTGGGAGGTGAGTGGAGATGCTGAGGATGGGTTTCTGCAGGTTGTGTTATTGGGATGTGAGTGGAGATGCTGAGGATGGGTTTCTGCAGGTTGTGTTATTGGAAGGTGAGTGAAGATGCTGAGGCTGGGTTTCTGCAGGTTGTATTATTGGGAGGTGAGTGAAGATGCTGAGGATGGGTTTCTGCAGTTTGTGTTATTGGGAGGTGAGTGGAGATGCTGTGGATGGGTTTCTGCAGGTTGTGTTATTGGGAGGTGAGTGGAGATGCTGAGGATGGGTTTCTGCAGGATGTGTTATTGGAAGGTGAGTGGAGATGCTGAGGATGGGTTTCTGCAGGTTGTGTTATTGGGAGGTGAGTGGAGATGCTGAGGATGGGTTTCTGCAGGTTGTGTTATTGGGAGGTGAGTGGAGATGCTGATGATGGGTTTCTGCAGGTTGTGTTATTGGGAGGTTAGTGGAGATGCTGAGGATGGGTTTCTGCAGGTTGTGTTGTGAGCTGTTGCAGACATTAAGGGAGAATAGATAATTTGGTGAGTCAGCTCTGAACGAGATCTGGGGCTGTAGTTACCGTGAATGTGGGTCCGGAACATGACCAACAAATGGAGCAAAGGCTGCAGAGAGAGAAGAGCCGAACAAATAGAGGAGAATGGTCTCTGTACCAACATCTTGGGGAATTTCAAGGAGACTTTACCAACCTGCTCCTAACGCAGAAGGAGCTGGTTACAGAACGGTGTCGCCTCCTTCAGCACGGCCTGGAGCCTGACACCAGGCTGTGGATGGTCCTGTCAAATCTGATATAACAAGGAGCTGGTTACAGAACGGTGTCGCCTCCTTCAGCACGGCCTGGAGCCTGACACCAGTCTGTGGGTGGTCATGTCAAATCTGATACAACAAGGAGCTGGTTACAGAACGGTGTCGCCTCCTTCAGCACGGCCTCGAGCCTGACACCAGGCTGTGGATGGTCCTGTCAAATCTGGTATAACAAGGAGCTGGTTACAGAACGGTGTCGCCTCCTTCAGCACGGCCTGGAGCCTGACACCAGGCTGTGGATGGTCCTGTCAAATCTGGTATAACAAGGAGCTGGTTACAGAACGGTGTCGCCTCCTTCAGCACGGCCTGGAGCCTGACACCAGGCTGTGGATGGTCCTGTCAAATCTGATATAACAAGGAGCTGGTTACAGAACGGTGTCGCCTCCTTCAGCACGGCCTGGAGCCTGACACCAGGCCGTGGATGGCCTGTCAAATCTGATACAACAAGGTGCTGGTTACAGAATGGTGTCGCCTCCTTCAGCACGGCCTGGAGCCTGACACCAGGCTGTGGATGGTCGTGTCAAATCTGATATAACAAGGAGCTGGTTACAGAACGGTGTCGCCTCCTTCAGCACGGCCTGGAGTCTTACACCAGGCTGTGGATGCTCCTGTCAAATCTGATATAACAAGGAGCTGGTTACAGAACGGTGTCGCCTCCTTCAGCACGGCCTGGAGCCTGACACCAGGCTGTGTATGGTCCTGTCAAATCTGATATAACAAGGAGGTGGTTACAGAACGGTGTCACCTCCTTCAGCACGGCCTGGAGCCTGACACAAGGCTGTGGATGGTCCTGTCAAATCTGATATAACAAGGAGCTGGTTACAGAACGGTGTCGCCTCCTTCAGCACGGCCTGGAGCCTGACACCAGGCTGTGGCTGGTCTGTCAAATCTGATACAACAAGGAGCTGGTTACAGAATGGTGTCGCTTCCTTCAGCACGGCCTGGAGACTGACACCAGTCTGTGGATGGTCCTGTCAAATCTGATATAACAAGGAGCAGGTTACAGAACGGTGTCGCCTCCTTCAGCACGGCCTGGAGCCTGACACCAAGCTGTGGATGGTCCTGTCAAATCTGATATAACAAGGAGCAGGTTACAGAACGGTGTCGCCTCCTTCAGCACGGCCTGGAGCCTGACACCAGGCTGTGGATGGTCCTGTCAAATCTGATATAACAAGATGCTGGTTACAGAACGGTGTCGCCTCCTTCAGCACGGCCAGGAGCCTGACACCAGGCTGTGGATGGTCCTGTCAAATCTGATATAACAAAGAGCTGGTTACAGAACGGTGTCACCTCCTTCAGCACGGCCTGGAGCCTGACACCAGGCTGGGGATGGTCCTGTCAAATCAGATATAACAAGGAGCTGGTTACAGAACGGTATCACCTCCTTCAGCACGGCCTGGAGCCTGACACCAGGCTGTGGATGGTCCTGTCAAATCTGACATAACAAGGAGCTGGTTACAAAACGATGTCGCCTCCTTCAGCGCGGCCTGGAGCCTGACACCAGGCTGTGGATGGTCCTGTCAAATCTGATACAACAAGGTGCTGGTTACAGAACGGTATCACCTCCTTCAGCACGGCCTGGAGCCTGACACCAGGCTGTGGATGGTCCTGTCAAGTCTGACATAACAAGGAGCTGGTTACAGAACGATGTCGCCTCCTTCAACACGGCCTGGAGCCTGACACCAGGCTGTGGATGGTCCTGTCAAATCTGATATAACAAGGAGCTGGTTATAGAACGATGTCGCCTCCTTCAGCACGGCCTGGAGCCTGACACCAGGCTGTGGATGGTCCTGTCAAATCTGATACAACAAGGTGCTGGTTACAGAACGGTATCACCTCCTTCAGCACGGCCTGGAGTCTGACACCAAGCTGTGGATGGTCCTGTCAAATCTGACATAACAAGGAGCTGGTTACAGAACGATGTCGCCTCCTTCAGCATGGCCTGGAGCCTGACACCAGGCTGTGGATGGTCCTGTCAAATCTGATTTAACAAGGAGCTGGTTACAGAACGGTGTCGCCTCCTTCAGCACGGCCTGGAGCCTGACACCAGGCTGTGGAAGGTCCTGTCAAATCTGATATAACAAGGAGCTGGTTACAGAACAGTGTCGCTTCCTTCAGCACGGCCTGGAGCCTGACACCAGGCTGTGGATGGTCCTGA
This sequence comes from Scyliorhinus torazame, assembly GCF_047496885.1. Lineage (NCBI taxonomy): Eukaryota > Metazoa > Chordata > Chondrichthyes > Carcharhiniformes > Scyliorhinidae > Scyliorhinus > Scyliorhinus torazame. Next base: position 74,377,508 of record NC_092729.1, on the reverse strand, counting down.
CAAATCTGATACAACAAGGTGCTGGTTACAGAAGGGGGTCACCTCCTTCAGCACGGCCTGGTGCCTGACACCAGGCTGTGCATGGTCCTGTCAAATCTGATATAACACGGTGCTGGTTACAGAACGGTGTCGCCTCCTTCAGCACGGCCTGGAGCCTGACACCAGGCTGTGGATGGTCCTGTCAAATCTGATATAACAAGCAGCTGGTTACAGAACGGTGTTGCCTCCTTCAGCACGGCCTGGAGCCTGACACCAGGCTGTGGATGGTCCTGTCAAATCTGATATAACAAGGAGCTGGTTACAGAACGGTGTCGCCTCCTTCAGCACGGCCTGGAGCCTGACACCAGGCTGTGTGTGGTCCTGTCAAATCTGATATAACAAGGTGCTGGTTACAGAACGGTTTCGCCTCCTTCAGCATGGCCTGGAGCCTGACACCAGGCTGTGGATGGTCCTGTCAAATCTGATATAACAAGGAGCTGGTTACAGAACGGTGTCGCCTCCTTCAGCACGGCCTGGAGCCTGACACCAGGCTGTGGATGGGCCTGTTAAATCTGATATAACAAGGAGCTGGTTACAGAACGGTGTCGCCTCCTTCAGCACGGTCTGGAGCCTGACACCAGGCTGTGGATGGTCCTGTCAAATCTGATATAACAAGGAGCTGGTTACAGAACGGTGTCGCCTCCTTCTGCACGGCCTGGAGCCTGACACCAGGCTGTGGATGGTCCTGTCAAATCTGCTACAACAAGGAGCTGGTGACAGAACGGTGTCGCCTCCTTCAGCACGGCCTGGAGCCTGACACCAGGCTGTGGATGGTCCTGTCAAATCTGATATAACAAGGAGCTGGTTACAGAACGGTGTCGCCTCCTTCAGCACGGCCTGGATCCTGACACCAGGCTGTGGATTGTCCTGTCAAATCTGATATAACAAGGTTCTGGTTACAGAACGGTGTCGCCTCCTTCAGCAAGGCCTGGAGCCTGACACCAGGCTGTGGATGGCCCTGTCAAATCTGGTACAGCAAGGAGCTGGTTACAGAACGGTGTCGCCTCCTTCAGCACGGCCTGGAGCCTGACACCAGGCTGTGGATGGTCCTGTCAAATCTGATATAACAAGGACCTGCTTACAGAACGGTGTCACCTCCTTCAGCACGGCCTGGAGCCTGACACCAGGCTGTGGATAGTCCTGTCGTATCTGATATAACAAGGAGCTGGTTACAGAACGGTGTCACCTCCTTCAGCACGGCCTGGACCCTGACACCAGGCTGTGGATGGTCCTGTCAAATCTGATACAAAAAGGAGCTGGTTACAGAACGGTGTCACCTCCTTCAGCACGGCCTGGAGCCTGACACCAGGCTGTGGATTGTCCTGTCAAATCTGATATAACAAGGTGCTGGTTACAGAACGGTGTTGCCTCCTTCAGCACGGCCTGGAGCCTGACACCAGGCTGTGGATGGTCCTGTCTAATCTGATACAACAAGGAGCTGGTTACAGAACGGTGTCGCCTCCTTCAGCACGGCCTGGAGCCTGAGACCAGGCTGTGGATGGTCCTGTCAAATCTGATATAACAAGGAGCAGGTTACAGAACGGTGTCGCCTCCTTCAGCACGGCCTGGAGCCTGACACCAGGCTGTGGATGGTCCTGTCAAATCTGATATTACAAGGAGCTGGTTACAGAACGGTGTCGCCTCCTTCAGCACGGCCTGGAGCCTGACACCAGGCTGTGGATGGTCCTGTCAAATCTGATATAACAAGGAGCTGGTTACAGAACGGTGTCACTTCCGTCAGCACGGCCTGGAGCCTGACACCAGGCTGTGGATGGTCCTGTCAAATCTGATATAACAAGGAGCTGGTTACAGAACGGTGTCACCTCCTTCAGCACGGCCTGGAGCCTGACACCAGGCCGTGGATGGTCCTGTCAAATCTGATAAAAAAGGAGCTGGTTACAGAACGGTGTCACCTCCTTCAGCACGGCCTGGAGCCTGACACCAGGCTGTGGTTGGTCCTGTCAAACCTGATATAACAAGGAGCTGGTTACAGAACGGTGTCGCCTCCTTCAGCACGGCCTGGAGCCTGACACCAGGCTGTGGATGGTCCTGTCAAATCTGATATAACACGGAGCTGGTTACAGAAAGGTGTCGCCTCCTTCAGCACGGCCTGGAGCCTGACACCAGGCTGTGGATGGTCCTGTCAAATCTGATAAAACAAGGAGCTGGTTACTGAACGGTGTCGCCTCCTTCAGCACGGCATGGAGCCTGACACCAGGCTGTGGATGGTCCTGTCAAATCTGATATAACAAGGAGCTGGTTACAGAACGGTGTCGCCTCCTTCAGCACGGCCTGGAGCCTGACACCAGGCTGTGGATGGTCCTGTCAAATCTGATATAACAAGGAGCTGGTTACAGAACGGTGTCACCTCCTTCAGCACGGCCTGGAGCCTGACACCAGGCTGTGGATGGTCCTGTCAAATCTGATATAACAAGGAGCTGGTTACAGAACGGTGTCGCCTCCTTCAGCACGGCCTGGAGCCTGACACCAGGCTGTGGATGGTCCTGTCCAATCTGATATAACAAGGTCCTGGTTACAGAACGGTGTCGCCTCCTTCAGCACGGCCTGGAGCCTGACACCAGGCTGTGGATGGTCCTGTCAAATCTGATATAACAAGGAGCTGGTTACAGAACGGTGTCGCCTCCTTCAGCACGGCCTGGAGCATGACACCAGGCTGTGGATGGTCCTGTCAAATCTGATAAATCAAGGAGCTGGTTACAGAACGGTGTCGCCTCCTTCAGCACGGCCTGGAGCCTGACACCAGGCTGTGGATGGTCCTGTCTAATCTGATATAACAAGGTGCTGGTTACAGAACGGTGTCGCATCCTTCAGCACGGCCTGGAGCCTGACACCAGGCTGTGGATGGTCCTGTCAAATCTGATATAACAAGGAGCTGGTTACAGAACGGTGTCGCCTCCTTCAGCACGGCCTGGAGCCTGACACAAGGCTGTGGATGGTCCTGTCAAATCTGATATAACAAGGACCTCGTTACAGAACGGTGTCGCCTCCTTCAGCACGGCCTGGAGCCTGACACCAGGCTGTGGATAGTCCTGTCGTATCTGATATAACAAGGAGCTGGTTACAGAACGGTGTCGCCTCCTTCAGCACGGCTTGGAGCCTGACACCAGGCTGTGGATGGTCCTGTCAAATCTGATACAACAAGGTGCTGGTTACAGAACGGTGTCGCCTCCTTCAGCACGGCCTGGAGCCTGACAGCAGGCTGTGGATGGTCCTGTCAAATCTGATACAACAAGGTGCTGGTTACAGAACGGTGTCACCTCCTTCAGCACGGCCTGGAGCCTGACACCAGTCTGTGGATGGTCCTGTCAAATCTGATATAACAAGGTGCTGGTTACAGAACGGTGTCGCCTCCTTCAGCACGGCCTGGAGCCTGACACCAGGCTGTGGATAGTCCTGTCGTATCTGATATAACAAGGTGCTGGTTACAGAACGGTGTCGCCTCCTTCAGCACGGCCTGGATCCTGACACCAGGCTGTGGATGGTCCTGTCAAATCTGATACAACAAGGTGCTGGTTACAGAACGGTGTCGCATCCTTCAGCACGGCCTGGAGCCTGACACCAGGCTGTGGATGGTCCTGTCAAATCTGATATAACAAGGACCTCGTTACAGTACGGTGTCGCCTCCTTCAGCACGGCCTGGAGCTTGACACCAGGCTGTGGATAGTCCTGTCGTATCTGATATAACAAGGAGCTGGTTACAGAACGGTGTCGCCTCCTTCAGCACGGCCTGGATCCTGACACCAGGCTGTGGATGATCCTGTCAAATCTGATACAACAAGGTGCTGGTTACAGAACGGTGTCACCTCCTTCAGCACGGCCTGGAGCCTGACACCAGGCTGTGGATAGTCCTGTCGTATCTGATATAACAAGGAGCTGGTTACAGAACGGTGTCGCCTCCTTCAGCACGGCCTGGAGCCTGACACCAGGCTGTGGATGGTCCTGTCAAATCTGATATAACAAGGAGCTGGTTACAGAACGGTGTCGCCTCCTTCAGCACGGCCTGGAGCCTGACACCAGGCTGTGGATAGTCGTGTCGTATCTGATATAACAAGGTGCTGGTGACAGAACGGTGTCACCTCCTTCAGCACGGCCTGGATCCTGACACCAGGCTGTGGATAGTCCTGTCGTATCTGATATAACAAGGAGCTGGTTACAGAACGGTGTCGCCTCCTTCAGCACGGCCTGGATCCTGACACCAGGCTGTGGATTGTCCTGTCAAATCTGATATAACAAGGTGCTGGTTACAGAACGGTGTCGCCTCCTTCAGCACGGCCTGGAGCCTGACACCAGGCTGTGGATGGTCCTGTCAAATCTGATATAACAAGGACCTGGTTACAGAACGGTGTCGCCTCCTTCAGCACGGCCTGGAGCCTGACACCAGGCTGTGGATGGTCCTGTCAAATCAGATACAACAAGGAGCTGGTTACAGAACGGTGTCACCTCCTTCAGCACGGCCTGGAGCCTGACACCAGGCTGTGGATGGTCCTGTCAAATCTGGTATAACAAGGTGCTGGTTACAGAACGGTGTCACCTCCGTCAGCACGGCCTGGAGCCTGACACCAGGCTGTGGATGGTCCTGTCAAATCTGATATAACAAGGTGCTGGTTACAGAACGGTGTCGCCTCCTTCAGCACGGCCTGGAGCCTGACACCAGGCTGTGGATGGTCCTGTCAAATCTGATATAACAAGGAGCTGGTTACAGAACGGTGTCGCCTCCTTCAGCACGGCCTGGAGCCTGACACCAGGCTGTGGATAGTCGTGTCGTATCTGATATAACAAGGTGCTGGTTACAGAACGGTGTCACCTCCTTCAGCACGGCCTGGAGCCTGACACCAGGCTGTGGATGGTCCTGTCAAATCTGATATAACAAGGAGCTGGTTACAGAACGGTGTCGCCTCCTTCAGCACGGCCTGGAGCCTGAGACCAGGCTGTGGATGGTCCTGTCAAATCTGATATAACAAGGAGCAGGTTACAGAACGGTGTCGCCTCCTTCAGCACGGCCTGGAGCCTGACACCAGGCTGTGGATGGTCCTGTCAAATCTGATATTACAAGGAGCTGGTTACAGAACGGTGTCGCCTCCTTCAGCACGGCCTGGAGCCTGACACCAGGCTGTGGATGGTCCTGTCAAATCTGATATAACAAGGAGCTGGTTACAGAACGGTGTCACTTCCGTCAGCACGGCCTGGAGCCTGACACCAGGCTGTGGATGGTCCTGTCAAATCTGATATAACAAGGAGCTGGTTACAGAACGGTGTCACCTCCTTCAGCACGGCCTGGAGCCTGACACCAGGCCGTGGATGGTCCTGTCAAATCTGATAAAAAAGGAGCTGGTTACAGAACGGTGTCACCTCCTTCAGCACGGCCTGGAGCCTGACACCAGGCTGTGGTTGGTCCTGTCAAACCTGATATAACAAGGAGCTGGTTACAGAACGGTGTCGCCTCCTTCAGCACGGCCTGGAGCCTGACACCAGGCTGTGGATGGTCCTGTCAAATCTGATATAACACGGAGCTGGTTACAGAAAGGTGTCGCCTCCTTCAGCACGGCCTGGAGCCTGACACCAGGCTGTGGATGGTCCTGTCAAATCTGATAAAACAAGGAGCTGGTTACTGAACGGTGTCGCCTCCTTCAGCACGGCATGGAGCCTGACACCAGGCTGTGGATGGTCCTGTCAAATCTGATATAACAAGGAGCTGGTTACAGAACGGTGTCGCCTCCTTCAGCACGGCCTGGAGCCTGACACCAGGCTGTGGATGGTCCTGTCAAATCTGATATAACAAGGAGCTGGTTACAGAACGGTGTCACCTCCTTCAGCACGGCCTGGAGCCTGACACCAGGCTGTGGATGGTCCTGTCAAATCTGATATAACAAGGAGCTGGTTACAGAACGGTGTCGCCTCCTTCAGCACGGCCTGGAGCCTGACACCAGGCTGTGGATGGTCCTGTCCAATCTGATATAACAAGGTCCTGGTTACAGAACGGTGTCGCCTCCTTCAGCACGGCCTGGAGCCTGACACCAGGCTGTGGATGGTCCTGTCAAATCTGATATAACAAGGAGCTGGTTACAGAACGGTGTCGCCTCCTTCAGCACGGCCTGGAGCATGACACCAGGCTGTGGATGGTCCTGTCAAATCTGATAAATCAAGGAGCTGGTTACAGAACGGTGTCGCCTCCTTCAGCACGGCCTGGAGCCTGACACCAGGCTGTGGATGGTCCTGTCTAATCTGATATAACAAGGTGCTGGTTACAGAACGGTGTCGCATCCTTCAGCACGGCCTGGAGCCTGACACCAGGCTGTGGATGGTCCTGTCAAATCTGATATAACAAGGAGCTGGTTACAGAACGGTGTCGCCTCCTTCAGCACGGCCTGGAGCCTGACACAAGGCTGTGGATGGTCCTGTCAAATCTGATATAACAAGGACCTCGTTACAGAACGGTGTCGCCTCCTTCAGCACGGCCTGGAGCCTGACACCAGGCTGTGGATAGTCCTGTCGTATCTGATATAACAAGGAGCTGGTTACAGAACGGTGTCGCCTCCTTCAGCACGGCTTGGAGCCTGACACCAGGCTGTGGATGGTCCTGTCAAATCTGATACAACAAGGTGCTGGTTACAGAACGGTGTCGCCTCCTTCAGCACGGCCTGGAGCCTGACAGCAGGCTGTGGATGGTCCTGTCAAATCTGATACAACAAGGTGCTGGTTACAGAACGGTGTCACCTCCTTCAGCACGGCCTGGAGCCTGACACCAGTCTGTGGATGGTCCTGTCAAATCTGATATAACAAGGTGCTGGTTACAGAACGGTGTCGCCTCCTTCAGCACGGCCTGGAGCCTGACACCAGGCTGTGGATAGTCCTGTCGTATCTGATATAACAAGGTGCTGGTTACAGAACGGTGTCGCCTCCTTCAGCACGGCCTGGATCCTGACACCAGGCTGTGGATGGTCCTGTCAAATCTGATACAACAAGGTGCTGGTTACAGAACGGTGTCGCATCCTTCAGCACGGCCTGGAGCCTGACACCAGGCTGTGGATGGTCCTGTCAAATCTGATATAACAAGGACCTCGTTACAGTACGGTGTCGCCTCCTTCAGCACGGCCTGGAGCTTGACACCAGGCTGTGGATAGTCCTGTCGTATCTGATATAACAAGGAGCTGGTTACAGAACGGTGTCGCCTCCTTCAGCACGGCCTGGATCCTGACACCAGGCTGTGGATGATCCTGTCAAATCTGATACAACAAGGTGCTGGTTACAGAACGGTGTCACCTCCTTCAGCACGGCCTGGAGCCTGACACCAGGCTGTGGATAGTCCTGTCGTATCTGATATAACAAGGAGCTGGTTACAGAACGGTGTCGCCTCCTTCAGCACGGCCTGGAGCCTGACACCAGGCTGTGGATGGTCCTGTCAAATCTGATATAACAAGGAGCTGGTTACAGAACGGTGTCGCCTCCTTCAGCACGGCCTGGAGCCTGACACCAGGCTGTGGATAGTCGTGTCGTATCTGATATAACAAGGTGCTGGTGACAGAACGGTGTCACCTCCTTCAGCACGGCCTGGATCCTGACACCAGGCTGTGGATAGTCCTGTCGTATCTGATATAACAAGGAGCTGGTTACAGAACGGTGTCGCCTCCTTCAGCACGGCCTGGATCCTGACACCAGGCTGTGGATTGTCCTGTCAAATCTGATATAACAAGGTGCTGGTTACAGAACGGTGTCGCCTCCTTCAGCACGGCCTGGAGCCTGACACCAGGCTGTGGATGGTCCTGTCAAATCTGATATAACAAGGACCTGGTTACAGAACGGTGTCGCCTCCTTCAGCACGGCCTGGAGCCTGACACCAGGCTGTGGATGGTCCTGTCAAATCAGATACAACAAGGAGCTGGTTACAGAACGGTGTCACCTCCTTCAGCACGGCCTGGAGCCTGACACCAGGCTGTGGATGGTCCTGTCAAATCTGGTATAACAAGGTGCTGGTTACAGAACGGTGTCACCTCCGTCAGCACGGCCTGGAGCCTGACACCAGGCTGTGGATGGTCCTGTCAAATCTGATATAACAAGGTGCTGGTTACAGAACGGTGTCGCCTCCTTCAGCACGGCCTGGAGCCTGACACCAGGCTGTGGATGGTCCTGTCAAATCTGATATAACAAGGAGCTGGTTACAGAACGGTGTCGCCTCCTTCAGCACGGCCTGGAGCCTGACACCAGGCTGTGGATAGTCGTGTCGTATCTGATATAACAAGGTGCTGGTTACAGAACGGTGTCACCTCCTTCAGCACGGCCTGGAGCCTGACACCAGGCTGTGGATAGTCCTGTCGTATCTGATGTAACAAGGAGCTGGTTACAGAACGGTGTCGCCTCCTTCAGCACGGCCTGGATCCTGACACCAGGCTGTGGATTGTCCTGTCAAATCTGATATAACAAGGTGCTGGTTACAGAACGGTGTCGCCTCCTTCAGCACGGCCTGGAGCCTGACACCAGGCTGTGGATAGTCCTGTCGTATCTGATATAACAAGGAGCTGGTTACAGAACGGTGTCGCCTCCTTCAGCACGGCCTGGATCCTGACACCAGGCTGTGGATTGTCCTGTCAAATCTGATATAACAAGGTGCTGGTTACAGAACGGTGTCGCCTCCTTCAGCACGGCCTGGAGCCTGACACCAGGCTGTGGATGGTCCTGTCAAATCTGATATAACAAGGACCTGGTTACAGAACGGTGTCGCCTCCTTCAGCACGGCCTGGAGCCTGACACCAGGCTGTGGATGGTCCTGTCAAATCTGATACAACAAGGAGCTGGTTACAGAACGGTGTCACCTCCGTCAGCACGGCCTGGAGCCTGACAACAGGCTGTGGATGGTCCTGTCAAATCTGATATAACAAGGAGCTGGTTACAGAACGGTGTCGCCTCCTTCAGCACGGCCTGGAGCCTGACACCAGGCTGTGGATGGTCCTGTCAAATCTGATATAACAAGGTGCTGGTTACAGAACGGTGTCGCCTCCTTCAGCACGGCCTGGAGCCTGACACCAGTCTGTGGGTGGTCATGTCAAATCTGATATAACAAGGAGCTGGTTACAGAACGGTGTCGCCTCCTTCAGCACGGCCTGGAGCCTGACACCAGTCTGTGGGTGGTCATGTCAAATCTGATATAACAAGGAGCTGGTTACAGAACGGTGTCGCCTCCTTCAGCACGGCCTGGAGCCTGACACCAGGCTGTGGATGGTCCTGTCAAATCTGATATAACACGGAGCTGGTTACAGAACGGTGTCACCTCCTTCAGCGCGGCCTGGAGCCTGACACCAGGCTGTGGATGGTCCTGTCAAATCTGATATAACAAGGAGCTGGTTACAGAACGGTGTCGCCTCCTTCAGCACGGCCTGGAGCCTGACACCAGGCTGTGGATGGTCCTGTCAAATCTGATATAACAAGGAGCTGGTTACAGAACGGTGTCACTTCCGTCAGCACGGCCTGGAGCCTGACACCAGGCTGTGGATGGTCCTGTCAAATCTGATATAACAAGGAGCTGGTTACAGAACGGTGTCGCCTCCTTCAGCATGGCCTGGAGCCTGACATCAGGCTGTGGATGGTCCTGTCAAATCTGATATAACAAGGAGCTGGTTACAGAACGGTATCAGCTCCTTCAGCACGGCCTCGAGCCTGACACCAGGCTGTGGATGGTCCTGTCAAATCTGACATAACAAGGAGCTGGTTACAGAACGATGTCGCCTCCTTCAGCACGGCCTGGAGCCTGACACCAGGCTGTGGATGGTCCTGTCAAATCTGATAAAAAAGGAGCTGTTTACAGAACGGTGTCACCTCCTTCAGCACGGCCTGGAGCCTGACACCAGATGTGGTTGGTCCTGTCAAACCTGATATAACAAGGAGCTGGATACAGAACGGTGTCGCCTCCTTCAGCACGGCCTGGAGCCTGACACCAGGCTGTGGATGGTCCTGTCAAATCTGATACAACAAGGTGCTGGTTACAGAATGGTGTCTCCTTCTTCAGCACGGCCTGGAGCCTGACACCAGGCTGTAGATGGTCCTGTCAAATCTGATATAACAAGGTGCTGGTTACAGAAAGGTGTGGCCTCCTTCAGCACGGCCTGGACCCTAACACCAGGCTGTGGATGGTCCTGTCAAATCTGATACAACAAGGTGCTGGTTACAGAACGGTGTCACCTCCTTCAGCACGGCCTGGAGCCTGACACCAGGCTGTGGATGGTCCTATCAAATCTGATATAACAAGGAGCTGGTTACAGAACGGTGTCGCCTCCTTCAGCACGGCCTGGAGCCTGACACCAGGCTGTGGATGGTCCTGTCAAATCTGATATAACAAAGAGCTGGTTACAGAACGGTGTTGCCTCCTTCAGCACGGCCTGGAGCCTGACACCAGGCTGTGGATGGTCCTGTCAAATCTGATATAACAAGGAGCTGGTTACAGAACGGTGTCGCCTCCTTCAGCACGGCCTGGAGCCTGACACCAGGCTGTGGATGGGCCTGTCAAATCTGATATAACAAGGACCTCGTTACAGAACGGTGTCGCCTCCTTCAGCACGGCCTGGAGCTTGACACCAGGCTGTGGATAGTCCTGTCGTATCTGATATAACAAGGAGCTGGTTACAGAACGGTGTCGCCTCCTTCAGCACGGCCTGGATCCTGACACCAGGCTGTGGATGATCCTGTCAAATCTGATACAACAAGGTGCTGGTTACAGAACGGTGTCACCTCCTTCAGCACGGCCTGGAGCCTGACACCAGGCTGTGGATAGTCCTGTCGTATCTGATATAACAAGGAGCTGGTTACAGAACGGTGTCGCCTCCTTCAGCACGGCCTGGAGCCTGACACCAGGCTGTGGATGGTCCTGTCAAATCTGATATAACAAGGAGCTGGTTACAGAACGGTGTCGCCTCCATCAGCACGGCCTGGAGCCTGACACCAGGCTGTGGATAGTCGTGCCGTATCTGATATAACAAGGTGCTGGTGACAGAACGGTGTCACCTCCTTCAGCACGGCCTGGATCATGACACCAGGCTGTGGATAGTCCTGTCGTATCTGATATAACAAGGAGCTGGTTACAGAACGGTGTCGCCTCCTTCAGCACGGCCTGGATCCTGACACCAGGCTGTGGATTGTCCTGTCAAATCTGATATAACAAGGTGCTGGTTACAGAACGGTGTCGCCTCCTTCAGCACGGCCTGGAGCCTGACACCAGGCTGTGGATGGTCCTGTCAAATCTGATATAACAAGGAGCTGGTTACAGAACGGTGTCGCCTCCTTCAGCACGGCCTGGAGCCTGACACCAGGCTGTGGATGGTCCTGTCAAATCTGATACAACAAGGAGCTGGTTACAGAACGGTGTCACCTCCTTCAGCACGTCCTGGAGCCTGACACCAGGCTGTGGATGGTCCTGTCAAATCTGGTATAACAAGGTGCTGGTTACAGAACGGTGTCACCTCCGTCAGCACGGCCTGGAGCCTGACACCAGGCTGTGGATGGTCCTGTCAAATCTGATATCACAAGGTGCTGGTTACAGAACGGTGTCGCCTCCTTCAGCACGGCCTGGAGCCTGACACCAGGCTGTGGATGGTCCTGTCAAATCTGATATAACAAGGAGCTGGTTACAGAACGGTGTCGCCTCCTTCAGCACGGCCTGGAGCCTGACACCAGGCTGTGGATAGTCGTGTCGTATCTGATATAACAAGGTGCTGGTTACAGAACGGTGTCACCTCCTTCAGCACGGCCTGGAGCCTGACACCAGGCTGTGGATAGTCCTGTCGTATCTGATATAACAAGGAGCTGGTTACAGAACGGTGTCGCCTCCTTCAGCACGGCCTGGATCCTGACACCAGGCTGTGGATTGTCCTGTCAAATCTGATATAACAAGGTGCTGGTTACAGAACGGTGTCGCCTCCTTCAGCACGGCCTGGAGCCTGACACCAGGCTGTGGATGGTCCTGTCAAATCTGATATAACAAGGACCTGGTTACAGAACGGTGTCGCCTCCTTCAGCACGGCCTGGAGCCTGACACCAGGCTGTGGATGGTCCTGTCAAATCTGATACAACAAGGAGCTGGTTTACAGAACGGTGTCACCTCCGTCAGCACGGCCTGGAGCCTGACAACAGGCTGTGGATGGTCCTGTCAAATCTGATATAACAAGGAGCTGGTTACAGAACGGTGTCGCCTCCTTCAGCACGGCCTGGAGCCTGACACCAGGCTGTGGATGGTCCTGTCAAATCTGATATAACAAGGTGCTGGTTACAGAACGGTGTCGCCTCCTTCAGCACGGCCTGGAGCCTGACACCAGTCTGTGGGTGGTCATGTCAAATCTGATATAACAAGGAGCTGGTTACAGAACGGTGTCGCCTCCTTCAGCACGGCCTGGAGCCTGACACCAGTCTGTGGGTGGTCATGTCAAATCTGATATAACAAGGAGCTGGTTACAGAACGGTGTCGCCTCCTTCAGCACGGCCTGGAGCCTGACACCAGGCTGTGGATGGTCCTGTCAAATCTGATATAACACGGAGCTGGTTACAGAACGGTGTCACCTCCTTCAGCGCGGCCTGGAGCCTGACACCAGGCTGTGGATGGTCCTGTCAAATCTGATATAACAAGGAGCTGGTTACAGAACGGTGTCGCCTCCTTCAGCACGGCCTGGAGCCTGACACCAGGCTGTGGATGGTCCTGTCAAATCTGATATAACAAGGAGCTGGTTACAGAACGGTGTCGCCTCCTTCAGCACGGCCTGGAGCCTGACACCAGGCTGTGGATAGTCGTGTCGTATCTGATATAACAAGGTGCTGGTTACAGAACGGTGTCACCTCCTTCAGCACGGCCTGGAGCCTGACACCAGGCTGTGGATAGTCCTGTCGTATCTGATGTAACAAGGAGCTGGTTACAGAACGGTGTCGCCTCCTTCAGCACGGCCTGGATCCTGACACCAGGCTGTGGATTGTCCTGTCAAATCTGATATAACAAGGTGCTGGTTACAGAACGGTGTCGCCTCCTTCAGCACGGCCTGGAGCCTGACACCAGGCTGTGGATGGTCCTGTCAAATCTGATACAACAAGGAGCTGGTTACAGAACGGTGTCACCTCCGTCAGCACGGCCTGGAGCCTGACAACAGGCTGTGGATGGTCCTGTCAAATCTGATATAACAAGGAGCTGGTTACAGAACGGTGTCGCCTCCTTCAGCACGGCCTGGAGCCTGACACCAGGCTGTGGATGGTCCTGTCAAATCTGATATAACAAGGTGCTGGTTACAGAACGGTGTCGCCTCCTTCAGCACGGCCTGGAGCCTGACACCAGTCTGTGGGTGGTCATGTCAAATCTGATATAACAAGGAGCTGGTTACAGAACGGTGTCGCCTCCTTCAGCACGGCCTGGAGCCTGACACCAGTCTGTGGGTGGTCATGTCAAATCTGATATAACAAGGAGCTGGTTACAGAACGGTGTCGCCTCCTTCAGCACGGCCTGGAGCCTGACACCAGGCTGTGGATGGTCCTGTCAAATCTGATATAACACGGAGCTGGTTACAGAACGGTGTCACCTCCTTCAGCGCGGCCTGGAGCCTGACACCAGGCTGTGGATGGTCCTGTCAAATCTGATATAACAAGGAGCTGGTTACAGAACGGTGTCGCCTCCTTCAGCACGGCCTGGAGCCTGACACCAGGCTGTGGATGGTCCTGTCAAATCTGATATAACAAGGAGCTGGTTACAGAACGGTGTCACTTCCGTCAGCACGGCCTGGAGCCTGACACCAGGCTGTGGATGGTCCTGTCAAATCTGATATAACAAGGAGCTGGTTACAGAACGGTGTCGCCTCCTTCAGCATGGCCTGGAGCCTGACATCAGGCTGTGGATGGTCCTGTCAAATCTGATATAACAAGGAGCTGGTTACAGAACGGTATCAGCTCCTTCAGCACGGCCTCGAGCCTGACACCAGGCTGTGGATGGTCCTGTCAAATCTGACATAACAAGGAGCTGGTTACAGAACGATGTCGCCTCCTTCAGCACGGCCTGGAGCCTGACACCAGGCTGTGGATGGTCCTGTCAAATCTGATAAAAAAGGAGCTGTTTACAGAACGGTGTCACCTCCTTCAGCACGGCCTGGAGCCTGACACCAGATGTGGTTGGTCCTGTCAAACCTGATATAACAAGGAGCTGGATACAGAACGGTGTCGCCTCCTTCAGCACGGCCTGGAGCCTGACACCAGGCTGTGGATGGTCCTGTCAAATCTGATACAACAAGGTGCTGGTTACAGAATGGTGTCTCCTTCTTCAGCACGGCCTGGAGCCTGACACCAGGCTGTAGATGGTCCTGTCAAATCTGATATAACAAGGTGCTGGTTACAGAAAGGTGTGGCCTCCTTCAGCACGGCCTGGACCCTAACACCAGGCTGTGGATGGTCCTGTCAAATCTGATACAACAAGGTGCTGGTTACAGAACGGTGTCACCTCCTTCAGCACGGCCTGGAGCCTGACACCAGGCTGTGGATGGTCCTATCAAATCTGATATAACAAGGAGCTGGTTACAGAACGGTGTCGCCTCCTTCAGCACGGCCTGGAGCCTGACACCAGGCTGTGGATGGTCCTGTCAAATCTGATATAACAAAGAGCTGGTTACAGAACGGTGTTGCCTCCTTCAGCACGGCCTGGAGCCTGACACCAGGCTGTGGATGGTCCTGTCAAATCTGATATAACAAGGAGCTGGTTACAGAACGGTGTCGCCTCCTTCAGCACGGCCTGGAGCCTGACACCAGGCTGTGGATGGGCCTGTCAAATCTGATATAACAAGGACCTCGTTACAGAACGGTGTCGCCTCCTTCAGCACGGCCTGGAGCTTGACACCAGGCTGTGGATAGTCCTGTCGTATCTGATATAACAAGGAGCTGGTTACAGAACGGTGTCGCCTCCTTCAGCACGGCCTGGATCCTGACACCAGGCTGTGGATGATCCTGTCAAATCTGATACAACAAGGTGCTGGTTACAGAACGGTGTCACCTCCTTCAGCACGGCCTGGAGCCTGACACCAGGCTGTGGATAGTCCTGTCGTATCTGATATAACAAGGAGCTGGTTCCAGAACGGTGTCGCCTCCTTCAGCACGGCCTGGAGCCTGACACCAGGCTGTGGATGGTCCTGTCAAATCTGATATAACAAGGAGCTGGTTACAGAACGGTGTCGCCTCCATCAGCACGGCCTGGAGCCTGACACCAGGCTGTGGATAGTCGTGTCGTATCTGATATAACAAGGTGCTGGTGACAGAACGGTGTCACCTCCTTCAGCACGGCCTGGATCATGACACCAGGCTGTGGATAGTCCTGTCGTATCTGATATAACAAGGAGCTGGTTACAGAACGGTGTCGCCTCCTTCAGCACGGCCTGGATCCTGACACCAGGCTGTGGATTGTCCTGTCAAATCTGATATAACAAGGTGCTGGTTACAGAACGGTGTCGCCTCCTTCAGCACGGCCTGGAGCCTGACACCAGGCTGTGGATGGTCCTGTCAAATCTGATATAACAAGGACCTGGTTACAGAACGGTGTCGCCTCCTTCAGCACGGCCTGGAGCCTGACACCAGGCTGTGGATGGTCCTGTCAAATCTGATACAACAAGGAGCTGGTTACAGAACGGTGTCACCTCCTTCAGCACGTCCTGGAGCCTGACACCAGGCTGTGGATGGTCCTGTCAAATCTGGTATAACAAGGTGCTGGTTACAGAACGGTGTCACCTCCGTCAGCACGGCCTGGAGCCTGACACCAGGCTGTGGATGGTCCTGTCAAATCTGATATCACAAGGTGCTGGTTACAGAACGGTGTCGCCTCCTTCAGCACGGCCTGGAGCCTGACACCAGGCTGTGGATGGTCCTGTCAAATCTGATATAACAAGGAGCTGGTTACAGAACGGTGTCGCCTCCTTCAGCACGGCCTGGAGCCTGACACCAGGCTGTGGATAGTCGTGTCGTATCTGATATAACAAGGTGCTGGTTACAGAACGGTGTCACCTCCTTCAGCACGGCCTGGAGCCTGACACCAGGCTGTGGATAGTCCTGTCGTATCTGATATAACAAGGAGCTGGTTACAGAACGGTGTCACCTCCTTCAGCACGGCCTGGATCCTGACACCAGGCTGTGGATTGTCCTGTCAAATCTGATATAACAAGGTGCTGGTTACAGAACGGTGTCGCCTCCTTCAGCACGGCCTGGAGCCTGACACCAGGCTGTGGATGGTCCTGTCAAATCTGATATAACAAGGACCTGGTTACAGAACGGTGTCGCCTCCTTCAGCACGGCCTGGAGCCTGACACCAGGCTGTGGATGGTCCTGTCAAATCTGATACAACAAGGAGCTGGTTACAGAACGGTGTCACCTCCGTCAGCACGGCCTGGAGCCTGACAACAGGCTGTGGATGGTCCTGTCAAATCTGATATAACAAGGAGCTGGTTACAGAACGGTGTCGCCTCCTTCAGCACGGCCTGGAGCCTGACACCAGGCTGTGGATGGTCCTGTCAAATCTGATATAACAAGGTGCTGGTTACAGAACGGTGTCGCCTCCTTCAGCACGGCCTGGAGCCTGACACCAGTCTGTGGGTGGTCATGTCAAATCTGATATAACAAGGAGCTGGTTACAGAACGGTGTCGCCTCCTTCAGCACGGCCTGGAGCCTGACACCAGTCTGTGGGTGGTCATGTCAAATCTGATATAACAAGGAGCTGGTTACAGAACGGTGTCGCCTCCTTCAGCACGGCCTGGAGCCTGACACCAGGCTGTGGATGGTCCTGTCAAATCTGATATAACACGGAGCTGGTTACAGAACGGTGTCACCTCCTTCAGCGCGGCCTGGAGCCTGACACCAGGCTGTGGATGGTCCTGTCAAATCTGATATAACAAGGAGCTGGTTACAGAACGGTGTCGCCTCCTTCAGCACGGCCTGGAGCCTGACACCAGGCTGTGGATGGTCCTGTCAAATCTGATATAACAAGGAGCTGGTTACAGAACGGTGTCACTTCCGTCAGCACGGCCTGGAGCCTGACACCAGGCTGTGGATGGTCCTGTCAAATCTGATATAACAAGGAGCTGGTTACAGAACGGTGTCGCCTCCTTCAGCATGGCCTGGAGCCTGATATCAGGCTGTGGATGGTCCTGTCAAATCTGATATAACAAGGAGCTGGTTACAGAACGGTATCAGCTCCTTCAGCACGGCCTCGAGCATGACACCAGGCTGTGGATGGTCCTGTCAAATCTGACATAACAAGGAGCTGGTTACAGAACGATGTCGCCTCCTTCAGCACGGCCTGGAGCCTGACACCAGGCTGTGGATGGTCCTGTCAAATCTGATAAAAAAGGAGCTGTTTACAGAACGGTGTCACCTCCTTCAGCACGGCCTGGAGCCTGACACCAGATGTGGTTGGTCCTGTCAAACCTGATATAACAAGGAGCTGGATACAGAACGGTGTCGCCTCCTTCAGCACGGCCTGGAGCCTGACACCAGGCTGTGGATGGTCCTGTCAAATCTGATACAACAAGGTGCTGGTTACAGAATGGTGTCTCCTTCTTCAGCACGGCCTGGAGCCTGACACCAGGCTGTAGATGGTCCTGTCAAATCTGATATAACAAGGTGCTGGTTACAGAAAGGTGTGGCCTCCTTCAGCACGGCCTGGACCCTAACACCAGGCTGTGGATGGTCCTGTCAAATCTGATACAACAAGGTGCTGGTTACAGAACGGTGTCACCTCCTTCAGCACGGCCTGGAGCCTGACACCAGGCTGTGGATGGTCCTATCAAATCTGATATAACAAGGAGCTGGTTACAGAACGGTGTCGCCTCCTTCAGCACGGCCTGGAGCCTGACACCAGGCTGTGGATGGTCCTGTCAAATCTGATATAACAAAGAGCTGGTTACAGAACGGTGTTGCCTCCTTCAGCACGGCCTGGAGCCTGACACCAGGCTGTGGATGGTCCTGTCAAATCTGATATAACAAGGAGCTGGTTACAGAACGGTGTCGCCTCCTTCAGCACGGCCTGGAGCCTGACACCAGGCTGTGGATGGGCCTGTCAAATCTGATATAACAAGGTCCTGGTTACAGAACGGTGTCGCCTCCTTCAGCGCGGCCTGGAGCCTGACACCAGGCTGTGGATGGTCCTGTCAATTCTGATATAACAAGGAGCTGGTTACAGAATGGTGTCGCCTCCTTCAGCACGGCCTGGAGCCTGACACCAGGCTGTGGATGGTCCTGTCAAATCTGATATAACAAGGAGCTGGTTACAGAACGGTGTCGCCTCCTTCAGCACGGTCTGGAGCCTGACACCAGGCTGTGGATAGTCCTGTCAAATCTGATACAACAAGGTGCAGGTTACAGAATGGTGTCGCCTCCTTCAGAACGGCCTGGAGCCTGACACCAGGCTGTGGATGGTCCTGTCAAATCTGATATAACAAGGAGCTGGTTACAGAACGGTGTCGCCTCCTTCAGCACGGCCTGGAGCCTGACACCAGGCTGTGGATGGTCCTGTCAAATCTGATATAACAAGGTGCTGGTTACAGAACGGTGTCGCCTCCTTCAGCACGGCCTGGAGCCTGACACCAGGCTGTGGATAGTCCTGTCGTATCTGATATAACAAGGTGCTGGTTACAGAACGGTGTCACCTCCTTCAGCACGGCCTGGAGCCTGACACCAGGCTGTGGATGGTCCTGTCAAATCTGATATAACAATGAGCTGGTTACAGAACGGTGTCGCCTCCATCAGCACGGCCTGAATCCTGACACCAGGCTGTGGATGGTCCTGTCAAATCTGAGAAAACAAGGAGCTGGTTACAGAACGGTGTCACCTCCTTCAGCATGGCCTGGAGCCTGACACCAGGCTGTGGATGGTCCTGTCAAATCTGATACAAGGAGCTGGTTACAGAACGGTGTCGCCTCCTTCAGCACGGCCTGGAGCCTGACACCAGGCTGTGGATAGTCCTGTCGTATCTGATATAACAAGGAGCTGGTTACAGAACGGTGTCGCCTCCTTCAGCATGGCCTGGAGCCTGACACCAGGCTGTGGATGGTCCTGTCAAATCTGACATAACAAGGAGCTGGTTATAGAATGGTGTCGCCTCCTTCAGCACGGCCTGGAGCCTGACACCAGGCTGTGGATGGTCCTGTCAAATCTGATATAACAAGGAGCTGGTTACAGAACGGTGTCGCCTCCTTCAGCACGGTCTGGAGCCTGACATCAGGCTGTGGATAGTCCTGTCAAATCTGATATAACAAGGAGCTGGTGACAGAATGGTGTCGCCTCCTTCAGAACGGCCTGGAGCCTGACAGCAGGCTGTGGATGGTCCTGTCAAATCTGATATAACAAGGAGCAGGTTACAGAACGGTGTCGCCTCCTTCAGCACGGCCTGGAGCCTGACACCAGGCTGTGGGTGGTCCTGTCAAATCTGATATAACAAGGAGCTGGTTACAGAATGGTGTCGCCTCCTTCAGCACGGCCTGGAGCCTGACACCAGGCTGTGGATAGTCCTGTCGTATCTGATATAACAAGGAGCTGGTTACAGAACGGTGTCGCCTCCTTCAGCACGGCCTGGAGCCTGACACCAGGCTGTGGATGGTCCTGTCAAATCTGATATAACAAGGAGCTGGTTACAGAACGGTGTCGCCTCCTTCAGCACGGCCTGGAGCCTGACACCAGGCTGTGGATGGTCCTGTCAAATCTGATATAACAAGGAGCTGGTTACAGAACGGTGTCGCCTCCTTCAGCACGGCCTGGAGCCTGACACCAGGCTGTGGATAGTCGTGTCGTATCTGATATAACAAGGAGCTGGTTACAGAACGGTGTCGCCTCCTTCAGCACGGCCTGGAGCCTGACACCAGTTTGTGGATGGTCCTGTCAAATCTGATATAACAAGGAGCTGGTTACAGAACGGTGTCGCCTCCTTCAGCACGGCCTGGATCCTGACACCAGGCTGTGGATGGTCCGGTCAAATCTGAGAAAACAAGGAGCTGGTTACAGAACGGTGTCGCCTCCTTCAGCACGGCCTGGAGCCTGACAACAGGCTGTGGATGGTCCTGTCAAATCTGATATAACAAGGAGCTGGTTACAGAAAGGTGACGCCTCCTTCAGCACGGCCTGGAGCCTGACACCAGGCTGTGGATGGTCCTGTCAAATCTGATACAACAAGGAGCTGGTTACAGAACGGTGTCGCCTCCTTCAGCATGGCCTGGAGCCTGACACCAGGCTGTGGATGGTCCTGTCAAATCTGATACAACAAGGAGCTGGTTACTGAACGGTGTCGCCTCCTTCAGCACGGCCTGGAGCCTGACACCAGGCTGTGGATGGTCCTGTCAAATCTGATATAACAAGGAGCATGTTACAGAACGGTGTCGCCTCCTTCAGCACGGCCTGGAGCCTGACACCAGGTTGTGGATGGTCCTGTCAAATCTGATATAACAAGGTGCTGGTTACAGAACGGAGTCGCCTCCTTCAGCACGGCCTGGAGCCTGACACCAAGCTGTGAATGGTCCTGTCAAATCTGATATAACAAGGTCCTGGTTACAGAACGGTGTCACCTCCTTCAGCACGGCCTGGAGCCTGACACCAGGCTGTGATGGTCCTGTCAAATCTGATATAACAAGGAGCTGGTTACAGAACGGTGTCGCCTCCTTCAGCACGGCCTGGAGCCTGACACCAGGCTGTGGATGGTCCTGTCAAATCTGATATAACAAGGAGCTGGTTACAGAACGGTGTCGCCTCCTTCAGCACGGCCTGGAGCCTGACACCAGGCTGTGGATGGTCCTGTCAAATCTGATATAACAAGGAGCTGGTTACAGAACGGTGTCGCCTCCTTCAGCACGGCCTGGAGCCTGACACCAGGCTGTGGATGGTCCTGTCAAATCTGATATAACAAGGTGCTGGTTACAGAATGGTGTCGCCTCCTTCAGCACGGCCTGGAGCCTGACACCAGGCTGTGGATGGTCCAGTCAAATCTGATGTAACAAGGTGCTGGTTACAGAACGGTGTCACCTCCTTCAGCCAGGCCTGGAGCCTGACACCAGGCTGTGGATGGTCCTGTCAAATCTGATATAACAAGGAGCTGGTTACAGAACGGTGTTGCCTCCTTCAGCACGGCCTGGAGCCTGACACCAGGCTGTGGATGGTCCTGTCAAATCTTATATAACAAGGTGCTGGTTTCAGAACGGTGTCGCCTCCTTCAGCACGGCCTGGAGCCTGACACCAGGCTGTGGATGGTCCTGTCAAATCTGATATAACAAGGAGATGGTTACAGAACGGTCTCACCTCCTTCAGCACGGCCTGGAGCCTGACACCATGCTGTGGATGGTCCTGTCAAATCTGATATAACAAATAGCTGGTTACAGAACGGTGTCGCCTCCTTCAGCACGGCCTGGAGCCTGACACCAGGCTGCGGATGGTCCTGTCAAATCTGATATAACAAGGTGCTGGTTACAGAACGGTGTCGCCTTCTTCAGCACGGCCTGGAGCCTGACACCAGGCTGTGGATGGTCCAGTCAAATCTGATATAACACGGACCTGGTTACAGAACGGTGTCACCTCCTTCAGCACGGCCTGGAGCCTGACACCAGGCTGTGGATGGTCCTGTCAAACCTGATATAACATGGTGCTGGTTACAGAACGGTGTCGCCTCCTTCAGCACGGCCTGGAGACTTACACCAGGCTGCGGCTGGTCCTGTCAAATCTGATACAACAAGGAGCTGGTTACAGAACGGTGTCGCTTCCTTCAGCACGGCCTGGAGCCTGACACCAGGCTGTTGATGGTCCTGTCTAATCTGATACAACAAGGAGCTGGTTACAGAACGGTGTCGCCTCCTTCAGCACGGCCTGGAGCCTGACACCAGGCTGTGGATGATCCTGTCAAATCTGATATAACAAGGTCCTGGTTACAGAACGGTGTCGCCTCCTTCAGCGCGGCCTGGAGCCTGACACCAGGCTGTGGATGGTCCTGTCAATTCTGATATAACAATGAGCTGGTTACAGAACGGTGTCGCCTCCTTCAGCACGGCCTGGAGCCTGACACCAGGCTCTGGATGGTCCTGTCAAATCTGATATAACAAGGAGCTGGTTACAGAACGGTGTCGCCTCCTTCAGCACGGTCTGGAGCCTGACACCAGGCTGTGGATAGTCCTGTCAAATCTGATACAACAAGGTGCTGGTTACAGAATGGTGTCGCCTCCTTCAGAACGGCCTGCAGCCTGACACCAGGCTGTGGATGGTCCTGTCAAATCTGATATAACAAGGAGCTGGTTACAGAATGGTGTCGCCTCCTTCAGCACGGCCTGGAGCCTGACACCAGGCTGTGGATGGTCCTGTCAAATCTGATATAACAAGGAGCTGGTTACAGAACGGTGTCGCCTCCTTCAGCACGGCCTGGAGCCTGACACCAGGCTGTCGATAGTCCTGTCGTATCTGATATAACAAGGAGCTGGTTACAGAACAGTGTCGCCTCCTTCAGCACGGACTGGATCCTGACACCAGGCTGTGGATGGTCCTGTCAAATCTGAGAAAACAAGGAGCTGGTTACAGAACGGTGTCGCCTCCTTCAGCACGGCCTGGAGCCTGACACCAGGCTGTGGATGGTCCAGTCAAATCTGATATAACAAGGTGCTGGTTACAGAACGGTGTCACCTCCTTCAGCCAGGCCTGGAGCCTGACACCAGGCTGTGGATGGTCCTGTCAAATCTGATATAACAAGGAGCTGGTTACAGAACGGTGTTGCCTCCTTCAGCACGGCCTGGAGCCTGACACCAGGCTGTGGATAGTCCTGTCGTATTTGATATAACAAGGAGCTGGTTACAGAACGGTGTCGCCTCCTTCAGCATGGCCTGGAGCCTGACACCAGGCTGTGGATGGTCCTGTCAAATCTGATATAACAAGGAGATGGTTACAGAATGGTGTCGCCTCCTTCAGCACGGCCTGGAGCCTGACACCAGGCTGTGGATGGTCCTGTCAAATCTGATATAACAAGGAGCTGGTTACAGAACGGTGTCGCCTCCTTCAGCACGGTCTGGAGCCTGACACCAGGCTGTGGATTGTCCTGTCAAATCTGATATAACAAGGAGCTGGTTACAGAATGGTGTCGCCTCCTTCAGAACGGCCTGGAGCCTGACAGCAGGCTGTGGATGGTCCTGTCAAATCTGATATAACAAGGAGCTGGTTACAGAACGGTGTCGCCTCCTTCAGCACGGCCTGGAGCCTGACACCAGGCTGTGGGTGGTCCTGTCAAATCTGATATAACAAGGAGCTGGTTACAGAATGGTGTCGTTTCCTTCAGCACGGCCTGGAGCCTGACACCAGGCTGTGGATAGTCCTGTCGTATCTGATATAACAAGGAGCTGGTTACAGAACAGTGTCGCCTCCTTCAGCACGGCCTGGAGCCTGACACCAGGCTGTGGATGGTCCTGTCAAATCTGATATAACAAGGAGCTGGTTACAGAACGGTGTCGCCTCCTTCAGCACGGCCTGGAGCCTGACACCAGGCTGTGGATGGTCCTGTCAAATCTGATATAACAAGGAGCTGGTTACAGAACGGTGTCGCCTCCTTCAGCACGGCCTGGAGCCTGACACCAGGCTGTGGATAGTCGTGTCGTATCTGATATAACAAGGAGCTGGTTACAGAACGGTGTCGCCTCCTTCAGCACGGCCTGGAGCCTGACACCAGTCTGTGGATGGTCCTGTCAAATCTGATATAACAAGGTGCTGGTTACAGAACGGTGTCGCCTCCTTCAGCACGGCCTGGAGCCTGACACCAGTCTGTGGATGGTCCTGTCAAATCTGATATAACAAGGAGCTGGTTACAGAACGGTGTCGCCTCCTTCAGCACGGCCTGGATCCTGACACCAGGCTGTGGATGGTCCTGTCAAATCTGAGAAAACAAGGAGCTGGTTACAGAACGGTGTCGCCTCCTTCAGCACGGCCTGGAGCCTGACACCCGGCTGTGGATGGTCCTGTCAAATCTGATATAACAAGGAGCTGGTTACAGAACGGTGACGCCTCCTTCAGCACGGCCTGGAGCCTGACACCAGGCTGTGGATGGTCCTGTCAAATCTGATACAACAACGAGCTGGTTACAGAACGGTGTCGCCTCCTTCAGCATGGCCTGGAGCCTGACACCAGGCTGTGGATGGTCCTGTCAAATCTGATACAACAAGGAGCTGGTTACAGAACGGTGTCGCCTCCTTCAGCACGGCCTGGAGCCTGACACCAGGCTGTGGATGGTCCTGTCAAATCTGATATAACAAGGAGCATGTTACAGAACGGTGTCGCCTCCTTCAGCACGGCCTGGAGCCTGACACCAGGTTGTGGATGGTCCTGTCAAATCTGATATAACAAGGTGCTGGTTACAGAACGGAGTCGCCTCCTTCAGCACGGCCTGGAGCCTGACACCAAGCTGTGAATGGTCCTGTCAAATCTGATATAACAAGGTCCTGGTTACAGAACGGTGTCACCTCCTTCAGCACGGCCTGGAGCCTGACAACAGGCTGTGATGGTCCTGTCAAATCTGATATAACAAGGAGCTGGTTACAGAACGGTGTCGCCTCCTTCAGCACGGCCTGGAGCCTGACACCAGGCTGTGGATGGTCCTCTCAAATCTGATATAACAAGGTGCTGGTTACAGAATGGTGTCGCCTCCTTCAGCACGGCCTGGAGCCTGACACCAGGCTGTTGATGGTCCAGTCAAATCTGATATAACAAGGTGCTCTTTACAGAACGGTGTCACCTCCTTCAGCCAGGCCTGGAGCCTGACACCAGGCTGTGGATGGTCCTGTCAAATCTGATATAACAAGGAGCTGGTTACAGAACGGTGTTGCCTCCTTCAGCACGGCCTGGAGCCTGACACCAGGCTGTGGATGGTCCTGTCAAATCTGATATAACAAGGTGCTGGTTACAGAACGGTGTCGCCTCCTTCAGCACGGCCTGGAGCCTGTCACCAGGCTGTGGATGGTCCTGTCAAATCTGATATAACAAGGAGATGGTTACAGAACGGTCTCACCTCCGTCAGCACGGCCTGGAGCCTGACACCATGCTGTGGATGGTCCTGTCAAATCTGATATAACAAATAGCTGGTTACAGAACGGTGTCGCCTCCTTCAGCACGGCCTGGAGCCTGACACCAGGCTGCGGATGGTCCTGTCAAATCTGATATAACAAGGTGCTGGTTACAGAACGGTTTCGCCTCCTTCAGCACGGCCTGGAGCCTGACACCAGGCTGTGGATGGTCCAGTCAAATCTGATATAACACGGACCTGGTTACAGAACGGTGTCACCTCCTTCAGCACGGCCTGGAGCCTGACACCAGGCTGTGGATGGTCCTGTCAAACCTGATATAACATGGTGCTGGTTACAGAACGGTGTCGCCTCCTTCAGCACGGCCTGGAGACTTACACCAGGCTGCGGCTGGTCCTGTCAAATCTGATACAACATGGAGCTGGTTACAGAACGGTGTCGCTTCCTTCAGCACGGCCTGGAGCCTAACACCAGGCTGTTGATGGTCCTGTCTAATCTGATACAACAAGGAGCTGGTTACAGAATGGTGTCGCCTCCTTCAGCACGGCCTGGAGCCTGAAACCAAGCTGTGAATGGTCCTGTCAAATCTGATATAACGAGGAGCAGGTTACAGAACGGTGTCACCTCCTTCAGCACGGCCTGGAGCCTGACACCAGGCTGTGATGGTCCTGTCAAATCTGATATAACAAGGTGCTGGTTACAGAACGGTGTCACCTCCTTCAGCGCGGCCTGGAGCCTGACACCAGGCTGTGGATGGTCCTGTCAAATCTGATATAACAAGGAGCTGGTTACAGAACGGTGTCGCCTCCTTCAGCACGGCCTGGAGCCTGAAACCAGGCTGTGGATGGTCCAGTCAAATCTGATATAACAAGGTGCTGGTTACAGAACGGTGTCAAATCCTTCAGCACGGCCTGGAGCCTGACACCAGGCTGTGGATGGTCCAGTCAAATCTGATATAACAAGGTGCTGGTTACAGAACGGTGTCACCTCCTTCAGCCAGGCCTGGAGCCTGACACCAGGCTGTGGATGGTCCTGTCAAATCTGATATAACAAGGTGCTGGTTACAGAACGGTGTCGCCTCCTTCAGCACGGCCTGGAGCCTGACACCAGGCTGTGGATGGCCCTGTCAAATCTGATACAACAAGGAGCTGGTTACAGAACGGTGTCGCCTCCTTCAGCACGGCCTGGAGCCTGACACCAGGCTGTTGATGGTCCTGTCTAATCTGATACAACAAGGAGCTGGTTACAGAACGGTGTCGCCTCCTTCAGCACGGCCTGGAGCCTGACACCAGGCTGTGGATGGTCCTGTCAAATCTGATATAACAAGGTGCTGGTTACAGAACGGTGTCGCCTCCTTCAGCACGGCCTGGAGCCTGACACCAGGCTGTGGATGGTCCAGTCAAATCTGATATAACAAGGTGCTGGTTACAGAACAGTGTCGCCTCCTTCAGCACGGCCTGGAGCCTGACACCAGGCTGTGGATGGTCCTGTCAAATCTGATATAACAAGGAGCTGGTTACAGAACGGTGTCGCCTCCTTCAGCACGGCCTGGAGCCTGACACCAGGCTGTGGATGGTCCTGTCAAATCTGATATAACAAGGAGCTGGTTACAGAACGGTGTCGCCTCCTTCAGCACGGCCTGGAGCCTGGCACCAGGCTGTGGATGGTCCTGTCAAATCTGATATAACAAGGTGCTGGTTACAGAACGGTGTCGCCTCCTTCAGCACGGCCTGGAGACTGACACCAGGCTGTGGATGGTCCTGTCAAATCTGATATAACAAGGAGCTGGTTACAGAACGGTGTCGCCTCCTTCAGCACGGCCTGGAGCCTGACACCAGGCTGTGGATGGTCCTGTCAAATCTGATATAACAAGGTGCTGGTTACAGAACGGTGTCGCCTCCTTCAGCACGGCCTGGAGCCTGACACCAGGCTGTGGATGGTCCTGTCAAATCTGATATAACAAGGAGCTGGTTACAGAACGGTGTCGCCTCCTTCAGCACGGCCTGGAGCCTGACACCAGGCTGTGGATGGTCCTGTCAAATCTGATATAACACGGACCTGGTTACAGAACGGTGTCACCTCCTTCAGCACGGCCTGGAGCCTTACACCAGGCTGCGGCTGGTCCTGTCAAATCTGATACAACAAGGAGCTGGTTACAGAACGGTGTCGCTTCCTTCAGCACGGCCTGGAGCCTGACACCAGGCTGTTGATGGTCCTGTCTAATCTGATACAACAAGGAGCTGGTTACAGAACGGCGTCGCCTCCTTCAGCACGGCCTGGAGCCTGACACCAGGCTGTGGATGGTCCTGTCAAATCTGATATAACAAGGTGCTGGTTACAGAACGGTGTCGCCTCCTTCAGCACGGCCTGGAGCCTGACACCAGGCTGTGGATGGTCCAGTCAAATCTGATATAACAAGGTGCTGGTTACAGAACAGTGTCGCCTCCTTCAGCACGGCCTGGAGCCTGACACCAGGCTGTGGATGGTCCTGTCAAATCTGATATAACAAGGAGCTGGTTCCAGAACGGTGTCATTTCCTTCAGCACGGCCTGGAGCCTGACACCAGGCTGTGGATGGTCCTTTCAAATCTGATATAACAAGGAGCTGGTTACAGAACGGTGTCGCCTCCTTCAGCACGGCCTGGAGCCTGACACCAGGCTGTGGATGGTCGTGTCAAATCTGATATAACAAGGAGCAGGTTACAGAATGGTGTTGCCTCCTTCTGCACGGCCTGGAGCCTGACACCAGGCTGTGGATGGTCCTGTCAAATCTGATATAACAAGGAGCTGGTTACAGAACGGTGTCGCCCCCTTCAGCACGGCCTGGAGCCTGACACCAGGCTGTGGATGGTCCTGTCAAATCTGATATAACAAGGAGCTGGTTACAGAACGCTGTCACCTCCGTCAGCACGGCCTGGAGCCTGACACCAGGCTGTGGATGGTCCTGTCAAATCTGATATAACAAGGTGCTGGTTACAGAACAGTGTCGCCTCCTTCAGCACGGCCTGGACCCTAACACAGGCTGTGGATGGTCCTGTCAAATCTGATACAACAAGGCGCTGGTTACAGAACGGTGTCGCCTCCTTCAGCACGTCCTGGAGCCTGACACCAGGCTGTGGATGGTCCTGTCAAATCTGATACAACAAGGTGCTGGTTACAGAACGGTGTCGCTTCCTTCAGCACGGCCTGGAGCCTGACACCAGGCTGTTGATGGTCCTGTCTAATCTGATACAACAAGGAGCTGGTTACAGAACGGTGTCGCCTCCTTCAGCACGGACTGGAGCCTGACACCAAGCTGTGAATGGTCCTGTCAAATCTGATATAACAAGGTCCTGGTTACAGAACGGTGTCACCTCCTTCAGCACGGCCTGGAGCCTGACACCAGGCTGTGATGGTCCTGTCAAATCTGATATAACAAGGTGCTGGTTACAGAACGGTGTCACCTCCTTCAGCGCGGCCTGGAGCCTGACACCAGGCTGTGGATGGTCCTGTCAAATCTGATATAACAAGGAGCTGGTTACAGAACGGTGTCGCCTCCTTCAGCACGGCCTGGAGCCTGACACCAGGCTGTGGATGGTCCAGTCAAATCTGATATAACAAGGTGCTGGTTACAGAACGGTGTCACCTCCTTCAGCACGGCCTGGAGCCTGACACCAGGCTGTGGATGGTCCTGTCAAATCTGATATAACAAGGAGCTGGTTACAGAACGGTGTCGCCTCCTTCAGCACGGCCTGGAGCCTGACACCATGCTGTGGATGGTCCTGTCAAATCTGATATAACAAATAGCTGGTTACAGAACGGTGTCGCCTCCTTCAGCACGGCCTGGAGCCTGACACCAGGCTGTGGATGGTCCAGTCAAATCTGATATAACAAGGACCTGGTTACAGAACGGTGTCACCTCCTTCAGCACGGCCTGGAGCCTTACACCAGGCTGCGGCTGGTCCTGTCAAATCTGATACAACAAGGAGCTGGTTGCAGAACGGTGTCGCTTCCTTCAGCACGGCCTGGAGCCTGACACCAGGCTGTTGATGGTCATGTCTAATCTGATACAACAAGGAGCTGGTTACAGAACGGTGTCGCCTCCTTCAGCACGGCCTGGAGCCTGACACCAGGCTGTGGATGGTCCTGTCAAATCTGATATAACAAGGTGCTGGTTACAGAACGGTGTCGCCTCCTTCAGCACGGCCTGGAGCCTGACACCAGGCTGTGGATGGTCCTGTCAAATCTGATATAACAAGGTGCTGGTTACAGAACAGTGTCGCCTCCTTCAGCACGGCCTGGAGCCTGACACCAGGCTGTGGATGGTCCTGTCAAATCTGATATAACAAGGAGCTGGTTACAGAACGGTGTCGCCTCCTTCAGCACAGCCTGGAGCCTGACACCAGGCTGTGGATGGTCCTGTCAAATCTGATATAACAAGGAGCTGGTTACAGAACGGTGTCGCCTCCTTCAGCACGGCCTGGAGCCTGACACCAGGCTGTGGATGGTCCTGTCAAATCTGATATAACAAGGAGCTGGTTACAGAACGGTGTCGCCTCCTTCAGCACGGCCTGGAGCCTGGCACCAGGCTGTGGATGGTCCTGTCAAATCTGATATAACAAGGTGCTGGTTACAGAACGGTGTCGCCTCCTTCAGCACGGCCTGGAGACTGACACCAGGCTGTGGATGGTCCTGTCAAATTTGATATAACAAGGAGCTGGTTACAGAACGGTGTCGCCTCCTTCAGCACGGCCTGGAGCCTGACACCAGGCTGTGGATGGTCCTGTCAAATCTGATATAACAAGGAGCTGGTTACAGAACGGTGTCGCATCCTTCAGCACGGCCTGGAGCCTGACACCAGGCTGTGGATGGTCCTGTCAAATCTGATATAACAAGGTGCTGGTTACAGAACGGTGTCGCCTCCTTCAGCACGGCCTGGAGACTGACACCAGGCTGTGGATGGTCCTGTCAAATCTTATATAACAAGGAGATGGTTACAGAACGGTGTCGCCCCCTTCAGCACGGCCTGGAGCCTGACACCAGGCTGTGGATGGTCCAGTCAAATCTGATATAACACGGACCTGGTTACAGAACGGTGTCACCTCCTTCAGCACGGCCTGGAGCCTGACACCAGGCTGTGGATGGTCCAGTCAAATCTGATATAACACGGACCTGGTTACAGAACGGTGTCACCTCCTTCAGCACGGCCTGGAGCCTGACACCAGGCTGCGGCTGGTCCTGTCAAATCTAATACAACAAGGAGCTTGTTACAGAACGGTGTCGCTTCCTTCAGCACGGCCTGGAGCCTGACACCAGTCTGTGGATGGTCCTGTCAAATCTGATATAACGAGGAGCAGGTTACAGAACGGTGTCGCCTCCTTCAGCACGGCCTGGAGCCTGACACCAGGCTGTGGATGGTCCAGTCAAATCTGATATAACAAGGACCTGGTTACAGAACGGTGTCACCTCCTTCAGCACGGCCTGGAGCCTTACACCAGGCTGCGGCTGGTCCTGTCAAATCTGATACAACAAGGAGCTGGTTACAGAACGGTGTCGCTTCCTTCAGCACGGCCTGGAGCCTGACACCAGGCTGTTGATGGTCATGTCTAATCTGATACAACAAGGAGCTGGTTACAGAACGGTGTCGCCTCCTTCAGCACGGCCTGGAGCCTGACACCAGGCTGTGGATGGTCCTGTCAAATCTGATATAACAAGGTGCTGGTTACAGAACGGTGTCGCCTCCTTCAGCACGGCCTGGAGCCTGACACCAGGCTGTGGATGGTCCTGTCAAATCTGATATAACAAGGTGCTGGTTACAGAACAGTGTCGCCTCCTTCAGCACGGCCTGGAGCCTGACACCAGGCTGTGGATGGTCCTGTCAAATCTGATATAACAAGGAGCTGGTTACAGAACGGTGTCGCCTCCTTCAGCACAGCCTGGAGCCTGACACCAGGCTGTGGATGGTCCTGTCAAATCTGATATAACAAGGAGCTGGTTACAGAACGGTGTCGCCTCCTTCAGCACGGCCTGGAGCCTGACACCAGGCTGTGGATGGTCCTGTCAAATCTGATATAACAAGGAGCTGGTTACAGAACGGTGTCGCCTCCTTCAGCACGGCCTGGAGCCTGGCACCAGGCTGTGGATGGTCCTGTCAAATCTGATATAACAAGGTGCTGGTTACAGAACGGTGTCGCCTCCTTCAGCACGGCCTGGAGACTGACACCAGGCTGTGGATGGTCCTGTCAAATTTGATATAACAAGGAGCTGGTTACAGAACGGTGTCGCCTCCTTCAGCACGGCCTGGAGCCTGACACCAGGCTGTGGATGGTCCTGTCAAATCTGATATAACAAGGAGCTGGTTACAGAACGGTGTCGCATCCTTCAGCACGGCCTGGAGCCTGACACCAGGCTGTGGATGGTCCTGTCAAATCTGATATAACAAGGTGCTGGTTACAGAACGGTGTCGCCTCCTTCAGCACGGCCTGGAGACTGACACCAGGCTGTGGATGGTCCTGTCAAATCTGATATAACAAGGAGATGGTTACAGAACGGTGTCGCCCCCTTCAGCACGGCCTGGAGCCTGACACCAGGCTGTGGATGGTCCAGTCAAATCTGATATAACACGGACCTGGTTACAGAACGGTGTCACCTCCTTCAGCACGGCCTGGAGCCTGACACCAGGCTGTGGATGGTCCAGTCAAATCTGATATAACACGGACCTGGTTACAGAACGGTGTCACCTCCTTCAGCACGGCCTGGAGCCTGACACCAGGCTGCGGCTGGTCCTGTCAAATCTAATACAACAAGGAGCTGGTTACAGAACGGTGTCGCTTCCTTCAGCACGGCCTGGAGCCTGACACCAGTCTGTGGATGGTCCTGTCAAATCTGATATAACGAGGAGCAGGTTACAGAACGGTGTCGCCTCCTTCAGCACGGCCTGGAGCCTGACACCAGGCTGTGGATGGTCCTTTCAAATCTGATATAACAAGGAGCTGGTTACAGAACGGTGTCGCCTCCTTCAGCACGGCCTGGAGCCTGACACCAGGCTGTGGATGGTCGTGTCAAATCTGATATAACAAGGAGCTGGTTACAGAATGGTGTCGCCTCCTTCTGCACGGCCTGGAGCCTGACACCAGGCTGTGGATGGTCCTGTCAAATCTGATATAACAAGGAGCTGGTTACAGAACGGTGTCGCCCCCTTCAGCACGGCCTGGAGCCTGACACCAGGCTGTGGATGGTCCTGTCAAATCTGATATAACAAGGAGATGGTTACAGAACGGTGTCACCTCCTTCAGCACGGCCTGGAGCCTGACACCATGCTGTGGATGGTCCTGTCAAATCTGATTTAACAAATAGCTGGTTACAGAACGGTGTCGCCTCCTTCAGCACGGCCTGGAGCCTGACACCAGGCTGTGGATGGTCCAGTCAAATCTGATATAACACGGACCTGGTTACAGAACGGTGTCACCTCCTTCAGCACGGCCTGGAGCCTTACACCAGGCTGCGGCTGGTCCTGTCAAATCTGATACAACAAGGAGCTGGTTACAGAACGGTGTCGCTTCCTTCAGCACGGCCTGGAGCCTGACACCAGGCTGTGATGGTCCTGTCAAATCTGATATAACAAGGTGCTGGTTACAAAACGGTGTCACCTCCTTCAGCGCGGCCTGGAGCCTGACACCAGGCTGTGGATGGTCCTGTCAAATCTGATATAACAAGGAGCTGGTTACAGAACGGTGTCGCCTCCTTCAGCACGGCCTGGAGCCTGACACCAGGCTGTGGATGGTCCAGTCAAATCTGATATAACAAGGTGCTGGTTACAGAACGGTGTCACCTCTTTCAGCACGGCCTGGAGCCTGACACCAGGCTGTGGATGGTCCTGTCAAATCTGATATAACAAGGAGCTGGTTACAGAACGGTGTCGCCTCCTTCAGCACGGCCTGGAGCCTGACACCTGGCTGTGGATGGTCCTGTCAAATCTGATATAACAAGGTGCTGGTTACAGAACGGTGTCGCGTCCTTCAGCAAGGCCTGGAGCCTGACACCAGGCTGTGGATGGCCCTGTCAAATCTGATATAACAAGGAGATGGTTACAGAACGGTGTCACCTCCTTCAGCACGGCCTGGAGCCTGACACCATGCTGTGGATGGTCCTGTCAAATCTGGTATAACAAATAGCTGGTTACAGAACGGTGTCGCCTCCTTCAGCACGGCCTGGAGCCTGACACCAGGCTGTGGATGGTCCAGTCAAATCTGATATAACACGGACCTGGTTACAGAACGGTGTCACCTCCTTCAGCACGGCCTGGAGCCTTACACCAGGCTGCGGCTGGTCCTGTCAAATCTGATACAACAAGGAGCTGGTTACAGAACGGTGTCGCTTCCTTCAGCACGGCATGGAGCCTGACACCAGGCTGTTGATGGTCCTGTCAAATCTGATATAATAAGGAGCTGGTTACAGAACGGTGTCGCCTCCTTCAGCACGGCCTGGAGCCTGACATCAGGCTGTGGATGGTCCTGTCAAATCTGATATAACAAGGTGCTGGTTACAGAACGGTGTCGCCTCCTTCAGCACGGCCTGAAGCCTGACACCAGGCTGTGGATGGTCCTGTCAAATCTGATATAACAAGGAGCTGGTTACAGAACGGTGTCGCCTCCTTCAGCACGGCCTGGAGCCTGACACCAGGCTGTGGATGGTCCTGTCAAATCTGATATAACAAGGTGCTGGTTACAGAACGGTGTCGCCTCCTTCAGCACGGCCTGGAGACTGACACCAGGCCGTGGATGGTCCTGTCAAATCTGATATAACAAGGAGATGGTTACAGAACGGTGTCGCATCCTTCAGCACGGCCTGGAGCCTGACACCAGGCTGTGGAAGGTCCAGTCAAATCTGATATAACACGGACCTGGTTACAGAACGGTGTCACCTCCTTCAGCACGGCCTGGAGCCTTACACCAGGCTGCGGCTGGTCCTGTCAAATCTAATGCAACAAGGAGCTGGTTACAGAACGGTGTCGCTTCCTTCAGCACGGCCTGGAGCCTGACACCAGGCTGTTGATGGTCCTGTCTAATCTGATACAACAAGGAGCTGGTTACAGAACGGTGTCGCCTCCGTCAGCACGGCCTGGAGCCTGACACCAGGCTGTGGATGGTCCTGTCAAATCTGATATAACAAGGTGCTGGTTACAGAACAGTGTCGCCTCCTTCAGCACGGCCTGGACCCTAACACAGGCTGTGGATGGTCCTGTCAAATCTGATACAACAAGGCGCTGGTTACAGAACGGTGTCGCCTCCTTCAGCACGGCCTGGAGCCTGACACCAGGCTGTGGATGGTCCTGTCAAATCTGATACAACAAGGAGCTGGTTACAGAACGTTGTCGCCTCCTTCTGCACGGCCTGGAGCCTGACACCAGGCTGTGGATGGTCCTGTCAAATCTGATATAACAAGGTGCTGGTTACAGAACGGTGTCGCCTCCTTCAGCACGGCCTGGAGCCTGACACCAGGCTGTGGATGGTCCTGTCAAATCTGATATAACAAGGAGCTGGTTACAGAACGGTGTCACCTCCTTCAGTACGGCCTGGAGCCTGACACCAGGCTGTGGATGGTCCAGTCAAATCTGATATAACACGGACCTGGTTACAGAACGGTGTCGCCTCCTTCAGCACGGCCTGGAGCCTGACACCAGGCTGTGGATGGTCCTGTCAAATCTGATATAACAAGGTGCTGGTTACAGAACGGTGTCGCCTCCTTCAGCACGGCCTGGAGCCTGACACCAGGCTGTGGATGGTCCTGTCAAATCTGATATAACAAATAGCTGGTTACAGAACGGTGTCGCCTGCTTCAGCACGGCCTGGAGCCTGACACCAGGCTGCGGATGGTCCTGCCAAATCTGATATAACAAGGTGCTGGTTACAGAACGGTGTCGCCTCCTTCAGCACGGCCTGGAGCCTGACACCAGGCTGTGGATGGTCCAGTCAAATCTGATATAACACGGACCTGGTTACAGAACGGTGTCACCTCCTTCAGCACGGCCTGGAGCCTTACACCAGGCTGCGGCTGGTCCTGTCAAATCTGATACAACAAGGAGCTGGTTACAGAACGGTGTCGCTTCCTTCAGCACGGCCTGGAGCCTGACACCAGGCTGTGATGGTCCTGTCAAATCTGATATAACAAGGTGCTGGTTACAAAACGGTGTCACCTCCTTCAGCGCGGCCTGGAGCCTGACACCAGGCTGTGGATGGTCCTGTCAAATCTGATATAACAAGGAGCTGGTTACAGAACGGTGTCGCCTCCTTCAGCACGGCCTGGAGCCTGACACCAGGCTGTGGATGGTCCAGTCAAATCTGATATAACAAGGTGCTGGTTACAGAACGGTGTCACCTCTTTCAGCACGGCCTGGAGCCTGACACCAGGCTGTGGATGGTCCTGTCAAATCTGATATAACAAGGAGCTGGTTACAGAACGGTGTCGCCTCCTTCAGCACGGCCTGGAGCGTGACACCTGGCTGTGGATGGTCCTGTCAAATCTGATATAACAAGGTGCTGGTTACAGAACGGTGTCGCGTCCTTCAGCAAGGCCTGGAGCCTGACACCAGGCTGTGGATGGCCCTGTCAAATCTGATATAACAAGGAGATGGTTACAGAACGGTGTCACCTCCTTCAGCACGGCCTGGAGCCTGACACCATGCTGTGGATGGTCCTGTCAAATCTGGTATAACAAATAGCTGGTTACAGAACGGTGTCGCCTCCTTCAGCACGGCCTGGAGCCTGACACCAGGCTGTGGATGGTCCAGTCAAATCTGATATAACACGGACCTGGTTACAGAACGGTGTCACCTCCTTCAGCACGGCCTGGAGCCTTACACCAGGCTGCGGCTGGTCCTGTCAAATCTGATACAACAAGGAGCTGGTTACAGAACGGTGTCGCTTCCTTCAGCACGGCATGGAGCCTGACACCAGGCTGTTGATGGTCCTGTCAAATCTGATATAACAAGGAGCTGGTTACAGAACGGTGTCGCCTCCTTCAGCACGGCCTGGAGCCTGACATCAGGCTGTGGATGGTCCTGTCAAATCTGATATAACAAGGTGCTGGTTACAGAACGGTGCCGCCTCCTTCAGCACGGCCTGAAGCCTGACACCAGGCTGTGGATGGTCCTGTCAAATCTGATATAACAAGGAGCTGGTTACAGAACGGTGTCGCCTCCTTCAGCACGGCCTGGAGCCTGACACCAGGCTGTGGATGGTCCTGTCAAATCTGATATAACAAGGTGCTGGTTACAGAACGGTGTCGCCTCCTTCAGCACGGCCTGGAGACTGACACCAGGCCGTGGATGGTCCTGTCAAATCTGATATAACAAGGAGATGGTTACAGAACGGTGTCGCCCCCTTCATCACGGCCTGGAGCCTGACACCAGGCTGTGGAAGGTCCAGTCAAATCTGATATAACACGGAACTGGTTACAGAACGGTGTCACCTCCTTCAGCACGGCCTGGAGCCTTACACCAGGCTGCGGCTGGTCCTGTCAAATCTAATACAACAAGGAGCTGGTTACAGAACGGTGTCGCTTCCTTCAGCACGGCCTGGAGCCTGACACCAGGCTGTTGATGGTCCTGTCTAATCTGATACAACAAGGAGCTGGTTACAGAACGGTGTCGCCTCCGTCAGCACGGCCTGGAGCCTGACACCAGGCTGTGGATGGTCCTGTCAAATCTGATATAACAAGGTGCTGGTTACAGAACAGTGTCGCCTCCTTCAGCACGGCCTGGACCCTAACACAGGCTGTGGATGGTCCTGTCAAATCTGATACAACAAGGCGCTGGTTACAGAACGGTGTCGCCTCCTTCAGCACGGCCTGGAGCCTGACACCAGGCTGTGGATGGTCCTGTCAAATCTGATA
This sequence comes from Scyliorhinus torazame, assembly GCF_047496885.1. Taxonomy (NCBI): domain Eukaryota; kingdom Metazoa; phylum Chordata; class Chondrichthyes; order Carcharhiniformes; family Scyliorhinidae; genus Scyliorhinus; species Scyliorhinus torazame. Next base: position 74,340,570 of record NC_092729.1, on the reverse strand, counting down.
CAACAAGGAGCTGGTTACAGAACGGTGTCGCCTCCTTCTGCACGGCCTGGAGCCTGACACCAGGCTGTGGATGGTCCTGTCAAATCTGATATAACAAGGTGCTGGTTACAGGACGGTGTCGCCTCCTTCAGCACGGCCTGGAGCCTGACACCAGGCTGTGGATGGTCCTGTCAAATCTGATATAACAAGGAGCTGGTTACAGAACGGTGTCACCTCCTTCAGTACGGCCTGGAGCCTGACACCAGGCTGTGGATGGTCCAGTCAAATCTGATATAACACGGACCTGGTTACAGAACGGTGTCGCCTCCTTCAGCACGGCCTGGAGCCTGACACCAGGCTGTGGATGGTCCTGTCAAATCTGATATAACAAGGTGCTGGTTACAGAACGGTGTCGCCTCCTTCAGCACGGCCTGGAGCCTGACACCAGGCTGTGGATGGTCCTGTCAAATCTGATATAACAAATAGCTGGTTACAGAACGGTGTCGCCTCCTTCAGCACGGCCTGGAGCCTGACACCAGGCTGCGGATGGTCCTGCCAAATCTGATATAACAAGGTGCTGGTTACAGAACGGTTTCGCCTCCTTCAGCACGGCCTGGAGCCTGACACCAGGCTGTGGATGGTCCAGTCAAATCTGATATAACACGGACCTGGTTACAGAACGGTGTCACCTCCTTCAGCACGGCCTGGAGCCTGACACCAGGCTGTTGATGGTCCTGTCTAATCTGATACAACAAGGAGCTGGTTACAGAACGGTGTCGCCTCCTTCAGCACGGCCTGGAGCCTGACACCAAGCTGTGAATGGTCCTGTCAAATCTGATATAACAAGGTCCTGGTTACAGAACGGTGTCACCTCCTTCAGCACGGCCTGGAGCCTGACACCAGGCTGTGATGGTCCTGTCAAATCTGATATAACAAGGTGCTGGTTACAGAACGGTGTCACCTCCTTCAGCGCGGCCTGGAGCCTGACACCAGGCTGTGGATGGTCCTGTCAAATCTGATATAACAAGGAGCTGGTTACAGAACGGTGTCGCCTCCTTCAGCACGGCCTGGAGCCTGACACCAGGCTGTGGATGGTCCTGTCAAATCTGATATAACAAGGTGCTGGTTACAGAACGGTGTCGCCTCCTTCAGCACGGCCTGGAGCCTGACACCAGGCTGTGGATGGTCCTGTCAAATCTGATATAACAAGGTGCTGGTTACAGAACGGTGTCGCCTCCTTCAGCACGGCCTGGAGCCTGACACCAGGCTGTGGATGGTCCTGTCAAATCTGATATAACAAGGAGATGGTTACAGAACGGTGTCACCACCTTCAGCACGGCCTGGAGCCTGACACCATGCTGTGGATGGTCCTGACAAATCTGATATAACAAATAGCTGGTTACAGAACGGTGTCACCTCCTTCAGCACGGCCTGGAGCCTTACACCAGGCTGCGGCTGGTCCTGTCAAATCTGATACAACAAGGAGCTGGTTACAGAACGGTGTCGCTTCCTTCAGCACGGCCTGGAGCCTGACACCAGGCTGTTGATGGTCCTGTCTAATCTGATACAACAAGGAGCTGGTTACAGAACGGTTTCGCCTCCTTCAGCACGGCCTGGAGCCTGACACCAGGCTGTGGATGGTCCTGTCAAATCTGATATAACAAGGTGCTGGTTACAGAACGGTGTCGCCTCCTTCAGCACGGCCTGGAGCCTGACACCAGGCTGTGGATGGTCCAGTCAAATCTGATATAACAAGGTGCTGGTTACAGAACAGTGTCGCCTCCTTCAGCACGGCCTGGAGCCTGACACCAGGCTGTGGATGGTCCTGTCAAATCTGATATAACAAGGAGCTGGTTACAGAACGGTGTCGCCTCCTTCAGCACAGCCTGGAGCCTGACACCAGGCTGTGGATGGTCCTGTCAAATCTGATATAACAAGGAGCTCGTTACAGAACGGTGTCGCCTCCTTCAGCACGGCCTGGAGCCTGACACCAGGCTGTGGATGGTCCTGTCAAATCTGATATAACAAGGAGCTGGTTACAGAACGGTGTCGCCTCCTTCAGCACGGCCTGGAGCCTGACACCAGGCTGTGGATGGTCCTGTCAAATCTGACATAACAAGGAGCTGGTTACAGAACGGTGTCGCCTCCTTCAGCACGGCCTGGAGCCTGGCACCAGGCTGTGGATGGTCCTGTCAAATCTGATATAACAAGGTGCTGGTTACAGAACGGTGTCGCCTCCTTCAGCACGGCCTGGAGACTGACACCAGGCTGTGGATGGTCCTGTCAAATCTGATATAACAAGGAGCTGGTTACAGAACGGTGTCGCCTCCTTCAGCACGGCCTGGAGCCTGGCACCAGGCTGTGGATGGTCCTGTCAAATCTGATATAACAAGGTGCTGGTTACAGAACGGTGTCGCCTCCTTCAGCACGGCCTGGAGACTGACACCAGGCTGTGGATGGTCCTGTCAAATCTGATATAACAAGGAGCTGGTTACAGAACGGTGTCGCCTCCTTCAGCACGGCCTGGAGCCTGACACCAGGCTGTGGATGGTCCTGTCAAATCTGATATAACAAGGTGCTGGTTACAGAACGGTGTCGCCTCCTTCAGCACGGCCTGGAGCCTGACACCAGGCTGTGGATGGTCCTGTCAAATCTGATATAACAAGGAGCTGGTTACAGAACGGTGTCGCCTCCTTCAGCACGGCCTGGAGCCTGACACCAGGCTGTGGATGGTCCTGTCAAATCTGATATAACAAGGTGCTGGTTACAGAACGGTGTCGCCTCCTTCAGCACGGCCTTGGGACTGACATCAGGCTGTGGATGGTCCTGTCAAATCTGATATAACAAGGAGATGGTTACAGAACGGTGTCGCCCCCTTCAGCACGGCCTGGAGCCTGACACCAGGCTGTGGATGGTCCAGTCAAATCTGATATAACACGGACCTGGTTACAGAACGGTGTCACCTCCTTCAGCACGGCCTGGAGCCTTACACCAGGCTGCGGCTGGTCCTGTCAAATCTAATACAACAAGGAGCTGGTTACAGAACGGTGTCGCTTCCTTCAGCACGGCCTGGAGCCTGACACCAGGCTGTCGATGGTCCTGTCTAATCTGATACAACAAGGAGCTGGTTACAGAACGGTGTCGCCTCCTTCAGCACGGCCTGGAGCCTGACACCAGGCTGTGGATGGTCCTTTCAAATCTGATATAACAAGGAGCTGGTTACAGAACGGTGTCGCCTCCTTCAGCACGGCCTGGAGCCTGACACCAGGCTGTGGATGGTCGTGTCAAATCTGATATAACAAGGAGCAGGTTACAGAATGGTGTCGCCTCCTTCTGCACGGCCTGGAGCCTGACACCAGGCTGTGGATGGTCCTGTCAAATCTGATATAACAAGGAGCTGGTTACAGAACGGTGTCGCCCCCTTCAGCACGGCCTGGAGCCTGACACCAGGCTGTGGATGGTCCTGTCAAATCTGAAAAACAAGGAGCTGGTTACAGAACGGTGTCACCTCCGTCAGCACGGCCTGGAGCCTGACACCAGGCTGTGGATGGTCCTGTCAAATCTGATATAACAAGGAGCAGGTTACAGAACGGTGTCACCTCCTTCAGCACGGCCTGGAGCCTGACACCAGGCTGTGGATGGTCCTGTCAAATCTGATATAACAAGGTGCTGGTTACAGAACAGTGTCGCCTCCTTCAGCACGGCCTGGACCCTAACACAGGCTGTGGATGGTCCTGTGAAATCTGATACAACAAGGCGCTGGTTACAGAACGGTGTAGCCTCCTTCAGCACGGCCTGGAGCCTGACACCAGGCTGTGGATGGTCCTGTCAAATCTGATACAACAAGGAGCTGGTTACAGAACGGTGTCGCCTCCTTCTGCACGGCCTGGAGCCTGACACCAGGCTGTGGATGGTCCTGTCAAATCTGATATAACAAGGTGCTGGTTACAGAACGGTGTCGCCTCCTTCAGCACGGCCTGGAGCCTGACACCAGGCTGTGGATGGTCCTGTCAAATCTGATATAACAAGGAGCTGGTTACAGAACGGTGTCACCTCCTTCAGTACGGCCTGGAGCCTCACATCAGGCTGTGGATGGTCCAGTCAAATCTGATATAACACGGACCTGGTTACAGAACGGTGTCGCCTCCTTCAGCACGGCCTGGAGCCTGACACCAGGCTGTGGATGGTCCTGTCAAATCTGATAGAACAAGGAGCTGGTTACAGAACGGTGTCACCTCCTTCAGCATGGCCTGGAGGCTTACACCAGGCTGTGGATGGTCCTGTCAAATCTGATATAACAAGGTGCTGGTTACAGAACGGTGTCACCTCCTTCAGCACGGCCTGGAGCCTTACACCAGGCTGTGGGTGGTCCTTTCAAATCTGATATAACACGGAGCTGGTTACAGAACGGTGTCGCCTCCTTCAGCACGGCCTGGAGCCTGGCACCAGGCTGTGGATGGTCCTGTCAAATCTGATACAACAAGGAGCTGGTTACAGAACTGTGTCGCTTCCTTCAGCACGGCCTGGAGCCTGACACCAGGCTGTTGATGGTCCTGTCTAATCTGATACAACAAGGAGCTGGTTACAGAACGGTGTCGCCTCCTTCAGCACGGCCTGGAGCCTGACACCAGGCTTTGGATGGTCCTGTCAAATCTGATATAACGAGGAGCAGGTTACAGAACGGTGTCGCCTCCTTCAGCACGGCCTGGAGCCTGACACCAGGCTGTGGATGGTCCTTTCAAATCTGATATAACAAGGAGCTGGTTACAGAACGGTGTCGCCTCCTTCAGCACGGCCTGGACCCTAACACCAGGCTGTGGATGGTCCTGTCAAATCTGATACAACAAGGCGCTGGTTACAGAACGGTGTCACCTCCTTCAGCACGGCCTGGAGCCTGACTCCAGGCTGTGGATGGTCCTGTCAAATCTGATACAACAAGGAGCTGGTTACAGAACGGTGTCGCCTCCTTCAGCACGGCCTGGAGCCTGACACCAGGCTGTGGATGGTCCTGTCAAATCTGATATAACAAGGTGCTGGTTACAGAACGGTGTCGCCTCCTTCAGCACGGCCTGGAGACTGACACCAGGCCGTGGATGGTCCTGTCAAATCTGATATAACAAGGAGATGGTTACAGAACGGTGTCGCCCCCTTCATCACGGCCTGGAGCCTGACACCAGGCTGTGGAAGGTCCAGTCAAATCTGATATAACACGGACCTGGTTACAGAACGGTGTCACCTCCTTCAGCACGGCCTGGAGCCTTACACCAGGCTGCGGCTGGTCCTGTCAAATCTAATACAACAAGGACCTGGTTACAGAACGGTGTCGCTTCCTTCAGCACGGCCTGGAGCCTGACACCAGGCTGTTGATGGTCCTGTCTAATCTGATACAACAAGGAGCTGGATACAGAACGGTGTCGCCTCCGTCAGCACGGCCTGGAGCCTGACACCAGGCTGTGGATGGTCCTGTCAAATCTGATATAACAAGGTGCTGGTTACAGAACAGTGTCGCCTCCTTCAGCACGGCCTGGACCCTAACACAGGCTGTGGATGGTCCTGTCAAATCTGATACAACAAGGCGCTGGTTACAGAACGGTGTCGCCTCCTTCAGCACGGCCTGGAGCCTGACACCAGGCTGTGGATGGTCCTGTCAAATCTGATACAACAAGGAGCTGGTTACAGAACGGTGTCGCCTCCTTCTGCACGGCCTGGAGCCTGACACCAGGCTGTGGATGGTCCTGTCAAATCTGATATAACAAGGTGCTGGTTACAGAACGGTGTCGCCTCCTTCAGCACGGCCTGGAGCCTGACACCAGGCTGTGGATGGTCCTGTCAAATCTGATATAACAAGGAGCTGGTTACAGAACGGTGTCACCTCCTTCAGTACGGCCTGGAGCCTGACACCAGGCTGTGGATGGTCCAGTCAAATCTGATATAACACGGACCTGGTTACAGAACGGTGTCGCCTCCTTCAGCACGGCCTGGAGCCTGACACCAGGCTGTGGATGGTCCTGTCAAATCTGATATAACAAGGTGCTGGTTACAGAACGGTGTCGCCTCCTTCAGCACGGCCTGGAGCCTGACACCAGGCTGTGGATGGTCCTGTCAAATCTGATATAACAAATAGCTGGTTACAGAACGGTGTCGCCTACTTCAGCACGGCCTGGAGCCTGACACCAGGCTGCGGATGGTCCTGCCAAATCTGATATAACAAGGTGCTGGTTACAGAACGGTGTCGCCTCCTTCAGCACGGCCTGGAGCCTGACACCAGGCTGTGGATGGTCCAGTCAAATCTGATATAACACGGACCTGGTTACAGAACGGTGTCACCTCCTTCAGCACGGCCTGGAGCCTGACACCAGGCTGTTGATGGTCCTGTCTAATCTGATACAACAAGGAGCTGGTTACAGAACGGTGTCGCCTCCTTCAGCACGGCCTGGAGCCTGACACCAAGCTGTGAATGGTCCTGTCAAATCTGATATAACAAGGTCCTGGTTACAGAACGGTGTCACCTCCTTCAGCACGGCCTGGAGCCTGACACCAGGCTGTGATGGTCCTGTCAAATCTGATATAACAAGGTGCTGGTTACAGAACGGTGTCACCTCCTTCAGCGCGGCCTGGAGCCTGACACCAGGCTGTGGATGGTCCTGTCAAATCTGATATAACAAGGAGCTGGTTACAGAACGGTGTCGCCTCCTTCAGCACGGCCTGGAGCCTGACACCAGGCTGTGGATGGTCCTGTCAAATCTGATATAACAAGGTGCTGGTTACAGAACGGTGTCACCTCCTTCAGCACGGCCTGGAGCCTGACACCAGGCTGTGGATGGTCCTGTCAAATCTGATATAACAAGGAGCTGGTTACAGAACGGTGTCGCCTCCTTCAGCACGGCCTGGAGCCTGACACCAGGCTGTGGATGGAACTGTCAAATCTGATATAACAAGGTGCTGGTTACAGAACGGTGTCGCCTCCTTCAGCACGGCCTGGAGCCTGACACCAGGCTGTGGATGGTCCTGTCAAATCTGATATAACAAGGAGATGGTTACAGAACGGTGTCACCTCCTTCAGCACGGCCTGGAGCCTGACACCATGCTGTGGATGGTCCTGACAAATCTGATATAACAAATAGCTGGTTACAGAACGGTGTCACCTCCTTCAGCACGGCCTGGAGCCTTACACCAGGCTGCGGCTGGTCCTGTCATATCTGATACAACAAGGAGCTGGTTACAGAACGGTGTCGCTTCCTTCAGCACGGCCTGGAGCCTGACACCAGGCTGTTGATGGTCCTGTCTAATCTGATACAACAAGGAGCTGGTTACAGAACGGTGTCGCCTCCTTCAGCACGGCCTGGAGCCTGACACCAGGCTGTGGATGGTCCTGTCAAATCTGATATAACAAGGTGCTGGTTACAGAACGGTGTCGCCTCCTTCAGCACGGCCAGGAGCCTGACACCAGGCTGTGGATGGTCCAGTCAAATCTGATATAACAAGGTGCTGGTTACAGAACGGTGTCGCCTCCTTCAGCACGGCCTGGAGCCTGACACCAGGCTGTGGATGGTCCAGTCAAATCTGATATAACAAGGTGCTGGTTACAGAACAGTGTCGCCTCCTTCAGCACGGCCTGGAGCCTGACACCAGGCTGTGGATGGTCCTGTCAAATCTGATATAACAAGGAGCTGGTTACAGAACGGTGTCGCCTCCTTCAGCACAGCCTGGAGCCTGACACCAGGCTGTGGATGGTCCTGTCAAATCTGATATAACAAGGAGCTGGTTACAGAACGGTGTCGCCTCCTTCAGCACGGCCTGGAGCCTGACACCAGGCTGTGGATGGTCCTGTCAAATCTGATATAACAAGGAGCTGGTTACAGAACGGTGTCGCCTCCTTCAGCACGGCCTGGAGCCTGACACCAGGCTGTGGATGGTCCTGTCAAATCTGACATAACAAGGAGCTGGTTACAGAACGGTGTCGCCTCCTTCAGCACGGCCTGGAGCCTGGCACCAGGCTGTGGATGGTCCTGTCAAATCTGATATAACAAGGTGCTGGTTACAGAACGGTGTCGCCTCCTTCAGCACGGCCTGGAGACTGACACCAGGCTGTGGATGGTCCTGTCAAATCTGATATAACAAGGAGCTGGTTACAGAACGGTGTCGCCTCCTTCAGCACGGCCTGGAGCCTGACACCAGGCTGTGGATGGTCCTGTCAAATCTGATATAACAAGGTGCTGGTTACAGAACGGTGTCGCCTCCTTCAGCACGGCCTGAAGCCTGACAGCAGGCTGTGGATGGTCCTGTCAAATCTGATATAACAAGGAGCTGGTTACAGAACGGTGTCGCCTCCTTCAGCACGGCCTGGAGCCTGACACCAGGCTGTGGATGGTCCTGTCAAATCTGATATAACAAGGTGCTGGTTACAGAACGGTGTCGCCTCCTTCAGCACGGCCTTGGGACTGACACCAGGCTGTGGATGGTCCTGTCAAATCTGATATAACAAGGAGATGGTTACAGAACGGTGTCGCCCCCTTCAGCACGGCCTGGAGCCTGACACCAGGCTGTGGATGGTCCAGTCAAATCTGATATAACACGGACCTGGTTACAGAACGGTGTCACCTCCTTCAGCACGGCCTGGAGCCTTACACCAGGCTGCGGCTGGTCCTGTCAAATCTAATACAACAAGGAGCTGGTTACAGAACGGTGTCGCTTCCTTCAGCACGGCCTGGAGCCTGACACCAGGCTGTCGATGGTCCTGTCTAATCTGATACAACAAGGAGCTGGTTACAGAACGGTGTCGCCTCCTTCAGCACGGCCTGGAGCCTGACACCAGGCTGTGGATGGTCCTTTCAAATCTGATATAACAAGGAGCTGGTTACAGAACGGTGTCGCCTCCTTCAGCACGGCCTGGAGCCTGACACCAGGCTGTGGATGGTCGTGTCAAATCTGATATAACAAGGAGCAGGTTACAGAATGGTGTCGCCTCCTTCTGCACGGCCTGGAGCCTGACACCAGGCTGTGGATGGTCCTGTCAAATCTGATATAACAAGGAGCTGGTTACAGAACGGTGTCGCCCCCTTCAGCACGGCCTGGAGCCTGACACCAGGCTGTGGATGGTCCTGTCAAATCTGAAAAACAAGGAGCTGGTTACAGAACGGTGTCACCTCCGTCAGCACGGCCTGGAGCCTGACACCAGGCTGTGGATGGTCCTGTCAAATCTGATATAACAAGGAGCAGGTTACAGAACGGTGTCACCTCCTTCAGCACGGCCTGGAGCCTGACACCAGGCTGTGGATGGTCCTGTCAAATCTGATATAACAAGGTGCTGGTTACAGAACAGTGTCGCCTCCTTCAGCACGGCCTGGACCCTAACACAGGCTGTGGATGGTCCTGTGAAATCTGATACAACAAGTCGCTGGTTACAGAACGGTGTCGCCTCCTTCAGCACGGCCTGGAGCCTGACACCAGGCTGTGGATGGTCCGGTCAAATCTGATATAACAAGGAGCTGGTTACAGAACGGTGTCACCTCCGTCAGCACGGCCTGGAGCCTGACACCAGGCTGTGGATGGTCCTGTCAAATCTGATATAACAAGGAACAGGTTACAGAACGGTGTCACCTCCTTCAGCACGGCCTGGAGCCTGACACCAGGCTGTGGATGGTCCTGTCAAATCTGATATAACAAGGTGCTGGTTACAGAACAGTGTCGCCTCCTTCAGCACGGCCTGGACCCTAACACAGGCTGTGGATGGTCCTGTCAAATCTGATACAACAAGGAGCTGGTTACAGAACGGTGTCGCCTCCTTCAGCACGGCCTGGAGCCTGACACCAGGCTGTGGATGGTCCTGTCAAATCTGATACAACAAGGAGCTGGTTACAGAACGGTGTCACCTCCTTCAGCACGGCCTGGAGCCTGACACCAGGCTGTGGATGGTCCTGTCAAATCTGATATAACAAGGAGCTGGTTACAGAACGGTGTCGCCTCCTTCAGCACGGCCTGGAGCCTGACACCAGGCTGTGGATGGTCCTGTCAAATCTGATATAACAAGGTGCTGGTTACAGAACGGTGTCGCCTCCTTCAGCACGGCCTGGAGCCTGACACCAGGCTGTGGATGGTCCTGTCAAATCTGATATAACAAGGAGATGGTTACAGAACGGTGTCACCTCCTTCAGCACGGCCTGGAGCCTGACACCAGGCTGTGGATGGTCCTGTCAAATCTGATACAACAAGGAGCTGGTTACAGAACGGTGTCGCTTCCTTCAGCACGGCCTGGAGCCTGACACCAGGCTGTTGATAGTCCTGTCTAATCTGATACAACAAGGAGCTGGTTACAGAACGGTGTCGCCTCCTTCAGCACGGCCTGGAGACTGACACCAGGCTTTGGATGGTCCTTTCAAGTCTGATATAACAAGGAGCTGGTTACAGAACGGTGTCGCCTCCTTCAGCACGGCCTGGAGCCTGACACCAGGCTGTGGATGGTCCTGTCAAATCTGATATAACAAGGTGCTGGTTACAGAACGGTGTCGCCTCCTTCAGCACGGCCTGGACCCTAACACCAGGCTGTGGATGGTCCTGTCAAATCTGATACAACAAGGCGCTGGTTACAGAACGGTGTCGCCTCTTTCAGCACGGCCTGGAGCCTGACACCAGGCTGTGGATGGTCCTGTCAAATCTGATATAACAAGGAGCTGGTTACAGAACGGTGTCGCCTCCTTCAGCACAGCCTGGAGCCTGACACCAGGCTGTGGATGGTCCTGTCAAATCTGATATAACAAGGAGCTGGTTACAGAACGGTGTCGCCTCCTTCAGCACGGCCTGGAGCCTGACACCAGGCTGTGGATGGTCCTGTCAAATCTGATATAACAAGGAGCTGGTTACAGAACGGTGTCGCCTCCTTCAGCACGGCCTGGAGCCTGACACCAGGCTGTGGATGGTCCTGTCAAATCTGACATAACAAGGAGCTGGTTACAGAACGGTGTCGCCTCCTTCAGCACGGCCTGGAGCCTGGCACCAGGCTGTGGATGGTCCTGTCAAATCTGATATAACAAGGTGCTGGTTACAGAACGGTGTCGCCTCCTTCAGCACGGCCTGGAGACTGACACCAGGCTGTGGATGGTCCTGTCAAATCTGATATAACAAGGAGCTGGTTACAGAACGGTGTCGCCTCCTTCAGCACGGCCTGGAGCCTGACACCAGGCTGTGGATGGTCCTGTCAAATCTGATATAACAAGGTGCTGGTTACAGAACGGTGTCGCCTCCTTCAGCACGGCCTGAAGCCTGACACCAGGCTGTGGATGGTCCTGTCAAATCTGATATAACAAGGAGCTGGTTACAGAACGGTGTCGCCTCCTTCAGCACGGCCTGGAGCCTGACACCAGGCTGTGGATGGTCCTGTCAAATCTGATATAACAAGGTGCTGGTTACAGAACGGTGTCGCCTCCTTCAGCACGGCCTTGGGACTGACACCAGGCTGTGGATGGTCCTGTCAAATCTGATATAACAAGGAGATGGTTACAGAACGGTGTCGCCCCCTTCAGCACGGCCTGGAGCCTGACACCAGGCTGTGGATGGTCCAGTCAAATCTGATATAACACGGACCTGGTTACAGAACGGTGTCACCTCCTTCAGCACGGCCTGGAGCCTTACACCAGGCTGCGGCTGGTCCTGTCAAATCTAATACAACAAGGAGCTGGTTACAGAACGGTGTCGCTTCCTTCAGCACGGCCTGGAGCCTGACACCAGGCTGTCGATGGTCCTGTCTAATCTGATACAACAAGGAGCTGGTTACAGAACGGTGTCGCCTCCTTCAGCACGGCCTGGAGCCTGACACCAGGCTGTGGATGGTCCTTTCAAATCTGATATAACAAGGAGCTGGTTACAGAACGGTGTCGCCTCCTTCAGCACGGCCTGGAGCCTGACACCAGGCTGTGGATGGTCGTGTCAAATCTGATATAACAAGGAGCAGGTTACAGAATGGTGTCGCCTCCTTCTGCACGGCCTGGAGCCTGACACCAGGCTGTGGATGGTCCTGTCAAATCTGATATAACAAGGAGCTGGTTACAGAACGGTGTCGCCCCCTTCAGCACGGCCTGGAGCCTGACACCAGGCTGTGGATGGTCCTGTCAAATCTGAAAAACAAGGAGCTGGTTACAGAACGGTGTCACCTCCGTCAGCACGGCCTGGAGCCTGACACCAGGCTGTGGATGGTCCTGTCAAATCTGATATAACAAGGAGCAGGTTACAGAACGGTGTCACCTCCTTCAGCACGGCCTGGAGCCTGACACCAGGCTGTGGATGGTCCTGTCAAATCTGATATAACAAGGTGCTGGTTACAGAACAGTGTCGCCTCCTTCAGCACGGCCTGGACCCTAACACAGGCTGTGGATGGTCCTGTGAAATCTGATACAACAAGTCGCTGGTTACAGAACGGTGTCGCCTCCTTCAGCACGGCCTGGAGCCTGACACCAGGCTGTGGATGGTCCGGTCAAATCTGATATAACAAGGAGCTGGTTACAGAACGGTGTCACCTCCGTCAGCACGGCCTGGAGCCTGACACCAGGCTGTGGATGGTCCTGTCAAATCTGATATAACAAGGAACAGGTTACAGAACGGTGTCACCTCCTTCAGCACGGCCTGGAGCCTGACACCAGGCTGTGGATGGTCCTGTCAAATCTGATATAACAAGGTGCTGGTTACAGAACAGTGTCGCCTCCTTCAGCACGGCCTGGACCCTAACACAGGCTGTGGATGGTCCTGTCAAATCTGATACAACAAGGAGCTGGTTACAGAACGGTGTCGCCTCCTTCAGCACGGCCTGGAGCCTGACACCAGGCTGTGGATGGTCCTGTCAAATCTGATACAACAAGGAGCTGGTTACAGAACGGTGTCACCTCCTTCAGCACGGCCTGGAGCCTGACACCAGGCTGTGGATGGTCCTGTCAAATCTGATATAACAAGGAGCTGGTTACAGAACGGTGTCGCCTCCTTCAGCACGGCCTGGAGCCTGACACCAGGCTGTGGATGGTCCTGTCAAATCTGATATAACAAGGTGCTGGTTACAGAACGGTGTCGCCTCCTTCAGCACGGCCTGGAGCCTGACACCAGGCTGTGGATGGTCCTGTCAAATCTGATATAACAAGGAGATGGTTACAGAACGGTGTCACCTCCTTCAGCACGGCCTGGAGCCTGACACCAGGCTGTGGATGGTCCTGTCAAATCTGATACAACAAGGAGCTGGTTACAGAACGGTGTCGCTTCCTTCAGCACGGCCTGGAGCCTGACACCAGGCTGTTGATAGTCCTGTCTAATCTGATACAACAAGGAGCTGGTTACAGAACGGTGTCGCCTCCTTCAGCACGGCCTGGAGACTGACACCAGGCTTTGGATGGTCCTTTCAAGTCTGATATAACAAGGAGCTGGTTACAGAACGGTGTCGCCTCCTTCAGCACGGCCTGGAGCCTGACACCAGGCTGTGGATGGTCCTGTCAAATCTGATATAACAAGGTGCTGGTTACAGAACGGTGTCGCCTCCTTCAGCACGGCCTGGACCCTAACACCAGGCTGTGGATGGTCCTGTCAAATCTGATACAACAAGGCGCTGGTTACAGAACGGTGTCGCCTCTTTCAGCACGGCCTGGAGCCTGACACCAGGCTGTGGATGGTCCTGTCAAATCTGATACAACAAGGAGCTGGTTACAGAACGGTGTCGCCTCCATCAGCACGGCCTGGAGCCTGACACCAGGCTGTGGATGGTCCTGTCAAATCTGATATAACAAGGTGCTGGTTACAGAACGGTGTCGCCTCCTTCAGCACGGCCTGGAGCCTGACACCAGGCTGTGGATGGTCCTGTCAAATCTGATATAACAAGGTGCTGGTTACAGAACGGTGTCACCTCCTTCAGCACGGCCTGGAGCCTGACACTATGCTGTGGATGGTCCTGTCAAATCTGATATAACAAGGAGCTGGTTACAGAATGGTGTCGCCTCCTTCAGCACGGCCTGGAGCCTGACACCAGGCTGTGGATGGTCCAGTCAAATCTGATAAAACATGGACCTGGTTACAGAACGGTGTCACCTCCTTCAGCACGGCCTGGAGCCTGACACCAGGCTGTGGATGGTCCTGTCAAATCTGATATAACAAGGAGCTGGTTACAGAACGGTGTCACCTCCGTCAGCACGGCCTGGAGCCTGACACCAGGCTGTGGATGGTCCTGTCAAATCTGATATAACAAGGAACAGGTTACAGAACGGTGTCACCTCCTTCAGCACGGCCTGGAGCCTGACACCAGGCTGTGGATGGTCCTGTCAAATCTGATATAACAAGGTGCTGGTTACAGAACAGTATCGCCTCCTTCAGCACGGCCTGGACCCTAACACAGGCTGTGGATGGTCCTATCAAATCTGATACAACAAGGAGCTGGTTACAGAACGGTGTCGCCTCCTTCAGCACGGCCTGGAGCCTGACACCAGGCTGTGGATGGTCCTGTCAAATCTGATACAACAAGGAGCTGGTTACAGAACGGTGTCACCTCCTTCAGCACGGCCTGGAGCCTGACACCAGGCTGTGGATGGTCCTGTCAAATCTGATATAACAAGGAGCTGGTTACAGAACGGTGTCGCCTCCTTCAGCACGGCCTGGAGCCTGACACCAGGCTGTGGATGGTCCTGTCAAATCTGATATAACAAGGTGCTGGTTACAGAACGGTGTCGCCTCCTTCAGCACGGCCTGGAGCCTGACACCAGGCTGTGGATGGTCCTGTCCAATCTGATACAACAAGGAGCTGGTTACAGAACGGTGTCGCTTCCTTCAGCACGGCCTGGAGCCTGACACCAGGCTGTTGATAGTCCTGTCTAATCTGATACAACAAGGAGCTGGTTACAGAACGGTGTCGCCTCCTTCAGCACGGCCTGGAGCCTGACACCAGGCTTTGGATGGTCCTATCAAATCTGATATAACGAGGAGCAGGTTACAGAACGGTGTCGCCTCCTTCAGCACGGCCTGGAGCCTGACACCAGGCTGTGGATGGTCCTTTCAAATCTGATATAACAAGGAGCTGGTTACAGAACGGTGTCGCCTCCTTCAGCACGGCCTGGAGCCTGACACCAGGCTGTGGATGGTCCTGTCAAATCTGATATAACAAGGTGCTGGTTACAGAACGGTGTCGCCTCCTTCAGCACGGCCTGGACCCTAACACCAGGCTGTGGATGGTCCTGTCAAATCTGATACAACAAGGCGCTGGTTACAGAACGGTGTCGCCTCCTTCAGCACGGCCTGGAGCCTGACACCAGGCTGTGGATGGTCCTGTCAAATCTGATACAACAAGGAGCTGGTTACAGAACGGTGTCGCCTCCTTCAGCACGGCCTGGAGCCTGACACCAGGCTGTGGATGGTCCTGTCAAATCTGATATAACAAGGTGCTGGTTACAGAACGGTGTCGCCTCCTTCAGCACGGCCTGGAGCCTGACACCAGGCTGTGGATGGTCCTGTCAAATCTGATATAACAAGGTGCTGGTTACAGAACGGTGTCACCTCCTTCAGCACGGCCTGGAGCCTGACACTATGCTGTGGATGGTCCTGTCAAATCTGATATAACAAGGAGCTGGTTACAGAACGGTGTCGCCTCCTTCAGCACGGCCTGGAGCCTGACACCAGGCTGTGGATGGTCCTGTCAAATCTGATATAACAAGGAACAGGTTACAGAACGGTGTCACCTCCTTCAGCACGGCCTGGAGCCTGACACCAGGCTGTGGATGGTCCTGTCAAATCTGATATAACAAGGTGCTGGTTACAGAACAGTGTCGCCTCCTTCAGCACGGCCTGGACCCTAACACAGGCTGTGGATGGTCCTGTCAAATCTGATACAACAAGGAGCTGGTTACAGAACGGTCTCGCCTCCTTCAGCACGGCCTGGAGCCTGACACCAGGCTGTGGATGGTCCTGTCAAATCTGATACAACAAGGAGCTGGTTACAGAACGGTGTCACCTCCTTCAGCACGGCCTGGAGCCTGACACCAGGCTGTGGATGGTCCTGTCAAATCTGATATAACAAGGAGCTGGTTACAGAACGGTGTCGTCTCCTTCAGCACGGCCTGGAGCCTGACACCAGGCTGTGGATGGTCCTGTCAAATCTGATATAACAAGGTGCTGGTTACAGAACGGTGTCGCCTCCTTCAGCACGGCCTGGAGCCTGACACCAGGCTGTGGATGGTCCTGTCAAATCTGATATAACAAGGAGATGGTTACAGAACGGTGTCACCTCCTTCAGCACGGCCTGGAGCCTGACACTAGGCTGTGGATGGTCCTGTCAAATCTGATACAACAAGGAGCTGGTTACAGAACGGTGTCGCTTCCTTCAGCACGGCCTGGAGCCTGACACCAGGCTGTTGATAGTCCTGTCTAATCTGATACAACAAGGAGCTGGTTACAGAACGGTGTCGCCTCCTTCAGCACGGCCTGGAGCCTGACACCAGGCTTTGGATGGTCCTGTCAAATCTGATATAACGAGGAGCAGGTTACAGAACGGTGTCGCCTCCTTCAGCACGGCCTGGAGCCTGACACCAGGCTGTGGATGGTCCTTTCAAATCTGATATAACAAGGAGCTGGTTACAGAACGGTGTCGCCTCCTTCAGCACGGCCTGGAGCCTGACACCAGGCTGTGGATGGTCCTGTCAAATCTGATATAACAAGGTGCTGGTTACAGAACGGTGTCGCCTCCTTCAGCACGGCCTGGACCCTAACACCAGGCTGTGGATGGTCCTGTCAAATCTGATACAACAAGGCGCTGGTTACAGAACGGTGTCGCCTCCTTCAGCACGGCCTGGAGCCTGACACCAGGCTGTGGATGGTCCTGTCAAATCTGATACAACAAGGAGCTGGTTACAGAACGGTGTCGCCTCCTTCAGCACGGCCTGGAGCCTGACACCAGGCTGTGGATGGTCCTGTCAAATCTGATATAACAAGGTGCTGGTTACAGAACGGTGTCGCCTCCTTCAGCACGGCCTGGAGCCTGACACCAGGCTGTGGATGGTCCTGTCAAATCTGATATAACAAGGTGCTGGTTACAGAACGGTGTCGCCTCCTTCAGCACGGCCTGGAGCCTGACACTATGCTGTGGATGGTCCTGTCAAATCTGATATAACAAGGAGCTTGTTACAGAACGGTGTCGCCTCCTTCAGCACGGCCTGGAGCCTGACACCAGGCTGTGGATGGTCCAGTCAAATCTGATAAAACATGGACCTGGTTACAGAACGGTGTCACCTCCTTCAGCACGGCCTGGAGCCTTACACCAGGCTGTGGGTGGTCCTTTCAAATCTGATATAACGAGGAGCAGGTTACAGAACGGTGTCGCCTCCTTCAGCACGGCCTGGAGCCTGACACCAGGCTGTTGATGGTCCTGTCTAATCTGATACAACAAGGAGCTGGTTACAGAACGGTGTCGCCTCCTTCAGCACGGCCTGCAGCCTGACACCAGGCGTTGGATGGTCCTGTCTAATCTGATATAACGAGGAGCAGGTTACAGAACGGTGTCGCCTCCTTCAGCACGGCCTGGAGCCTGACACCAGGCTGTGGATGGTCCTTTCAAATCTGATATAACAAGGAGCTGGTTCCAGAACGGTGTCGCCTCCTTCAGCATGGCCTGGAGCCTGACACCAGGCTGTGGATGGTCCTGTCAAATCTGATATAACAAGGAGCAGGTTACAGAACGGTGTCGCCTCCTTCAGCACGGCCTGGAGCCTGACACCAGGCTGTGGATGGTCCTGTCAAATCTGATATAACAAGGAGCTGGTTACAGAACGGTGTCGCCCCCTTCAGCACGGCCTGGAGCCTGACACCAGGCTGTGGATGGTCCTGTCAAATCTGATACAACAAGGAGCTGGTTACAGAACGGTGTCGCCTCCTTCAGCACGGCCTGGAGCCTGACACCATGCTGTGGATGGTCCTGTCAAATCTGATACAACAAGGAGCTGGTTACAGAACGGTGTCGCCTCCTTCAGCACGGCCTGGAGCCTGACACCAGGCTGTGGATGGTCCTGTCAAATCTGATATAACAAGGTGCTGGTTACAGAACGGTGTCGCCTCCTTCAGCACGGCCTGGAGCCTGACACCAGGCTGTGGATGGTCCTGTCAAATCTGATATAACAAGGTGCTGGTTACAGAACGGTGTCACCTCCTTCAGCACGGCCTGGAGCCTGACACTATGCTGTGGATGGTCCTGTCAAATCTGATATAACAAGGAGCTGGTTACAGAACGGTGTCGCCTCCTTCAGCACGGCCTGGAGCCTGACACCAGGCTGTGGATGGTCCTGTCAAATCTGATATAACAAGGAACAGGTTACAGAACGGTGTCACCTCCTTCAGCACGGCCTGGAGCCTGACACCAGGCTGTGGATGGTCCTGTCAAATCTGATATAACAAGGTGCTGGTTACAGAACAGTGTCGCCTCCTTCAGCACGGCCTGGACCCTAACACAGGCTGTGGATGGTCCTGTCAAATCTGATACAACAAGGAGCTGGTTACAGAACGGTCTCGCCTCCTTCAGCACGGCCTGGAGCCTGAGACCAGGCTGTGGATGGTCCTGTCAAATCTGATACAACAAGGAGCTGGTTACAGAACGGTGTCACCTCCTTCAGCACGGCCTGGAGCCTGACACCAGGCTGTGGATGGTCCTGTCAAATCTGATATAACAAGGAGCTGGTTACAGAACGGTGTCGTCTCCTTCAGCACGGCCTGGAGCCTGACACCAGGCTGTGGATGGTCCTGTCAAATCTGATATAACAAGGTGCTGGTTACAGAACGGTGTCGCCTCCTTCAGCACGGCCTGGAGCCTGACACCAGGCTGTGGATGGTCCTGTCAAATCTGAT
Organism: Scyliorhinus torazame; assembly: GCF_047496885.1. Lineage (NCBI taxonomy): Eukaryota > Metazoa > Chordata > Chondrichthyes > Carcharhiniformes > Scyliorhinidae > Scyliorhinus > Scyliorhinus torazame. The sequence continues at coordinate 74,321,748 of NC_092729.1, read as the reverse complement.
ATAACAAGGAGATGGTTACAGAACGGTGTCACCTCCTTCAGCACGGCCTGGAGCCTGACACCAGGCTGTGGATGGTCCTGTCAAATCTGATACAACAAGGAGCTGGTTACAGAACGGTGTCGCTTCCTTCAGCACGGCCTGGAGCCTGACACCAGGCTGTTGATAGTCCTGTCTAATCTGATACAACAAGGAGCTGGTTACAGAACGGTGTCGCCTCCTTCAGCACGGCCTGGAGCCTGACACCAGGCTGTGGATGGTCCTGTCAAATCTGATATAACAAGGTGCTGGTTACAGAACAGTGTCGCCTCCTTCAGCACGGCCTGGACCCTAACACAGGCTGTGGATGGTCCTGTCAAATCTGATACAACAAGGAGCTGGTTACAGAACGGTCTCGCCTCCTTCAGCACGGCCTGGAGCCTGACACCAGGCTGTGGATGGTCCTGTCAAATCTGATACAACAAGGAGCTGGTTACAGAACGGTGTCGCCTCCTTCAGCACGGCCTGGAGCCTGACACCAGGCTTTGGATGGTCCTGTCAAATCTGATATAACGAGGAGCAGGTTACAGAACGGTGTCGCCTCCTTCAGCACGGCCTGGAGCCTGACACCAGGCTGTGGATGGTCCTTTCAAATCTGATATAACAAGGAGCTGGTTACAGAACGGTGTCGCCTCCTTCAGCACGGCCTGGAGCCTGACACCAGGCTGTGGATGGTCCTGTCAAATCTGATATAACAAGGTGCTGGTTACAGAACGGTGTCGCCTCCTTCAGCACGGCCTGGACCCTAACACCAGGCTGTGGATGGTCCTGTCAAATCTGATACAACAAGGCGCTGGTTACAGAACGGTGTCGCCTCCTTCAGCACGGCCTGGAGCCTGACACCAGGCTGTGGATGGTCCTGTCAAATCTGATATAACAAGGAGCTGGTTACAGAACGGTGTCGCCTCCTTCAGCACGGCCTGGAGCCTGACACCAGGCTGTGGATGGTCCTGTCAAATCTGATATAACAAGGTGCTGGTTACAGAACGGTGTCGCCTCCTTCAGCACGGCCTGGAGCCTGACACCAGGCTGTGGATGGTCCTGTCAAATCTGATATAACAAGGTGCTGGTTACAGAACGGTGTCGCCTCCTTCAGCACGGCCTGGAGCCTGACACCAGGCTGTGGATGGTCCAGTCAAATCTGATAAAACATGGACCTGGTTACAGAACGGTGTCACCTCCTTCAGCACGGCCTGGAGCCTTACACCAGGCTGTGGGTGGTCCTTTCAAATCTGATATAACGAGGAGCAGGTTACAGAACGGTGTCGCCTCCTTCAGCACGGCCTGGAGCCTGACACCAGGCTGTTGATGGTCCTGTCTAATCTGATACAACAAGGAGCTGGTTACAGAACGGTGTCGCCTCCTTCAGCACGGCCTGCAGCCTGACACCAGGCGTTGGATGGTCCTGTCTAATCTGATATAACGAGGAGCAGGTTACAGAACGGTGTCGCCTCCTTCAGCACGGCCTGGAGCCTGACACCAGGCTGTGGATGGTCCTTTCAAATCTGATATAACAAGGAGCTGGTTCCAGAACGGTGTCGCCTCCTTCAGCATGGCCTGGAGCCTGACACCAGGCTGTGGATGGTCCTGTCAAATCTGATATAACAAGGAGCAGGTTACAGAACGGTGTCGCCTCCTTCAGCACGGCCTGGAGCCTGACACCAGGCTGTGGATGGTCCTGTCAAATCTGATATAACAAGGAGCTGGTTACAGAACGGTGTCGCCCCCTTCAGCACGGCCTGGAGCCTGACACCAGGCTGTGGATGGTCCTGTCAAATCTGATACAACAAGGAGCTGGTTACAGAACGGTGTCGCCTCCTTCAGCACGGCCTGGAGCCTGACACCAGGCTGTGGATGGTCCTGTCAAATCTGATACAACAAGGAGCTGGTTACAGAACGGTGTCGCCTCCTTCAGCACGGCCTGGAGCCTGACACCAGGCTGTGGATGGTCCTGTCAAATCTGATATAACAAGGTGCTGGTTACAGAACGGTGTCGCCTCCTTCAGCACGGCCTGGAGCCTGACACCAGGCTGTGGATGGTCCTGTCAAATCTGATATAACAAGGTGCTGGTTACAGAACGGTGTCACCTCCTTCAGCACGGCCTGGAGCCTGACACTATGCTGTGGATGGTCCTGTCAAATCTGATATAACAAGGAGCTGGTTACAGAACGGTGTCGCCTCCTTCAGCACGGCCTGGAGCCTGACACCAGGCTGTGGATGGTCCTGTCAAATCTGATATAACAAGGAACAGGTTACAGAACGGTGTCACCTCCTTCAGCACGGCCTGGAGCCTGACACCAGGCTGTGGATGGTCCTGTCAAATCTGATATAACAAGGTGCTGGTTACAGAACAGTGTCGCCTCCTTCAGCACGGCCTGGACCCTAACACAGGCTGTGGATGGTCCTGTCAAATCTGATACAACAAGGAGCTGGTTACAGAACGGTCTCGCCTCCTTCAGCACGGCCTGGAGCCTGAGACCAGGCTGTGGATGGTCCTGTCAAATCTGATACAACAAGGAGCTGGTTATAGAACGGTGTCACCTCCTTCAGCACGGCCTGGAGCCTGACACCAGGCTGTGGATGGTCCTGTCAAATCTGATATAACAAGGAGCTGGTTACAGAACGGTGTCGTCTCCTTCAGCACGGCCTGGAGCCTGACACCAGGCTGTGGATGGTCCTGTCAAATCTGATATAACAAGGTGCTGGTTACAGAACGGTGTCGCCTCCTTCAGCACGGCCTGGAGCCTGACACCAGGCTGTGGATGGTCCTGTCAAATCTGATATAACAAGGAGATGGTTACAGAACGGTGTCACCTCCTTCAGCACGGCCTGGAGCCTGACACCAGGCTGTGGATGGTCCTGTCAAATCTGATACAACAAGGAGCTGGTTACAGAACGGTGTCGCTTCCTTCAGCACGGCCTGGAGCCTGACACCAGGCTGTTGATAGTCCTGTCTAATCTGATACAACAAGGAGCTGGTTACAGAACGGTGTCGCCTCCTTCAGCACGGCCTGGAGCCTGACACCAGGCTTTGGATGGTCCTGTCAAATCTGATATAACGAGGAGCAGGTTGCAGAACGGTGTCGCCTCCTTCAGCACGGCCTGGAGCCTGACACCAGGCTGTGGATGGTCCTTTCAAATCTGATATAACAATGAGCTGGTTACAGAACGGTGTCGCCTCCTTCAGCACGGCCTGGAGCCTGACACCAGGCTGTGGATGGTCCTGTCAAATCTGATATAACAAGGTGCTGGTTACAGAACGGTGTCGCCTCCTTCAGCACGGCCTGGACCCTAACACCAGGCTGTGGATGGTCCTGTCAAATCTGATACAACAAGGCGCTGGTTACAGAACGGTGTCGCCTCCTTCAGCACGGCCTGGAGCCTGACACCAGGCTGTGGATGGTCCTGTCAAATCTGATACAACAAGGAGCTGGTTACAGAACGGTGTCGCCTCCTTCAGCACGGCCTGGAGCCTGACACCAGGCTGTGGATGGTCCTGTCAAATCTGATATAACAAGGTGCTGGTTACAGAACGGTGTCGCCTCCTTCAGCACGGCCTGGAGCCTGACACCAGGCTGTGGATGGTCCTGTCAAATCTGATATAACAAGGTGCTGGTTACAGAACGGTGTCACCTCCTTCAGCACGGCCTGGAGCCTGACACTATGCTGTTGATGGTCCTGTCAAATCTGATATAACAAGGAGCTGGTTACAGAACGGTGTCGCCTCCTTCAGCACGGCCTGGAGCCTGACACCAGGCTGTGGATGGTCCAGTCAAATCTGATAAAACATGGACCTGGTTACAGAACGGTGTCACCTCCTTCAGCACGGCCTGGAGCCTTACACCAGGCTGTGGGTGGTCCTTTCAAATCTGATATAACGAGGAGCAGGTTACAGAACGGTGTCGCCTCCTTCAGCACGGCCTGGAGCCTGACACCAGGCTGTTGATGGTCCTGTCTAATCTGATACAACAAGGAGCTGGTTACAGAACGGTGTCGCCTCCGTCAGCACGGCCTGCAGCCTGACACCAGGCGTTGGATGGTCCTGTCAAATCTGATATAACGAGGAGCAGGTTACAGAACGGTGTCGCCTCCTTCAGCACGGCCTGGAGCCTGACACCAGGCTGTGGATGGTCCTTTCAAATCTGATATAACAAGGAGCTGGTTACAGAACGGTGTCGCCTCCTTCAGCATGGCCTGGAGCCTGACACCAGGCTGTGGATGGTCCTGTCAAATCTGATATAACAAGGAGCAGGTTACAGAACGGTGTCGCCTCCTTCATCACGGCCTGGAGCCTGACACCAGGCTGTGGATGGTCCTGTCAAATCTGATATAACTAGGAGCTGGTTACAGAACGGTGTCGCCCCCTTCAGCACGGCCTGGAGCCTGACACCAGGCTGTGGATGGTCCTGTCAAATCTGATAAACAAGGAGCTGGTTACAGAACGGTGTCACCTCCGTCAGCACGGCCTGGAGCCTGACACCAGGCTGTGGATGGTCCTGTCAAATCTGATATAACAAGAAGCAGGTTACAGAACGGTGTCGCCTCCTTCAGCACGTCCTGGAGCCTGACACCAGGCTGTGGATGGTCCTGTCAAACCTGATATAACAAGGTGCTGGTTACAGAACGGTGTCGCCTCCTTGAGCACGGCCTGGACCCTAACACCAGGCTGTGGATGGTCCTGTCAAATCTGATACAGCAAGGCGCTGGTTACAGAACGGTGTCGCCTCCTTCAGCACGGCCTGGAGCCTGACACCAGGCTGTGGATGGTCCTGTCAAATCTGATACAACAAGGAGCTGGTTACAGAACGGTGTCGCCTCCTTCAGCACGGCCTGGAGCCAGACACCAGGCTGTGGATCATCCTGTCAAATCTGATATAACAAGGAGCTGGTTACAGAACGGTGTCGCCTCCTTCAGCACGGCCTGGAGCCTGACACCAGGCTCTGGATTGGCCTGTCAAATCTGATATAACAAGGAGCTGGTTACAGAACGGTGTCGCCTCCTTCAGCACGGCCTGGAGCCTGACACCAGGCTGTGGATGGTCCTGTCAAATCTGATATAACAAGGAGCTGGTGACAGAACGGTATCGCCTCCTTCAGCACGGCCTAGAGCCTGACACCAGGCTGTGGATGGGCCTGTCAAATCTGATATAACAAGAAGCAGGTTACAGAACGATGTCGCCTCCTTCAGCACGGCCTGGAGCCTGACACCAGGCTGTGGATGGTCCTGTCAAATCTGATACAACAAGGAGCTGGTTACAGAAATGTGTCGCCTACTTCAGCACGGCCTGGAGCCTGACACCAGGCTGTGGATGGTCCAGTCAAATCTGATATAACAAGGTGCTGGTTACAGAACGGTGTCGCCTCCTTCAGCACGGCCTGGAGCCTGACACCAGGCTGTGGATGGTCCTGTCAAATCTGATATAACAAGGAGCTGGTTACAGAACGGTGTCGCCTCCTTCAGCACGGCCTGGAGCCTGACACCAGGCTGTGGATGGGCCTGTCAAATCTGATATAACAAGGAGCTGGTTACAGAACGGTGTCACCTCCTTCAGCACGGCCTGGAGCCTGACACCAGGCTGTGGATGGTCATGTCAAATCTGATATATCAAGGAGCTGGTTACAGAACGGTGTCGCCTCCTTCAGCACGGCCTGGAGCCTGACACCAGGCTCTGGATGGTCCTGTCAAATCTGATATAACAAGGAGCTGGTTACAGAACGGTGTCGCCTCCTTCAGCACGGGCTGGAGCCTGATACCAGGCTGTGGATGGTCCTGTCAAACCTGATATAACAAGGTGCTGGTTACAGAACGATGTCGCCTCCTTCAGCACGGCCTGGAGCCTGACACCAGGCTGTGGATGGTCCTGTCAAATCTGATATAACAAGGTGCTGGTTACAGAACGGAGTCGCCTCCTTCGGCACGGCCTGGAGCCTGACACCAGGCTGTGGATGGGCCTGTGAAATCTGATATAACAAGGAGCTGGTTACAGAACGGTGTCGCCTCCTTCAGCACGGCCTGGAGCCTGACACCAGGCTGTGGATGGTCCTGTCAAATCTGATATAACAAGGAGCTGGTGACAGAACGGTATCGCCTCCTTCAGCACGGCCTGGAGCCTGACACAAGGCTGTGGATGGTCCTGTCAAATCTGATATAACACGGAGCTGGTTACAGAACGGTGTCACCTCCTTCAGCACGGCCTGGAGCCTGACACCAGGCTGTGGATGGTCCTGTCAAATCTGATATAACAAGGAGCTGGTTACAGAACGGTGTCGCCTCCTTCAGCACGGCCTGGAGCCTGACACCAGGCTGTGGATGGTCCTGTCAAATCTGATATAACAAGGAGCTGGTTACAGAACGGTGTCGCCTCCTTCAGCACGGCCTGGAGCCTGACACCAGGCTGTGGATGGTCCTGTCAAATCTGATATAACAAGGTGCTGGTTACAGAACGATGTCGCCTCCTTCAGCACGGCCTGGAGCCTGACACCAGGATGTGGATGGTCCTGTCAAATCTGATATAACAAGGTGCTGGTTACAGAACGGTGTCGCCTCCTTCTGCACGGCCTGGAGCCTGACATCAGGCTGTGGATGGTCCTGTCAAATCTGATATAACAAGAAGCTGGTTACAGAACGGTGTCGCCTCCTTCAGCACGGGCTGGAGCCTGATACCAGGCTGTGGATGGTCCTGTCAAACCTGATATAACAAGGTGCTGGTTACAGAACGATGTCGCCTCCTTCAGCACGGCCTGGAGCCTGACACCAGGCTGTGGATGGTCCTGTCAAATCTGATACAACAAGGTGCTGGTTACAGAACGGTGTCACCTCCTTCAGCACGGCCTGGAGCCTGACACCAGGCTGTGGATGGTCCTGTCGAATCTGATACAACAAGGTGCTGGTTACAGAACGGTGTCGCCTCCTTCAGCACGGCCTGGAGCCTGACACCAGGCTGTGGATGGGCCTGTCAAATCTGATATAACAAGGAGCTGGTTACAGAACGGTGTCACCTCCTTCAGCACGGCCTGGAGCCTGACACCAGGCTGTGGATGGTCATGTCAAATCTGATATATCAAGGAGCTGGTTACAGAACGGTGTCGCCTCCTTCAGCACGGCCTGGAGCCTGACACCAGGCTGTGGATGGTCCTGTCAAATCTGATATAACAAGGAGCTTGTTACAGAACGGTGTCGCCTCCTTCAGCACGGCCTGGAGCCTGACACCAGGCTCTGGATGGTCCTGTCAAATCTGATATAACAAGGAGCTGGTTACAGAACGGTGTCGCCTCCTTCAGCACGGGCTGGAGCCTGATACCAGGCTGTGGATGGTCCTGTCAAACCTGATATAACAAGGTGCTGGTTACAGAACGATGTCGCCTCCTTCAGCACGGCCTGGAGCCTGACACCAGGCTGTGGATGGTCCTGTCAAATCTGATATAACAAGGTGCTGGTTACAGAACGGAGTCGCCTCCTTCAGCACGGCCTGGAGCCTGACACCAGGCTGTGGATGGTCCTGTCAAATCTGATATAACAAGGTGCTGGTTACAGAACGGTGTCGCCTCCTTCAGCACAGCCTGGAACCTGACACCAGGCTGTGGATGGTCCTGTCAAACCTGATATAACAAGGTGCTGGTTACAGAACGATGTCGCCTCCTTCAGCACGGCCTGGAGCCTGACACCAGGCTGTGGATGGTCCTGTCAAATCTGATATAACAAGGAGCTGGTGACAGAACGGTATCGCCTCCTTCAGCACGGCCTGGAGCCTGACACAAGGCTGTGGATGGTCCTGTCAAATCTGATATAACACGGAGCTGGTTACAGAACGGTGTCACCTCCTTCAGCACGGCCTGGAGCCTGACACCAGGCTGTGGATGGTCCTGTCAAATCTGATATAACAAGGAGCTGGTTACAGAACGGTGTCGCCTCCTTCAGCACGGCCTGGAGCCTGACACCAGGCTGTGGATGGTCCTGTCAAATCTGATATAACAAGGAGCTGGTTACAGAACGGTGTCGCCTCCTTCAGCACGGCCTGGAGCCTGACACCAGGCTGTGGATGGTCCTGTCAAATCTGATATAACAAGGTGCTGGTTACAGAACGATGTCGCCTCCTTCAGCACGGCCTGGAGCCTGACACCAGGATGTGGATGGTCCTGTCAAATCTGATATAACAAGGTGCTGGTTACAGAACGGTGTCGCCTCCTTCTGCACGGCCTGGAGCCTGACATCAGGCTGTGGATGGTCCTGTCAAATCTGATATAACAAGAAGCTGGTTACAGAACGGTGTCGCCTCCTTCAGCACGGGCTGGAGCCTGATACCAGGCTGTGGATGGTCCTGTCAAACCTGATATAACAAGGTGCTGGTTACAGAACGATGTCGCCTCCTTCAGCACGGCCTGGAGCCTGACACCAGGCTGTGGATGGTCCTGTCAAATCTGATACAACAAGGTGCTGGTTACAGAACGGTGTCACCTCCTTCAGCACGGCCTGGAGCCTGACACCAGGCTGTGGATGGTCCTGTCGAATCTGATACAACAAGGTGCTGGTTACAGAACGGTGTCGCCTCCTTCAGCACGGCCTGGAGCCTGACACCAGGCTGTGGATGGGCCTGTCAAATCTGATATAACAAGGAGCTGGTTACAGAACGGTGTCACCTCCTTCAGCACGGCCTGGAGCCTGACACCAGGCTGTGGATGGTCATGTCAAATCTGATATATCAAGGAGCTGGTTACAGAACGGTGTCGCCTCCTTCAGCACGGCCTGGAGCCTGACACCAGGCTGTGGATGGTCCTGTCAAATCTGATATAACAAGGAGCTTGTTACAGAACGGTGTCGCCTCCTTCAGCACGGCCTGGAGCCTGACACCAGGCTCTGGATGGTCCTGTCAAATCTGATATAACAAGGAGCTGGTTACAGAACGGTGTCGCCTCCTTCAGCACGGGCTGGAGCCTGATACCAGGCTGTGGATGGTCCTGTCAAACCTGATATAACAAGGTGCTGGTTACAGAACGATGTCGCCTCCTTCAGCACGGCCTGGAGCCTGACACCAGGCTGTGGATGGTCCTGTCAAATCTGATATAACAAGGTGCTGGTTACAGAACGGAGTCGCCTCCTTCAGCACGGCCTGGAGCCTGACACCAGGCTGTGGATGGTCCTGTCAAATCTGATATAACAAGGTGCTGGTTACAGAACGGTGTCGCCTCCTTCAGCACAGCCTGGAACCTGACACCAGGCTGTGGATGGTCCTGTCAAACCTGATATAACAAGGTGCTGGTTACAGAACGATGTCGCCTCCTTCAGCACGGCCTGGAGCCTGACACCAGGCTGTGGATGGTCCTGTCAAATCTGATATAACAAGGTGCTGGTTACAGAACGGAGTCGCCTCCTTCAGCACGGCCTGGAGCCTGACACCAGGCTGTGGATGGTCCTGTCAAATCTGATACAACAAGGAGCTGGTTACAGAACGGTGTCACCTCCTTCAGCACGGCCTGGAGCCTGACACCAGGCTGTGGATGGTCCTGTCAAATCTGATATAACAAGGAGCTGGTTACAGAACGGTGTCGCCTCCTTCAGCACGGCCTGGAGCCTGACACCAGGCTGTGGATGGTCCTGTCAAATCTGATACAACAAGGAGCTGGTTACAGAACGGTGTCGCCTCCTTCAGCACGGCCTGCAGCCTGACACCAGGCTGTGGATGGTCCTGACAAATCTGATATAACAAGGTGCTGGTTACAGAACGGTGTCGCCTCCTTCAGCACGGCCTGGAGCCTGACACCAGGCTGTGGATGTTCCTGTCAAATCTGATATAACAAGGAGCTTGTTACAGAACGGTGTCGCCTCCTTCAGCACGGCCTGGAGCCTGACACCAGGCTGTGGATGGTCCTGTCAAATCTGATATAACAAGGAGCTGGTTACAGAACGGTGTCGCCTCCTTCAGCACGGCCTGGAGCCTGACACCAGGCTGTGGATGGTCCTGTCAAATCTGATATAACAAGGTGCTGGTTACAGAACGATGTCGCCTCCTTCAGCACGGCCTGGAGCCTGACACCAGGCTGTGGATGGTCCTGTCAAATCTGATATAACAAGGTGCTGGTTACAGAACGGTGTCGCCTCCTTCTGCACGGCCTGGAGCCTGACATCAGGCTGTGGATGGTCCTGTCAAATCTGATATAACAAGAAGCTGGTTACAGAACGGTGTCGCCTCCTTCAGCACGGGCTGGAGCCTGATACCAGGCTGTGGATGGTCCTGTCAAACCTGATATAACAAGGTGCTGGTTACAGAACGATGTCGCCTCCTTCAGCACGGCCTGGAGCCTGACACCAGGCTGTGGATGGTCCTGTCAAATCTGATACAACAAGGTGCTGGTTACAGAACGGTGTCACCTCCTTCAGCACGGCCTGGAGCCTGACACCAGGCTGTGGATGGTCCTGTCGAATCTGATACAACAAGGTGCTGGTTACAGAACGGTGTCGCCTCCTTCAGCACGGCCTGGAGCCTGACACCAGGCTGTGGATGGGCCTGTCAAATCTGATATAACAAGGAGCTGGTTACAGAACGGTGTCACCTCCTTCAGCACGGCCTGGAGCCTGACACCAGGCTGTGGATGGTCATGTCAAATCTGATATATCAAGGAGCTGGTTACAGAACGGTGTCGCCTCCTTCAGCACGGCCTGGAGCCTGACACCAGGCTGTGGATGGTCCTGTCAAATCTGATATAACAAGGAGCTTGTTACAGAACGGTGTCGCCTCCTTCAGCACGGCCTGGAGCCTGACACCAGGCTCTGGATGGTCCTGTCAAATCTGATATAACAAGGAGCTGGTTACAGAACGGTGTCGCCTCCTTCAGCACGGGCTGGAGCCTGATACCAGGCTGTGGATGGTCCTGTCAAACCTGATATAACAAGGTGCTGGTTACAGAACGATGTCGCCTCCTTCAGCACGGCCTGGAGCCTGACACCAGGCTGTGGATGGTCCTGTCAAATCTGATATAACAAGGTGCTGGTTACAGAACGGAGTCGCCTCCTTCAGCACGGCCTGGAGCCTGACACCAGGCTGTGGATGGTCCTGTCAAATCTGATATAACAAGGTGCTGGTTACAGAACGGTGTCGCCTCCTTCAGCACAGCCTGGAACCTGACACCAGGCTGTGGATGGTCCTGTCAAACCTGATATAACAAGGTGCTGGTTACAGAACGATGTCGCCTCCTTCAGCACGGCCTGGAGCCTGACACCAGGCTGTGGATGGTCCTGTCAAATCTGATATAACAAGGTGCTGGTTACAGAACGGAGTCGCCTCCTTCAGCACGGCCTGGAGCCTGACACCAGGCTGTGGATGGTCCTGTCAAATCTGATACAACAAGGAGCTGGTTACAGAACGGTGTCACCTCCTTCAGCACGGCCTGGAGCCTGACACCAGGCTGTGGATGGTCCTGTCAAATCTGATATAACAAGGAGCTGGTTACAGAACGGTGTCGCCTCCTTCAGCACGGCCTGGAGCCTGACACCAGGCTGTGGATGGTCCTGTCAAATCTGATACAACAAGGAGCTGGTTACAGAACGGTGTCGCCTCCTTCAGCACGGCCTGCAGCCTGACACCAGGCTGTGGATGGTCCTGACAAATCTGATATAACAAGGTGCTGGTTACAGAACGGTGTCGCCTCCTTCAGCACGGCCTGGAGCCTGACACCAGGCTGTGGATGTTCCTGTCAAATCTGATATAACAAGGAGCTTGTTACAGAACGGTGTCGCCTCCTTCAGCACGGCCTGAAGCCTGACGCCAGACTGTGGATGGTCCTGTCAAATCTGATATAACAAGGAGCTTGTTACAGAACGGTGTCGCCTCCTTCAGCACGGCCTGGAGCCTGACACCAGGCTGTGGATGGTCCTGTCAAATCTGATATAACAAGGAGCTGGTTACAGAACGGTGTCGCCTCCTTCAGCACGGCCTGGAGCCTGACATCAGGCTGTGGATTGTCCTGTCAAATCTGATATAACACGGAGCTGGTTACAGAACGGTGTCGCCTCCTTCAGCACGGCCTGGAGCCTGACACCAGGCTGTGGATGGTCCTGTCAAATCTGATATAATAAGGTGCTGGTTACAGAACGGTGTCGCCTCCTTCAGCACGGCCTGGAGCCTGACATCAGGCTGTGGATGGTCCTGTCAAATCTGATATAACAAGGTGCTGGTTACAGAACGGTGTCGCCTCCTTCAGCACGGGCTGGAGCCTGATACCAGGCTGTGGATGGTCCTGTCAAACCTGATATAACAAGGTGCTGGTTACAGAACGATGTCGACTCCTTCAGCACGGCCTGGAGCCTGACACCAGGCTGTGGATGGTCCTGTCAAATCTGATACAACAAGGTGCTGGTTACAGAACGGTGTCACCTCCTTCAGCACGGCCTGGAGCCTGACACCAGGCTGTGGATGGTCCTGTCAAATCTGATACAACAAGGTGCTGGTTACAGAACGGTGTCGCCTCCTTCAGCACGGCCTGGATCCTGACACCAGGCTGTGGATGGTCCTGTCAAATCTGATATAACAAGGAGCTGGTTACAGAACGGTGTCGACTCCTTCAGCACGGCCTGGAGCCTGACACCAGGCTGTGGATGGTCCTGTCAAATCTGATACAACAAGGAGCTGGTCACAGAACGGTGTCACCTCCTTCAGCTCGGCCTGGAGATGACACCAGGCTGTGGATGGTCCTGTCAAATCTGATATAACAAGGACCTGGTTACTGAACGGTGTCACCTCATTCAGCACGGCCTGGAGCCTGACACCAGGCTGTGGATGGTCCTGTCAAATCTGATACAGCAAGGATCTGGTTACAGAACGGTGTCGCCTCCTTCAGCACGGCCTGGAGCCTGACACCAGTCTGAGGATGGTCCTGTCAAATCTGATATAACAAGGAGCAGGTTACAGAACGGTGTCGCCTCCTTCAGCACGGCCTGGAGCCTGACACCAGGCTGTGGCTGGCCCTGTCAAATCTGATATAACAAGGTGCTGGTTACAGAACGGTGTCGCCTCCTTCAGCACCGCCTGGACCCTAACACCAGGCTGTGGATGCTCCTGTCAAATCTGATACAACAAGGTGCTGGTTCCAGAACGGTGTCACCTCCTTCAGCACGGCCTGGAGCCTGACACCAGGCTGTGGATGGACCTGTCAAATCTGATATAACAAGGTGCTGGTTACAGAATGGTGTCGCCTCCTTCAGCACGCCTGGAGCCTGACACCAGGCTGCGGATGGTCCTGTCAAATCTGATATAACAAGGTGCTGGTTACAGAACGGTGTCACCTCCTTCAGCACGGCCTGGAGCCTGACACCAGGCTGTGGATGGTCCTGTCAAATCTGATATAACAAGGAGCTGGTTACAGAACGGTGTCACCTCCTTCAGCACGGCCTGGAGCCTGACACCAGGCTGTGGATGGTCCTGTCAAATCTGATATATCAAGGAGCTGGTTACAGAACGGTGTCGCCTCCTTCAGCACGGCCTGGAGCCTGACACCAGGCTGTGGATGGTCCTGTCCAATCTGATATAACAAGGAGCTGGGTACAGAACGGTGTCGCCTCCTTCAGCACGGCCTGGAGCCTGACACCAGGCTGTGGATCATCCTGTCAAATCTGATATAACATGGAGCTGGTTACAGAACGGTGTCACCTCCTTCAGCACGGCCTGGAGCCTGACACCAGGCTGTGGATGGTCCTGTCAAATCTGATACAACAAGGAGCTGGTTACAGAACGGTGTCGCCTCCTTCAGCACGGCCTGGACCCTGACACCAGGCTGTGGATGGTCCTGTCAAATCTGATACAACAAGGAGCTGGTTACAGAACGGTGTCGCCTCCTTCAGCACCGCATGGAGCCTGACACCAGGCTGTGGATGGTCTTGACAAATCTGATATAACAAGGTGCTGGTTACAGAACGGTGTCGCCTCCTTCAGCACGGCCTGGAGCCTGACACCAGGCTGTGGATGGTCCTGTGAAATCTGATATAACAAGGAGCTGGTTACAGAACGGTGTCGCCTCCTTCAGCACGGCCTGGAGCCTGACGCCAGGCTGTGGATGGTCCTGTCCAATCTGATATAACAAGGTGCTGGTTACAGAACGGTGTCGCCTCCTTCTGCACGGCCTGGAGCCTGACATCAGGCTGTGGATGGTCCTGTCAAATCTGATATAACAAGGAGCTGGTTACAGAACGGTGTCGCCTCCTTCAGCACGGGCTGGAGCCTGATACCAGGCTGTGGATGGTCCTGTCAAACCTGATATAACAAGGTGCTGGTTACAGAACGATGTCGCCTCCTTCAGCACGGCCTGGAGCCTGACACCAGGCTGTGGATGGTCCTGTCAAATCTGATACAACAAGGTGCTGGTTACAGTACGGTGTCACCTCCTTCAACACGGCCTGGAGCCTTATACCAGGCTGTGGATGGTCCTGTCAAATCTGATACAACAAGGTGCTGGTTACAGAACGTTGTCGCCTCCTTCAGCACGGCCTGGAGCCTGACACCAGGCTGTGGATGGGCCTGTCAAATCTGATATAACAAGGAGCTGGTTACAGAACGGTGTCGCCTCCTTCAGCACGGCCTGGAGCCTGACACCAGGCTCTGGATGGTCCTGTCAAATCTGATATAACAAGGAGCTGGTTACAGAACGGTGTCGCCTCCTTCAGCACGGGCTGGAGCCTGATACCAGGCTGTGGATGGTCCTGTCAAACCTGATATAACAAGGTGCTGGTTACAGAACGATGTCGCCTCCTTCAGCACGGCCTGGAGCCTGACACCAGGCTGTGGATGGTCCTGTCAAACCTGATATAACAAGGTGCTGGTTACAGAACGATGTCGCCTCCTTCAGCACGGCCTGGAGCCTGACACCAGGCTGTGGATGGTCCTGTCAAATCTGATATAACAAGGTGCTGGTTACAGAACGGAGTCGCCTCCTTTAGCACGGCCTGGAGCCTGACACCAGGCTGTGGATGGTCCTGTCAAATCTGATACAACAAGGAGCTGGTTACAGAACGGTGTCACCTCCTTCAGCACGGCCTGGAGCCTGACACCAGGCTGTGGATGGTCCTGTCAAATCTGATATAACAAGGAGCTGGTTACAGAACGGTGTCGCCTCCTTCAGCACGGCCTGGAGCCTGACACCAGGCTGTGGATGGTCCTGTCAAATCTGATACAACAAGGAGCTGGTTACAGAACGGTGTCGCTTCCTTCAGCACGACCTGGAGCCTGACACCAGGCTGTGGATGGTCCTGTCAAATCTGATACAACAAGGAGCTGGTTACAGAACGGTGTCGCCTCCTTCAGCACCGCCTGGAGCCTGACACCAGGCCTAGGATGGTCCTGACAAATCTGATATAACAAGGTGCTGGTTACAGAACGGTGTCGCCTCCTTCAGCACGGCCTGGAGCCTGACACCAGGCTGTGGATGTTCCTGCCAAATCTGATATAACAAGGAGCTGGTTACAGAACGGTGTCGCCTCCTTCAGCACGGCCTGGAGCCTGACACCAGGCTGTGGATGGTCCTGTCAAATCTGATATAACAAGGAGCTGGTTACAGAACGGTGTCGCCTCCTTCAGCACGGCCTGGAGCCTGACGCCAGGCTGTGGATGGTCCTGTCAAATCTGATATAACAAAGTGCTGGTTACAGAACGGTGTCGCCTCCTTCAGCACGGCCTGGAGCCTTACATCAGGCTGTGGATGGTCCTGTCAAATCTGATATAACAAGGTGCTGGTTACAGAACGGTGTCGCCTCCTTCAGCACGGGCTGGAGCCTGATACCAGGCTGTGGATGGTCCTGTCAAAACTGATATAACAAGGTGCTGGTTACAGAACGATGTCGCCTCCTTCAGCACGGCCTGGAGCCTGACACCAGGCTGTGGATGGTCCTGTCAAATCTGATACAACAAGGTGCTGGTTACAGAACGGTGTCACCTCCTTCAGCACGGCCTGGAGCCTGACACCAGGCTGTGGATGGTCCTGTCAAATCTGATACAACAAGGAGCTGGTTACAGAACGGTGTCACCTCCTTCAGCACGGCCTGGAGCATGACACCAGGCTGTGGATGGTCCTGTCAAATCTGATATAACAAGGAGCTGGTTACAGAACGGTGTCGCCTCCTTCAGCTCGGCCTGGAGATGACACCAGGCTGTGGATGGTCCTGTCAAATCTGATATAACAAGGACCTGGTTACAGAACGGTGTCACCTCCTTCAGCACGGCCTGGAGCCTGACACCAGGCTGTGGATGGTCCTGTCAAATCTGATACAACAAGGAGCTGGTTACAGAACGGTGTCGCCTCCTTCAGCACGGCCTGGAGCCTGACACCAGTCTGAGGATGGTCCTGTCAAATCTGATATAACAAGGAGCAGGTTACAGAACGGTGTCGCCTCCTTCAGCACGGCCTGGAGCCTGACACCAGGCTGTGGGTGGCCCTGTCAAATCTGATATAACAAGGTGCTAGTTACAGAACGGTGTCGCCTCCTTCAGCACGGCCTGGACCCTAACACCAGGCTGTGGATGCTCCTGTCAAATCTGATACAACAAGGTGCTGGTTCCAGAACGGTGTCACCTCCTTCAGCACGGCCTGGAGCCTGACACCAGGCTGTGGATGGACCTGTCAAATCTGATATAACAAGGAGCTGGTTACAGAACGGTGTCTCCTCCTTCAGCACGGCCTGGAGCCTGACACCAGGCTGTGGATGGTCCTGTCAAATCTGATACAACAAGGAGCTGGTTACAGAACGGTGTCGCCTCCTTCAGCACGGCCTGGAGCCTGACACCAGGCTGTGGATGGTCCTGTCAAATCTGATACAACAAGGAGCTGGTTACAGAACGGTGTCGCCTCCTTCAGCACCGCCTGGAGCCTGACACCAGGCTGTGGATGGTCCTGACAAATCTGATATAACAAGGTGCTGGTTACAGAACGGTGTCGCCTCCTTCAGCACGGCCTGGAGCCTGACACCAGGCTGTGGATGTTCCTGCCAAATCTGATATAACAAGGAGCTGGTTACAGAACGGTGTCGCCTCCTTCAGCACGGCCTGGAGCCTGACACCAGGCTGTGGATGGTCCTGTCAAATCTGATATAACAAGGAGCTGGTTACAGAACGGTGTCGCCTCCTTCAGCACGGCCTGGAGCCTGACGCCAGGCTGTGGATGGTCCTGTCAAATCTGATATAACAAGGTGCTGGTTACAGAACGGTGTCGCCTCCTTCAGCACGGCCTGGAGCCTGACATCAGGCTGTGGATGGTCCTGTCAAATCTGATATAACACGGAGCTGGTTACAGAACGGTGTCGCCTCCTTCAGCACGGCCTGGAGCCTGACACCAGGCTGTGGATGGTCCTGTCAAATCTGATATAACAAGGTGCTGGTTACAGAACGGTGTCGCCTCCTTCAGCACGGCCTGGAGCCTGACATCAGGCTGTGGATGGTCCTGTCAAATCTGATATAACAAGGTGCTGGTTACAGAATGGTGTCGTCTCCTTCAGCACGGGCTGGAGCCTGATACCAGGCTGTGGATGGTCCTGTCAAACCTGATATAACAAGGTGCTGGTTACAGAACGATGTCGCCTCCTTCAGCACGGCCTGGAGCCTGACACCAGGCTGTGGATGGTCCTGTCAAATCTGATACAACAAGGTGCTGGTTACAGAACGGTGTCGCCTCCTTCAGCACGGCCTGGAGCCTGACACCAGGCTGTGGATGGTCCTGTCAAATCTGATATAACAAGGAGCTGGTTACAGAACGGTGTCACCTCCTTCAGCACGGCCTGGAGCCTGACACCAGGCTGTGGATGGTCCTGTCAAATCTGATACAACAAGATGCTGGTTACAGAACGGTGTCGCCTCCTTCAGCACGGGCTGGAGCCTGATACCAGGCTGTGGATGGTCCTGTCAAACCTGATATAACAAGGTGCTGGTTACAGAACGATGTCGCCTCCTTCAGCACGGCCTGGAGCCTGACACCAGGCTGTGGATGGTCCTGTCAAACCTGATATAACAAGGTGCTGGTTACAGAACGATGTCGCCTCCTTCAGCACGGCCTGGAGCCTGACACCAGGCTGTGGATGGTCCTGTCAAATCTGATACAACAAGGAGCTGGTTACAGAACGGTGTCACCTCCTTCAGCACGGCCTGGAGCATGACACCAGGCTGTGGATGGTCCTGTCAAATCTGATATAACAAGGAGCTGGTTACAGAACGGTGTCGCCTCCTTCAGCTCGGCCTGGAGATGACACCAGGCTGTGGATGGTCCTGTCAAATCTGATATAACAAGGACCTGGTTACAGAACGGTGTCACCTCCTTCAGCACGGCCTGATGCCTGACACCAGACTGTGGATGGTCCTGTCAAATCTGATACAACAAGGAGCTGGTTACAGAACGGTGTCGCCTCCTTCAGCACGGCCTGGAGCCTGACACCAGTCTGAGGATGGTCCTGTCAAATCTGATATAACAAGGAGCAGTTTACAGAACGGTGTCGCCTCCTTCAGCACGGCCTGGAGCCTGACACCAGGCTGTGGGTGGCCCTGTCAAAACTGATATAACAAGGTGCTAGTTACAGAACGGTGTCGCCTCCTTCAGCACGGCCTGGACCCTAACACCAGGCTGTGGATGCTCCTGTCAAATCTGATACAACAAGGTGCTGGTTCCAGAACGGTGTCACCTCCTTCAGCACGGCCTGGAGCCTGACACCAGGCTGTGGATGGACCTGTCAAATCTGATATAACAAGGAGCTGGTTACAGAACGGTGTCTCCTCCTTCAGCACGGCCTGGAGCCTGACACCAGGCTGTGGATGGTCCTGTCAAATCTGATACAACAAGGAGCTGGTTACAGAACGGTGTCGCCTCCTTCAGCACGGCCTGGAGCCTGACACCAGGCTGTGGATGGTCCTGTCAAATCTGATACAACAAGGAGCTGGTTACAGAACGGTGTCGCCTCCTTCAGCACCGCCTGGAGCCTGACACCAGGCTGTGGATGGTCCTGACAAATCTGATATAACAAGGTGCTGGTTACAGAACGGTGTCGCCTCCTTCAGCACGGCCTGGAGCCTGACACCAGGCTGTGGATGTTCCTGCCAAATCTGATATAACAAGGAGCTGGTTACAGAACGGTGTCGCCTCCTTCAGCACGGCCTGGAGCCTGACACCAGGCTGTGGATGGTCCTGTCAAATCTGATATAACAAGGAGCTGGTTACAGAACGGTGTCGCCTCCTTCAGCACGGCCTGGAGCCTGACGCCAGGCTGTGGATGGTCCTGTCAAATCTGATATAACAAGGTGCTGGTTACAGAACGGTGTCGCCTCCTTCAGCACGGCCTGGAGCCTGACATCAGGCTGTGGATGGTCCTGTCAAATCTGATATAACACGGAGCTGGTTACAGAACGGTGTCGCCTCCTTCAGCACGGCCTGGAGCCTGACACCAGGCTGTGGATGGTCCTGTCAAATCTGATATAACAAGGTGCTGGTTACAGAACGGTGTCGCCTCCTTCAGCACGGCCTGGAGCCTGACATCAGGCTGTGGATGGTCCTGTCAAATCTGATATAACAAGGTGCTGGTTACAGAACGGTGTCGCCTCCTTCAGCACGGGCTGGAGCCTGATACCAGGCTGTGGATGGTCCTGTCAAACCTGATATAACAAGGTGCTGGTTACAGAACGATGTCGCCTCCTTCAGCACGGCCTGGAGCCTGACACCAGGCTGTGGATGGTCCTGTCAAATCTGATACAACAAGATGCTGGTTACAGAACGGTGTCACCTCCTTCAGCACTGCCTGGAGCCTGACACCAGGCTGTGGATGGTCCTGTCAAATCTGATACAACAAGGAGCTGGTTACAGAACGGTGTCACCTCCTTCAGCACGGCCTGGAGCATGACACCAGGCTGTGGATGGTCCTGTCAAATCTGATATAACAAGGAGCTGGTTACAGAACGGTGTCGCCTCCTTCAGCTCGGCCTGGAGATGACACCAGGCTGTGGATGGTCCTGTCAAATCTGATATAACAAGGACCTGGTTACAGAACGGTGTCACCTCCTTCAGCACGGCCTGGAGCCTGACACCAGGCTGTGGATGGTCCTGTCAAATCTGATACAACAAGGAGCTGGTTACAGAACGGTGTCGCCTCCTTCAGCACGGCCTGGAGCCTGACACCAGTCTGAGGATGGTCCTGTCAAATCTGATATAACAAGGAGCAGGTTACAGAACGGTGTCGCCTCCTTCAGCACGGCCTGGAGCCTGACACCAGGCTGTGGGTGGCCCTGTCAAATCTGATATAACAAGGTGCTAGTTACAGAACGGTGTCGCCTCCTTCAGCACGGCCTGGACCCTAACACCAGGCTGTGGATGCTCCTGTCAAATCTGATACAACAAGGTGCTGGTTCCAGAACGGTGTCACCTCCTTCAGCACGGCCTGGAGCCTGACACCAGGCTGTGGATGGTCCTGTCAAATCTGATACAACAAGGAGCTGGTTACAGAACGGTGTCGCCTCCTTCAGCACGGCCTGGAGCCTGACACCAGTCTGAGGATGGTCCTGTCAAATCTGATATAACAAGGAGCAGGTTACAGAACGGTGTCGCCTCCTTCAGCACGGCCTGGAGCCTGACACCATGCTGTGGGTGGCCCTGTCAAATCTGATATAACAAGGTGCTAGTTACAGAACGGTGTCGCCTCCTTCAGCACGGCCTGGACCCTAACACCAGGCTGTGGATGCTCCTGTCAAATCTGATACAACAAGGTGCTGGTTCCAGAACGGTGTCACCTCCTTCAGCACGGCCTGGAGCCTGACACCAGGCTGTGGATGGACCTGTCAAATCTGATATAACAAGGAGCTGGTTACAGAACGGTGTCTCCTCCTTCAGCACGGCCTGGAGCCTGACACCAGGCTGTGGATGGTCCTGTCAAATCTGATACAACAAGGAGCTGGTTACAGAACGGTGTCGCCTCCTTCAGCACGGCCTGGAGCCTGACACCAGGCTGTGGATGGTCCTGTCAAATCTGATACAACAAGGAGCTGGTTACAGAACGGTGTCGCCTCCTTCAGCACCGCCTGGAGCCTGACACCAGGCTGTGGATGGTCCTGACAAATCTGATATAACAAGGTGCTGGTTACAGAACGGTGTCGCCTCCTTCAGCACGGCCTGGAGCCTGACACCAGGCTGTGGATGTTCCTGCCAAATCTGATATAACAAGGAGCTGGTTACAGAACGGTGTCGCCTCCTTCAGCACGGCCTGGAGCCTGACACCAGGCTGTGGATGGTCCTGTGAAATCTGATATAACAAGGAGCTGGTTACAGAACGGTGTCGCCTCCTTCAGCACGGCCTGGAGCCTGACGCCAGGCTGTGGATGGTCCTGTCAAATCTGATATAACAAGGTGCTGGTTACAGAACGGTGTCGCCTCCTTCAGCACGGCCTGGAGCCTGACATCAGGCTGTGGATGGTCCTGTCAAATCTGATATAACACGGAGCTGGTTACAGAACGGTGTCGCCTCCTTCAGCACGGCCTGGAGCCTGACACCAGGCTGTGGATGGTCCTGTCAAATCTGATATAACAAGGTGCTGGTTACAGAACGGTGTCGCCTCCTTCAGCACGGCCTGGAGCCTGACATCAGGCTGTGGATGGTCCTGTCAAATCTGATATAACAAGGTGCTGGTTGCAGAATGGTGTCGCCTCCTTCAGCAAGGGCTGGAGCCTGATACCAGGCAGTGGATGGTCCTGTCAAACCTGATATAACAAGGTGCTGGTTACAGAACGATGTCGCCTCCTTCAGCACGGCCTGGAGCCTGACACCAGGCTGTGGATGGTCCTGTCAAATCTGATACAACAAGGTGCTGGTTACAGAACGGTGTCGCCTCCTTCAGCACGGGCTGGAGCCTGATACCAGGCTGTGGATGGTCCTGTCAAACCTGATATAACAAGGTGCTGGTTACAGAACGATGTCGCCTCCTTCAGCACGGCCTGGAGCCTGACACCAGGCTGTGGATGGTCCTGTCAAACCTGATATAACAAGGTGCTGGTTACAGAACGATGTCGCCTCCTTCAGCAAGGCCTGGAGCCTGACACCAGGCTGTGGATGGTCCTGTCAAATCTGATATAACAAGGTGCTGGTTACAGAACGGAGTCGCCTCCTTCAGCACGGCCTGGAGCCTGACACCAGGCTGTGGATGGTCCTGTCAAATCTGATACAACAAGGAGCTGGTTACAGAACGGTGTCACCTCCTTCAGCACGGCCTGGAGCCTGACACCAGGCTGTGGATGGTCCTGTCAAATCTGATATAACAAGGAGCTGGTTACAGAACGGTGTCGCCTCCTTCAGCACGGCCTGGAGCCTGACACCAGGCTGTGGATGGTCCTGTCAAATCTGATACAACAAGGAGCTGGTTACAGAACGGTGTCGCCTCCTTCAGCACGGCCTGGAGCCTGACACCAGGCTGTGGATGGTCCTGTCAAATCTGATACAACAAGGAGCTGGTTACAGAACGGTGTCGCCTCCTTCAGCACCGCCTGGAGCCTGACACCAGGCTGTGGATGGTCCTGACAAATCTGATATAACAAGGTGCTGGTTACAGAACGGTGTCGCCTCCTTCAGCACGGCCTGGAGCCTGACACCAGTCTGAGGATGGTCCTGCCAAATCTGATATAACAAGGAGCTGTTTACAGAACGGTGTCGCCTCCTTCAGCACGGCCTGGAGCCTGACACCAGGCTGTGGGTGGCCCTGTCAAAACTGATATAACAAGGTGCTAGTTACAGAACGGTGTCGCCTCCTTCAGCACGGCCTGGACCCTAACACCAGGCTGTGGATGCTCCTGTCAAATCTGATACAACAAGGTGCTGGTTCCAGAACGGTGTCACCTCCTTCAGCACGGCCTGGAGCCTGACACCAGGCTGTGGATGGACCTGTCAAATCTGATATAACAAGGAGCTGGTTACAGAACGGTGTCTCCTTCCTCAGCACGGCCTGGAGCCTGACACCAGGCTGTGGATGGTCCTGTCAAATCTGATACAACAAGGAGCTGGTTACAGAACGGTGTCGCCTCCTTCAGCACGGCCTGGAGCCTGACACCAGGCTGTGGATGGTCCTGTCAAATCTGATACAACAAGGAGCTGGTTACAGAACGGTGTCGCCTCCTTCAGCACCGCCTGGAGCCTGACACCAGGCTGTGGATGGTCCTGACAAATCTGATATAACAAGGTGCTGGTTACAGAACGGTGTCGCCTCCTTCAGCACGGCCTGGAGCCTGACACCAGGCTGTGGATGTTCCTGCCAAATCTGATATAACAAGGAGCTGGTTACAGAACGGTGTCGCCTCCTTCAGCACGGCCTGGAGCCTGACACCAGGCTGTGGATGGTCCTGTCAAATCTGATATTACAAGGAGCTGGTTACAGAACGGTGTCGCCTCCTTCAGCACGGCCTGGAGCCTGACGCCAGGCTGTGGATGGTCCTGTCAAATCTGATATAACAAGGTGCTGGTTACAGAACGGTGTCGCCTCCTTCAGCACGGCCTGGAGCCTGACATCAGGCTGTGGATGGTCCTGTCAAATCTGATATAACACGGAGCTGGTTACAGAACGGTGTCGCCTCCTTCAGCACGGCCTGGAGCCTGACACCAGGCTGTGGATGGTCCTGTCAAATCTGATATAACAAGGTGCTGGTTACAGAACGGTGTCGCCTCCTTCAGCACGGCCTGGAGCCTGACATCAGGCTGTGGATGGTCCTGTCAAATCTGATATAACAAGGTGCTGGTTACAGAACGGTGTCGCCTCCTTCAGCACGGGCTGGAGCCTGATACCAGGCTGTGGATGGTCCTGTCAAACCTGATATAACAAGGTGCTGGTTACAGAACGATGTCGCCTCCTTCAGCACGGCCTGGAGCCTGACACCAGGCTGTGGATGGTCCTGTCAAATCTGATACAACAAGATGCTGGTTACAGAACGGTGTCACCTCCTTCAGCACTGCCTGGAGCCTGACACCAGGCTGTGGATGGTCCTGTCAAATCTGATACAACAAGGAGCTGGTTACAGAACGGTGTCACCTCCTTCAGCACGGCCTGGAGCATGACACCAGGCTGTGGATGGTCCTGTCAAATCTGATATAACAAGGAGCTGGTTACAGAACGGTGTCGCCTCCTTCAGCTCGGCCTGGAGATGACACCAGGCTGTGGATGGTCCTGTCAAATCTGATATAACAAGGACCTGGTTACAGAACGGTGTCACCTCCTTCAGCACGGCCTGGAGCCTGACACCAGGCTGTGGATGGTCCTGTCAAATCTGATACAACAAGGAGCTGGTTACAGAACGGTGTCGCCTCCTTCAGCACGGCCTGGAGCCTGACACCAGTCTGAGGATGGTCCTGTCAAATCTGATATAACAAGGAGCAGGTTACAGAACGGTGTCGCCTCCTTCAGCACGGCCTGGAGCCTGACACCAGGCTGTGGGTGGCCCTGTCAAATCTGATATAACAAGGTGCTAGTTACAGAACGGTGTCGCCTCCTTCAGCACGGCCTGGACCATAACACCAGGCTGTGGATGCTCCTGTCAAATCTGATACAACAAGGTGCTGGTTCCAGAACGGTGTCACCTCCTTCAGCACGGCCTGGAGCCTGACACCAGGCTGTGGATGGTCCTGTCAAATCTGATACAACAAGGAGCTGGTTACAGAACGGTGTCGCCTCCTTCAGCACGGCCTGGAGCCTGACACCAGTCTGAGGATGGTCCTGTCAAATCTGATATAACAAGGAGCAGGTTACAGAACGGTGTCGCCTCCTTCAGCACGGCCTGGAGCCTGACACCATGCTGTGGGTGGCCCTGTCAAATCTGATATAACAAGGTGCTAGTTACAGAACGGTGTCGCCTCCTTCAGCACGGCCTGGACCCTAACACCAGGCTGTGGATGCTCCTGTCAAATCTGATACAACAAGGTGCTGGTTCCAGAACGGTGTCACCTCCTTCAGCACGGCCTGGAGCCTGACACCAGGCTGTGGATGGACCTGTCAAATCTGATATAACAAGGAGCTGGTTACAGAACGGTGTCTCCTCCTTCAGCACGGCCTGGAGCCTGACACCAGGCTGTGGATGGTCCTGTCAAATCTGATACAACAAGGAGCTGGTTACAGAACGGTGTCGCCTCCTTCAGCACGGCCTGGAGCCTGACACCAGGCTGTGGATGGTCCTGTCAAATCTGATACAACAAGGAGCTGGTTACAGAACGGTGTCGCCTCCTTCAGCACCGCCTGGAGCCTGACACCAGGCTGTGGATGGTCCTGACAAATCTGATATAACAAGGTGCTGGTTACAGAACGGTGTCGCCTCCTTCAGCACGGCCTGGAGCCTGACACCAGGCTGTGGATGTTCCTGCCAAATCTGATATAACAAGGAGCTGGTTACAGAACGGTGTCGCCTCCTTCAGCACGGCCTGGAGCCTGACACCAGGCTGTGGATGGTCCTGTCAAATCTGATATAACAAGGAGCTGGTTACAGAACGGTGTCGCCTCCTTCAGCACGGCCTGGAGCCTGACGCCAGGCTGTGGATGGTCCTGTCAAATCTGATATAACAAGGTGCTGGTTACAGAACGGTGTCGCCTCCTTCAGCACGGCCTGGAGCCTGACATCAGGCTGTGGATGGTCCTGTCAAATCTGATATAACACGGAGCTGGTTACAGAACGGTGTCGCCTCCTTCAGCACGGCCTGGAGCCTGACACCAGGCTGTGGATGGTCCTGTCAAATCTGATATAACAAGGTGCTGGTTACAGAACGGTGTCGCCTCCTTCAGCACGGCCTGGAGCCTGACATCAGGCTGTGGATGGTCCTGTCAAATCTGATATAACAAGGTGCTGGTTGCAGAATGGTGTCGCCTCCTTCAGCACGGGCTGGAGCCTGATACCAGGCAGTGGATGGTCCTGTCAAACCTGATATAACAAGGTGCTGGTTACAGAACGATGTCGCCTCCTTCAGCACGGCCTGGAGCCTGACACCAGGCTGTGGATGGTCCTGTCAAATCTGATACAACAAGGTGCTGGTTACAGAACGGTGTCGCCTCCTTCAGCACGGGCTGGAGCCTGATACCAGGCTGTGGATGGTCCTGTCAAACCTGATATAACAAGGTGCTGGTTACAGAACGATGTCGCCTCCTTCAGCACGGCCTGGAGCCTGACACCAGGCTGTGGATGGTCCTGTCAAACCTGATATAACAAGGTGCTGGTTACAGAACGATGTCGCCTCCTTCAGCAAGGCCTGGAGCCTGACACCAGGCTGTGGATGGTCCTGTCAAATCTGATATAACAAGGTGCTGGTTACAGAACGGAGTCGCCTCCTTCAGCACGGCCTGGAGCCTGACACCAGGCTGTGGATGGTCCTGTCAAATCTGATACAACAAGGAGCTGGTTACAGAACGGTGTCACCTCCTTCAGCACGGCCTGGAGCCTGACACCAGGCTGTGGATGGTCCTGTCAAATCTGATATAACAAGGAGCTGGTTACAGAACGGTGTCGCCTCCTTCAGCACGGCCTGGAGCCTGACACCAGGCTGTGGATGGTCCTGTCAAATCTGATACAACAAGGAGCTGGTTACAGAACGGTGTCGCCTCCTTCAGCACGGCCTGGAGCCTGACACCAGGCTGTGGATGGTCCTGTCAAATCTGATACAACAAGGAGCTGGTTACAGAACGGTGTCGCCTCCTTCAGCACCGCCTGGAGCCTGACACCAGGCTGTGGATGGTCCTGACAAATCTGATATAACAAGGTGCTGGTTACAGAACGGTGTCGCCTCCTTCAGCACGGCCTGGAGCCTGACACCAGGCTGTGGATGTTCCTGCCAAATCTGATATAACAAGGAGCTGGTTACAGAACGGTGTCGCCTCCTTCAGCACGGCCTGGAGCCTGACACCAGGCTGTGGATGGTCCTGTCAAATCTGATATAACAAGGAGCTGGTTACAGAACGGTGTCGCCTCCTTCAGCACGGCCTGGAGCCTGACGCCAGGCTGTGGATTGTCCTGTCAAATCTGATATAACAAGGTGCTGGTTACAGAACGGTGTCGCCTCCTTCAGCACGGCCTGGAGCCTGACATCAGGCTGTGGATGGTCCTGTCAAATCTGATATAACACGGAGCTGGTTACAGAACGGTGTCGCCTCCTTCAGCACGGCCTGGAGCCTGACACCAGGCTGTGGATGGTCCTGTCAAATCTGATATAACAAGGTGCTGGTTACAGAACGGTGTCGCCTCCTTCAGCACGGCCTGGAGCCTGACATCAGGCTGTGGATGGTCCTGTCAAATCTGATATAACAAGGTGATGGTTACAGAACGGTGTCGCCTCCTTCAGCACGGCCTGGAGCCTGACACCAGGCTGTGGATGGTCCTGTCAAATCTGATACAACAAGGTGCTGGTTACAGAACGGTGTCACCTCCTTCAGCACGGCCTGGAGCCTGACACCAGGCTGTGGATGGGCCTGTCAAATCTGATACAACAAGGAGCTGGTTACAGAACGGTGTCACCTCCTTCAGAACGGCCTGGAGCATGACACCAGGCTGTGGATGGTCCTGTCAAATCTGTTATAACAAGGAGCTGGTTACAGAACGGTGTCACCTCCTTCAGCACGGCCTGGAGCCTGACACCAGGCTGTGGATGGTCCTGTCAAATCTGATACAACAAGGAGCTGGTTACAGAACGGTGTCGCCTCCTTCAGCACGGCCTGGAGCCTGACACAAGTCTGAGGATGGTCCTGTCAAATCTGATATAACAAGGAGCAGGTTACAGAACGGTGTCGCCTCCTTCAGCACGGCCTGGAGCCTGACACCAGGCTGTGGGTGGCCCTGTCAAAACTGATATAACAAGGTGCTAGTTACAGAACGGTGTCGCCTCCTTCAGCACGGCCTGGACCCTAACACCAGGCTGTGGATGCTCCTGTCAAATCTGATACAACAAGGTGCTGGTTCCAGAACGGTGTCACCTCCTTCAGCACGGCCTGGAGCCTGACACCAGGCTGTGGATGGACCTGTCAAATCTGATATAACAAGGAGCTGGTTACAGAACGGTGTCTCCTCCTTCAGCACGGCCTGGAGCCTGACACCAGGCTGTGGATGGTCCTGTCAAATCTGATACAACAAGGAGCTGGTTACAGAACGGTGTCGCCTCCTTCAGCACGGCCTGGAGCCTGACACCAGGCTGTGGATGGTCCTGTCAAATCTGATACAACAAGGAGCTGGTTACAGAACGGTGTCGCCTCCTTCAGCACCGCCTGGAGCCTGACACCAGGCTGTGGATGGTCGTGACAAATCTGATATAACAAGGTGCTGGTTACAGAACGGTGTCGCCTCCTTCAGCACGGCCTGGAGCCTGACACCAGGCTGTGGATGTTCCTGCCAAATCTGATATAACAAGGAGCTGGTTACAGAACGGTGTCGCCTCCTTCAGCACGGCCTGGAGGCTGAGACCATGCTGTGGATGGTCCTGTCAAATCTGATATAACAAGGAGCTGGTTACAGAACGGTGTCGCCTCCTTCAGCACGGCCTGGAGCCTGACGCCAGGCTGTGGATGGTCCTGTCAAATCTGATATAACAAGGTGCTGGTTACAGAACGGTGTCGCCTCCTTCAGCACGGCCTGGAGCCTGACATCAGGCTGTGGATGGTCCTGTCAAATCTGATATAACACGGAGCTGGTTACAGAACGGTGTCGCCTCCTTCAGCACGGCCTGGAGCCTGACACCAGGCTGTGGATGGTCCTGTCAAATCTGATATAACAAGGTGCTGGTTACAGAACGGTGTCGCCTCCTTCAGCACGGGCTGGAGCCTGATACCAGGCTGTGGATGGTCCTGTCAAACCTGATATAACAAGGTGCTGGTTACAGAACGATGTCGCCTCCTTCAGCACGGCCTGGAGACTGACACCAGGCTGTGGATGGTCCTGTCAAATCTGATACAACAAGGAGCTGGTTACAGAACGGTGTCACCTCCTTCAGCACGGCCTGGAGCATGACACCAGGCTGTGGATGGTCCTGTCAAATCTGATATAACAAGGAGCTGGTTACAGAACGGTGTCGCCTCCTTCAGCTCGGCCTGGAGATGACACCAGGCTGTGGATGGTCCTGTCAAATCTGATATAACAAGGAGCAGGTTACAGAACGGTGTCGCCTCCTTCAGCACGGCCTGGAGCCTGACACCAGGCTGTGGGTGGCCCTGTCAAATCTGATATAACAAGGTGCTAGTTACAGAACGGTGTCGCCTCCTTCAGCACGGCCTGGACCCTAACACCAGGCAGTGGATGCTCCTGTCAAATCTGATACAACAAGGTGCTGGTTCCAGAACGGTGTCACCTCCTTCAGCACGGCCTGGAGCCTGACACCAGGCTGTGGATGGACCTGTCAAATCTGATATAACAAGGAGCTGGTTACAGAACGGTGTCTCCTCCTTCAGCACGGCCTGGAGCCTGACACCAGGCTGTGGATGGTCCTGTCAAATCTGATACAACAAGGAGCTGGTTACAGAACGGTGTCGCCTCCTTCAGCACGGCCTGGAGCCTGACACCAGGCTGTGGATGGTCCTGTCAAATCTGATACAACAAGGAGCTGGTTACAGAACGGTGTCTACTCCTTCAGCACCGCCTGGAGCCTGACACCAGGCTGTGGATGGTCCTGACAAATCTGATATAACAAGGTGCTGGTTACAGAACGGTGTCGCCTCCTTTAGCACGGCCTGGAGCCTGACACCAGGCTGTGGATGTTCCTGCCAAATCTGATATAACAAGGAGCTGGTTACAGAACGGTGTCGCCTCCTTCAGCACGGCCTGGAGCCTGACACCAGGCTGTGGATGGTCCTGTCAAATCTGATATAACAAGGAGCTGGTTACAGAACGGTGTCGCCTCCTTCAGCACGGCCTGGAGCCTGACGCCAGGCTGTGGATGGTCCTGTCAAATCTGATATAACAAGGTGCTGGTTACAGAACGGTGTCGCCTCCTTCAGCACGGCCTGGAGCCTGACATCAGGCTGTGGATGGTCCTGTCAAATCTGATATAACAAGGTGCTGGTTACAGAATGGTGTCGCCTCCTTCAGCACGGGCTGGAGCCTGATACCAGGCTGTGGATGGTCCTGTCAAACCTGATATAACAAGGTGCTGGTTACAGAACGGTGTCGCCTCCTTCAGCACGGCCTGGAGCCTGACACCAGGCTGTGGATGGTCCTGTCAAATCTGATACAACAAGGTGCTGGTTACAGAACGGTGTCGCCTCCTTCAGCACGGGCTGGAGCCTGATACCAGGCTGTGGATGGCCCTGTCACACCTGATATAACAAGGTGCTGGTTACAGAACGATGTCGCCTCCTTCAGCACGGCCTGGAGCCTGACACCAGGCTGTGGATGGTCCTGTCAAACCTGATATAACAAGGTGCTGGTTACAGAACGATGTCGCCTCCTTCAGCACGGCCTGGAGCCTGACACCAGGCTGTGGATGGTCCTGTCAAATCTGATATAACAAGGTGCTGGTTACAGAACGGAGTCGCCTCCTTCAGCACGGCCTGGAGCCTGACACCAGGCTGTGGATGGTCCTGTCAAATCTGATACAACAAGGAGCTGGTTACAGAACGGTGTCACCTCCTTCAGCACGGCCTGGAGCCTGACGCCAGGCTGTGGATGGTCCTGTCAAATCTGATATAACAAGGAGCTGGTTACAGAACGGTGTCGCCTCCTTCAGCACGGCCTGGAGCCTGACACCAGGCTGTGGATGGTCCTGTCAAATCTGATACAACAAGGAGCTGGTTACAGAACGGTGTCGCCTCCTTCAGCACGGCCTGGAGCCTGACACCAGGCTGTGGATGGTCCTGTCAAATCTGATACAACAAGGAGCTGGTTACAGAACGGTGTCGCCTCCTTCAGCACCGCCTGGAGCCTGACACCAGGCTGTGGATGGTCCTGACAAATCTGATATAACAAGGTGCTGGTTACAGAACGGTGTCGCCTCCTTCAGCACGGCCTGGAGCCTGACACCAGGCTGTGGATGTTCCTGCCAAATCTGATATAACAAGGAGCTGGTTACAGAACGGTGTCGCCTCCTTCAGCACGGCCTGGAGCCTGACACCAGGCTGTGGATGGTCCTGTCAAATCTGATATAACAAGGAGCTGGTTACAGAACGGTGTCGCCTCCTTCAGCACGGCCTGGAGCCTGACGCCAGGCTGTGGATTGTCCTGTCAAATCTGATATAACAAGGTGCTGGTTACAGAACGGTGTTGCCTCCTTCAGCACGGCCTGGAGCCTGACATCAGGCTGTGGATGGTCCTGTCAAATCTGATATAACAAGGTGCTGGTTACAGAACGGTGTCGCCTCCTTCAGCACGGCCTGGAGCCTGACATCAGGCTGTGGATGGTCCTGTCAAATCTGATATAACAAGGTGCTGGTTACAGAACGGTGTCGCCTCCTTCAGCACGGCCTGGAGCCTGACACCAGGCTGTGGATGGTCCTGTCAAATCTGATACAACAAGGTGCTGGTTACAGAACGGTGTCACCTCCTTCAGCACGGCCTGGAGCCTGACACCAGGCTGTGGATGGTCCTGTCAAATCTGATACAACAAGGAGCTGGTTACAGAACGGTGTCACCTCCTTCAGCACGGCCTGGAGCATGACACCAGGCTGTGGATGGTCCTGTCAAATCTGATATAACAAGGAGCTGGTTACAGAACGGTGTCGCCTCCTTCAGCTCGGCCTGGAGATGACACCAGGCTGTGGATGGTCCTGTCAAATCTGATATAACAAGGACCTGGTTACAGAACGGTGTCACCTCCTTCAGCACGGCCTGGAGCCTGACACCAGGCTGTGGATGGTCCTGTCAAATCTGATACAACAAGGAGCTGGTTACAGAACGGTGTCGCCTCCTTCAGCACGGCCTGGAGCCTGACACCAGTCTGAGGATGGTCCTGTCAAATCTGATATAACAAGGCGCAGGTTACAGAACGGTGTCGCCTCCTACAGCACGGCCTGGAGCCTGACACCAGGCTGTGGGTGGCCCTGTCAAAACTGATATAACAAGGTGCTAGTTACAGAACGGTGTCGCCTCCTTCAGCACGGCCTGGACCCTAACACCAGGCTGTGGATGCTCCTGTCAAATCTGATACAACAAGGTGCTGGTTCCAGAACGGTGTCACCTCCTTCAGCACGGCCTGGAGCCTGACACCAGGCTGTGGATGGACCTGTCAAATCTGATATAACAAGGAGCTGGTTACAGAACGACGGTGTCTCCTCCTTCAGCACGGCCTGGAGCCTGACACCAGTCTGTGGATGGTACTGTCAAATCTGATACAACAAGGAGCTGGTTACAGAACGGTGTCGCCTCCTTCAGCACGGCCTGGAGCCTGACACCAGGCTGTGGATGGTCCTGTCAAATCTGATACAACAAGGAGCTGGTTACAGAACGGTGTCGCCTCCTTCAGCACCGCCTGGAGCCTGACACCAGGCTGTGGATGGTCCTGACAAATCTGATATAACAAGGTGCTGGTTACAGAACGGTGTCGCCTCCTTCAGCACGGCCTGGAGCCTGACACCAGGCTGTGGATGTTCCTGCCAAATCTGATATAACAAGGAGCTGGTTACAGAACGGTGTCGCCTCCTTCAGCACGGCCTGGAGCCTGACACCAGGCTGTGGATGGTCCTGTCAAATCTGATATAACAAGGAGCTTGTTACAGAACGGTGTCGCCTCCTTCAGCACGGCCTAGAGCCTGACGCCAGGCTGTGGATGGTCCTGTCAAATCTGATATAACAAGGTGCTGGTTACAGAACGGTGTCGCCTCCTTCAGCACGGCCTGGAGCCTGACATCAGGCTGTGGATGGTCCTGTCAAATCTGATATAACACGGAGCTGGTTACAGAACGGTGTCGCCTCCTTCAGCACGGCCTGGAGCCTGACACCAGGCTGTGGATGGTCCTGTCAAATCTGATATAACAAGGTGCTGGTTACAGAACGGTGTCGCCTCCTTCAGCACGGCCTGGAGCCTGACATCAGGCTGTGGATGGTCCTGTCAAATCTGATATAACAAGGTGCTGGTTACAGAACGGTGTCGCCTCCTTCAGCACGGGCTGGAGCCTGATACCAGGCTGTGGATGGTCCTGTCAAACCTGATATAACAAGGTGCTGGTTACAGAACGATGTCGCCTCCTTCAGCACGGCCTGGAGCCTGACACCAGGCTGTGGATGGTCCTGTCAAATCTGATACAACAAGGTGCTGGTTACAGAACGGTGTCACCTCCTTCAGCACGGCCTGGAGCCTGACACCAGGCTGTGGATGGTCCTGTCAAATCTGATACAACAAGGAGCTGGTTACAGAACGGTGTCACCTCCTTCAGCACGGCCTGGAGCATGACACCATGCTGTGGATGGTCCTGTCAAATCTGATATAACAAGGAGCTGGTTACAGAACGGTGTCGCCTCCTTCAGCTCGGCCTGAAGATGACACCAGGCTGTGGATGGTCCTGTCAAATCTGATATAACAAGGACCTGGTTACAGAACGGTGTCACCTCCTTCAGCACGGCCTGGAGCCTGACACCAGGCTGTGGATGGTCCTGTCAAATCTGATACAACAAGGAGCTGGTTACAGAACGGTGTCGCCTCCTTCAGCACGGCCTGGAGCCTGACACCAGTCTGAGGATGGTCCTGTCAAATCTGATATAACAAGGAGCAGGTTACAGAACGGTGTCGCCTCCTTCAGCACGGCCTGGAGCCTGACACCAGGCTGTGGGTGGCCCTGTCAAATCTGATATAACAAGGTGCTAGTTACAGAACGGTGTCGCCTCCTTCAGCACGGCCTGGACCCTAACACCAGGCTGTGGATGCTCCTGTCAAATCTGATACAACAAGGTGCTGGTTCCAGAACGGTGTCACCTCATTCAGCACGGCCTGGAGCCTGAAACCAGGCTGTGGATGGACCTGTCAAATCAGATATAACAAGGAGCTGGTTACAGAACGGTGTCTCCTCCTTCAGCACGGCCTGGAGCCTGACACCAGGCTGTGGATGGTCCTGTCAAATCTGATACAACAAGGAGCTGGTTACAGAACGGTGTCGCCTCCTTCAGCACGGCCTGGAGCCTGACACCAGGCTGTGGATGGTCCTGTCAAATCTGATACAACAAGGAGCTGGTTACAGAACGGTGTCGCCTCCTTCAGCACCGCCTGGAGCCTGACACCAGGCTGTGGATGGTCCTGACAAATCTGATATAACAAGGTGCTGGTTACAGAACGGTGTCGCCTCCTTCAGCACGGCCTGGAGCCTGACACCAGGCTGTGGATGTTCCTGCCAAATCTGATATAACAAGGAGCTGGTTACAGAACGGTGTCGCCTCCTTCAGCACGGCCTGGAGCCTGACACCAGGCTGTGGATGGTCCTGTCAAATCTGATATAACAAGGAGCTGGTTACAGAACGGTGTCGCCTCCTTCAGCACGGCCTGGAGCCTGACGCCAGGCTGTGGATGGTCCTGTCAAATCTGATATAACAAGGTGCTGGTTACAGAACGGTGTCGCCTCCTTCAGCACGGCCTGGAGCCTGACATCAGGCTGTGGATGGTCCTGTCAAATCTGATATAACACGGAGCTGGTTACAGAACGGTGTCGCCTCCTTCAGCACGGCCTGGAGCCTGACACCAGGCTGTGGATGGTCCTGTCAAATCTGATATAACAAGGTGCTGGTTACAGAACGGTGTCGCCTCCTTCAGCACGGCCTGGAGCCTGACATCAGGCTGTGGATGGTCCTGTCAAATCTGATATAACAAGGTGCTGGTTACAGAACGGTGTCGCCTCCTTCAGCACGGGCTGGAGCCTGATACCAGGCTGTGGATGGTCCTGTCAAACCTGATATAACAAGGTGCTGGTTACAGAACGATGTCGCCTCCTTCAGCACGGTCTGGAGCCTGACACCAGGCTGTGGATGGTCCTGTCAAATCTGATACAACAAGGTGCTGGTTACAGAACGGTGTCACCTCCTTCAGCACGGCCTGGAGCCTGACACCAGGCTGTGGATGGTCCTGTCAAATCTGATACAACAAGGAGCTGGTTACAGAACGGTGTCACCTCCTTCAGCACGGCCTGGAGCATGACACCAGGCTGTGGATGGTCCTGTCAAATCTGATATAACAAGGAGCTGGTTACAGAACGGTGTCGCCTCCTTCAGCTCGGCCTGAAGATGACACCAGGCTGTGGATGGTCCTGTCAAATCTGATATAACAAGGACCTGGTTACAGAACGGTGTCACCTCCTTCAGCACGGCCTGGAGCCTGACACCAGGCTGTGGATGGTCCTGTCAAATCTGATACAACAAGGAGCTGGTTACAGAACGGTGTCGCCTCCTTCAGCACGGCCTGGAGCCTGACACCAGTCTGAGGATGGTCCTGTCAAATCTGATATAACAAGGAGCAGGTTACAGAACGGTGTCGCCTCCTTCAGCACGGCCTGGAGCCTGACACCAGGCTGTGGGTGGCCCTGTCAAATCTGATATAACAAGGTGCTAGTTACAGAACGGTGTCGCCTCCTTCAGCACGGCCTGGACCCTAACACCAGGCTGTGGATGCTCCTGTCAAATCTGATACAACAAGGTGCTGGTTCCAGAACGGTGTCACCTCCTTCAGCACGGCCTGGAGCCTGACACCAGGCTGTGGATGGACCTGTCAAATCTGATATAACAAGGAGCTGGTTACAGAACGGTGTCTCCTCCTTCAGCACGGCCTGGAGCCTGACACCAGGCTGTGGATGGTACTGTCAAATTTGATATAACAAGGAGCTGGTTACAGAACGGTGTCGCCTCATTCAGCACGGCCTGGAGCCTGACACCAGGCTGTGGATGGTCCTGTCAAATCTGATATAACAAGGTGCTGGTTACAGAACGGTGTCGCCTCCTTCAGCACGGCCTGGAGCCTGACACCAGGCTGTGGATTGTCCTGTCAAATCTGATATATCAAGGAGCTGGTTACAGAACGGTGTCGCCTCCTTCAGCACGGCCTGGAGCCTGACACCAGGCTGTGGATGGTCCTGTCAAATCTGATATAACAAGGAGCTGGTTACAGAACGGTGTCGCCTCCTTCAGCACGGCCTGGAGCCTGACACCAGGCTGTGGATCATCCTGTCAAATCTGATATAACAAGGAGCTGGTTACAGAACGGTGTCACCTCCTTCAGCACGGCCTGGAGCCTGACACCAGGCTGTGGATGGTCCTGTCAAATCTGATACAACAAGGAGCTGGTTACAGAACGGTGTCGCCTCCTTCAGCACGGCCTGGAGCCTGACACCAGGCTGTGGATGGTCCTGTCAAATCTGATACAACAAGGAGCTGGTTACAGAACGGTGTCGCCTCCTTCAGCACCGCCTGGAGCCTGACACCAGGCTGTGGATGGTCCTGACAAATCTGATATAACAAGGTGCTGGTTACAGAACGGTGTCGCCTCCTTCAGCACGGCCTGGAGCCTGACACCAGGCTGTGGATGTTCCTGTCAAATCTGATATAACAAGGAGCTGGTTATAGAACGGTGTCGCCTCCTTCAGCACGGCCTGGAGCCTGACGCCAGGCTGTGGATGGTCCTGTCAAATCTGATATAACAAGGTGCTGGTTACAGAACGGTGTCGCCTCCTTCAGCACGGCCTGGAGCCTGACATCAGGCTGTGGATGGTCCTGTCAAATCTGATATAACACGGAGCTGGTTACAGAACGTTGTCGCCTCCTTCAGCACGGCCTGGAGCCTGACACCAGGCTGTGGATGGTCCTGTCAAATCTGATATAACAAGGTGCTGGTTACAGAACGGTGTCGCCTCCTTCAGCACGGCCTGGAGCCTGACATCAGGCTGTGGATGGTCCTGTCAAATCTGATATAACAAGGTGCTGGTTACAGAACGGTGTCGCCTCCTTCAGCACGGGCTGGAGCCTGATACCAGGCTGTGGATGGTCCTGTCAAACCTGATATAACAAGGTGCTGGTTACAGATCGATGTCGCCTCCTTCAGCACGGCCTGGAGCCTGACACCAGGCTGTGGATGGTCCTGTCAAATCTGATACAACAAGGTGCTGGTTACAGAACGGTGTCACCTCCTTCAGCACGGCCTGGAGCCTGACACCAGGCTGTGGATGGTCCTGTCAAATCTGATACAACAAGGTGCTGGTTACAGAACGGTGTCGCCTCCTTCAGCACGGCCTGGATCCTGACACCAGGCTGTGGATGGTCCTGTCAAATCTGATATAACAAGGAGCTGGTTACAGAACGGTGTCGACTCCTTCATCACGGCCTGGAGCCTGACACCAGGCTGTGGATGGTCCTGTCAAATCTGATACAACAAGGAGCTGGTTACAGAACGGTGTCACCTCCTTCAGCACGGCCTGGAGCATGACACCAGGCTGTGGATGGTCCTGTCAAATCTGATATAACAAGGAGCTGGTTACATAACGGTGTCGCCTCCTTCAGCTCGGCCTGGAGATGACACCAGGCTGTGGATGGTCCTGTCAAATCTGATATAACAAGGACCTGGTTACAGAACGGTGTCACCTCCTTCAGCACGGCCTGGAGCCTGACACCAGGCTGTGGATGGTCCTGTCAAATCTGATCCAACAAGGAGCTGGTTACAGAACGGTGTCGCCTCCTTCAGCACGGCCTGGAGCCTGACACCAGTCTGAGGATGGTCCTGTCAAATCTGATATAACAAGGAGCAGGTTACAGAACGGTGTCGCCTCCTTCAGCACGGCCTGGAGCCTGACACCAGGCTGTGGGTGGCCCTGTCAAATCTGATATAACAAGGTGTTGGTTCCAGAACGGTGTCACCTCCTTCAGCACGGCCTGGAGCCTGACACCAGGCTGTGGATGGACCTGTCAAATCTGATATAACAAGGAGCTGGTTACAGAACGGTGTCTCCTCCTTCAGCACGGCCTGGAGCCTGACACCAGGCTGTGGATGGTCCTGTCAAATCTGATATAACAAGGAGCTGGTTACAGAACGGTGTCGCCTCCTTCAGCACGGCCTGGAGCCTGACACCAGGCTGTGGATGGTCCTGTCAAATCTGATATAACAAGGTGCTGGTTACAGAACGGTGTCGCCTCCTTCAGCACGGCCTTGAGTCTGACACCAGGCTGTGGATGGTCCTGTCAAATCTGATATAACAAGGTGCTGGTTACAGAACGGTGTCACCTCCTTCAGCACGGCCTGGAGCCTGACACCAGGCTGTGGATGGTCCTGTCAAATCTGATATAACAAGGAGCTGGTTACAGAACGGTGTCACCTCCTTCAGCACGGCCTGGAGCCTGACACCAGGCTGTGGATGGTCCTGTCAAATCTGATATATCAAGGAGCTGGTTACAGAACGGTGTCGCCTCCTTCAGCACGGCATGGAGCCTGACACCAGGCTGTGGATGGTCCTGTCAAATCTGATATAACAAGGAGCTGGTTACAGAACGGTGTCGCCTCCTTCAGCACGGCCTGGAGCCTGACACCAGGCTGTGGATCATCCTGTCAAATCTGATATAACAAGGAGCTGGTTACAGAACGGTGTCACCTCCTTCAGCACGGCCTGGAGCCTGACACCAGGCTGTGGATGGTCCTGTCAAATCTGATATAACAAGGAGCTGGTTACTGAACGGTGTCGCCTCCTTCAGCACGTCCTGGAGCCTGACACCAGGCTGTGGATGGTCCTGTCAAATCTGATATAACAAGGTGCTGGTTACAGAACGGTGTCGCCTCCTTCAGCACGGCCTTGAGTCTGACACCAGGCTGTGGATGGTCCTGTCAAATCTGATATAACAAGGTGCTGGTTACAGAACGGTGTCACCTCCTTCAGCACGGCCTGGAGCCTGACACCAGGCTGTGGATGGTCCTGTCAAATCTGATATAACAAGGAGCTGGTTACAGAACGGTGTCACCTCCTTCAGCACGGCCTGGAGCCTGACACCAGGCTGTGGATGGTCCTGTCAAATCTGATATATCAAGGAGCTGGTTACAGAACGGTGTCGCCTCCTTCAGCACGGCCTGGAGCCTGACACCAGGCTGTGGATGGTCCTGTCAAATCTGATATAACAAGGAGCTGGTTACAGAACGGTGTCGCCTCCTTCAGCACGGCCTGGAGCCTGACACCAGGCTGTGGATCATCCTGTCAAATCTGATATAACAAGGAGCTGGTTACAGAACGGTGTCACCTCCTTCAGCACGGCCTGGAGCCTGACACCAGGCTGTGGATGGTCCTGTCAAATCTGATATAACAAGGAGCTGGTTACTGAACGGTGTCGCCTCCTTCAGCACGTCCTGGAGCCTGACACCAGTCTGTGAATGGTCCTGCCAAATCTGATATAACAAGGTCCTGGTTACAGAACGGTGTCGCCTCCTTCAGCACGGCCTGGAGCCTGACACCAGGCTGTGGATGGTCCTGTCAAATCTGATATAACAAGGACCTGGTTACAGAACGGTGTCGCCTCCTTCAGCACGGCATGGAGCCTGACACCAGTCTGTGAATGGTCCTGCCAAATCTGATATAACAAGGTGCTGGTTACAGAACGGTGTCGCCTCCTTCAGCACGGCCTGGAGCCTGACACCAGGCTGTGGATGGTCCTGTCAAATCTGATACAACAAGGAGCTGGTTACAGAACGGTGTCACCTCCTTCAGCACGGGCTGGAGCCTGACACCAGACTGTGGATGGTCCTGTCAAATCTGATATAACAAGGAGCTGTTTACAGAACGGTGTCGCCTCCTTCAGCACGGCCTGGAGCCTGACACCAGGCTGTGGATGGTCCTGTCAAATCTGATATAACAAGGAGCTGGTTACAGAACGGTGTCACCTCCTTCAGCACGGCCTGGAGCCTGACACCAGGCTGTGGATGGTCCTGTCAAATCTGATATAACAAGGAGCTGTTTACAGAACGGTGTCGCCTCCTTCAGCACGGCCTGGAGCCTGACACCAGGCTGTGGATGGTCCTGTCAAATCCGATACAACAAGGAGCTGGTTACAGAACGGTGTCGCCTCCTTCAGCACGGCCTGGAGCCTGACACCAGTCTGTGGATGGTCCTGTCAAATCTGATATAACTAGGAGCAGGTTACAGAACTGTGTCGCCTCCTTCAGCACGGCCTGGAGCCTGACGCCAGGCTGTGGGTGGCCCTGTCAAATCTGATATAACAAGGAGCTGGTTACAGAACTGTGTCTCCTCCTTCAGCACGGCCTGGAGCGTGACACCAGGCTGTGGATGGTCCTGTCAAATCTGATATAACAAGGTGTTGGTTACAGAACGGTGTCGCCTCCTTCAGCACGGCCTGGAGCCTGATACCAGGCTGTAGATGGTCCTGTCAAATCTGATATAACAAGGTGCTGGTTACAGAACGGTGTCGCCTCCTTCAGCACGGCCTGGACCCTAACACCAGGCTGTGGATGGTCCTGTGAAATCTGATACAACAAGGTGCTGGTTCCAGATCGGTGTCGCGTCCTTCAGCACGGCCTGGAGCCTGACACCAGGCTGTGGATGGTCCTGTCAAATCTGATATAACAAGGAGCTGGTTACAGAACGGTGTCGCCTCCTTCAGCACGGCCTGGAGCCTGACACCAGGCTGTGGATGGTCCTGTCAAATCTGATATAACAAGGAGCTGGTTACAGAACGGTGTCGCCTCCTTCAGCACGGCCTGGAGCCTGACACCAGGCTGTGGATTGTCCTGTCAAATCTGATATATCAAGGAGCTGGTTACAGAACGGTGTCGCCTCCTTCAGCACGGCCTGGAGCCTGACACCAGGCTGTGGATGGTCCTGTCAAATCTGATATAACAAGGAGCTGGTTACAGAACGGTGTCGCCTCCTTCAGCACGGCCTGGAGCCTGACACCAGGCTGTGGATCATCCTGTCAAATCTGATATAACAAGGAGCTGGTTACAGAACGGTGTCACCTCCTTCAGCACGGCCTGGAGCCTGACACCAGGCTGTGGATGGTCCTGTCAAATCTGATACAACAAGGAGCTGGTTACAGAACGGTGTCGCCTCCTTCAGCACGGCCTGGAGCCTGACACCAGGCTGTGGATGGTCCTGTCAAATCTGATACAACAAGGAGCTGGTTACAGAACGGTGTCGCCTCCTTCAGCACCGCCTGGAGCCTGACACCAGGCTGTGGATGGTCCTGACAAATCTGATATAACAAGGTGCTGGTTACAGAACGGTGTCGCCTCCTTCAGCACGGCCTGGAGCCTGACACCAGGCTGTGGATGTTCCTGTCAAATCTGATATAACAAGGAGCTGGTTATAGAACGGTGTCGCCTCCTTCAGCACGGCCTGGAGCCTGACGCCAGGCTGTGGATGGTCCTGTCAAATCTGATATAACAAGGTGCTGGTTACAGAACGGTGTCGCCTCCTTCAGCACGGCCTGGAGCCTGACATCAGGCTGTGGATGGTCCTGTCAAATCTGATATAACACGGAGCTGGTTACAGAACGTTGTCGCCTCCTTCAGCACGGCCTGGAGCCTGACACCAGGCTGTGGATGGTCCTGTCAAATCTGATATAACAAGGTGCTGGTTACAGAACGGTGTCGCCTCCTTCAGCACGGCCTGGAGCCTGACATCAGGCTGTGGATGGTCCTGTCAAATCTGATATAACAAGGTGCTGGTTACAGAACGGTGTCGCCTCCTTCAGCACGGGCTGGAGCCTGATACCAGGCTGTGGATGGTCCTGTCAAACCTGATATAACAAGGTGCTGGTTACAGATCGATGTCGCCTCCTTCAGCACGGCCTGGAGCCTGACACCAGGCTGTGGATGGTCCTGTCAAATCTGATACAACAAGGTGCTGGTTACAGAACGGTGTCACCTCCTTCAGCACGGCCTGGAGCCTGACACCAGGCTGTGGATGGTCCTGTCAAATCTGATACAACAAGGTGCTGGTTACAGAACGGTGTCGCCTCCTTCAGCACGGCCTGGATCCTGACACCAGGCTGTGGATGGTCCTGTCAAATCTGATATAACAAGGAGCTGGTTACAGAACGGTGTCGACTCCTTCATCACGGCCTGGAGCCTGACACCAGGCTGTGGATGGTCCTGTCAAATCTGATACAACAAGGAGCTGGTTACAGAACGGTGTCACCTCCTTCAGCACGGCCTGGAGCATGACACCAGGCTGTGGATGGTCCTGTCAAATCTGATATAACAAGGAGCTGGTTACATAACGGTGTCGCCTCCTTCAGCTCGGCCTGGAGATGACACCAGGCTGTGGATGGTCCTGTCAAATCTGATATAACAAGGACCTGGTTACAGAACGGTGTCACCTCCTTCAGCACGGCCTGGAGCCTGACACCAGGCTGTGGATGGTCCTGTCAAATCTGATCCAACAAGGAGCTGGTTACAGAACGGTGTCGCCTCCTTCAGCACGGCCTGGAGCCTGACACCAGTCTGAGGATGGTCCTGTCAAATCTGATATAACAAGGAGCAGGTTACAGAACGGTGTCGCCTCCTTCAGCACGGCCTGGAGCCTGACACCAGGCTGTGGGTGGCCCTGTCAAATCTGATATAACAAGGTGTTGGTTCCAGAACGGTGTCACCTCCTTCAGCACGGCCTGGAGCCTGACACCAGGCTGTGGATGGACCTGTCAAATCTGATATAACAAGGAGCTGGTTACAGAACGGTGTCTCCTCCTTCAGCACGGCCTGGAGCCTGACACCAGGCTGTGGATGGTCCTGTCAAATCTGATATAACAAGGAGCTGGTTACAGAACGGTGTCGCCTCCTTCAGCACGGCCTGGAGCCTGACACCAGGCTGTGGATGGTCCTGTCAAATCTGATATAACAAGGTGCTGGTTACAGAACGGTGTCGCCTCCTTCAGCACGGCCTTGAGTCTGACACCAGGCTGTGGATGGTCCTGTCAAATCTGATATAACAAGGTGCTGGTTACAGAACGGTGTCACCTCCTTCAGCACGGCCTGGAGCCTGACACCAGGCTGTGGATGGTCCTGTCAAATCTGATATAACAAGGAGCTGGTTACAGAACGGTGTCACCTCCTTCAGCACGGCCTGGAGCCTGACACCAGGCTGTGGATGGTCCTGTCAAATCTGATATATCAAGGAGCTGGTTACAGAACGGTGTCGCCTCCTTCAGCACGGCATGGAGCCTGACACCAGGCTGTGGATGGTCCTGTCAAATCTGATATAACAAGGAGCTGGTTACAGAACGGTGTCGCCTCCTTCAGCACGGCCTGGAGCCTGACACCAGGCTGTGGATCATCCTGTCAAATCTGATATAACAAGGAGCTGGTTACAGAACGGTGTCACCTCCTTCAGCACGGCCTGGAGCCTGACACCAGGCTGTGGATGGTCCTGTCAAATCTGATATAACAAGGAGCTGGTTACTGAACGGTGTCGCCTCCTTCAGCACGTCCTGGAGCCTGACACCAGGCTGTGGATGGTCCTGTCAAATCTGATATAACAAGGTGCTGGTTACAGAACGGTGTCGCCTCCTTCAGCACGGCCTTGAGTCTGACACCAGGCTGTGGATGGTCCTGTCAAATCTGATATAACAAGGTGCTGGTTACAGAACGGTGTCACCTCCTTCAGCACGGCCTGGAGCCTGACACCAGGCTGTGGATGGTCCTGTCAAATCTGATATAACAAGGAGCTGGTTACAGAACGGTGTCACCTCCTTCAGCACGGCCTGGAGCCTGACACCAGGCTGTGGATGGTCCTGTCAAATCTGATATATCAAGGAGCTGGTTACAGAACGGTGTCGCCTCCTTCAGCACGGCCTGGAGCCTGACACCAGGCTGTGGATGGTCCTGTCAAATCTGATATAACAAGGAGCTGGTTACAGAACGGTGTCGCCTCCTTCAGCACGGCCTGGAGCCTGACACCAGGCTGTGGATCATCCTGTCAAATCTGATATAACAAGGAGCTGGTTACAGAACGGTGTCACCTCCTTCAGCACGGCCTGGAGCCTGACACCAGGCTGTGGATGGTCCTGTCAAATCTGATATAACAAGGAGCTGGTTACTGAACGGTGTCGCCTCCTTCAGCACGTCCTGGAGCCTGACACCAGTCTGTGAATGGTCCTGCCAAATCTGATATAACAAGGTCCTGGTTACAGAACGGTGTCGCCTCCTTCAGCACGGCCTGGAGCCTGACACCAGGCTGTGGATGGTCCTGTCAAATCTGATATAACAAGGACCTGGTTACAGAACGGTGTCGCCTCCTTCAGCACGGCATGGAGCCTGACACCAGTCTGTGAATGGTCCTGCCAAATCTGATATAACAAGGTGCTGGTTAC
The DNA here is from genome assembly GCF_047496885.1 of Scyliorhinus torazame. Taxonomy (NCBI): domain Eukaryota; kingdom Metazoa; phylum Chordata; class Chondrichthyes; order Carcharhiniformes; family Scyliorhinidae; genus Scyliorhinus; species Scyliorhinus torazame. The sequence continues at coordinate 74,277,515 of NC_092729.1, read as the reverse complement.
AGAACGGTGTCGCCTCCTTCAGCACGGCCTGGAGCCTGACACCAGGCTGTGGATGGTCCTGTCAAATCTGATACAACAAGGAGCTGGTTACAGAACGGTGTCACCTCCTTCAGCACGGGCTGGAGCCTGACACCAGACTGTGGATGGTCCTGTCAAATCTGATATAACAAGGAGCTGTTTACAGAACGGTGTCGCCTCCTTCAGCACGGCCTGGAGCCTGACACCAGGCTGTGGATGGTCCTGTCAAATCTGATATAACAAGGAGCTGGTTACAGAACGGTGTCACCTCCTTCAGCACGGCCTGGAGCCTGACACCAGGCTGTGGATGGTCCTGTCAAATCTGATATAACAAGGAGCTGTTTACAGAACGGTGTCGCCTCCTTCAGCACGGCCTGGAGCCTGACACCAGGCTGTGGATGGTCCTGTCAAATCCGATACAACAAGGAGCTGGTTACAGAACGGTGTCGCCTCCTTCAGCACGGCCTGGAGCCTGACACCAGTCTGTGGATGGTCCTGTCAAATCTGATATAACTAGGAGCAGGTTACAGAACTGTGTCGCCTCCTTCAGCACGGCCTGGAGCCTGACGCCAGGCTGTGGGTGGCCCTGTCAAATCTGATATAACAAGGAGCTGGTTACAGAACTGTGTCTCCTCCTTCAGCACGGCCTGGAGCGTGACACCAGGCTGTGGATGGTCCTGTCAAATCTGATATAACAAGGTGTTGGTTACAGAACGGTGTCGCCTCCTTCAGCACGGCCTGGAGCCTGATACCAGGCTGTAGATGGTCCTGTCAAATCTGATATAACAAGGTGCTGGTTACAGAACGGTGTCGCCTCCTTCAGCACGGCCTGGACCCTAACACCAGGCTGTGGATGGTCCTGTGAAATCTGATACAACAAGGTGCTGGTTCCAGATCGGTGTCGCGTCCTTCAGCACGGCCTGGAGCCTGACACCAGGCTGTGGATGGTCCTGTCAAATCTGATATAACAAGGAGCTGGTTACAGAACGGTGTCGCCTCCTTCAGCACGGCCTGGAGCCTGACACCAGGCTGTGGATGGTCCTGTCAAATCTGATATAACAAGGAGCTGGTTACAGAACGGTGTCGCCTCCTTCAGCACGGCCTGGAGCCTGACACCAGGCTGTGGATGGTCCTGTCAAATCTGATATAACAAGGAGCTGGTTACAGAACTGTGTCGCCTCCTTCAGCACGGCCTGGAGCCTGACACCAGGCTGTGGATGGTCCTGTCAAATCTGATATAACAAGGTGCTGGTTACAGAACGATGTCACCTCCTTCAGCACGGCCTGGAGCCTGACACCAGGCTGTGGATGGTCCTGTCAAATCTGATATAACAAGGAGCTGGTTACAGAACGGTGTCGCCTCCTTCAGCACGGCCTGGAGCCTGACAGCAGGCTGTGGATGATCCTGTAAAATCTGATATAACAAGGAGCTGGTTACAGAACGGTGTCGCCTCCTTCAGCACGGCCTGGAGCCTGACACCAGGCTGTGGATGGTCCTGTCAAATCTGATACAACAAGGAGCTGGTTACAGAACGGTGTCGCCTCCTTCAGCACCGCCTGGAGCCTGACACGAGGCTGTGGATGGTCCTGACAAATCTGATATAACAAGGTGCTGGTTACAGAACGGTGTCGCCTCCTTCAGCACGGCCTGGAGCCTGACACCAGGCTGTGGATGTTCCTGTCAAATCTGATATAACAAGGAGCTGGTTACAGAACGGTGTCGCCTCCTTCAGCACGGCCTGGAGCCTGACGCCAGGCTGTGGATGGTCCTGTCAAATCTGATATAACAAGGTGCTGGTTACAGAACGGTGTCGCCTCCTTCAGCACGGCCTGGAGCCTGACATCAGGCTGTGGATGGTCCTGTCAAATCTGATATAACACGGAGCTGGTTACAGAACGGTGTCGCCTCCTTCAGCACGGCCTGGAGCCTGGCACCAGGCTGTGGATGGTCCTGTCAAATCTGATATAACAAGGTGCTGGTTACAGAACGGTGTCGCCTCCTTCAGCACGGCCTGGAGCCTGACATCAGGCTGTGGATGGTCCTGTCAAATCTGATATAACAAGGTGCTGGTTACAGAACGGTGTCGCCTCCTTCAGCACGGGCTGGAGCCTGATACCAGGCTGTGGATGGTCCTGTCAAACCTGATATAACAAGGTGCTGGTTACAGAACGATGTCGCCTCCTTCAGCACGGCCTGGAGCCTGACACCAGGCTGTGGATGGTCCTGTCAAATCTGATACAACAAGGTGCTGGTTACAGAACGGTGTCACCTCCTTCAGCACGGCCTGGAGCCTGACACCAGGCTGTGGATGGTCCTGTCAAATCTGATACAACAAGGTGCTGGTTACAGAACGGTGTCGCCTCCTTCAGCACGGCCTGGATCCTGACACCAGGCTGTGGATGGTCCTGTCAAATCTGATATAACAAGGAGCTGGTTACAGAACGGTGTCGACTCCTTCATCACGGCCTGGAGCCTGACACCAGGCTGTGGATGGTCCTGTCAAATCTGATACAACAAGGAGCTGGTTACAGAACGGTGTCACCTCCTTCAGCACGGCCTGGAGCATGACACCAGGCTGTGGATGGTCCTGTCAAATCTGATATAACTAGGAGCAGGTTACAGAACGGTGTCGCCTCCTTCAGCACGGCCTGGAGCCTGACGCCAGGCTGTGGGTGGCCCTGTCAAATCTGATATAACAAGGAGCTGGTTACAGAACTGTGTCTCCTCCTTCAGCACGGCCTGGAGCGTGACACCAGGCTGTGGATGGTCCTGTCAAACCTGATATAACAAGGTGCTGGTTACAGAACGGTGTCGCCTCCTTCAGCACGGCCTGGAGCCTGATACCAGGCTGTAGATGGTCCTGTCAAATCTGATATAACAAGGTGCTGGTTACAGAACGGTGTCGCCTCCTTCAGCACGGCCTGGACCCTAACACCAGGCTGTGGATGGTCCTGTGAAATCTGATACAACAAGGTGCTGGTTCCAGATCGGTGTCGCGTCCTTCAGCACGGCCTGGAGCCTGACACCAGGCTGTGGATGGTCCTGTCAAATCTGATATAACAAGGAGCTGGTTACAGAACGGTGTCGCCTCCTTCAGCACGGCCTGGAGCCTGACACCAGGCTGTGGATGGTCCTGTCAAATCTGATATAACAAGGAGCTGGTTACAGAACGGTGTCGCCTCCTTCAGCACGGCCTGGAGCCTGACACCAGGCTGTGGATGGTCCTGTCAAATCTGATATAACAAGGAGCTGGTTACAGAACTGTGTCGCCTCCTTCAGCACGGCCTGGAGCCTGACACCAGGCTGTGGATGGTCCTGTCAAATCTGATATAACAAGGTGCTGGTTACAGAACGATGTCACCTCCTTCAGCACGGCCTGGAGCCTGACACCAGGCTGTGGATGGTCCTGTCAAATCTGATATAACAAGGAGCTGGTTACAGAACGGTGTCGCCTCCTTCAGCACGGCCTGGAGCCTGACAGCAGGCTGTGGATGATCCTGTAAAATCTGATATAACAAGGAGCTGGTTACAGAACGGTGTCGCCTCCTTCAGCACGGCCTGGAGCCTGACACCAGGCTGTGGATGGTCCTGTCAAATCTGATACAACAAGGAGCTGGTTACAGAACGGTGTCGCCTCCTTCAGCACCGCCTGGAGCCTGACACGAGGCTGTGGATGGTCCTGACAAATCTGATATAACAAGGTGCTGGTTACAGAACGGTGTCGCCTCCTTCAGCACGGCCTGGAGCCTGACACCAGGCTGTGGATGTTCCTGTCAAATCTGATATAACAAGGAGCTGGTTACAGAACGGTGTCGCCTCCTTCAGCACGGCCTGGAGCCTGACGCCAGGCTGTGGATGGTCCTGTCAAATCTGATATAACAAGGTGCTGGTTACAGAACGGTGTCGCCTCCTTCAGCACGGCCTGGAGCCTGACATCAGGCTGTGGATGGTCCTGTCAAATCTGATATAACACGGAGCTGGTTACAGAACGGTGTCGCCTCCTTCAGCACGGCCTGGAGCCTGACACCAGGCTGTGGATGGTCCTGTCAAATCTGATATAACAAGGTGCTGGTTACAGAACGGTGTCGCCTCCTTCAGCACGGCCTGGAGCCTGACATCAGGCTGTGGATGGTCCTGTCAAATCTGATATAACAAGGTGCTGGTTACAGAACGGTGTCGCCTCCTTCAGCACGGGCTGGAGCCTGATACCAGGCTGTGGATGGTCCTGTCAAACCTGATATAACAAGGTGCTGGTTACAGAACGATGTCGCCTCCTTCAGCACGGCCTGGAGCCTGACACCAGGCTGTGGATGGTCCTGTCAAATCTGATATAACAAGGTGCTGGTTACAGAACGGTGTCACCTCCTTCAGCACGGCCTGGAGCCTGACACCAGGCTGTGGATGGTCCTGTCAAATCTGATATAACAAGGAGCTGGTTACAGAACGGTGTCACCTCCTTCAGCACGGCCTGGAGCCTGACACCAGGCTGTGGATGGTCCTGTCAAATCTGATATATCAAGGAGCTGGTTACAGAACGGTGTCGCCTCCTTCAGCACGGCCTGGAGCCTGACACCAGGCTGTGGATGGTCCTGTCAAATCTGATATAACAAGGAGCTGGTTACAGAACGGTGTCGCCTCCTTCAGCACGGCCTGGAGCCTGACACCAGGCTGTGGATCATCCTGTCAAATCTGATATAACAAGGAGCTGGTTACAGAACGGTGTCACCTCCTTCAGCACGGCCTGGAGCCTGACACCAGGCTGTGGATGGTCCTGTCAAATCTGATATAACAAGGAGCTGGTTACTGAACGGTGTCGCCTCCTTCAGCACGTCCTGGAGCCTGACACCAGTCTGTGAATGGTCCTGCCAAATCTGATATAACAAGGTCCTGGTTACAGAACGGTGTCGCCTCCTTCAGCACGGCCTGGAGCCTGACACCAGGCTGTGGATGGTCCTGTCAAATCTGATATAACAAGGACCTGGTTACAGAACGGTGTCGCCTCCTTCAGCACGGCATGGAGCCTGACACCAGTCTGTGAATGGTCCTGCCAAATCTGATATAACAAGGTGCTGGTTACAGAACGGTGTCGCCTCCTTCAGCACGGCCTGGAGCCTGACACCAGGCTGTGGATGGTCCTGTCAAATCTGATACAACAAGGAGCTGGTTACAGAACGGTGTCACCTCCTTCAGCACGGGCTGGAGCCTGACACCAGACTGTGGATGGTCCTGTCAAATCTGATATAACAAGGAGCTGTTTACAGAACGGTGTCGCCTCCTTCAGCACGGCCTGGAGCCTGACACCAGGCTGTGGATGGTCCTGTCAAATCTGATATAACAAGGAGCTGGTTACAGAACGGTGTCACCTCCTTCAGCACGGCCTGGAGCCTGACACCAGGCTGTGGATGGTCCTGTCAAATCTGATGTAACAAGGACCTGGTTACAGAACGGTGTCACCTCCTTCAGCACGGCCTGGAGCCTGACACCAGGCTGTGGATGGTCCTGTCAAATCTGATACAACAAGGAGCTGTTTACAGAACGGTGTCGCCTCCTTCAGCACGGCCTGGAGCCTGACACCAGGCTGTGGATGGTCCTGTCAAATCCGATACAACAAGGAGCTGGTTACAGAACGGTGTCGCCTCCTTCAGCACGGCCTGGAGCCTGACACCAGTCTGTGGATGGTCCTGTCAAATCTGATATAACTAGGAGCAGGTTACAGAACGGTGTCGCCTCCTTCAGCACGGCCTGGAGCCTGACGCCAGGCTGTGGGTGGCCCTGTCAAATCTGATATAACAAGGAGCTGGTTACAGAACTGTGTCTCCTCCTTCAGCACGGCCTGGAGCGTGACACCAGGCTGTGGATGGTCCTGTCAAATCTGATATAACAAGGTGCTGGTTACAGAACGGTGTCGCCTCCTTCAGCACGGCCTGGAGCCTGATACCAGGCTGTAGATGGTCCTGTCAAATCTGATATAACAAGGTGCTGGTTACAGAACGGTGTCGCCTCCTTCAGCACGGCCTGGACCCTAACACCAGGCTGTGGATGGTCCTGTGAAATCTGATACAACAAGGTGCTGGTTCCAGATCGGTGTCGCGTCCTTCAGCACGGCCTGGAGCCTGACACCAGGCTGTGGATGGTCCTGTCAAATCTGATATAACAAGGAGCTGGTTACAGAACGGTGTCGCCTCCTTCAGCACGGCCTGGAGCCTGACACCAGGCTGTGGATGGTCCTGTCAAATCTGATATAACAAGGAGCTGGTTACAGAACGGTGTCGCCTCCTTCAGCACGGCCTGGAGCCTGACACCAGGCTGTGGATGGTCCTGTCAAATCTGATATAACAAGGAGCTGGTTACAGAACTGTGTCGCCTCCTTCAGCACGGCCTGGAGCCTGACACCAGGCTGTGGATGGTCCTGTCAAATCTGATATAACAAGGTGCTGGTTACAGAACGATGTCACCTCCTTCAGCACGGCCTGGAGCCTGACACCAGGCTGTGGATGGTCCTGTCAAATCTGATATAACAAGGAGCTGGTTACAGAACGGTGTCGCCTCCTTCAGCACGGCCTGGAGCCTGACAGCAGGCTGTGGATGATCCTGTAAAATCTGATATAACAAGGAGCTGGTTACAGAACGGTGTCGCCTCCTTCAGCACGGCCTGGAGCCTGACACCAGGCTGTGGATGGTCCTGTCAAATCTGATACAACAAGGAGCTGGTTACAGAACGGTGTCGCCTCCTTCAGCACCGCCTGGAGCCTGACACGAGGCTGTGGATGGTCCTGACAAATCTGATATAACAAGGTGCTGGTTACAGAACGGTGTCGCCTCCTTCAGCACGGCCTGGAGCCTGACACCAGGCTGTGGATGTTCCTGTCAAATCTGATATAACAAGGAGCTGGTTACAGAACGGTGTCGCCTCCTTCAGCACGGCCTGGAGCCTGACGCCAGGCTGTGGATGGTCCTGTCAAATCTGATATAACAAGGTGCTGGTTACAGAACGGTGTCGCCTCCTTCAGCACGGCCTGGAGCCTGACATCAGGCTGTGGATGGTCCTGTCAAATCTGATATAACACGGAGCTGGTTACAGAACGGTGTCGCCTCCTTCAGCACGGCCTGGAGCCTGACACCAGGCTGTGGATGGTCCTGTCAAATTTGATATAACAAGGTGCTGGTTACAGAACGGTGTCGCCTCCTTCAGCACGGCCTGGAGCCTGACATCAGGCTGTGGATGGTCCTGTCAAATCTGATATAACAAGGTGCTGGTTACAGAACGGTGTCGCCTCCTTCAGCACGGGCTGGAGCCTGATACCAGGCTGTGGATGGTCCTGTCAAACCTGATATAACAAGGTGCTGGTTACAGAACGATGTCGCCTCCTTCAGCACGGCCTGGAGCCTGACACCAGGCTGTGGATGGTCCTGTCAAATCTGATACAACAAGGTGCTGGTTACAGAACGGTGTCACCTCCTTCAGCACGGCCTGGAGCCTGACACCAGGCTGTGGATGGTCCTGTCAAATCTGATACAACAAGGTGCTGGTTACAGAACGGTGTCGCCTCCTTCAGCACGGCCTGGATCCTGACACCAGGCTGTGGATGGTCCTGTCAAATCTGATATAACAAGGAGCTGGTTACAGAACGGTGTCGACTCCTTCATCACGGCCTGGAGCCTGACACCAGGCTGTGGATGGTCCTGTCAAATCTGATACAACAAGGAGCTGGTTACAGAACGGTGTCACCTCCTTCAGCACGGCCTGGAGCATGACACCAGGCTGTGGATGGTCCTGTCAAATCTGATATAACTAGGAGCAGGTTACAGAACGGTGTCGCCTCCTTCAGCACGGCCTGGAGCCTGACGCCAGGCTGTGGGTGGCCCTGTCAAATCTGATATAACAAGGAGCTGGTTACAGAACTGTGTCTCCTCCTTCAGCACGGCCTGGAGCGTGACACCAGGCTGTGGATGGTCCTGTCAAACCTGATATAACAAGGTGCTGGTTACAGAACGGTGTCGCCTCCTTCAGCACGGCCTGGAGCCTGATACCAGGCTGTAGATGGTCCTGTCAAATCTGATATAACAAGGTGCTGGTTACAGAACGGTGTCGCCTCCTTCAGCACGGCCTGGACCCTAACACCAGGCTGTGGATGGTCCTGTGAAATCTGATACAACAAGGTGCTGGTTCCAGATCGGTGTCGCGTCCTTCAGCACGGCCTGGAGCCTGACACCAGGCTGTGGATGGTCCTGTCAAATCTGATATAACAAGGAGCTGGTTACAGAACGGTGTCGCCTCCTTCAGCACGGCCTGGAGCCTGACACCAGGCTGTGGATGGTCCTGTCAAATCTGATATAACAAGGAGCTGGTTACAGAACGGTGTCGCCTCCTTCAGCACGGCCTGGAGCCTGACACCAGGCTGTGGATGGTCCTGTCAAATCTGATATAACAAGGAGCTGGTTACAGAACTGTGTCGCCTCCTTCAGCACGGCCTGGAGCCTGACACCAGGCTGTGAATGGTCCTGTCAAATCTGATATAACAAGGTGCTGGTTACAGAACGATGTCACCTCCTTCAGCACGGCCTGGAGCCTGACACCAGGCTGTGGATGGTCCTGTCAAATCTGATATAACAAGGAGCTGGTTACAGAACGGTGTCGCCTCCTTCAGCACGGCCTGGAGCCTGACAGCAGGCTGTGGATGATCCTGTAAAATCTGATATAACAAGGAGCTGGTTACAGAACGGTGTCGCCTCCTTCAGCACGGCCTGGAGCCTGACACCAGGCTGTGGATGGTCCTGTCAAATCTGATACAACAAGGAGCTGGTTACAGAACGGTGTCGCCTCCTTCAGCACCGCCTGGAGCCTGACACGAGGCTGTGGATGGTCCTGACAAATCTGATATAACAAGGTGCTGGTTACAGAACGGTGTCGCCTCCTTCAGCACGGCCTGGAGCCTGACACCAGGCTGTGGATGTTCCTGTCAAATCTGATATAACAAGGAGCTGGTTACAGAACGGTGTCGCCTCCTTCAGCACGGCCTGGAGCCTGACGCCAGGCTGTGGATGGTCCTGTCAAATCTGATATAACAAGGTGCTGGTTACAGAACGGTGTCGCCTCCTTCAGCACGGCCTGGAGCCTGACATCAGGCTGTGGATGGTCCTGTCAAATCTGATATAACACGGAGCTGGTTACAGAACGGTGTCGACTCCTTCAGCACGGCCTGGAGCCTGACACCAGGCTGTGGATGGTCCTGTCAAATCTGATATAACAAGGTGCTGGTTACAGAACGGTGTCGCCTCCTTCAGCACGGCCTGGAGCCTGACATCAGGCTGTGGATGGTCCTGTCAAATCTGATATAACAAGGTGCTGGTTACAGAACGGTGTCGCCTCCTTCAGCACGGGCTGGAGCCTGATACCAGGCTGTGGATGGTCCTGTCAAACCTGATATAACAAGGTGCTGGTTACAGAACGATGTCGCCTCCTTCAGCACGGCCTGGAGCCTGACACCAGGCTGTGGATGGTCCTGTCAAATCTGATACAACAAGGTGCTGGTTACAGAACGGTGTCACCTCCTTCAGCACGGCCTGGAGCCTGACACCAGGCTGTGGATGGTCCTGTCAAATCTGATACAACAAGGTGCTGGTTACAGAACGGTGTCGCCTCCTTCAGCACGGCCTGGATCCTGACACCAGGCTGTGGATGGTCCTGTCAAATCTGATATAACAAGGAGCTGGTTACAGAACGGTGTCGACTCCTTCATCACGGCCTGGAGCCTGACACCAGGCTGTGGATGGTCCTGTCAAATCTGATACAACAAGGAGCTGGTTACAGAACGGTGTCACCTCCTTCAGCACGGCCTGGAGCATGACACCAGGCTGTGGATGGTCCTGTCAAATCTGATATAACAAGGAGCTGGTTACAGAACGGTGTCGCCTCCTTCAGCTCGGCCTGGAGATGACACCAGGCTGTGGATGGTCCTGTCAAATCTGTTATAACAAGGACCTGGTTACAGAACGGTGTCACCTCCTTCAGCACGGCCTGGAGCCTGACACCAGGCTGTGGATGGTCCTGTCAAATCTGATACAACAAGGAGCTGGTTACAGAACGGTGTCGCCTCCTTCAGCACGGCCTGGAGCCTGACACCAGTCTGAGGATGGTCCTGTCAAATCTGATATAACAAGGAGCAGGTTACAGAACGGTGTCGCCTCCTTCAGCACGGCCTGGAGCCTGACACCAGGCTGTGGGTGGCCCTGTCAAATCTGATATAACAAGGTGCTGGTTACAGAACGGTGTCGCCTCCTTCAGCACGGCCTGGACCCTAACACCAGGCAGTGGATGCTCCTGTCAAATCTGATACAACAAGGTGCTGGTTCCAGAACGGTGTCACCTCCTTCAGTACGGCCTGGAGCCTGACACCAGGCTGTGGATGGACCTGTCAAATCTGATATAACAAGGAGCTGGTTACAGAACGTTGTCTCCTCCTTCAGCACGGCCTGGAGCCTGACACCAGGCTGTGGATGGTCCTGTCAAATCTGATATAACAAGGAGCTGGTTACAGAACGGTGTCGCCTCCTTCAGCACGGCCTGGAGCCTGACACCAGGCTGTGGATGGTCCTGTCAAATCTGATATAACAAGGTGCTGGTTACAGAACGGTGTCGCCTCCTTCAGCACGGCCTTGAGTCTGACACCAGGCTGTGGATGGTCCTGTCAAATCTGATATAACAAGGTGCTGGTTACAGAACGGTGTCACCTCCTTCAGCACGGCCTGGAGCCTGACACCAGGCTGTGGATGGTCCTGTCAAATCTGATATAACAAGGAGCTGGTTACAGAACGGTGTCACCTCCTTCAGCACGGCCTGGAGCCTGACACCAGGCTGTGGATGGTCCTGTCAAATCTGATATATCAAGGAGCTGGTTACAGAACGGTGTCGCCTCCTTCAGCACGGCCTGGAGCCTGACACCAGGCTGTGGATGGTCCTGTCAAATCTGATATAACAAGGAGCTGGTTACAGAACGGTGTCGCCTCCTTCAGCACGGCCTGGAGCCTGACACCAGGCTGTGGATCATCCTGTCAAATCTGATATAACAAGGAGCTGGTTACAGAACGGTGTCACCTCCTTCAGCACGGCCTGGAGCCTGACACCAGGCTGTGGATGGTCCTGTCAAATCTGATATAACAAGGAGCTGGTTACTGAACGGTGTCGCCTCCTTCAGCACGTCCTGGAGCCTGACACCAGTCTGTGAATGGTCCTGCCAAATCTGATATAACAAGGTCCTGGTTACAGAACGGTGTCGCCTCCTTCAGCACAGCCTGGAGCCTGACACCAGGCTGTGGATGGTCCTGTCAAATCTGATATAACAAGGACCTGGTTACTGAACGGTGTCGCCTCCTTCAGCACGGCCTGGAGCCTGACACCAGTCTGTGAATGGTCCTGCCAAATCTGATATAACAAGGTGCTGGTTACAGAACGGTGTCGCCTCCTTCAGCACGGCCTGGAGCCTGACACCAGGCTGTGGATGGTCCTGTCAAATCTGATACAACAAGGATCTGGTTACAGAACGGTGTCACCTCCTTCAGCACGGCCTGGAGCCTGACACCAGACTGTGGATGGGCCTGTCAAATCTGATATAACAAGGAGCTGGTTACAGAACGGTGTCGCCTCCTTCAGCACGACCTGGAGCCTGACACCAGGCTGTGGATGGTCCTGTCAAATCTGATATAACAAGGAGCTGGTTACAGAACGGTGTCACCTCATTCAGCACGGCCTGGAGCCTGACACCAGGCTGTGGATGGTCCTGTCAAATCTGATATAACAAGGACCTGGTTACAGAACGGTGTCACCTCCTTCAGCACGGCCTGGAGCCTGACACCAGGCTGTGGATGGTCCTGTCAAATCTGATACAACAAGGAGCTGTTTACAGAACGGTGTCGCCTCCTTCAGCACGGCCTGGAGCCTGACACCAGGCTGTGGATGGTCCTGTCAAATCCGATACAACAAGGAGCTGGTTACAGAACGGTGTCGCCTCCTTCAGCACGGCCTGGAGCCTGACACCAGTCTGTGGATGGTCCTGTCAAATCTGATATAACTAGGAGCAGGTTACAGAACGGTGTCGCCTCCTTCAGCACGGCCTGGAGCCTGACGCCAGGCTGTGGGTGGCCCTGTCAAATCTGATATAACAAGGAGCTGGTTACAGAACGGTGTCTCCTCCTTCAGCACGGCCTGGAGCCTGACACCAGGCTGTGGATGGTCCTGTCAAATCTGATATAACAAGGTGCTGGTTACAGAACGGTGTCGCCTCCTTCAGCACGGCCTGGAGCCTGACACCAGGCTGTAGATGGTCCTGTCAAATCTGATATAACAAGGTGCTGTTTACAGAACGGTGTCGCCTCCTTCAGCACGGCCTGGACCCTAACACCAGGCTGTGGATGGTCCTGTGAAATCTGATACAACAAGGTGCTGGTTCCAGATCGGTGTCGCGTCCTTCAGCACGGCCTGGAGCCTGACACCAGGCTGTGGATGGTCCTGTCAAATCTGATATAACAAGGAGCTGGTTACAGAACGGTGTCGCCTCCTTCAGCACGGCCTGGAGCCTGACACCAGGCTGTGGATGGTCCTGTCAAATCTGATATAACAAGGAGCTGGTTACAGAACGGTGTCGCCTCCTTCAGCACGGCCTGGAGCCTGACACCAGGCTATGGATGGTCCTGTCAAATCTGATATAACAAGGAGCTGGTTACAGAACTGTGTCGCCTCCTTCAGCACGGCCTGGAGCCTGACACCAGGCTGTGGATGGTCCTGTCAAATCTGATATAACAAGGTGCTGGTTACAGAACGATGTCACCTCCTTCAGCACGGCCTGGAGCCTGACACCAGGCTGTGGATGGTCCTGTCAAATCTGATATAACAAGGAGCTGGTTACAGAACGGTGTCGCCTCCTTCAGCACGGCCTGGAGCCTGACAGCAGGCTGTGGATGATCCTGTCAAATCTGATATAACAAGGAGCTGGTTACAGAACGGTGTCGCCTCCTTCAGCGCGGTCTGGAGCCTGACACCAGGCTGTAGATGGTCCTGTCAAATCTGATACAACACGGTGCTGGTTACAGAACGGTGTCGCCTCCTTCAGCACGGCCTGGAGCCTGACACCAGGCTGTGGATGGTCCTGCCAAATCTGATATAACAAGGTCCTGGTTACAGAACGGTGTCGCCTCCTTCAGCACGGCCTGGAGCCTGACACCAGGCTGTGGATGGTCCTGTCAAATCTGATATAACAAGGACCTGGTTACTGAACGGTGTCGCCTCCTTCAGCACGGCCTGCAGCCTGACACCAGTCTGTGAATGGTCCTGCCAAATCTGATATAACAAGGTGCTGGTTACAGAACGGTGTCGCCTCCTTCAGCACGGCCTGGAGCCTGACACCAGGCTGTGGATGGTCCTGTCAAATCTGATACAACAAGGAGCTGGTTACAGAACTGTGTCACCTCCTTCAGCACGGCCTGGAGCCTGACACCAGGCTGTGGATGGTCCTGTCAAATCTGATATAACAAGGAGCTGGTTACAGAACGGTGTCGCCTCCTTCAGCACGGCCTGGAGCCTGACACTAGGCTGTGGATGGTCCTGTCAAATCTGATATAACAAGGAGCTGGTTACAGAACGGTGTCACCTCCTTCAGCACGGCCTGGAGCCTGACACCAGGCTTTGGATGGTCCTGTCAAATCTGATATAACAAGGAGCTGGTTACAGAACGGTGTCACCTCCTTCAGCACGGCCTGGAGCCTGACACCAGGCTGTGGATGGTCCTGTCAAATCTGATACAACAAGGAGCTGTTTACAGAACGGTGTCGCCTCCTTCAGCACGGCCTGGAGCCTGACACCAGGCTGTGGATGGTCCTGTCAAATCCGATACAACAAGGAGCTGGTTACAGAACGGTGTCGCCTCCTTCAGCACGGCCTGGAGCCTGACACCAGTCTGTGGATGGTCCTGTCAAATCTGATATATCTAGGAGCAGGTTACAGAACGGTGTCGCCTCCTTCAGCACGGCCTGGAGCCTGACACCAGGCTGTAGATGGTCCTGTCAAATCTGATACAACAAGGTGATGGTTACAGAACGGTGTCGCCTCCTTCAGCACGGCCTGGACCCTAATACCAGGCTGTGGATGGTCCTGTGAAATCTGATACAACAAGGTGCTGGTTCCAGATCGGTGTCGCGTCCTTCAGCACGGCCTGGACCCTGACACCAGGCTGTGGATGGTCCTGTCAAATCTGATATAACAAGGAGCTGGTTACAGATCGGTGTCGCGTCCTTCAGCAGGGCCTGGAGCCTGACACCAGGCTGTGGATGCTCCTGTCAAATCTGATATAACAAGGAGCTGGTTACAGAACTGTGTCGCCTCCTTCAGCACGGCCTGGAGCCTGACACCAGGCTGTGGATGGTCCTGTCAAATCTGATATAACAAGGTGCTGGTTACAGAACGATGTCGCCTCCTTCAGCACGGCCTGGACCCTGACACCAGGCTGTGGATGGTCCTGTCAAATCTGATATAACAAGGAGCTGGTTACAGAACGGTGTCGCCTCCTTCAGCACGGCCTGGAGCCTGACAGCAGGCTGTGGATGATCCTGTCAAATCTGATATAACAAGGAGCTGGTTACAGAACGGTGTCGCCTCCTTCAGCGCGGTCTGGAGCCTGACACCAGGCTGTTGATGGTCCTGTCAAATCTGATATAACAAGGAGCTGGTTACAGAACGGTGTTGCCTCCTTCAGCGCGGTCTGGAGCCTGACACCAGGCTGTGGATGGTCCTGTCAAATCTGATACAACACGGTGCTGGTTACAGAACGGTGTCGCCTCCTTCAGCACGGCCTGGAGCCTGACACCAGGCTGTGGATGGTCCTGTCAAATCTGATATAACAAGGAGCTGGTTACAGAACGGTGTCACCTCCTTCAGCACGGCCTGGAGCCTGACACCAGGCTGTGGATGGTCCTGTCAAATCTGATATAACAAGGAGCTGGTTACAGAACGGTGTCGCCTCCTTCAGAACGGCCTGGAGCCTGACACCAGGCTCTGGATGGTCCTGTCAAATCTGATATAACAAGGTGCTGGTTACAGAACGGTGTCACCTCCTTCAGCACGGCCTGGAGCCTGACACCAGGCTCTGGATGGTCCTGTCAAATCTGATATAACAAGGTGCTGGTTACAGAACGGTGTCACCTCCTTCAGCACGGCCTGGAGCCTGACACCAGGCTGTGGATGGTCCTGTCAAATCTGATATAACAAGGTGCTTGTTACAGAACGGTGTCGCCACCTTCAGCAGGGCCTGGAGCCTGACACCAGGCTGTGGATTGTCCTGTCAAATCTGATACAAGAAGGTGCTGGTTACAGAACGGTGTCACCTCCTTCAGCACGGCCTGGAGCCTGACACCAGGCTGTGGATGGTCCTGTCAAATCTGATATAACAAGGAGCTGGTTACAGAACGGTGTCGCTTCCTTCAGCACGGCCTGGAGCCTGACACCAGTCTGTGAATGGTCCTGTCAAATCTGATATAACAAGGAGCTGGTTACAGAACGGTGTCACCTCCTTCAGCACGGCCTGGAGCCTGACACCAGGCTGTGGATGGCCCTGTCAAATCTGATATAACAAGGAGCTGGTTACAGAACGGTGTCGCCTCCTTCAGTACGGCCTGGAGCCTGACACCAGGCTATGGATGGTCCTGTCAAATCTGATACAACAAGGTGCTGGTTACAGAACGGTGTCGCCTCCTTCAGCACGGCCTGGAGCCTGACACCAGGCTGTGGATGGTCCTGTCAAATCTGATATAACAAGGAGCTGGTTACAGAACGGTGTCGCCTCCTTCAGCACGGCCTGGAGCCTGACACCAGGCTGTGGATGGTCCCGTCAAATCTGATATAACAAGGTGCTGGTTACAGAACGGTGTCACCTCCTTCAGCATGGCCTGGAGCCTGACACCAGGCTGTGGATGGTCCTGTTAAATCTGATATAACAAGGAGCTGGTTACAGAACGGTGTCACCTCCTTCAGCATGGCCTGGAGCCTGACACCAGGCTGTGGATGGTCCTGTCAAATCTGATATAACAAGGAGCTGGTTACAGAACGGTGTCACCTCCTTCAGAACGGCCTGGAGCCTGACACCAGGCTGTAGATGGTCCTGTCAAATCTGACATAACAAGGTGCTGGTTACAGAACGGTGTCACCTCCTTCAGCACGGCCTGGAGCCTGACACCAGTCTTTGGATGGTCCTGACAAATCTGATATAACAAGGAGCTGGTTACAGAACGGTGTCGCCTCCTTCAGTACGGCCTGGAGCCTGACACCAGGCTGTGGATGGTCCTGTCAAATCTGATACAACAAGGAGCTGGTTACAGAACGGTGTCGCCTCCTTCAGCACGGCCTGGAGCCTGACACCAGGCTGTGGATGGTCCTGTCAAATCTGATATAACAAGGTGCTGGTTACAGAACGATGTCACCTCCTTCAGCACGGCCTGGAGCCTGACACCAGGCTGTGGATGGTCCTGTCAAATCTGATATAACAAGGAGCTGGTTACAGAACGGTGTCGCCTCCTTCAGCACGGCCTGGAGCCTGACAGCAGGCTGTGGATGATCCTGTCAAATCTGATATAACAAGGAGCTGGTTACAGAACGGTGTCGCCTCCTTCAGCGCGGTCTGGAGCCTGACACCAGGCTGTAGATGGTCCTGTCAAATCTGATACAACACGGTGCTGGTTACAGAACGGTGTCGCCTCCTTCAGCACGGCCTGGAGCCTGACACCAGGCTGTGGATGGTCCTGCCAAATCTGATATAACAAGGTCCTGGTTACAGAACGGTGTCGCCTCCTTCAGCACGGCCTGGAGCCTGACACCAGGCTGTGGATGGTCCTGTCAAATCTGATATAACAAGGACCTGGTTACTGAACGGTGTCGCCTCCTTCAGCACGGCCTGCAGCCTGACACCAGTCTGTGAATGGTCCTGCCAAATCTGATATAACAAGGTGCTGGTTACAGAACGGTGTCGCCTCCTTCAGCACGGCCTGGAGCCTGACACCAGGCTGTGGATGGTCCTGTCAAATCTGATACAACAAGGAGCTGGTTACAGAACTGTGTCACCTCCTTCAGCACGGCCTGGAGCCTGACACCAGGCTGTGGATGGTCCTGTCAAATCTGATATAACAAGGAGCTGGTTACAGAACGGTGTCGCCTCCTTCAGCACGGCCTGGAGCCTGACACTAGGCTGTGGATGGTCCTGTCAAATCTGATATAACAAGGAGCTGGTTACAGAACGGTGTCACCTCCTTCAGCACGGCCTGGAGCCTGACACCAGGCTTTGGATGGTCCTGTCAAATCTGATATAACAAGGAGCTGGTTACAGAACGGTGTCACCTCCTTCAGCACGGCCTGGAGCCTGACACCAGGCTGTGGATGGTCCTGTCAAATCTGATACAACAAGGAGCTGTTTACAGAACGGTGTCGCCTCCTTCAGCACGGCCTGGAGCCTGACACCAGGCTGTGGATGGTCCTGTCAAATCCGATACAACAAGGAGCTGGTTACAGAACGGTGTCGCCTCCTTCAGCACGGCCTGGAGCCTGACACCAGTCTGTGGATGGTCCTGTCAAATCTGATATATCTAGGAGCAGGTTACAGAACGGTGTCGCCTCCTTCAGCACGGCCTGGAGCCTGACACCAGGCTGTAGATGGTCCTGTCAAATCTGATACAACAAGGTGATGGTTACAGAACGGTGTCGCCTCCTTCAGCACGGCCTGGACCCTAATACCAGGCTGTGGATGGTCCTGTGAAATCTGATACAACAAGGTGCTGGTTCCAGATCGGTGTCGCGTCCTTCAGCACGGCCTGGACCCTGACACCAGGCTGTGGATGGTCCTGTCAAATCTGATATAACAAGGAGCTGGTTACAGATCGGTGTCGCGTCCTTCAGCAGGGCCTGGAGCCTGACACCAGGCTGTGGATGCTCCTGTCAAATCTGATATAACAAGGAGCTGGTTACAGAACTGTGTCGCCTCCTTCAGCACGGCCTGGAGCCTGACACCAGGCTGTGGATGGTCCTGTCAAATCTGATATAACAAGGTGCTGGTTACAGAACGATGTCGCCTCCTTCAGCACGGCCTGGACCCTGACACCAGGCTGTGGATGGTCCTGTCAAATCTGATATAACAAGGAGCTGGTTACAGAACGGTGTCGCCTCCTTCAGCACGGCCTGGAGCCTGACAGCAGGCTGTGGATGATCCTGTCAAATCTGATATAACAAGGAGCTGGTTACAGAACGGTGTCGCCTCCTTCAGCGCGGTCTGGAGCCTGACACCAGGCTGTTGATGGTCCTGTCAAATCTGATATAACAAGGAGCTGGTTACAGAACGGTGTTGCCTCCTTCAGCGCGGTCTGGAGCCTGACACCAGGCTGTGGATGGTCCTGTCAAATCTGATACAACACGGTGCTGGTTACAGAACGGTGTCGCCTCCTTCAGCACGGCCTGGAGCCTGACACCAGGCTGTGGATGGTCCTGTCAAATCTGATATAACAAGGAGCTGGTTACAGAACGGTGTCACCTCCTTCAGCACGGCCTGGAGCCTGACACCAGGCTGTGGATGGTCCTGTCAAATCTGATATAACAAGGAGCTGGTTACAGAACGGTGTCGCCTCCTTCAGAACGGCCTGGAGCCTGACACCAGGCTCTGGATGGTCCTGTCAAATCTGATATAACAAGGTGCTGGTTACAGAACGGTGTCACCTCCTTCAGCACGGCCTGGAGCCTGACACCAGGCTCTGGATGGTCCTGTCAAATCTGATATAACAAGGTGCTGGTTACAGAACGGTGTCACCTCCTTCAGCACGGCCTGGAGCCTGACACCAGGCTGTGGATGGTCCTGTCAAATCTGATATAACAAGGTGCTTGTTACAGAACGGTGTCGCCACCTTCAGCAGGGCCTGGAGCCTGACACCAGGCTGTGGATTGTCCTGTCAAATCTGATACAAGAAGGTGCTGGTTACAGAACGGTGTCACCTCCTTCAGCACGGCCTGGAGCCTGACACCAGGCTGTGGATGGTCCTGTCAAATCTGATATAACAAGGAGCTGGTTACAGAACGGTGTCGCTTCCTTCAGCACGGCCTGGAGCCTGACACCAGTCTGTGAATGGTCCTGTCAAATCTGATATAACAAGGAGCTGGTTACAGAACGGTGTCACCTCCTTCAGCACGGCCTGGAGCCTGACACCAGGCTGTGGATGGCCCTGTCAAATCTGATATAACAAGGAGCTGGTTACAGAACGGTGTCGCCTCCTTCAGTACGGCCTGGAGCCTGACACCAGGCTATGGATGGTCCTGTCAAATCTGATACAACAAGGTGCTGGTTACAGAACGGTGTCGCCTCCTTCAGCACGGCCTGGAGCCTGACACCAGGCTGTGGATGGTCCTGTCAAATCTGATATAACAAGGAGCTGGTTACAGAACGGTGTCGCCTCCTTCAGCACGGCCTGGAGCCTGACACCAGGCTGTGGATGGTCCCGTCAAATCTGATATAACAAGGTGCTGGTTACAGAACGGTGTCACCTCCTTCAGCATGGCCTGGAGCCTGACACCAGGCTGTGGATGGTCCTGTTAAATCTGATATAACAAGGAGCTGGTTACAGAACGGTGTCACCTCCTTCAGCATGGCCTGGAGCCTGACACCAGGCTGTGGATGGTCCTGTCAAATCTGATATAACAAGGAGCTGGTTACAGAACGGTGTCACCTCCTTCAGAACGGCCTGGAGCCTGACACCAGGCTGTAGATGGTCCTGTCAAATCTGACATAACAAGGTGCTGGTTACAGAACGGTGTCACCTCCTTCAGCACGGCCTGGAGCCTGACACCAGTCTTTGGATGGTCCTGACAAATCTGATATAACAAGGAGCTGGTTACAGAACGGTGTCGCCTCCTTCAGTACGGCCTGGAGCCTGACACCAGGCTGTGGATGGTCCTGTCAAATCTGATACAACAAGGAGCTGGTTACAGAACGGTGTCGCCTCCTTCAGCACGGCCTGGGGCCTGACACCAGGCTGTGGATGGTCCTGTCAAATCTGATATAACAAGGAGCTGGTTACAGAACGATGTCGCCTCCTTCAGCACGGCCTGGAGCCTGACACCAGGCTGTGGATGGTCCTGTCAAATCTGATATAACAAGGAGCTGGTTACAGAACGGTGTCACCTCCTTTAGCACGGCCTGAAGCCTGACACCAGGCTGTGGATGGTCCTGTCAAATCTGATACAACAAGGAGCTGGTTACAGAACGGTGTCGCCTCCTTCAGCACGGCCTGGAGCCTGACACCAGGCTGTGGATGGTCCTGTCAAATCTGATATAACAAGGAGCTGGTTACAGAACGGTGTCGCCTCCTTCAGCACGGCCTGGAGCCTGACACCAGGCTGTGGATGGTCCTGTCAAATCTGATATAACAAGGTGCTGGTTACAGAACGGTGTCGCCTCCTTCAGCACGGCCTTGAGTCTGACACCAGGCTGTGGATGGTCCTGTCAAATCTGATATAACAAGGTGCTGGTTACAGAACGGTGTCACCTCCTTCAGCACGGCCTGGAGCCTGACACCAGGCTGAGGATGGTCCTGTCAAATCTGATATAACAAGGAGCTGGTTACAGAACGGTGTCACCTCCTTCAGCACGGCCTGGAGCCTGACACCAGGCTGTGGATGGTCCTGTCAAATCTGATATATCAAGGAGCTGGTTACAGAACGGTGTCGCCTCCTTCAGCACGGCCTGGAGCCTGACACCAGGCTGTGGATGGTCCTGTCAAATCTGATATAACAAGGAGCTGGTTACAGAACGGTGTCGCCTCCTTCAGCACGGCCTGGAGCCTGACACCTGTCTGTGAATGGTCCTGCCAAATCTGATATAACAAGGTCCTGGTTACAGAACGGTGTCGCCTCCTTCAGCACGGCCTGGAGCCTGACACCAGGCTGTGGATGGTCCTGTCAAATCTGATATAACAAGGACCTGGTTACTGAACGGTGTCGCCTCCTTCAGCACGGCCTGGAGCCTGACACCAGTCTGTGAATGGTCCTGCCAAATCTGATATAACAAGGTGCTGGTTACAGAACGGTGTCGCCTCCTTCAGCACGGCCTGGAGCCTGACACCAGGCTGTGGATGGTCCTGTCAAATCTGATACAACAAGGAGCTGGTTACAGAACGGTGTCACCTCCTTCAGCACGGGCTGGAGCCTGACACCAGACTGTGGATGGTCCTGTCAAATCTGATATAACAAGGAGCTGGTTACAGAACGGTGTCGCCTCCTTCAGCACGGCCTGGAGCCTGACACCAGGCTGTGGATGGTCCTGTCAAATCTGATATAACAAGGAGCTGGTTACAGAACGGTGTCACCTCCTTCAGCACGGCCTGGAGCCTGACACCAGGCTGTGGATGGTCCTGTCAAATCTGATATAACAAGGACCTGGTTACAGAACGGTGTCACCTCCTTCAGCACGGCCTGGAGCCTGACACCAGGCTGTGGATGGTCCTGTCAAATCTGATACAACAAGGAGCTGTTTACAGAACGGTGTCGCCTCCTTCAGCACGGCCTGGAGCCTGACACCAGGCTGTGGATGGTCCTGTCAAATCCGATACAACAAGGAGCTGGTTACAGAACGGTGTCGCCTCCTTCAGCACGGCCTGGAGCCTGACAGCAGGCTGTGGATGATCCTGTCAAATCTGATATAACAAGGAGCTGGTTACAGAACGGTGTCGCCTCCTTCAGCGCGGTCTGGAGCCTGACACCAGGCTGTAGATGGTCCTGTCAAATCTGATACAACACGGTGCTGGTTACAGAACGGTGTCGCCTCCTTCAGCACGGCCTGGAGCCTGACACCAGGCTGTGGATGGTCCTGCCAAATCTGATATAACAAGGTCCTGGTTACAGAACGGTGTCGCCTCCTTCAGCACGGCCTGGAGCCTGACACCAGGCTGTGGATGGTCCTGTCAAATCTGATATAACAAGGACCTGGTTACTGAACGGTGTCGCCTCCTTCAGCACGGCCTGCAGCCTGACACCAGTCTGTGAATGGTCCTGCCAAATCTGATATAACAAGGTGCTGGTTACAGAACGGTGTCGCCTCTTTCAGCACGGCCTGGAGCCTGACACCAGGCTGTGGATGGTCCTGTCAAATCTGATACAACAAGGAGCTGGTTACAGAACTGTGTCACCTCCTTCAGCACGGCCTGGAGCCTGACACCAGGCTGTGGATGGTCCTGTCAAATCTGATATAACAAGGAGCTGGTTACAGAACGGTGTCGCCTCCTTCAGCACGGCCTGGAGCCTGACACTAGGCTGTGGATGGTCCTGTCAAATCTGATATAACAAGGAGCTGGTTACAGAACGGTGTCACCTCCTTCAGCACGGCCTGGAGCCTGACACCAGGCTTTGGATGGTCCTGTCAAATCTGATATAACAAGGACCTGGTTACAGAACGGTGTCACCTCCTTCAGCACGGCCTGGAGCCTGACACCAGGCTGTGGATGGTCCTGTCAAATCTGATACAACAAGGAGCTGTTTACAGAACGGTGTCGCCTCCTTCAGCACGGCCTGGAGCCTGACACCAGGCTGTGGATGGTCCTGTCAAATCCGATACAACAAGGAGCTGGTTACAGAACAGTGTCGCCTCCTTCAGCACGGCCTGGAGCCTGACACCAGTCTGTGGATGGTCCTGTCAAATCTGATATATCTAGGAGCAGGTTACAGAACGGTGTCGCCTCCTTCAGCACGGCCTGGAGCCTGACACCAGGCTGTAGATGGTCCTGTCAAATCTGATACAACAAGGTGCTGGTTACAGAACGGTGTCGCCTCCTTCAGCACGGCCTGGACCCTAACACCAGGCTGTGGATGGTCCTGTGAAATCTGATACAACAAGGTGCTGGTTCCAGATCGGTGTCGCGTCCTTCAGCACGGCCTGGACCCTGACACCAGGCTGTGGATGGTCCTGTCAAATCTGATATAACAAGGAGCTGGTTACAGATCGGTGTCGCGTCCTTCAGCAGGGCCTGGAGCCTGACACCAGGCTGTGGATGCTCCTGTCAAATCTGATATAACAAGGAGCTGGTTACAGAACTGTGTCGCCTCCTTCAGCACGGCCTGGAGCCTGACACCAGGCTGTGGATGGTCCTGTCAAATCTGATATAACAAGGTGCTGGTTACAGAACGATGTCGCCTCCTTCAGCACGGCCTGGAGCCTGACACCAGGCTGTGGATGGTCCTGTCAAATCTGATATAACAAGGAGCTGGTTACAGAACGGTGTCGCCTCCTTCAGCACGGCCTGGAGCCTGACAGCAGGCTGTGGATGATCCTGTCAAATCTGATATAACAAGGAGCTGGTTACAGAACGGTGTCGCCTCCTTCAGCGCGGTCTGGAGCCTGACACCAGGCTGTGGATGGTCCTGTCAAATCTGATATAACAAGGAGCTGGTTACAGAACGGTGTTGCCTCCTTCA
This sequence comes from Scyliorhinus torazame, assembly GCF_047496885.1. NCBI lineage: Eukaryota > Metazoa > Chordata > Chondrichthyes > Carcharhiniformes > Scyliorhinidae > Scyliorhinus > Scyliorhinus torazame. The sequence continues at coordinate 74,254,017 of NC_092729.1, read as the reverse complement.
GCGCGGTCTGGAGCCTGACACCAGGCTGTGGATGGTCCTGTCAAATCTGATACAACACGGTGCTGGTTACAGAACGGTGTCGCCTCCTTCAGCACGGCCTGGAGCCTGACACCAGGCTGTGGATGGTCCTGTCAAATCTGATATAACAAGGAGCTGGTTACAGAACGGTGTCACCTCCTTCAGCACGGCCTGGAGCCTGACACCAGGCTGTGGATGGTCCTGTCAAATCTGATATAACAAGGAGCTGGTTACAGAACGGTGTCGCCTCCTTCAGAACGGCCTGGAGCCTGACACCAGGCTCTGGATGGTCCTGTCAAATCTGATATAACAAGGTGCTGGTTACAGAACGGTGTCACCTCCTTCAGCACGGCCTGGAGCCTGACACCAGGCTCTGGATGGTCCTGTCAAATCTGATATAACAAGGTGCTGGTTACAGAACGGTGTCACCTCCTTCAGCACGGCCTGGAGCCTGACACCAGGCTGTGGATGGTCCTGTCAAATCTGATATAACAAGGTGCTTGTTACAGAACGGTGTCGCCACCTTCAGCAGGGCCTGGAGCCTGACACCAGGCTGTGGATTGTCCTGTCAAATCTGATACAAGAAGGTGCTGGTTACAGAACGGTGTCACCTCCTTCAGCACGGCCTGGAGCCTGACACCAGGCTGTGGATGGTCCTGTCAAATCTGATATAACAAGGAGCTGGTTACAGAACGGTGTCGCTTCCTTCAGCACGGCCTGGAGCCTGACACCAGTCTGTGAATGGTCCTGTCAAATCTGATATAACAAGGAGCTGGTTACAGAACGGTGTCACCTCCTTCAGCACGGCCTGGAGCCTGACACCAGGCTGTGGATGGCCCTGTCAAATCTGATATAACAAGGAGCTGGTTACAGAACGGTGTCGCCTCCTTCAGTACGGCCTGGAGCCTGACACCAGGCTGTGGATGGTCCTGTCAAATCTGATACAACAAGGTGCTGGTTACAGAACGGTGTCGCCTCCTTCAGCACGGCCTGGAGCCTGACACCAGGCTGTGGATGGTCCTGTCAAATCTGATATAACAAGGAGCTGGTTACAGAACGGTGTCGCCTCCTTCAGCACGGCCTGGAGCCTGACACCAGGCTGTGGATGGTCCCGTCAAATCTGATATAACAAGGTGCTGGTTACAGAACGGTGTCACCTCCTTCAGCATGGCCTGGAGCCTGACACCAGGCTGTGGATGGTCCTGTTAAATCTGATATAACAAGGAGCTGGTTACAGAACGGTGTCACCTCCTTCAGCATGGCCTGGAGCCTGACACCAGGCTGTGGATGGTCCTGTCAAATCTGATATAACAAGGAGCTGGTTACAGAACTGTGTCACCTCCTTCAGAACGGCCTGGAGCCTGACACCAGGCTGTAGATGGTCCTGTCAAATCTGACATAACAAGGTGCTGGTTACAGAACGGTGTCACCTCCTTCAGCACGGCCTGGAGCCTGACACCAGTCTGTGGATGGTCCTGACAAATCTGATATAACAAGGAGCTGGTTACAGAACGGTGTCGCCTCCTTCAGTACGGCCTGGAGCCTGACACCAGGCTGTGGATGGTCCTGTCAAATCTGATACAACAAGGAGCTGGTTACAGAACGGTGTCGCCTCCTTCAGCACGGCCTGGGGCCTGACACCAGGCTGTGGATGGTCCTGTCAAATCTGATATAACAAGGAGCTGGTTACAGAACGATGTCGCCTCCTTCAGCACGGCCTGGAGCCTGACACCAGGCTGTGGATGGTCCTGTCAAATCTGATATAACAAGGAGCTGGTTACAGAACGGTGTCACCTCCTTTAGCACGGCCTGAAGCCTGACACCAGGCTGTGGATGGTCCTGTCAAATCTGATACAACAAGGAGCTGGTTACAGAACGGTGTCGCCTCCTTCAGCACGGCCTGGAGCCTGACACCAGGCTGTGGATGGTCCTGTCAAATCTGATACAACAAGGAGCTGGTTACAGAATGGTGTCGCCTCCTTCAGCACGGCCTGGAGCCTGACACCAGGCTGTGGATGGTCCTGTCAAATCTGATACAACAAGGAGCTGGTTACAGAACTGTGTCGCCTCCTTCAGCTCGGCCTGGAGCCTGACACCAGGCTGTGGATGGTCCTGTCAAATCTGATATAACAAGGAGCTGATTACAGAACGTTGTCGCCTCCTTCAGCGCGGCCTGGAGCCTGACACCAGGCTGTGGATTGTCCCGTCAAATCTGATATAACAAGGTGCTGGTTACAGAACGGAGTTGCCTCCTTCAGCACGGCCTGGAGCCTGACACCAGGCTGCGGGTGGTCCTGTCAAATCTGATATAACAAGGAGCTGGTTACAGAACGGTGTCACCTCCTTCAGCACGGCCTGGAGCCTGACACCAGGCTGTGGATGGTCCTGACGAATCTGATATAACACGGAGCTGGTTACAGAAAGGTGTCACCTCCTTCAGCACGGCCTGGAGCCTGACACCAGGCTGTGGATGGTCCTGTCAAATCTGATATAACAAGGAGCTGGTTACAGAACGGTGTCACCTCCTTCAGCACGGCCTGGAGCCTGACACCAGGCTGTGGATGGTCCTGTCGAATCTGATAAAACAAGGAGCTGGTTACAGAACGGTGTCACCTCCTTCAGCACGGCCTGGAGCCTGACACCAGGCTGCGGATGGTCCTGTCAAATCTGATATAACAAGGAGCTGGTTACAGAACGGTGTCGCCTCCTTCAGCACGGCCTTGAGCCTGACACCAGGCTGTGGATGGTCCTGTCAAATCTGATACAACAAGGAGCTGGTTACAGAACGATGTCGCCTCCTTCAGCACGGCCTGGAGCCTGACACCAGGCTGTGGATGGTCCTGTCAAATCTGATATAACAAGGTGCATGTTACAGAACGGTGTCGCCACCTTCAGCATGGCCTGGAGCCTGACACCAGGCTGTGGATTGTCCTGTCAAATCTGATACAAGAAGGTGCTGGTTACAGAACGGTGTCACCTCCTTCAGCACGGCCTGGAGCCTGACACCAGGCTGTGGATGGTCCTGTCAAATCTGATATAACAAGGAGCTGGTTACAGAACGGTGTCGCTTCCTTCAGCACGGCCTGGAGCCTGACACCAGGCTGTGGATGGCCCTGTCAAATCTGATATAACAAGGAGCTGGTTACAGAACGGTGTCGCCTCCTTCAGTACGGCCTGGAGCCTGACACCAGGCTGTGGATGGTCCTGTCAAATCTCATACAACAAGATGCTGGTGACAGAACGGTGTCGCCTCCTTCAGCACGGCCTGGAGTCTGACACCAGGCTGTGGATGGTCCTGTCAAACCTGATATAACAAAGTGCTGGTTACAGAACGGTGTCGCCTCCTTCAGTACGGCCTGGAGCCTGACACCAGGCTGTGGATGGTCCTGTCAAATCTGATACAACAAGGTGCTGGTTACAGAATGGTGTCGCCTCCTTCAGCACGGCCTGGAGCCGGACACCAAGCTGTAGATGGTCCTGTCAAATCTGATACAACAAGGTGCTGGTTACAGAACGGTGTCGCCTCCTTCAGCACGGCCTGGAGCCTGACACCAGGCTGTGGATGGTCCTGTCAAATCTGATATAACAAGGTGCTGGTTACAGAACGGTGTCACCTCCTTCAGCATGGCCTGGAGCCTGACACCAGGCTGTGGATGGTCCTGTCAAATCTGATATAACAAGGAGCTGGTTACAGAACGGTGTCGCCTCCTTCAGCACGGCCTGGAGCCTGACACCAGGCTGTGGATGGTCCTGTTAAATCTGATATAACAAGGAGCTGGTTACAGAACGGTGTCACCTCCTTCAGCATGGCCTGGAGCCTGACACCAGGCTGTGGATGGTCCTGTCAAATCTGATATAACAAGCTGCTGGTTACAGAACGTTGTCACCTCCTTCAGCACGGCCTGGAGCCTGACACCAGGCTGTGGATGGTCCTGTCAAATCTGATATAACAAGGAGCTGGTTACAGAACGGTGTCACCTCCTTCAGAACGGCCTGGAGCCTGACACCAGGCTGTAGATGGTCCTGTCAAATCTGACATAACAAGGTGCTGGTTACAGAACGGTGTCACCTCCTTCAGCACGGCCTGGAGCCTGACACCAGTCTGTGGATGGTCCTGACAAATCTGATATAACAAGGAGCTGGTTACAGAACGGTGTCGCCTCCTTCAGTACGGTCTGGAGCCTGACACCAGGCTGTGGATGGTCCTGTCAAATCTGATACAACAAGGAGCTGGTTACAGAACGGTGTCGCCTCCTTCAGCACGGCCTGGGGCCTGACACCAGGCTGTGGATGGTCCTGTCAAATCTGATATAACAAGGAGCTGGTTACAGAACGATGTCGCCTCCTTCAGCACGGCCTGGAGCCTGACACCAGGCTGTGGATGGTCCTGTCAAATCTGATACAACAAGGAGCTGGTTACAGAACGGTGTCGCCTCCTTCAGCACGGCCTGGAGCCTGACACCAGGCTGTGGATGGTCCTGTCAAATCTGATACAACAAGGAGCTGGTTACTGAACGGTTTCGCCTCCTTCAGCACGGGCTGGAGCCTGACACCAGTCTGTGGATGGTCCTGTCAAATCTGATATAACAAGGAGCTGGTTAGAAAACGGTGTCACCTCCTTCAGCACAGCCTGGAGCCTGACACCAGGCTGTGGATGGTCCTGTCAAATCTGATACAACAAGGAGCTGGTTACAGAATGGTGTCGCCTCCTTCAGCACGGCCTGGAGCCTGACACCAGGCTGTGGATGGTCCTGTCAAATCTGATACAACAAGGAGCTGGTTACAGAACGGTGTCGCCTCCTTCAGCACGGCCTGGAGCCTGACACCAGGCTGTGGATGGTCCTGTCAAATCTGATATAACAAGGAGCTGGTTACAGAACGGTGTCGCCTCCTTCAGCAGGGCCTGGAGCCTGACACCAGGCTGTAGATGGGCCTGTCAAATCTGATATAACAAGGTGCTGGTTACAGAACGGTGACGCCTCCTTCAGCACGGCCTGCAGCCTGACACCAGGCTGTGGATGGTCCTGTCAAATCTGATATAACAAGGAGCTGATTACAGAACGTTGTCGCCTCCTTCAGCGCGGCCTGGAGCCTGACACCAGGCTGTGGATTGTCCGGTCAAATCTGATATAACAAGGTGCTGGTTACAGAACGGAGTTGCCTCCTTCAGCACGGCCTGGAGCCTGACACCAGGCTGTGGATGGTCCTGTCAAATCTGATATAACAAGGAGCTGGTTACAGAACGGTGTCGCCTCCTTCAGCACGGCCTTGAGCCTGACACCAGGCTGTGGATGGTCCTGTCAAATCTGATACAACAAGGAGCTGGTTACAGAACGATGTCGCCTCCTTCAGCACGGACTGGAGCCTGACACCAGGCTGTGGATGGTCCTGTCAAATCTGATAGAACAAGGTGCTGGTTACAGAACGGTGTCACCTCCTTCAGCACGGCCTGGAGCCTGACACCAGGCTGTGGATGGTCCTGTCAAATCTGATATAACAAGGAGCTGGTTACAGAACGGTGTCGCCTCCTTCAGCACGGCCTGGAGCCTGACACCAGGCTGTGGATTGTCCCGTCAAATCTGATATAACAAGGTGCTGGTTACAGAACGGAGTTGCCTCCTTCAGCACGGCCTGGAGCCTGACACCAGGCTGCGGGTGGTCCTGTCAAATCTGATATAACAAGGAGCTGGTTACAGAACGGTGTCACCTCCTTCAGCACGGCCTGGAGCCTGACACCAGGCTGTGGATGGTCCTGACGAATCTGATATAACACGGAGCTGGTTACAGAACGGTGTCACCTCCTTCAGCACGGCGTGGAGCCTGACACCAGGCTGTGGATGGTCCTGTCAAATCTGATATAACAAGGAGCTGGTTACAGAACGGTGTCACCTCCTTCAGCACGGCCTGGAGCCTGACACCAGGCTGTGGATGGTCCTGTCGAATCTGATATAACAAGGAGCTGGTTACAGAATGGTGTCACCTCCTTCAGCACGGCCTGGAGCCTGACACCAGGCTGTTGAGGGTCCTGTCAAATCTGATATAACAAGGTGCTGGCTACAGAACGGTGTCGCCTCCTTCAGCACGGCCTGGATCCTGACACCAGGCTGTGGATGGTCCTGTCAAATCTGAGATAACAAGGAGCTGGTTACAGAACGGTGTCGCCTCCTTCAGCACGGCCTGGAGCCTGACACCAGGCTGTGTATGGTCCTGTCAAATCTGATATAACAAGGTGCTGGTTACAGAACGGTGTCACCTCCTTCAGCACGGCCTGGAGCCTGACACCAGGCTGTGGATGGTCCTGTCAAATCTGATATAACAACGAGCTGGTTACAGAACGGTGTCGCCTCCTTCAGCACGGCCTGGAGCCTGACACCAGGCTGTGGATGGTCCTGTCAAATCTGATATAACAAGGAGCTGGTTACAGAACGGTGTCGCCTCCTTCAGCACGGCCTTGAGCCTGACACCAGGCTGTGGATGGTCCTGTCAAATCTGATACAACAAGGAGCTGGTTACAGAACGATGTCGCCTCCTTCAGCACGGCCTGGAGCCTGACACCAGGCTGTGGATGGTCCTGTCAAATCTCATACAACAAGATGCTGGTTACAGAACGGTGTCGCCTCCTTCAGCACGGCCTGGAGCCTGACACCAGGCGGTGGATGGTCCTGTCAAATCTGATACAACAAGGTGCTGGTTACAGAATAGTGTCGCCTCCTTCAGCACGGCCTGGAGCCTGACACCAGGCTGTGGATGGTCCTGTCAAATCTGATATAACAAGGTGCTGGTTACAGAACGGTGTCACCTCCTTCAGCATGGCCTGGAGCCTGACACCAGGCTGTGGATGGTCCTGTCAAATCTGATATAACAAGGAGCTGGTTACAGAACGGTGTCGCCTCCTTCAGCACGGCCTGGAGCCTGACACCAGGCTGTGGATGGTCCTGTTAAATCTGATATAACAAGGAGCTGGTTACAGAACGGTGTCACCTCCTTCAGCATGGCCTGGAGCCTGACACCAGGCTGTGGATGGTCCTGTCAAATCTGATATAACAAGGTGCTGGTTACAGAACGGTGTCACCTCCTTCAGCACGGCCTGGAGCCTGACACCAGGCTGTGGATGGTCCTGTCAAATCTGATATAACACGGAGCTGGTTACAGAACGGTGTCACATCCTTCAGAACGGCCTGGAACCTGACACCAGGCTGTAGATGGTCCTGTCAAATCTGACATAACAAGGTGCTGGTTACAGAACGGTGTCACCTCCTTCAGCATGGCCTGGAGCCTGACACCAGTCTGTGGATGGTCCTGACAAATCTGATATAACAAGGAGCTGGTGACAGAACGGTGTCGCCTCCTTCAGTACGGCCTGGAGCCTGACACCAGGCTGTGGATGGTCCTGTCAAATCTGATACAACAAGGAGCTGGTTACAGAACGGTGTCGCCTCCTTCAGCACGGCCTGGGGCCTGACACCAGGCTGTGGATGGTCCTGTCAAATCTGATATAACAAGGAGCTGGTTACAGAACGATGTCGCCTCCTTCAGCACGGCCTGGAGCCTGACACCAGGCTGTGGATGGTCCTGTCAAATCTGATACAACAAGGAGCTGGTTACAGAACGGTGTCGCCTCCTTCAGCACGGCCTGGAGCCTGACACCAGGCTGTGGATGGTCCTGTCAAATCTGATACAACAAGGAGCTGGTTACTGAACGGTTTCGCCTCCTTCAGCACGGCCTGGAGCCTGACACCAGTCTGTGGATGGTCCTGTCAAATCTGATACAACAAGGAGCTGGTTACAGAACGATGTCGCCTCCTTCAGCACGGACTGGAGCCTGACACCAGGCTGTGGATGGTCCTGTCAAATCTGATATAACAAGGTGCTGGTTACAGAACGGTGTCACCTCCTTCAGCACGGCCTGGAGCCTGACACCAGGCTGTGGATGGTCCTGTCAAATCTGATATAACAAGGAGCTGGTTACAGAACGGTGTCGCCTCCTTCAGCACGGCCTGGAGCCTGACACCAGGCTGTGGATTGTCCCGTCAAATCTGATATAACAAGGTGCTGGTTACAGAACGGAGTTGCCTCCTTCAGCACGGCCTGGAGCCTGACACCAGGCTGCGGGTGGTCCTGTCAAATCTGATATAACAAGGAGCTGGTTACAGAACGGTGTCACCTCCTTCAGCACGGCCTGGAGCCTGACACCAGGCTGTGGATGGTCCTGACGAATCTGATATAACACGGAGCTGGTTACAGAACGGTGTCACCTCCTTCAGCACGGCGTGGAGCCTGACACCAGGCTGTGGATGGTCCTGTCAAATCTGATATAACAAGGAGCTGGTTACAGAACGGTGTCACCTCCTTCAGCACGGCCTGGAGCCTGACACCAGGCTGTGGATGGTCCTGTCGAATCTGATATAACAAGGAGCTGGTTACAGAATGGTGTCACCTCCTTCAGCACGGCCTGGAGCCTGACACCAGGCTGTGGATTGTCCCGTCAAATCTGATATAACAAGGTGCTGGTTACAGAACGGAGTTGCCTCCTTCAGCACGGCCTGGAGCCTGACACCAGGCTGCGGGTGGTCCTGTCAAATCTGATATAACAAGGAGCTGGTTACAGAACGGTGTCACCTCCTTCAGCACGGCCTGGAGCCTGACACCAGGCTGTGGATGGTCCTGACGAATCTGATATAACACGGAGCTGGTTACAGAACGGTGTCACCTCCTTCAGCACGGCGTGGAGCCTGACACCAGGCTGTGGATGGTCCTGTCAAATCTGATATAACAAGGAGCTGGTTACAGAACGGTGTCACCTCCTTCAGCACGGCCTGGAGCCTGACACCAGGCTGTGGATGGTCCTGTCGAATCTGATATAACAAGGAGCTGGTTACAGAATGGTGTCACCTCCTTCAGCACGGCCTGGAGCCTGACACCAGGCTGTTGAGGGTCCTGTCAAATCTGATATAACAAGGTGCTGTCTACAGAACGGTGTCGCCTCCTTCAGCACGGCCTGGATCCTGACACCAGGCTGTGGATGGTCCTGTCAAATCTGAGATAACAAGGAGCTGGTTACAGAACGGTGTCGCCTCCTTCAGCACGGCCTGGAGCCTGACACCAGGCTGTGTATGGTCCTGTCAAATCTGATATAACAAGGTGCTGGTTACAGAACGGTGTCACCTCCTTCAGCACGGCCTGGAGCCTGACACCAGGCTGTGGATGGTCCTGTCAAATCTGATATAACAACGAGCTGGTTACAGAACGGTGTCGCCTCCTTCAGCACGGCCTGGAGCCTGACACCAGGCTGTGGATGGTCCTGTCAAATCTGATATAACAAGGAGCTGGTTACAGAACGGTGTCGCCTCCTTCAGCACGGCCTTGAGCCTGACACCAGGCTGTGGATGGTCCTGTCAAATCTGATATAACAAGGTGCTGGTTACAGAACGGTGTCACCTCCTTCAGCACGGCCTGGAGCCTGACACCAGGCTGTGGATGGTCCTGTCAAATCTGATATAACAAGGAGCTGGTTACAGAACGGTGTCACCTCCTTCAGCATGGCCTGGAGCCTGACACCAGGCTGTGGATGGTCCTGTCAAATCTGATATAACAAGGTGCTGGTTACAGAACGGTGTCACCTCCTTCAGCACGGCCTGGAGCCTGACACCAGGCTGTGGATGGTCCTGTCAAATCTGATATAACACGGAGCTGGTTACAGAACGGTGTCACATCCTTCAGAACGGCCTGGAGCCTGACACCAGGCTGTAGATGGTCCTGTCAAATCTGACATAACAAGGTGCTGGTTACAGAACGGTGTCACCTCCTTCAGCATGGCCTGGAGCCTGACACCAGTCTGTGGATGGTCCTGACAAATCTGATATAACAAGGAGCTGGTTACAGAACGGTGTCGCCTCCTTCAGTACGGCCTGGAGCCTGACACCAGGCTGTGGATGGTCCTGTCAAATCTGATACAACAAGGAGCTGGTTACAGAACGGTGTCGCCTCCTTCAGCACGGCCTGGGGCCTGACACCAGGCTGTGGATGGTCCTGTCAAATCTGATATAACAAGGAGCTGGTTACAGAACGATGTCGCCTCCTTCAGCACGGCCTGGAGCCTGACACCAGGCTGTGGATGGTCCTGTCAAATCTGATACAACAAGGAGCTGGTTACAGAACGGTGTCGCCTCCTTCAGCACGGCCTGGAGCCTGACACCAGGCTGTGGATGGTCCTGTCAAATCTGATACAACAAGGAGCTGGTTACTGAACGGTTTCGCCTCCTTCAGCACGGCCTGGAGCCTGACACCAGTCTGTGGATGGTCCTGTCAAATCTGATACAACAAGGAGCTGGTTACAGAACGATGTCGCCTCCTTCAGCACGGACTGGAGCCTGACACCAGGCTGTGGATGGTCCTGTCAAATCTGATATAACAAGGTGCTGGTTACAGAACGGTGTCACCTCCTTCAGCACGGCCTGGAGCCTGACACCAGGCTGTGGATGGTCCTGTCAAATCTGATATAACAAGGAGCTGGTTACAGAACGGTGTCGCCTCCTTCAGCACGGCCTGGAGCCTGACACCAGGCTGTGGATTGTCCCGTCAAATCTGATATAACAAGGTGCTGGTTACAGAACGGAGTTGCCTCCTTCAGCACGGCCTGGAGCCTGACACCAGGCTGCGGGTGGTCCTGTCAAATCTGATATAACAAGGAGCTGGTTACAGAACGGTGTCACCTCCTTCAGCACGGCCTGGAGCCTGACACCAGGCTGTGGATGGTCCTGACGAATCTGATATAACACGGAGCTGGTTACAGAACGGTGTCACCTCCTTCAGCACGGCGTGGAGCCTGACACCAGGCTGTGGATGGTCCTGTCAAATCTGATATAACAAGGAGCTGGTTACAGAACGGTGTCACCTCCTTCAGCACGGCCTGGAGCCTGACACCAGGCTGTGGATGGTCCTGTCGAATCTGATATAACAAGGAGCTGGTTACAGAATGGTGACACCTCCTTCAGCACGGCCTGGAGCCTGACACCAGGCTGTTGAGGGTCCTGTCAAATCTGATATAACAAGGTGCTGGTTACAGAACGGTGTCGCCTCCTTCAGCACGGCCTGGATCCTGACACCAGGCTGTGGATGGTCCTGTCAAATCTGAGATAACAAGGAGCTGGTTACAGAACGGTGTCGCCTCCTTCAGCACGGCCTGGAGCCTGACACCAGGCTGTGTATGGTCCTGTCAAATCTGATATAACAAGGTGCTGGTTACAGAACGGTGTCACCTCCTTCAGCACGGCCTGGAGCCTGACACCAGGCTGTGGATGGTCCTGTCAAATCTGATATAACAACGAGCTGGTTACAGAACGGTGTCGCCTCCTTCAGCACGGCCTGGAGCCTGACACCAGGCTGTGGATGGTCCTGTCAAATCTGATATAACAAGGAGCTGGTTACAGAACGGTGTCGCCTCCTTCAGCACGGCCTTGAGCCTGACACCAGGCTGTGGATGGTCCTGTCAAATCTGATACAACAAGGAGCTGGTTACAGAACGATGTCGCCTCCTTCAGCACGGCCTGGAGCCTGACACCAGGCTGTGGATGGTCCTGTCAAATCTCATACAACAAGATGCTGGTTACAGAACGGTGTCGCCTCCTTCAGCACGGCCTGGAGCCTGACACCAGGCGGTGGATGGTCCTGTCAAATCTGATACAACAAGGTGCTGGTTACAGAATAGTGTCGCCTCCTTCAGCACGGCCTGGAGCCTGACACCAGGCTGTGGATGGTCCTGTCAAATCTGATATAACAAGGTGCTGGTTACAGAACGGTGTCACCTCCTTCAGCATGGCCTGGAGCCTGACACCAGGCTGTGGATGGTCCTGTCAAATCTGATATAACAAGGAGCTGGTTACAGAACGGTGTCGCCTCCTTCAGCACGGCCTGGAGCCTGACACCAGGCTGTGGATGGTCCTGTTAAATCTGATATAACAAGGAGCTGGTTACAGAACGGTGTCACCTCCTTCAGCATGGCCTGGAGCCTGACACCAGGCTGTGGATGGTCCTGTCAAATCTGATATAACAAGGTGCTGGTTACAGAACGGTGTCACCTCCTTCAGCACGGCCTGGAGCCTGACACCAGGCTGTGGATGGTCCTGTCAAATCTGATATAACACGGAGCTGGTTACAGAACGGTGTCACATCCTTCAGAACGGCCTGGAGCCTGACACCAGGCTGTAGATGGTCCTGTCAAATCTGACATAACAAGGTGCTGGTTACAGAACGGTGTCACCTCCTTCAGCATGGCCTGGAGCCTGACACCAGTCTGTGGATGGTCCTGACAAATCTGATATAACAAGGAGCTGGTTACAGAACGGTGTCGCCTCCTTCAGTACGGCCTGGAGCCTGACACCAGGCTGTGGATGGTCCTGTCAAATCTGATACAACAAGGAGCTGGTTACAGAACGGTGTCGCCTCCTTCAGCACGGCCTGGGGCCTGACACCAGGCTGTGGATGGTCCTGTCAAATCTGATATAACAAGGAGCTGGTTACAGAACGATGTCGCCTCCTTCAGCACGGCCTGGAGCCTGACACCAGGCTGTGGATGGTCCTGTCAAATCTGATACAACAAGGAGCTGGTTACAGAACGGTGTCGCCTCCTTCAGCACGGCCTGGAGCCTGACACCAGGCTGTGGATGGTCCTGTCAAATCTGATACAACAAGGAGCTGGTTACTGAACGGTTTCGCCTCCTTCAGCACGGCCTGGAGCCTGACACCAGTCTGTGGATGGTCCTGTCAAATCTGATATAACAAGGAGCTGGTTACAGAACGGTGTCACCTCCTTCAGCACAGCCTGGAGCCTGACACCAGGCTGTGGATGGTCCTGTCAAATCTGATACAACAAGGAGCTGGTTACAGAATGGTGTCGCCTCCTTCAGCACGGCCTGGAGCCTGACACCAGGCAGTGGATGGTCCTGTCAAATCTGATACAACAAGGAGCTGGTTACAGAACGGTGTCGCCTCCTTCAGCAGGCCTGGAGCCTGACAACAGGCTGTCGATGGTCCTGTCAAATCTGATATAACAAGGAGCTGATTACAGAACGTTGTCGCCTCCTTCAGCGCGGCCTGGAGCCTGACACCAGGCTGTGGATTGTCCCGTCAAATCTGATATAACAAGGTGCTGGTTACAGAACGGAGTTGCCTCCTTCAGCAGGGCCTGGAGCCTGACACCAGGCTGCGGGTGGTCCTGTCAAATCTGATATAACAAGGAGCTGGTTACAGAACGGTGTCACCTCCTTCAGCACGGCCTGGAGCCTGACACCAGGCTGTGGATGGTCCTGACGAATCTGATATAACAAGGAGCTGGTTACAGAACGGTGTCGCCTCCTTCAGCACGGCCTGGAGCCTGACACCAGGCTGTGTATGGTCCTGTCAAATCTGATATAACAAGGTGCTGGTTACAGAACGGTGTCACCTCCTTCAGCACGGCCTGGAGCCTGACACCAGGCTGTGGATGGTCCTGTCAAATCTGATATAACAACGAGCTGGTTACAGAACGGTGTCGCCTCCTTCAGCACGGCCTGGAGCCTGACACCAGGCTGTGGATGGTCCTGTCAAATCTGATATAACAAGGAGCTGGTTACAGAACGGTGTCGCCTCCTTCAGCACGGCCTTGAGCCTGACACCAGGCTGTGGATGGTCCTGTCAAATCTGATACAACAAGGAGCTGGTTACAGAACGATGTCGCCTCCTTCAGCACGGCCTGGAGCCTGACACCAGGCTGTGGATGGTCCTGTCAAATCTCATACAACAAGATGCTGGTTACAGAACGGTGTCGCCTCCTTCAGCACGGCCTGGAGCCTGACACCAGGCGGTGGATGGTCCTGTCAAATCTGATACAACAAGGTGCTGGTTACAGAATAGTGTCGCCTCCTTCAGCACGGCCTGGAGCCTGACACCAGGCTGTGGATGGTCCTGTCAAATCTGATATAACAAGGTGCTGGTTACAGAACGGTGTCACCTCCTTCAGCATGGCCTGGAGCCTGACACCAGGCTGTGGATGGTCCTGTCAAATCTGATATAACAAGGAGCTGGTTACAGAACGGTGTCACCTCCTTCAGCATGGCCTGGAGCCTGACACCAGGCTGTGGATGGTCCTGTCAAATCTGATATAACAAGGTGCTGGTTACAGAACGGTGTCACCTCCTTCAGCACGGCCTGGAGCCTGACACCAGGCTGTGGATGGTCCTGTCAAATCTGATATAACACGGAGCTGGTTACAGAACGGTGTCACATCCTTCAGAACGGCCTGGAGCCTGACACCAGGCTGTAGATGGTCCTGTCAAATCTGACATAACAAGGTGCTGGTTACAGAACGGTGTCACCTCCTTCAGCATGGCCTGGAGCCTGACACCAGTCTGTGGATGGTCCTGACAAATCTGATATAACAAGGAGCTGGTTACAGAACGGTGTCGCCTCCTTCAGTACGGCCTGGAGCCTGACACCATGCTGTGGATGGTCCTGTCAAATCTGATACAACAAGGAGCTGGTTACAGAACGGTGTCGCCTCCTTCAGCACGGCCTGGGGCCTGACACCAGGCTGTGGATGGTCCTGTCAAATCTGATATAACAAGGAGCTGGTTACAGAACGATATCGCCTCCTTCAGCACGGCCTGGAGCCTGACACCAGGCTGTGGATGGTCCTGTCAAATCTGATACAACAAGGAGCTGGTTACAGAACGGTGTCGCCTCCTTCAGCACGGCCTGGAGCCTGACACCAGGCTGTGGATGGTCCTGTCAAATCTGATACAACAAGGAGCTGGTTACTGAACGGTTTCGCCTCCTTCAGCACGGCCTGGAGCCTGACACCAGTCTGTGGATGGTCCTGTCAAATCTGATACAACAAGGAGCTGGTTACAGAACGATGTCGCCTCCTTCAGCACGGACTGGAGCCTGACACCAGGCTGTGGATGGTCCTGTCAAATCTGATATAACAAGGTGCTGGTTACAGAACGGTGTCACCTCCTTCAGCACGGCCTGGAGCCTGACACCAGGCTGTGGATGGTCCTGTCAAATCTGATATAACAAGGAGCTGGTTACAGAACGGTGTCGCCTCCTTCAGCACGGCCTGGAGCCTGACACCAGGCTGTGGATTGTCCCGTCAAATCTGATATAACAAGGTGCTGGTTACAGAACGGAGTTGCCTCCTTCAGCACGGCCTGGAGCCTGACACCAGGCTGCGGGTGGTCCTGTCAAATCTGATATAACAAGGAGCTGGTTACAGAACGGTGTCACCTCCTTCAGCACGGCCTGGAGCCTGACACCAGGCTGTGGATGGTCCTGACGAATCTGATATAACACGGAGCTGGTTACAGAACGGTGTCACCTCCTTCAGCACGGCGTGGAGCCTGACACCAGGCTGTGGATGGTCCTGTCAAATCTGATATAACAAGGAGCTGGTTACAGAACGGTGTCACCTCCTTCAGCACGGCCTGGAGCCTGACACCAGGCTGTGGATGGTCCTGTCGAATCTGATATAACAAGGAGCTGGTTACAGAATGGTGACACCTCCTTCAGCACGGCCTGGAGCCTGACACCAGGCTGTTGAGGGTCCTGTCAAATCTGATATAACAAGGTGCTGGTTACAGAACGGTGTCGCCTCCTTCAGCACGGCCTGGATCCTGACACCAGGCTGTGGATGGTCCTGTCAAATCTGAGATAACAAGGAGCTGGTTACAGAACGGTGTCGCCTCCTTCAGCACGGCCTGGAGCCTGACACCAGGCTGTGTATGGTCCTGTCAAATCTGATATAACAAGGTGCTGGTTACAGAACGGTGTCACCTCCTTCAGCACGGCCTGGAGCCTGACACCAGGCTGTGGATGGTCCTGTCAAATCTGATATAACAACGAGCTGGTTACAGAACGGTGTCGCCTCCTTCAGCACGGCCTGGAGCCTGACACCAGGCTGTGGATGGTCCTGTCAAATCTGATATAACAAGGAGCTGGTTACAGAACGGTGTCGCCTCCTTCAGCACGGCCTTGAGCCTGACACCAGGCTGTGGATGGTCCTGTCAAATCTGATACAACAAGGAGCTGGTTACAGAACGATGTCGCCTCCTTCAGCACGGCCTGGAGCCTGACACCAGGCTGTGGATGGTCCTGTCAAATCTCATACAACAAGATGCTGGTTACAGAACGGTGTCGCCTCCTTCAGCACGGCCTGGAGCCTGACACCAGGCGGTGGATGGTCCTGTCAAATCTGATACAACAAGGTGCTGGTTACAGAATAGTGTCGCCTCCTTCAGCACGGCCTGGAGCCTGACACCAGGCTGTGGATGGTCCTGTCAAATCTGATATAACAAGGTGCTGGTTACAGAACGGTGTCACCTCCTTCAGCATGGCCTGGAGCCTGACACCAGGCTGTGGATGGTCCTGTCAAATCTGATATAACAAGGAGCTGGTTACAGAACGGTGTCGCCTCCTTCAGCACGGCCTGGAGCCTGACACCAGGCTGTGGATGGTCCTGTTAAATCTGATATAACAAGGAGCTGGTTACAGAACGGTGTCACCTCCTTCAGCATGGCCTGGAGCCTGACACCAGGCTGTGGATGGTCCTGTCAAATCTGATATAACAAGGTGCTGGTTACAGAACGGTGTCACCTCCTTCAGCACGGCCTGGAGCCTGACACCAGGCTGTGGATGGTCCTGTCAAATCTGATATAACACGGAGCTGGTTACAGAACGGTGTCACATCCTTCAGAACGGCCTGGAGCCTGACACCAGGCTGTAGATGGTCCTGTCAAATCTGACATAACAAGGTGCTGGTTACAGAACGGTGTCACCTCCTTCAGCATGGCCTGGAGCCTGACACCAGTCTGTGGATGGTCCTGACAAATCTGATATAACAAGGAGCTGGTTACAGAACGGTGTCGCCTCCTTCAGTACGGCCTGGAGCCTGACACCAGGCTGTGGATGGTCCTGTCAAATCTGATACAACAAGGAGCTGGTTACAGAACGGTGTCGCCTCCTTCAGCACGGCCTGGGGCCTGACACCAGGCTGTGGATGGTCCTGTCAAATCTGATATAACAAGGAGCTGGTTACAGAACGATGTCGCCTCCTTCAGCACGGCCTGGAGCCTGACACCAGGCTGTGGATGGTCCTGTCAAATCTGATACAACAAGGAGCTGGTTACAGAACGGTGTCGCCTCCTTCAGCACGGCCTGGAGCCTGACACCAGGCTGTGGATGGTCCTGTCAAATCTGATACAACAAGGAGCTGGTTACTGAACGGTTTCGCCTCCTTCAGCACGGCCTGGAGCCTGACACCAGTCTGTGGATGGTCCTGTCAAATCTGATATAACAAGGAGCTGGTTACAGAACGGTGTCACCTCCTTCAGCACAGCCTGGAGCCTGACACCAGGCTGTGGATGGTCCTGTCAAATCTGATACAACAAGGAGCTGGTTACAGAATGGTGTCGCCTCCTTCAGCACGGCCTGGAGCCTGACACCAGGCAGTGGATGGTCCTGTCAAATCTGATACAACAAGGAGCTGGTTACAGAACGGTGTCGCCTCCTTCAGCAGGCCTGGAGCCTGACAACAGGCTGTCGATGGTCCTGTCAAATCTGATATAACAAGGAGCTGATTACAGAACGTTGTCGCCTCCTTCAGCGCGGCCTGGAGCCTGACACCAGGCTGTGGATTGTCCCGTCAAATCTGATATAACAAGGTGCTGGTTACAGAACGGAGTTGCCTCCTTCAGCAGGGCCTGGAGCCTGACACCAGGCTGCGGGTGGTCCTGTCAAATCTGATATAACAAGGAGCTGGTTACAGAACGGTGTCACCTCCTTCAGCACGGCCTGGAGCCTGACACCAGGCTGTGGATGGTCCTGACGAATCTGATATAACACGGAGCTGGTTACAGAACGGTGTCACCTCCTTCAGCACGGCCTGGAGCCTGACACCAGGCTGTGGATGGTCCTGTCAAATCTGATATAACAAGGAGCTGGTTACAGAACGGTGTCACCTCCTTCAGCACGGCCTGGAGCCTGACACCAGGCTGTGGATGGTCCTGTCAAATCTGATATAACAAGGTGCTGGTTACAGAACGGTGTCGCCTCCTTCAGCACGGCCTGGATCCTGACACCAGGCTGTGGATGGTCCTGTCAAATCTGAGATAACAAGGAGCTGGTTACAGAACGGTGTCGCCTCCTTCGGCACGGCCTGGAGCCTGACACCAGGCTGTGGATGGTCCTGTCAAATCTGATATAACAAGGAGCTGGTTACAGAACGGTGTCGCCTCCTTCAGCACGGCCTTGAGCCTGACACCAGGCTGTGGATGGTCCTGTCAAATCTGATACAACAAGGAGCTGGTTACAGAACGATGTCGCCTCCTTCAGCACGGCCTGGAGCCTGACACCAGGCTGTGGATGGTCCTGTCAAATCTGATATAACAAGGAGCTGGTTACAGAACGGTGTCGCCTCCTTCAGCACGGCCTGGAGCCTGACACCAGGCTGTGGATGGTCCTGTCAAATCTGATATAACAAGGAGCTTGTTACAGAACGGTGTCGCCTCCTTCAGCACGGCCTGGAGCCTGACACCAGGCTGTGGATGGTCCTGTCAAATCTGATATAACAAGGAGCTGGTTACAGAACGGTGTCGCCTCCTTCAGCACGGCCTGGAGCCTGACACCAGGCTCTGGATGGTCCTGTCAAATCTGATATAACAAGGAGCTGGTTACAGAACGGTGTCGCCTCCTTCAGCACGGCCTGGAGCCTGACACCAGGCTGTGGATGCTCCTGTCAAATCTGATATAACAAGGAGCTGGTTACAGAACGGTGTCGCCTCCTTCAGCATGGCCTGGAGTCTGACACCAGGCTGTGGATGGTCCTGTCATACCTGATACAACAAGGAGCTGGTTACAGAACGGTGTCGCCTCCTTCAGCACGGCCTGGAGCCTGACACCAGGCTGTGGACGGTCCTGTCAAATCTGATATAACAAGGTGCTGGTTACAGAACGGTATCCCCTCCTTCAGCGCGGCCTGGAGCCTGACACCCGGCTGTGGATGGTCCTGTCAAATCTGATATAACAAGGTGCTGGTTACAGAACGGTGTCACCTCCTTCAGCACGGCCTGGAGCCTGACACCAGGCTGTGGATGGTCCTGTCAAATCTGATACAACAAGGAGCTGGTTACAGAATGGTGTCGCCTCCTTCAGCACGGCCTGGAGCCTGACACCAGGCTGTGGATGGTCCTGTCAAATCTGAGATAACAAGGAGCTGGTTACAGAACGGTGTCGCCTCCTTCAGCACGGCCTGGAGCCTGACACCAGGCTGTGGATGGTCCTGTCAAATCTGATATAACAAGGAGCTGGTTACAAAACGGTGTCACCTCCTTCAGCACGGCCTGGAGCCTGACACCAGGCTGTGGATGGTCCTGTCAAATCTGATACAACAAGTTGCTGTTTACAGAACGGTGTCGCCTCCTTCAGCACGGCCTGGAGCCTGACACCAGGCTGTGGATGGTCCTGTCAAATCTGATATAACAAGGAGCTTGTTACAGAACGGTGTCGCCTCCTTCAGCACGGACTGGAGCCTGACACCAGGCTGTGGATGGTCCTGTCAAATCTGTTATAACAAGGAGCTGGTTACAGAACGGTGTCGCCTCCTTCAGCACGGCCTGGAGCCTGACACCAGGCTGTGGATGGTCCTGTCAAATCTGATGCAACAAGGAGCTGGTTACCGAACGGTGTCGCCTCCTTCAGCACGGCCTGGAGCCTGACACCAGGCTGTGGATGGTCCTGTGAAATCTGATACAACAAGATGCTGGTTACAGAACGGTGTCGCCTCCTTCAGCACGGCCTGGAGCCTGACACCAGGCTGTGGATGGCCCTGTCAAATCTGATATAACAAGGAGCTGGTTACAGAACGGTGTCGCCTCCTTCAGCACGGCCTGGAGCCTGACACCAGGCAGTGGACGGTCCTGTCAAATCTGATATAACAAGATGCTGGTTACAGAACGGTGTCGCCTCCTTCAGCACGGCCTGGAGCCTGACACCAGGCTGTGTATGGTCCTGTGAAATCTGATACAACAAGATGCTGGTTACAGAACGGTGTCGCCTCCTTCAGCACGGCCTGGAGCCTGACACCAGGCTGTGGATGGTCCTGTCAAATCTGATATAACAAGGAGCTGGTTACAGAACGGTGTCGCCTCCTTCAGCACGGCCTGGAGCCTGACACCAGGCTGTGGATGGTCCTGTCATATCTGATATAACAAGGAGCTGGTTACAGAACGGTGTCGCCTCCTTCAGCACGGCCTGGAGCCAAACACCAGTCTGTGGATGGTCCTGTCAAATCTGATATAACAAGGTGCTGGTTACAGAACGGTGTCGCCTCCTTCAGCACGGCCTGGATCCTGACACCAGGCTGTGGATGGTCCTGTCAAATCTGATATAACAAGGTGCTGGTTACAGAACGGTGTCGCCTCCTTCAGCACGGCCTGGAGCCTGACACCAGGCTGTGGATGGTCCTGTCAAATCTGCCAAAACACGGAGCTGGTACAGAACCGTGTCACCTCATTCAGCTCGGCCTGGAGCCTGACACCAGGCTGTGGATGGTCCAGTCGTATCTGATATAAGAAGGAGCTGGTTACAGAACTGTGTCGCCTCCTTCAGCACGGCCTGGAGCCTGACACCAGGCTGTGGATTGTCCTGTCAAATCTGATACAACAAGGAGCTGGTTACAGAACGGTGTCGCCTCCTTCAGCACGGCCTGGAGCCTGACACCAGGCTGTGGATGGTCCTGTCAAATCTGATACAACAAGGAGCTGGTTACAGAACGGTGTCACCTCCTTCAGCACGGCCTGGAGCCTGACACCAGGCTGTGGATGGTCCTGTCAAATCTGATACAACAAGCTGCTTTTACAGAACGGTGTCACCTCCTTCAGCACGGCCTGGAGCCTGACACCAGGCTGTGGATGGTCCTGTCAAATCTGATATAACAAGGAGCTGGTTACAGAACGGTGTCGCCTCCTTCAGCACGGCCTGGAGCCTGACACCAGGCTGCGGATGATCCTGTCAAATCTGATATAACAAGGAGCTGGTTACAGAACGGTGTCGCCTTCTTCAGTACGGCCTGGAGCCTGACACCAGGCTGTGGATGGTCCTGTCAAATCTGATATAACAAGGAGCTGGTTACAGAACGGTGTCGCCTCCTTCAGCACGGCCTGGAGCCTGACAGCAGGCTGCGGATGATCCTGTCAAATCTGATATAACAAGGAGCTGGTTACAGAACGGTGTCGCCTCCTTCAGCGCGGTCTGGAGCCTGACACCAGGCTGTAGATGGTCCTGTCAAATCTGATACAACACGGTGCTGGTTACAGAACGGTGTCGCCTCCTTCAGCACGGCCTGGAGCCTGACACCAGGCTGTGGATGGTCCTGTCAAATCTGATATAACACGGTTCTGGTTACAGAACGGTGTCACCTCCTTCAGCACGGCCTGGAGCCTGACACCAGGCTGTGAATGGTCCTGTCAAATCCGATATAACAAGGAGGTGGTTACAGAACGGTGTCGCCTCCTTCAGCGCGGTCTGGAGCCTGACACCAGGCTGTGGATGGTCCTGTCAAATCTGATACAACACGGTGCTGGTTACAGAACGGTGTCGCCTCCTTCAGCACGGCCTGGAGCCTGACACCAGGCTGCGGATGGTCCTGTCAAATCTGATATAACAAGGAGCTGGTTACAAAACGGTGTCGCCTCCTTCAGCGCGGCCTGGAGCCTGACACCAGGCTGTGGATGGTCCTGTCAAATCTGATATAACAAGGAGCTGGTTACAGAACGGTGTCACCCCCTTCAGTGCGGCCTGGAGCCTGACACCAGGCTGTGGATGGTCCTGTCAAATCTGATATAACAAGGAGCTGGTTACAGAATGGTGTCACCTCCTTCAGCATGGCCTGGAGCCTCACACCAGGCTGTGGATGGACCTGTCAAATCTGATATAACAAGGAGCTGGTTACAGAACGGTGTCACCTCCTTCAGCACGGCCTGGAGCCTGACACCAGGCTGTGGATGGTCCTGTCAAATCTGATACAACAAGGAGCTGGTTACAGAACGGTGTCACCTCCTTCAGCACGGCCTGGAGCCTGACACCAGGCTGTGGATGGTCCTGTCAAACCTGATATAAGAAGGAGCTGGTTACAGAACGGTGTCGCCTCCTTCAGCACGGCCTGGAGCCTGACACCAGGCTGTGGATGCTCCTGTCAAATCTGATATAACAAGGAGGTGGTTACAGAACGGTGTCGCCTCCTTCAGCATGGCCTGGAGTCTGACACCAGGCTGTGGATGGTCCTGTCATACCTGATACAACAAGGAGCTGGTTACAGAACGGTGTCGCCTCCTTCAGCACGGCCTGGAGCCTGACACCAGGCTGTGGACGGTCCTGTAAAATCTGATATAACAAGGTGCTGGTTACAGAACGGTGTCGCCTCCTTCAGCGCGGCCTGGAGCCTGACACCTGGCTGTGGATGGTCCTGTCAAATCTGATACAACAAGGAGCTGGTTACAGAACGGTGTCGCCTCCTTCAGCACGGCCTGGAGCCTGACACCAGGCTGTGGATGGGCCTGTCAAATCTGATATAACAAGGTGCTGGTTACAGAACGGTGTCGCCTCCTTCAGCACGGCCTGGAGCCTGACACCAGGCTGTGGATGGTCCTGTCAAATCTGATACAACAAGGTGCTGGTTACAGAACGGTGTCGCCTCCTTCAGCACGGCCTGGAGCCTGGCACCAGGCTGTGGATGGTCCTGTCAAATCTGATATAACAAGGAGTTTGTTACAGAACGGTGTCGCCTACTTCAGCACGGACTGGAGCCTGACACCAGGCTGTGGATGGTCCTGTCAAATCTGTTATAACAAGGAGCTCCTTACAGAACGGTGTCGCCTCCTTCAGCACGGCCTGGAGCCTGACACCAGGCTGTGGATGGTCCTGTCAAACCTGATATAACAAGGAGCTGGTTACAGAACGGTGTCGCCTCCTTCATCACTGCCTGGAGCCTGACACCAGGCTGTGGATGGTCCTGTCAAACCTGATATAACAAGGTGCTGGTTACCGAACGGTGTCGCCTCCTTCAGCACGGCCTGGGGCCTGACACCAGGCTGTGGATGGTCCTGTGAAATCTGATACAACAAGATGCTGGTTACAGAACGGTGTCGCCTCCTTCAGCGTGGCCTGGAGCCTGACACCAGGCTGTGGATGGTCCTGTCAAATCTGATATAACAAGGAGCTGGTTACAGAACGGTGTCACCCCCTTCAGTGCGGCCTGGAGCCTGACACCAGGCTGTGGATGGTCCTGTCAAATCTGATATAACAAGGAGCTGGTTACAGAATGGTGTCACCTCCTTCAGCATGGCCTGGAGCCTCACACCAGGCTGTGGATGGTCCTGTCAAATCTGATATAACAAAGTGCTGGTTACAGAACGGTGTCGCCTCCTTCAGCACTGCCTGGAGCCTGACACCAGGCTGTGGATGGTCCTGTCAAATCTGATGTAACAAGGTGCTGGTTACAGAACGGTGTCGCCTCCTTCAGCACGGCCTGGAGCCTGACACCAGGCTGTGGATGGTCCAGTCAAATCTGATATAACAAGGAGCTGGTTACAGAACGGTGTCACCTCCTTCAGCACGGCCTGGAGCCTGACACCAGGCTGTGGATGGTCCTGTCAAATCTGATACAACAAGGAGCTGGTTACAGAACGGTGTCACCTCCTTCAGCACGGCCTGGAGCCTGACACCAGGCTGTGGATGTTCCTGTCAAACCTGATATAACAAGGAGCTGGTTACAGAACGGTGTCGCCTCCTTCAGCACGGCCTGGAGCCTGACACCAGGCTGTGGATGCTCCTGTCAAATCTGATATAACAAGGAGCTGGTTACAGAACGGTGTCGCCTCCTTCAGCATGGCCTGGAGTCTGACACCAGGCTGTGGATGGTCCTGTCATACCTGATACAACAAGGAGCTGGTTACAGAACGGTGTCGCCTCCTTCAGCACGGCCTGGAGCCTGACACCAGGCTGTGGACGGTCCTGTCAAATCTGATATAACAAGGTGCTGGTTACAGAACGGTGTCGCCTCCTTCAGCGCGGCCTGGAGCCTGACACCCGGCTGTGGATGGTCCTGTCAAATCTGATATAACAAGGAGCTGGTTACAGAACGGTGTCGCCTCCTTCAGCACGGCCTGGAGCCTGACACCAGGCTGTGGATGGTCCTGTCAAATCTGATACAACAAGGAGCTGGTTACAGAACGGTGTCGCCTCCTTCAGCACGGCCTGGAGCCTGACACCAGGCTGTGGATGGGCCTGTCAAATCTGATATAACAAGGTGCTGGTTACAGAACGGTGTCGCCTCCTTCAGCACGGCCTGGAGCCTGACACCAGGCTGTGGACGGTCCTGTAAAATCTGATATAACAAGGTGCTGGTTACAGAACGGTGTCGACTCCTTCAGCGCGGCCTGGAGCCTGACACCTGGCTGTGGATGGTCCTGTCAAATCTGATACAACAAGGAGCTGGTTACAGAACGGTGTCGCCTCCTTCAGCACGGCCTGGAGCCTGACACCAGGCTGTGGATGGGCCTGTCAAATCTGATATAACAAGGTGCTGGTTACAGAACGGTGTCGCCTCCTTCAGCACGGCCTGGAGCCTGACACCAGGCTGTGGATGGTCCTGTCAAATCTGATACAACAAGGTGCTGGTTACAGAACGGTGTCGCCTCCTTCAGCACGGCCTGGAGCCTGGCACCAGGCTGTGGATGGTCCTGTCAAATCTGATATAACAAGGAGTTTGTTACAGAACGGTGTCGCCTACTTCAGCACGGACTGGAGCCTGACACCAGGCTGTGGATGGTCCTGTCAAATCTGTTATAACAAGGAGCTCCTTACAGAACGGTGTCGCCTCCTTCAGCACGGCCTGGAGCCTGACACCAGGCTGTGGATGGTCCTGTCAAACCTGATATAACAAGGAGCTGGTTACAGAACGGTGTCGCCTCCTTCATCACTGCCTGGAGCCTGACACCAGGCTGTGGATGGTCCTGTCAAACCTGATATAACAAGGTGCTGGTTACCGAACGGTGTCGCCTCCTTCAGCACGGCCTGGGGCCTGACACCAGGCTGTGGATGGTCCTGTGAAATCTGATACAACAAGATGCTGGTTACAGAACGGTGTCGCCTCCTTCAGCGTGGCCTGGAGCCTGACACCAGGCTGTGGATGGTCCTGTCAAATCTGATATAACAAGGAGCTGGTTACAGAACGGTGTCACCCCCTTCAGTGCGGCCTGGAGCCTGACACCAGGCTGTGGATGGTCCTGTCAAATCTGATATAACAAGGAGCTGGTTACAGAATGGTGTCACCTCCTTCAGCATGGCCTGGAGCCTCACACCAGGCTGTGGATGGTCCTGTCAAATCTGATATAACAAAGTGCTGGTTACAGAACGGTGTCGCCTCCTTCAGCACTGCCTGGAGCCTGACACCAGGCTGTGGATGGTCCTGTCAAATCTGATGTAACAAGGTGCTGGTTACAGAACGGTGTCGCCTCCTTCAGCACGGCCTGGAGCCTGACACCAGGCTGTGGATGGTCCTGTCAAATCTGATATAACAAGGAGCTGGTTACAGAACGGTGTCACCTCCTTCAGCACGGCCTGGAGCCTGACACCAGGCTGTGGATGGTCCTGTCAAATCTGATACAACAAGGAGCTGGTTACAGAACGGTGTCACCTCCTTCAGCACGGCCTGGAGCCTGACACCAGGCTGTGGATGGTCCTGTCAAACCTGATATAACAAGGAGCTGGTTACAGAACGGTGTCGCCTCCTTCAGCACGGCCTGGAGCCTGACACCAGGCTGTGGATGCTCCTGTCAAATCTGATATAACAAGGAGCTGGTTACAGAACGGTGTCGCCTCCTTCAGCATGGCCTGGAGTCTGACACCAGGCTGTGGATGGTCCTGTCAAATCTGATACAACACGGTGCTGGTTACAGAACGGTGTCACCTCCTTCAGCATGGCCTGGAGTCTGACACCAGGCTGTGGATGGTCCTGTCATACCTGATACAACAAGGAGCTGGTTACAGAACGGTGTCGCCTCCTTCAGCACGGCCTGGAGCCTGACACCAGGCTGTGGACGGTCCTGTCAAATCTGATATAACAAGGTGCTGGTTACAGAACGGTGTCGCCTCCTTCAGCGCGGCCTGGAGCCTGACACCCGGCTGTGGATGGTCCTGTCAAATCTGATATAACAAGGAGCTGGTTACAGAACGGTGTCGCCTCCTTCAGCACGGCCTGGAGCCTGACACCAGGCTGTGGATGGTCCTGTCAAATCTGATACAACAAGGAGCTGGTTACAGAACGGTGTCGCCTCCTTCAGCACGGCCTGGAGCCTGACACCAGGCTGTGGATGGGCCTGTCAAATCTGATATAACAAGGTGCTGGTTACAGAACGGTGTCGCCTCCTTCAGCACGGCCTGGAGCCTGACACCAGGCTGTGGACGGTCCTGTAAAATCTGATATAACAAGGTGCTGGTTACAGAACGGTGTCGCCTCCTTCAGCGCGGCCTGGAGCCTGACACCTGGCTGTGGATGGTCCTGTCAAATCTGATACAACAAGGAGCTGGTTACAGAACGGTGTCGCCTCCTTCAGCACGGCCTGGAGCCTGACACCAGGCTGTGGATGGGCCTGTCAAATCTGATATAACAAGGTGCTGGTTACAGAACGGTGTCGCCTCCTTCAGCACGGCCTGGAGCCTGACACCAGGCTGTGGATGGTCCTGTCAAATCTGATACAACAAGGTGCTGGTTACAGAACGGTGTCGCCTCCTTCAGCACGGCCTGGAGCCTGGCACCAGGCTGTGGATGGTCCTGTCAAATCTGATATAACAAGGAGTTTGTTACAGAACGGTGTCGCCTACTTCAGCACGGACTGGAGCCTGACACCAGGCTGTGGATGGTCCTGTCAAATCTGTTATAACAAGGAGCTCCTTACAGAACGGTGTCGCCTCCTTCAGCACGGCCTGGAGCCTGACACCAGGCTGTGGATGGTCCTGTCAAACCTGATATAACAAGGAGCTGGTTACAGAACGGTGTCGCCTCCTTCATCACTGCCTGGAGCCTGACACCAGGCTGTGGATGGTCCTGTCAAACCTGATATAACAAGGTGCTGGTTACCGAACGGTGTCGCCTCCTTCAGCACGGCCTGGGGCCTGACACCAGGCTGTGGATGGTCCTGTGAAATCTGATACAACAAGATGCTGGTTACAGAACGGTGTCGCCTCCTTCAGCGTGGCCTGGAGCCTGACACCAGGCTGTGGATGGTCCTGTCAAATCTGATATAACAAGGAGCTGGTTACAGAACGGTGTCACCCCCTTCAGTGCGGCCTGGAGCCTGACACCAGGCTGTGGATGGTCCTGTCAAATCTGATATAACAAGGAGCTGGTTACAGAATGGTGTCACCTCCTTCAGCATGGCCTGGAGCCTCACACCAGGCTGTGGATGGTCCTGTCAAATCTGATATAACAAAGTGCTGGTTACAGAACGGTGTCGCCTCCTTCAGCACTGCCTGGAGCCTGACACCAGGCTGTGGATGGTCCTGTCAAATCTGATGTAACAAGGTGCTGGTTACAGAACGGTGTCGCCTCCTTCAGCACGGCCTGGAGCCTGACACCAGGCTGTGGATGGTCCTGTCAAATCTGATATAACAAGGAGCTGGTTACAGAACGGTGTCACCTCCTTCAGCACGGCCTGGAGCCTGACACCAGGCTGTGGATGGTCCTGTCAAATCTGATACAACAAGGAGCTGGTTACAGAACGGTGTCACCTCCTTCAGCACGGCCTGGAGCCTGACACCAGGCTGTGGATGGTCCTGTCAAACCTGATATAACAAGGAGCTGGTTACAGAACGGTGTCGCCTCCTTCAGCACGGCCTGGAGCCTGACACCAGGCTGTGGATGCTCCTGTCAAATCTGATATAACAAGGAGCTGGTTACAGAACGGTGTCGCCTCCTTCAGCATGGCCTGGAGTCTGACACCAGGCTGTGGATGGTCCTGTCATACCTGATACAACAAGGAGCTGGTTACAGAACGGCGTCGCCTCCTTCTGCACGGCCTGGAGCCTGACACCAGGCTGTGGACGGTCCTGTCAAATCTGATATAACAAGGTGCTGGTTACAGAACGGTGTCGCCTCCTTCAGCGCGGCCTGGAGCCTGACACCCGGCTGTGGATGGTCCTGTCAAATCTGATATAACAAGGAGCTGGTTACAGAACGGTGTCGCCTCCTTCAGCACGGCCTGGAGCCTGACACCAGGCTGTGGATGGTCCTGTCAAATCTGATACAACAAGGAGCTGGTTACAGAACGGTGTCGCCTCCTTCAGCGCGGCCTGGAGCCTGACACCAGGCTGTGGATGGGCCTGTCAAATCTGATATAACAAGGTGCTGGTTACAGAACGGTGTCGCCTCCTTCAGCACGGCCTGGAGCCTGACACCAGGCTGTGGATGGTCCTGTCAAATCTGATACAACAAGGTGCTGGTTACAGAACGGTGTCGCCTCCTTCAGCACGGCCTGGAGCCTGGCACCAGGCTGTGGATGGTCCTGTCAAATCTGATATAACAAGGAGTTTGTTACAGAACGGTGTCGCCTCCTTCAGCACGGACTGGAGCCTGACACCAGGCTGTGGATGGTCCTGTCAAATCTGTTATAACAAGGAGCTCCTTACAGAACGGTGTCGCCTCCTTCAGCACGGCCTGGAGCCTGACACCAGGCTGTGGATGGTCCTATCAAATCTGATATAACCAGGAGCTGGTTACAGAACGGTGTCGCCTCCTTCATCACTGCCTGGAGCCTGACACCAGGCTGTGGATGGTCCTGTCAAACCTGATATAACAAGGTGCTGGTTACCGAACGGCGTCGCCTCCTTCAGCACGGCCTGGGGCCTGACACCAGGCTGTGGATGGTCCTGTGAAATCTGATACAACAAGATGCTGGTTACAGAACGGTGTCGCCTCCTTCAGCACGGTCTGGAGCCTGACACCAGGCTGTGGATGGTCCTGTCAAATCTGATAAAACAAGGTGCTGGTTACAGAACGGTGTCGCCTCCTTCAGCACGGCCTGGAGCCTGACACCAGGCTGTGTATGGTCCTGTGAAATCTGATACAACAAGATGCTGGTTACAAAACGGTGTCGCCTCCTTCAGCACGGCCTGGAGCGTGACACCAGGCTGTGTATGGTCCTGTGAAATCTGATACAACAAGATGCTGGTTACAGAACGTTGTCGCCTCCTTCAGCACGGCCTGGAGCCTGACACCAGGCTGTGGATGGTCCTGTCAAATCTGATATAACACGGAGCTGGTTACAGAACGGTGTCACCTCCTTCAGCACGGCCTGGAGCCTGACACCAGGCTGTGGATGGTCCTGTCAAACCTGATATAACAAAGTGCTGGTTACAGAACGGTGTCGCCTCCTTCAGCACGGCCTGGAGCCTGACACCCGGTTGTGGATGGTCCTGTCAAATCAGATATAACAAGGTGCTGGTTACAGAACGGTGTCGCCTCCTTCAGCACGGCCTGGAGCCTGACACCAGGCTGTGGATGGTCCTGTCAAATCTGATACAACAAGGTGCTGGTTACAGAACGGTGTCGCCTCCTTCAGCACAGCCTGGAGCCTGACACCAAGCTGTAGATGGTCCTGTCATATCTGATATAACAAGGAGCTGGTTACAGAACGGTGTCGCCTCCTTCAGCACGGCCTGGAGCCTGACACCAGGCTGTGGGTGGTCCTGTCAAATCTGATATAACAAGGTGCTGGTTACAGAACGGTGTCGCCTCCTTCAGCACGGCCTGGAGCCTGACACCAAGCTGTGGATGGTCCTGTCAAATCTGATATAACAAGGAGCTGGTTACAGAACGGTGTCACCTCCTTCAGC
The DNA here is from genome assembly GCF_047496885.1 of Scyliorhinus torazame. Taxonomy (NCBI): domain Eukaryota; kingdom Metazoa; phylum Chordata; class Chondrichthyes; order Carcharhiniformes; family Scyliorhinidae; genus Scyliorhinus; species Scyliorhinus torazame. Next base: position 74,224,080 of record NC_092729.1, on the reverse strand, counting down.
ACGGCCTGGAGCCTGACACCAGGCTGTGGATGGTCCTGTCAAATCTGATATAACAAGGAGCTGGTTACAGAACGGTGTCACCTCCTACAGCATGGCCTGGAGCCTGACACCAGGCTGTGGATGGTCCTGTCAAATCTGATATAACAAGGTGCTGGTTACAGAACGGTGTCACCTCCTTCAGCACGGCCTGGAGCCTGACACCAGGCTGTGGATGGTCCTGTCAAATCTGATATAACAAGGAGCTGGTTACAGAACGGTGTCACCTCCTTCAGAACGGCCTGGAGCCTGACACCAGGCTGTAGATGGTCCTGTCAAATCTGACATAACAAGGTGCTGGTTACAGAACGGTGTCACCTCCTTCAGCACGGCCTGGAGCCTGACACCAGTCTGTGGATGGTCCTGACAAATCTGATATAACAAGGAGCTGGTTACAGAACGGTGTCGCCTCCTTCAGTACGGCCTGGAGCCTGACACCAGGCTGTGGATGGTCCTGTCAAATCTGATACAACAAGGAGCTGGTTACAGAACCGTGTCGCCTCCTTCAGCACGGCCTGGGGCCTGACACCAGGCTGTGGATGGTCCTGTCAAATCTGATATAACAAGGAGCTGGTTACAGAACGATGTCGCCTCCTTCAGCACGGCCTGGAGCCTGACACCAGGCTGTGGATGGTCCTGTCAAATCTGATATAACAAGGTGCTGGTTTGGATTTCGGCGGCAGCGGTGCGCAGGGGCCTTCTGGGAGGTGAGTAGTGAGTTTAAAACCACTTACCTTTACAGGAGCAGCCCTTTGGATTTCGGCGGCAGCGGTGCGCAGGGGCCTTCTGGGAGGTGAGTAGTGAGTTTAAAACCACTTACCTTTACAGGAGCAGCCCTTTGGATTTAGGCGGCAGCGGTGCGCAGGGGCCTTCTGGGAGGTGAGTAGTGTGTTTAAAAACCTTACCTTTACAGGAGCAGCCCTTTGGATTTCGGCGGCAGCGGTGCGCAGGGGCCTTCTGGGAGGTGAGTAGTGAGTTTAAAACCACTTACCTTTACAGGAGCAGCCCTTTGGATTTCGGCGGCAGCGGTGCGCAGGGGCCTTCTGGGAGGTGAGTAGTGAGTTTAAAACCACTTACCTTTACAGGAGCAGCCCTTTGGATTTCGGCGGCAGCGGTGCGCAGGGGCCTTCTGGGAGGTGAGTAGTGTGTTTAAAAACCTTACCTTTACAGGAGCAGCCCTTTGGATTTCGGCGGGAACCGGAAGTTCGACCTCTGGCAAGTTTCCCCCCCCCCCCCCAACCAATAAATTCTGGTGGAGAGGAAACCCGAGACACTGCACGTGTAGTGTCTCCCACCCACCCTCCTCCTCTAACCTAATAATAAGACCCATTGGTGTAAGGTAAGTGCCATATTATAGTATTATTACTAGCATTGTGCAGGTCAAGGATTGGAGGTGGAGGAGCAGTCTCTGTCAGCGAGAGAACCTGAAAACATCTCAGAAGGTAAGCAAGTGATTTTTACTTTTATACCTTTTTTTCAAATTGTGTGTGTCGGGGGGAAACTGAAGTGACATCACAGAAAAGCTGTGACCTGAGTGGCTGGTTGGGATTCTAACCTAAATTTTTTTGAGTATTTGGGAACTAATTAAACATAATAACTTAATTATAATTTAGAGGATATCTAAGCCAGAGATCGGAGAATATTATAGTTAGCTATCGCATTTCTATTAGAAATCTAGTGCTAGGAAACAGATAGTTGACAGTAACTTTGTAATTTAAAAAAAAAAAGTATTTAAAAAAGAAAAGACAAATTTTAATTTTAATTAATTGACGCAATGTCAGTTAGAGGGGTGCTGTGCTCTGACTGTGAGATGTGGCAGGTCCGGGAGGCTTCCAGCGTCCCGGATGGCTTCATCTGCAGAAAGTGCACCCAACTGCAGCTCCTCACAGACCGCATGGTTCGGTTGGAGCAGCAATTGGATGCACTTAGGAGCATGCAGGTGGCGGGAAGCGTCATAGATCGCAGTTATGTAAGTGTGGTCACACCCAAGGTGCAGGCAGAGAAATGGGTGACCACCAGAAAGGGCAGGCAGTCAGTGCAGGAATCCCCTGTGGTTGTCCCCCTCTCGAACAGATATACCCCTTTGGATACTGTCGGGGGGGGATAGCCTATCAGGGGAAAACAGCAGCAGCCAGAGCAGTGGCACCACGGCTGGCTCTGATGTTCAGAAGGGAGGGTCAAAGCGCAGAAGAGTAATAGTTATAGGGGATTCTATAGTCAGGGGCACAGATAGGCGCTTCTGTGGACGTGAAAGAGACTCCAGGATGGTATGTTGCCTCCCTGGTGCCAGGGTCCAGGATGTCTCCGAACGGGTAGAGGGAATCCTGAAGGGGGAGGGCAAACAGGCAGAGGTCGTTGTACATATTGGTACTAACGACATAGGCAGGAAGGGGCATGAGGTCCTGCAGCAGGAGTTCAGGGAGCTAGGCAGAAAGTTAAAAGACAGGACCTCGAGGGTTGTAATCTCGGGATTACTCCCTGTGCCGCGTGCCAGTGAGGCTAGAAATAGGAAGATAGAGCAGACAAACACGTGGCTAAACAGCTGGTGTAGGAGGGAGGGTTTCTGTTATCTGGACCACTGGGAGCTCTTCCGGGGCAGGTGTGACCTGTATAAGATGGACGGGTTGCATCTAAACCGGAGAGGCATAAATATCCTGGCCGCGAGATTTGCTAGTGTCACACGGGAGGGTTTAAACTAGTATGGCAGGGGGGTGGGCACGGGAGCAATAGGTCAGAAGGTGAGAGCATTGAGGGAGAACTAGGGAATAGGGACAGTGTGGCTCTGAGGCAGAGCAGACGGGGAGAAGTTGCTGAACACAGCGGGTCTGGTGGCCTGAAGTGCATATGTTTTAATGCAAGGAGCATTACGGGTAAGGCAGATGAACTTAGAGCTTGGATTACTACTTGGAACTATGATGTTGTTGCCATTACAGAGACCTGGTTGAGGGAAGGGCAGGATTGGCAGCTAAACGTTCCAGGATTTAGATGTTTCAGGCGGGATAGAGGGGGATGTAAAAGGGGAGGTGGAGTTGCGCTACTTGTTCAGGAGAGTATCACAGCTATACAGCGAGAGGACACCTCAGAGGGTAGTGAGGCTATATGGGTAGAGATCAGGAATAAGAAGGGTGCAGTCACAATGTTGGGGGTATACTACAGGCCTCCCAACAGCCAGCGGGAGATAGAGGAGCAGATAGGTAGACAGATTTTGGAAAAGAGTAAAAACAACAGGGTTGTGGTGATGGGAGACTTCAACTTCCCCAATATTGACTAGGACTCACTTAGTGCCAGGGGCTTAGACGGGGCAGAGTTTGTAAGGAGCATCCAGGAGGGCTTCTTAAAACAATATGTAAACAGTCCAACTAGGGAAAGGGCGGTACTGGACCTGGTATTGGGGAATGAGCCCGGCCAGGTGGTAGATGTTTCAGTAGGGGAGCATTTCGGTAACAGTGACCACAATTCAGTAAGTTTTAAAGTACTGGTGGACAAGGATAAGAGTGGTCCGAGGATGAATGTGCTAAATTGGGGGAAGGCTAATTATAACAATATTAGGCGGGAACTGAAGAACATAGATTGGGGGCGGATGTTTGAGGGCAAATCAACATCTGACATGTGGGAGGCTTTCAAGTGTCAGTTGAAAGGAATACAGGACAGGCATGTTCCTGTGAGGAAGAAAGATAAATACGGCAATTTTCGGGAACCTTGGATGACGAGTGATATTGTAGGCCTCGTCAAAAAGAAAAAGGAGGCATTTGTCAGGGCTAAAAGGCTGGGAACAGATGAAGCCTGTGTGGCATATAAGGAAAGTAGGAAGGAACTTAAGCAAGGAGTCAGGAGGGCTAGAAGGGGTCATGAAAAGTCATTGGCAAATAGGGTTAAGGAAAATCCCAAGGCTTTTTACACTTACATAAAAAGTAAGAGGGTAGCCAGGGAAAGGGTTGGCCCACTGAAGGATAGGCAAGGGAATCTATGTGTGGAGCCAGAGGAAATGGGCGAGGTACTAAATGAATACTTTGCATCAGTATTCACCAAAGAGAAGGAATTGGTAGATGTTGAGTCTGGAGAAGGGGGTGTAGATAGCCTGGGTCACATTGTGATCCAAAAAGACGAGGTGTTGGGTGTCTTAAAAAATATTAAGGTAGATAAGTCCCCAGGGCCGGATGGGATCTACCCCAGAATACTGAAGGAGGCTGGAGAGGAAATTGCTGAGGCCTTGACAGAAATCTTTGGATCCTCGCTGTCTTCAGGGGATGTCCCGGAGGACTGGAGAATAGCCAATGTTGTTCCTCTGTTTAAGAAGGTGGCAGGGATAATCCCGGGAACTACAGGCCGGTGAGCCTTACTTCAGTGGTAGGGAAATTACTGGAGAGAATTCTTCGAGACAGGATCTACTCCCATTTGGAAGCAAATGGACGTATTAGTGAGAGGCAGCACGGTTTTGTGAAGGGGAGGTCGTGTCTCACTAACTTGATAGAGTTTTTCGAGGAGGTCACTAAGATGATTGATGCAGGTAGGGCAGTAGATGTTGTCTATATGGACTTCAGTAAGGCCTTTGACAAGGTCCCTCATTGTAGACTAGTACAAAAGGTGAAGTCACACGGGATCAGGGGTGAACTGGCAAGGTGGATACAGAACTGGCTAGGCCATAGAAGGCAGAGGGTAGCAATGGAGGGATGCTTTTCTAATTGGAGGGCTGTGACCAGTGGTGTTCCACAGGGATCAGTGCTGGGACCTTTGCTCTTTGTAGTATATATAAATGATTTGGAGGAAAATGTAACTGGTCTGATTAGTAAGTTTGCAGACGACACAAATGTTGGTGGAATTGCGGATAGCGATGAGGACTCTCTGAGGATACAGCAGGATTTAGATTGTCTGGAGACTTGGGCGGAGAGATGGCAGATGGAGTTTAACCTGGACAAATGTGAGGTAATGCATTTTGGAAGGGCTAATGCAGGTAGGGAATATACAGTGAATGGTAGAACCCTCAAGAGTATTGAAAGTCAAAGAGATCTAGGAGTACAGGTCCACAGATCACTGAAAGGGGATACACAGGAGGAGAAGGTAGTCAAGAAGGCATACGGCATGCTTGCCTTCATTGGCCGGGGCATTGAGTATAAGAATTGGCAAGTCATGTTGCAGCTGTATAGAACCTTAGTTAGGCCACACTTGGAGTATAGTGTTCAATTCTGGTCGCCACACTACCAGAAGGATGTGGAGGCTTTAGAGAGGGTGCAGAAGAGATTTACCAGAATGTTGCCTGGTATGGAGGGCATAAGCTATGAGGAGCGATTGAATAAACTCGGTTTGTTCTCACTGGAACGAAGGAGGTTGAGGGGCGACCTGATAGAGGTATACAAAATTATGAGGGGCATAGACAGAGTGGATAGTCAGAGGCTTTTCCCCAGGGTAGAGGGGTCAATTACTAGGGGGCATAGGTTTAAGGTGAGAGGGGCAAAGTTTAGAGTAGATGTACGAGGCAAGTTTTTTACGCAGAGGGTAGTGGGTGCCTGGAACTCACTACCGGAGGAGGTAGTGGAGGCAGGGACGATAGGGACATTTAAGGGGCATCTTGTAAATATATGAATAGGATGGGAATAGAAGGATACGGACCCAGGAAGTGTAGAAGATTGTAGTTTAGTCGGGCAGTATGGTCGGCACGGGCTTGGAGGGCCGAAGGGGCTGTTCCTGTGCTGTACATTTCTTTGTTCTTTGTTCTTTATAACAAGGAGCTGGTTACAGAACGGTGTCGCCTCCTTCAGCACGGCCTGGAGCCTGACACCAGGCTGTGGATGGTCCTGTCAAATCTGATACAACAAGGAGCTGGTTACTGAACGGTTTCGCCTCCTTCAGCACGGCCTGGAGCCTGACACCAGTCTGTGGATGGTCCTGTCAAATCTGATATAACAAGGAGCTGGTTACAGAACGGTGTCACCTCCTTCAGCACAGCCTGGAGCCTGACACCAGGCTGTGGATGGTCCTGTCAAATATGATACAACAAGGAGCTGGTTACAGAACGGTGTCGCCTCCTTCAGCACGGCCTGGAGCCTGACACCAGGCTGTGGATGGTCATGTCAAATCTGATACAACAAGGAGCTGGTTACAGAACGGTGTCGCCTCCTTCAGCAGGCCTGGAGCCTGACACCAGGCTGTGGATGGTCCTGTCAAATCTGATATAACAAGGAGCTGATTACAGAACGTTGTCGCCTCCTTCAGCGCGGCCTGGAGCCTGACACCAGGCTGTGGATTGTCCCGTCAAATCTGATATAACAAGGTGCTGGTTACAGAACGGTGTTGCCTCCTTCAGCACGGTCTGGAGCCTGACACCAGGCTGTGTATGGTCCTGTCAAATCTGATATAACAAGGAGCTGGTTACTGAACGGTGTCGCCTCCTTCAGCACGGCCTGGAGCCTGACACCAGGCTGTGGATGGTCCTGTCAAATCTGATATAACAAGGAGCTGGTTACAGAACGGTGTCGCCTCCTTCAGCACGGCCTGGAGCCTGACACCAGGCTGTGGATGGTCCTGTCAAATCTGATATAACAAGGTGCTGGTTACAGAACGGTGTCGCCTCCTTCAGCACGGCCTGGAGGCTGACACCAGGCTGTGGATGGTCCTGTCAAATCTGCCAAAACACGGAGCTGGTACAGAACCGTGTCACCTCCTTCAGCACGGCCTGGAGCCTGACACCAGGCTGTGGATGGTCCAGTCGTATCTGATATAACAAGGAGCTGGTTACAGAACTGTGTCGCCTCCTTCAGCACGGCCTGGAGCCTGACACCAGGCTGTGGATTGTCCTGTCAAATCTGATACAACAAGGAGCTGGTTACAGAACGGTGTCGCCTCCTTCAGCACGGCCTGGAGCCTGACACCAGGCTGTGGACGGTCCTGTCAAATCTGATACAACAAGGTGCTGGTTACAGAACGGTGTCACCTCCTTCAGCACGGCCTGGAGCCTGACACCAGGCTGTGGATGGTCCTGTCAAATCTGATATAACAAGGAGCTGGTTACAGAACAGTGTCACCTCCTTCAGCACGGCCTAGAGCCTTACACCAGGCTGTGGATGGTCCTGTCAAATCTGATATAACAAGGAGCTGGTTACAGAACGGTGTCACCTCCTTCAGCACGGCCTGGAGCCTGACACCAGGCTGTGGATGGTCCTGTCAAATCTGATATAACAAGGAGCTGGTTACAGAACGGTGTCGCCTCCTTCAGCACGGCCTGGAGCCTGACACCAGGCTGTGGATGGTCCTGTCAAATCTGATATAACAAGGAGCTGGTTACAGAACGGTGTCGCCTCCTTCAGCACGGCCTGGAGCCTGACAGCAGGCTGCGGATGATCCTGTCAAATCTGATATAACAAGGAGCTGGTTACAGAACGGTGTCGCCTCCTTCAGCGCGGTCAGGAGCCTGACACCAGGCTGTAGATGGTCCTGTCAAATCTGATACAACACGGTGCTGGTTACAGAATGGTATCGCCTCCTTCAGCACGGCCTGGAGCCTGACACCAGGCTGTGGATGGTCCTGTCAAATCTGATATAACACGGTTCTGGTTACAGAACGGTGTCACCTCCTTCAGCACGGCCTGGAGCCTGACACCAGGCTGTGGATGGTCCTGTCAAATCTGATATAACAAGGAGCTGGTTACAGAACGGTGTCGCCTCCTTCAGCGCGGTCTGGAGCCTGACACCAGGCTGTGGATGGTCCTGTCAAATCTGATACAACACGGTGCTGGTTACAGAACGGTGTCTCCTCCTTCAGCACGGCCTGGAGCCTGACACCAGGCTGTGGATGGTCCTGTCAAATCTGATATAACAAGGAGCTGGTTACAGAACGGTGTCACCCCCTTCAGTGCGGCCTGGAGCCTGACACCAGGCTGTGGATGGTCCTGTCAAATCTGATATAACAAGGAGCTGTTTACAGAATGGTGTCACCTCCTTCAGCATGGCCTGGATCCTGACACCAGGCTGTGGATGGTCCTTTCAAATCTGATATAACAAAGTGCTGGTTACAGAACGGTGTCGCCTCCTTCAGCACTGCCTGGAGCCTGACACCAGGCTGTGGATGGTCCTGTCAAATCTGATGTAACAAGGTGCTGGTTACAGAACGGTGTCGCCTCCTTCAGCACGGCCTGGAGCCTGACACCAGGCTGTGTATGGTCCTGTGAAATCTGATACAACAAGGAGCTGGTTACAGAACGTTGTCGCCTCCTTCAGCACGGCCTGGAGCCTGACACCAGGCTGTGTATGGTCCTGTGAAATCTGATACAACAAGATGCTGGTTACAGAACGGTGTCGCCTCCTTCAGCACGGTCTGGAGCCTGACACCAGGCTGTGTATGGTCCTGTGAAATCTGATATAACAAGGAGCTGGTTACAGAACGGTGTCGCCTCCTTCAGCACGGTCTGGAGCCTGACACCAGGCTGTGTATGGTCCTGTGAAATCTGATATAACAAGGAGCTGGTTACTAAACGGTGTCGCCTCCTTCAGCACGGCCTGGAGCCTGACACCAGGCTGTGGATGGTCCTGTCAAATCTGATATAACAAGGAGCTGGTTACAGAACTGTGTCGCCTCCTTCAGCACGGTCTGGAGCCTGACACCAGGCTGTGTATGGTCCTGTGAAATCAGATATAACAAGGAGCTGGTTACTGAACGGTGTCGCCTCCTTCAGCACGGCCTGGAGCCTGACACCAGGCTGTGGATGGTCCTGTCAAATCTGATATAACAAGGAGCTGTTTACAGAACGGTGTCGCCTCCTTCAGCACGGCCTGGAGCCTGACACCAGGCTGTGGATGGTCCTGTCAAATCTGATATAACAAGGTGCTGGTTACAGAACGGTGTCGCCTCCTTCAGCACGGCCTGGAGGCTGACACCAGGCTGTGAATGGTCCTGTCAAATCTGCCAAAACACGGAGCTGGTACAGAACCGTGTCACCTCCTTCAGCACGGCCTGGAGCCTGACACCAGGCTGTGGATGGTCCAGTCGTATCTGATATAACAAGGAGCTGGTTACAGAACGGTGTCGCCTCCTTCAGCACGGCCTGGAGCCTGACACCAGGCTGTGGATTGTCCTGTCAAATCTGATACAACAAGGAGCTGGTTACAGAACGGTGTCGCCTCCTTCAGCACGGCCTGGAGCCTGACACCAGGCTGTGGATGGTCCTGTCAAATCTGATACAACAAGGTGCTGGTTACAGAACGGTGTCGCCACCTTCAGCATGGCCTGGAGCCTGACACCAGGCTGTGGATTGTCCTGTCAAATCCGATACAAGAAGTTGCTGGTTACAGAACGGTGTCACCTCCTTCAGCACGGCCTGGAGCCTGACACCAGTCTGTGGATGGTCCTGTCAAATCTGATATAACAAGGAGCTGGTTACAGAACGGTGTCGCCTCCTTCAGCACGGCCTGGAGCCTGACACCAGGCTGTGGATGGTCCTGTCAAATCTGATATAACAAGGAGCTGGTTTCAGAATGGTGTCACCTCCTTCAGCACGGCCTGGAGCCTGACACCAGGCTGTGGATGGTCCTGTCAAATCTGATATAACAAGGAGCTGGTTACAGAACGGTGTCGCCTCCTTCAGTACGGCCTGGAGCCTGACACCAGGCTGTGGATGGTCCTGTCAAATCTGATACAACAAGATGCTGGTTACAGAACGGTGTCGCCTCCTCCAGCACGGCCTGGAGCCTGACACCAGGCTGTGGATGGTCCTGTCAAATCTGATATAACAAGGAGCTGGTTACAGAACGGTGTCGCCTCCTTCAGTACGGCCTGGAGCCTGACACCAGGCTGTGGATGGTCCTGTCAAATCTGATATAACAAGGTGCTGGTTACAGAACGGTGTCGCCTCCTTCAGCACGGCCTGGAGCCTGACACCAAGCTGTGGATGGTCCTGTCAAATCTGATATAACAAGGAGCTGGTTACAGAACGGTGTCGCCTCCTTCAGCACGGCCTGGAGCCTGACACCAGGCTGTGGATGGTCCTGTCAAATCTTATATAACAAGGAGCTGGTTACAGAATGGTGTCGCCTCCTTCAGCACGGCCTGGAGCCTGACACCAGGCTGTGGATGGTCCTGTAAATCTAATATAACAAGGTGCTGGTTACAGAAAGTTGTCGCCTCCTTCAGCACGGCCTGGAGCCTGACACCAGGCTGTGGATGGTCCTGTCAAATCTAATATACCAAGGAGCTGGTTACAGAACGGTTTCGACTCCTTCAGCACGGCCTGGAGCCTGACACCAGGTTGTGGATGGTCCTGTCAAATCTGATATAACAATGAGCTGGTTACAGAACGGTGTCGCCTCCTTCAGCACGGGCTGGAGCCTGACACCAGGCTGTGGATGGTCCTGTCAAATCTGATACAACAAGGAGCTGGTTACAGAACGGTGTCGCCTCCTTCAGCACGGCCTGGAGCCTGACACCAGGCTGTGGATGGTCCTGTCAAATCTGATATAACAAGGTGCTGGTTACAGAACGGTGTCGCCTCCTTCAGCACGGCCTGGAGCCTGACACCAGGCTGTGGATGGTCCTGTAAATCTAATATAACAAGGTGCTGGTTACAGAATGGTGTCGCCTCCTTCAGCACGGCCTGGAGCCTGACACCAGGCTGTGGATGGTCCTGTCAAATCTAATATAACAAGGAGCTGGTTACAGAACGGTGTCGACTCCTTCAGCACGGCCTGGAGCCTGACACCAGGCTGTGGATGTTCCTGTCAAATCTGATACAACAAGGAGCTGGTTACAGAACGGTGTCGCCTCCTTCAGCACGGCCTGGAGCCTGACACCAGGCTGTGGATGGTCCTGTCAAATCTGATATAACAAGGAGCTGGTTACAGAACGGTGTCGCCTCCTTTCAGCACGGCCTGGAGCCTGACACCAGGCTGTGGATGGTCCTGTCAAATCTAATACAACAAGGAGCTGGTTACAGAACGGTGTCGCCTCCTTCAGCACGGCCTGAAGCCTGACACCAGGCTGTGGATGGTCCTGTCAAATCTGATATAACAAGGTGCTGGTTACAGAACGGTGTCGCCTCCTTCAGCACGGCCTGGAGCCTGACACCAGGCTGTGGATGGTCCTGTCAAATCTGATATAACAAGGAGCTGGTTACAGAACGGTGTCGCCTCCTTCAGCACGGCCTGGAGCCTGACACCAGGCTGTGGATGGTCCTGTCAAATCTGATATAACAAGGAGATGGTTACCGAACGGTGTCACGTCCTTCAGCACGGCCTGGAGCCTGACACCATGCTGTGGATGGTCCTGTCAAATCTGATATAACAAGGAGCTGGTTACAGAACGGTGTCACCTCCTTCACCACGGCCTGGAGCCTGACACCAGACTGTGGATGGTCCTTTCAAATCTGATGTAACACGGAGCTGATTACAGAACGGTGTCGCCTCCTTCAGCACGGCCTGGAGCCTAACACCAGGCTGTGGATGGTCCTGTCAAATCTGATACAACAAGGAGCTGGTTACAGAACGGTGTCGCCTCCTTCAGCACGGCATGGTGCCTGACAGCAGGCTGTGGATGGTCCTGTCAAATCTGATATAACAAGGTGCTGGTTACAGAACGTTGTCATCTCCTTCAGCACGGCCTGGAGCCTGACACCAGGCTGTGGATGGTCCTGTCAAACCTGATATAACAAGGTGCTGGTTACAGAACGGTGTCGCCTCCTTCAGCACGGCCTGGACCCTAACACCAAGCTGTGGATGGTCCTGTCAAATCTGATACAGCAAGGCGCTGGTTACAGAACGGTGTTGCCTCCTTCAGCACGGCCTGGAGCCTGACACCAGGCTGTGGATGGTCCTGTCAAATCTGATACAACAAGGAGCTGGTTACAGAACGGTGTCGCCTCCTTCAGCACGGCCTGGAGCCTGACACCAGGCTGTGGATCATCCTGTCAAATCTGATATAACAAGGAGCTGGTTACAGAACGGTGTCGCCTCCTTCAGCACGGCCTGGAGCCTGACACCAGGCTGTGGATGGTCCTGTCAAATCTGATATAACAAGGAGCTGGTTACAGAACGGTGTCGCCTCCTTCAAGACGGCCCGGAGCCTGACACCAGGCTGTGGATGGTCCTGTGAAATCTGACATAACAAAGAGTTGGTTACAGAACGGTGTCGCCTCCTTCAGCACGGCCTGGAGCCTGACACCAGGCTGTGGATGGTCCTGTCAAATCTGATATAACAAGGAGCTGGTTACAGAACGGTGTCGCCTCCTTCAGCACGGCCTGGAGCCTGACACCAGGCTGTGGATGGTCCTGTCAAATCTGATATAACAAGGTGCTGGTTACAGAACGGTGTCGCCTCCTTCAGCACGGCCTGGAGCCTGACATCACGCTGTGGATGGTCCTGTCAAATCTGATATAACAAGGAGCTGGTTACAGAACGGTGTCGCCTCCTTCAGCACGGGCTGGATCCTGATACCAGGCTGTGGATGGTCCTGTTAAACCTGATATAATAAGATGCTGGTTACAGAACGATGTCGCCTCCTTCAGCACGGCCTGGAGCCTGACACCAGGCTGTGGATGGTCCTGTCAAATCTGATATAACAAGGTGCTGGTTACAGAACGGAGTCGCCTCCTTCAGCACGGCCTGGAGCCTGACACCAGGCTGTGGATGGGCCTGTCAAATCTGATATAACAAGGAGCTGGTTACAGAACGGTGTCACCTCCTTCAGCACGGCCTGGAGCCTGACACCAGGCTGTGGATGGTCATGTCAAATCTGGTATATCAAGGAGCTGGTTACAGAACGGTGTCGCCTCCTTCAGCACGACCTGGAGCCTGACACCAGGCTGTGGATGGTCCTGTCAAATCTGATATAACAAGGTGCTGGTTACAGAACGATGTCGCCTCCTTCAGCACGGCCTGGAGCCTGACACCAGGCTGTGGATGGTCCTGTCAAATCTGATATAACAAGGTGCCGGTTACAGAACGGAGTCGCCTCCTTCAGCACGGCCTGGAGCCTGACACCAGGCTGCGGATGGGCCTGTCAAATCTGATATAACAAGGAGCTGGTTACAGAACGGTGTCCCCTCCTTCAGCACGGCCTGGAGCCTGACACCAGGCTGTGGATGGTCCTTTCAAATCTGATACAACAAGGAGCTGGTTACAGAACGGTGTCACCTCCTTCAGCACGGCCTGGAGCCTGACACCAGGCTGTGGATGGTCCTGTCAAATCTGATGTAACAAGGAGCTGGTTACAGAACGGTGTCGCCTCCTTCAGCACGGCCTGGAGCCTGAAACCAGGCTGTGGATGGTCCTGTCAAATCTGATGTAACAAGGAGCTGGTTACAGAACGGTGTCGCCTCCTTCAGCACGGCCTGGAGCCTGACGCCAGGCTGTGGATGGTCCTGTCAAATCTGATATACCAAGGAGCTGGTGACAGAACGGTATCACCTCCTTCAGCACGGCCTGGAGCCTGACACCAGGCTGTGGATGGTCCTGTCAAATCTGATATAACACGGAGCTGGTTACAGAACGGTGTCACCTCCTTCAGCACGGCCTGGAGCCTGACACCAGGCTGTGGATGGTCCTGTCAAATCTGATATAACACGGAGCTGGTTACAGAACGATGTTGCCTCCTTCAGCACGGCCTGGAGCCTGACACCAGGCTGTGGATGGTCCTGTCAAAACTGATATAACAAGGAGCTGGTTACAGAACGGTGTCGCCTCCTTCAGCACGGCCTGGAGCCTGACACCAGACTGTGGATGGTCCTGTCAAATCTGATACAAAAAGGAGCTGGTTACAGAACGGTGTCGCCTCCTTCAGCACGGGCTGGAGCCTGATACCAGGCTGTGGATGGTCCTGTCAAACCTGATATAACAAGGTGCTGGTTACAGAATGATGTCGCCTCCTTCAGCACGGCCTGGATCCTGACACCAGGCTGTGGATGGTCCTGTCAAATCTGACATAACAAGGAGCTGGTTACGGAACAGTGTCGACTCCTTCAGCACGGCCTGGATCCTGACACCAGGCTGTGGATGGTCCTGTCAAATCTGACATAACAAGGAGCTGGTTACGGAACAGTGTCGACTCCTTCAGCACGGCCTGGATCCTGACACCAGGCTGTGGATGGTCCTGTCAAATCTGATATAACAAGGAGCTGGTTACAGAACGGAGTCGCCTCCTTCAGCACGGCCTGGAGCCTGACACCAGGCTGTGGATGGTCCTGTCAAATCGGATATAACAAGGAGCTGGTTACAGAACGGTGTCGACTCCTTCAGCACGGCCTGGAGCCTGACACCAGGCTGTGGATGTTCCTGTCAAATCTGATACAACAAGGAGCTGGTTACAGAACGGTGTCGCCTCCTTCAGCACGGCCTGGAGCCTGACACCAGGCTGTGGATGGTCCTGTCAAATCTGATATAACAAGGAGCAGGTTACAGAACAGTGTCACCTCCTTCAGCACGGCCTGGAGCCTGACACCAGGCTGTGGATGTTCCTGTCAAATCTGATACAACAAGGAGCTGGTTACAGAACGGTGTCGCCTCCTTCAGCACGGCCTGGAGCCTGACACCAGGCTGTGGATGGTCCTGTCAAATCTGATACAACAAGGAGCTGGTTACAGAACGGTGTCGCCTCCTTCAGCACGGCCTGGAGCCTGACACCAGGCTGTGGATGGTCCTGTCAAATCTGATATAACACGGAGCTGGTTACAAAACGGTGTCGCCTCCTTCAGCACGGCCTGGAGCCTGACACCAGGCTGTGGATGGTCCTGTCAAATCTGATATAACAAGGAGCAGGTTACAGAACGGTGTCACCTCCTTCAGCACGGCCTGGAGCCTGACACCAGGTTGTGGATGGTCATGTCAAATCTGATATAACAAGGTGCTGGTTACAGAACGGTGTCGCCTCCTTCAGCACGGCCTGGAGCCTGACACCAGGCTGTGGATGGTCCTGTCAAATCTGATATAACAAGGAGCAGGTTACAGAACGGTGTCACCTCCTTCAGCACGGCCTGGAGCCTGACACCAGGCTGTGGATGGTCCTGTCAAATCTGATATAACAAGGAGCTGGTTACAGAACGGTGTCGCCTCCTTTCAGCACGGCCTGGAGCCTGACACCAGGCTGTGGATGGTCCTGTCAAATCTAATACAACAAGGAGCTGGTTACAGAACGGTGTCGCCTCCTTCAGCACGGCCTGAAGCCTGACACCAGGCTGTGGATGGTCCTGTCAAATCTGATATAACAAGGTGCTGGTTACAGAACGGTGTCGCCTCCTTCAGCACGGCCTGGAGCCTGACACCAGGCTGTGGATGGTCCTGTCAAATCTGATATAACAAGGAGCTGGTTACAGAACGGTGTCGCCTCCTTCAGCACGGCCTGGAGCCTGACACCAGGCTGTGGATGGTCCTGTCAAATCTGATATAACAAGGAGATGGTTACCGAACGGTGTCACGTCCTTCAGCACGGCCTGGAGCCTGACACCATGCTGTGGATGGTCCTGTCAAATCTGATATAACAAGGAGCTGGTTACAGAACGGTGTCACCTCCTTCACCACGGCCTGGAGCCTGACACCAGACTGTGGATGGTCCTTTCAAATCTGATGTAACACGGAGCTGATTACAGAACGGTGTCGCCTCCTTCAGCACGGCCTGGAGCCTAACACCAGGCTGTGGATGGTCCTGTCAAATCTGATACAACAAGGAGCTGGTTACAGAACGGTGTCGCCTCCTTCAGCACGGCATGGTGCCTGACAGCAGGCTGTGGATGGTCCTGTCAAATCTGATATAACAAGGTGCTGGTTACAGAACGTTGTCATCTCCTTCAGCACGGCCTGGATCCTGACACCAGGCTGTGGATGGTCCTGTCAAACCTGATATAACAAGGTGCTGGTTACAGAACGGTGTCGCCTCCTTCAGCACGGCCTGGACCCTAACACCAAGCTGTGGATGGTCCTGTCAAATCTGATACAGCAAGGCGCTGGTTACAGAACGGTGTTGCCTCCTTCAGCACGGCCTGGAGCCTGACACCAGGCTGTGGATGGTCCTGTCAAATCTGATACAACAAGGAGCTGGTTACAGAACGGTGTCGCCTCCTTCAGCACGGCCTGGAGCCTGACACCAGGCTGTGGATCATCCTGTCAAATCTGATATAACAAGGAGCTGGTTACAGAACGGTGTCGCCTCCTTCAGCACGGCCTGGAGCCTGACACCAGGCTGTGGATGGTCCTGTCAAATCTGATATAACAAGGAGCTGGTTACAGAACGGTGTGGCCTCCTTCAGCACGGCCCGGAGCCTGACACCAGGCTGTGGATGGTCCTGTGAAATCTGATATAACAAAGAGCTGGTTACAGAACGGTGTCGCCTCCTTCAGCACGGCCTGGAGCCTGACACCAGGCTGTGGATGGTCCTGTCAAATCTGATATAACAAGGAGCTGGTTACAGAACGGTGTCGCCTCCTTCAGCACGGCCTGGAGCCTGACACCAGGCTGTGGATGGTCCTGTCAAATCTGATATAACAAGGTGCTGGTTACAGAACGGTGTCGCCTCTTTCAGCACGGCCTGGAGCCTGACATCACGCTGTGGATGGTCCTGTCAAATCTGATATAACAAGGAGCTGGTTACAGAACGGTGTCGCCTCCTTCAGCACGGGCTGGATCCTGATACCAGGCTGTGGATGGTCCTGTTAAACCTGATATAACAAGGTGCTGGTTACAGAACGATGTCGCCTCCTTCAGCACGGCCTGGAGCCTGACACCAGGCTGTGGATGGTCCTGTCAAATCTGATATAACAAGGTGCTGGTTACAGAACGGAGTCGCCTCCTTCAGCACGGCCTGGAGCCTGACACCAGGCTGTGGATGGGCCTGTCAAATCTGATATAACAAGGAGCTGGTTACAGAACGGTGTCACCTCCTTCAGCACGGCCTGGAGCCTGACACCAGGCTGTGGATGGTCATGTCAAATCTGGTATATCAAGGAGCTGGTTACAGAACGGTGTCGCCTCCTTCAGCACGGCCTGGAGCCTGACACCAGGCTGCGGATGGGCCTGTTAAATCTGATATAACAAGGAGCTGGTTACAGAACGGTGTCACCTCCTTCAGCACGGCCTGGAGCCTGACACCAGGCTGTGGATGGTCCTTTCAAATCTGATACAACAAGGAGCTGGTTACAGAACGGTGTCACCTCCTTCAGCACGGCCTGGAGCCTGACACCAGGCTGTGGATGGTCCTGTCAAATCTGATGTAACAAGGAGCTGGTTACAGAACGGTGTCGCCTCCTTCAGCACGGCCTGGAGCCTGACACCAGGCTGTGGATGGTCCTGTCAAATCTGATGTAACAAGGAGTTGGTTACAGAACGGTGTCGCCTCCTTCAGCACGGCCTGGAGCCTGACGCCAAGCTGTGGATGGTCCTGTCAAATCTGATATACCAAGGAGCTGGTGACAGAACGGTATCACCTCCTTCAGCACGGCCTGGAGCCTGACACCAGGCTGTGGATGGTCCTGTCAAATCTGATATAACACGGAGCTGGTTACAGAACGGTGTCACCTCCTTCAGCACGGCCTGGAGCCTGACACCAGGCTGTGGATGGTCCTGTCAAATCTGATATAACACGGAGCTGGTTACAGAACGATGTTGCCTCCTTCAGCACGGCCTGGAGCCTGACACCAGGCTGTGGATGGTCCTGTCAAAACTGATATAACAAGGAGCTGGTTACAGAACGGTGTCGCCTCCTTCAGCACGGCCTGGAGCCTGACACCAGAATGTGGATGGTCCTGTCAAATCTGATACAAAAAGGAGCTGGTTACAGAACGGTGTCGCCTCCTTCAGCACGGGCTGGAGCCTGATACCAGGCTGTGGATGGTCCTGTCAAACCTGATATAACAAGGTGCTGGTTACAGAATGATGTCGCCTCCTTCAGCACGGCCTGGATCCTGACACCAGGCTGTGGATGGTCCTGTCAAATCTGACATAACAAGGAGCTAGTTACAGAACGGAGTCGCCTCCTTCAGCACGGCCTGGAGCCTGACACCAGGCTGTGGATGGTCCTGTCAAATCGGATATAACAAGGAGCTGGTTACAGAAAGGTGTCACCTCCTTCAGCATGGCCTGGAGCCTGACACCAGGCTGTGGATGGTCATGTCAAATCTGATATATCAAGGAGCTGGTTACAGAACGGTGTCGCCTCCTTCAGCACGGCCTGGAGCCTGACACCAGGCTCTGGATGGTCCTGTCAAATCTGATATAACAAGGAGCTGGTTACAGAACGGTGTCGCCTCCTTCAGCACGGGCTGGAGCCTGATACCAGGCTGTGGATGGTCCTGTCAAACCTGATATAACAAGGTGCTGGTTACAGAACGATGTCGACTCCTTCAGCACGGCCTGGAGCCTGACACCAGGCTGTGGATGGTCCTGTCAAATCTGATATAACAAGGTGCTGGTTACAGAACGGAGTCGCCTCCTTCAGCACGGCCTGGAGCCTGACACCAGTGTGGATGGGCCTGTCAAATCTGATATAACAAGGAGCTGGTTACAGAACTGTATCAGCTCCTTCAGCACGGCCTGGAGCCTGACACCAGGCTGTGGATGGTCATGTCAAATCTGATATATCAAGGAGCTGGTTACAGAACGGTGTCGCCTCCTTCAGCACGGCCTGGAGCCTGACACCAGGCTCTGGATGGTCCTGTCAAATCTGATATAACAAGGAGCTGGTTACAGAACGGTGTCGCCTCCGTCAGCACGGCCTGGAGCCTGACACCAGGCTGTGGATGGTCCTGTCAAATCTGATACAACAAGGTGCTGGTTACAGAACGGTGTCACCTCCTTCAGCACGGCCTGGAGCCTGACACCAGGCTGTGGATGGTCCTGTCAAATCTGATACAACAAGGTGCTGGTTACAGAACGGTGTCGCCTCCTTCAGCACGGCCTGGAGCCTGACACCAGGCTGTGGATGGTCCTGTCAAATCTGATATAACAAGGAGCTGGTTACTGAACGGTGTCGCCTCCTTCAGCACGGCCTGGAGCCTTACACCAGGCTGTGGATGGTCCTGTCAAATCTGATATAACAAGGAGCTGGTTACTGAACGGTGTCGCCTCCTTCAGCACGGCCTGGATCCTGACACCAGGCTGTGGATGGTCCTGTCAAATCTGATATAACAAGGAGCTGGTTACAGAACGGTGTCGACTCCTTCAGCACGGCCTGGAGCCTGACACAAGGCTGTGGATAGTCCTGTCAAATCTGATATAACAAGGTGCTGGTTACAGAACGATGTCGCCTCCTTCAGCACGGCCTGGAGCCTGACACCAGGCTGTGGATGGTCCTGTCAAATCTGATATAACAAGGTGCTGGTTACAGAACGGAGTCGCCTCCTTCAGCACGGCCTGGAGCCTGACACCAGGCTGTGGATGGTCCTGTCAAATCGGATATAACAAGGAGCTGGTTACAGAAAGGTGTCACCTCCTTCAGCATGGCCTGGAGCCTGACACCAGGCTGTGGATGGTCATGTCAAATCTGATATATCAAGGAGCTGGTTACAGAACGGTGTCGCCTCATTCAGCACGGCCTGGAGCCTGACACGAGGCTCTGGATGGTCCTGTCAAATCTGATATAACAAGGAGCTGGTTACAGAACGGTGTCGCCTCCTTCAGCACGGGCTGGAGCCTGATACCAGGCTGTGGATGGTCCTGTCAAACCTGATATAACAAGGTGCTGGTTACAGAACGATGTCGCCTCCTTCAGCACGGCCTGGAGCCTGACACCAGGCTGTGGATGGTCCTGTCAAATCTGATATAACAAGGTGCTGGTTACAGAACGGAGTCGCCTCCTTCAGCACGGCCTGGAGCCTGACACCAGTCTGTGGATGGGCCTGTCAAATCTGATATAACAAGGAGCTGGTTACAGAACTGTATCACCTCCTTCAGCACGGCCTGGAGCCTGACACCAGGCTGTGGATGGTCATGTCAAATCTGATATATCAAGGAGCTGGTTACAGAACGGTGTCGCCTCCTTCAGCACGGCCTGGAGCCTGACACCAGGCTCTGGATGGTCCTGGCAAATCTGATATAACAAGGAGCTGGTTACAGAACGGTGTCGCCTCCGTCAGCACGGCCTGGAGCCTGACACCAGGCTGTGGATGGTCCTGTCAAATCTGATACAACAAGGTGCTGGTTACAGAACGGTGTCACCTCCTTCAGCACGGCCTGGAGCCTGACACCAGGCTGTGGATGGTCCTGTCAAATCTGATACAACAAGGTGCTGGTTACAGAACGGTGTCGCCTCCTTCAGCACGGCCTGGAGCCAGACACCAGGCTGTGGATGGTCCTGTCAAATCTGATATAACAAGGAGCTGGTTACTGAACGGTGTCGCCTCCTTCAGCACGGCCTGGAGCCTTACACCAGGCTGTGGATGGTCCTGTCAAATCTGATATAACAAGGAGCTGGTTACTGAATGGTGTCGCCTCCTTCGGCACGGCCTGGATCCTGACACCAGGCTGTGGATGGTCCTGTCAAATCTGATATAACAAGGAGCTGGTTACAGAACGGTGTCGACTCCTTCAGCACGGCCTGGAGCCTGACACCAGTCTGAGGATGGTCCTGTCAAATCTGATATAACAAGGAGCAGGTTACAGAACGGTGTCGCCTCCTTCAGCACGGCCTGGAGCATGACACCAGGCTGTGGATTGTCCTGTCAAATCTGATATAACAAGGAGCTGGTTACAGAACGGTGTCGCCTCCTTCAGCACGGCCTGGAGCATGACACCAGGCTGTGGATGGTCCTGTCAAATCTGATATAACAAGGAGCTGGTTACAGAACGGTGTCGCCTCCTTCAGCACGGCCTGGAGCCTGACACCAGGCTGTTGGTGGCCCTGTCAAATCTGATTTAACAAGGAGCTGGTTAAAGAACGGTGTCTCCTCCTTCAGCACGGCCTGGAGCCTGACACCAGGCTTTGGATGGTCCTGTCAAATCTGATATAACAAGGTGCTGGTTACAGAACGGTGTCGCCTCCTTCAGCACGGCCTGGACCCTAACACCAGGCTGCGGATGCTCCTGTCAAATCTGATACAACAAGGTGCTGGTTCCAGAACGGTGTCACCTCCTTCAGCACGGCCTGGAGCCTGACACCAGGCTGTGGATGGTCCTGTCAAATCTGATATAACAAGGAGCTGGTTACAGAACGGTTTCGCCTCCTTCAGCACGGCCTGGAGCCTGACACCAGGCTGTGGATGGACCTGTCAAATCTGATATAACAATGAGCTGGTTACAGAACGGTGTCTCCTCCTTCAGCACGGCCTGGAGCCTGACACCAGGCTGTGGATGGTCCTGTCAAATCTGATATAACAAGGAGCTGGTTACTGAACGGTGTCGCCTCCTTCAGCACGGCCTGGAGCCTGACACCAGTCTGTGAATGGTCCTGCCAAATCTGATATAACAAGGAGCTGGTTATAGAACAGTGTCACCTCCTTCAGCACGGCCTGGATCCTGACACCAGGCTGTGGATGGTCCTGTCAAATCTGATATAACAAGGTGCTGGTTACAGAACGGTGTCACCTCCTTCAGCACGGCCTGGAGCCTGACACCAGGCTGTGGATGGTGCTGTCAAATCTGATATAACACGGTGCTGGTTACAGAACGGTGTCGCCTCCTTCAGCACGGCCTGGAGCCTGACACCAGGCTGTGGATGGTCCTGTCAAATCTGATAAAACAAGGAGCTGGTTACAGAACGGTGTCACCTCCTTCAGCACGGCCTGGAGCTTGACACCAGGCTGTGGATGGTCCTGTCAAATCTGATATAACAAGGACCTGGTTACAGAACGGTGTCACCTCCTTCAGCACGGCCTGGAGCCTGACACCAGGCTGTGGATGGTCCTGTCAAATCTGATATAACAAGGAGCTGGTTACAGAACGGTGTCACCTCCTTCAGCACGGCCTGGAGCCTGACACCAGGCTGTGGATGGTCCTGTCAAATCTGATATAACAAGGACCTGGTTACAGAACGGTGTCACCTCCTTCAGCACGGCCTGAAGCCTGACACCAGGCTGTGGATGGTCCTGTCAAATCTGATACAACAAGGAGCTGTTTACAGAACGGTGTCGCCTCCTTCAGCACGGCCTGGAGCCTGACACCAGGCTGTGGATGGTCCTGTCAAATCCGATCCAACAAGGAGCTGGTTACAGAACGGTGTCGCCTCCTTCAGCACGGCCTGGAGCCTGACACCAGGCTGTGGATGGTCTTGTCAAATCTGATATAACTAGGAGCAGGTTACAGAACGGTGTCGCCTCCTTCAGCACGGCCTGGAGCCTGACACCAGGCTGTGGATGGCCCTGTCAAATCTGATATAACACGGTGCTGGTTACAGAACGGTGTCGCCTCCTTCAGCACGGCCTGGAGCCTGACGCCAGGCTGTGGGTGGCCCTGTCAAATCTGATATACCAAGGAGCTGGTTACAGAACGGTGTCTCCTCCTTCAGCACGGCCTGGAGCCTGACACCATGCTGTAGATGGTCCTGTCAAATCTGATATAACAAGGTGCTGGTTACAGAACGGTGTCGCCTCCTTCAGCACGGCCTGGACCCTAACACCAGGCTGTGGATGGTCCTGTGAAATCTGATACAACAAGGTGCTGGTTCCAGAACGGTGTCGCCTCCTTCAGCACGGCCTGGAGCCTGACACCAGGCTGTGGATGGTCCTGTCAAATCTGATACAACAAGGAGCAGGTTACAGAACGGTGTCGCCTCCTTCAGCACGGCCTGGAGCCTGACACCAGGCTGTGGATGGTCCTGTCAAATCTGATATAACAAGGAGCTGGTTACAGAACGGTGTCGCCTCCTTCAGCACGGCCTGGAGCCTGACACCAGGCTGTGGATGGTCCTGTCAAATCTGATATATCAAGGAGCTGGTTACAGAACGGTGTCGCCTCCTTCAGCACGGCCTGGAGCCTGACACCAGGCTGTGGATCATCCTGTCAAATCTGATATAACAAGGAGCTGGTTACAGGACGGTGTCGCCTCCTTCAGCACGGCCTGGAGCCTGACACCAGGCTGTGGATCATCCTGTCAAATCTGATACAACAAGGAGCTGGTTACAGAACGGTGTCGCCTCCTTCAGCAGGCCTGGAGCCTGACACCAGGCTGTGGATGGTCCTGTCAAATCTGATATAACAAGGAGCTGGTTACAGAACGGTGTCGCCTCCTTCAGCACGGCCTGGAGCCTGACACCAGGCTGTGGATCATCCTGTCAAATCTGATATAACAAGGAGCTGGTTACAGAACGGTGTCGCCTCCTTCAGCACGGCCTGGAGCCTGACACCAGGCTGTGGATGGTCCTGTCAAATCTGATATAACAAGGAGCTGGTTACAGAACGGTGTCGCCTCCTTCAGCACGGCCTGGAGCCTGACACCAGGCTGTGGATGGTCCTGTCAAATCTGATATAAAAAGGAGCTGGTTACAGAACGGTGTCGCCTCCTTCAGCACGGCCTGGAGCCTGACACCAGGCTGTGGATGGTCCTGTCAAATCTGATATAACAAGGAGCTGGTTACAGAACGATGTCGCCTCCTTCAGCACGGCCTGGAGCCTGACACCAGGCTGTGGATGGTCCTGTCAAATCTGACATAACAAGGTGCTGGTTACAGAACGGTGTCGCCTCCTTCAGCACGGCCTGGAGCCTGACACCAGGCTGTGGATGGTCCTGTCAAATCTGACATAACAAGGTGCTGGTTACAGAACGGTGTCACCACCTTCAGCACGGCCTGGAGCATGACACCAGGCTGTGGATGGTCCTGTCAAATCTGATATAAAAAGGAGCTGGTTACAGAACGGTGTCGCCTCCTTCCGCACGGCCTGGAGATGACACCAGGCTGTGGCTGGTCCTGTCAAATCTGATATAACAAGGACCTGGTTACAGAACGGTGTCACCTCCTTCAGCACGGCCTGGAGCCTGACACCAGGCTGTGGATGGTCCTGTCAAATCTGATACAACAAGGAGCTGGATACAGAACGGTGTCGCCTCCTTCAGCACGGCCTGCAGCCTGACACCAGGCTGTGGATGGTCCTGTCAAATCTGACACAACAAGGAGCTGGTTACAGAACGGTGTCGCCTCCTTCAGCACGGCCTGGAGCCTGACACCAGTCTGAGGATGGTCCTGTCAAATCTGATATAACAAGGAGCAGGTTACAGAACGGTGTCGCCTCCTTCAGCACGGCCTGGAGCATGACACCAGGCTGTGGATGGTCCTGTCAAATCTGATATAACAAGGAGCTGGTTACAGAACGGTGTCGCCTCCTTCAGCACGGCCTGGAGCATGACACCAGGCTGTGGATGGTCCTGTCAAATCTGATATAACAAGGAGCTGGTTACAGAACGGTGTCGCCTCCTTCAGCACGGCCTGGAGCCTGACACCAGGCTGTGGGTGGCCCTGTCAAATCTGATTTAACAAGGAGCTGGTTAAAGAACGGTGTCTCCTGCTTCAGCACGGCCTGGAGCCTGACACCAGGCTGTGGATGGTCCTGTCAAATCTGATATAACAAGGTGCTGGTTACAGAACGGTGTCGCCTCCTTCAGCACGGCCTGGACCCTAACACCAGGCTGCGGATGCTCCTGTCAAATCTGATACAACAAGGTGCTGGTTCCAGAACGGTGTCACCTCCTTCAGCACGGCCTGGAGCCTGACACCAGGCTGTGGATGGTCCTGTCAAATCTGATATAACAAGGAGCTGGTTACAGAACGGTGTCGCCTCCTTCAGCACGGCCTGGAGCCTGACACCAGGCTGTGGATGGACCTGTCAAATCTGATATAACAAGGAGCTGGTTACAGAACGGTGTCTCCTCCTTCAGCACGGCCTGGAGCCTGACACCAGGCTGTGGATGGTCCTGTCAAATCTGATATAACAAGGAGCTGGTTACTGAACGGTGTCGCCTCCTTCAGCACGGCCTGGAGCCTGACACCAGTCTGTGAATGGTCCTGCCAAATCTGATATAACAAGGAGCTGGTTATAGAACAGTGTCACCTCCTTCAGCACGGCCTGGATCCTGACACCAGGCTGTGGATGGTCCTGTCAAATCTGATATAACAAGGTGCTGGTTACAGAACGGTGTCACCTCCTTCAGCACGGCCTGGAGCCTGACACCAGGCTGTGGATGGTGCTGTCAAATCTGATATAACACGGTGCTGGTTACAGAACGGTGTCGCCTCCTTCAGCACGGCCTGGAGCCTGACACCAGGCTGTGGATGGTCCTGTCAAATCTGATAAAACAAGGAGCTGGTTACAGAACGGTGTCACCTCCTTCAGCACGGCCTGGAGCTTGACACCAGGCTGTGGATGGTCCTGTCAAATCTGATATAACAAGGACCTGGTTACAGAACGGTGTCACCTCCTTCAGCACGGCCTGGAGCCTGACACCAGGCTGTGGATGGTCCTGTCAAATCTGATATAACAAGGAGCTGGTTACAGAACGGTGTCACCTCCTTCAGCACGGCCTGGAGCCTGACACCAGGCTGTGGATGGTCCTGTCAAATCTGATATAACAAGGACCTGGTTACAGAACGGTGTCACCTCCTTCAGCACGGCCTGAAGCCTGACACCAGGCTGTGGATGGTCCTGTCAAATCTGATACAACAAGGAGCTGTTTACAGAACGGTGTCGCCTCCTTCAGCACGGCCTGGAGCCTGACACCAGGCTGTGGATGGTCCTGTCAAATCCGATACAACAAGGAGCTGGTTACAGAACGGTGTCGCCTCCTTCAGCACGGCCTGGAGCCTGACACCAGGCTGTGGATGGTCTTGTCAAATCTGATATAACTAGGAGCAGGTTACAGAACGGTGTCGCCTCCTTCAGCACGGCCTGGAGCCTGACACCAGGCTGTGGATGGTCCTGTCAAAACTGATATAACACGGTGCTGGTTACAGAACGGTGTCGCCTCCTTCAGCCCGGCCTGGAGCCTGACGCCAGGCTGTGGGTGGCCCTGTCAAATCTGATATACCAAGGAGCTGGTTACAGAACGGTGTCTCCTCCTTCAGCACGGCCTGGAGCCTGACACCATGCTGTAGATGGTCCTGTCAAATCTGATATAACAAGGTGCTGGTTACAGAACGGTGTCGCCTCCTTCAGCACGGCCTGGACCATAACACCAGGCTGTGGATGGTCCTGTGAAATCTGATACAACAAGGTGCTGGTTCCAGAACGGTGTCGCCTCCTTCAGCACGGCCTGGAGCCTGACACCAGGCTGTGGATGGTCCTGTCAAATCTGATACAACAAGGAGCTGGTTACAGAACGGTGTCGCCTCCTTCAGCACGGCCTGGAGCCTGACACCAGGCTGTGGATGGTCCTGTCAAATCTGATATAACAAGGACCTGGTTACAGAACGGTGTCACCTCCTTCAGCACGGCCTGGAGCCTGACACCAGGCTGTGGATGGTCCTGTCAAATCTGATATAACAAGGAGCTGGTTACAGAACGGTGTCACCTCCTTCAGCACGGCCTGGAGCCTGACACCAGGCTGTGGATGGTCCTGTCAAATCTGATATAACAAGGACCTGGTTACAGAACGGTGTCACCTCCTTCAGCACGGCCTGAAGCCTGACACCAGGCTGTGGATGGTCCTGTCAAATCTGATACAACAAGGAGCTGTTTACAGAACGGTGTCGCCTCCTTCAGCACGGCCTGGAGCCTGACACCAGGCTGTGGATGGTCCTGTCAAATCCGATACAACAAGGAGCTGGTTACAGAACGGTGTCGCCTCCTTCAGCACGGCCTGGAGCCTGACACCAGGCTGTGGATGGTCTTGTCAAATCTGATATAACTAGGAGCAGGTTACAGAACGGTGTCGCCTCCTTCAGCACGGCCTGGAGCCTGACACCAGGCTGTGGATGGTCCTGTCAAAACTGATATAACACGGTGCTGGTTACAGAACGGTGTCGCCTCCTTCAGCCCGGCCTGGAGCCTGACGCCAGGCTGTGGGTGGCCCTGTCAAATCTGATATACCAAGGAGCTGGTTACAGAACGGTGTCTCCTCCTTCAGCACGGCCTGGAGCCTGACACCATGCTGTAGATGGTCCTGTCAAATCTGATATAACAAGGTGCTGGTTACAGAACGGTGTCGCCTCCTTCAGCACGGCCTGGACCATAACACCAGGCTGTGGATGGTCCTGTGAAATCTGATACAACAAGGTGCTGGTTCCAGAACGGTGTCGCCTCCTTCAGCACGGCCTGGAGCCTGACACCAGGCTGTGGATGGTCCTGTCAAATCTGATACAACAAGGAGCTGGTTACAGAACGGTGTCGCCTCCTTCAGCACGGCCTGGAGCCTGACACCAGGCTGTGGATGGTCCTGTCAAATCTGATATAACAAGGAGCTGGTTACAGAACGGTGTCGCCTCCTTCAGCACGGCCTGGAGCCTGACACCAGGCTGTGGATGGTCCTGTCAAATCTGATATAACAAGGAGCTGGTTACAGAACGGTGTCGCCTCCTTCAGCACGGCCTGGAGCCTGACACCAGTCTGTGGATCATCCTGTCAAATCTGATATAACAAGGAGCTGGTTACAGAACGGTGTCGCCTCCTTCAGCACGGCCTGGAGCCTGACACCAGGCTGTGGATCATCCTGTCAAATCTGATACAACAAGGAGCTGGTTACAGAACGGTGTCGCCTCCTTCAGCAGGCCTGGAGCCTGACACCAGGCTGTGGATGGTCCTGTCAAATCTGATATAACAAGGAGCTGGTTACAGAACGGTGTCGCCTCCTTCAGCACGGCCTGGAGCCTGACACCAGGCTGTGGATCATCCTGTCAAATCTGATATAACAAGGAGCTGGTTACAGAACGGTGTCGCCTCCTTCAGCACGGCCTGGAGCCTGACACCAGGCTGTGGATGGTCCTGTCAAATCTGATATAACAAGGAGCTGGTTACAGAACGGTTTCGCCTCCTTCAGCACGGCCTGGAGCCTGACACCAGGCTGTGGATGGTCCTGTCAAATCTGATATAAAAAGGAGCTGGTTACAGAACGGTGTCGCCTCCTTCAGCACGGCCTGGAGCCTGACACCAGGCTGTGGATGGTCCTGTCAAATCTGATATAACAAGGAGCTGGTTACAGAACGATGTCGCCTCCTTCAGCACGGCCTGGAGCCTGACACCAGGCTGTGGATGGTCCTGTCAAATCTGACATAACAAGGTGCTGGTTACAGGACGGTGTCGCCTCCTTCAGCACGGCCTGGAGCCTGACACCAGGCTGTGGATGGTCCTGTCTAATCTGATACAACAAGGAGCTGGTTCCAGAACGGTGTCGCCTCCTTCAGCACGGCATGGAGCCTGACACCAGTCTGTGAATGGTCCTGCCAAATCTGATATAACAAGGTGCTGGTTACAGAACGGTGTCGCCTCCTTCAGCACGGCCTGGAGCCTGACACCAGGCTGTGGATGGTCCTGTCAAATCTGATACAACAAGGAGCTGGTTACAGAACGGTGTCACCTCCTTCAGCACGGCCTGGAGCCTGACACCAGGCTGTGGATGGTCCTGTCAAATCTGATATAACAAGGACCTGGTTACAGAACGGTGTCACCTCCTTCAGCACGGCCTGGAGCCTGACACCAGGCTGTGGATGGTCCTGTCAAATCTGATACAAGGAGCTGGTTACAGAACGGTGTCACCTCCTTCAGCACGGCCTGGAGCCTGACACCAGGCTGTGGATGGTCCTGTCAAATCTGATACAACAAGGAGCTGTTTACAGAACGGTGTCGCCTCCTTCAGCACGGCCTGGAGCCTGACACCAGGCTGTGGATGGTCCTGTCAAATCCGATACAACAAGGAGCTGGTTACAGAACGGTGTCGCCTCCTTCAGCACGGCCTGGAGCCTGACACCAGTCTGTGGATGGTCCTGTCAAATCTGATATAACTAGGAGCAGGTTACAGAACGGTGTCGCCTCCTTCAGCACGGCCTGGAGCCTGAAACCAAGCTGTGGATGGTCCTGTCAAATCTGATATAACACGGTGCTGGTTACAGAACGATGTCGCCTCCTTCAGCACGGCCTGGAGCCTGACACCAGGCTGTGGATGGTCCTGTCAAATCTGATACAACAAGGAGCTGGTTACAGAACGGTGTCTCCTCCTTCAGCACGGCCTGGAGCCTGACACCATGCTGTAGATGGTCCTGTCAAATCTGATATAACAAGGTGCTGATTACAGAACGGTGTCGCCTCCTTCAGCACGGCCTGGACCCTAACACCAGGCTGTGGATGGTCCTGTGAAATCTGATACAACAAGGTGCTGGTTCCAGAACGGTGTCGCCTCCTTCAGCACGGCCTGGAGCCTGACACCAGGCTGTGGATGGTCCTGTCAAATCTGATATAACAAGGAGCTGGTTACAGAACGGTGTCGCCTCCTTCAGCACGGCCTGGAGCCTGACACCAGGCTGTGGATGGTCCTGTCAAATCTGATATAACAAGGAGCTGGTTACAGAACGGTGTCGCCTCCTTCAGCACGGCCTGGAGCCTAACACCAGGCTGTGGATCATCCTGTCAAATCTGATATAACAAGGAGCTGGTTACAGAACGGTGTCGCCTCCTTCAGCACGGCCTGGAGCCTGACACCAGGCTGTGGATCATCCTGTCAAATCTGATACAACAAGGAGCTGGTTACAGAACGGTGTCGCCTCCTTCAGCAGGCCTGGAGCGTGACACCAGGCTGTGGATGGTCCTGTCAAATCTGATATAACAAGGAGCTGGTTACAGAACGGTGTCGCCTCCTTCAGCACGGCCTGGAGCCTGACACCAGGCTGTGGATCATCCTGTCAAATCTGATATAACAAGGAGCTGGTTACAGAACGGTGTCACCTCCTTCAGTACGGCCTGGAGCCTGACCCCAGGCTGTGGATGGTCCTGTCAAATCTGATATAAAAAGGAGCTGGTTACAGAACGGTGTCGCCTCCTTCAGCACGGCCTGGAGCCTGACACCAGGCTGTGGATGGTCCTGTCAAATCTGATATAACAAGGTGCTGGTTACAGAACGATGTCGCCTCCTTCAGCACGGCCTGGAGCCTGACACCAGGCTGTGGATGCTCCTGTCAAATCTGACATAACAAGGTGCTGGTTACAGAACGGTGTCGCCTCCTTCAGCACGGCCTGGAGCCTGACACCAGGCTGTGGATGGTCCTGTCAAATCTGACATAACAAGTTGCTGGTTACAGAACGGTGTCACCACCTTCAGCACGGTCTGGAGCCTGACACCAGGCTGTGGATGGTCCTGTCAAATCTGATATAACAAGGAGCTGGTTACAGAACGGTGTCACCTCCTTCAGCATGGCCTGGAGCCTGACACCAGGCTGTGGATGGTCCTGTCAAATCTGATATAACAAGGAGCTGGTTACAGAACGGTGTCACCTCCTTCAGCACGGCCTGGAGCCTGACACCAGGCTGTGGATGGTTCTGTCAAATCTGATATAACAAGGAGCTGGTTACTGAACGGTGTCGCCTCCTTCAGCACGTCCTGGAGCCTGACACCAGGCTGTGGATGGTCCTTTCAAATCTGATATAACAAGGAGCTGGTTACAGAACAGAGTCACCTCCTTCAGCACGGCCTGGAGCCTGACACCAGGCTCTGGATGGTCCTGTCAAATATGATATAACAAGGAGCTGGTTACTGAACGGTGTCGCCTCCTTCAGCACGGCCTGGAGCCTGACACCAGGCTGTGGATGGTCCCGTCAAATCTGATATAACAAGGAGCTGGTTCAGAACGGTGTCACCTCCGTCAGCACGGCCTGGAGCCTGACACCAGGCTGTGGATGGTCCTGTCAAATCTGATACAACAAGGAGCTGGTTACAGAACGGTGTCGCCTCCTTCAGCACGGCCTGGAGCCTGACACCAGGCTGTGGATGGTCCTGTCAAATCTGATACAACAAGGAGCTGGTTACAGAACGGTGTCACCTCCTTCAACACGGCCTGGAGCATGACACCAGGCTGTGGATGGTCCTGTCAAATCTGATATAACAAGTAGCTGGTTACAGAACGGTGTCGCCTCCTTCAGCACGGCCTGGAGCCTGACACCAGGCTGTGGATGGTCCCGTCAAATCTGATATAACAAGGACCTGGTTACAGAACGGTGTCACCTCCTTCAGCACGGCTTGGAGCCTGACACCAGGCTGTGGATGGTCCTGTCAAATCTGATACAACAAGGAGCTGGTTACAGAACGGTGTCGCCTCCTTCAGCACGGCCTGGAGCCTGACACCAGGCTGTGGATGGTCCTGTCAAATCTGATACAACAAGGAGCTGGTTACAGAACGGTGTCGCCTCCTTCAGCACGGCCTGGAGCCTGACACCAGTCTGTGGACGGTCCTGTCAAATCTGATATAACTAGGAGCAGGTTACAGAACGGTGTCGCCTCCTTCAGCAAGGCCTGGAGCCTGACACCAGGCTGTGGATGATCCTCTCAAATCTGATATAACACGGTGCTGGTTACAGAACGGTGTCACGTCCTTCAGCACGGCCTGGAGCCTGAAACCAGGCTGTGGATGGTCCTGTCAAATCTGATATAACAAGGAGCTGGTTACAGAACGGTGTCGCCTCCTTCAGCACGGCCTGGAGCCTGACACCAGGCTGTGGATGGTCCTGTCAAATCTGATATAACAAGGAGCTGGTTACAGAACGGTGTCACCTCCTTCAGCACGGCCTGGAGCCTGACTCCAGGCTGTGGATGGTCCTGTCAAATCTGAGATAACAAGGAGCTGTTTACAGAACAGTGTCACCTCCTTCAGCACGGCCTGGAGCCTGACACCAGGCTGTGGATGGTCCTGTCAAATCTGATACAACAAGGAGCTGGTTACAGAACGGTGTCACCTCCTTCAGCACGGCCTGGAGCCTGACACCAGGCTGTGGATGGTCCTGTCAAATCTGATATAACAAGCTGCTGGTTACAGAACGGTGTCGCCTCCTTCAGCACGGCCTGGAGCCTGAGACCAGGCTGTGGATGGTCCTGTCAAATCCGATATAACAAGGTGCTGGTTACAGAACGGTGTCGCCTCCTTCAGCACGGCCTGGAGCCTGAGACCAGGCTGTGGATGGTCCTGTCAAATCTGATACAACAAGGAGCTGGTTACAGAACGGTGTCGCCTCCTTCAGCACGGCCTGGAGCCTGACACCAGGCTGTGGATGGTCCTGTCAAATCTGATACAACAAGGTGCTGGTTACAGAACGGTGTCGCCTCCTTCAGCACGGCCTGGAGCCTGACAGCAGGCTGTGGATGGTCCTGTCAAATCTGATATAACAAGGAGCTGGTTACAGAACGGTGTCGCCTCCTTCAGCACGGCCTGGAGCCTGACACCAGGCTGTGGATTGTCCTGTCAAATCGGATATAACAAGGAGCTGGTTACAGAACGGTGTCGCCTCCTTCAGCACGGCCTGGAGCCTGACTCCAGGCTGTGGATGGTCCTGTCAAATCTGATATAACAAGGAGCTGGTTACAGAACGGTGTCGCCTTCTTCAGCACGGCCTGGAGCCTGACACCAGGCTGTGGATGGTCCTGTCAAATCTGATACAACAAGGAGCTGGTTACAGAACGGTGTCGCCCACTTCAGCACGGCCTGGAGCCTGACACCAGTCTGTGGATGGTTCTGTCAAATCTGATATAACAAGGAGCTGGTTACAGAACGGTGTCGCCTCTTTCAGCACTGCCTGGAGCCTGACACCAGGCTGTGGATGGTCCTGTCAAATCTGATATAACAAGGAGCTGGTTACAGAACGGTATCACCTCCTTCAGCACGGCCTGGAGCCTGACACCAGGCTGTGGATGGTCCTGTCAAATCTGATATAACAAGGAGCTGGTTACAGAACGGTGTCGCCTCCTTCAGCACGGCCTGGAGCCTGACACCAGGCTGTGGATGGTCCTGTCAAATCTGCTACAACAAAGAGCTGGTTACAGAATGGTGTCGCCTCCTTCAGCGCGGCCTGGAGCCTGACACCAGGCTGTGGATGGTCCTGTCAAATCTGATACAACAAGGAGCTGGTTACAGAACGGTGTCGCCCCGTTCAGTACGGCCTAGAGCCTGACACCAGGCTGTGGATGGTCCTGTCAAATCTGATATAACAAGGAGCTGGTTACAGAACGGAGTCGCCTCCTTCAGCACGGCCTGGAGCCTGACACCAGGCTGTGGATGGTCCTGTCAAATCTGATACAACAAGGAGCTGGTTACAGAACGGTGTCACCTCCTTCAGCACGGCCTGGAGCCTGACACCAGGCTGTGGATGGTCCTGTCAAATCTGATATAACAAGGAGCTGGTTACAGAACGGTGTCACCTCATTCAGCACGGCCTGGAGCCTGACACCAGGCTCTGGATGGTCCTGTCAAATCTGATATAACAAGGTGCTGGTTACAGAACGGTGTCGCCTCCTTCAGCACGGCCTGGAGCCTGACAGCAGGCTGTGGATGGTCCTGTCAAATCTGACATAACAAGGTCCTGGTTACAGAACGGTGTCGCCTCCTTCAGCACGGCCTGGAGCCTGACACCAGGCTGTGGATGGTCCTGTCAAATCTGATACAACAAGGAGCTGGTTACAGAACGGTGTCGCCTCCTTCAGCACGGCCTGGAGCCTTACACCAGGCTGTGGATGGTCCTGTCAAATCTGATATAACAAGGAGCTGGTTACAGAACGGTGTCGCCTCCTTCAGCACGGCCTGGAGCCTGACACCAGGCTGTGGATGGTCCTGTCAAATCTGATATAACAAGGTGCTGGTTACAGAACGGTGTCGCCTCCTTCAGCACGTCCTGGAGCCTGACACCAGGCTGTGGATGGTCCTGTCAAATCTGATACAACAAGGTGCTGGTTCCAGAACGGTGTCTCCTCCTTCAGCACGGCGTGGAGCCTGACACCAGGCTGTATATGGTCCTGTCAAATCTGATATAACAAGGTGCTGATTACAGAACGGTGTCACCTCCTTCAGCACGGCCTGGAGCCTGACACCAGGCTGTAGATGGTCCTGTCAAATCTGATATAACAAGGTGCTGATTACAGATCGGTGTCACCTCCTTCAGCACGGCCTGGAGCCTGACACCAGGCTGTGGATGGTCCTGTCAAATCTGAGATAACAAGGAGCTGGTTACAGAACGGTATCGCCTCCTTCAGCACGGCCTGGACCCTAACACCAGGCTGTGGATGGTCCTGTCAAATCTGATACAACAAGGTGCTGGTTCCAGAACGGTGTCACGTCCTTCAGCACGGCCTGGAGCCTGACACCAGGCTGTGGATGGTCCTGTCAAATCTGATATAACAAGGAGCTGGTTACAGAACGGTGTCGCCTCCTTCAGCACGGCCTGGAGCCTGACACCAGGCTGTGGATCATCCTGTCAAATCTGATATATCAAGGAGCTGGTTACAGAACGGTGTCGCCTCCTTCAGCACGGCCTGGAGCCTGAAACCAGGCTGTGGATGGTCCTGTCAAATCTGATATAACAAGGAGCTGGTTACAGAACGGTGTCAACTCCTTCAGCACGGCCTGGAGCCTGACACCAGGCTGTGGATGGTCCTGTCAAATCTGATACAACAAGGAGCTGGTTACAGAACGGTGTCACCTCCTTCAGCACGGCCTGGAGCCTGACACCAGGCTGTGGATGGTCCTGTCAAATCTGATATAACAAGCTGCTGGTTACAGAACGGTGTCGCCTCCTTCAGCACGGCCTGGAGCCTGAGACCAGGCTGTGGATGGTCCTGTCAAATCCGATATAACAAGGTGCTGGTTACAGAACGGTGTCGCCTCCTTCAGCACGGCCTGGAGCCTGAGACCAGGCTGTGGATGGTCCTGTCAAATCTGATACAACAAGGAGCTGGTTACAGAACGGTGTCGCCTCCTTCAGCACGGCCTGGAGCCTGACACCAGGCTGTGGATGGTCCTGTCAAATCTGATACAACAAGGTGCTGGTTACAGAACCGTGTCGCCTCCTTCAGCACGGCCTGGAGCCTGACAGCAGGCTGTGGATGGTCCTGTCAAATCTGATATAACAAGGAGCTGGTTACAGAACGGTGTCGCCTCCTTCAGCACGGCCTGGAGCCTGACACCAGGCTGTGGATGGTCCTGTCAAATCTGATATAACAAGGAGCTGGTTACAGAACGGTGTCGCCTCCTTCAGCACGGCCTGGAGCCTGACTCCAGGCTGTGGATGGTCCTGTCTAATCTGATATAACAAGGAGCTGGTTACAGAACGGTGTCGCCTCCTTCAGCACGGCCTGGAGCCTGACACCAGGCTGTGGATGGTCCTGTCAAATCTGATACAACAAGGAGCTGGTTACAGAACGGTGTCGCCCCCTTCAGCACGGCCTGGAGCCTGACACCAGTCTGTGGATGGTTCTGTCAAATCTGATATAACAAGGAGCTGGTTACAGAACGGTGTCGCCTCTTTCAGCACGGCCTGGAGCCTGACACCAGGCTGTGGATGGTCCTGTCAAATCTGATATAACAAGGAGCTGGTTACAGAACGGTATCACCTCCTTCAGCACGGCCTGGAGCCTGACACCAGGCTGTGGATGGTCCTGTCAAATCTGATATAACAAGGAGCTGGTTACAGAACGGTGTCGCCTCCTTCAGCACGGC
Organism: Scyliorhinus torazame; assembly: GCF_047496885.1. Lineage (NCBI taxonomy): Eukaryota > Metazoa > Chordata > Chondrichthyes > Carcharhiniformes > Scyliorhinidae > Scyliorhinus > Scyliorhinus torazame. The sequence continues at coordinate 74,188,538 of NC_092729.1, read as the reverse complement.
CTGGAGCCTGACACCAGGCTGTGGATGGTCCTGTCAAATCTGCTACAACAAGGAGCTGGTTACAGAATGGTGTCGCCTCCTTCAGCGCGGCCTGGAGCCTGACACCAGGCTGTGGATGGTCCTGTCAAATCTGATACAACAAGGAGCTGGTTGCAGAACGGTGTCGCCCCCTTCAGCACGGCCTAGAGCCTGACACCAGGCTGTGGATGGTCCTGTCAAATCTGATATAACAAGGAGCTGGTTACAGAACGGAGTCGCCTCCTTCAGCACGGCCTGGAGCCTGACACCAGGCTGTGGATGGTCCTGTCAAATCTGATACAACAAGGAGCTGGTTACAGAACGGTGTCACCTCCTTCAGCACGGCCTGGAGCCTGACACCAGGCTGTGGATGGTCCTGTCAAATCTGATATAACAAGGAGCTGGTTACAGAACGGTGTCACCTCCTTCAGCACGGCCTGGAGCCTGACACCAGGCTCTGGATGGTCCTGTCAAATCTGATATAACAAGGTGCTGGTTACAGAACGGTGTCGCCTCCTTCAGCACGGCCTGGAGCCTGACAGCAGGCTGTGGATGGTCCTGTCAAATCTGACATAACAAGGTCCTGGTTACAGAACGGTGTCGCCTCCTTCAGCACGGCCTGGAGCCTGACACCAGGCTGTGGATGGTCCTGTCAAATCTGATACAACAAGGAGCTGGTTACAGAACGGTGTCGCCTCCTTCAGCACGGCCTGGAGCCTTACACCAGGCTGTGGATGGTCCTGTCAAATCTGATATAACAAGGAGCTGGTTACAGAACGGTGTCGCCTCCTTCAGCACGGCCTGGAGCCTGACACCAGGCTGTGGATGGTCCTGTCAAATCTGATATAACAAGGTGCTGGTTACAGAACGGTATCACCTCCTTCAGCACGGCCTGGAGCCTGACACCAGGCTGTGGATGGTCCTGTCAAATCTGATATAACAAGGAGCTGGTTACAGAACGGTGTCGCATCCTTCAGCACGGCCTGGAGCCTGACACCAGGCTGTGGATGGTCCTGTCAAATCTGCTACAACAAGGAGCTGGTTACAGAATGGTGTCGCCTCCTTCAGCGCGGCCTGGAGCCTGACACCAGGCTGTGGATGGTCCTGTCAAATCTGATACAACAAGGAGCTGGTTACAGAACGGTGTCGCCCCCTTCAGCACGGCCTGGAGCCTGACACCAGGCTGTGGATGGTCCTGTCAAATCTGATATAACAAGGAGCTGGTTACAGAACGGTGTCACCTCCTTCAGCACGGCCTAGAGCCTGACACCAGGCTGTGGATGGTCCTGTCAAATCTGATATAACAAGGAGCTGGTTACAGAACGGAGTCGCCTCCTTCAGCACGGCCTGGAGCCTGACACCAGGCTGTGGATGGTCCTGTCAAATCTGACATAACAAGGTCCTGGTTACAGGACGGTGTCGCCTCCTTCAGCACGGCCTGGAGCCTTACACCAGGCTGTGGATGGTCCTGTCAAATCTGATATAACAAGGAGCTGGTTACAGAACGGTGTCGCCTCCTTCAGCACGGCCTGGAGCCTGACACCAGGCTGTGGATGGTCCTGTCAAATCTGATATAACAAGGTGCTGGTTACAGAACGATGTCGCATCCTTCAGCACGGCCTGGAGCCTGACACCAGGCTGTGGATGGTCCTGTCAAATCTGATATAACAAGGAGCTGGTTACAGAACGGTGTCGCCTCCTTCAGCACGGCCTGGAGCCTGACACCAGGCTGTGGATGGTCCTGTCAAATCTGATATAACAAGGACCTGGTTACAGAACGGTGTCACCTCCTTCAGCACGGCATGGAGGCTTACACCAGGCTGTGGCTGGTCCTGTCAAATCTGATACAACAAGGAGCTGGTTACAGAACGGTGTCGCCTCCTTCAGCACGGCCTGGAGCCTGACACCAGGCTGTGGATGGTCCTGTCAAATCTGATACAACAAGGAGCTGGTTACAGAACGGTGTCGCCTCCTTCAGCACGGCCTGGAGCCTGACACCAGGCTGTGGATGGTCCTGTCAAATCTGATATAACAAGGAGCTGGTTACAGAACGGTGTCACCTCCTTCAGCACGGCCTAGAGCCTGACACCAGGCTGTGGATGGTCCTGTCAAATCTGATATAACAAGGTGCTGGTTACAGAACGGTGTCACCTCCTTCAGCACGGCCTGGAGCCTGACACCAGGTTGTGGATGGTCCTGTTCAATCTGATATAACAAGGAGCTGGTTACAGAACGGTGTCGCCTCCTTCAGCACGGCCTGGAGCCTGACACCAGGCTGTGGATGGTCCTGTCAAATCTGATATAACAAGGAGCTGGTTACAGAACGGTGTCGCCTCCTTCAGCACGGCCTGGAGCCTGACACCAGGCTGTGGATGGTCCTGTCAAATCTGATATAACAAGGAGCTGGTTACAGAACGGTGTCGCCTCCTTCAGCACGGACTGGAGCCTGACACCAGGCTGTGGATGGTCCTGTCAAATCTGATACAACAAGGAGCTGCTTTCCGAACGGTGTCACCTCCTTCAGCACGGCCTGGAGCCTGACACCAGACTGTGGATGGTCCTGTCGAATCTGATACAACAAGGAGCTGGTTACAGAACGGTGTCGCATCCTTCAGCATGGCCTGGAGCCTGACACCAGGCTGTGGATGTTCCTGTCAAACCTGATATAACAAGGAGCTGGTTACAGAACGGTGTCACCTCCTTCAGCACGGCCTGAGTCTGACACCAGGCTGTGGATGGTCCTGTCAAATCCGATATAACAAGGAGATGGTTAAAGAATGGTGTCATCTCCTTCAGCACGGCCAGGAGCCTGACACCAGGCTGTGGATGGTCCTGTCAAATCTGATAGAACAAGGAGCTGATTACAGAACGGTGTCACCTCCTTCAGCACGGCCTGGAGCCTGACACCAGGCTGTGGATGGTCCTGTCAAATCTGATACAACAAGGTGCTGGTTACAGAACGGTGTCGCCTCCTTCAGCACGGCCTGGAGCCTGACACCAGTCTGTGGATGGTCCTGTCAAATCTGATATAACAAGGAGCTGGTTACAGAACGGTGTCGCCTCCTTCAGCACGGCCTGGAGCCTGACACCAGGCTGTGGATGGTCCTGTCAAATCTGATATAACAAGGAGCTGCTTACAGAACGGTGTCGCCTCCTTCAGCACGGCCTGGAGCCTGACACCAGGCTGTGGATGGTCCTGTCAAATCTGATATAACAAGGAGCTGGTTACAGAACGGTGTGGCCTCCTTCAGCACGGCCTGGAGCCTGACACCAGGCTGTGGATGGTCCTGTAAATCTAATATAACAAGGTGCTGGTTACAGAATGGTGTCGCCTCCTTCAGCACGGCCTGGAGCCTGACACCAGGTTGTGGATGGTCCTGTCAAATCTGATACAACAAGGAGCTGGTTACAGAATGGTGTCGCCTCCTTCAGCACGGCCTGGAGCCTGACACCAGGCTGTGGATGATCCTGTCAAATCTAATATAACAAGGAGCTGGTTACAGAACGGTGTCGACTCCTTCAGCACGGCCTGGAGCCTGACACCAGGCTGTGGATGTTCCTGTCAAATCTGATACAACAAGGAGCTGGTTACAGAACGGTGTCGCCTCCTTCAGCACGGCCTGGAGCCTGACACCAGGCTGTGGATGTTCCTGTCAAATCTGATACAACAAGGAGCTGGTTACAGAACGGTGTCGCCTCCTTCAGCACGGCCTGGAGCCTGACACCAGGCTGTGGATGGTCCTGTCAAACCTGATATAACAAGGAGCTGGTTACAGAACGGTGTCGCCTCCTTCAGCGCGGTCTGGAGCCTGACACCAGTCTGTGGATGGTCCTGTCAAATCTGATATAACACGGAGCTGGTTACAAAACGGTGTCGCCTCCTTCAGCACGGCCTGGAGCCTGACACCAGGCTGTGGATGGTCCTGTCAAATCTGATATAACACGGAGCTGGTTACAAAACGGTGTCGCCTCCTTCAGCACGGCCTGGAGCCTGACACCAGGTTGTGGATGGTCATGTCAAATCTGATATAACAAGGTGCTGGTTACAGAACGGTGTCGCCTCCTTCAGCACGGCCTGGAGCCTGACACCAGGCTGTGGTTGGTCCTGTCAAATCTGATATAACAAGGAGCAGGTTACAGAACGGTGTCACCTCCTTCAGCACGGCCTGGAGCCTGACACCAGGCTGTGGATGGTCCTGTCAAATCTGATATAACAAAGTGCTGGTTACAGAACGGTGTCGCCTCCTTCAGCACGGCCTGGACCCTAACACCAGGCTGTGGATGGTCCTGTCAAATCTGATACAACAAGGCGCTGGTTACAGAACGGTGTCGCCTCCTTCAGCACGGCCTGGAGCCTGACACCAGGCTGTGGATGGTCCTGTCAAATCTAATACAACAAGGAGCTGGTTACAGAACGGTGTCGCCTCCTTCAGCACGGCCTGGAGCCTGACACCAGGCTGTGGATGGTCCTGTCAAATCTGATATAACAAGGAGCTGGTTACAGAACGGTGTCGCCTCCTTCAGCACGGCCTGGAGCCTGACACCAGGCTGTGGATGGTCCTGTCAAATCTGATATAACAAGGTGCTGGTTACAGAACGGTGTCGCCTCCTTCAGCACGGCCTGGAGCCTGACACCAGGCTGTGGATGGTCCTGTCAAATCTGATATAACAAGGAGATGGTTACAGAACGGTGTCACCTCCTTCAGCACGGCCTGGAGCCTGACACCATGCTGTGGATGGTCCTGTCAAATCTGATATAACAAGGAGCTGGTTACAGAACGGTGTCGCCTCCTTCAGCACGGCCTGGAGCCTGACACCAGGCTTTGGATTGTCCTGTCAAATCTGATATAACAAGGAGCTGGTTACAGAACGGTGTCGCCTCCTTCAGCACGGCCTGGAGCCTGACACCAGGCTGTGGATGGTCCAGTCAAATCTGATATAACACGGACCTGGTTACAGAACGGTGTCACCTCCTTCAGCACCGCCTGGAGCCTGACACCAGACTGTGGATGGTCCAGTCAAATCTGATACAACAAGGAGCTGGTTACAGAACGGTGTCACCTCCTTCAGCACGGCCTGGAGCCTGACACCAGGCTGTGGATGGTCCTGTCAAACCTGATATAACAAGGAGCTGGTTACAGAACGGTGTCGCCTCCTTCAGCACGGCCTGGAGCCTGACACCAGACTGTGGATGGTCCTTTCAAATCTGATGTAACACGGAGCTGATTACAGAACGGTGTCGCCTCCTTCAGCACGGCATGGAGCCTGACACCAGGCTGTGGATGGTCCTGTCAAATCTGATATAACAAGGTGCTGGTTACAGAACGTTGTCATCTCCTTCAGCACGGCCTGGAGCCTGACACCAGGCTGTGGATGGTCCTGTCAAACCTGATATAACAAGGAGCTGGTTACAGAACGGTGTCGCCTCCTTCAGCACGGCCTGGAGCCTGACACCAGGCTGTGGATGGTCCTGTCAAATCTGATATAACAAGGAGCTGGTTACAGAACGGTGTCGCCTCCTTCAGCACGGCCCGGAGCCTGACACCAGGCTGTGGATGGTCCTGTCAAATCTGATATAACAAAGAGCTGGTTACAGAACGGTGTCGCCTCCTTCAGCACGGCCTGGAGCCTGACACCAGGCTGTGGATGGTCCTGTCAAATCTGATACAACAAGGAGCTGGTTACAGAACGGTGTCGCCTCCTTCAGCACGGCCTGGAGCCTGACACCAGGCTGTGGATGGTCCTGTCAAATCTGATATAACAAGGTGCTGGTTACAGAACGGTGTCGCCTCCTTCAGCACGGCCTGGAGCCTGACACCACGCTGTGGATGGTCCTGTCAAATCTGATATAACAAGGAGCTGGTTACAGAACGGTGTCGCCTCCTTCAGCACGGGCTGGAGCCTGATACCAGGCTGTGGATGGTCCTGTCAAACCTGATATAACAAGGTGCTGGTTACAGAACGATGTCGCCTCCTTCAGCACGGCCTGGAGCCTGACACCAGTCTGTGGATGGTCCTGTCAAATCTGATATAACAAGGTGCTGGTTACAGAACGGAGTCGCCTCCTTCAGCACGGCCTGGAGCCTGACACCAGGCTGTGGATGGGCCTGTCAAATCTGATATAACAAGGAGCTGGTTACAGAACGGTGTCGCCTCCTTCAGCACGGCCTGGAGCCTGTCACCAGGCTGTGGATGGTCATGTCAAATCTGGTATATCAAGGCGCTGGTTACAGAACGGTGTCGCCTCCTTCAGCACGGCCTGGAGCCTGACACCAGGCTGTGGATGTTCCTGTCAAATCTGATATAACAAGGTGCTGGTTACAGAACGATGTCGCCTCCTTCAGCACGGCCTGGAGCCTGACACCAGGCTGTGGATGGTCCTGTCAAATCTGATATAACAAGGTGCTGGTTACAGAACGGAGTCGCCTCCTTCAGCACGGCCTGGAGCCTGACACCAGGCTGCGGATGGGCCTGTCAAATCTGATATAACAAGGAGCTGGTTACAGAACGGTGTCACCTCCTTCAGCACGGCCTGGAGCCTGACACCAGGCTGTGGATGGTCCTTTCAAATCTGATACAACAAGGAGCTGATTACAGAACGGTGTCACCTCCTTCAGCACGGCCTGGAGCCTGACACCAGGCTGTGGATGGTCCTGTCAAATCTGATGTAACAAGGAGCTGGTTACAGAACGGTGTCGCCTCCTTCAGCACGGCCTGGAGCCTGACGCCAGGCTGTGGATGGTCCTGTCAAATCTGATATACCAAGGAGCTGGTGACAGAACGGTATCACCTCCTTCAGCACGGCCTGGAGCCTGACACCAGGCTGTGGATGGTCCTGTCAAAACTGATATAACAAGGAGCTGGTTACAGAACGGTGTCGCCTCCTTCAGCACGGCCTGGAGCCTGACACCAGACTGTGGATGGTCCTGTCAAATCTGATATAACAAGGAGCTGGTTACAGAACGGTGTCGCCTCCTTCAGCACGGCCTGGAGCCTGACACCAGGCTGTGGGTGGTCCTGTCAAATCTGATACAAAAAGCAGCTGGTTACAGAACGGTGTCACCTCCTTCAGCACGTCCTGGAGCCTGACACCAGGCTGTGGATGGTCCTGTCAAATCTGATATAACAAGGAGCTGGTTACAGAACGCTGTCGCCTCCTTCAGCACGGCCTGGAGCCTGACACCAGGCTGTGGATGGTCCTGTCAAATCTGATATAACAAGGTGCTGGTTACAGAACGATGTCGCCTCCTTCAGCATGGCCTGGAGCCTGACACCAGGTTGTGGATGGTCCTGTCAAATCTGATATAACAAGGTGCTGGATACAGAACGGTGTCACCTCCTTCAGCACGGCCTGGAGCCTGACACCAGGCTGTGGATGGTCCTGTCAAATCTGATACAACAAGGAGCTGGTTACAGAACGGTGTCGCCTCCTTCAGCACGGCCTGTACTGACATCAGGCTGTGGATGGTCCTGTCAAATCTGATATAACAAGGAGCTGGTTACAGAACGGTGTCGCCTCCTTCAGCACGGGCTGGAGCCTGACACCAGGCTGTGGATGGTCCTGTCAAATCTGATATAACAAGGAGCTGGTTGCAGAACGGTGTCACCTCCTTCAGCACGGCCTGGAGCCTGACACCAGGCTGTGGATGGTCCTGTCAAATCTGATGTAACAAGGAGCTGGTTACAGAACGGTGTCGCCTCCTTCAGCACGGCCTGGAGCCTGACGCCAGGCTGTGGATGGTCCTGTCAAATCTGATATACCAAGGAGCTGGTGACAGAACGGTATCACCTCCTTCAGCACGGCCTGGAGCCTGACACCAGGCTGTGGATGGTCCTGTCAAAACTGATATAACAAGGAGCTGGTTACAGAACGGTGTCGCCTCCTTCAGCACGGCCTGGAGCCTGACACCAGACTGTGGATGGTCCTTTCAAATCTGATGTAACACGGAGCTGATTACAGAACGGTGTCGCCTCCTTCAGCACGGCATGGAGCCTGACACCAGGCTGTGGATGGTCCTGTCAAATCTGATATAACAAGGTGCTGGTTACAGAACGTTGTCATCTCCTTCAGCACGGCCTGGAGCCTGACACCAGGCTGTGGATGGTCCTGTCAAACCTGATATAACAAGGAGCTGGTTACAGAACGGTGTCGCCTCCTTCAGCACGGCCTGGAGCCTGACACCAGGCTGTGGATGGTCCTGTCAAATCTGATATAACAAGGAGCTGGTTACAGAACGGTGTCGCCTCCTTCAGCACGGCCCGGAGCCTGACACCAGGCTGTGGATGGTCCTGTCAAATCTGATATAACAAAGAGCTGGTTACAGAACGGTGTCGCCTCCTTCAGCACGGCCTGGAGCCTGACACCAGGCTGTGGATGGTCCTGTCAAATCTGATACAACAAGGAGCTGGTTACAGAACGGTGTCGCCTCCTTCAGCACGGCCTGGAGCCTGACACCAGGCTGTGGATGGTCCTGTCAAATCTGATATAACAAGGTGCTGGTTACAGAACGGTGTCGCCTCCTTCAGCACGGCCTGGAGCCTGACACCACGCTGTGGATGGTCCTGTCAAATCTGATATAACAAGGAGCTGGTTACAGAACGGTGTCGCCTCCTTCAGCACGGGCTGGAGCCTGATACCAGGCTGTGGATGGTCCTGTCAAACCTGATATAACAAGGTGCTGGTTACAGAACGATGTCGCCTCCTTCAGCACGGCCTGGAGCCTGACACCAGTCTGTGGATGGTCCTGTCAAATCTGATATAACAAGGTGCTGGTTACAGAACGGAGTCGCCTCCTTCAGCACGGCCTGGAGCCTGACACCAGGCTGTGGATGGGCCTGTCAAATCTGATATAACAAGGAGCTGGTTACAGAACGGTGTCGCCTCCTTCAGCACGGCCTGGAGCCTGTCACCAGGCTGTGGATGGTCATGTCAAATCTGGTATATCAAGGCGCTGGTTACAGAACGGTGTCGCCTCCTTCAGCACGGCCTGGAGCCTGACACCAGGCTGTGGATGTTCCTGTCAAATCTGATATAACAAGGTGCTGGTTACAGAACGATGTCGCCTCCTTCAGCACGGCCTGGAGCCTGACACCAGGCTGTGGATGGTCCTGTCAAATCTGATATAACAAGGTGCTGGTTACAGAACGGAGTCGCCTCCTTCAGCACGGCCTGGAGCCTGACACCAGGCTGCGGATGGGCCTGTCAAATCTGATATAACAAGGAGCTGGTTACAGAACGGTGTCACCTCCTTCAGCACGGCCTGGAGCCTGACACCAGGCTGTGGATGGTCCTTTCAAATCTGATACAACAAGGAGCTGATTACAGAACGGTGTCACCTCCTTCAGCACGGCCTGGAGCCTGACACCAGGCTGTGGATGGTCCTGTCAAATCTGATGTAACAAGGAGCTGGTTACAGAACGGTGTCGCCTCCTTCAGCACGGCCTGGAGCCTGACGCCAGGCTGTGGATGGTCCTGTCAAATCTGATATACCAAGGAGCTGGTGACAGAACGGTATCACCTCCTTCAGCACGGCCTGGAGCCTGACACCAGGCTGTGGATGGTCCTGTCAAAACTGATATAACAAGGAGCTGGTTACAGAACGGTGTCGCCTCCTTCAGCACGGCCTGGAGCCTGACACCAGACTGTGGATGGTCCTGTCAAATCTGATATAACAAGGAGCTGGTTACAGAACGGTGTCGCCTCCTTCAGCACGGCCTGGAGCCTGACACCAGGCTGTGGGTGGTCCTGTCAAATCTGATACAAAAAGCAGCTGGTTACAGAACGGTGTCACCTCCTTCAGCACGTCCTGGAGCCTGACACCAGGCTGTGGATGGTCCTGTCAAATCTGATATAACAAGGAGCTGGTTACAGAACGCTGTCGCCTCCTTCAGCACGGCCTGGAGCCTGACACCAGGCTGTGGATGGTCCTGTCAAATCTGATATAACAAGGTGCTGGTTACAGAACGATGTCGCCTCCTTCAGCACGGCCTGGAGCCTGACACCAGGCTGTGGATGGTCCTGTCAAATCTGATATAACAAGGTGCTGGATACAGAACGGTGTCACCTCCTTCAGCACGGCCTGGAGCCTGACACCAGGCTGTGGATGGTCCTGTCAAATCTGATACAACAAGGAGCTGGTTACAGAACGGTGTCGCCTCCTTCAGCACGGCCTGTACTGACATCAGGCTGTGGATGGTCCTGTCAAATCTGATATAACAAGGAGCTGGTTACAGAACGGTGTCGCCTCCTTCAGCACGGGCTGGAGCCTGATACCAGGCTGTGGATGGTCCTGTCAAACCTGATATAACAAGGTGCTGGTTACAGAATGATGTCGCCTCCTTCAGCACGGCCTGGAGCCTGACACCAGGCTGTGGATGGTCCTGTCAAATCTGATATAACAAGGAGCTGGTTGCAGAACGGTGTCACCTCCTTCAGCACGGCCTGGAGCCTGACACCAGGCTGTGGATGGTCCTGTCAAATCTGATGTAACAAGGAGCTGGTTACAGAACGGTGTCGCCTCCTTCAGCACGGCCTGGAGCCTGACGCCAGGCTGTGGATGGTCCTGTCAAATCTGATATACCAAGGAGCTGGTGACAGAACGGTATCACCTCCTTCAGCACGGCCTGGAGCCTGACACCAGGCTGTGGATGGTCCTGTCAAAACTGATATAACAAGGAGCTGGTTACAGAACGGTGTCGCCTCCTTCAGCACGGCCTGGAGCCTGACACCAGACTGTGGATGGTCCTGTCAAATCTGATATAACAAGGAGCTGGTTACAGAACGGTGTCGCCTCCTTCAGCACGGCCTGGAGCCTGACACCAGGCTGTGGGTGGTCCTGTCAAATCTGATACAAAAAGCAGCTGGTTACAGAACGGTGTCACCTCCTTCAGCACGTCCTGGAGCCTGACACCAGGCTGTGGATGGACCTGTCAAATCTGATATAACAAGGAGCTGGTTACAGAACGCTGTCGCCTCCTTCAGCACGGCCTGGAGCCTGACACCAGGCTGTGGATGGTCCTGTCAAATCTGATATAACAAGGTGCTGGTTACAGAACGATGTCGCCTCCTTCAGCACGGCCTGGAGGCTGACACCAGGCTGTGGATGGTCCTGTCAAATCTGATATAACAAGGTGCTGGATACAGAACGGTGTCACCTCCTTCAGCACGGCCTGGAGCCTGACACAAGGCTGTGGATGGTCCTGTCAAATCTGATACAACAAGGAGCTGGTTACAGAACGGTGTCGCCTCCTTCAGCACGGCCTGGAGCCTGACATCAGGCTGTGGATGGTCCTGTCAAATCTGATATAACAAGGAGCTGGTTACAGAACGGTGTCGCCTCCTTCAGCACGGGCTGGAGCCTGATACCAGGCTGTGGATGGTCCTGTCAAACCTGATATAACAAGGTGCTGGTTACAGAATGATGTCGCCTCCTTCAGCACGGCCTGGAGCCTGACACCAGGCTGTGGATGGTCCTGTCAAATCTGATATAACAAGGTGCTGGTTACAGAACGGAGTCGCCTCCTTCAGCCAGGCCTGGAGCCTGACATCAGGCTGTGGATGGGCCTGTCAAATCGGATATAACAAGGAGCTGGTTACAGAAAGGTGTCGCCTCCTTCAGCACGGCCTGGAGCCTGACACCAGGCTGTGGATGGTCATGTCAAATCTGATATATCAAGGAGCTGGTTACAGAACGGTGTCGCCTCCTTCAGCACGGCCTGGAGCCTGACACCAGGCTCTGGATGGTCCTATCAAATCTGATATAACAAGGAGCTGGTTACAGAACGGTGTCGCCTCCTTCAGCACGGGCTGGAGCCTGATACCAGGCTGTGGATGGTCCTGTCAAACCTGATATAACAAGGTGCTGGTTACAGAACGATGTCGCCTCCTTCAGCACGGCCTGGAGCCTGACACCAGGCTGTGGATGGTCCTGTCAAATCTGATATAACAAGGTGCTGGTTACAGAACGGAGTCGCCTCCTTCAGCACGGCCTGGAGCCTGACACCAGTCTGTGGATGGGCCTGTCAAATCTGATATAACAAGGAGCTGGTTGCAGAACTGTATCACCTCCTTCAGCACGGCCTGGAGCCTGACACCAGGCTGTGGATGGTCATGTCAAATCTGATATATCAAGGAGCTGGTTACAGAACGGTGTCGCCTCCTTCAGCACGGCCTGGAGCCTGACACCAGGCTCTGGAAGGTCCTGTCAAATCTGATATAACAAGGAGCTGGTTACAGAACGGTGTCGCCTCCTTCAGCACGGCCTGGAGCCTGACACCAGGCTGTGGATGGTCCTGTCAAATCTGATACAACAAGGTGCTGGTTACAGAACGGTGTCACCTCCTTCAGCACGGCCTGGAGCCTGACACCAGGCTGTGGGTGGTCCTGTCAAATCTGATACAACAAGGTGCTGGTTACAGAACGGTGTCGCCTCCTTCAGCACGGCCTGGAGCCTGACACCAGGCTGTGGATGGTCCTGTCAAATCTGATATAACAAGGTGCTGGTTACAGAACGGTGTCGCCTCCTTCAGCACGGCCTGGAGCCTGACACCACGCTGTGGATGGTCCTGTCAAATCTGATATAACAAGGAGCTGGTTACAGAACGGTGTCGCCTCCTTCAGCACGGGCTGGAGCCTGATACCAGGCTGTGGATGGTCCTGTCAAACCTGATATAACAAGGTGCTGGTTACAGAACGATGTCGCCTCCTTCAGCACGGCCTGGAGCCTGACACCAGGCTGTGGATGGTCCTGTCAAATCTGATATAACAAGGTGCTGGTTACAGAACGGAGTCGCCTCCTTCAGCACGGCCTGGAGCCTGACACCAGGCTGCGGATGGGCCTGTCAAATCTGATATAACAAGGAGCTGGTTACAGAACGGTGTCACCTCCTTCAGCACGGCCTGGAGCCTGACACCAGGCTGTGGATGGTCCTTTCAAATCTGATACAACAAGGAGCTGATTACAGAACGGTGTCACCTCCTTCAGCACGGCCTGGAGCCTGACACCAGGCTGTGGATGGTCCTGTCAAATCTGATGTAACAAGGAGCTGGTTACAGAACGGTGTCGCCTCCTTCAGCACGGCCTGGAGCCTGACGCCAGGCTGTGGATGGTCCTGTCAAATCTGATATACCAAGGAGCTGGTGACAGAACGGTATCACCTCCTTCAGCACGGCCTGGAGCCTGACACCAGGCTGTGGATGGTCCTGTCAAAACTGATATAACAAGGAGCTGGTTACAGAACGGTGTCGCCTCCTTCAGCACGGCCTGGAGCCTGACACCAGACTGTGGATGGTCCTGTCAAATCTGATATAACAAGGAGCTGGTTACAGAACGGTGTCGCCTCCTTCAGCACGGCCTGGAGCCTGACACCAGGCTGTGGGTGGTCCTGTCAAATCTGATACAAAAAGCAGCTGGTTACAGAACGGTGTCACCTCCTTCAGCACGTCCTGGAGCCTGACACCAGGCTGTGGATGGTCCTGTCAAATCTGATATAACAAGGAGCTGGTTACAGAACGCTGTCGCCTCCTTCAGCACGGCCTGGAGCCTGACACCAGGCTGTGGATGGTCCTGTCAAATCTGATATAACAAGGTGCTGGTTACAGAACGATGTCGCCTCCTTCAGCACGGCCTGGAGCCTGACACCAGGTTGTGGATGGTCCTGTCAAAACTGATATAACAAGGTGCTGGATACAGAACGGTGTCACCTCCTTCAGCACGGCCTGGAGCCTGACACCAGGCTGTGGATGGTCCTGTCAAATCTGATACAACAAGGAGCTGGTTACAGAACGGTGTCGCCTCCTTCAGCACGGCCTGTACTGACATCAGGCTGTGGATGGTCCTGTCAAATCTGATATAACAAGGAGCTGGTTACAGAACGGTGTCGCCTCCTTCAGCACGGGCTGGAGCCTGACACCAGGCTGTGGATGGTCCTGTCAAATCTGATATAACAAGGAGCTGGTTGCAGAACGGTGTCACCTCCTTCAGCACGGCCTGGAGCCTGACACCAGGCTGTGGATGGTCCTGTCAAATCTGATGTAACAAGGAGCTGGTTACAGAACGGTGTCGCCTCCTTCAGCACGGCCTGGAGCCTGACGCCAGGCTGTGGATGGTCCTGTCAAATCTGATATACCAAGGACCTGGTGACAGAACGGTATCACCTCCTTCAGCACGGCCTGGAGCCTGACACCAGGCTGTGGATGGTCCTGTCAAAACTGATATAACAAGGAGCTGGTTACAGAACGGTGTCGCCTCCTTCAGCACGGCCTGGAGCCTGACACCAGACTGTGGATGGTCCTTTCAAATCTGATGTAACACGGAGCTGATTACAGAACGGTGTCGCCTCCTTCAGCACGGCATGGAGCCTGACACCAGGCTGTGGATGGTCCTGTCAAATCTGATATAACAAGGTGCTGGTTACAGAACGTTGTCATCTCCTTCAGCACGGCCTGGAGCCTGACACCAGGCTGTGGATGGTCCTGTCAAACCTGATATAACAAGGAGCTGGTTACAGAACGGTGTCGCCTCCTTCAGCACGGCCCGGAGCCTGACACCAGGCTGTGGATGGTCCTGTCAAATCTGATATAACAAAGAGCTGGTTACAGAACGGTGTCGCCTCCTTCAGCACGGCCTGGAGCCTGACACCAGGCTGTGGATGGTCCTGTCAAATCTGATACAACAAGGAGCTGGTTACAGAACGGTGTCGCCTCCTTCAGCACGGCCTGGAGCCTGACACCAGGCTGTGGATGGTCCTGTCAAATCTGATATAACAAGGTGCTGGTTACAGAACGGTGTCGCCTCCTTCAGCACGGCCTGGAGCCTGACACCACGCTGTGGATGGTCCTGTCAAATCTGATATAACAAGGAGCTGGTTACAGAACGGTGTCGCCTCCTTCAGCACGGGCTGGAGCCTGATACCAGGCTGTGGATGGTCCTGTCAAACCTGATATAACAAGGTGCTGGTTACAGAACGATGTCGCCTCCTTCAGCACGGCCTGGAGCCTGACACCAGTCTGTGGATGGTCCTGTCAAATCTGATATAACAAGGTGCTGGTTACAGAACGGAGTCGCCTCCTTCAGCACGGCCTGGAGCCTGACACCAGGCTGTGGATGGGCCTGTCAAATCTGATATAACAAGGAGCTGGTTACAGAACGGTGTCGCCTCCTTCAGCACGGCCTGGAGCCTGTCACCAGGCTGTGGATGGTCATGTCAAATCTGGTATATCAAGGCGCTGGTTACAGAACGGTGTCGCCTCCTTCAGCACGGCCTGGAGCCTGACACCAGGCTGTGGATGTTCCTGTCAAATCTGATATAACAAGGTGCTGGTTACAGAACGATGTCGCCTCCTTCAGCACGGCCAGGAGCCTGACACCAGGCTGTGGATGGTCCTGTCAAATCTGATATAACAAGGTGCTGGTTACAGAACGGAGTCGCCTCCTTCAGCACGGCCTGGAGCCTGACACCAGGCTGCGGATGGGCCTGTCAAATCTGATATAACAAGGAGCTGGTTACAGAACGGTGTCACCTCCTTCAGCACGGCCTGGAGCCTGACACCAGGCTGTGGATGGTCCTTTCAAATCTGATACAACAAGGAGCTGATTACAGAACGGTGTCACCTCCTTCAGCACGGCCTGGAGCCTGACACCAGGCTGTGGATGGTCCTGTCAAATCTGATGTAACAAGGAGCTGGTTACAGAACGGTGTCGCCTCCTTCAGCACGGCCTGGAGCCTGACGCCAGGCTGTGGATGGTCCTGTCAAATCTGATATACCAAGGAGCTGGTGACAGAACGGTATCACCTCCTTCAGCACGGCCTGGAGCCTGACACCAGGCTGTGGATGGTCCTGTCAAAACTGATATAACAAGGAGCTGGTTACAGAACGGTGTCGCCTCCTTCAGCACGGCCTGGAGCCTGACACCAGACTGTGGATGGTCCTGTCAAATCTGATATAACAAGGAGCTGGTTACAGAACGGTGTCGCCTCCTTCAGCACGGCCTGGAGCCTGACACCAGGCTGTGGGTGGTCCTGTCAAATCTGATACAAAAAGCAGCTGGTTACAGAACGGTGTCACCTCCTTCAGCACGTCCTGGAGCCTGACACCAGGCTGTGGATGGTCCTGTCAAATCTGATATAACAAGGAGCTGGTTACAGAACGCTGTCGCCTCCTTCAGCACGGCCTGGAGCCTGACACCAGGCTGTGGATGGTCCTGTCAAATCTGATATAACAAGGTGCTGGTTACAGAACGATGTCGCCTCCTTCAGCACGGCCTGGAGCCTGACACCAGGCTGTGGATGGTCCTGTCAAATCTGATATAACAAGGTGCTGGATACAGAACGGTGTCACCTCCTTCAGCACGGCCTGGAGCCTGACACCAGGCTGTGGATGGTCCTGTCAAATCTGATACAACAAGGAGCTGGTTACAGAACGGTGTCGCCTCCTTCAGCACGGCCTGTACTGACATCAGGCTGTGGATGGTCCTGTCAAATCTGATATAACAAGGAGCTGGTTACAGAACGGTGTCGCCTCCTTCAGCACGGGCTGGAGCCTGATACCAGGCTGTGGATGGTCCTGTCTGTCAAACCTGATATAACAAGGTGCTGGTTACAGAATGATGTCGCCTCCTTCAGCACGGCCTGGAGCCTGACACCAGGCTGTGGATGGTCCTGTCAAATCTGATATAACAAGGAGCTGGTTGCAGAACGGTGTCACCTCCTTCAGCACGGCCTGGAGCCTGACACCAGGCTGTGGATGGTCCTGTCAAATCTGATGTAACAAGGAGCTGGTTACAGAACGGTGTCGCCTCCTTCAGCACGGCCTGGAGCCTGACGCCAGGCTGTGGATGGTCCTGTCAAATCTGATATACCAAGGAGCTGGTGACAGAACGGTATCACCTCCTTCAGCACGGCCTGGAGCCTGACACCAGGCTGTGGATGGTCCTGTCAAAACTGATATAACAAGGAGCTGGTTACAGAACGGTGTCGCCTCCTTCAGCACGGCCTGGAGCCTGACACCAGACTGTGGATGGTCCTGTCAAATCTGATATAACAAGGAGCTGGTTACAGAACGGTGTCGCCTCCTTCAGCACGGCCTGGAGCCTGACACCAGGCTGTGGGTGGTCCTGTCAAATCTGATACAAAAAGCAGCTGGTTACAGAACGGTGTCACCTCCTTCAGCACGTCCTGGAGCCTGACACCAGGCTGTGGATGGACCTGTCAAATCTGATATAACAAGGAGCTGGTTACAGAACGCTGTCGCCTCCTTCAGCACGGCCTGGAGCCTGACACCAGGCTGTGGATGGTCCTGTCAAATCTGATATAACAAGGTGCTGGTTACAGAACGATGTCGCCTCCTTCAGCACGGCCTGGAGGCTGACACCAGGCTGTGGATGGTCCTGTCAAATCTGATATAACAAGGTGCTGGATACAGAACGGTGTCACCTCCTTCAGCACGGCCTGGAGCCTGACACAAGGCTGTGGATGGTCCTGTCAAATCTGATACAACAAGGAGCTGGTTACAGAACGGTGTCGCCTCCTTCAGCACGGCCTGGAGCCTGACATCAGGCTGTGGATGGTCCTGTCAAATCTGATATAACAAGGAGCTGGTTACAGAACGGTGTCGCCTCCTTCAGCACGGGCTGGAGCCTGATACCAGGCTGTGGATGGTCCTGTCAAACCTGATATAACAAGGTGCTGGTTACAGAATGATGTCGCCTCCTTCAGCACGGCCTGGAGCCTGACACCAGGCTGTGGATGGTCCTGTCAAATCTGATATAACAAGGTGCTGGTTACAGAACGGAGTCGCCTCCTTCAGCCAGGCCTGGAGCCTGACATCAGGCTGTGGATGGGCCTGTCAAATCGGATATAACAAGGAGCTGGTTACAGAAAGGTGTCGCCTCCTTCAGCACGGCCTGGAGCCTGACACCAGGCTGTGGATGGTCATGTCAAATCTGATATATCAAGGAGCTGGTTACAGAACGGTGTCGCCTCCTTCAGCACGGCCTGGAGCCTGACACCAGGCTCTGGATGGTCCTATCAAATCTGATATAACAAGGAGCTGGTTACAGAACGGTGTCGCCTCCTTCAGCACGGGCTGGAGCCTGATACCAGGCTGTGGATGGTCCTGTCAAACCTGATATAACAAGGTGCTGGTTACAGAACGATGTCGCCTCCTTCAGCACGGCCTGGAGCCTGACACCAGGCTGTGGATGGTCCTGTCAAATCTGATATAACAAGGTGCTGGTTACAGAACGGAGTCGCCTCCTTCAGCACGGCCTGGAGCCTGACACCAGTCTGTGGATGGGCCTGTCAAATCTGATATAACAAGGAGCTGGTTGCAGAACTGTATCACCTCCTTCAGCACGGCCTGGAGCCTGACACCAGGCTGTGGATGGTCATGTCAAATCTGATATATCAAGGAGCTGGTTACAGAACGGTGTCGCCTCCTTCAGCACGGCCTGGAGCCTGACACCAGGCTCTGGAAGGTCCTGTCAAATCTGATATAACAAGGAGCTGGTTACAGAACGGTGTCGCCTCCTTCAGCACGGCCTGGAGCCTGACACCAGGCTGTGGATGGTCCTGTCAAATCTGATACAACAAGGTGCTGGTTACAGAACGGTGTCACCTCCTTCAGCACGGCCTGGAGCCTGACACCAGGCTGTGGGTGGTCCTGTCAAATCTGATACAACAAGGTGCTGGTTACAGAACGGTGTCGCCTCCTTCAGCACGGCCTGGAGCCTGACACCAGGCTGTGGATGGTCCTGTCAAATCTGATATAACAAGGTGCTGGTTACAGAACGGTGTCGCCTCCTTCAGCACGGCCTGGAGCCTGACACCACGCTGTGGATGGTCCTGTCAAATCTGATATAACAAGGAGCTGGTTACAGAACGGTGTCGCCTCCTTCAGCACGGGCTGGAGCCTGATACCAGGCTGTGGATGGTCCTGTCAAACCTGATATAACAAGGTGCTGGTTACAGAACGATGTCGCCTCCTTCAGCACGGCCTGGAGCCTGACACCAGTCTGTGGATGGTCCTGTCAAATCTGATATAACAAGGTGCTGGTTACAGAACGGAGTCGCCTCCTTCAGCACGGCCTGGAGCCTGACACCAGGCTGTGGATGGGCCTGTCAAATCTGATATAACAAGGAGCTGGTTACAGAACGGTGTCGCCTCCTTCAGCACGGCCTGGAGCCTGTCACCAGGCTGTGGATGGTCATGTCAAATCTGGTATATCAAGGCGCTGGTTACAGAACGGTGTCGCCTCCTTCAGCACGGCCTGGAGCCTGACACCAGGCTGTGGATGTTCCTGTCAAATCTGATATAACAAGGTGCTGGTTACAGAACGATGTCGCCTCCTTCAGCACGGCCTGGAGCCTGACACCAGGCTGTGGATGGTCCTGTCAAATCTGATATAACAAGGTGCTGGTTACAGAACGGAGTCGCCTCCTTCAGCACGGCCTGGAGCCTGACACCAGGCTGCGGATGGGCCTGTCAAATCTGATATAACAAGGAGCTGGTTACAGAACGGTGTCACCTCCTTCAGCACGGCCTGGAGCCTGACACCAGGCTGTGGATGGTCCTTTCAAATCTGATACAACAAGGAGCTGGTTACAGAACGGTGTCACCTCCTTCAGCACGGCCTGGAGCCTGACACCAGGCTGTGGATGGTCCTGTCAAATCTGATGTAACAAGGAGCTGGTTACAGAACGGTGTCGCCTCCTTCAGCACGGCCTGGAGCCTGACGCCAGGCTGTGGATGGTCCTGTCAAATCTGATATACCAAGGAGCTGGTGACAGAACGGTATCACCTCCTTCAGCACGGCCTGGAGCCTGACACCAGGCTGTGGATGGTCCTGTCAAAACTGATATAACAAGGAGCTGGTTACAGAACGGTGTCGCCTCCTTCAGCACGGCCTGGAGCCTGACACCAGACTGTGGATGGTCCTGTCAAATCTGATATAACAAGGAGCTGGTTACAGAACGGTGTCGCCTCCTTCAGCACGGCCTGGAGCCTGACACCAGGCTGTGGGTGGTCCTGTCAAATCTGATACAAAAAGCAGCTGGTTACAGAACGGTGTCACCTCCTTCAGCACGTCCTGGAGCCTGACACCAGGCTGTGGATGGTCCTGTCAAATCTGATATAACAAGGAGCTGGTAACAGAACGCTGTCGCCTCCTTCAGCACGGCCTGGAGCCTGACACCAGGCTGTGGATGGTCCTGTCAAATCTGATATAACAAGGTGCTGGTTACAGTACGATGTCGCCTCCTTCAGCACGGCCTGGAGCCTGACACCAGGCTGTCGATGGTCCTGTCAAATCTGATATAACAAGGTGCTCGATACAGAACGGTGTCACCTCCTTCAGCACGGCCTGGAGCCTGACACCAGGCTGTGGATGGTCCTGTCAAATCTGATACAACAAGGTGCTGGTTACAGAACGGTGTCGCCTCCTTCAGCACGGCCTGGAGCCTGACATCAGGCTGTGGATGGTCCTGTCAAATCTGATATAACAAGGAGCTGGTTACAGAACGGTGTCGCCTCCTTCAGCACGAGCTGGAGCCTGATACCAGGCTGTGGATGGTCCTGTCAAACCTGATATAACAAGGTGCTGGTTACAGAATGATGTCGCCTCCTTCAGCACGGCCTGGAGCCTGACTCCAGGCTGTGGATGGTCCTGTCAAATCTGATATAACAAGGAGCTGGTTGCAGAACGGTGTCACCTCCTTCAGCACGGCCTAGAGCCTGACACCAGGCTGTGGATGGTCCTGTCAAATCTGATGTAACAAGGAGCTGGTTACAGAACGGTGTCGCCTCCTTCAGCACGGCCTGGAGCCTGACGCCAGGCTGTGGATGGTCCTGTCAAATCTGATATACCAAGGAGCTGGTGACAGAACGGTATCACCTCCTTCAGCACGGCCTGGAGCCTGACACCAGGCTGTGGATGGTCCTGTCAAAACTGATATAACAAGGAGCTGGTTACAGAACGGTGTCGCCTCCTTCAGCACGGCCTGGAGCCTGACACCAGACTGTGGATGGTCCTGTCAAATCTGATATAACAAGGAGCTGGTTACAGAACGGTGTCGCCTCCTTCAGCACGGCCTGGAGCCTGACACCAGGCTGTGGGTGGTCCTGTCAAATCTGATACAAAAAGCAGCTGGTTACAGAACGGTGTCACCTCCTTCAGCACGGCCTGGAGCCTGACACCAGGCTGTGGATGGTCCTGTCAAATCTGATATAACAAGGAGCTGGTTACAGAACGCTGTCGCCTCCTTCAGCACGGCCTGGAGCCTGACACCAGGCTGTGGATGGTCCTGTCAAATCTGATATAACAAGGTGCTGGTCACAGACCGATGTCGCCTCCTTCAGCACGGCCTGGAGGCTGACACCAGGCTGTGGATGGTCCTGTCAAATCTGATATAACAAGGTGCTGGATACAGAACGGTGTCACCTCCTTCAGCACGGCCTGGAGCCTGACACCAGGCTGTGGATGATCCTGTCAAATCTGATACAACAAGGAGCTGGTTACAGAACGGTGTCGCCTCCTTCAGCACGGCCTGGAGCCTGACATCAGGCTGTGGATGGTCCTGTCAAATCTGATATAACAAGGAGCTGGTTACAGAACGGTGTCGCCTCCTTCAGCACGGGCTGGAGCCTGATACCAGGCTGTGGATGGTCCTGTCAAACCTGATATAACAAGGTGCTGGTTACAGAATGATGTCGCCTCCTTCAGCACGGCCTGGAGCCTGACACCAGGCTGTGGATGGTCCTGTCAAATCTGATATAACAAGGTGCTGGTTACGGAACGGAGTCGCCTCCTTCAGCCAGGCCTGGAGCCTGACATCAGGCTGTGGATGGGCCTGTCAAATCGGATATAACAAGGAGCTGGTTACAGAAAGGTGTCGCCTCCTTCAGCACGGCCTGGAGCCTGACACCAGGCTGTGGATGGTCGTCAAATCTGATATATCAAGGAGCTGGTTACAGAACGGTGTCGCCTCCTTCAGCACGGCCTGGAGCCTGACACCAGGCTCTGGATGGTCCTGTCAAATCTGATATAACAAGGAGCTGGTGACAGAACGGTGTCGCCTCCTTCAGCACGGGCTGGAGCCTGATACCAAACTGTGGATGGTCCTGTCAAACCTGATATAACAAGGTGCTGGTTACAGAACGATGTCGCCTCCTTCAGCACGGCCTGGAGCCTGACACCAGGCTGTGGATGGTCCTGTCAAATCTGATATAACAAGGTGCTGGTTACAGAACGGAGTCGCCTCCTTCAGCACGGCCTGGAGCCTGACACCAGTCTGTGGATGGGCCTGTCAAATCTGATATAACAAGGAGCTGGTTGCAGAACTGTATCACCTCTTTCAGCACGGCCTGGAGCCTGACACCAGGCTGTGGATGGTCATGTCAAATCTGATATATCAAGGAGCTGGTTACAGAACGGTGTCGCCTCCTTCAGCACGGCCTGGAGCCTGACACCAGGCTCTGGAAGGTCCTGTCAAATCTGATATAACAAGGAGCTGGTTACAGAACGGTGTCGCCTCCTTCAGCACGGCCTGGAGCCTGACACCAGGCTGTGGATGGTCCTGTCAAATCTGATACAACAAGGTGCTGGTTACAGAACGGTGTCACCTCCTTCAGCACGGCCTGGAGCCTGACACCAGGCTGTGGATGGTCCTGTCAAATCTGATACAACAATGTGCTGGTTACAGAACGGTGTCGCCTCCTTCAGCACGGCATGGAGCCTGACACTAGGCTGTGGATGGTCCTGTCAAATCTGATATAACAAGGAGCTGGTTACTGAACGTTGTCGCCTCCTTCAGCACGGGCTGGAGCCTGATACCAAACTGTGGATGGTCTGTCAAACCTGATATAACAAGGTGCTGGTTACAGAACGATGTCGCCTCCTTCAGCACGGCCTGGAGCCTGACACCAGGCTGTGGATGGTCCTGTCAAATCTGATATAACAAGGTGCTGGTTACAGAACGGAGTCGCCTCCTTCAGCACGGCCTGGAGCCTGACACCAGTCTGTGGATGGGCCTGTCAAATCTGATATAACAAGGAGCTGGTTGCAGAACTGTATCACCTCTTTCAGCACGGCCTGGAGCCTGACACCAGGCTGTGGATGGTCATGTCAAATCTGATATATCAAGGAGCTGGTTACAGAACGGTGTTGCCTCCTTCAGCACGGCCTGGAGCCTGACACCAGGCTCTGGAAGGTCCTGTCAAATCTGATATAACAAGGAGCTGGTTACAGAACGGTGTCGCCTCCTTCAGCACGGCCTGGAGCCTGACACCAGGCTGTGGATGGTCCTGTCAAATCTGATACAACAAGGTGCTGGTTACAGAACGGTGTCACCTCCTTCAGCACGGCCTGGAGCCTGACACCAGGCTGTGGATGGTCCTGTCAAATCTGATACAACAAGGTGCTGGTTACAGAACGGTGTCGCCTCCTTCAGCACGGCATGGAGCCTGACACTAGGCTGTGGATGGTCCTGTCAAATCTGATATAACAAGGAGCTGGTTACTGAACGGTGTCGCCTCCTTCAGCACGGCCTGGAGCCTGACACCAGGCTGTGGATGGTCCTGTCAAATCTGATATAACAAGGAGCTGGTTACAGAACGGTGTCGACTCCTTCAGCACGGCCTGGAGCCTGACACCAGGCTGTGGATGGTCCTGTCAAATCTGATACAACAAGGAGCTGGTTACAGAATGGGGTCGCCTCCTTCAGCACGGCCTGGATCCTGACACCAGGCTGTGGATGGTCCTGTCAAATCTGATATAACAAGGAGCTGGTTACAGAACGGTGTCACCTCCTTCAGCATGGCCTGGAGCATGACACCAGTTCTGTGGATGGTCCTGTCAAATCTGATATAACAAAGAGCTGGTTACAGAACGGTGTCGCCTCCTTCAGCACGGCCTGGAGATGACACCAGGCTGTGGATGGTCCTGTCAAATCTGATATAACAAGGACCTGGTTACAGAACGGTGTCACCTCCTTCAGCACGGCCTGGAGCCTGACACCAGGCTGTGGATGGTCCTGTCAAATCTGATACAACAAGGAGCTGGATACAGAACGGTGTCGCCTCCTTCAGCACGGCCTGGAGCCTGACACCAGTCTGAGGATGGTCCTGTCAAATCTGATATAACAAGGAGCAGGTTACAGAACGGTGTCGCCTCCTTCAGCCAGGCCTGGAGCCTGACACCAGGCTGTGGATGGTCCTGTCAAATCTGATATAACACGGTGCTGGTTACAGAACGGTGTCGCCTCCTTCAGCACGGCCTGGAGCCTGACACCAGGCTGTGGATGGTCCTGTCAAATCTGATACAACAAGGAGCTGGTTACAGAACGGTGTCACCTCCTTCAGCACGGCCTGGAGCATGACACCAGGCTGTGGATGGTCCTGTCAAATCTGATATAACAAGGAGCTGGTTACAGAACGGTGTCGCCTCCTTCAGCACGGCCTGGAGCCTGACACCAGGCTGTGGATGGTCATGTCAAATCTGATATATCAAGGAGCTGGTTACAGAACGGTGTCGCCTCCTTCAGCACGGCCTGGAGCCTGACACCAGGCTCTGGATGGTCCTGTCAAATCTGATATAACAAGGAGCTGGTTACAGAACGGTGTCGCCTCCTTCAGCACGGGCTGGAGCCTGATACCAGGCTGTGGATGGTTCTGTCAAACCTGATATAACAAGGTGCTGGTTACAGAACGATGTCGCCTCCTTCAGCACGGCCTGGAGCCTGACACCAGGCTGTGGATGGTCCTGTCAAATCTGATATAACAAGGTGCTGGTTACAGAACGGAGTCGCCTCCTTTAGCACGGCCTGGAGCCTGACACCAGGCTGTGGATGGTCCTGTCAAATCTGATACAACAAGGTGCTGGTTACAGAACGGTGTCGCCTCCTTCAGCACGGCATGGAGCCTGACACCAGGCTGTGGATGGTCCTGTCAAATCTGATATAACAAGGAGCTGGTTACTGAATGGTGTCGCCTCCTTCAGCACGGCCTGGAGCCTGACACCAGGCTGTGGATGGTCCTGTCAAATCTGATATAACAAGGAGCTGGTTACAGAACGGTGTCGCCTCCTTCAGCACGGCCTGGAGCCTGACACCAGGCTGTGGATGGTCCTGTCAAATCTGATACAACAAGGTGCTGGTTACAGAACGGTGTCACCTCCTTCAGCACGGCCTGGAGCCTGACACCAGGCTGTGGATGGTCCTGTCAAATCTGATACAACAAGGTGCTGGTTACAGAACGGTGTCGCCTCCTTCAGCACGGCATGGAGCCTGACACTAGGCTGTGGATGGTCCTGTCAAATCTGATATAACAAGGAGCTGGTTACTGAACGGTGTCGCCTCCTTCAGCACGGCCTGGAGCCTGACACCAGGCTGTGGATGGTCCTGTCAAATCTGATATAACAAGGAGCTGGTTACAGAACGGTGTCGACTCCTTCAGCACGGCCTGGAGCCTGACACCAGGCTGTGGATGGTCCTGTCAAATCTGATACAACAAGGAGCTGGTTACAGAATGGGGTCGCCTCCTTCAGCACGGCCTGGATCCTGACACCAGGCTGTGGATGGTCCTGTCAAATCTGATATAACAAGGAGCTGGTTACAGAACGGTGTCACCTCCTTCAGCATGGCCTGGAGCATGACACCAGTTCTGTGGATGGTCCTGTCAAATCTGATATAACAAGGAGCTGGTTACAGAACGGTGTCGCCTCCTTCAGCACGGCCTGGAGATGACACCAGGCTGTGGATGGTCCTGTCAAATCTGATATAACAAGGACCTGGTTACAGAACGGTGTCACCTCCTTCAGCACGGCCTGGAGCCTGACACCAGGCTGTGGATGGTCCTGTCAAATCTGATACAACAAGGAGCTGGATACAGAACGGTGTCGCCTCCTTCAGCACGGCCTGGAGCCTGACACCAGTCTGAGGATGGTCCTGTCAAATCTGATATAACAAGGAGCAGGTTACAGAACGGTGTCGCCTCCTTCAGCCAGGCCTGGAGCCTGACACCAGGCTGTGGATGGTCCTGTCAAATCTGATATAACACGGTGCTGGTTACAGAACGGTGTCGCCTCCTTCAGCACGGCCTGGAGCCTGACACCAGGCTGTGGATGGTCCTGTCAAATCTGATACAACAAGGAGCTGGTTACAGAACGGTGTCACCTCCTTCAGCACGGCCTGGAGCATGACACCAGGCTGTGGATGGTCCTGTCAAATCTGATATAACAAGGAGCTGGTTACAGAACGGTGTCGCCTCCTTCAGCACGGCCTGGAGCCTGACACCAGGCTGTGGATGGTCATGTCAAATCTGATATATCAAGGAGCTGGTTACAGAACGGTGTCGCCTCCTTCAGCACGGCCTGGAGCCTGACACCAGGCTCTGGATGGTCCTGTCAAATCTGATATAACAAGGAGCTGGTTACAGAACGGTGTCGCCTCCTTCAGCACGGGCTGGAGCCTGATACCAGGCTGTGGATGGTCCTGTCAAACCTGATATAACAAGGTGCTGGTTACAGAACGATGTCGCCTCCTTCAGCACGGCCTGGAGCCTGACACCAGGCTGTGGATGGTCCTGTCAAATCTGATATAACAAGGTGCTGGTTACAGAACGGAGTCGCCTCCTTTAGCACGGCCTGGAGCCTGACACCAGGCTGTGGATGGTCCTGTCAAATCTGATACAACAAGGTGCTGGTTACAGAACGGTGTCGCCTCCTTCAGCACGGCATGGAGCCTGACACCAGGCTGTGGATGGTCCTGTCAAATCTGATATAACAAGGAGCTGGTTACTGAATGGTGTCGCCTCCTTCAGCACGGCCTGGAGCCTGACACCAGGCTGTGGATGGTCCTGTCAAATCTGATATAACAAGGAGCTGGTTACAGAACGGTGTCGACTCCTTCAGCACGGCCTGGAGCCTGACACCAGGCTGTGGATGGTCCTGTCAAATCTGATACAACAAGGAGCTGATTACAGAACGGTGTCACCTCCTTCAGCACGGCCTGGAGCATGACACCAGGCTGTGGATGGTCCTGTCAAATCTGATATAACAAGGAGCTGGTTACAGAACGGTGTCGCCTCCTTCAGCACGGCCTGGAGATGACACCAGGCTGTGGATGGTCCTGTCAAATCTGATATAACAAGGACCTGGTTACAGAACGGTGTCACCTCCTTCAGCACGGCCTGGAGCCTGACACCAGGCTGTGGATGGTCCTGTCAAATCTGATACAACAAGGAGCTGGATACAGAACGGTGTCGCCTCCTTCAGCACGGCCTGGAGCCTGACACCAGGCTGTGGATGGTCCTGTCAAATCTGATACAACAAGGAGCTGGTTACAGAACGGTGTCGCCTCCTTCAGCACGGCCTGGAGCCTGACACCAGTCTGAGGATGGTCCTGTCAAATCTGATATAACAAGGAGCAGGTTACAGAACGGTGTCGCCTCCTTCAGCACGGCCTGGAGCCTGACACCAGGCTGTGGATGGTCCTGTCAAATCTGATATAACACGGTGCTGGTTACAGAACGGTGTCGCCTCCTTCAGCACGGCCTGGAGCCTGACACCAGGCTGTGGATGGTCCTGTCAAATCTGATACAACAAGGAGCTGTTTACAGAACGGTGTCACCTCTTTCAGCACGGCCTGGAGCATGACACCAGGCTGTGGATGGTCCTGTCAAATCTGATATAACAAGGAGCTGGTTACAGAACGGTGTCGCCTCCTTCAGCACGGCCAGGAGCCTGACACCAGGCTGTGGATGCTCCTGTCAAATCTGATACAACAAGGTGCTGGATACAGAACGGTGTCGCCTCCTTCAGCACGGCCTGGAGCCTGACACCAGGCTGTGGATGGTCCTGTCAAATCTGATATAACAAGGTGCTGGTTACAGAACGGTGTCGCCTCCTTCAGCACGGCCTGGAGCCTGACACCAGGCTGTGGATGGTCCTGTCAAATCTGATATAACACGGAGCTGGTTACAGAACGGTGTCGCCTCCTTCAGCACGTCCTGGAGCCTGACACCAGTCTGTGAATGGTCCTGCCAAATCTGATATCACAAGGTCCTGGTTACAGAACGGAGTCACCTCCTTCAGCACGGCCTGGAGCCTGACACCAGGCTGTGGATGGTCCTGTCAAATCTGATATAACAAGGTGCTGGTTACAGAACGGAGTCACCTCCTTCAGCACGGCCTGGAGCCTGACACCAGGCTGTGGATGGTCCTGTCAAATCTGATATAACAAGGTGCTGGTTACAGAACGGTGTCGCCTCCTTCAGCACGGCCTGTAGCCTGACACCAGGCTGTGGATGGTCCTGTCAAATCTGATACAACAAGGAGCTGGTTACAGAACGGTGTCACCTCCTTCAGCACGGCCTGGAGCTTGACACCAGGCTGTGGATGGTCCTGTCAAATCTGATATAACAAGGAGCTGGTTACAGAACGGTGTCACCTCCTTCAGCACGGCCTGGAGCCTGACACCAGGCTGTGGATGGTCCTGTCAAATCTGATATAACAAGGACCTGGTTACAGAACGGTGTCACCTCCTTCAGCACGGCCTGGAGCCTGACACCAGGCTGTGGATGGTCCTGTCAAATCTGATATAACAAGGACCTGGTTACAGAACGGTGTCACCTCCTTCAGCACGGCCTGGAGCCTGACACCAGGCTGTGGATGGTCCTGTCAAATCCGATACAACAAGGAGCTGGTTACAGAACGGTGTCGCCTCCTTCAGCACGGCCTGGAGCCTGACACCAGTCTGTGGATGGTCCTGTCAAATCTGATATAACTAGGAGCAGGTTACAGAACGGTGTCGACTCCTTCAGCACGGCCTGGAGCCTGACACCAGGCTGTGGATGGTCCTGGCAAATCTGATATAGCACGGTGCTGGTTACAGAACGATGTCGCCTCCTTCAGCACGGCCTGGAGCCTGACACCAGGCTGTGGATGGTCCTGTCAAATCTGATATAACACGGTGCTGGTTACAGAACGATGTCGCCTCCTTCAGTATGGCCTGGAGCCTGACACCAGGCTGTGGATGGTCCTGTCAAATCTGATACAAGGAGCTGGTTACAGAACGGTGTCGCCTCCTTCAGCACGGCCTGGAGCCTGACACCAGGCTGTGGATGGTCCTGTCAAATCTGATATAACAAGGAGCTGGTTACAGAACGGTGTCACCTCCTTCAGCACGGCCTGGAGCCTGACACCAGGCTGTGGATGGTCCTGTCAAATCTGATATAACAAGGACCTGGTTACAGAACGGTGTCACCTCCTTCAGCACGGCCTGAAGCCTGACACCAGGCTGTGGATGGTCCTGTCAAATCTGATACAACAAGGAGCTGTTTACAGAACGGTGTCGCCTCCTTCAGCACGGCCTGGAGCCTGACACCAGGCTGTGGATGGTCCTGTCAAATCTGATTTAACAAGGAGCTGGTTACAGAACGGTGTCGCCTCCTTCAGCACGGCCTGGAGCCTGACACCAGGCTGCGGGTGGTCCTGTCAAATCTGATATAACAAGGACCTGGTTACAGAACGGTATCACCTCCTTCAGCACGGCCTGGAGCCTGACACCAGGCTGTGGATGGTCCTGTCAAATCCGATACAACAAGGAGCTGGTTACAGAACGGTGTCGCCTCCTTCAGCACGGCCTGGAGCCTGACAGCAGTCTGTGGATGGTCCTGTCAAATCTGATATAACTAGGAGCAGGTTACAGAACGGTGTCGCCTCCTTCAGCACGGCCTGGAGGCTGACACCAGGCTGTGGATGGTCCTGTCAAATCTGATATAACACGGTGCTGGTTACAGAACGGTGTCGCCTCCTTCAGCACGGCCTGGAGCCTGACGCCAGGCTGTGGGTGGCCCTGTCAAATCTGATATACCAAGGAGCTGGTTACAGAACGGTGTCTCCTCCTTCAGCACGGCCTGGAGCCTGACACCATGCTGTAGATGGTCCTGTCAAATCTGATATAACAAGGTGCTGGTTACAGAACGGTGTCGCCTCCTTCAGCACGGCCTGGACCCTAACACCAGGCTGTGGATGGTCCTGTGAAATCTGATACAACAAGGTGCTGGTTCCAGAACGGTGTCGCCTCCTTCAGCACGGCCTGGAGCCTGACACCAGGCTGTGGATGGTCCTGTCAAATCTGATATAACAAGGAGCTGGTTACAGAACGGTGTCGCCTCCTTCAGCACGGCCTGGAGCCTGACACCAGGCTGTGGATGGTCCTGTCAAATCTGATATAACAAGGAGCTGGTTACAGAACGGTGTCGCCTCCTTCAGCACGGCCTGGTGCCTGACACCAGGCTGTGGATCATCCTGCCAAATCTGATATAACAAGGAGCTGGTTACAGAACGGTGTCGCCTCCTTCAGCACGGCCTGGAGCCTGACACCAGGCTGTGGATCATCCTGTCAAATCTGATACAACAAGGAGCTGGTTACAGAACGGTGTCGCCTCCTTCAGCAGGCCTGGAGCCTGACACCAGGCTGTGGATGGTCCTGTCAAATCTGATATAACAAGGAGCTGGTTACAGAACGGTGTCACCTCCTTCAGCACGGCCTGGAGCCTGACACCAGGCTGTGGATCATCCTGTCAAATCTGATATAACAAGGAGCTGGTTACAGAACGGTGTCGCCTCCTTCAGCACGGCCTGGAGCCTGACACCAGGCTGTGGATGGTCCTGTCAAATCTGATATAAAAAGGAGCTGGTTACAGAACGGTGTCGCCTCCTTCAGCACGGCCTGGAGCCTGAAACCAGGCTGTGGATGGTCCTGTCAAATCTGATATAACAAGGTGCTGGTTACAGAACGATGTCGCCTCCTTCAGCACGGCCTGGAGCCTGACACCAGGCTGTGGATGGTCCTGTCAAATCTGACATAACAAGGTGCTGGTTACAGAACGGTGTCGCCTCCTTCAGCACGGCCTGGAGTCTGACACCAGGCTGTGGATGGTCCTGTCAAATCTGACATAACAAGGTGCTGGTTACAGAACGGTGTCACCACCTTCAGCACGGTCTGGAGCCTGACACCAGGCTGTGGATGGTCCTGTCAAATCTGATATAACAAGGAGCTGGTTACAGAACGGTGTCACCTCCTTCAGAATGGCCTGGAGCCTGACACCAGGCTGTGGATGGTCCTGTCAAATCTGATATAACAAGGAGCTGGTTACAGAACGGTGTCACCTCCTTCAGCACGGCCTGGACCCTGACACCAGGCTGTGGATGGTTCTGTCAAATCTGATATAACAAGGAGCTGGTTACTGAACGGTGTCGCCTCCTTCAGCACGGCCTGGAGCCTGACACCAGTCTGTGAATGGTCCTGCCAAATCTGATATAACAAGGTGCTGGTTACAGGACGGTGTCGCCTCCTTCAGCACGGCCTGGAGCCTGACACCAGGCTGTGGATGGTCCTGTCAAATCTGATATAACAAGGAGCTGGTTACAGAACGGTGTCGCCTCCTTCAGCACGGCCTGGTGCCTGACACCAGGCTGTGGATCATCCTGCCAAATCTGATATAACAAGGAGCTGGTTACAGAACGGTGTCGCCTCCTTCAGCACGGCCTGGAGCCTGACACCAGGCTGTGTGTGGTCCTGTCAAATCTGATACAACAAGGAGCTGGTTACAGAACGGTGTCACCTCCTTCAGCACGGCCTGGAGCCTGACACCAGGCTGTGGATGGTCCTGTCAAATCTGATATAACAAGGAGCTGGTTACAGAACGGTGTCGCCTCCTTCAGCACGGCCTGGAGCCTGACACCAGGCTGTGGATCATCCTGTCAAATCTGATATAACAAGGAGCTGGTTACAGAACGGTGTCGCCTCCTTCAGCACGGCCTGGAGCCTGACACCAGGCTGTGGATGGTCCTGTCAAATCTGATATAAAAAGGAGCTGGTTACAGAACGGTGTCGCCTCCTTCAGCACGGCCTGGAGCCTGAAACCAGGCTGTGGATGGTCCTGTCAAATCTGATATAACAAGGTGCTGGTTACAGAACGATGTCGCCTCCTTCAGCACGGCCTGGAGCCTGACACCAGGCTGTGGATGGTCCTGTCAAATCTGACATAACAAGGTGCTGGTTACAGAACGGTGTCGCCTCCTTCAGCACGGCCTGGAGTCTGACACCAGGCTGTGGATGGTCCTGTCAAATCTGACATAACAAGGTGCTGGTTACAGAACGGTGTCACCACCTTCAGCACGGTCTGGAGCCTGACACCAGGCTGTGGATGGTCCTGTCAAATCTGATATAACAAGGAGCTGGTTACAGAACGGTGTCACCTCCTTCAGAATGGCCTGGAGCCTGACACCAGGCTGTGGATGGTCCTGTCAAATCTGATATAACAAGGAGCTGGTTACAGAACGGTGTCACCTCCTTCAGCACGGCCTGGACCCTGACACCAGGCTGTGGATGGTTCTGTCAAATCTGATATAACAAGGAGCTGGTTACTGAACGGTGTCGCCTCCTTCAGCACGGCCTGGAGCCTGACACCAGTCTGTGAATGGTCCTGCCAAATCTGATATAACAAGGTGCTGGTTACAGGACGGTGTCGCCTCCTTCAGCACGGCCTGGAGCCTGACACCAGGCTGTGGATGGTCCTGTCAAATCTGATACAACAAGGAGCTGGTTACAGAACGGTCTCGCCTCCTTCAGCACGGCCTGGAGCCTGACACCAGTCTGTGAATGGTCCTGCCAAATCTGATATAACTAGGTGCTGGTTACAGAACGGTGTCGCCTCCTTCAGCACGGCCTGGAGCCTGACACCAGGCTGTGGATGGTCCTGTCAAATCTGATACAACAAGGAGCTGGTTACAGGACGGTGTCACCTCCTTCAACACGGCCTGGAGCATGACACCAGGCTGTGGTAGGTCCTGTCAAATCTGATATAACAAGTAGCTGGTTACAGAACGGTGTCGCCTCCTTCAGCACGGCCTGGAGCCTGACACCAGGCTGTGGATGGTCCTGTCAAATCTGATATAACAAGGTGCTGTTTACAGAACGGTGTCGCCTCCTTCAGCACGGCCTGGAGCCTGACACCAGGCTGTGGATGGTCCTGTCAAATCTGATTTAACAAGGAGCTGGTTACAGAACGGTGTCGCCTCCTTCAGCACGGCCTGGAGCCTGACACCAGGCTGCGGGTGGTCCTGTCAAATCTGATATAACAAGGACCTGGTTACAGAACGGTATCACCTCCTTCAGCACGGCCTGGAGCCTGACACCAGGCTGTGGATGGTCCTGTCAAATCCGATACAACAAGGAGCTGGTTACAGAACGGTGTCGCCTCCTTCAGCACGGCCTGGAGCCTGACAGCAGTCTGTGGATGGTCCTGTCAAATCTGATATAACTAGGAGCAGGTTACAGAACGGTGTCGCCTCCTTCAGCACGGCCTGGAGGCTGACACCAGGCTGTGGATGGTCCTGTCAAATCTGATATAACACGGTGCTGGTTACAGAACGGTGTCGCCTCCTTCAGCACGGCCTGGAGCCTGACGCCAGGCTGTGGGTGGCCCTGTCAAATCTGATATACCAAGGAGCTGGTTACAGAACGGTGTCTCCTCCTTCAGCACGGCCTGGAGCCTGACACCATGCTGTAGATGGTCCTGTCAAATCTGATATAACAAGGTGCTGGTTACAGAACGGTGTCGCCTCCTTCAGCACGGCCTGGACCCTAACACCAGGCTGTGGATGGTCCTGTGAAATCTGATACAACAAGGTGCTGGTTCCAGAACGGTGTCGCCTCCTTCAGCACGGCCTGGAGCCTGACACCAGGCTGTGGATGGTCCTGTCAAATCTGATATAACAAGGAGCTGGTTACAGAACGGTGTCGCCTCCTTCAGCACGGCCTGGAGCCTGACACCAGGCTGTGGATGGTCCTGTCAAATCTGATATAACAAGGAGCTGGTTACAGAACGGTGTCGCCTCCTTCAGCACGGCCTGGTGCCTGACACCAGGCTGTGGATCATCCTGCCAAATCTGATATAACAAGGAGCTGGTTACAGAACGGTGTCGCCTCCTTCAGCACGGCCTGGAGCCTGACACCAGGCTGTGGATCATCCTGTCAAATCTGATACAACAAGGAGCTGGTTACAGAACGGTGTCGCCTCCTTCAGCAGGCCTGGAGCCTGACACCAGGCTGTGGATGGTCCTGTCAAATCTGATATAACAAGGAGCTGGTTACAGAACGGTGTCACCTCCTTCAGCACGGCCTGGAGCCTGACACCAGGCTGTGGATCATCCTGTCAAATCTGATATAACAAGGAGCTGGTTACAGAACGGTGTCGCCTCCTTCAGCACGGCCTGGAGCCTGACACCAGGCTGTGGATGGTCCTGTCAAATCTGATATAAAAAGGAGCTGGTTACAGAACGGTGTCGCCTCCTTCAGCACGGCCTGGAGCCTGAAACCAGGCTGTGGATGGTCCTGTCAAATCTGATATAACAAGGTGCTGGTTACAGAACGATGTCGCCTCCTTCAGCACGGCCTGGAGCCTGACACCAGGCTGTGGATGGTCCTGTCAAATCTGACATAACAAGGTGCTGGTTACAGAACGGTGTCGCCTCCTTCAGCACGGCCTGGAGTCTGACACCAGGCTGTGGATGGTCCTGTCAAATCTGACATAACAAGGTGCTGGTTACAGAACGGTGTCACCACCTTCAGCACGGTCTGGAGCCTGACACCAGGCTGTGGATGGTCCTGTCAAATCTGATATAACAAGGAGCTGGTTACAGAACGGTGTCACCTCCTTCAGAATGGCCTGGAGCCTGACACCAGGCTGTGGATGGTCCTGTCAAATCTGATATAACAAGGAGCTGGTTACAGAACGGTGTCACCTCCTTCAGCACGGCCTGGACCCTGACACCAGGCTGTGGATGGTTCTGTCAAATCTGATATAACAAGGAGCTGGTTACTGAACGGTGTCGCCTCCTTCAGCACGGCCTGGAGCCTGACACCAGTCTGTGAATGGTCCTGCCAAATCTGATATAACAAGGTGCTGGTTACAGGACGGTGTCGCCTCCTTCAGCACGGCCTGGAGCCTGACACCAGGCTGTGGATGGTCCTGTCAAATCTGATATAACAAGGAGCTGGTTACAGAACGGTGTCGCCTCCTTCAGCACGGCCTGGTGCCTGACACCAGGCTGTGGATCATCCTGCCAAATCTGATATAACAAGGAGCTGGTTACAGAACGGTGTCGCCTCCTTCAGCACGGCCTGGAGCCTGACACCAGGCTGTGTGTGGTCCTGTCAAATCTGATACAACAAGGAGCTGGTTACAGAACGGTGTCACCTCCTTCAGCACGGCCTGGAGCCTGACACCAGGCTGTGGATGGTCCTGTCAAATCTGATATAACAAGGAGCTGGTTACAGAACGGTGTCGCCTCCTTCAGCACGGCCTGGAGCCTGACACCAGGCTGTGGATCATCCTGTCAAATCTGATATAACAAGGAGCTGGTTACAGAACGGTGTCGCCTCCTTCAGCACGGCCTGGAGCCTGACACCAGGCTGTGGATGGTCCTGTCAAATCTGATATAAAAAGGAGCTGGTTACAGAACGGTGTCGCCTCCTTCAGCACGGCCTGGAGCCTGAAACCAGGCTGTGGATGGTCCTGTCAAATCTGATATAACAAGGTGCTGGTTACAGAACGATGTCGCCTCCTTCAGCACGGCCTGGAGCCTGACACCAGGCTGTGGATGGTCCTGTCAAATCTGACATAACAAGGTGCTGGTTACAGAACGGTGTCGCCTCCTTCAGCACGGCCTGGAGTCTGACACCAGGCTGTGGATGGTCCTGTCAAATCTGACATAACAAGGTGCTGGTTACAGAACGGTGTCACCACCTTCAGCACGGTCTGGAGCCTGACACCAGGCTGTGGATGGTCCTGTCAAATCTGATATAACAAGGAGCTGGTTACAGAACGGTGTCACCTCCTTCAGAATGGCCTGGAGCCTGACACCAGGCTGTGGATGGTCCTGTCAAATCTGATATAACAAGGAGCTGGTTACAGAACGGTGTCACCTCCTTCAGCACGGCCTGGACCCTGACACCAGGCTGTGGATGGTTCTGTCAAATCTGATATAACAAGGAGCTGGTTACTGAACGGTGTCGCCTCCTTCAGCACGGCCTGGAGCCTGACACCAGTCTGTGAATGGTCCTGCCAAATCTGATATAACAAGGTGCTGGTTACAGGACGGTGTCGCCTCCTTCAGCACGGCCTGGAGCCTGACACCAGGCTGTGGATGGTCCTGTCAAATCTGATACAACAAGGAGCTGGTTACAGAACGGTCTCGCCTCCTTCAGCACGGCCTGGAGCCTGACACCAGTCTGTGAATGGTCCTGCCAAATCTGATATAACTAGGTGCTGGTTACAGAACGGTGTCGCCTCCTTCAGCACGGCCTGGAGCCTGACACCAGGCTGTGGATGGTCCTGTCAAATCTGATACAACAAGGAGCTGGTTACAGGACGGTGTCACCTCCTTCAACACGGCCTGGAGCATGACACCAGGCTGTGGTAGGTCCTGTCAAATCTGATATAACAAGTAGCTGGTTACAGAACGGTGTCGCCTCCTTCAGCACGGCCTGGAGCCTGACACCAGGCTGTGGATGGTCCTGTCAAATCTGATATAACAAGGACCTGGTTACAGAACGGTGTCACCTCCTTCAGCACGGCTTGGAGCCTGACACCAGGCTGTGGATGGTCCTGTCAAATCTGATACAACAAGGAGCTGGTTACAGAACGGTGTCGCCTCCTTCAGCACGGCCTGGAGCCTGACACCAGGCTGTGGATGGTCCTGTCAAATCTGATACAACAAGGAGCTGGTTACAGAACGGTGTCGCCTCCTTCAGCACGGCCTGGAGCCTGACACCAGTCTGTGGATGGTCCTGTCAAATCTGATATAACTAGGAGCAGGTTACAGAACGGTGTCGCCTCCTTCAGCAAGGCCTGGAGCCTGACACCAGGCTGTGGATGATCCTCTCAAATCTGATATAACACGGTGCTGGTTACAGAACGGTGTCGCCTCCTTCAGCACGGCCTGGAGCCTGACACCAGGCTGTGGATGGTCCTGTCAAATCTGATACAACAAGGTGCTGGTTCCAGAACGGTGTCTCCTCCTTCAGCACGGCCTGGAGCCTGACACCAGGCTGTAGATGGTCCTGTCAAATCTGATATAACAAGGTGCTGATTACAGAACGGTGTCACCTCCTACAGCAAGGCCTGGAGCCTGACACCAGGCTGTGGATGGTCCTGTCAAATCTGAGATAACAAGGAGCTGGTTACAGAACGGTATCGCCTCCTTCAGCACGGCCTGGAGCCTGACACCAGGCTGTAGATGGTCCTGTCAAATCTGATATAACAAGGTGCTGATTACAGAACGGTGTCACCTCCTTCAGCATGGCCTGGAGCCTGACACCAGGCTGTGGATGGTCCTGTCAAATCTGATACAACAAGGTGCTGGTTCCAGAACGGTGTCACCTCCTTCAGCATGGCCTGGAGCCTGACACCAGGCTGTGGATGGTCCTGTCAAATCTGATATAACAAGGAGCTGGTTACAGAACGGTGTCGCCTCCTTCAGCACGGCCTGGAGCCTGACACCAGGCTGTGGATCATCCTGTCAAATCTGATATATCAAGGAGCTGGTTACAGAACGGTGTCACCTCCTTCAGCACGGCCTGGAGCCTGACACCAGGCTGTGGATGGTCCTGTCAAATCTGATATAACAAGGAGCTGGTTACAGAACGGTGTCACCTCCTTCAGCACGGCCTGGAGCCTGACACCAGGCTGTGGATGGTCCTGTCAAATCTGATATAACAAGGTGCTGGTTACAGAACGATGTCGCCTCCTTCAGCACGGCCTGGATCCTGACACCAGGCTGTGGTAGGTCCTGTCAAATCTGATACAACAAGGTGCTGGTTACAGAACGGTGTCGCCTCCTTCAGCACGGCCTGGAGCCTGACACCAGGCTGTGGATGGTCCTGTCAAATCTGATATAACAATGAGCTGGTTACAGAACGGTGTCACCTCCTTCAGCACGGCCTGGAGCCTGACACCAGGCTGTGGATGGTCCTGTCAAATCTGATATAACAAGCTGCTGGTTACAGAACGGTGTCGCCTCCTTCAGCACGGCCTGGAGATGACACCAGGCTGTGGATGGTCCTGTCAAATCTGATATAACAAGGACCTGGTTACAGAACGGTGTCACCTCCTTCAGCACGGCCTGGAGCCTGACACCAGGCTGTGGATGGTCCTGTCAAATCTGATACAACAAGGAGCTGGATACAGAACGGTGTCGCCTCCTTCAGCAAGACCTGGAGCCTGACACCAGGCTGTGGATGGTCCTGTCAAATCTGATACAACAAGGAGCTGGTTACAGAACGGTGTCGCCTCCTTCAGCACGGCCTGGAGCCTGACACCAGTCTGAGGATGGTCCTGTCAAATCTGATATAACAAGGAGCAGGTTACAGAACGGTGTCGCCTCCTTCAGCACGGCCTGGAGCCTGACACCAGGCTGTGGGTGGTCCTGTCAAATCTGATATAACACGGTGCTGGTTACAGAACGGTGTAGCCTCCTTCAGCACGGCCTGGAGCCTGACACCAGGCTGTGGATGGTCCTGTCAAATCTGATACAACAAGGTGCTGATTACAGAACGGTGTCACCTCCTTCAGCACGGCCTGGAGCCTGACACCAGGCTGTGGATGGTCCTGTCAAATCTGATACAACAAGGAGCTGGTTACAGAACGGTGTCACCTCCTTCAGCACGGCCTGGAGCCTGACACCAGGCTGTGGATGGTCCTGTCAAATCTGATATAACAAGGAGCTGGTTACAGAACGGTGTCGCCTCCTTCAGCACGGCCTGGACCCTAACACCAGGCGGTGGATGGTCCTGTCAAATCTGATACAACAAGGTGCTGGTTCCAGAACGGTGTCACCTCCTTCAGCATGGCCTGCAGCCTGACACCAGGCTGTGGATGGTCCTGTCAAATCTGATATAACAAGGAGCTGGTTACAGAACGGTGTCGCCTCCTTCAGCACGGCCTGGAGCCTGACACCAGGCTGTGGATCATCCTGTCAAATCTGATATATCAAGGAGCTGGTTACAGAACGGTGTCACCTCCTTCAGCACGGCCTGGAGCCTGACACCAGGCTGTGGATGGTCCTGTCAAATCTGATATAACAAGGAGCTGGTTACAGAACGGTGTCACCTCCTTCAGCACGGCCTGGAGCCTGACACCAGGCTGTGGATGGTCCTGTCAAATCTGATATAACAAGGTGCTGGTTACAGAACGATGTCGCCTCCTTCAGCACGGCCTGGATCCTGACACCAGGCTGTGGATGGTCCTGTCAAATCTGATACAACAAGGTGCTGGTTACAGAACGGTGTCGCCTCCTTCAGCACGGCCTGGAGCCTGACACCAGTCTGAGGATGGTCCTGTCAAATCTGATATAACAAGGAGCAGGTTACAGAACGGTGTCGCCTCCTTCAGCACGGCCTGGAGCCTGACAACAGGCTGTGGATGGTCCTGTCAAATCTGATATAACACGGTGCTGGTTACAGAACGGTGTCGCCTCCTTCAGCACGGCCTGGAGCCTGACACCAGGCTGTGGATGGTCCTGTCAAATCTGATACAACAAGGAGCTGGTTACAGAACGGTGTCACCTCCTTCAGCACGGCCTGGAGCATGACACCAGGCTGTGGATGGTCCTGTCAAATCTGATATAACAAGGAGCTGGTTACAGAACGGTGTCGCCTCCTTCAGCACGGCCTGGAGCCTGACACCAGGCTGTGGATGCTCCTGTCAAATCTGATACAACAAGGTGCTGGATACAGAACGGTGTCGCCTCCTTCAGCACGGCCTGGAGCCTGACACCAGGCTGTGGATGGTCCTGTCAAATCTGATATAACAAGGAGCTGGTTACAGAACGGTGTCGCCTCCTTCAGCACGGCCTGGAGCCTGACACCAGGCTGTGGATGGACCTGTCAAATCTGATATAACAAGGAGCTGGTTACAGAACGGTGTCTCCTCCTTCAGCACGGCCTGGAGCCTGACACCAGGCTGTGGATGGTCCTGTCAAATCTGATATAACAAGGAGCTGGTTACAGAACGGTGTCGCCTCCTTCAGCACGGCCTGGAGCCTGACACCAGGCTGTGGATGGTCCTGTCAAATCTGATATAACAAGGTGCTGGTTACAGAACGGTGTCGCCTCCTTCAGCACGGCCTGGAGCCCGAGACCAGGCTGTGGATGGTCCTGTCAAATCTGATATAAC
Organism: Scyliorhinus torazame; assembly: GCF_047496885.1. Classification (NCBI taxonomy): domain Eukaryota; kingdom Metazoa; phylum Chordata; class Chondrichthyes; order Carcharhiniformes; family Scyliorhinidae; genus Scyliorhinus; species Scyliorhinus torazame. The sequence continues at coordinate 74,148,283 of NC_092729.1, read as the reverse complement.
ACGGAGCTGGTTACAGAACGGTGTCGCCTCCTTCAGCACGTCCTGGAGCCTGACACCAGTCTGTGAATGGTCCTGCCAAATCTGATATAACAAGATCCTGGTTACAGAACGGAGGCACCTCCTTCAGCACGGCCTGGAGCCTGACACCAGGCTGTGGATGGTCCTGTCAAATCTGATATAACAAGGACCTGGTTACAGAACGGTGTCATCTCCTTCAGCACGGCCTGGAGCCTGACACCAGGCTGTGGATGGTCCTGTCAAATCTGATATAACAAGGACCTGGTTACAGAACGGTGTCACCTCCTTCAGCACGGCCTAGAGCCTGACACCAGGCTGTGGATGGTCCTGTCAAATCCGATATAACAAGCTGCTGGTTACAGAACGGTGTCGCCTCCTTCAGCACGGCCTGGAGATGACACCAGGCTGTGGATGGTCCTGTCAAATCTGATATAACAAGGACCTGGTTACAGAACGGTGTCACCTCCTTCAGCACGGCCTGGAGCCTGACACCAGGCTGTGGATGGTCCTGTCAAATCTGATACAACAAGGAGCTGGATACAGAACGGTGTCGCCTCCTTCAGCACGGCCTGGAGCCTGACACCAGGCTGTGGATGGTCCTGTCAAATCTGATACAACAAGGAGCTGGTTACAGAACGGTGTCGCCTCCTTCAGCACGGCCTGGAGCCTGACACCAGTATGAGGATGGTCCTGTCAAATCTGATATAACAAGGAGCAGGTTACAGAACGGTGTCGCCTCCTTCAGCACGGCCTGGAGCCTGACACCAGGCTGTGGGTGGTCCTGTCAAATCTGATATAACACGGTGCTGGTTACAGAACGGTGTCGCCTCCTTCAGCACGGCCTGGAGCCTGACACCAGGCTGTGGATGGTCCTGTCAAATCTGATACAACAAGGAGCTGGTTACAGAACGGTGTCACCTCCTTCAGCACGGCCTGGAGCATGACACCAGGCTGTGGATGGTCCTGTCAAATCTGATATAACAAGGAGCTGATTACAGAACGGTGTCACCTCCTTCAGCACGGCCTGGAGCCTGACACCAGGCTGTGGATGGTCCTGTCAAATCTGAGATAACAAGGAGCTGGTTACAGAACGGTATCGCCTCCTTCAGCACGGCCTGGAGCCTGACACCAGGCTGTAGATGGTCCTGTCAAATCTGATATAACAAGGTGCTGATTACAGAACGGTGTCACCTCCTTCAGCACGGCCTGGAGCCTGACACCAGGCTGTGGATGGTCCTGTCAAATCTGATACAACAAGGTGCTGGTTCCAGAACGGTGTCACCTCCTTCAGCATGGCCTGGAGCCTGACACCAGGCTGTGGATGGTCCTGTCAAATCTGATATAACAAGGAGCTGGTTACATAACGGTGTCGCCTCCTTCAGCACGGCCTGGAGCCTGACACCAGGCTGTGGATCATCCTGTCAAATCTGATATATCAAGGAGCTGGTTACAGAACGGTGTCACCTCCTTCAGCACGGCCTGGAGCCTGACACCAGGCTGTGGATGGTCCTGTCAAATCTGATATAACAAGGAGCTGGTTACAGAACGGTGTCACCTCCTTCAGCACGGCCTGGAGCCTGACACCAGGCTGTGGATGGTCCTGTCAAATCTGATATAACAAGGTGCTGGTTACAGAACGATGTCGCCTCCTTCAGCACGGCCTGGATCCTGACACCAGGCTGTGGATGGTCCTGTCAAATCTGATACAACAAGGTGCTGGTTACAGAACGGTGTCGCCTCCTTCAGCACGGCCTGGAGCCTGACACCAGGCTGTGGATGGTCCTGTCAAATCTGATATAACAATGAGCTGGTTACAGAACGGTGTCACCTCCTTCAGCACGGCCTGGAGCCTGACACCAGGCTGTGGATGGTCCTGTCAAATCTGATATAACAAGCTGCTGGTTACAGAACGGTGTCGCCTCCTTCAGCACGGCCTGGAGATGACACCAGGCTGTGGATGGTCCTGTCAAATCTGATATAACAAGGACCTGGTTACAGAACGGTGTCACCTCCTTCAGCACGGCCTGGAGCCTGACACCAGGCTGTGGATGGTCCTGTCAAGTCTGATACAACAAGGAGCTGGATACAGAACGGTGTCGCCTCCTTCAGCACGGCCTGGAGCCTGACACCAGGCTGTGGATGGTCCTGTCAAATCTGATACAACAAGGAGCTGGTTACAGAACGGTGTCGCCTCCTTCAGCACGGCCTGGAGCCTGACACCAGTCTGAGGATGGTCCTGTCAAATCTGATATAACAAGGAGCAGGTTACAGAACGGTGTCGCCTCCTTCAGCACGGCCTGGAGCCTGACACCAGGCTGTGGATGGTCCTGTCAAATCTGATATAACACGGTGCTGGTTACAGAACGGTGTCGCCTCCTTCAGCACGGCCTGGAGCCTGACACCAGGCTGTGGATGGTCCTGTCAAATCTGATACAACAAGGAGCTGGTTACAGAACGGTGTCACCTCCTTCAGCACGGCCTGGAGCATGACACCAGGCTGTGGATGGTCCTGTCAAATCTGATATAACAAGGAGCTGGTTACAGAACGGTGTCGCCTCCTTCAGCACGGCCTGGAGCCTGACACCAGGCTGTGGATGCTCCTGTCAAATCTGATACAACAACGTGCTGGATACAGAACGGTGTCGCCTCCTTCAGCACGGCCTGGAGCCTGACACCAGGCTGTGGATGGTCCTGTCAAATCTGATATAACAAGGAGCTGGTTACAGAACGGTGTCGCCTTCTTCAGCACGGCCTGGAGCCTGACACCAGGCTGTGGATGGACCTGTCAAATCTGATATAACAAGGAGCTGGTTACAGAACGGTGTCTCCTCCTTCAGCACGGCCTGGAGCCTGACACCAGGCTGTGGATGGTCCTGTCAAATCTGATATAACAAGGAGCTGGTTACAGAACGGTGTCGCCTCCTTCAGCACGGCCTGGAGCCTGACACCAGGCTGTGGATGGTCCTGTCAAATCTGATACAACAAGGAGCTGGTTACAGAACGGTGTCACCTCCTTCAGCACGGCCTGGAGCCTGACACCAGGCTGTGGATGGTCCTGTCAAATCTGATACAACAAGGAGCTGGTTACAGAACGGTGTCGCCTCCTTCAGCACGGCCTGGAGCCTGACACCAGTATGAGGATGGTCCTGTCAAATCTGATATAACAAGGAGCAGGTTACAGAACGGTGTCGCCTCCTTCAGCACGGCCTGGAGCCTGACACCAGGCTGTGGGTGGTCCTGTCAAATCTGATATAACACGGTGCTGGTTACAGAACGGTGTCGCCTCCTTCAGCACGGCCTGGAGCCTGACACCAGGCTGTGGATGGTCCTGTCAAATCTGATACAACAAGGAGCTGGTTACAGAACGGTGTCGCCTCCTTCAGCACGGCCTGGAGCCTGACACCAGTATGAGGATGGTCCTGTCAAATCTGATATAACAAGGAGCAGGTTACAGAACGGTGTCGCCTCCTTCAGCACGGCCTGGAGCCTGACACCAGGCTGTGGGTGGTCCTGTCAAATCTGATATAACACGGTGCTGGTTACAGAACGGTGTCGCCTCCTTCAGCACGGCCTGGAGCCTGACACCAGGCTGTGGATGGTCCTGTCAAATCTGATACAACAAGGAGCTGGTTACAGAACGGTGTCACCTCCTTCAGCACGGCCTGGAGCATGACACCAGGCTGTGGATGGTCCTGTCAAATCTGATATAACAAGGAGCTGATTACAGAACGGTGTCACCTCCTTCAGCACGGCCTGGAGCCTGACACCAGGCTGTGGATGGTCCTGTCAAATCTGAGATAACAAGGAGCTGGTGACAGAACGGTATCGCCTCCTTCAGCACGGCCTGGAGCCTGACACCAGGCTGTAGATGGTCCTGTCAAATCTGATATAACAAGGTGCTGATTACAGAACGGTGTCACCTCCTTCAGCACGGCCTGGAGCCTGACACCAGGCTGTGGATGGTCCTGTCAAATCTGATATAACAAGGAGCTGGTTACAGAACGGTGTCGCCTCCTTCAGCACGGCCTGGAGCCTGACACCAGGCTGTGGATCATCCTGTCAAATCTGATATATCAAGGAGCTGGTTACAGAACGGTGTCACCTCCTTCAGCACGGCCTGGAGCCTGACACCAGGCTGTGGATGGTCCTGTCAAATCTGATATAACAAGGAGCTGGTTACAGAACGGTGTCACCTCCTTCAGCACGGCCTGGAGCCTGACACCAGGCTGTGGATGGTCCTGTCAAATCTGATATAACAAGGTGCTGGTTACAGAACGATGTCGCCTCCTTCAGCACGGCCTGGATCCTGACACCAGGCTGTGGATGGTCCTGTCAAATCTGATACAACAAGGTGCTGGTTACAGAACGGTGTCGCCTCCTTCAGCACGGCCTGGAGCCTGACACCAGGCTGTGGATGGTCCTGTCAAATCTGATACAACAAGGAGCTGGTTACAGGACGGTGTCACCTCCTTCAACACGGCCTGGAGCATGACACCAGGCTGTGGTAGGTCCTGTCAAATCTGATATAACAAGTAGCTGGTTACAGAACGGTGTCGCCTCCTTCAGCACGGCCTGGAGCCTGACACCAGGCTGTGGATGGTCCTGTCAAATCTGATATAACAAGGACCTGGTTACAGAACGGTGTCACCTCCTTCAGCACGGCTTGGAGCCTGACACCAGGCTGTGGATGGTCCTGTCAAATCTGATACAACAAGGAGCTGGTTACAGAACGGTGTCGCCTCCTTCAGCACGGCCTGGAGCCTGACACCAGGCTGTGGATGGTCCTGTCAAATCTGATACAACAAGGAGCTGGTTACAGAACGGTGTCGCCTCCTTCAGCACGGCCTGGAGCCTGACACCAGTCTGTGGATGGTCCTGTCAAATCTGATATAACTAGGAGCAGGTTACAGAACGGTGTCGCCTCCTTCAGCAAGGCCTGGAGCCTGACACCAGGCTGTGGATGATCCTCTCAAATCTGATATAACACGGTGCTGGTTACAGAACGGTGTCGCCTCCTTCAGCACGGCCTGGAGCCTGACACCAGGCTGTGGATGGTCCTGTCAAATCTGATACAACAAGGTGCTGGTTCCAGAACGGTGTCTCCTCCTTCAGCACGGCCTGGAGCCTGACACCAGGCTGTAGATGGTCCTGTCAAATCTGATATAACAAGGTGCTGATTACAGAACGGTGTCACCTCCTACAGCAAGGCCTGGAGCCTGACACCAGGCTGTGGATGGTCCTGTCAAATCTGAGATAACAAGGAGCTGGTTACAGAACGGTATCGCCTCCTTCAGCACGGCCTGGAGCCTGACACCAGGCTGTAGATGGTCCTGTCAAATCTGATATAACAAGGTGCTGATTACAGAACGGTGTCACCTCCTTCAGCATGGCCTGGAGCCTGACACCAGGCTGTGGATGGTCCTGTCAAATCTGATACAACAAGGTGCTGGTTCCAGAACGGTGTCACCTCCTTCAGCATGGCCTGGAGCCTGACACCAGGCTGTGGATGGTCCTGTCAAATCTGATATAACAAGGAGCTGGTTACAGAACGGTGTCGCCTCCTTCAGCACGGCCTGGAGCCTGACACCAGGCTGTGGATCATCCTGTCAAATCTGATATATCAAGGAGCTGGTTACAGAACGGTGTCACCTCCTTCAGCACGGCCTGGAGCCTGACACCAGGCTGTGGATGGTCCTGTCAAATCTGATATAACAAGGAGCTGGTTACAGAACGGTGTCACCTCCTTCAGCACGGCCTGGAGCCTGACACCAGGCTGTGGATGGTCCTGTCAAATCTGATATAACAAGGTGCTGGTTACAGAACGATGTCGCCTCCTTCAGCACGGCCTGGATCCTGACACCAGGCTGTGGTAGGTCCTGTCAAATCTGATACAACAAGGTGCTGGTTACAGAACGGTGTCGCCTCCTTCAGCACGGCCTGGAGCCTGACACCAGGCTGTGGATGGTCCTGTCAAATCTGATATAACAATGAGCTGGTTACAGAACGGTGTCACCTCCTTCAGCACGGCCTGGAGCCTGACACCAGGCTGTGGATGGTCCTGTCAAATCTGATATAACAAGCTGCTGGTTACAGAACGGTGTCGCCTCCTTCAGCACGGCCTGGAGATGACACCAGGCTGTGGATGGTCCTGTCAAATCTGATATAACAAGGACCTGGTTACAGAACGGTGTCACCTCCTTCAGCACGGCCTGGAGCCTGACACCAGGCTGTGGATGGTCCTGTCAAATCTGATACAACAAGGAGCTGGATACAGAACGGTGTCGCCTCCTTCAGCAAGACCTGGAGCCTGACACCAGGCTGTGGATGGTCCTGTCAAATCTGATACAACAAGGAGCTGGTTACAGAACGGTGTCGCCTCCTTCAGCACGGCCTGGAGCCTGACACCAGTCTGAGGATGGTCCTGTCAAATCTGATATAACAAGGAGCAGGTTACAGAACGGTGTCGCCTCCTTCAGCACGGCCTGGAGCCTGACACCAGGCTGTGGGTGGTCCTGTCAAATCTGATATAACACGGTGCTGGTTACAGAACGGTGTAGCCTCCTTCAGCACGGCCTGGAGCCTGACACCAGGCTGTGGATGGTCCTGTCAAATCTGATACAACAAGGTGCTGATTACAGAACGGTGTCACCTCCTTCAGCACGGCCTGGAGCCTGACACCAGGCTGTGGATGGTCCTGTCAAATCTGATACAACAAGGAGCTGGTTACAGAACGGTGTCACCTCCTTCAGCACGGCCTGGAGCCTGACACCAGGCTGTGGATGGTCCTGTCAAATCTGATATAACAAGGAGCTGGTTACAGAACGGTGTCGCCTCCTTCAGCACGGCCTGGACCCTAACACCAGGCTGTGGATGGTCCTGTCAAATCTGATACAACAAGGTGCTGGTTCCAGAACGGTGTCACCTCCTTCAGCATGGCCTGCAGCCTGACACCAGGCTGTGGATGGTCCTGTCAAATCTGATATAACAAGGAGCTGGTTACAGAACGGTGTCGCCTCCTTCAGCACGGCCTGGAGCCTGACACCAGGCTGTGGATCATCCTGTCAAATCTGATATATCAAGGAGCTGGTTACAGAACGGTGTCACCTCCTTCAGCACGGCCTGGAGCCTGACACCAGGCTGTGGATGGTCCTGTCAAATCTGATATAACAAGGAGCTGGTTACAGAACGGTGTCACCTCCTTCAGCACGGCCTGGAGCCTGACACCAGGCTGTGGATGGTCCTGTCAAATCTGATATAACAAGGTGCTGGTTACAGAACGATGTCGCCTCCTTCAGCACGGCCTGGATCCTGACACCAGGCTGTGGATGGTCCTGTCAAATCTGATACAACAAGGTGCTGGTTACAGAACGGTGTCGCCTCCTTCAGCACGGCCTGGAGCCTGACACCAGTCTGAGGATGGTCCTGTCAAATCTGATATAACAAGGAGCAGGTTACAGAACGGTGTCGCCTCCTTCAGCACGGCCTGGAGCCTGACAACAGGCTGTGGATGGTCCTGTCAAATCTGATATAACACGGTGCTGGTTACAGAACGGTGTCGCCTCCTTCAGCACGGCCTGGAGCCTGACACCAGGCTGTGGATGGTCCTGTCAAATCTGATACAACAAGGAGCTGGTTACAGAACGGTGTCACCTCCTTCAGCACGGCCTGGAGCATGACACCAGGCTGTGGATGGTCCTGTCAAATCTGATATAACAAGGAGCTGGTTACAGAACGGTGTCGCCTCCTTCAGCACGGCCTGGAGCCTGACACCAGGCTGTGGATGCTCCTGTCAAATCTGATACAACAAGGTGCTGGATACAGAACGGTGTCGCCTCCTTCAGCACGGCCTGGAGCCTGACACCAGGCTGTGGATGGTCCTGTCAAATCTGATATAACAAGGAGCTGGTTACAGAACGGTGTCGCCTCCTTCAGCACGGCCTGGAGCCTGACACCAGGCTGTGGATGGACCTGTCAAATCTGATATAACAAGGAGCTGGTTACAGAACGGTGTCTCCTCCTTCAGCACGGCCTGGAGCCTGACACCAGGCTGTGGATGGTCCTGTCAAATCTGATATAACAAGGAGCTGGTTACAGAACGGTGTCGCCTCCTTCAGCACGGCCTGGAGCCTGACACCAGGCTGTGGATGGTCCTGTCAAATCTGATATAACAAGGTGCTGGTTACAGAACGGTGTCGCCTCCTTCAGCACGGCCTGGAGCCCGAGACCAGGCTGTGGATGGTCCTGTCAAATCTGATATAACACGGAGCTGGTTACAGAACGGTGTCGCCTCCTTCAGCACGTCCTGGAGCCTGACACCAGTCTGTGAATGGTCCTGCCAAATCTGATATAACAAGATCCTGGTTACAGAACGGAGGCACCTCCTTCAGCACGGCCTGGAGCCTGACACCAGGCTGTGGATGGTCCTGTCAAATCTGATATAACAAGGACCTGGTTACAGAACGGTGTCATCTCCTTCAGCACGGCCTGGAGCCTGACACCAGGCTGTGGATGGTCCTGTCAAATCTGATATAACAAGGACCTGGTTACAGAACGGTGTCACCTCCTTCAGCACGGCCTGGAGCCTGACACCAGGCTGTGGATGGTCCTGTCAAATCCGATATAACAAGCTGCTGGTTACAGAACGGTGTCGCCTCCTTCAGCACGGCCTGGAGATGACACCAGGCTGTGGATGGTCCTGTCAAATCTGATATAACAAGGACCTGGTTACAGAACGGTGTCACCTCCTTCAGCACGGCCTGGAGCCTGACACCAGGCTGTGGATGGTCCTGTCAAATCTGATACAACAAGGAGCTGGATACAGAACGGTGTCGCCTCCTTCAGCACGGCCTGGAGCCTGACACCAGGCTGTGGATGGTCCTGTCAAATCTGATACAACAAGGAGCTGGTTACAGAACGGTGTCGCCTCCTTCAGCACGGCCTGGAGCCTGACACCAGTATGAGGATGGTCCTGTCAAATCTGATATAACAAGGAGCAGGTTACAGAACGGTGTCGCCTCCTTCAGCACGGCCTGGAGCCTGACACCAGGCTGTGGGTGGTCCTGTCAAATCTGATATAACACGGTGCTGGTTACAGAACGGTGTCGCCTCCTTCAGCACGGCCTGGAGCCTGACACCAGGCTGTGGATGGTCCTGTCAAATCTGATATAACAAGGTGCTGGTTACAGAACGGTGTCGCCTCCTTCAGCACGGCCTGGAGCCCGAGACCAGGCTGTGGATGGTCCTGTCAAATCTGATATAACACGGAGCTGGTTACAGAACGGTGTCGCCTCCTTCAGCACGTCCTGGAGCCTGACACCAGTCTGTGAATGGTCCTGCCAAATCTGATATAACAAGATCCTGGTTACAGAACGGAGGCACCTCCTTCAGCACGGCCTGGAGCCTGACACCAGGCTGTGGATGGTCCTGTCAAATCTGATATAACAAGGACCTGGTTACAGAACGGTGTCATCTCCTTCAGCACGGCCTGGAGCCTGACACCAGGCTGTGGATGGTCCTGTCAAATCTGATATAACAAGGACCTGGTTACAGAACGGTGTCACCTCCTTCAGCACGGCCTGGAGCCTGACACCAGGCTGTGGATGGTCCTGTCAAATCCGATATAACAAGCTGCTGGTTACAGAACGGTGTCGCCTCCTTCAGCACGGCCTGGAGATGACACCAGGCTGTGGATGGTCCTGTCAAATCTGATATAACAAGGACCTGGTTACAGAACGGTGTCACCTCCTTCAGCACGGCCTGGAGCCTGACACCAGGCTGTGGATGGTCCTGTCAAATCTGATACAACAAGGAGCTGGATACAGAACGGTGTCGCCTCCTTCAGCACGGCCTGGAGCCTGACACCAGGCTGTGGATGGTCCTGTCAAATCTGATACAACAAGGAGCTGGTTACAGAACGGTGTCGCCTCCTTCAGCACGGCCTGGAGCCTGACACCAGTATGAGGATGGTCCTGTCAAATCTGATATAACAAGGAGCAGGTTACAGAACGGTGTCGCCTCCTTCAGCACGGCCTGGAGCCTGACACCAGGCTGTGGGTGGTCCTGTCAAATCTGATATAACACGGTGCTGGTTACAGAACGGTGTCGCCTCCTTCAGCACGGCCTGGAGCCTGACACCAGGCTGTGGATGGTCCTGTCAAATCTGATACAACAAGGAGCTGGTTACAGAACGGTGTCACCTCCTTCAGCACGGCCTGGAGCATGACACCAGGCTGTGGATGGTCCTGTCAAATCTGATATAACAAGGAGCTGATTACAGAACGGTGTCACCTCCTTCAGCACGGCCTGGAGCCTGACACCAGGCTGTGGATGGTCCTGTCAAATCTGAGATAACAAGGAGCTGGTTACAGAACGGTATCGCCTCCTTCAGCACGGCCTGGAGCCTGACACCAGGCTGTAGATGGTCCTGTCAAATCTGATATAACAAGGTGCTGATTACAGAACGGTGTCACCTCCTTCAGCACGGCCTGGAGCCTGACACCAGGCTGTGGATGGTCCTGTCAAATCTGATACAACAAGGTGCTGGTTCCAGAACGGTGTCACCTCCTTCAGCATGGCCTGGAGCCTGACACCAGGCTGTGGATGGTCCTGTCAAATCTGATATAACAAGGAGCTGGTTACATAACGGTGTCGCCTCCTTCAGCACGGCCTGGAGCCTGACACCAGGCTGTGGATCATCCTGTCAAATCTGATATATCAAGGAGCTGGTTACAGAACGGTGTCACCTCCTTCAGCACGGCCTGGAGCCTGACACCAGGCTGTGGATGGTCCTGTCAAATCTGATATAACAAGGAGCTGGTTACAGAACGGTGTCACCTCCTTCAGCACGGCCTGGAGCCTGACACCAGGCTGTGGATGGTCCTGTCAAATCTGATATAACAAGGTGCTGGTTACAGAACGATGTCGCCTCCTTCAGCACGGCCTGGATCCTGACACCAGGCTGTGGATGGTCCTGTCAAATCTGATACAACAAGGTGCTGGTTACAGAACGGTGTCGCCTCCTTCAGCACGGCCTGGAGCCTGACACCAGGCTGTGGATGGTCCTGTCAAATCTGATATAACAATGAGCTGGTTACAGAACGGTGTCACCTCCTTCAGCACGGCCTGGAGCCTGACACCAGGCTGTGGATGGTCCTGTCAAATCTGATATAACAAGCTGCTGGTTACAGAACGGTGTCGCCTCCTTCAGCACGGCCTGGAGATGACACCAGGCTGTGGATGGTCCTGTCAAATCTGATATAACAAGGACCTGGTTACAGAACGGTGTCACCTCCTTCAGCACGGCCTGGAGCCTGACACCAGGCTGTGGATGGTCCTGTCAAGTCTGATACAACAAGGAGCTGGATACAGAACGGTGTCGCCTCCTTCAGCACGGCCTGGAGCCTGACACCAGGCTGTGGATGGTCCTGTCAAATCTGATACAACAAGGAGCTGGTTACAGAACGGTGTCGCCTCCTTCAGCACGGCCTGGAGCCTGACACCAGTCTGAGGATGGTCCTGTCAAATCTGATATAACAAGGAGCAGGTTACAGAACGGTGTCGCCTCCTTCAGCACGGCCTGGAGCCTGACACCAGGCTGTGGATGGTCCTGTCAAATCTGATATAACACGGTGCTGGTTACAGAACGGTGTCGCCTCCTTCAGCACGGCCTGGAGCCTGACACCAGGCTGTGGATGGTCCTGTCAAATCTGATACAACAAGGAGCTGGTTACAGAACGGTGTCACCTCCTTCAGCACGGCCTGGAGCATGACACCAGGCTGTGGATGGTCCTGTCAAATCTGATATAACAAGGAGCTGGTTACAGAACGGTGTCGCCTCCTTCAGCACGGCCTGGAGCCTGACACCAGGCTGTGGATGCTCCTGTCAAATCTGATACAACAACGTGCTGGATACAGAACGGTGTCGCCTCCTTCAGCACGGCCTGGAGCCTGACACCAGGCTGTGGATGGTCCTGTCAAATCTGATATAACAAGGAGCTGGTTACAGAACGGTGTCGCCTTCTTCAGCACGGCCTGGAGCCTGACACCAGGCTGTGGATGGACCTGTCAAATCTGATATAACAAGGAGCTGGTTACAGAACGGTGTCTCCTCCTTCAGCACGGCCTGGAGCCTGACACCAGGCTGTGGATGGTCCTGTCAAATCTGATATAACAAGGAGCTGGTTACAGAACGGTGTCGCCTCCTTCAGCACGGCCTGGAGCCTGACACCAGGCTGTGGATGGTCCTGTCAAATCTGATACAACAAGGAGCTGGTTACAGAACGGTGTCACCTCCTTCAGCACGGCCTGGAGCCTGACACCAGGCTGTGGATGGTCCTGTCAAATCTGATACAACAAGGAGCTGGTTACAGAACGGTGTCGCCTCCTTCAGCACGGCCTGGAGCCTGACACCAGTATGAGGATGGTCCTGTCAAATCTGATATAACAAGGAGCAGGTTACAGAACGGTGTCGCCTCCTTCAGCACGGCCTGGAGCCTGACACCAGGCTGTGGGTGGTCCTGTCAAATCTGATATAACACGGTGCTGGTTACAGAACGGTGTCGCCTCCTTCAGCACGGCCTGGAGCCTGACACCAGGCTGTGGATGGTCCTGTCAAATCTGATACAACAAGGAGCTGGTTACAGAACGGTGTCGCCTCCTTCAGCACGGCCTGGAGCCTGACACCAGTATGAGGATGGTCCTGTCAAATCTGATATAACAAGGAGCAGGTTACAGAACGGTGTCGCCTCCTTCAGCACGGCCTGGAGCCTGACACCAGGCTGTGGGTGGTCCTGTCAAATCTGATATAACACGGTGCTGGTTACAGAACGGTGTCGCCTCCTTCAGCACGGCCTGGAGCCTGACACCAGGCTGTGGATGGTCCTGTCAAATCTGATACAACAAGGAGCTGGTTACAGAACGGTGTCACCTCCTTCAGCACGGCCTGGAGCATGACACCAGGCTGTGGATGGTCCTGTCAAATCTGATATAACAAGGAGCTGATTACAGAACGGTGTCACCTCCTTCAGCACGGCCTGGAGCCTGACACCAGGCTGTGGATGGTCCTGTCAAATCTGAGATAACAAGGAGCTGGTGACAGAACGGTATCGCCTCCTTCAGCACGGCCTGGAGCCTGACACCAGGCTGTAGATGGTCCTGTCAAATCTGATATAACAAGGTGCTGATTACAGAACGGTGTCACCTCCTTCAGCACGGCCTGGAGCCTGACACCAGGCTGTGGATGGTCCTGTCAAATCTGATATAACAAGGAGCTGGTTACAGAACGGTTTCGCCTCCTTCAGCACGGCCTGGAGCCTGACACCAGGCTGTGGATCATCCTGTCAAATCTGATATATCAAGGAGCTGGTTACAGAACGGTGTCACCTCCTTCAGCACGGCCTGGAGCCTGACACCAGGCTGTGGATGGTCCTGTCAAATCTGATATAACAAGGAGCTGGTTACAGAACGGTGTCACCTCCTTCAGCACGGCCTGGAGCCTGACACCAGGCTGTGGATGGTCCTGTCAAATCTGATATAACAAGGTGCTGGTTACAGAACGATGTCGCCTCCTTCAGCACGGCCTGGATCCTGACACCAGGCTGTGGATGGTCCTGTCAAATCTGATACAACAAGGTGCTGGTTACAGAACGGTGTCGCCTCCTTCAGCACGGCCTGGAGCCTGACACCAGGCTGTGGATGGTCCTGTCAAATCTGATATAACAATGAGCTGGTTACAGAACGGTGTCACCTCCTTCAGCACGGCCTGGAGCCTGACACCAGGCTGTGGATGGTCCTGTCAAATCTGATATAACAAGCTGCTGGTTACAGAACGGTGTCGCCTCCTTCAGCACGGCCTGGAGATGACACCAGGCTGTGGATGGTCCTGTCAAATCTGATATAACAAGGACCTGGTTACAGAACGGTGTCACCTCCTTCAGCACGGCCTGGAGCCTGACACCAGGCTGTGGATTGTCCTGTCAAGTCTGATACAACAAGGAGCTGGATACAGAACGGTGTCGCCTCCTTCTGCACGGCCTGGAGCCTGACACCAGGCTGTGGATGGTCCTGTCAAATCTGATACAACAAAGAGCTGGTTACAGAACGGTGTCGCCTCCTTCAGCACGGCCTGGAGCCTGACACCAGTCTGAGGATGGTCCTGTCAAATCTGATATAACAAGGAGCAGGTTACAGAACGGTGTCGCCTCCTTCAGCACGGCCTGGAGCCTGACACCAGGCTGTGGATGGTCCTGTCAAATCTGATATAACACGGTGCTGGTTACAGAACGGTGTCGCCTCCTTCAGCACGGCCTGGAGCCTGACACCAGGCTGTGGATGGTCCTGTCAAATCTGATATAACAAGGAGCTGGTTACAGAACGGTGTCGCCTCCTTCAGCACGGCCTGGAGCCTGACACCAGGCTGTGGATGCTCCTGTCAAATCTGATACAACAACGTGCTGGATACAGAACGGTGTCGCCTCCTTCAGCACGGCCTGGAGCCTGACACCAGGCTGTGGATGGTCCTGTCAAATCTGATATAACAAGGAGCTGGTTACAGAACGGTGTCGCCTTCTTCAGCACGGCCTGGAGCCTGACACCAGGCTGTGGATGGACCTGTCAAATCTGATATAACAAGGAGCTGGTTACAGAACGGTGTCTCCTCCTTCAGCACGGCCTGGAGCCTGACACCAGGCTGTGGATGGTCCTGTCAAATCTGATATAACAAGGAGCTGGTTACAGAACGGTGTCGCCTCCTTCAGCACGGCCTGGAGCCTGACACCAGGCTGTGGATGGTCCTGTCAAATCTGATATAACAAGGTGCTGGTTACAGAACGGTGTCGCCTCCTTCAGCACGGCCTGGAGCCTGACACCAGGCTGTGGATGGTCCTGTCAAATCTGATATAACACGGAGCTGGTTACAGAACGGTGTCGCCTCCTTCAGCATGTCCTGGAGCCTGACACCAGTCTGTGCATGGTCCTGCCAAATCTGATATAACAAGATCCTGGTTACAGAACGGAGTCACCTCCTTCAGCACGGCCTGGAGCCTGACACCAGGCTGTGTATGGTCCTGTCAAATCTGATATAACAAGGTGCTGGTTACAGAACGGTGTCGCCTCCTTCAGCACGGCCTGGAGCCTGACACCAGGCTGTGGATGGTCCTGTCAAATCTGATACAACAAGGAGCTGGTTACAGAACGGTGTCACCTCCTTCAGCACGGCCTGGTGCTTTACACCAGGCTGTGGATGGTCCTATCAAATCTGATATAACAAGGAGCTGGTTACAGAACGGTGCCACCTCCTTCAGCACGGCCTGGAGCCTGACACCAGGCTGTGGATGGTCCTGTCAAATCCGATACAACAAGGAGCTGGTTACAGAACGGTGTCCCCTCCTTCAGCACGGCCTGGAGCCTGACACCAGTCTGTGGATGGTCCTGTCAAATCTGATATAACTAGGAGCAGGTTACAGAACGGTGTCGCCTCCTTCAGCACGGCCTGGAGCCTGACACCAGGCTGTGGATGGTCCTGTCAAATCTGATATAGCACGGTGCTGGTTACAGAACGATGTCGCCTCCTTCAGCACGGCCTGGAGCCTGACACCAGGCTGTGGATGGTCCTGTCAAATCTGATACAACAAGGAGCTGTTTACAGAACGGTGTCGCCTCCTTCAGCACGGCCTGGAGCCTGACACCAGGCTGTGGATGGTCCTGTCAAATCTGATACAACAAGGAGCTGGTTACAGAACGGTGTCGCCTCCTTCAGCACGGCCTGGAGCCTGACACCAGTCTGAGGATGGTCCTGTCAAATCTGATATAACAAGGAGCAGGTTACAGAACGGTGTCGCCTCCTTCAGCACGGCCTGGAGCCTGACACCAGGCTGTGGATGGTCCTGTCAAATCTGATATAACACGGTGCTGGTTACAGAACGGTGTCGCCTCCTTCAGCACGGCCTGGAGCCTGACACCAGGCTGTGGATGGTCCTGTCAAATCTGATACAACAAGGAGCTGGTTACAGAACGGTGTCACCTCCTTCAGCACGGCCTGGGGCATGACACCAGGCTGTGGATGGTCCTGTCAAATCTGATATAACAAGGAGCTGGTTACAGAACGGTGTCGCCTCCTTCAGCACGGCCTGGAGCCTGACACCAGGCTGTGGATGCTCCTGTCAAATCTGATACAACAACGTGCTGGATACAGAACGGTGTCGCCTCCTTCAGCACGGCCTGGAGCCTGACACCAGGCTGTGGATGGTCCTGTCAAATCTGATATAACAAGGAGCTGGTTACAGAACGGTGTCGCCTTCTTCAGCACGGCCTGGAGCCTGACACCAGGCTGTGGATGGACCTGTCAAACCTGATATAACAAGGAGCTGGTTACAGAACGGTGTCTCCTCCTTCAGCACGGCCTGGAGCCTGACACCAGGCTGTGGATGGTCCTGTCAAATCTGATATAACAAGGAGCTGGTTACAGAACGGTGTCGCCTCCTTCAGCACGGCCTGGAGCCTGACACCAGGCTGTGGATGGTCCTGTCAAATCTGATATAACAAGGTGCTGGTTACAGAACGGTGTCGCCTCCTTCAGCACGGCCTGGAGCCTGACACCAGGCTGTGGATGGTCCTGTCAAATCTGATACAACAAGGTGCTGGTTACAGAACGGTGTCGCCTCCTTCAGCACGGCCTGGAGCCTGACACCAGGCTGTGGATGGTCCTGTCAAATCTGATATAACAATGAGCTGGTTACAGAACGGTGTCACCTCCTTCAGCACGGCCTGGAGCCTGACACCAGGCTGTGGATGGTCCTGTCAAATCTGATATAACAAGCTGCTGGTTACAGAACGGTGTCGCCTCCTTCAGCACGGCCTGGAGATGACACCAGGCTGTGGATGGTCCTGTCAAATCTGATATAACAAGGACCTGGTTACAGAACGGTGTCACCTCCTTCAGCACGGCCTGGAGCCTGACACCAGGCTGTGGATTGTCCTGTCAAGTCTGATACAACAAGGAGCTGGATACAGAACGGTGTCGCCTCCTTCTGCACGGCCTGGAGCCTGACACCAGGCTGTGGATGGTCCTGTCAAATCTGATACAACAAGGAGCTGGTTACAGAACGGTGTCGCCTCCTTCAGCACGGCCTGGAGCCTGACACCAGTCTGAGGATGGTCCTGTCAAATCTGATATAACAAGGAGCAGGTTACAGAACGGTGTCGCCTCCTTCAGCACGGCCTGGAGCCTGACACCAGGCTGTGGATGGTCCTGTCAAATCTGATATAACACGGTGCTGGTTACAGAACGGTGTCGCCTCCTTCAGCACGGCCTGGAGCCTGACACCAGGCTGTGGATGGTCCTGTCAAATCTGATATAACAAGGAGCTGGTTACAGAACGGTGTCGCCTCCTTCAGCACGGCCTGGAGCCTGACACCAGGCTGTGGATGCTCCTGTCAAATCTGATACAACAACGTGCTGGATACAGAACGGTGTCGCCTCCTTCAGCACGGCCTGGAGCCTGACACCAGGCTGTGGATGGTCCTGTCAAATCTGATATAACAAGGAGCTGGTTACAGAACGGTGTCGCCTTCTTCAGCACGGCCTGGAGCCTGACACCAGGCTGTGGATGGACCTGTCAAATCTGATATAACAAGGAGCTGGTTACAGAACGGTGTCTCCTCCTTCAGCACGGCCTGGAGCCTGACACCAGGCTGTGGATGGTCCTGTCAAATCTGATATAACAAGGAGCTGGTTACAGAACGTTGTCGCCTCCTTCAGCACGGCCTGGAGCCTGACACCAGGCTGTGGATGGTCCTGTCAAATCTGATATAACAAGGTGCTGGTTACAGAACGGTGTCGCCTCCTTCAGCACGGCCTGGAGCCTGACACCAGGCTGTGGATGGTCCTGTCAAATCTGATATAACACGGAGCTGGTTACAGAACGGTGTCGCCTCCTTCAGCACGTCCTGGAGCCTGACACCAGTCTGTGCATGGTCCTGCCAAATCTGATATAACAAGATCCTGGTTACAGAACGGAGTCACCTCCTTCAGCACGGCCTGGAGCCTGACACCAGGCTGTGTATGGTCCTGTCAAATCTGATATAACAAGGTGCTGGTTACAGAACGGTGTCGCCTCCTTCAGCACGGCCTGGAGCCTGACACCAGGCTGTGGATGGTCCTGTCAAATCTGATACAACAAGGAGCTGGTTACAGAACGGTGTCACCTCCTTCAGCACGGCCTGGTGCTTTACACCAGGCTGTGGATGGTCCTATCAAATCTGATATAACAAGGAGCTGGTTACAGAACGGTGTCACCTCCTTCAGCACGGCCTGGAGCCTGACACCAGGCTGTGGATGGTCCTGTCAAATCCGATACAACAAGGAGCTGGTTACAGAACGGTGTCCCCTCCTTCAGCACGGCCTGGAGCCTGACACCAGTCTGTGGATGGTCCTGTCAAATCTGATATAACTAGGAGCAGGTTACAGAACGGTGTCGCCTCCTTCAGCACGGCCTGGAGCCTGACACCAGGCTGTGGATGGTCCTGTCAAATCTGATATAGCACGGTGCTGGTTACAGAACGATGTCGCCTCCTTCAGCACGGCCTGGAGCCTGACACCAGGCTGTGGATGGTCCTGTCAAATCTGATACAACAAGGAGCTGTTTACAGAACGGTGTCGCCTCCTTCAGCACGGCCTGGAGCCTGACACCAGGCTGTGGATGGTCCTGTCAAATCTGATACAACAAGGAGCTGGTTACAGAACGGTGTCGCCTCCTTCAGCACGGCCTGGAGCCTGACACCAGTCTGAGGATGGTCCTGTCAAATCTGATATAACAAGGAGCAGGTTACAGAACGGTGTCGCCTCCTTCAGCACGGCCTGGAGCCTGACACCAGGCTGTGGATGGTCCTGTCAAATCTGATATAACACGGTGCTGGTTACAGAACGGTGTCGCCTCCTTCAGCACGGCCTGGAGCCTGACACCAGGCTGTGGATGGTCCTGTCAAATCTGATACAACAAGGAGCTGGTTACAGAACGGTGTCACCTCCTTCAGCACGGCCTGGAGCATGACACCAGGCTGTGGATGGTCCTGTCAAATCTGATATAACAAGGAGCTGGTTACAGAACGGTGTCGCCTCCTTCAGCACGGCCTGGAGCCTGACACCAGGCTGTGGATGCTCCTGTCAAATCTGATACAACAACGTGCTGGATACAGAACGGTGTCGCCTCCTTCAGCACGGCCTGGAGCCTGACACCAGGCTGTGGATGGTCCTGTCAAATCTGATATAACAAGGAGCTGGTTACAGAACGGTGTCGCCTTCTTCAGCACGGCCTGGAGCCTGACACCAGGCTGTGGATGGACCTGTCAAACCTGATATAACAAGGAGCTGGTTACAGAACGGTGTCTCCTCCTTCAGCACGGCCTGGAGCCTGACACCAGGCTGTGGATGGTCCTGTCAAATCTGATATAACAAGGAGCTGGTTACAGAACGGTGTCGCCTCCTTCAGCACGGCCTGGAGCCTGACACCAGGCTGTGGATGGTCCTGTCAAATCTGATATAACAAGGTGCTGGTTACAGAACGGTGTCGCCTCCTTCAGCACGGCCTGGAGCCTGACACCAGGCTGTGGATGGTCCTGTCAAATCTGATATAACACGGAGCTGGTTACAGAACGGTGTCGCCTCCTTCAGCACGTCCTGGAGCCTGACACCAGTCTGTGCATGGTCCTGCCAAATCTGATATAACAAGATCCTGGTTACAGAACGGAGTCACCTCCTTCAGCACGGCCTGGAGCCTGACACCAGGCTGTGTATGGTCCTGTCAAATCTGATATAACAAGGTGCTGGTTACAGAACGGTGTCGCCTCCTTCAGCACGGCCTGGAGCCTGACACCAGGCTGTGGATGGTCCTGTCAAATCTGATACAACAAGGAGCTGGTTACAGAACGGTGTCACCTCCTTCAGCACGGCCTGGTGCTTGACACCAGGCTGTGGATGGTCCTATCAAATCTGATATAACAAGGAGCTGGTTACAGAACGGTGTCACCTCCTTCAGCACGGCCTGGAGCCTGACACCAGGCTGTGGATGGTCCTGTCAAATCTGATATAACAAGGACCTGGTTACAGAACGGTGTCACCTCCTTCAGCACGGCCTGGAGCCTGACACCAGGCTGTGGATGGTCCTGTCAAATCCGATACAACAAGGAGCTGGTTACAGAACGGTGTCCCCTCCTTCAGCACGGCCTGGAGCCTGACACCAGTCTGTGGATGGTCCTGTCAAATCTGATATAACTAGGAGCAGGTTACAGAACGGTGTCGCCTCCTTCAGCACGGCCTGGAGCCTGACACCAGGCTGTGGATGGTCCTGTCAAATCTGATATAGCACGGTGCTGGTTACAGAACGCTGTCGCCTCCTTCAGCACGGCCTGGAGCCTGACACCAGGCTGTGGATGGTCCTGTCAAATCTGATATAACACGGTGCTGGTTACAGAACGATGTCGCCTCCTTCAGTATGGCCTGGAGCCTGACACCAGGCTGTGGATGGTCCTGTCAAATCTGATACAACAAGGAGCTGGTTACAGAACGGTGTCGCCTCCTTCAACACGGCCTGGTGCCTGACACCAGGCTGTGGATGGTCCTGTCAAATCTGATATAACAAGGAGCTGGTTACAGAACGGTGTCACCTCCTTCAGCACGGCCTGGAGCCTGACACCAGGCTGTGGATGGTCCTGTCAAATCTGATATAACAAGGACCTGGTTACAGAACGGTGTCACCTCCTTCAGCACGGCCTGAAGCCTGACACCAGGCTGTGGATGGTCCTGTCAAATCTGATACAACAAGGAGCGGTTTACAGAACGGTGTCGCCTCCTTCAGCACGGCCTGGAGCCTGACACCAGGCTGTGGATGGTCCTGTCAAATCTGATATAACTAGGAGCAGGTTACAGAACGGTGTCGCCTCCTTCAGCACGGCCTGGAGCCTGACACCAGGCTGTGGATGGTCCTGTCAAATCTGATATAACACGGTGCTGGTAACAGAACGGTGTCGCCTCCTTCAGCACGGCCTGGAGCCTGACGCCAGGCTGTGGGTGGCCCTGTCAAATCTGATATACCAAGGAGCTGGTTACAGAACGGTGTCTCCTCCTTCAGAACGGCCTGGAGCCTGACACCATGCTGTAGATGGTCCTGTCAAATCTGATATAACAAGGTGCTGGTTACAGAACGGTGTCGCCTCCTTCAGCACGGCCTGGACCCTAAAACCAGGCTGTGGATGGTCCTGTGAAATCTGATACAACAAGGTGCTGGTTCCAGAACGGTGTCGCCTCCTTCAGCACGGCCTGGAGCCTGACACCAGGCTGTGGATGGTCCTGTCAAATCTGATATAACAAGGAGCTGGTTACAGAACGGTGTCGCCTCCTTCAGCACGGCCTGGAGCCTGACACCAGGCTGTGGATGGTCCTGTCAAATCTGATATAACAAGGAGCTGGTTACAGGAGGTGTCACCTCCTTCAACACGGCCTGGAGCATGACACCAGGCTGTGGATGGTCCTGTCAAATCTAATATAACAAGTAGCTGGTTACAGAACGGTGTCGCCTCCTTCAGCACGGCCTGGAGCCTGACACCAGGCTGTGGATGGTCCTGTCAAATCTGATATAACAAGGACCTGGTTACAGAACGGTGTCACCTCCTTCAGCACGGCTTGGAGCCTGACACCAGGCTGTGGATGGTCCTGTCAAATCTGATACAACAAGGAGCTGGTTACAGAACGGTGTCGCCTCCTTCAGCACGGCCTGGAGCCTGACACCAGGCTGTGGATGGTCCTGTCAAATCTGATACAACAAGGAGCTGGTTACAGAACGGTGTCGCCTCCTTCAGCACGGCCTGGAGCCTGCCACCAGTCTGTGGATGGTCCTGTCAAATCTGATATAACTAGGAGCAGGTTACAGAACGGTGTCGCCTCCTTCAGCAAGGCCTGGAGCCTGACACCAGGCTGTGGATGATCCTCTCAAATCTGATATAACACGGTGCTGGTTACAGAACGGTGTCGCCTCCTTCAGCACGGCCTGGAGCCTGACACCAGGCTGCGGATGGTCCTGTCAAATCTGATACAACAAGGTGCTGGTTCCAGAACGGTGTCTCCTCCTTCAGCACGGCCTGGAGCCTGACACCAGGCTGTAGATGGTCCTGTCAAATCTGATATAACAAGGTGCTGATTACAGAACGGTGTCACCTCCTTCAGCACGGCCTGGAGCCTGACACCAGGCTGTGGATGGTCCTGTCAAATCTGAGATAACAAGGAGCTGGTTACAGAACGGTATCGCCTCCTTCAGCACGGCCTGGAGCCTGACACCAGGCTGTGGATGGTCCTGTCAAATCTGAGATAACAAAGAGCTGGTTACAGAACGGTATCGCCTCCTTCAGCACGGCCTGGACCCTAACACCAGGCTGTGGATGGTCCTGTCAAATCTGATATAACAAGGTGCTGATTACAGAACGGTGTCACCTCCTTCAGCACGGCCTGGAGCCTGACACCAGGCTGTGGATGGTCCTGTCAAATCTGAGATAACAAAGAGCTGGTTACAGAACGGTATCGCCTCCTTCAGCACGGCCTGGACCCTAACACCAGGCTGTGGATGGTCCTGTCAAATCTGATACAACAAGGTGCTGGTTCCAGAACGGTGTCACCTCCTTCAGCATGGCCTGGAGCCTGACACCAGGCTGTGGATGGTCCTGTCAAATCTGATATAACAAGGAGCTGGTTACAGAACGGTGTCGCCTCCTTCAGCACGGCCTGGAGCCTGACACCAGGCTGTGGATCATCCTGTCAAATCTGATATATCAAGGAGCTGGTTACAGAACGGTGTCACCTCCTTCAGCACGGCCTGGAGTCTGACACCAGGCTGTGGATGATCCTGTCAAATCTGATATAACAAGGAGCTGGTTACAGAACGGTGTCACCTCCTTCAGCACGGCCTGGAGCCTGACACCAGGCTGTGGATGGTCCTGTCAAATCTGATATAACAAGGTGCTGGTTACAGAACGATGTCGCCTCCTTCAGCACGGACTGGATCCTGACACCAGGCTGTAGATGGTCCTGTCAAATCTGATACAACAAGGAGCTGGATACAGAACGGTGTCGCCTCCTTCAGCACGGCCTGGAGCCTGACACCAGGCTGTGGATGGTCCTGTCAAATCTGATACAACAAGGAGCTGGTTACAGAACGGTGTCGCCTCTTTCAGCACGGCCTGGAGCCTGACACCAGTCTGAGGATGGTCCTGTCAAATCTGATATAACAAGGAGCAGGTTACAGAACGGTGTCGCCTCCTTCAGCACGGCCTGGAGCCTGACACCAGGCTGTGGATGGTCCTGTCAAATCTGATATAACACGGTGCTGGTTACAGAACGGTGTCGCCTCCTTCAGCACGGCCTGGAGCCTGACACCAGGCTGTGGATGGTCCTGTCAAATCTGATACAACAAGGAGCTGGTTACAGAACGGTGTCACCTCCTTCAGCACGGCCTGGAGCATGACACCAGGCTGTGGATGGTCCTGTCAAATCTGATATAACAAGGAGCTGGTTACAGAACGGTGTCGCCTCCTTCAGCACGGCCTGGAGCCTGACACCAGGCTGTGGATGCTCCTGTCAAATCTGATACAACAAGGTGCTGGATACAGAACGGTGTCGCCTCCTTCAGCACGGCCTGGAGCCTGACACCAGGCTGTGGATGGTCCTGTCAAATCTGATATAACAAGGAGCTGGTTACAGAACGGTGTCGCCTCCTTCAGCACGGCCTGGAGCCTGACACCAGGCTGTGGATGGACCTGTCAAATCTGATATAACAAGGAGCTGGTTACAGAACGGTGTCTCCTCCTTCAGCACGGCCTGGAGCCTGACACCAGGCTGTGGATGGTCCTGTCAAATCTGATATAACAAGGAGCTGGTTACAGAACGGTGTCGCCTCCTTCAGCACGGCCTGGAGCCTGACACCAGGCTGTGGATGGTCCTGTCAAATCTGATATAACAAGGTGCTGGTTACAGAACGGTGTCGCCTCCTTCAGCACGGCCTGGAGCCTGACACCAGGCTGTGGATGGTCCTGTCAAATCTGATATAACACGGAGCTGGTTACAGAAAGGTGTCGCCTCCTTCAGCACGTCCTGGAGCCTGACACCAGTCTGTGAATGGTCCTGCCAAATCTGATATAACAAGATCCTGGTTACAGAACGGAGTCACCTCCTTCAGCACGGCCTGGAGCCTGACACCAGGCTGTGGATGGTCCTGTCAAATCTGATATAACAAGGTGCTGGTTACAGAACGGTGTCGCCTCCTTCAGCACGGCCTGGAGCCTGACACCAGGCTGTGGATGGTCCTGTCAAATCTGATATAACAAGGAGCTGGTTACAGAACGGTGTCACCTCCTTCAGCACGGCCTGGTGCTTGACACCAGGCTGTGGATGGTCCTATCAAATCTGATATAACAAGGAGCTGGTTACAGAACGGTGTCACCTCCTTCAGCACGGCCTGGAGCCTGACACCAGGCTGTGGATGGTCCTGTCAAATCTGATATAACAAGGACCTGGTTACAGAACGGTGTCACCTCCTTCAGCACGGCCTGGAGCCTGACACCAGGCTGTGGATGGTCCTGTCAAATCTGATATAACAAGGACCTGGTTACAGAACAGTGTCACCTCCTTCAGCACGGCCTGGAGCCTGACACCAGGCTGTGGATGGTCCTGTCAAATCCGATACAACAAGGAGCTGGTTACAGAACGGTGTCCCCTCCTTCAGCACGGCCTGGAGCCTGACACCAGTCTGTGGATGGTCCTGTCAAATCTGATATAACTAGGAGCAGGTTACAGAACGGTGTCGCCTCCTTCAGCACGGCCTGGAGCCTGACACCAGGCTGTGGATGGTCCTGTCAAATCTGATATAGCACGGTGCTGGTTACAGAACGATGTCGCCTCCTTCAGCACGGCCTGGAGCCTGACACCAGGCTGTGGATGGTCCTGTCAAATCTGATATAACACGGTGCTGGTTACAGAACGATGTCGCCTCCTTCAGTATGGCCTGGAGCCTGACACCAGGCTGTGGATGGTCCTGTCAAATCTGATACAACAAGGAGCTGGTTACAGAACGGTGTCTCCTCCTTCAGCGCGGCCTGGTGCCTGACACCAGGCTGTGGATGGTCCTGTCAAATCTGATATAACAAGGAGCTGGTTACAGAACGGTGTCACCTCCTTCAGCACGGCCTGGAGCCTGACACCAGGCTGTGGATGGTCCTGTCAAATCTGATATAACAAGGACCTGGTTACAGAACTGTGTCACCTCCTTCAGCACGGCCTGAAGCCTGACACCAGGCTGTGGATGGTCCTGTCAAATCTGATACAACAAGGAGCTGTTTACAGAACGGTGTCGCCTCCTTCAGCACGGCCTGGAGCCTGACACCAGGCTGTGGATGGTCCTGTCAAATCTGATTTAACAAGGAGCTGGTTACAGAACGGTGTCGCCTCCTTCAGCACGGCCTGGAGCCTGACACCAGGCTGCGGGTGGTCCTGTCAAATCTGATATAACAAGGACCTGGTTCCAGAACGGTATCACCTCCTTCAGCACGGCCTGGAGCCTGACACCAGGCTGTGGATGGTCCTGTCAAATCCGATACAACAAGGAGCTGGTTACAGAACGGTGTCGCCTCCTTCAGCACGGCCTGGAGCCTGACAGCAGTCTGTGGATGGTCCTGTCAAATCTGATATAACTAGGAGCAGGTTACAGAACGGTGTCGCCTCCTTCAGCACGGCCTGGAGCCTGACACCAGGCTGTGGATGGTCCTGTCAAATCTGATATAACACGGTGCTGGTAACAGAACGGTGTCGCCTCCTTCAGCACGGCCTGGAGCCTGACGCCAGGCTGTGGGTGGCCCTGTCAAATCTGATATACCAAGGAGCTGGTTACAGAACGGTGTCTCCATTTCAGAACGGCCTGGAGCCTGACACCATGCTGTAGATGGTCCTGTCAAATCTGATATAACAAGGTGCTGGTTACAGAACGGTGTCGCCTCCTTCAGCACGGCCTGGACCCTAACACCAGGCTGTGGATGGTCCTGTGAAATCTGATACAACAAGGTGCTGGTTCCAGAACGGTGTCGCCTCCTTCAGCACGGCCTGGAGCCTGACACCAGGCTGTGGATGGTCCTGTCAAATCTGATATAACAAGGAGCTGGTTACAGAACGGTGTCGCCTCCTTCAGCACGGCCTGGAGCCTGACACCAGGATGTGGATGGTCCTGTCAAACCTGATATAACAAGGAGCTGGCTACAGGACGGTGTCACCTCCTTCAACACGGCCTGGAGCATGACACCAGGCTGTGGATGGTCCTGTCAAATCTGATATAACAAGTAGCTGGTTACAGAACGGTGTCGCCTCCTTCAGCACGGCCTGAAGTCTGACACCAGGCTGTGGATGGTCCTGTCAAATCTGATATAACAAGGACCTGGTTACAGAACGGTGTCACCTCCTTCAGCACGGCTTGGAGCCTGACACCAGGCTGTGGATGGTCCTGTCAAATCTGATACAACAAGGAGCTGGTTACAGAACGGTGTCGCCTCCTTCAGCACGGCCTGGAGCCTGACACCAGGCTGTGGATGGTCCTGTCAAATCTGATACAACAAGGAGCTGGTTACAGAACGGTGTCGCCTCCTTCAGCACGGCCTGGAGCCTGACACCAGTCTGTGGATGGTCCTGTCAAATCTGATATAACTAGGAGCAGGTTACAGAACGGTGTCGCCTCCTTCAGCAAGGCCTGGAGCCTGACACCAGGCTGTGGATGATCCTCTCAAATCTGATATAACAAGGTTCTGATTACAGAACGGTGTCACCTCATTCAGCACGGCCTGGAGCCTGACACCAGGCTGTGGATGGTCCTGTCAAATCTGAGATAACAAAGAGCTGGTTACAGAACGGTATCGCCTCCTTCAGCACGGCCTGGACCCTAACACCAGGCTGTGGATGGTCCTGTCAAATCTGATATAACAAGGTGCTGATTACAGAACGGTGTCACCTCCTTCAGCACGGCCTGGAGCCTGATACCAGGCTGTGGATGGTCCTGTCAAATCTGAGATAACAAAGAGCTGGTTACAGAACGGTATCGCCTCCTTCAGCACGGCCTGGACCCTAACACCAGGCTGTGGATGGTCCTGTCAAATCTGATACAACAAGGTGCTGGTTCCAGAACGGTGTCACCTCCTTCAGCATGGCCTGGAGCCTGACACCAGGCTGTGGATGGTCCTGTCAAATCTGATATAACAAGGAGCTGGTTACAGAACGGTGTCGCCTCCTTCAGCACGGCCTGGAGCCTGACACCAGGCTGTGGATCATCCTGTCAAATCTGATATATCAAGGAGCTGGTTACAGAACGGTGTCACCTCCTTCAGCACGGCCTGGAGCCTGACACCAGGCTGTGGATGGTCCTGTCAAATCTGATATAACAAGGAGCTGGTTACAGAACGGTGTCACCTCCTTCAGCACGGCCTGGAGCCTGACACCAGGCTGTGGATGGTCCTGTCAAATCTGATATAACAAGGTGCTGGTTACAGAACGATGTCGCCTCCTTCAGCACGGCCTGGATCCTGACACCAGGCTGTGGATGGTCCTGTCAAATCTGATATAACAATGAGCTGGTTACAGAACGGTGTCACCTCCTTCAGCACGGCCTGGAGCCTGACACCAGGCTGTGGATGGTCCTGTCAAATCTGATATAACAAGCTGCTGGTTACAGAACGGTGTCGCCTCCTTCAGCACGGCCTGGAGCCTGACACCAGGCTGTGGATGGTCCTGTCAAATCTGATATAACAATGAGCTGGTTACAGAACGGTGTCACCTCCTTCAGCACGGCCTGGAGCCTGACACCAGGCTGTGGATGGTCCTGTCAAATCTGATATAACAAGCTGCTGGTTACAGAACGGTGTCGCCTCCTTCAGCACGGCCTGGAGCCTGAGACCATGCTGTGGATGGTCCTGTCAAATCTGGTATAACAAGGAGCTGGTTACAGAACGGTGTCGCCTCCTTCAGCACGGCCTGGAGCCTGACACCAGGCTGTGGATGGTCCTGTCAAATCTGATACAACAAGGAGCTGGTTACAGAACGGTGTCACCTCCTTCAGCACGGCCTGGAGCCTGACACCAGGCTGTGGATGGTCCTGTCAAATCTGATATAACAAGCTGCTGGTTACAGAACGGTGTCGCCTCCTTCAGCACGGCCTGGAGCCTGAGACCATGCTGTGGATGGTCCTGTCAAATCTGATATAACAAGGAGCTGGTTACAGAACGGTGTCACCTCCTTCAGCACGGCCTGGAGCCTGACACCAGGCTGTGGATGGTCCTGTCAAATCTGATATAACAAGGAGCTGGTTACTGAACGGTGTCGCCTCCTTCAGCACGGTCTGGAGCCTGACACCAGGCTGTGGATGGTCCTGTCAAATCTGATATAACAAGGAGCTGGTTATAGAACAGTGTCGCCTCCTTCAGCACGGCCTGGAGCCTGACACCAGGCTGTGGATGGTCCTGTCAAATCTGATATAACAAGGAGCTGGTTACAGAACGGTGTAGCCTCCTTCAGCACGGCCTGGAGCCTGACTCCAGGCTGTGGATGGTCCTGTCAAATCTGATATAACAAGGAGCTGGTTACAGAACGGTGTCGCCTCCTTCTGCACGGCCTGGAGCCTGACACCAGGCTGTGGATGGTCCTGTCAAATCTGATACAACAAGGAGCTGGTTACAGAACGGTGTCGCCCCCTTCAGCAGGGCCTGGAGCCTGACACCAGTCTGTGCATGGTTCTGTCAAATCTGATATAACAAGGAGCTGGTTACAGAACGGTGTCGCCTCCTTCAGCACGGCCTGGAGCCTGACACCAGGCTGTGGATGGTCCTGTCAAATCTGATATATCATGGAGCTGGTAACAGAACAGTGTCGCCTCCTTCAGCACGGCCTGGAGCCTGACACCAGGCTGCGGATGGTTCTGTCAAATCTGCTACAACAAGGAGCTGGTTACAGAATGGTGTCGCCTCCTTCAGCACGGCCTGGAGCCTGACACCAGGCTGTGGATGGTCCTGTCAAATCTGCTACAACAAGGAGCTGGTTACAGAATGGTGTCGCCTCCTTCAGCGCGGCCTGGAGCCTGACACCAGGCTGTGGATGGTCCTGTCAAATCTGAAATAACAAGGAGCTGGTTACAGAACGGTGTCGCCTCCTTCAGCACGGCCTGGAGCCTGACACCAGGCTGTGGATGGTCCTGTCAAATCTGATATAACAAGGTGCTGGTTACAGAACGATGTCGCATCCTTCAGCACGGCCTGGAGCCTGACACCAGGCTGTGGATGGTCCTGTCAAATCAGATATAACAAGGAGCTGGTTACAGAACGGTGTCGCCTCCTTCAGCACGGCCTGGAGCCTGACACCAGGCTGTGGATGGTCCTGTCAAATCTGATATAACAAGGACCTGGTTACAGAACGGTGTCACCTCCTTCAGCACGGCATGGAGGCTTACACCAGGCTGTGGCTGGTCCTGTCAAATCTGATACAACAAGGAGCTGGTTACAGAACGGTGTCGCTTCCTTCAGCACGGCCTGGAGCCTGACACCAGGCTGTGGATGGTCCTGTCAAATCTGATACAACAAGGAGCTGGTTACAGAACGGTGTCGCCTCCTTCAGCACGGCCTGGAGCCTGACACCAGGCTGTGGATGGTCCTGTCAAATCTGACATAACAAGGAGCTGGTTACAGAACGATGTCGCCTCCTTCAGCACGGCCTGGAGCCTGACTCCAGGCTGTGGATGGTCCTGTCAAATCTGATATAACAAGGAGATGGTTATAGAACAGTGTCGCCTCCTTCAGCACGGCCTGGAGCCTGACACCAGGCTGTGGATGGTCCTGTCAAATCTGATATAACAAGGTGCTGGTTACAGAACGGTGTCGCCTCCTTCAGCACGGCCTGGAGCCTGACACCAGGCTGTGTATGGTGCTGTCAAATCTGATATAACAAGGTGCTGGTTACAGAACGGTGTCGCCTCCTTCAGCACGGCCTGGAGCCTGACACCAGGCTGTGGATGGTCCTGTCAAATCTGATACAACAAGGTGCTGGTTACAGAACGGTGTCACCTCCTTCAGCACGGCCTGGAGCCTGACACCAGGCTGTGGATGGTCCTGTCAAATCTGATATAACAAGGAGCTGGTTACAGAACGGTGTCGCCTCCTTCAGCACGGCCTGGACCCTGACACCAGGCTGTGGATGGTCCTGTCAAATCTGATACAACAAGGAGCTGGTTACAGAACGGTGTCGCCTCCTTCAGCACGGCCTGGAGCCTGACACCAGGCTGTGGATGGTCCTGTCAAATCTGATATAACAAGGAGCTGGTTACAGAATTGTGTCGACTCCTTCAGCACGGCCTGGAGCCTGACACCAGGCTGTGGGTGGTCCTGTCAAATCTGATATAACAAGGAGCTGGTTACAGAACGGTGTCGCCTCCTTCAGCACGGCCTGGAGCCTGACACCAGGCTGTGGATGGTCCTGTCAAATCTGATACAACAAGGAGCTGGTTACAGAACGGTGTCACCTCCGTCATCACGGCCTGGAGCCTGACACCAGGCTGTGGATGGTCCTGTCAAATCTGATATAAAAAGGAGCTGGTTATAGAACAGTGTCGCCTCCTTCCGCACGGCCTGGAGCCTGACACCAGGCTGTGGATGGTCCTGTCAAATCTGATATAACAAGGTGCTGGTTACAGAACGGTGTCGCATCCTTCAGCACGGCATGGAGCCTGACACCAGGCTGTGGATGGTCCTGCCAAATCTGATATAACAAGGAGCTGGTTACAGAACGGTGTCGCCTCCTTCAGCACGGCCTGGAGACTGACACCAGGCTGTGGATGGTCCTGTCAAATCTGATATAACAAGGAGCTGGTTACAGAAGGGTGTCGCCTCCTTCAGCACGGCCTGGAGCCTGACACCAGGCTGTGGATGGTCCTGTCAAATCTGATATAACAAGGAGCTGGTTACAGAACGGTGTCACCTCCTTCAGCACGGCCTGGAGCCTGACACCAGGCTGTGGATGGTCCTGTCAAATCTGATACAACAAGGAGCTGGTTACAGAACGGTGTCAACTCCATCAGCACGGCCTGGAGCCTGACACCAGGCTGTGGATGGTCCTGTCAAATCTGATATAACAAGGAGCTGGTTATAGAACAGTGTCGCCTCCTTCAGCACGGCCTGGACCCTGACACCAGGCTGTGGATGGTCCTGTCAAATCTGATATAACAAGGTGCTGGTTACAGAACGGTGTCACCTCCGTCAGCACGGCCTGGAGCCTGACACCAGGCTGTGGATGGTCCTGTCAAATCTGATATAACAAGGAGCTGGTTATAGAACAGTGTCGCCTCCTTCAGCACGGCCTGGACCCTGACACCAGGCTGTGGATGGTCCTGTCAAATCTGATATAACAAGGAGCTGGTTACAGAACGGTGTCACCTCCTTCAGCACGGCCTGGAGCCTGACACCAGGCTGTGGATGGTCCTGTCAAATCTGATATAACAAGGTGCTGGTTACAGAACGGTGTCGCCTCCTTCAGCACGGTCTGGAGCCTGACACCAGGCTGTGGATGGTCCTGTCAAATCTGATATAACAAGGTGCTGGTTACAGAACGGTGTCACCTCCTCCAGCACGGCCTGGAGCCTGACACCAGGCTGTGGATGGTCCTGTCAAATCTGATATAACAAGGAGCTGGTTACAGAACGGTGTCACCTCCTTCAGCACGGCCTGGAGCCTGGCACCAGGCTGTGGAATGTCCTGTCAAATCTGATATAACAAGGAGCTGGTTACAGAACGGTGTCGCCTCCTTCAGCACGGCCTGGAGCCTGACACCAGGCTGTGGATGGTCCTGTCAAATCTGATATAACAAGGAGCTGGTTACAGAACGGTGTCGCCTCCTTCAGCGCGGCCTGGAGCCTGACACCAGGCTCTGGATGGTCCTGTCAAATCTGATATAACAAGGAGCTGGTTACAGAACGGTGTCGCCTCCTTCAGCGCGGCCTGGAGCCTGACACCGGGCTGTGGATGGTCCTGTCAAATCTGATATAACCAGGAGCTGGTTACAGAACGGTGTCGCGTCCTTCAGCACGGCCTGGAGCCTGACACCAGGCTGTGGATGGTCCTGTCAAATCTGATAGAACAAGGAGCTGGTTACAGAACGGTGTCGCCTCCTTCAGCACGGCCTGGAGCCTGACACCAGGCTGTGGAATGTCCTGTCAAATCTGATATAACAAGGAGCTGTTTACAGAACGGTGTCGCCTCCTTCAGCACGGCCTGGAGCCTGACACCAGGCTGTGGATGGTCCTGTCAAATCTGATATAACGAGGTGCTGGTTACAGAACGGTGTCGCCTCCTTCAGCGCGGCCTGGAGCCTGACACCAGGCTGTGGATGGCCCTGTCAAATCTGATATAACACTGAGCTGGTTACGGAACGGTTTCGCCTCCTTCAGCACGGCCTGGAGCCTGACACCAGGCTGTGGATGGTCCTGTCAAATCTGATACAACAAGTTGCTGGTTACAGAACGGTGTCGCCTCCTTCAGCACGGCCTGGAGCCTGACCAGGCTGTGGATGGTCCTGTCAAATCTGATATAACAAGGAGCTGGTTACAGAACGGTGTCGCCTCCTTCAGCACAGCCTGGAGCCTGACACCAGGCTGTGGAATGTCCTGTCAAATCTGATATAACAAGGAGCTGGTTACAGAACGGTGTCGCCTCCTTCAGCACGGCCTGGAGCCTGACACCAGCCTGTGGATGGTCCTGTCAAATCTGATATAACAAGGAGCTGGTTACAGAACGGTGTCGCCTCCTCAGCACGGCCTGGAGCCTGACACCAGGCTGTGGATGGTCCTGTCAAACTTGATATAACAAGGAGCTGGTTACAGAACGATGTCGCCTCCTTCAGCACGGCCTGGAGCCTGACACCAGGCTGTGGATGGTCCTGTCAAATCTGATATAACAAGGTGCTGGTTACAGAACGGTGTCGCCTCCTTCTGCACGGCCTGGAGCCTGACACCAGGCTGTGGATGGTCCTGTCAAATCTGATATAACAAGGTGCTGGTTACAGAACGGTGTCGCCTCCTTCAGCACGGCCTGGAGCCTGACACCAGGCTGTGGATGGTCCTGTCAAATCTGATATAACAAGGAGCTGGTTACAGAACGGTGTTGCCTCCTTCAGCACGGCCTGGAGCCTGACACGAGGCTGTGGATGGTCCTGACAAATCTGATATAACACGGAGCTGCTTACAGAACGGTGTCGCCTCCTTCAGCACGGCCTGGAGCCTGACACCAGGTTGTGGATGGTCCTGTCAAATCTGATATAACAAGGAGCTGGTTACAGAACGGTGTCGCCTCCTTCAGCACGGCCTGGAGCCTGACACCAGGCTGTGGATGGTCCTGTCAAATCTGATATAACAAGGAGCTGGTTACAGAACGGTGTCGCCTCCTTCAGTACGGCCTGGAGCCTGACACCAGTCTGTGGATGGTCTTGTCAAATCTGATATAACAAGGAGCTGGTTACAGAACGGTGTCACCTCCTTCAGCACGGCCTGGAGCCTAACACCAGACTGTGGATGGCCCTGTCAAATCTGATATAACACTGAGCTGGTTACGGAACGGTTTCGCCTCCTTCAGCACGGCCTGGAGCCTGACACCAGGCTGTGGATGGTCCTGTCAAATCTGATATAACAAGGAGCTGGTTACAGAACGGTGTCGCCTCATTCAGCGCGGCCTGGAGCCTGACACCAGGCTGTGTATGGTCCTGTCAAATCTGATATAACAAGTTGCTGGTTACAGAACGGTGTCGCCTCCTTCAGCACGGCCTGGAGCCTGACACCAGGTTGTGGATGGTCCTGTCAAATCTGATATAACAAGGAGCTGGTTACAGAACGGTGTCGCCTCCTTCAGCACGGCCTGGAGCCTGACACCAGGCTGTGGATGGTCCTGTCAAATCTGATATAACTAGGAGCTGGTTACAGAACGGTGTCGCCTCCTTCAGCACGGCCTGGAGCCTGACACCAGGCTGTGGATGGTCCTTTCAAATCTGATATAACAAGGAGCTGGTTACAGAACGGTGTCGCCTCCTTCAGCGTGGCCTGGAGCCTGACACCAGGCTGTGGATGTTCCTGTCAAATCTGATATAACAAGGAGCTGGTAACAGAACGGTGTCGCCTCCTTCAGCACGGCCTGGAGCCTGACACCAGGCTGTGCATGGTCCTGTCAAATCTGATATAACAAGGAGCTGGTTAGAGAACGGTGTCACCTCCTTCAGCACAGCCTGGATCCTGACACCAGGCTGTGGATGGACCTGTCAAATCTGATATAACAAGGTGCTGGTTACAGAACGGTGTCACCTCCTTCAGCACGGCCTGGAGCCTGACACCAGGCTGTGGATGGTTCTGTCAAATCTGATATAACAAGGAGCTGGTTACAGAACGGTGTCGCCTCCTTCAGCACGGCCTGGAGCCTGACACCAGGCTGTGGATGGTCCTGTCAAATCTGATATAACAAGGAGCTGGTTATAGAACATAGAACAGTGTCCCCTCCTTCAGCACGGCCTGGAGCCTGACACCAGGCTGTGGATGTTCCTGTCAAATCTGATATAACAAAGAGCTGGTAACAGAACGGTGTCGCCTCCTTCAGCACGGCCTGGAGCCTGACACCAGGCTGTGGATGGTCCTGTCAAATCTGATATAACAAGGAGCTGGTTAGAGAACGGTGTCGCCTCCTTCAGCACGGACTGGAGCCTGACACCAGGATGTGGATGGGCCTGTCAAATCTGACATAACAAGGTCCTGGTTACAGAACGGTGTCGCCTCCTTCAGCACGTTCTGGAGCATTACACCAGACTGTGAATGGTCCTGTCAAATCTGATATAACAAGGTCCTGGTTACAGAACGGTGTCACCTCCTTCAGCACGGCCTGGATCCTGACACCAGGCTGTGGATGGACCTGTCAAATCTGATATAACAAGGTGCTGGTTACAGAACGGTGTCACCTCCTTCAGCACGGCCTGGAGCCTGACACCAGGCTGTGGATGGTCCTGTCAAATCTGATATAACAAGGAGCTGGTTACAGAACGGTGTCACCTCCTTCAGCACGGCCTGGAGCCTAACACCAGACTGTGGATGGCCCTGTCAAATCTGATATAACACTGAGCTGGTTACAGAACGATGTCGCCTCCTTCAGCACGGCCCGAAGCCTGACACCAGGCTGTGGATGGTCCTGTCAAATCTGATATAACAAGGAGCTGGTTACAGAACGGTGTCGCCTCCTTCAGCACGGCCTGGAGCCTGACACCAGGCTGTGGATGGTCCTGTCAAATCTGATATAACAAGGAGCTGGTTACAGAACGGTGTCACCTCCTTCAGCACGGCCTGGAGCCTGACACCAGGCTGTGGGTGGTCCTTTCAAATCTGATATAACAAGGAGCTGGTTACAGAACGGTGTCACCTCCTTCAGCACGGCCTGGAGTCTGACACCAGGCTTTGGATGGTCCTGTCAAATCTGATATAACAAGGAGCTGGTTACAGAACGATGTCGCCTCCTTCAGCACTGTCTGGAGCCTGACGCCAGGCTGTGGATGGTCCTGTCAAATCTGATATAACAAGGAGCTGGTTACAGAACGGTGTCGCCTCCTTCGGCACGTTCTGGAGCATTACACCAGACTGTGGATGGCCCTGTCAAATCTGATATAACACTGAGCTGGTTACAGAACGATGTCGCCTCCTTCAGCACGGCCTGAAGCCGGACACCAGGCTGTGGATGGTCCTGTCAAATCTGATATAACACTGAGCTGGTTACAGAACGATGTCGCCTCCTTCAGCACGGCCTGAAGCCTGACACCAGGCTGTGGATGGTCCTGTCAAATCTGATATAACAAGGAGCTGGTTACAGAACGGTGTCGCCTCCTTCAGCACGGCCTGGAGCCTAACACCAGACTGTGGATGGCCCTGTCAAATCTGATATAACACTGAGCTGGTTACAGAACGATGTCGCCTCCTTCAGCACGGCCTGGAGCCTGACACCAGGCTGTGGATGGTCCTGTCAAATCTGATATAACAAGGAGCTGGTTACAGAACGGTGTCGCCTCCTTCAGCACGGCCTGGAGCCTGACACCAGGCTGTGGATGGTCCTGTCAAATCTGATATAACAAGGAGCTGGTTACAGAACGGTGTCGCCTCCTTCAGCACGGCCTGGAGCCTGACACCAGGCTGTGGATGGTCCTGTCAAATCTGATATAACAAGGAGCTGGTTACAGAACGGTGTCGCCTCCTTCAGCACGGCCTGAAGCCTGACACCAGGCTGTGGATGGTCCTGTCAAATCTGATATAACAAGGAGCTGGTTACAGAACGGTGTCGCCTCCTTCAGCACGGCCTGGAGCCTGACACCAGGCTGTGGATGGTCCTGTCAAATCTGATATAACAAGGAGCTGGTTACAGAACGGTGTCACCTCCTTCAGCACGGCCTGGAGCCTAACACCAGACTGTGGATGGCCCTGTCAAATCTGATATAACACTGAGCTGGTTACAGAACGATGTCGCCTCCTTCAGCACGGCCTGAAGCCTGACACCAGGCTGTGGATGGTCCTGTCAAATCTGATATAACAAGGAGCTGGTTACAGAACGGTGTCGCCTCCTTCAGCACGGCCTGGAGCCTGACACCAGGCTGTGGATGGTCCTGTCAAATCTGATATAACAAGGAGCTGGTTACAGAACGGTGTCACCTCCTTCAGCACGGCCTGGAGCCTGACACCAGGCTGTGGGTGGTCCTTTCAAATCTGATATAACAAGGAGCTGGTTACAGAACGGTGTCACCTCCTTCAGCACGGCCTGGAGTCTGACACCAGGCTTTGGATGGTCCTGTCAAATCTGATATAACAAGGAGCTGGTTACAGAACGATGTCGCCTCCTTCAGCACTGTCTGGAGCCTGACGCCAGGCTGTTGATGGTCCTGTCAAATCTGATATAACAAGGAGCTGGTTACAGAACGGTGTCGCCTCCTTCGGCACGTTCTGGAGCATTACACCAGACTGTGAATGGTCCTGTCAAATCTGATTTCACAAGGTCCTAGTTACAGAACGGTGTCACCTCCTTCAGCACGGCCTGGAGCCTGACACCAGGCTGTGGATGGTCCTGTCAAATCTGATATAACAAGGTGCTGGTTACAGAACGGTGTCACCTCCTTCAGCACGGCCTGGAGCCTGACACCAGGCTGTGGATGGTCCTGTCAAATCTGATATAACAAGGAGCTGGTTACAGAACGGTGTCGCCTCCTTAAGCACGGCCTGGAGCCTGACACCAGGCTGTGGATGGTCCTGTCAAATCAGATATAACAAGGAGCGGGTTACAGAACGGTGTCGCCTCCTTCAGCACGGCCAGGAGCCTGACACCAGGCTGTGGATGATCCTGTCAAATCAGATATAACAAGGAGCGGGTTACAGAACGGTGTCGCCTCCTTCAGCACGGCCAGGAGCCTGACACCAGGCTGTGGATGGTCCTGTCAAATCTGATATAACAAGGTGCTGGTTACAGAACGGTGTCACCTCCTTCAGCACGGCCTGGAGCCTGACACCAGGCTGTGGATGGTCCTGTCAAATCTGATATAACAAGGAGCTGGTTACAAAACCGTGTCGCCTCCTTCAGCACGGCCTGGAGCCTGACACAAGGCTGTGGATGGTCCTGTCAAATCTGATATAACAAGGAGCTGGTTACAGAACGGTGTCACCTCCTTCAGCACGGCCTGGAGCCTTACACCAGGCTGTGGCTGGACCTGTCAAATCTGATACAACAAGGAGCTGTTTACAGAACGGTGTCGTCTCCTTCAGCATGGCCTGGAGCCTGACACCAGGCTGTTGATGGTCCTGTCAAATCTGATATAACAAGGAGCAGGTTACAGAATGGTGTCGCCTCCTTCAGCACGGCCTGGAGCCTGACACCAGGCTGTGGATGGTCCTGTCAAATCTGATATAACAAGGTGCTTGTTACAGAACGGTGTCGCCTCCTTCAGCACGGCCTGGAGCCTGACACCAGGCTGTGGATGGTCCTGTCAAATCTGATACAACAAGGAGCTGGTTACAGAACGGTGTCGCCTCCTTCAGCACGGCCTGGAGCCTGACACCAGGCTGTGGATGGTCCTGTCAAATCTAATATAACAAGGAGCTGGTTACTTAACGGTGTCACCTCCGTCAGCACGGCCTGGAGCCTGACACCAGGCTGTGGATGGTCCTGTCAAATCTGATATAACAAGGAGCTGGTTACAGAACGGTATCACCTCCTTCAGCACGGCCTGGAGCCTGACACCAGGCTGTGGATCGTCCTGTCAAATCTGATATAACAAGGAGCTGGTTACAGAACGGTATCACCTCCTTCAGCACGGCCTGGAGCCTGACACCAGGCTGTGGATGGTCCTGTCAAATCTGACAACAAGGAGCTGGTTACAGAACGATGTCGCCTCCTTCAGCACGGCCTGGAGCCTGACACCAGGCTGTGGATGGTCCTGTCAAATCTGATATAACAAGGAGCTGGTTATAGAACAGTGTCGCCTCCTTCAGCACGGCCTGGAGCCTGACAGCAGGCTGTGGATGGTCCTTTCAAATCTGATATAACAAGGAGCTGGTTACAGAACGGTGTCGCCTCCTTCAGCACGGCCTGGAGCCTGACACCAGGCTGTGGATGGTCCTGTCAAATCTGATATAACAAGGAGCTGGTTACAGAACGGTGTCGCCTCCTTCAGCACGGCCTGGAGCCTGACACCAGGCTGTGGATGGTCCTGTCAAATCTGATACAACAAGGTGCTGGTTACAGAATGGTGTCACGTCCTTCAGCACGGCCTGGAGCCTGACACCAGGCTGTGGTTGGTCCTGTCAAATCTGATACAACAAGGTGCTGGTTACAGAACGGTGTCGCCTCCTTCAGCACGGCCTGGAGCCTGACACCAGGCTGTGGATGGTCCTGTCAAATCTGATACAACAAGGTGCTGGTTACAGAACGGTGTCGCCTCCTTCAGCACGGCCTGGAGCCTGACACCAGGCTGTGGATGGTCCTGTCAAATCTGATATAACAAGGAGCTGGTTACAGAATGGTGTCACCTCCTTCAGCACGGCCTGGAGCCTGACACCAGGCTGTGGATGGTCCTGTCAAATCAGATATAACAAGGAGCGGGTTACCGAACGGTGTCGCCTCCTTCAGCACGGCCTGGAGCCTGACACCAGGCTGTGGATGGTCCTGTCAAATCTGATATAACAAGGTGCTGGTTACAGAACCGTGTCGCCTCCTTCAGCACGGCCTGGAGCCTGACACTAGGCTGTGGATGGTCCTGTCAAATCTGATACAAAAAGGTGCTGGTTACAGAACGGTGTCGCCTCCTTCAGCACGGCCTGGAGCCTGACACCAGGCTGTGGATGGTCCTGTCAAATCTGATACAACAAGGTGCTGGTTACAGAACGGTGTCGCCTCCTTCAACACGGCCTGGAGCCTGACATCAGGCTGTGGATGGTCCTGTCAAATCTGATATAACAAGGAGCTGGTTACAGAATGGTGTCACCTCCTTCAGCACGGCCTGGAGCCTGACACCAGGCTGTGGATGGTCCTGTCAAATCAGATATAACAAGGAGCGGGTTACAGAACGGTGTTGCCTCCTTCAGCATGGCCAGGAGCCTGACACCAGGCTGTGGATGATCCTGTCAAATCTGATATAACAAGGTGCTGGTTACAGAACGGTGTCGCATCCTTCAGCACGGCCTGGAGCCTGACACCAGGCTGTGGATGGTCCTGTCAAATCTGATATAACAAGGAGCTGGTTACAGAACGGTGTCACCTCCTTCAGCACGGCCTGGAGCCTGACACCAGGCTGTGGATGGTCCTGTCAAATCTGATATAACAAAGACCTGGTTACAGAACGGTGTCAACTCCTTCAGCACGGCCTGGAGCCTTACACCAGGCTGTGGCTGGACCTGTCAAATCTGATACAACAAGGAGTTGGTACAGAACGGTGTCGCTTCCTTCAGCATGGCCTGGAGCCTGACACCAGGCTGTTGATGGTCCTGTCAAATCTGATATAACAAGGAGCAGGTTACAGAATGGTGTCGCCTCCTTCAGCACGGCCTGGAGCCTGACACCAGGCTGTAGATGGTCCTGTCAAATCTGATATAACAAGGTGCTTGTTACAGAACGGTGTCGCCTCCTTCAGCACGGCCTGGAGCCTGACACCAGGCTGTGGATGGTCCTGTCAAATCTAATATAACAAGGAGCTGGTTACAGAACGGTGTCACCTCCGTCAGCACGGCCTGGAGCCTGACACCAGGCTGTGGATGGTCCTGTCAAATCTGATATAACAAGGAGCTGGTTACAGAACGGTATCACCTCCTTCAGCACGGCCTGGAGCCTGACACCAGGCTGTGGATGGTCCTGTCAAATCTGATATAACAAGGAGCTGGTTACAGAACGGTATTACCTCCTTCAGCACGGCCTGGAGCCTGACACCAGGCTGTGGATGGTCCTGTCAAATCTGACATAACATGGAGCTGGTTACAGAACGATGTCGCCTCCTTCAGCACGGCCTGGAGCCTGACACCAGGCTGTGGATGGTCCTGTCAAATCTGATATAACAAGGAGCTGGTTATAGAACAGTGTCGCCTCCTTCAACACGGCCTGGAGCCTGACACCAGGCTGTGGATGGTCCTGTCAAATCTGATACAACAAGGTGCTGGTTACAGAACGGTGTCACCTCCTTCAGCACGGCCTGGAGCCTGACACCAGGCTGTGGATGGTCCTGTCAAATCTGATACAACAAGGTGCTGAGTACAGAACGGTGTCGCCTCCTTCAGCACGGCCTGGAGCCTGACAGCAGGCTGTGGATGGTCCTGTCAAATCTGAAACAACAAGGAGCTGGTTACAGAACGGTGTCGCCTCCTTCAGCACGGCCTGGAGCCTGACACCAGGCTGTGGATGGTCCTGTCAAATCTGATATAACAAGGAGCTGGTAACAGAACGGTGTCGCCTCCTTCAGCACGGCCTGGAGCCTGACACCAGGCTGTGGATGGTCCTGTCAAATCTGATATAACAAGGAGCTGGTTACAGAACGGTGTCGCCTCCTTCAGCACGGCCTGGAGCCTGACACCAGGCTGTGAATGGTCCTGTCAAATCTGATATAACAAGGAGCTGGTTACAGAACGGTGTCGCCTCCTTCAGCACGGCCTCGAGCCAGACACCAGGCTGTGGATGGTCCTGTCAAATCTGATATAACAAGGAGCTGGTTACAGAACGGTGTCGCCTCCTTCAGCACGGCCTGGAGCCTGACACCAGGCTGTGGATGGTCCTGTCAAATCTGATATAACAAGGTGCTGGTTACAGAATGGTGTCGCATCCTTCAGCACGGCCTGGAGCCTGACACCAGGCTGTGGATGGTCCTGTCAAATTTGATATAACAAGGTGCTGGTTACAGAACGGTGTCGCCTCCTTCAGCACGGCCTGGAGCCTGACACCAGGCTGTGGATTGTCCTGTCAAATCCGATATAACAAGGAGCTGGTTACAGAACGGTGTCGCCTCCTTCAGCACGGCCTGGAGCCTGACACCAGGCTGTGGATGGTCCTGTCAAACCTGATACAACAAGGAGCTGGTTACAGAACTGTGTCGCCTCCTTCAGCACGGCCTGGAGCCTGACACCAGGCTGTGGATGGTCCTGTCAAATCTGATATAACAAGGAGCTGGTTACAGAACGGTGTCGCCTCCTTCAGCACGGCCTGGAGCCTGACACCAGGCTGTGGATGATCCTGTCAAATCAGATATAACAAGGAGCGGGTTACAGAACGGTGTCGCCTCCTTCAGCACGGCCAGGAGCCTGACACCAGGCTGTGGATGGTCCTGTCAAATCTGATATAACAAGGTGCTGGTTACAGAACGGTGTCACCTCCTTCAGCACGGCCTGGAGCCTGACACCAGGCTGTGGATGGTCCTGTCAAATCTGATATAACAAGGAGCTGGTTACAAAACCGTGTCGCCTCCTTCAGCACGGCCTGGAGCCTGACACCAGGCTGTGGATGGTCCTGTCAAATCTGATATAACAAGGAGCTGGTTACAGAACGGTGTCACCTCCTTCAGCACGGCCTGGAGCCTTACACCAGGCTGTGGCTGGACCTGTCAAATCTGATACAACAAGGAGCTGTTTACAGAACGGTGTCGTCTCCTTCAGCATGGCCTGGAGCCTGACACCAGGCTGTTGATGGTCCTGTCAAATCTGATATAACAAGGAGCAGGTTACAGAATGGTGTCGCCTCCTTCAGCACGGCCTGGAGCCTGACACCAGGCTGTGGATGGTCCTGTCAAATCTGATATAACAAGGTGCTTGTTACAGAACGGTGTCGCCTCCTTCAGCACGGCCTGGAGCCTGACACCAGGCTGTGGATGGTCCTGTCAAATCTAATATAACAAGGAGCTGGTTACTTAACGGTGTCACCTCCGTCAGCACGGCCTGGAGCCTGACACCAGGCTGTGGATGGTCCTGTCGAATCTGATACAACAAGGAGCTGGTTACAGAACGGTATCACCTCCTTCAGCACGGCCTGGAGCCTGACACCAGGCTGTGGATCGTCCTGTCAAATCTGATATAACAAGGAGCTGGTTACAGAACGGTATCACCTCCTTCAGCACGGCCTGGAGCCTGACACCAGGCTGTGGATGGTCCTGTCAAATCTGACAACAAGGAGCTGGTTACAGAACGATGTCGCCTCCTTCAGCACGGCCTGGAGCCTGACACCAGGCTGTGGATGGTCCTGTCAAATCTGATATAACAAGGAGCTGGTTATAGAACAGTGTCGCCTCCTTCAGCACGGCCTGGAGCCTGACAGCAGGCTGTGGATGGTCCTTTCAAATCTGATATAACAAGGAGCTGGTTACAGAACGGTGTCGCCTCCTTCAGCACGGCCTGGAGCCTGACACCAGGCTGTGGATGGTCCTGTCAAATCTGATATAACAAGGAGCTGGTTA
Organism: Scyliorhinus torazame; assembly: GCF_047496885.1. Lineage (NCBI taxonomy): Eukaryota > Metazoa > Chordata > Chondrichthyes > Carcharhiniformes > Scyliorhinidae > Scyliorhinus > Scyliorhinus torazame. The sequence goes on along the minus strand of NC_092729.1, from coordinate 74,105,238 downwards.
CAGAACGGTGTCGCCTCCTTCAGCACGGCCTGGAGCCTGACACCAGGCTGTGGATGGTCCTGTCAAATCTGATACAACAAGGTGCTGGTTACAGAATGGTGTCACGTCCTTCAGCACGGCCTGGAGCCTGACACCAGGCTGTGGATGGTCCTGTCAAATCTGATACAACAAGGTGCTGGTTACAGAACGGTGTCGCCTCCTTCAGCACGGCCTGGAGCCTGACACCAGGCTGTGGATGGTCCTGTCAAATCTGATACAACAAGGTGCTGGTTACAGAACGGTGTCGCCTCCTTCAGCACGGCCTGGAGCCTGACACCAGGCTGTGGATGGTCCTGTCAAATCTGATATAACAAGGAGCTGGTTACAGAATGGTGTCACCTCCTTCAGCACGGCCTGGAGCCTGACACCAGGCTGTGGATGGTCCTGTCAAATCAGATATAACAAGGAGCGGGTTACCGAACGGTGTCGCCTCCTTCAGCACGGCCTGGAGCCTGACACCAGGCAGTGGATGGTCCTGTGAAATCTGATATAACAAGGACCTGGTTACAGAACGGTGTCGCCTCCTTCAGCACGGCCTGGAGCCTGACACCAGGCTGTGGATGGTCCTGTCAAATCTGATATAACAAGGAGCTGGTTACAGAACGGTGTCGCCTCCTTCAGCACGGCCTGGAGCCTGACACCAGGCTGTGGATGGTCCTGTCAAATCTGATACAACAAGGTGCTGGTTACAGAACCGTGTCGCCTCCTTCAGCACGGCCTGGAGCCTGACACTAGGCTGTGGATGGTCCTGTCAAATCTGATACAAAAAGGTGCTGGTTACAGAACGGTGTCGCCTCCTTCAGCACGGCCTGGAGCCTGACACCAGGCTGTGGATGGTCCTGTCAAATCTGATACAACAAGGTGCTGGTTACAGAACGGTGTCGCCTCCTTCAACACGGCCTGGAGCCTGACATCAGGCTGTGGATGGTCCTGTCAAATCTGATATAACAAGGAGCTGGTTACAGAATGGTGTCACCTCCTTCAGCACGGCCTGGAGCCTGACACCAGGCTGTGGATGGTCCTGTCAAATCAGATATAACAAGGAGCGGGTTACAGAACGGTGTTGCCTCCTTCAGCATGGCCAGGAGCCTGACACCAGGCTGTGGATGGTCCTGTCAAATCTGATATAACAAGGTGCTGGTTACAGAACGGTGTCGCATCCTTCAGCACGGCCTGGAGCCTGACACCAGGCTGTGGATGGTCCTGTCAAATCTGATATAACAAGGAGCTGGTTACAGAACGGTGTCACCTCCTTCAGCACGGCCTGGAGCCTGACACCAGGCTGTGGATGGTCCTGTCAAATCTGATATAACAAAGACCTGGTTACAGAACGGTGTCAACTCCTTCAGCACGGCCTGGAGCCTTACACCAGGCTGTGGCTGGACCTGTCAAATCTGATACAACAAGGAGCTGGTTACAGAACGGTGTCGCTTCCTTCAGCATGGCCTGGAGCCTGACACCAGGCTGTTGATGGTCCTGTCAAATCTGATATAACAAGGAGCAGGTTACAGAATGGTGTCGCCTCCTTCAGCACGGCCTGGAGCCTGACACCAGGCTGTAGATGGTCCTGTCAAATCTGATATAACAAGGTGCTTGTTACAGAACGGTGTCGCCTCCTTCAGCACGGCCTGGAGCCTGACACCAGGCTGTGGATGGTCCTGTCAAATCTAATGTAACAAGGAGCTGGTTACAGAACGGTGTCACCTCCGTCAGCACGGCCTGGAGCCTGACACCAGGCTGTGGATGGTCCTGTCAAATCTGATATAACAAGGAGCTGGTTACAGAACGGTATCACCTCCTTCAGCACGGCCTGGAGCCTGACACCAGGCTGTGGATGGTCCTGTCAAATCTGATATAACAAGGAGCTGGTTACAGAACGGTATTACCTCCTTCAGCACGGCCTGGAGCCTGACACCAGGCTGTGGATGGTCCTGTCAAATCTGACATAACATGGAGCTGGTTACAGAACGATGTCGCCTCCTTCAGCACGGCCTGGAGCCTGACACCAGGCTGTGGATGGTCCTGTCAAATCTGATATAACAAGGAGCTGGTTATAGAGCAGTGTCGCCTCCTTCAACACGGCCTGGAGCCTGACACCAGGCTGTGGATGGTCCTGTCAAATCTGATACAACAAGGTGCTGGTTACAGAACGGTGTCACCTCCTTCAGCACGGCCTGGAGCCTGACACCAGGCTGTGGATGGTCCTGTCAAATCTGATACAACAAGGTGCTGAGTACAGAACGGTGTCGCCTCCTTCAGCACGGCCTGGAGCCTGACAGCAGGCTGTGGATGGTCCTGTCAAATCTGAAACAACAAGGAGCTGGTTACAGAACGGTGTCGCCTCCTTCAGCACGGCCTGGAGCCTGACACCAGGCTGTGGATGGTCCTGTCAAATCTGATATAACAAGGAGCTGGTAACAGAACGGTGTCGCCTCCTTCAGCACGGCCTGGAGCCTGACACCAGGCTGTGGATGGTCCTGTCAAATTTGATATAACAAGGAGCTGGTTACAGAACGGTGTCGCCTCCTTCAGCACGGCCTGGAGCCTGACACCAGGCTGTGGATGGTCCTGTCAAATCTGATACAACAAGGTGCTGGTTACAGAACGGTGTCACCTCCTTCAGCACGGCCTGGAGCCTGACACCAGGCTGTGGATGGTCCTGTCAAATCTGATACAACAAGGTGCTGAGTACAGAACGGTGTCGCCTCCTTCAGCACGGCCTGGAGCCTGACAGCAGGCTGTGGATGGTCCTGTCAAATCTGAAACAACAAGGAGCTGGTTACAGAACGGTGTCGCCTCCTTCAGCACGGCCTGGAGCCTGACACCAGGCTGTGGATGGTCCTGTCAAATCTGATATAACAAGGAGCTGGTAACAGAACGGTGTCGCCTCCTTCAGCACGGCCTGGAGCCTGACACCAGGCTGTGGATGGTCCTGTCAAATCTGATATAACAAGGAGCTGGTTACAGAACGGTGTCGCCTCCTTCAGCACGGCCTGGAGCCTGACACCAGGCTGTGAATGGTCCTGTCAAATCTGATATAACAAGGAGCTGGTTACAGAACGGTGTCGCCTCCTTCAGCACGGCCTCGAGCCAGACACCAGGCTGTGGATGGTCCTGTCAAATCTGATATAACAAGGAGCTGGTTACAGAACGGTGTCGCCTCCTTCAGCACGGCCTGGAGCCTGACACCAGGCTGTGGATGGTCCTGTCAAATCTGATATAACAAGGTGCTGGTTACAGAACGGTGTCGCCTCCTTCAGCACGGCCTGGAGCCTGACACCAGGCTGTGGATTGTCCTGTCAAATCCGATATAACAAGGAGCTGGTTACCGAACGGTGTCGCCTCCTTCAGCACGGCCTGGAGCCTGACACCAGGCTGTGGATGGTCCTGTCAAACCTGATACAACAAGGAGCTGGTTACAGAACTGTGTCGCCTCCTTCAGCACGGCCTGGAGCCTGACACCAGGCTGTGGATGGTCCTGTCAAATCTGATATAACAAGGAGCTGGTTACAGAACGGTGTCGCCTCCTTCAGCACGGCCTGGAGCCTGACACCAGGCTGTGGATGGTCCTGTCAAACCTGATACAACAAGGAGCTGGTTAAAGAACGGTGTCGCCTCCTTCAGCACGGCCTGGAGCCTGACACCAGGCTGTGGATGGTCCTGTCAAATCTGATATAACAAGGAGCTGGTTACAGAACGGTGTCGCCTCCTTCAGCACGGCCTGGAGCCTGACACCAGGCTGTGGATGGTCCTGTCAAATCTGATATAACAAGGAGCTGGTTACAGAACGGTGTCACCTCCTTCAGCACGGCCTGGAGCCTGACACCAGGCTGTGGATGGTCCTGTCAAATCTGATATAACAAGGAGCTGGTTACAGAACGGTGTCGCCTCCTTCAGCACGGCCTGGAGCCTGACACCAGGCTGTGGATGGTCCTGTCAAACCTGATATAACAAGGAGCTGGTTACAGAACGGTGTCACCTCTTTCAGCACGGCCTGGAGCCTGACACCAGGCTGTGGATGTTCCTGTCAAATCTGATATAACAAGGAGCTGGTTACAGAACGGTGTCGCCTCCTTCAGCACGGCCTGGAGCCTGACACCAGGCTGTGGATGGTCCTGTCAAATCTGATATAACAAGGAGCTGGTTACAGAACGGTGTCGCCTCCTTCAGCACGGCGTGGAGCCTGACACCAGGCTGTGGATGGTCCTGTCAAATCTGATAGAACAAGGAGCTGCTTACAGAACGGTGTCGCCTCCTTCAGCACTGCCTGGAGCCTGACACCAGGCTGTGGATTGTCCTGTCAAATCTGATATAACAAGGAGCTGGTTACAGAATGGTGTCACTTCCGTCAGCACGGCCTGGAGCCTGACACCAGGCTGTGGATGGTCCTGTCAAATCTGATATAACAAGGTGCTGGTTACAGAACGGTGTCAACTCCTTCAGCACGGCCTGGAGCCTGACGCCAGGCTGTGGATGGTCCTGTCAAATCTGATATAACAAGGAGCTGGTTACAGAACGGTGTCACTTCCGTCAGCACAGCCTGGAGCCTGATACCAGGCCGTGGATGGTCCTGTCAAATCTGATATAACAAGGTGCTGGTTACAGAACGGTGTCGCCTCCTTCAGCATGGCCTGGAGCCTGACACCAGGCTGTGGATGGTCCTGTCAAACCTGATACAACAAGGAGCTGGTTACAGAACGGTGTCGCCTCCTTCAGCACGGCCTGGAGCCTGACACCAGGCTGTGGATGGTCCTGTCAAATCTGATATAACAAGGAGCTGGTTACAGAACGGTGTCGCCTCCTTCAGCACGGCCTAGAGCCTGACACCAGGCTGTGGATGGTCCTGTCAAATCTGATATAACAAGGTGCTGGTTACAGAACGGTGTCGCCTCCTTCAGCACGGCCTGGAGCCTGACACCAGGCTGTGGATGGTCCTGTCAAATCTGATATAACAAGGAGCTGGTCACAGAACGGTGTCTCCTCCTTCAGCACGGCCTGGAGCCTGACACCTGGCTGTGGATGGTCCTGTCAAATCTGATATAACAAGGAGCTGGTTACAGAACGGTGTCGCCTCCTTCAGCACGGCCTGGAGGCTGACACAAGTCTGTGGATGGTCCTGTCAAATCTGATATAACACGGAGCTGCTTACAGAATGTTGTCGCCTCCTTCAGCACGGCCTGGAGCCTGAAACCAGGCTGTGGATGGTCCTGTCAAATCTGATATAATAACGAGCTGGTTACAGAACGGTTTCGCCTCCTTCAGCACGGCGTGGAGCCTGACACCAGGCTGTGGATGGTCCTGTCAAATCTGATACAACAAGGAGCTGGTTACAGAACGGTGTCGCCTCCTTCAGCACGTCCTGGAGCCTGACACCAGGCTGTGGATGGTCCTGTCAAATCTGATATAACAAGGAGCTGGTTACAGAACGGTGTCGCCTCCTTCAGCACAGCCTGGAGCCTGACACCAGGCTGTGGGTGGTCCTTTCAAATCTGATATAACAAGGAGCTCGTTACAGAATGGTGTCGCCTCCTTCAGCACGGCCTGGAGCCTGACACCAGGCTGTGGATGGTCCTGTCAAACCTTATACAACAAGGAGCTGGTTACAGAACAGTGTCGCCTCCTTCAGCACGGCCCTGAGCCTGACACAAGGCTGCGGGTGGTCCTGTCAAATCTGATATTACAAGGCGCTGGTTACAGAACGGTGTCACCTCCTTCAGCACGGTCTGGAGCCTGACACCAGGCTGTGGATGGTCCTGTCAAATCTGATATAACAAGGTGCTGGTTACAGAACGGTGTCGCCTCCTTCAGCACGGCCTGGAGCCTGACACCAGGCTGTGGATGGTCCTGTCAAATCTGATACAACAAGGAGCTGGTTACAGAACGGTGTCACCTCCTTCAGCACGGCCTGGAGCCTGACACCAGGCTGTGGATGGTCCAGTCAAATCTGATGTAACAAGGAGCTGGTTACAGAACGGTGTCGCCTCCTTCAGCACGGCCTGGAGCCTGACACCAGGCTGTGGATTGTCCTGTCAAATCTGATATAACAAGGAGCTGGTTACAGAACGGTGTCGCCTCCTTCAGCACGGCCTGGAGCCTGACACCAGGCTGTGGATGGTCCAGTCAAATCTGATATTACAAGGAGCTGGTTACAGAACGGTGTCGCCTCCTTCAGCACGGCCTGGAGCCTGACACCAGGCTGTGGATGGTCCTGTCAAATCTGATATAACACGGTGCTGGTTACAGAACGGTGTCGCCTCCTTCAGCACGGCCTGGAGCCTGACACCAGGCTGTGGATGGTCCTGACAAATCTGATATAACACGGAGCTGCTTACAGAACGGTGTCACCTCCTTCAGCACGGCCTGGTGCCTGACACCAGGCTGTGGATGGTCCTGTCAAATCTTATACAACAAGGAGCTGGTTACAGAACGGTGTCTCCTCCTTCAGCACGGCCTGGAGCCTGACACCAGGCTGTGGATGGTCCTGTCAAATCTGATACAAGAAGGAGCTGGTTACAGAACGGTGTCGCCTCCTTCAGCACGGCCTGGAGCCTGACAACAGGCTGTGGATGGTCCTGTCAAATCTGATATAACAAGGAGCTGGTTACAGAACGGTGTCGCCTCCTTCAGCACGGCCTGGAGCCTGACACCAGGCTGTGGATGGTCCTGTCAAATCTGATAGAACAAGGAGCTGGTTACAGAACAGTGTCGCCTCCTTCAGCACGGCCCTGAGCCTGACACCAGGCCGCGGGTGGTCCTGTCAAATCTGATATTACAAGGCGCTGGTTACAGAACGGTGTCACCTCCTTCAGCACGGTCTGGAGCCTGACACCAGGCTGTGGATGGTCCTGTCAAATCTGATATAACAAGGTGCTGGTTACAGAACGGTGTCGCCTCCTTCAGCACGGCCTGGAGCCTGACACCAGGCTGTGGATGGTCCTGGCAAATCTGATATAACAAGGAGCTGGTTACAGAACGGTGTCGCCTTCAGCACGGCCTGGAGCCTGACACCAGGCTGTGGATTGTCCTGTCAAATCTGATACAACAAGGAGCTGGTTACAGAACGGTGTCACCTCCTTCAGCACGGCCTGGAGCCTGACACCAGGCTGTGGATGGTCCTGTCAAATCTGATATAACAAGGTGCTGGTTACAGAATGGTGTCGCATCCTTCAGCACGGCCTGGAGCCTGACACCAGGCTGTGGATGGTCCTGTCAAATTTGATATAACAAGGTGCTGGTTAAATAACGGTGTCGCCTCCTTCAGCACGGCCTGGAGCCTGACACCAGGCTGTGGATGGTCCTGTCAAATCTGATATAACAAGGAGCTGGTTACAGAACGGTGTCGCCTCCTTCAGCACGGCCTGGAGCCTTACACCAGGCTGTGGATGGTCCTGTCAAATCTGATACAACAAGGAGCAGGTTACAGAACGGTGTCGCCTCCTTCAGCACGGCCTGGAGCCTGACACCAGGCTGTGGATGGTCCTGTCAAATCTGATATAACAAGGAGCTGGTTACAGAACGGTGTCGCCTCCTTCAGCACGGCCTGGAGCCTGACACCAGGCTGTGGATGGTCCTGTCAAACCTGATACAACAAGGAGCTGGTTACAGAACGGTGTCGCCTCCTTCAGCACGGCCTGGAGCCTGACACCAGGCTGTGGATGGTCCTGTCAAACCTGATATAACAAGGAGGTGGTTACAGAACGGTGTCGCCTCCTTCAGCACGGCCTGGAGCCTGACACCAGGCTGTGGATGGTCCTGTCAAATCTGATATAACAAGGAGCTGGTTACAGAACGGTGTCGCCTCCTTCAGCACGGCCTGGAGCCTGACACCAGGCTGTGGATGGTCCTGTCAAATCTGATATAACAAGGAGCTGGTTACAGAATGGTGTCGCCTCCTTCATCACTGCCTGGAGCCTGACACCAGGCAGTGGATGGTCCTGTCAAACCTGATATAACAAGGAGCTGGTTACAGAACGGTGTCGCCTCCTTCATCACTGCCTGGAGCCTGACACCAGGCTGTGGATGGTCCTGTGAAATCTGATATAACAAGGTGCTGGTTACAGAACGGTGTCACCTCCTTCAGCACGGCCTGGAGCCTGACGCCAGGCTGTGGATGGTCCTGTCAAATCTGATATAACAAGGAGCTGGTTACAGAACAGTGTCACTTCCATCAGCACGGCCTGGAGCCTGACACCAGGCCGTGGATGGTCCTGTCAAATCTGATATAACAAGGTGCTGGTTACAGAACGGTGTCGCCTCCTTCAGCATGGCCTGGAGCCTGACACCAGGCTGTGGATGGTCCTGTCAAATCTGATATAACAAGGAGCTGGTCACAGAACGGTGTCTCCTCCTTCAGCACGGCCTGGAGCCTGACACCTGGCTGTGGATGGTCCTGTCAAATCTGATATAACAAGGAGCTGGTTACAGAACGGTGTCGCCTCCTTCAGCACGGCCTGGAGCCTGACACAAGTCTGTGGATGGTCCTGTCAAATCTGATATAACACGGAGCTGCTTACAGAATGTTGTCGCCTCCTTCAGCACGGCCTGGAGCCTGAAACCAGGCTGTGGATGGTCCTGTCAAATCTGATATAACAACGAGCTGGTTACAGAACGGTTTCGCCTCCTTCAGCACGGCGTGGAGCCTGACACCAGGCTGTGGATGGTCCTGTCAAATCTGATAGAAGAAGGAGCTGGTTACAGGACGGTGTCGCCTCCTTCAGCACGGCCTGGAGCCTGACACCAGGCTGTGGATGGTCCTGTCAAATCTGATATAACAAGGAGCTGGTTACAGAACGGTGTCGCCTCCTTCAGCACAGCCTGGAGCCTGACTCCAGGCTGTGGGTGGTCCTTTCAAATCTGATATAACAAGGAGCTGGTTACAGAATGGTGTCACCTCCTTCAGCACGGCCTGGAGCCTGACACCAGGCTGTGGATGGTCCTGTCAAATCTGATAGAACAAGGAGCTGGTTACAGAACAGTGTCGCCTCCTTCAGCACGGCCCTGAGCCTGACACCAAGCTGCGGGTGGTCCTGTCAAATCTGATATTACAAGGCGCTGGTTACAGAACGGTGTCACCTCCTTCAGCACGGTCTGGAGCCTGACACCAGGCTGTGGATGGTCCTGTCAAATCTGATATAACAAGGTGCTGGTTACAGAACGGTGTCACCTCCTTCAGCACGGCCTGGAGCCTGACGCCAGGCTGTGGATGGTCCTGTCAAATCTGATATAACAAGGAGCTGGTTACAGAACGGTGTCACTTCCGTCAGCACAGCCTGGAGCCTGATACCAGGCCGTGGATGGTCCTGTCAAATCTGATATAACAAGGTGCTGGTTACAGAACGGTGTCGCCTCCTTCAGCATGGCCTGGAGCCTGACACCAGGCTGTGGATGGTCCTGTCAAACCTGATACAACAAGGAGCTGGTTACAGAACGGTGTCGCCTCCTTCAGCACGGCCTGGAGCCTGACACCAGGCTGTGGATGGTCCTGTCAAATCTGATATAACAAGGAGCTGGTTACAGAACGGTGTCGCCTCCTTCAGCACGGCCTGGAGCCTGACACCAGGCTGTGGATGGTCCTGTCAAATCTGATATAACACGGTGCTGGTTACAGAACGGTGTCGCCTCCTTCAGCACGGCCTGGAGCCTGACACCAGGCTGTGGATGGTCCTGACAAATCTGATATAACACGGAGCTGCTTACAGAACGGTGTCACCTCCTTCAGCACGGCCTGGTGCCTGACACCAGGCTGTGGATGGTCCTGTCAAATCTTATACAACAAGGAGCTGGTTACAGAACGGTGTCGCCTCCTTCAGCACGGCCTGGAGCCTGACACCAGGCTGTGGATGGTCCTGTCAAATCGGATACAAGAAGGAGCTGGTTACAGAACGGTGTCGCCTCCTTCAGCACGGCCTGGAGCCTGACAACAGGCTGTGGATGGTCCTGTCAAATCTGATATAACAAGGAGCTGGTTACAGAACGGTGTCGCCTCCTTCAGCACGGCCTGGAGCCTGACACCAGGCTGTGGATGGTCCTGTCAAATCTGATAGAACAAGGAGCTGGTTACAGAACAGTGTCGCCTCCTTCAGCACGGCCCTGAGCCTGACACCAGGCCGCGGGTGGTCCTGTCAAATCTGATATTACAAGGCGCTGGTTACAGAACGGTGTCACCTCCTTCAGCACGGTCTGGAGCCTGACACCAGGCTGTGGATGGTCCTGTCAAATCTGATATAACAAGGTGCTGGTTACAGAACGGTGTCGCCTCCTTCAGCACGGCCTGGAGCCTGACACCAGGCTGTGGATGGTCCTGGCAAATCTGATATAACAAGGAGCTGGTTACAGAACGGTGTCGCCTTCAGCACGGCCTGGAGCCTGACACCAGGCTGTGGATTGTCCTGTCAAATCTGATACAACAAGGAGCTGGTTACAGAACGGTGTCACCTCCTTCAGCACGGCCTGGAGCCTGACACCAGGCTGTGGATGGTCCTGTCAAATCTGATATAACAAGGTGCTGGTTACAGAATGGTGTCGCATCCTTCAGCACGGCCTGGAGCCTGACACCAGGCTGTGGATGGTCCTGTCAAATTTGATATAACAAGGTGCTGGTTAAATAACGGTGTCGCCTCCTTCAGCACGGCCTGGAGCCTGACACCAGGCTGTGGATGGTCCTGTCAAATCTGATATAACAAGGAGCTGGTTACAGAACGGTGTCGCCTCCTTCAGCACGGCCTGGAGCCTTACACCAGGCTGTGGATGGTCCTGTCAAATCTGATACAACAAGGAGCAGGTTACAGAACGGTGTCGCCTCCTTCAGCACGGCCTGGAGCCTGACACCAGGCTGTGGATGGTCCTGTCAAATCTGATATAACAAGGAGCTGGTTACAGAACGGTGTCGCCTCCTTCAGCACGGCCTGGAGCCTGACACCAGGCTGTGGATGGTCCTGTCAAACCTGATACAACAAGGAGCTGGTTACAGAACGGTGTCGCCTCCTTCAGCACGGCCTGGAGCCTGACACCAGGCTGTGGATGGTCCTGTCAAACCTGATATAACAAGGAGGTGGTTACAGAACGGTGTCGCCTCCTTCAGCACGGCCTGGAGCCTGACACCAGGCTGTGGATGGTCCTGTCAAATCTGATATAACAAGGAGCTGGTTACAGAACGGTGTCGCCTCCTTCAGCACGACCTGGAGCCTGACACCAGGCTGTGGATGGTCCTGTCAAATCTGATATAACAAGGAGCTGGTTACAGAATGGTGTCGCCTCCTTCATCACTGCCTGGAGCCTGACACCAGGCTGTGGATGGTCCTGTCAAACCTGATATAACAAGGAGCTGGTTACAGAACGGTGTCGCCTCCTTCATCACTGCCTGGAGCCTGACACCAGGCTGTGGATGGTCCTGTGAAATCTGATATAACAAGGTGCTGGTTACAGAACGGTGTCACCTCCTTCAGCACGGCCTGGAGCCTGACGCCAGGCTGTGGATGGTCCTGTCAAATCTGATATAACAAGGAGCTGGTTACAGAACAGTGCCACTTCCATCAGCACGGCCTGGAGCCTGACACCAGGCCGTGGATGGTCCTGTCAAATCTGATATAACAAGGTGCTGGTTACAGAACGGTGTCGCCTCCTTCAGCATGGCCTGGAGCCTGACACCAGGCTGTGGATGGTCCTGTCAAATCTGATATAACAAGGAGCTGGTCACAGAATGGTGTCTCCTCCTTCAGCACGGCCTGGAGCCTGACACCTGGCTGTGGATGGTCCTGTCAAATCTGATATAACAAGGAGCTGGTTACAGAACGGTGTCGCCTCCTTCAGCACGGCCTGGAGCCTGACACAAGTCTGTGGATGGTCCTGTCAAATCTGATATAACACGGAGCTGCTTACAGAATGTTGTCGCCTCCTTCAGCACGGCCTGGAGCCTGAAACCAGGCTGTGGATGGTCCTGTCAAATCTGATATAACAACGAGCTGGTTACAGAACGGTTTCGCCTCCTTCAGCACGGCGTGGAGCCTGACACCAGGCTGTGGATGGTCCTGTCAAATCTGATAGAAGAAGGAGCTGGTTACAGGACGGTGTCGCCTCCTTCAGCACGGCCTGGAGCCTGACACCAGGCTGTGGATGGTCCTGTCAAATCTGATATAACAAGGAGCTGGTTACAGAACGGTGTCGCCTCCTTCAGCACAGCCTGGAGCCTGACTCCAGGCTGTGGGTGGTCCTTTCAAATCTGATATAACAAGGAGCTGGTTACAGAATGGTGTCACCTCCTTCAGCACGGCCTGGAGCCTGACACCAGGCTGTGGATGGTCCTATCAAATCTGATAGAACAAGGAGCTGGTTACAGAACAGTGTCGCCTCCTTCAGCACGGCCCTGAGCCTGACACCAAGCTGCGGGTGGTCCTGTCAAATCTGATATTACAAGGCGCTGGTTACAGAACGGTGTCACCTCCTTCAGCACGGTCTGGAGCCTGACACCAGGCTGTGGATGGTCCTGTCAAATCTGATATAACAAGGTGCTGGTTACAGAACGGTGTCACCTCCTTCAGCACGGCCTGGAGCCTGACGCCAGGCTGTGGATGGTCCTGTCAAATCTGATATAACAAGGAGCTGGTTACAGAACGGTGTCACTTCCGTCAGCACAGCCTGGAGCCTGATACCAGGCCGTGGATGGTCCTGTCAAATCTGATATAACAAGGTGCTGGTTACAGAACGGTGTCGCCTCCTTCAGCATGGCCTGGAGCCTGACACCAGGCTGTGGATGGTCCTGTCAAACCTGATACAACAAGGAGCTGGTTACAGAACGGTGTCGCCTCCTTCAGCACGGCCTGGAGCCTGACACCAGGCTGTGGATGGTCCTGTCAAATCTGATATAACAAGGAGCTGGTTACAGAACGGTGTCGCCTCCTTCAGCAAGGCCTAGAGCCTGACACCAGGCTGTGGATGGTCCTGTCAAATCTGATATAACAAGGTGCTGGTTACAGAACGGTGTCGCCTCCTTCAGAACGGCCTGGAGCCTGACACCAGGCTGTGGATGGTCCTGTCAAATCTGATATAACAAGGAGCTGGTCACAGAACGGTGTCTCCTCCTTGAGCACGGCCTGGAGCCTGACACCTGGCTGTGGATGGTCCTGTCAAATCTGATATAACAAGGAGCTGGTTACAGAACGGTGTCGCCTCCTTCAGCACGGCCTGGAGCCTGACACAAGTCTGTGGATGGTCCTGTCAAATCTGATATAACACGGAGCTGCTTACAGAATGTTGTCGCCTCCTTCAGCACGGCCTGGACCCTGAAACCAGGCTGTGGATGGTCCTGTCAAATCTGATATAATAACGAGCTGGTTACAGAACGGTTTCGCCTCCTTCAGCACGGCGTGGAGCCTGACACCAGGCTGTGGATGGTCCTGTCAAATCTGATACAACAAGGAGCTGGTTACAGAACGGTGTCGCCTCCTTCAGCACGTCCTGGAGCCTGACACCAGGCTGTGGATGGTCCTGTCAAATCTGATATAACAAGGAGCTGGTTACAGAACGGTGTCGCCTCCTTCAGCACAGCCTGGAGCCTGACACCAGGCTGTGGGTGGTCCTTTCAAATCTGATATAACAAGGAGCTCGTTACAGAATGGTGTCGCCTCCTTCAGCACGGCCTGGAGCCTGACACCAGGCTGTGGATGGTCCTGTCAAACCTGATACAACAAGGAGCTGGTTACAGAACAGTGTCGCCTCCTTCAGCACGGCCCTGAGCCTGACACCAGGCTGCGGGTGGTCCTGTCAAATCTGATATTACAAGGCGCTGGTTACAGAACGGTGTCACCTCCTTCAGCACGGTCTGGAGCCTGACACCAGGCTGTGGATGGTCCTGTCAAATCTGATATAACAAGGTGCTGGTTACAGAACGGTGTCGCCTCCTTCAGCACGGCCTGGAGCCTGACACCAGGCTGTGGATGGTCCTGTCAAATCTGATATAACAAGGAGCTGGTTACAGAACGGTGTCGCCTCCTTCAGCACGGCCTGGAGCCTGACACCAGGCTGTGGATGGTCCTGTCAAATCTGATACAACAAGGAGCTGGTTACAGAACGGTGTCACCTCCTTCAGCACGGCCTGGAGCCTGACACCAGGCTGTGGATGGTCCAGTCAAATCTGATGTAACAAGGAGCTGGTTACAGAACGGTGTCGCCTCCTTCAGCACGGCCTGGAGCCTGACACCAGGCTGTGGATTGTCCTGTCAAATCTGATATAACAAGGAGCTGGTTACAGAACGGTGTCGCCTCCTTCAGCACGGCCTGGAGCCTGACACCAGGCTGTGGAATGTCCAGTCAAATCTGATATTACAAGGAGCTGGTTACAGAACGGTGTCGCCTCCTTCAGCACGGCCTGGAGCCTGACACCAGGCTGTGGATGGTCCTGTCAAACCTGATATAACACGGTGCTGGTTACAGAACGGTGTCGCCTCCTTCAGCACGGCCTGGAGCCTGACACCAGGCTGTGGATGGTCCTGACAAATCTGATATAACACGGAGCTGCTTACAGAACGGTGTCACCTCCTTCAGCACGGCCTGGTGCCTGACACCAGGCTGTGGATGGTCCTGTCAAATCTTATACAACAAGGAGCTGGTTACAGAACGGTGTCGCCTCCTTCAGCACGGCCTGGAGCCTGACACCAGGCTGTGGATGGTCCTGTCAAATCTGATACAAGAAGGAGCTGGTTACAGAACGGTGTCGCCTCCTTCAGCACGGCCTGGAGCCTGACACCAGGCTGTGGATGGTCCTGTCAAATCTGATATAACAAGGAGCTGGTTACAGAACGGTGTCGCCTCCTTCAGCACGGCCTGGAGCCTGACACCAGGCTGTGGATGGTCCTGTCAAATCTGATAGAACAAGGAGCTGGTTACAGAACAGTGTCGCCTCCTTCAGCACGGCCCTGAGCCTGACACCAGGCCGCGGGTGGTCCTGTCAAATCTGATATTACAAGGCGCTGGTTACAGAACGGTGTCACCTCCTTCAGCACGGTCTGGAGCCTGACACCAGGCTGTGGATGGTCCTGTCAAATCTGATATAACAAGGTGCTGGTTACAGAACGGTGTCGCCTCCTTCAGCACGGCCTGGAGCCTGACACCAGGCTGTGGATGGTCCTGGCAAATCTGATATAACAAGGAGCTGGTTACAGAACGGTGTCGCCTTCAGCACGGCCTGGAGCCTGACACCAGGCTGTGGATTGTCCTGTCAAATCTGATACAACAAGGAGCTGGTTACAGAACGGTGTCACCTCCTTCAGCACGGCCCGGAGCCTGACACCAGGCTGTGGATGGTCCTGTCAAATCTGATATAACAAGGTGCTGGTTACAGAATGGTGTCGCATCCTTCAGCACGGCCTGGAGCCTGACACCAGGCTGTGGATGGTCCTGTCAAATTTGATATAACAAGGTGCTGGTTAAATAACGGTGTCGCCTCCTTCAGCACGGCCTGGAGCCTGACACCAGGCTGTGGATGGTCCTGTCAAATCTGATATAACAAGGAGCTGGTTACAGAACGGTGTCGCCTCCTTCAGCACGGCCTGGAGCCTTACACCAGGCTGTGGATGGTCCTGTCAAATCTGATACAACAAGGAGCAGGTTACAGAACGGTGTCGCCTCCTTCAGCACGGCCTGGAGCCTGACACCAGGCTGTGGATGGTCCTGTCAAATCTGATATAACAAGGAGCTGGTTACAGAACGGTGTCGCCTCCTTCAGCACGGCCTGGAGCCTGACACCAGGCTGTGGATGGTCCTGTCAAACCTGATACAACAAGGAGCTGGTTACAGAACGGTGTCGCCTCCTTCAGCACGGCCTGGAGCCTGACACCAGGCTGTGGATGGTCCTGTCAAACCTGATATAACAAGGAGGTGGTTACAGAACGGTGTCGCCTCCTTCAGCACGGCCTGGAGCCTGACACCAGGCTGTGGATGGTCCTGTCAAATCTGATATAACAAGGAGCTGGTTACAGAACGGTGTCGCCTCCTTCAGCACGGCCTGGAGCCTGACACCAGGCTGTGGATGGTCCTGTCAAATCTGATATAACAAGGAGCTGGTTACAGAATGTTGTCGCCTCCTTCATCACTGCCTGGAGCCTGACACCAGGCTGTGGATGGTCCTGTCAAACCTGATATAACAAGGAGCTGGTTACAGAACGGTGTCGCCTCCTTCATCACTGCCTGGAGCCTGACACCAGGCTGTGGATGGTCCTGTCAAATCTGATATAACAAGGTGCTGGTTACAGAACGGTGTCACCTCCTTCAGCACGGCCTGGAGCCTGACGCCAGGCTGTGGATGGTCCTGTCAAATCTGATATAACAAGGAGCTGGTTACAGAACAGTGTCACTTCCATCAGCACGGCCTGGAGCCTGACACCAGGCCGTGGATGGTCCTGTCAAATCTGATATAACAAGGTGCTGGTTACAGAACGGTGTCGCCTCCTTCAGCATGGCCTGGAGCCTGACACCAGGCTGTGGATGGTCCTGTCAAATCTGATATAACAAGGAGCTGGTCACAGAACGGTGTCTCCTCCTTCAGCACGGCCTGGAGCCTGACACCTGGCTGTGGATGGTCCTGTCAAATCTGATATAACAAGGAGCTGGTTACAGAACGGTGTCGCCTCCTTCAGCACGGCCTGGAGCCTGACACAAGTCTGTGGGTGGTCCTGTCAAATCTGATATAACACGGAGCTGCTTACAGAATGTTGTCGCCTCCTTCAGCACGGCCTGGAGCCTGAAACCAGGCTGTGGATGGTCCTGTCAAATCTGATATAACAACGAGCTGGTTACAGAACGGTTTCGCCTCCTTCAGCACGGCGTGGAGCCTGACACCAGGCTGTGGATGGTCCTGTCAAATCTGATAGAAGAAGAGGCTGGTTACAGGACGGTGTCGCCTCCTTCAGCACGGCCTGGAGCCTGACACCAGGCTGTGGATGGTCCTGTCAAATCTGATATAACAAGGAGCTGGTTACAGAACGGTGTCGCCTCCTTCAGCACAGCCTGGAGCCTGACTCCAGGCTGTGGGTGGTCCTTTCAAATCTGATATAACAAGGAGCTGGTTACAGAATGGTGTCACCTCCTTCAGCACGGCCTGGAGCCTGACACCAGGCTGTGGATGGTCCTGTCAAATCTGATATAACAAGGTGCTGGTTACAGAACGGTGTCGCCTCCTTCAGCACGGCCTGGAGCCTGACACCAGGCTGTGGATGGTCCTGTCAAATCTGATATAACAAGGAGCTGGTTACAGAACGGTGTCGCCTCCTTCAGCACGGCCTGGAGCCTGACACCAGGCTGTGGATGGTCCTGTCAAATCTGATACAACAAGGAGCTGGTTACAGAACGGTGTCACCTCCTTCAGCACGGCCTGGAGCCTGACACAAGGCTGTGGATGGTCCAGTCAAATCTGATGTAACAAGGAGCTGGTTACAGAACGGTGTCGCCTCCTTCAGCACGGCCTGGAGATGACACCAGGCTGTGGATTGTCCTGTCAAATCTGATATAACAAGGAGCTGGTTACAGAACGGTGTCGCCTCCTTCAGCACGACCTGGAGCCTGACACCAGGCTGTGGATGGTCCAGTCAAATCTGATATTACAAGGCGCTGGTTACAGAACGGTGTCGCCTCCTTCAGCACGGCCTGGAGCCTGACACCAGGCTGTGGATGGTCCTGTCAAATCTGATATAACACGGTGCTGGTTACAGAACGGTGTCGCCTCCTTCAGCACGGCCTGGAGCCTGACACCAGGCTGTGGATGGTCCTGACAAATCTGATATAACACGGAGCTGCTTACAGAACGGTGTCACCTCCTTCAGCACGGCCTGGTGCCTGACACCAGGCTGTGGATGGTCCTGTCAAATCTGATACAACAAGGAGCTGGTTACAGAACGGTGTCGCCTCCTTCAGCACGGCCTGGAGCCTGACACCAGGCTGTGGATGGTCCTGTCAAATCTGATACAAGAAGGAGCTGGTTACAGAACGGTGTTGCCTCCTTCAGCACGGCCTGGAGCCTGACACCAGGCTGTGGATGGTCCTGTCAAATCTGATATAACAAGGAGCTGGTTACAGAACAGTGTCGCCTCCTTCAGCACGGCCCTGAGCCTGACACCAGGCTGCGGGTGGTCCTGTCAAATCTGATATTACAAGGCGCTGGTTACAGAACGGTGTCACCTCCTTCAGCACGGCCTGGAGCCTGACACCAGGCTGTGGATGGTCCTGTCAAATCTGATATAACAAGGTGCTGGTTACAGAACGGTGTCGCTTCCTTCAGCACGGCCTGGAGCCTGACACCAGGCTGTGGATGGTCCTGTCAAATCTGATATAACAAGGAGCTGGTTACAGAACGGTGTCGCCTCCTTCAGCACGGCCTGGAGCCTGACACCAGGCTGTGGATTGTCCTGTCAAGTCTGATACAACAAGGAGCTGGTTACAGAACGGTGTCACCTCCTTCAGCACGGCCTGGAGCCTGACACCAGGCTGTGGATGGTCCAGTCAAATCTGATGTACCAAGGAGCTGGTTACAGAACGGTGTCGCCTCCTTCAGCACGGCCTGGAGCCTGACACCAGGCTGTGGATGGTCCAGTCAAATCTGATATTACAAGGCGCTGGTTACAGAACGGTGTCGCCTCCTTCAGCACGGCCTGGAGCCTGACACCAGGCTGTGGATGGTCCTGTCAAATCTGATATAACACGGTGCTGGTTACAGAACGGTGTCGCCTCCTTCAGCACGGCCTGGAGCCTGACACCAGGCTGTGGATGGTCCTGTCAAATCTGATATAACAAGGAGCTGGTTACAGAACGGTGTTGCCTCGTTCAGCACAGCCTGGAGCCTGACACCAGGCTGTGGATGGTCCTGTCAAATCTGATATAACAAGGAGCTGGTTACAGAACGGTGTCGCCTCCTTCAGCACGGCCTGGAGCCTGACACCAGGCTGTGGATGGTCCTGTCAAATCTGATACAACAAGGAGCTGGTTACAGAACGGTGTCGCCTCCTTCAGCACGGCCTGGAGCCTGACACCAGGCTGTGGATGGTCCTGTCAAATCTGATATAACAAGGAGCTGGTTACAGAACGGTGTCGCCTCCTTCAGCACGGCCTGGAGCCTGACACCAGGCTGTGGATGGTCCTGTCAAATCTGATAGAACAAGGAGCTGGTTACAGAACAGTGTCGCCTCCTTCAGCACGGCCTGGTGCCTGACACCAGGCTGTGGATGGTCCTGTCAAATCTGATATAACACTGAGCTGGTTACAGAACGATGTCGCCTCCTTCAGCACGGCCTGAAGCCTGACACCAGGCTGTGGATGGTCCAGTCAAATCTGATATTACAAGGCGCTGGTTACAGAACGGTGTCGCCTCCTTCAGCACGGCCTGGAGCCTGACACCAGGCTGTGGATGGTCCTGTTAAATCTGATATAACACGGTGCTGGTTACAGAACGGTGTCGCCTCCTTCAGCACGGCCTGGAGCCTGACACCAGGCTGTGGATGGTCCTGACAAATCTGATATAACACGGAGCTGCTTACAGAACGGTGTCACCTCCTTCAGCACGGCCTGGTGCCTGACACCAGGCTGTGGATGGTCCTGTCAAATCTGATACAACAAGGAGCTGGTTACAGAACGGTGTCGCCTCCTTCAGCACGGCCTGGAGCCTGACACCAGGCTGTGGATGGTCCTGTCAAATCTGATACAAGAAGGAGCTGGTTACCGAACGGTGTTGCCTCCTTCAGCACGGCCTGGAGCCTGACACCAGGCTGTGGATGGTCCTGTCAAATCTGATATAACAAGGAGCTGGTTACAGAACAGTGTCGCCTCCTTCAGCACGGCCCTGAGCCTGACACCAGGCTGCGGGTGGTCCTGTCAAATCTGATATTACAAGGCGCTGGTTACAGAACGGTGTCACCTCCTTCAGCACGGCCTGGAGCCTGACACCAGGCTGTGGATGGTCCTGTCAAATCTGATATATCAAGGTGCTGGTTACAGAACGGTGTCGCTTCCTTCAGCACGGCCTGGAGCCTGACACCAGGCTGTGGATGGTCCTGTCAAATCTGATATAACAAGGAGCTGGTTACAGAACGGTGTCGCCTCCTTCAGCACGGCCTGGAGCCTGACACCAGGCTGTGGATTGTCCTGTCAAGTCTGATACAACAAGGAGCTGGTTACAGAACGGTGTCACCTCCTTCAGCACGGCCTGGAGCCTGACACCAGGCTGTGGATGGTCCAGTCAAATCTGATGTACCAAGGAGCTGGTTACAGAACGGTGTCGCCTCCTTCAGCACGGCCTGGAGCCTGACACCAGGCTGTGGATGGTCCAGTCAAATCTGATATTACAAGGCGCTGGTTACAGAACGGTGTCGCCTCCTTCAGCACGGCCTGGAGCCTGACACCAGGCTGTGGATGGTCCTGTCAAATCTGATATAACACGGTGCTGGTTACAGAACGGTGTCGCCTCCTTCAGCACGGCCTGGAGCCTGACACCAGGCTGTGGATGGTCCTGTCAAATCTGATATAACAAGGAGCTGGTTACAGAACGGTGTTGCCTCGTTCAGCACAGCCTGGAGCCTGACACCAGGCTGTGGATGGTCCTGTCAAATCTGATATAACAAGGAGCTGGTTACAGAACGGTGTCGCCTCCTTCAGCACGGCCTGGAGCCTGACACCAGGCTGTGGATGGTCCTGTCAAATCTGATACAACAAGGAGCTGGTTACAGAACGGTGTCGCCTCCTTCAGCACGGCCTGGAGCCTGACACCAGGCTGTGGATGGTCCTGTCAAATCTGATATAACAAGGAGCTGGTTACAGAACGGTGTCGCCTCCTTCAGCACGGCCTGGAGCCTGACACCAGGCTGAGGATGGTCCTGTCAAATCTGATAGAACAAGGAGCTGGTTACAGAACAGTGTCGCCTCCTTCAGCACGGCCTGGTGCCTGACACCAGGCTGTGGATGGTCCTGTCAAATCTGATACAACAAGGAGCTGGTTACAGAACGGTGTCGCCTCCTTCAGCACGGCCCTGAGCCTGACACCAGGCTGCGGGTGGTCCTGTCAAATCTGATATTACAAGGCGCTGGTTACAGAACGGTGTCACCTCCTTCAGCACGGTCTGGAGCCTGACACCAGGCTGTGGATGGTCCTGTCAAATCTGATATAACAAGGAGCTGGTTACAGAACGGTGTCGCCTCCTTCAGCACGGCCTGGAGCCTGACACCAGGCTGTGGATGGTCCAGTCAAATCTGATGTAACAAGGAGCTGGTTACAGAACGGTGTCGCCTCCTTCAGCACGGCCTGGAGCCTGACACCAGGCTGTGGATGGTCCAGTCAAATCTGATATTACAAGGCGCTGGTTACAGAACGGTGTCGCCTCCTTCAGCACGGCCTGGAGCCTGACACCAGGCTGTGGATGGTCCTGTCAAATCTGATATAACACGGTGCTGGTTACAGAACGGTGTCGCCTCCTTCAGCACGGCCTGGAGCCTGACACCAGGCTGTGGATGGTCCTGTCAAATCTGATACAAGAAGGAGCTGGTTACAGAACGGTGTCGCCTCCTTCAGCACGGCCTCGAGCCAGACACCAGGCTGTGGATGGTCCTGTCAAATCTGATATAACAAGGAGCTGGTTACAGAACGGTGTCGCCTCCTTCAGCACAGCCTGGAGCCTGACACCAGGCTGTGGATGGTCCTGTCAAATCTGAGATAACAAGGCGCTGGTTACAGAACGGTGTCGCCTCCTTCAGCACGGCCTGGAGCCTGACACCAGGCTGTGGATGGTCCTGTCAAATCTGATATAACACGGTGCTGGTTACAGAACGGTGTCGCCTCCTTCAGCACGGCCTGGAGCCTGACACCAGGCTGTGGATAGTCCTGACAAATCTGATATAACAAGGTGCTGGTTACAGAACGGTGTCGCCTCCTTCAGCACGGCCTGGTGCCTGACACCAGGCTGTGGATGGTCCTGTCAAATCTGATACAACAAGGAGCTGGTTACAGAACGGTGTCGCCTCCTTCATCACGGCCTGGAGCCTGACACCAGGCTGTGGATGGTCCTGTCAAATCTGATACAAGAAGGAGCTGGTTACAGAACGGTGTCGCCTCCTTCAGCACGGCCTGGAGCCTGACACCAGGCTGTGGATGGTCCTGTCAAATCTGATATAACAAGGAGCTGCTTACAGAACGGTGTCGCCTCCTTCAGCACGGCCTGGTGCCTGACACCAGGCTGTGGATGGTCCTGTCAAATCTGATACAACAAGGAGCTGGTTACAGAACGGTGTCGCCTCCTTCATCACGGCCTGGAGCCTGACACCAGGCTGTGGATGGTCCTGTCAAATCTGATACAAGAAGGAGCTGGTTACAGAACGGTGTCGCCTCCTTCAGCACGGCCTGGAGCCTGACACCAGGCTGTGGATGGTCCTGTCAAATCTGATATAACAAGGAGCTGGTTACAGAACGGTGTCGCCTCCTTCAGCACGGCCTGGAGCCTGACACCAGGATGCGGATGGTCCTGTCAAATCTGATAGAACAAGGAGCTGGTTACAGAACAGTGTCGCCTCCTTCAGCACGGCCCTGAGCCTGACACCAGGCTGCGGGTGGTCCTGTCAAATCTGATATTACAAGGCGCTGGTTACAGAACGGTGTCACCTCCTTCAGCACGGTCTGGAGCCTGACACCAGGCTGTGGATGGTCCTGTCAAATCTGATATAACAAGGTGCTGGTTACAGAACGGTGTCGCCTCCTTCTGCACGGCCTGGAGCCTGACACCAGGCTGTGGATGGTCCTGTCAAATCTGATATAACAAGGAGCTGGTTACAGAACGGTGTCGCCTCCTTCAGCACGGCCTGGAGCCTGACACCAGGCTGTGGATTGTCCTGTCAAATCTGATACAACAAGGAGCTGGTTACAGAACGGTGTCACCTCCTTCAGCACGGCCTGGAGCCTGACACCAGGCTGTGGATGGTCCAGTCAAATCTGATGTAACAAGGAGCTGGTTACAGAACGGTGTCGCCTCCTTCAGCACGGCCTGGAGCCTGACACCAGGCTGTGGATGGTCCACTCAAATCTGATATTACAAGGCGCTGGTTACAGAACGGTTTCGCCTCCTTCAGCACGGCCTGGAGCCTGACACCAGGCTGTGGATGGTCCTGTCAAATCTGATATAACACGGTGCTGGTTACAGAACGGTGTCGCCTCCTTCAGCACGGCCTGTAGCCTGACACCAGGATTTGGATGGTCCTGTCAAATCTGATATAACAAGGAGCTGGTTACAGAACGGTGTCGCACCCTTCAGCACGGCCTGGAGCCTGACACCAGGCTGTGGATGGTCCTGTCAAATCTGATACAACAAGGAGCTGGTTACAGAACGGTGTCGCCTCCTTCAGCACGGCCTGGAGCCTGACACCAGGCTGTGGGTGGTCCTGTCAAATCTGATATAACAAGGAGCTGGTTACAGAACGGTGTCGCCTCCTTCAGCACGGCCTGGAGCCTGACACCAGGCTGCGGGTGGTCCTGTCAAATCTGATATAACAAGGAGCTGGTTACAGAACGGTGTCGCCTCCTTCAGCACGGCCTGGAGCCTGACACCAGGCTGTGGATGGTCCTGTCAAATCTGATAGAACAAGGAGCTGGTTACAGAACAGTGTCGCCTCCTTCAGCATGGCCTGGAGCCTGACACCAGGCTGTGGATGGTCCTGTCAAATCTGATATTACAAGGCGCTGGTTACAGAACGGTGTCACCTCCTTCAGCACGGCCTGGAGCCTGACACCAGGCTGTGCATGGTCCTGTCAAATCTGATATTACAAGGCGCTGGTTACAGAACGGTGTCGCCTCCTTCAGCACGGCCTGGAGCCTGACACCAGGCTGTGGATGGTCCTGTCAAATCTGATATAACAAGGAGCTGATTACAGAACGGTGTCGCCTCCTTCAGCACGGCCTGGAGCCTGACACCAGGTTGTGGATGGTCCTGTCAAATCTGATATAACAAGGTGCTGGTTACAGAACGGTGTCGCCTCCTTCAGCACGGCCTGGAGCCTGACACCAGGCTGTGGATGGTCCTGTCAAATCTGATATAACAAGGAGCTGGTTACAGAACGGTGTCGCCTCCTTCAGCACGGCCTGGAGCCTGACACCAGGCTGTGGATGGTCCTGACAAATCTGATATAACACGGAGCTGCTTACAGAACGGTGTCACCTCCTTCAGCACGGCCTGGTGCCTGACACCAGGCTGTGGATGGTCCTGTCAAATCTGATAGAACAAGGAGCTGGTTACAGAACAGTGTCGCCTCCTTCAGCACGGCCCTGAGCCTGACACCAGGCTGCGGGTGGTCCTGTCAAATCTGATATTACAAGGCGCTGGTTACAGAACGGTGTCACCTCCTTCAGCACGGTCTGGAGCCTGACACCAGGCTGTGGATGGTCCTGTCAAATCTGATATAACAAGGAGCTGGTTACAGAACGGTGTCGCCTCCTTCAGCACGGCCTGGAGCCTGACACCAGGCTGTGGATGGTCCTGACAAATCTGATATAACACGGAGCTGCTTACATAACGGTGTCACCTCCTTCAGCACGGCCTGGTGCCTGACACCAGGCTGTGGATGGTCCTGTCAAATCTGATACAACAAGGAGCTGGTTACAGAACGGTGTCGCCTCCTTCAGCACGGCCTGGAGCCTGACACCAGGCTGTGGATGGTCCTGTCAAATCTGATACAAGAAGGAGCTGGTTACAGAACGGTGTCGCCTCCTTCAGCACGGCCTGGAGCCTGACACCAGGCTGTGGATGGTCCTGTCAAATCTGATATAACAAGGAGCTGGTTACAGAACGGTGTCGCCTCCTTCAGCACGGCCTGGAGCCTGACACCAGGCTGTGGATGGTCCTGTCAAATCTGATAGAACAAGGAGCTGGTTACAGAACAGTGTCGCCTCCTTCAGCACGGCCCTGAGCCTGACACCAGGCTGCGGGTGGTCCTGTCAAATCTGATATTACAAGGCGCTGGTTACAGAACGGTGTCACCTCCTTCAGCACGGTCTGGAGCCTGACACCAGGCTGTGGATGGTCCTGTCAAATCTGATATAACAAGGTGCTGGTTACAGAACGGTGTCACCTCCTTCAGCACGGCCTGGAGCCTGACACCAGGCTGTGGATGGTCCTGTCAAATCTGATATAACAAGGAGCTGGTTACAGAACGGTGTCGCCTCCTTCAGCACGGCCTGGAGCCTGACACCAGGCTGTGGATTGTCCTGTCAAATCGGATACAACAAGGAGCTGGTTACAGAACGGTGTCACCTCCTTCAGCACGGCCTGGAGCCTGACACTAGGCTGTGGATGGTCCAGTCAAATCTGATGTAACAAGGAGCTGGTTACAGAACGGTGTCGCCTCCTTCAGCACGGCCTGGAGCCTGACACCAGGCTGTGGAGGGTCCACTCAAATCTGATATAACTAGGCGCTGGTTACAGAACGGTGTCGCCTCCTTCAGCACGGCCTGGAGCCTGACACCAGGCTGTGGATGGTCCTGTCAAATCTGATATAACACGGTGCTGGTTACAGAACGGTGTCGCCTCCTTCAGCACGGCCTGGAGCCTGACACCAGGATTTGGATGGTCCTGTCAAATCTGATATAACAAGGAGCTGGTTACAGAACGGTGTCGCATCCTTCAGCACGGCCTGGAGCCTGACACCAGGCTGTGGATGGTCCTGTCAAATCTGATACAACAAGGAGCTGGTTACAGAACGGTGTCGCCTCCTTCAGCACGGCCTGGAGCCTGACACCAGGCTGTGGATGGTCCTGTCAAATCTGATACAAGAAGGAGCTGGTTACAGAACATTGTCGCCTCCTTCAGCACGGCCTGGAGCCTGACACCAGGCTGTGGATGGTCCTGTCAAATCTGATATAACAAGGTGCTGGTTACAGAACGGTGTCGCCTACTTCAGCACAGCCTGGAGCCTGACACCAGGCTGTGGATGGTCCTGTCAAATCTGATATAACAAGGAGCTGGTTACAGAACGGTGTCGCCTCCTTCAGCTCGGCCTGGAGCCTGACACCAGGCTGTGGATGGTCCTGTCAAATCTGATATAACAAGGAGCTGGTTACAGAACGGTGTCGCCTCCTTCAGCACAGCCTGGAGCCTGACACCAGGCTGTGGATGGTCCTGTCAAATCTGATATAACAAGGAGCTGGTTACAGAAAGGTGTCGCCTCCTTCAGCACGGCCTGGAGCCTGACACCAGGCTGTGGATGGTCCTGTCAAATCTGATATAACAAGGAGCTGGTTACAGAACGGTGTCACCTCCTTCAGCACGGCCTGGAGCCTGACACCAGGCTGTGGATGGTCCTGTCAAATCTGATACAACAAGGAGCTGATTACAGAACGGTGTCGCCTCCTTCAGCACAGCCTGGAGCCTGACACCAGGCTGTGGATGGTCCTGTCAAATCTGATACAACAAGGAGCTGGTTACAGAACGGTGTCGCCTCCTTCAGCACGGCCTGGAGCCTGACACCAGGCTGTGGATGGTCCTCTCAAATCTGATACAAGAAGGAGCTGGTTACAGAACGGTGTCGCCTCCTTCAGCACGGCCTGGAGCCTGACACCAGGCTGTGGATGGTCCTGTCAAATCTGATATAACAAGGAGCTGGTAACAGAACGGTGTCGCCTCCTTCAGCACGGCCTGGAGCCTGACACCAGGCTGTGGATGGTCCTGTCAAATCTGATAGAACAAGGAGCTGGTTACAGAACAGTGTCGCCTCCTTCAGCACGGCCCTGAGCCTGACACCAGGCTGCGGGTGGTCCTGTCAAATCTGATATTACAAGGCGCTGGTTACAGAACGGTGTCACCTCCTTCAGCACGGTCTGGAGCCTGACACCAGGCTGTGGATGGTCCTGTCAAATCTGATATAACAAGGAGCTGGTTACAGAACGGTGTCGCCTCCTTCAGCACGGCCTGGAGCCTGACACAAGGCTGTGGATGGTCCTGACAAATCTGATATAACACGGAGCTGCTTACAGAACGGTGTCACCTCCTTCAGCACGGCCTGGAGCCTGACACCAGGCTGTGGATGGTCCTGTCAAATCTGATATAACAAGGAGCTGGTTACAGAACGGTGTCGCCTCCTTCAGCACGGCCTGGAGCCTGACACTAGGCTGTGGATGGTCCAGTCAAATCTGATGTAACAAGGAGCTGGTTACAGAACGGTGTCGCCTCCTTCAGCACGGCCTGGAGCCTGACACCAGGATTTGGATGGTCCTGTCAAATCTGATATAACAAGGAGCTGGTTACAGAACGGTGTCGCATCCTTCAGCACGGCCTGGAGCCTGACACCAGGCTGTGGATGGTCCTGTCAAATCTGATACAACAAGGAGCTGGTTACAGAACGGTGTCGCCTCCTTCAGCACGGCCTGGAGCCTGACACCAGGCTGTGGATGGTCCTGTCAAATCTGATACAAGAAGGAGCTGGTTACAGAACATTGTCGCCTCCTTCAGCACGGCCTGGAGCCT
The DNA here is from genome assembly GCF_047496885.1 of Scyliorhinus torazame. Taxonomy (NCBI): domain Eukaryota; kingdom Metazoa; phylum Chordata; class Chondrichthyes; order Carcharhiniformes; family Scyliorhinidae; genus Scyliorhinus; species Scyliorhinus torazame. The sequence continues at coordinate 74,077,728 of NC_092729.1, read as the reverse complement.
GACACCAGGCTGTGGATGGTCCTGTCAAATCTTATATAACAAGGAGCTGGTTACAGAACGGTGTCGCCTCCTTCAGCACAGCCTGGAGCCTGACACCAGGCTGTGGATGGTCCTGTCAAATCTGATATAACAAGGAGCTGGTTACAGAACGGTGTCACCTCCTTCAGCACGGCCTGGAGCCTGACACCAGGCTGTGGATGGTCCTGTCAAATCTGATAGAACAAGGAGCTGGTTACAGAACAGTGTCGCCTCCTTCAGCACGGCCTAGAGCCTGACACCAGGCTGTGGATGGTCCTGTCAAATCTGATATTACAAGGCGCTGGTTACAGAACGGTGTCACCTCCTTCAGCACGGCCTGGAGCCTGACACCAGGCTGTGCATGGTCCTGTCAAATCTGATATTGCAAGGAGCAGGTTACAGAACGGTGTCGCCTCCTTCAGCACGGCCTGGAGCGTGACACCAGGCTGTGGATGGTCCTGTCCAATCTGATGTAACAAGGAGCTGGTTGCAGAACGATGTCGCCTCCTTCAGCATGGCCTGGAGCCTGACATCAGGCTGTGGATGGTCCTGTCAAATCTGATACAACAAGGAGCTGGTTACAGAACGGTGTCGCCTCCTTCAGCACAGCCTGGAGCCTGACACCAGGCTGTGGATGGTCCTGTCAAATCTGATATAACAAGGAGCTGGTTACAGAAAGGTGTCGCCTCCTTCAGCACGGCCTGGAGCCTGACACCAGGCTGTGGATGGTCCTGTCAAATCTGATATAACAAGGAGCTGGTTACAGAACGGTGTCACCTCCTTCAGCACGGCCTGGAGCCTGACACCAGGCTGTGGATGGTCCTGTCAAATCTGATACAACAAGGAGCTGGTTACAGAACGGTGTCACCTCCTTCAGCACGGCCTGGAGCCTGACACCAGGCTGTGGATGGTACTGTCAAATCTGATACAACAAGGTGCTGGTTACAGAACGGTGTCGCCTCCTTCAGCACGGCCTGGAGCCTGACACCAGGCTGTGGATGGTCCTGTCAAATCTGATATAACAAGGAGCTGGTTACAGAACGGTGTCGTCTCCTTCAGCACGGCCTGGAGCCTGACACCAGGCTGTGGGTGGCCCTGTCAAATCTGATATAACACGGAGCTGGTTACAGAACGGTGTCGCCTCCTTCAGCACGGCCTGGAGCCTGACACCAGGCTGTGGATGGTCCTGTCAAATCTGATAGAACAAGGAGCTGGTTACAGAACAGTGTCGCCTCCTTCAGCACGGCCTAGAGCCTGACACCAGGCTGTGGATGGTCCTGTCAAATCTGATATTACAAGGTGCTGGTTACAGAACGGTGTCACCTCCTTCAGCACGGCCTGGAGCCTGACACCAGGCTGTGCATGGTCCTGTCAAATCTGATATTGCAAGGAGCAGGTTACAGAACGGTGTCGCCTCCTTCAGCACGGCCTGGAGCGTGACACCAGGCTGTGGATGGTCCTGTCCAATCTGATGTAACAAGGAGCTGGTTGCAGAACGATGTCGCCTCCTTCAGCATGGCCTGGAGCCTGACATCAGGCTGTGGATGGTCCTGTCAAATCTGATACAACAAGGTGCTGGTTACAGAACGGTGTCGCCTCTTTCAGCACGGCCTGGAGCCTGACACCAGGCTGTGGATTGTCCTGTCAAATCTGATACAACAAGGAGCTGGTTACAGAACGGTGTCGCCTCCTTCAGCACGGCCTCGAGTCTGACACCAGGCTGTGGATGTTCCTGTCAAATCTGATATAACAAGGAGCTGGTTACAGAACGGTGTCGCCTCCTTCAGCTCGGCCTGGAGCCTGACACCAGGCTGTGGATGGTCCTGTCAAATCTGATATAACAAGGTGCTGGTTACAGAACGGTGTCGCCTCCTTCAGCACGGCCTGGAGCCTGACACCAGGCTGTGGATGGTCCTGACAAATCTAATGTAACAAGGAGCTGGTTACAGAACGATGTCGCCTCCTTCAGCAAGGCCTGGAGCCTGACACCAGGCTGTGGATGGTCCTGTCAAATCTGATATAACAAGGAGCTGGTTACAGAACGGTGTCACCTCCTTCAGCACGGCCTGGAGCCTGACACCAGGCTGTGGATGGTCCTGTCAAATCTGATATAACAAGGAGCTGGTTACAGAACGGTGTCACCTCCTTCAGCGCGGCCTGGAGCCTGACACCAGGCTGTGGATGGTCCTGTCAAATCTGATACAACAAGGTGCTGGTTACAGAACGGTATCACCTCCTTCAGCACGGCCTGGAGCCTGACACCAGGCTGTGGATGGTTATGTCAAATCTGATATAACAAGGTGCTGGTTACAGAACGATGTCGCCTCCTTCAGCACGGCCTGGAGCCTGACACCAGGCTGTGGATGGTCCTGTCAAATCTGATACAACAAGGAGCTGGTTACAGAACGGTGTCGCCTCCTTCAGCACGGCCTTGTGTCTGACACCAGGCTGTGGATGGTCCTGTCAAATCTGATATAACAAGGAGCTGGTTACAGAACGGTGTCGCCTCCTTCAGCACGGCCTGGAGCCTGACACCAGGCTGTGGATGGTCCTGTCCAATCTGATATAACAAGGAGCTGGTTACAGAACGGTGTCGCCTCCTTCAGCACGGCCTGGAGCCTGAAACCAGGCTGTGGAGGGTCCACTCAAATCTGATATAACTAGGCGCTGGTTACAGAACGGTGTCGCCTCCTTCAGCACGGCCTGGAGCCTGACACCAGGCTGTGGATGGTCCTGTCAAATCTGATATAACACGGTGCTGGTTACAGAACGGTGTCGCCTCCTTCAGCACGGCCTGGAGCCTGACACCAGGATTTGGATGGTCCTGTCAAATCTGATATAACAAGGAGCTGGTTACAGAACGGTGTCGCATCCTTCAGCACGGCCTGGAGCCTGACACCAGGCTGTGGATGGTCCTGTCAAATCTGATACAACAAGGAGCTGGTTACAGAACGGTGTCGCCTCCTTCAGCACGGCCTGGAGCCTGACACCAGGCTGTGGATGGTCCTGTCAAATCTGATACAAGAAGGAGCTGGTTACAGAACATTGTCGCCTCCTTCAGCACGGCCTGGAGCCTGACACCAGGCTGTGGATGGTCCTGTCAAATCTGATATAACAAGGTGCTGGTTACAGAACGGTGTCGCCTACTTCAGCACAGCCTGGAGCCTGACACCAGGCTGTGGATGGTCCTGTCAAATCTGATATAACAAGGAGCTGGTTACAGAACGGTGTCACCTCCTTCAGCACGGCCTGGAGCCTGACACCAGGCTGTGGATGGTCCTGTCAAATCTGATACAACAAGGAGCTGATTACAGAACGGTGTCGCCTCCTTCAGCACAGCCTGGAGCCTGACACCAGGCTGTGGATGGTCCTGTCAAATCTGATACAACAAGGAGCTGGTTACAGAACGGTGTCGCCTCCTTCAGCACGGCCTGGAGCCTGACACCAGGCTGTGGATGGTCCTCTCAAATCTGATACAAGAAGGAGCTGGTTACAGAACGGTGTCGCCTCCTTCAGCACGGCCTGGAGCCTGACACCAGGCTGTGGATGGTCCTGTCAAATCTGATATAACAAGGAGCTGGTAACAGAACGGTGTCGCCTCCTTCAGCACGGCCTGGAGCCTGACACCAGGCTGTGGATGGTCCTGTCAAATCTGATAGAACAAGGAGCTGGTTACAGAACAGTGTCGCCTCCTTCAGCACGGCCCTGAGCCTGACACCAGGCTGCGGGTGGTCCTGTCAAATCTGATATTACAAGGCGCTGGTTACAGAACGGTGTCACCTCCTTCAGCACGGTCTGGAGCCTGACACCAGGCTGTGGATGGTCCTGTCAAATCTGATATAACAAGGAGCTGGTTACAGAACGGTGTCGCCTCCTTCAGCACGGCCTGGAGCCTGACACAAGGCTGTGGATGGTCCTGACAAATCTGATATAACACGGAGCTGCTTACAGAACGGTGTCACCTCCTTCAGCACGGCCTGGTGCCTGACACCAGGCTGTGGATGGTCCTGTCAAATCTGATACAACAAGGAGCTGGTTACAGAACGGTGTCGCCTCCTTCAGCACGGCCTGGAGCCTGACACCAGGCTGTGGATGGTCCTGTCAAATCTGATACAAGAAGGAGCTGGTTACAGAACGGTGTCGCCTCCTTCAGCACGGCCTGGAGCCTGACACCAGGCTGTGGATGGTCCTGTCAAATCTGATATAACAAGGAGCTGGTTACAGAACGGTGTCGCCTCCTTCAGCACGGCCTGGAGCCTGACACCAGGCTGTGGACGGTCCTGTCAAATCTGATGGAACAAGGAGCTGGTTACAGAACAGTGTCGCCTCCTTCAGCACGGCCCTGAGCCTGACACCAGGCTGCGGGTGGTCCTGTCAAATCTGATATTACAAGGCGCTGGTTACAGAACGGTGTCACCTCCTTCAGCACGGTCTGGAGCCTGACACCAGGCTGTGGATGGTCCTGTCAAATCTGATATAACAAGGTGCTGGTTACAGAACGGTGTAGCCTCCTTCAGCACGGCCTGGAGCCTGACACCAGGCTGTGGATGGTCCTGTCAAATCTGATATAACAAGGAGCTGGTTACAGAACGGTGTCGCCTCCTTCAGCACGGCCTGGAGCCTGACACTAGGCTGTGGATGGTCCAGTCAAATCTGATGTAACAAGGAGCTGGTTACAGAACGGTGTCGCCTCCTTCAGCACGGCCTGGAGCCTGACACCAGGATTTGGATGGTCCTGTCAAATCTGATATAACAAGGAGCTGGTTACAGAACGGTGTCGCATCCTTCAGCACGGCCTGGAGCCTGACACCAGGCTGTGGATGGTCCTGTCAAATCTGATACAACAAGGAGCTGGTTACAGAACGGTGTCGCCTCCTTCAGCACGGCCTGGAGCCTGACACCAGGCTGTGGATGGTCCTGTCAAATCTGATACAAGAAGGAGCTGGTTACAGAACATTGTCGCCTCCTTCAGCACGGCCTGGAGCCTGACACCAGGCTGTGGATGGTCCTGTCAAATCTTATATAACAAGGAGCTGGTTACAGAACGGTGTCGCCTCCTTCAGCACAGCCTGGAGCCTGACACCAGGCTGTGGATGGTCCTGTCAAATCTGATATAACAAGGAGCTGGTTACAGAACGGTGTCGCCTCCTTCAGCACGGCCTGGAGCCTGACACCAGGCTGTGGATGGTCCTGTCAAATCTGATATAACAAGGAGCTGGTTACAGAACGGTGTCGCCTCCTTCAGCACAGCCTGGAGCCTGACACCAGGCTGTGGATGGTCCTGTCAAATCTGATATAACAAGGAGCTGGTTACAGAAAGGTGTCGCCTCCTTCAGCACGGCCTGGAGCCTGACACCAGGCTGTGGATGGTCCTGTCAAATCTGATATAACAAGGAGCTGGTTACAGAACGGTGTCACCTCCTTCAGCACGGCCTGGAGCCTGACACCAGGCTGTGGATGGTCCTGTCAAATCTGATACAACAAGGAGCTGGTTACAGAACGGTGTCACCTCCTTCAGCACGGCCTGGAGCCTGACACCAGGCTGTGGATGGTACTGTCAAATCTGATACAACAAGGTGCTGGTTACAGAACGGTGTCGCCTCCTTCAGCACGGCCTGGAGCCTGACACCAGGCTGTGGATGGTCCTGTCAAATCTGATATAACAAGGAGCTGGTTACAGAACGGTGTCGTCTCCTTCAGCACGGCCTGGAGCCTGACACCAGGCTGTGGGTGGCCCTGTCAAATCTGATATAACACGGAGCTGGTTACAGAACGGTGTCACCTCCTTCAGCACGGCCTGGAGCCTGACACCAGGCTGTGGATGGTCCTGTCAAATCTGATAGAACAAGGAGCTGGTTACAGAACAGTGTCGCCTCCTTCAGCACGGCCTAGAGCCTGACACCAGGCTGTGGATGGTCCTGTCAAATCTGATATTACAAGGCGCTGGTTACAGAACGGTGTCACCTCCTTCAGCACGGCCTGGAGCCTGACACCAGGCTGTGCATGGTCCTGTCAAATCTGATATTGCAAGGAGCAGGTTACAGAACGGTGTCGCCTCCTTCAGCACGGCCTGGAGCGTGACACCAGGCTGTGGATGGTCCTGTCCAATCTGATGTAACAAGGAGCTGGTTGCAGAACGATGTCGCCTCCTTCAGCATGGCCTGGAGCCTGACATCAGGCTGTGGATGGTCCTGTCAAATCTGATACAACAAGGAGCTGGTTACAGAACGGTGTCGCCTCCTTCAGCACAGCCTGGAGCCTGACACCAGGCTGTGGATGGTCCTGTCAAATCTGATATAACAAGGAGCTGGTTACAGAAAGGTGTCGCCTCCTTCAGCACGGCCTGGAGCCTGACACCAGGCTGTGGATGGTCCTGTCAAATCTGATATAACAAGGAGCTGGTTACAGAACGGTGTCACCTCCTTCAGCACGGCCTGGAGCCTGACACCAGGCTGTGGATGGTCCTGTCAAATCTGATACAACAAGGAGCTGGTTACAGAACGGTGTCACCTCCTTCAGCACGGCCTGGAGCCTGACACCAGGCTGTGGATGGTACTGTCAAATCTGATACAACAAGGTGCTGGTTACAGAACGGTGTCGCCTCCTTCAGCACGGCCTGGAGCCTGACACCAGGCTGTGGATGGTCCTGTCAAATCTGATATAACAAGGAGCTGGTTACAGAACGGTGTCGTCTCCTTCAGCACGGCCTGGAGCCTGACACCAGGCTGTGGGTGGCCCTGTCAAATCTGATATAACACGGAGCTGGTTACAGAACGGTGTCGCCTCCTTCAGCACGGCCTGGAGCCTGACACCAGGCTGTGGATGGTCCTGTCAAATCTGATAGAACAAGGAGCTGGTTACAGAACAGTGTCGCCTCCTTCAGCACGGCCTAGAGCCTGACACCAGGCTGTGGATGGTCCTGTCAAATCTGATATTACAAGGCGCTGGTTACAGAACGGTGTCACCTCCTTCAGCACGGCCTGGAGCCTGACACCAGGCTGTGCATGGTCCTGTCAAATCTGATATTGCAAGGAGCAGGTTACAGAACGGTGTCGCCTCCTTCAGCACGGCCTGGAGCGTGACACCAGGCTGTGGATGGTCCTGTCCAATCTGATGTAACAAGGAGCTGGTTGCAGAACGATGTCGCCTCCTTCAGCATGGCCTGGAGCCTGACATCAGGCTGTGGATGGTCCTGTCAAATCTGATACAACAAGGTGCTGGTTACAGAACGGTGTCGCCTCTTTCAGCACGGCCTGGAGCCTGACACCAGGCTGTGGATTGTCCTGTCAAATCTGATACAACAAGGAGCTGGTTACAGAACGGTGTCGCCTCCTTCAGCACGGCCTCGAGTCTGACACCAGGCTGTGGATGTTCCTGTCAAATCTGATATAACAAGGAGCTGGTTACAGAACGGTGTCGCCTCCTTCAGCTCGGCCTGGAGCCTGACACCAGGCTGTGGATGGTCCTGTCAAATCTGATATAACAAGGTGCTGGTTACAGAACGGTGTCGCCTCCTTCAGCACGGCCTGGAGCCTGACACCAGGCTGTGGATGGTCCTGACAAATCTAATGTAACAAGGAGCTGGTTACAGAACGATGTCGCCTCCTTCAGCAAGGCCTGGAGTCTGACACCAGGCTGTGGATGGTCCTGTCAAATCTGATATAACAAGGAGCTGGTTACAGAACGGTGTCACCTCCTTCAGCACGGCCTGGAGCCTGACACCAGGCTGTGGATGGTCCTGTCAAATCTGATATAACAAGGAGCTGGTTACAGAACGGTGTCACCTCCTTCAGCGCGGCCTGGAGCCTGACACCAGGCTGTGGATGGTCCTGTCAAATCTGATACAACAAGGTGCTGGTTACAGAACGGTATCACCTCCTTCAGCACGGCCTGGAGCCTGACACCAGGCTGTGGATGGTTATGTCAAATCTGATATAACAAGGTGCTGGTTACAGAACGATGTCGCCTCCTTCAGCACGGCCTGGAGCCTGACACCAGGCTGTGGATGGTCCTGTCAAATCTGATACAACAAGGAGCTGGTTACAGAACGGTGTCGCCTCCTTCAGCACGGCCTTGTGTCTGACACCAGGCTGTGGATGGTCCTGTCAAATCTGATATAACAAGGAGCTGGTTACAGAACGGTGTCGCCTCCTTCAGCACGGCCTGGAGCCTGACACCAGGCTGTGGATGGTCCTGTCCAATCTGATATAACAAGGAGCTGGTTACAGAACGGTGTCGCCTCCTTCAGCACGGCCTGGAGCCTGAAACCAGGCTGTGGATGGTCCTGACAAATCTGATATGACAAGGAGCTGGTTACAGAACGGTGTCGCCTCCTTCAGCACGGCCTGGAGCCTGACACCAGGCTGTGGATGGTCCTGTCAAATCTGATATAACAAGGAGCTGGTTATAGAACAGTGTCGCCTACTTCAGCACGGCCTGGAGCCTGACACCAGGCTGTGGATGGTCCTGTCAAATCTGATATAACAAGGCGCTGGTTACAGAACGGTGTCACCTCCTTCAGCACGGCCTGGAGCCTGACACCAGGCTGTGGATGGTCCTGTCAAATCTGATACAACAAGGAGCTGGTTACAGAACGGTGTCGCCTCCTTCAGCACGGCCTGGAGCCTGACACCAGGCTGTGGATGGTCCTGTCAAATCTGATACAACAAAGAGCTGGTTACAGAACGGTGTCGCCTCCTTCAGCACGGCCTGGAGCCTGACACCAGACTGTGGATGGTCCTGTCAAATCTGATATAACAAGGAGCTGGTTACAGAACGGTGTCACCTCCTTCAGCACGGCCTGGAGCCTGACACCAGGCTGTGGATGGTCCTGTCAAATCTGACATAACAAGGAGCTGGTTACAGAACGGTGTCACCTCCTTCAGCACGGCCTGGAGCCTGACACCAGGCTGTGGATGGTCCTGTCAAGTCTGATATAACAAGGAGCTGGTTACAGAACGGTGTCGCCTCCTTCAGCGCGGCCTGGAGCCTGACACCAGGCTGTGGATGGTCCTGTGAAATCTGACATAACAAGGTGCTGGTTACAGAACGGTGTCACCTCCTTCAGCACGGCCTGGTGCCTGACACCAGGCTGTGGATGGTCCTGTCAAATCTGATACAACAAGGAGCTGGTTACAGAACGATGTCGCCTCCTTCAGCACGGCCTGGAGCCTGACACCAGGCTGTGGATGGTCCTGTCAAATCTGATACAACAAGGAGCTGGTTACAGAACGGTGTCGCCTCCTTCAGCACGGCCTGGAGCCTGACACCAGGCTGTGGATGGTCCTGTCAAATCTGATACAACAAGGAGCTGGTTACTGAACGGTTTCGCCTCCTTCAGCACGGCCTGGAGCTTGACACCAGTCTGTGGATGGTCCTGTCCAATCTGATGTAACAAGGAGCTGGTTGCAGAACGATGTCGCCTCCTTCAGCATGGCCTGGAGCCTGACACCAGGCTGTGGATGGTCCTGCCAAATCTGATATAACAAGGAGCTGGTTACAGAACGGTGTCACCTCCTTCAGCACGGCCTGGAGCCTGACATCAGGCTGTGGATTGTCCTGTCAAATCTGATACAACAAGGAGCTGGTTACAGAACGGTGTCGCCTCCTTCAGCACGGCCTGGAGTCTGACACCAGGCTGTGGATGTTCCTGTCAAATCTGATATAACATGGAGCTGGTTACAGAACGGTGTCGCCTCCTTCAGCTCGGCCTGGAGCCTGACACCAGGCTGTGGATTGTCCTGTCAAATCTGATACAACAAGGAGCTGGTTACAGAACGGTGTCGCCTCCTTCAGCACGGCCTGGAGTCTGACACCAGGCTGTGGATGTTCCTGTCAAATCTGATATAACAAGGAGCTGGTTACAGAACGGTGTCGCCTCCTTCAGCTCGGCCTGGAGCCTGACACCAGGCTGTGGATGGTCCTGTCAAATCTGATATAACAAGGTGCTGGTTACAGAACGGTGTCGCCTCCTTCAGCACGGCCTGGAGCCTGACACCAGGCTGTGGATGGTCCTGACAAATCTAATGTAACAAGGAGCTGGTTACAGAACGATGTCGCCTCCTTCAGCACGGCCTGGAGCCTGACACCAGGCTGTGGATGGTCCTGTCAAATCTGATATAACAAGGAGCTGGTTACAGAACGGTGTCACCTCCTTCAGCACGGCCTGGAGCCTGACACCAGGCTGTGGATGGTCCTGTCAAATCTGATATAACAAGGAACTGGTTACAGAACGGTGTCACCTCCTTCAGCGCGGCCTGGAGCCTGACACCAGGCTGTGGATGGTCCTGTCAAATCTGATACAACAAGGTGCTGGTTACAGAACGGTATCACCTCCTTCAGCACGGCCTGGAGCCTGACACCAGGCTGTGGATGGTTATGTCAAATCTGATATAACAAGGTGCTGGTTACAGAACGATGTCGCCTCCTTCAGCACGGCCTGGAGCCTGACACCAGGCTGTGGATGGTCCTGTCAAATCTGATACAACAAGGAGCTGGTTACAGAACGGTGTCGCCTCCTTCAGCACGGCCTTGTGCCTGACACCAGGCTGTGGATGGTCCTGTCAAATCTGATATAACAAGGAGCTGGTTACAGAACGGTGTCGCCTCCTTCAGCACGGCCTGGAGCCTGACACCAGGCTGTGGATGGTCCTGTCCAATCTGATATAACAAGGAGCTGGTTACAGAACGGTGTCGCCTCCTTCAGCACGGCCTGGAGCCTGAAACCAGGCTGTGGATGGTCCTGACAAATCTGATATGACAAGGAGCTGGTTACAGAACGGTGTCGCCTCCTTCAGCACGGCCTGGAGCCTGACACCAGGCTGTGGATGGTCCTGTCAAATCTGATATAACAAGGAGCTGGTTATAGAACAGTGTCGCCTCCTTCAGCACGGCCTGGAGCCTGACACCAGGCTGTGGATGGTCCTGTCAAATCTGATATAACAAGGCGCTGGTTACAGAACGGTGTCACCTCCTTCAGCACGGCCTGGAGCCTGACACCAGGCTGTGGATGGTCCTGTCAAATCTGATACAACAAGGAGCTGGTTACAGAACGGTGTAGCCTCCTTCAGCACGGCCTGGAGCCTGACACCAGGCTGTGGATGGTCCTGTCAAATCTGATACAACAAGGAGCTGGTTACAGAACGGTGTCGCCTCCTTCAGCACGGCCTGGAGCCTGACACCAGGCTGTGGATGGTCCTGTCAAATCTGATACAACAAGGAGCTGGTTACAGAACGGTGTCGCCTCCTTCAGCACGGCCTGGAGCCTGACACCAGACTGTGGATGGTCCTGTCAAATCTGATATAACAAGGAGCTGGTTACAGAACGGTGTCACCTCCTTCAGCACGGCCTGGAGCCTGACACCAGGCTGTGGATGGTCCTGTCAAGTCTGATATAACAAGGAGCTGGTTACAGAACGGTGTCGCCTCCTTCAGCACGGCCTGGAGCCTGACACCAGGCTGTGGATGGTCCTGTCAAATCTGACATAACAAGGTGCTGGTTACAGAACGGTGTCACCTCCTTCAGCACGGCCTGGAGCCTGACACCAGGCTGTGGATGGTCCTGTCAAATCTGATACAACAAGGAGCTGGTTACAGAACGATGTCGCCTCCTTCAGCACGGCCTGGAGCCTGACACCAGGCTGTGGATGGTCCTGTCAAATCTGATACAACAAGGAGCTGGTTACAGAACGGTGTCGCCTCCTTCAGCACGGCCTGGAGCCTGACACCAGGCTGTGGATGGTCCTGTCAAATCTGATACAACAAGGAGCTGGTTACTGAACGGTTTCGCCTCCTTCAGCACGGCCTGGAGCCTGACACCAGTCTGTGGATGGTCCTGTCAAATCTGATATAACAAGGAGCTGGTTACAGAACGGTGTCACCTCCTTCAGCACAGCCTGGAGCCTGACACCAGGCTGTGGATGGTCCTGTCAAATCTGATACAACAAGGAGCTGGTTACAGAACGGTGTCGCCTCCTTCAGCAGGCCTGGAGCCTGACACCAGGCTGTGGATGGTCCTGTCAAATCTGATATAACAAGGAGCTGGTTACAGAACGGTGTCGCCTCCTTCAGCAGGCCTGGAGCCTGACACCAGGCTGTGGATGGTCCTGTCAAATCTGATATAACAAGGAGCTGGTTACAGAACGGTGTCGCCTCCTTCAGCAGGCCTGGAGCCTGACACCAGGCTGTGGATTGTCCCGTCAAATCTGATATAACAAGGTGCTGGTTACAGAACGGAGTCGCCTCCTGCAGCACGGCCTGGAGCCTGACAACAGGCTGTGGATGGTCCTGTCAAATCTGATCTTACAAGGAGCTGGTTACAGAACGGTGTCGCCTCCTTCAGCAGGCCTGGAGCCTGACACCAGGCTGTGGATGGTCCTGTCAAATCTGATATAACAAGGAGCTGGTTACAGAACGGTGTCGCCTCCTTCAGCAGGCCTGGAGCCTGACACCAGGCTGTGGATTGTCCCGTCAAATCTGATATAACAAGGTGCTGGTTACAGAACGGAGTCGCCTCCTTCAGCACGGCCTGGAGCCTGACACCAGGCTGTGGATGGTCCTGTCAAATCTGATATAACAAGGAGCTGGTTACAGAACGGTGTCACCTCCTTCAGCACGGCCTGGAGCCTGACACCAGGCTGTGGATGGTCCTGACGAATCTGATATAACACGGAGCTGGTTACAGAACGGTGTCACCTCCTTCAGCACGGCCTGGAGCCTGACACCAGGCTGTGGATGGCCCTGTCCAATCTGATATAACAAGGAGCTGGTTACAGAACGGTGTCACCTCCTTCAGCACGGCCTGGAGCCTGACACCAGGCTGTGGATGGTCCTGTCGAATCTGATATAACAAGGAGCTGGTTACAGAACGGTGTCACCTCCTTCAGCACGGCCTGGAGCCTGACACCAGGCTGTTGATGGTCCTGTCAAATCTGAGATAACAAGGAGCTGGTTACAGAACGGTGTAGCCTCCTTCAGCACGGCCTGGAGCCTGACACCAGGCTGTGGATGGTCCTATCAAATCTGATATAACAAGGAGCTGGTTACAGAACGGTGTCGCCTCCTTCAGCACGGCCTGGAGCCTGACACCAGGCTGTGGATGGTCCTGTCAAATCTGATACAACAAGGAGCTGGTTACAGAACGGTGTCGCCTCCTTCAGCACGGCCTGGAGCCTGACACCAGACTGTGGATGGTCCTGTCAAATCTGATATAACAAGGAGCTGGTTACAGAACGGTGTTGCCTCCTTCAGCACGGCCTGGAGCCTGACACCAGGCTGTGGATGGTCCTGTCAAATCTGATATAACAAGGAGCTAGTTACAGAACGGTGTCGCCTCCTTCAGCACGGCCTGGAGCCTGACACCAGGTTGTGGATGGTCCTGTCAAATCTGATAGAACAAGGAGCTGGTTACAGAACAGTGTCGCCTCCTTCAGCACGGCCTGGAGCCTGACACCAGGCTGCGGGTGGTCCTGTCAAATCTGATATTTCAAGGCGCTGGTTACAGAACGGTGTCACCTCCTTCAGGACGGCCTGGAGCCTGACACCAGGCTGTTGATGGTCCTGTCAAATCTGATATAACAAGGAGCTGGTTACAGAACGGTGTCGCCTCCTTCAGCACGGCCTGGAGCCTGACACCAGGCTGTGGATGGTCCTGTCAAATCTGATATAACAAGGAGCTGGTTACAGAACGGTGTCGCCTCCTTCAGCACGGCCTGGAGCCTGACACTATGCTGTGGATGGTCCTGTCAAATCTGATATAACAAGGAGCTGGTTACAGAACGGTGTCACCTCCTTCAGCACGGCCTGGAGCCTGACACCAGGCTGTGGATGGTCCTGTCAAATCTGATACAACAAGGAGCTGGTTGCAGAACGGTGTCGCCTCCTTCAGTACGGCCTGGAGCCTGAAACCAGACTGTGGATGGTCCTGTCAAATCTGATACAACAAGGAGCTGGTTACAGAACGGTGTCACCTCCTTCAGCACGGCCTGGAGCCTGACACCAGGCTGTGGATGGTACTGTCAAATCTGATACAACAAGGTGCTGGTTACAGAACGGTGTCGCCTCCTTCAGCACGGCCTGGAGCCTGACACCAGGCTGTGGATGGTCCTGTCAAATCTGATATAACAAGGAGCTGGTTACAGAACGGTGTCATCTCCTTCAGCACGGCCTGGAGCCTGACACCAGGCTGTGGGTGGCCCTGTCAAATCTGATATAACACGGAGCTGGTTACAGAACGGTGTCACCTCCTTCAGCACGGCCTGCAGCCTGACACTAGGCTGTGGATGGTCCTGTCAAATCTGATATAACAAGGAGCTAGTTACAGAACGGTGTCGCCTCCTTCAGCACGGCCTGGAGCCTGACACCAGGTTGTGGATGGTCCTGTCAAATCTGATAGAACAAGGAGCTGGTTACAGAACAGTGTCGCCTCCTTCAGCACGGCCTGGAGCCTGACACCAGGCTGCGGGTGGTCCTGTCAAATCTGATATTTCAAGGCGCTGGTTACAGAACGGTGTCACCTCCTTCAGGACGGCCTGGAGCCTGACACCAGGCTGTTGATGGTCCTGTCAAATCTGATATAACAAGGAGCTGGTTACAGAACGGTGTCGCCTCCTTCAGCACGGCCTGGAGCCTGACACCAGGCTGTGGATGGTCCTGTCAAATCTGATATAACAAGGAGCTGGTTACAGAACGGTGTCGCCTCCTTCAGCACGGCCTGGAGCCTGACACTATGCTGTGGATGGTCCTGTCAAATCTGATATAACAAGGAGCTGGTTACAGAACGGTGTCACCTCCTTCAGCACGGCCTGGAGCCTGACACCAGGCTGTGGATGGTCCTGTCAAATCTGATACAACAAGGAGCTGGTTGCAGAACGGTGTCGCCTCCTTCAGTACGGCCTGGAGCCTGAAACCAGACTGTGGATGGTCCTGTCAAATCTGATACAACAAGGAGCTGGTTACAGAACGGTGTCACCTCCTTCAGCACGGCCTGGAGCCTGACACCAGGCTGTGGATGGTACTGTCAAATCTGATACAACAAGGTGCTGGTTACAGAACGGTGTCGCCTCCTTCAGCACGGCCTGGAGCCTGACACCAGGCTGTGGATGGTCCTGTCAAATCTGATATAACAAGGAGCTGGTTACAGAACGGTGTCATCTCCTTCAGCACGGCCTGGAGCCTGACACCAGGCTGTGGGTGGCCCTGTCAAATCTGATATAACACGGAGCTGGTTACAGAACGGTGTCACCTCCTTCAGCACGGCCTGCAGCCTGACACTAGGCTGTGGATGGTCCTGTCAAATCTGATAGAACAAGGAGCTGGTTACAGAACAGTGTCGCCTCCTTCAGCACGGCCTGGAGCCTGACACCAGGCTGTGGATGGTCCTGTCAAATCTGATATTACAAGGCGCTGGTTACAGAACGGTGTCACCTCCTTCAGCACGGCCTGGAGCCTGACACCAGGCTGTGGATGGTCCTGTCAAATCTGATATAACAAGGAGCTGATTACAGAACGGTGTCGCCTCCTTCAGCACGGCCTGGAGCCTGACACCAGGTTGTGGATGGTCCGGTCAAATCTGATATAACAAGGTGCTGGTTACAGAACGGTGTCGCCTCCTTCAGCACGGCCTGGAGCCTGACACCAGGCTGTGGATGGTCCTGTCAAATCTGATATAACAAGGAGCTGATTACAGAACGGTGTCGCCTCCTTCAGCACGGTCTGGAGCCTGACACCAGGCTGTGGATGGTCCTGTCAAATCTGATATAACAAGGTGCTGGTTACAGAACGGTGTCGCCTCCTTCAGCACGGCCTGGAGCCTGAAACCAGGCTGTGGATGGTCCTGTCAAATCTGATACATCAAGGAGCTGGTTACAGAACGGTGTCGCCTCCTTCAGCACGGCCTGGAGACTGACACCAGGCTGTGGATGGTCCTGTCAAATCTGATAAAACAAGGAGCTGGTTACAGAACGGTGTCGCCTCCTTCAGCACGGCCTGGAGCGTGACACCAGGCTGTGGATGGTCCTGTCCAATCTGATGTAACAAGGAGCTGGTTGCAGAACGATGTCGCCTCCTTCAGCACGGCCTGGAGCCTGACACCAGGCTGTGGATGATCCTGTCAAATCTGATATAACAAGGAGCTGGTTACAGAACGGTGTCACCTCCTTCAGCACGGCCTGGAGCCTGGCACCAGGCTGTGGATGGTCCTGACAAATCTGATATAACACGGAGCTGGTTACAGAACGATGTCGCCTCCTTCAGCACGGCCTGGAGCCTGACATCAGGCTGTGGATGGTCCTGTCAAATCTGATACAACAAGGTGCTGATTACAGAACGGTGTCGCCTCTTTCAGCACGGCCTGGAGCCTGACACCAGGCTGTGGATTGTCCTGTCAATTCTGATACAACAAGGAGCTGGTTACAGAACGGTGTCGCATCCTTCAGCACGGCCTGGAGCCTGACACCAGGCTGTGGGTGGCCCTGTCAAATCTGATATAACAAGGAGCTGGTTACAGAACGGTGTCGCCTCCTTCAGCACGGCCTGGAGCCTGACACCAGGCTGTGGATGGTCCTGTCAAATCTGATATAACAAGGAGCTGGTTACAGAACGGTGTCGCCTCCTTCAGCACGGCCTGGAGCCTGACACCAGGCTGTGGATGGTCCTGTCAAATCTGATACAACAAGGTGCTGGTTACAGAACGGTGTCGCCTCCTTCAGCACGGCCTGGAGCCTGACACCAGGCTGTGGATGGTCCTGACAAATCTAATGTAACAAGGAGCTGGTTACAGAACGATGTCGCCTCCTTCAGCACGGCCTGGAGCCTGACACCAGGCTGTGGATGGTCCTGACAAATCTGATATAACAAGGAGATGGTTACAGAACGGTGTCACCTCCTTCAGCACGGCCTGGAGCCTGACACCAGGCTGTGGATGGTCCTGTCAAATCTGATATAACAAGGAGCTGGTTACAGAACGGTGTCACCTCCTTCAGCGCGGCCTGGAGCCTGACACCAGGCTGTGGATGGTTCTGTCAAATCTGATATAACAAGGTGCTGGTTACAGAACGATGTCGCCTCCTTCAGCATGGCCTGGAGCCTGACACCAGGCTGTGGATGGTCCTGTCAAATCTGATATAACAAGGTGCTGGTTACAGAACGGTGTCGCCTCCTTCAGCACGGCCTGGAGCCTGACACCAGGCTGTGGATGGTCCTGTCAAATCTGATACAACAAGGAGCTGGTTACAGAAAGGTGTCGCCTCCTTCAGCACGGCCTTGTGCCTGACACCAGGCTGTGGATGGTCCTGTCAAATCTGATATAACAAGGAGCTGGTTACAGAACGGTGTCGCCTCCTTCAGCACGGCCTGGAGCCTGAAACCAGGCTGTGGATGGTCCTGACAAATCTGATATGACAAGGAGCTGGTTACAGAACGGTGTCGCCTCCTTCAGCACGGCCTGGAGCCTGACACCAGGCTGTGGATGGTCCTGCCAAATCTGATATAACAAGGAGCTGGTTATAGAACAGTGTCGCCTCCTTCAGCACGGCCTGGAGCCTGACACCAGGCTGTGGATGGTCCTGTCAAATCTGATACAACAAGGAGCTGGTTACAGAACGGTGTCGCCTCCTTCAGCACGGCCTGGAGCCTGACACCAGACTGTGGATGGTCCTGTCAAATCTGATATAACAAGGAGCTGGTTACAGAACGGTGTCGCCTCCTTCAGCGCGGCCTGGAGCCTGACACCAGGCTGTGGATGGTCCTGTCAAATCTGACATAACAAGGAGCTGGTTACAGAACGGTGTCACCTCCTTCAGCACGGCCTGGAACCTGACACCAGGCTGTGGATGGTCCTGTCAAGTCTGATATAACAAGGAGCTGGTTACAGAACGGTGTCGCCTCCTTCAGCACGGCCTGGAGCCTGACACCAGGCTGTGGATGGTCCTGTCAAATCTGACATAACAAGGTGCTGGTTACAAAACGGTGTCACCTCCTTCAGCACGGCCTGGAGCCTGACACCAGGCTGTGGATGGTCCTGTCAAATCTGATATAACAAGGAGCTGGTTACAGAACGGTGTCACCTCCTTCAGCACGGCCTGGAGCCTGACACCAGGCTGTGGATGGTCCTGACAAATCTGATAGAACAAGGAGCTGGTTACAGAACGGTGTCGCCTCCTTCAGCACGGCCTGGAGCCTGACACCAGTCTGTGGATGGTCCTGTCAAATCTGATATAACAAGGAGCTGGTTACAGAACGATGTCGCCTCCTTCAGCACGGCCTGGAGCCTGACACCAGGCTGTGGATGGTCCTGTCAAATCTGATACAACAAGGAGCTGGTTACAGAACGGTGTCGCCTCCTTCAGCACGGCCTGGAGCCTGACACCAGGCTGTGGATGGTCCTGTCAAATCTGATACAACAAGGAGCTGGTTACAGAACGGTGTCGCCTCCTTCAGCAGGCCTGGAGCCTGACACCAGGCTGTGGATGGTCCTGTCAAATCTGATATAACAAGGAGCTGGTTACAGAACGTTGTCGCCTCCTTCATCAGGCCTGGAGCCTGACACCAGGCTGTGGATGGTCCTGTCAAATCTGATATAACAAGGAGCTGGTTACAGAACGGTGTCGCCTCCTTCAGCACGGCCTGGAGCCTGACACCAGGCTGTGGATGGTCCTGTCAAATCTGATATAACAAGGAGCTGATTACAGAACGGTGTCGCCTCCTTCAGCACGGCCTGGAGCCTGACACCAGGCTGTGGATGGTCCTGTCAAATCTGATATAACAAGGAGCTGGTTACAGAACGGTGTCGTCTCCTTCAGCACGGCCTGGAGCCTGACACCAGGCTGTGGGTGGCCCTGTCAAATCTGATATAACACGGAGCTGGTTACAGAACGGTGTCACCTCCTTCAGCACGGCCTGGAGCCTGACACCAGGCTGCGGGTGGTCCTGTCAAATCTGATATAACAAGGAGCTGGTTACAGAACGGTGTCGCCTCCTTCAGCACGGCCTGCAGCCTGACACCAGGCTGTGGATGGTCCTGTCAAATCTGATAGAACAAGGAGCTGGTTACAGAACAGTGTCGCCTCCTTCAGCACGGCCTGGAGCCTGACACCAGGCTGTGGATGGTCCTGTCAAATCTGATATTACAAGGCGCTGGTTACAGAACGGTGTCACCTCCTTCAGCACGGCCTGGAGCCTGACACCAGGCTGTGGATGGTCCTGTCAAATCTGATACAACAAGGTGCTGGTTACAGAACAGTGTCGCCTCCTTCAGCACGGCCTGGAGCCTGACACCAGGCTGTGGATGGTCCTGTCAAATCTGATATAACAAGGAGCTGGTTACAGAACGGTGTCGCCTCCTTCAGCACGGCCTGGAGCCTGACACCAGGCTGTGCATGGTCCTGTCAAATCTGATATTACAAGGCGCTGGTTACAGAACGGTGTCGCCTCCTTCAGCACGGCCTGGAGCCTGACACCAGGCTGTGGATGGTCCTGTCAAATCTGATATAACAAGGAGCTGATTACAGAACGGTGTCGCCTCCTTCAGCACGGCCTGGAGCCTGATACCAGGTTGTGGATGGTCCTGTCAAATCTGATATAACAAGGTGCTGGTTACAGAACGGTGTCGCCTCCTTCAGCACGGCCTGGAGCCTGACACCAGGCTGTGGATGGTCCTGTCAAATCTGATATAACAATGAGCTGGTTACAGAACGGTGTCGCCTCCTTCAGCACGGCCTGGAGACTGACACCAGGCTGTGGATGGTCCTGTCAAATCTGATACAACAAGGAGCTGGTTACAGAACGGTGTCGCCTCCTTCAGCACGGCCTGGAGCCTGACACCAGGCTGTGGATGGTCCTGTCAAATCTGATATAACAAGGTGCTGGTTACAGAACGGTGTCGCCTCCTTCAGCACGGCCTGGAGCCTGACACCAGGCTGTGGATGGTCCTGTCCAATCTGATGTAACAAGGAGCTGGTTGCAGAACGATGTCGCCTCCTTCAGCACGGCCTGGAGCCTGACATCAGGCTGTGGATGGTCCTGTCAAATCTGATACAACAAGGTGCTGGTTACAGAACGGTGTCGCCTCCTTCAGTACGGCCTGGAGCCTGACACCAGGCTGTGGATTGTCCTGTCAAATCTGATACAACAAGGAGCTGGTTACAGAACGGTGTCGCCTCCTTCAGCACGGCCTGGAGCCTGACACCAGGCTGTGGGTGGCCCTGTCAAATCTGATATAACAAGGAGCTGCTTATAGAACAGTGTCGCCTCCTTCAGCACGGCCTGGAGCCTGACACCAGGCTGTGGATGGTCCTGTCAAATCTGATACAACAAGGAGCTGGTTACAGAACGGTGTCGCCTCCTTCAGCACGGCCTGGAGCCTGACACCAGACTGTGGATGGTCCTGTCAAATCTGATATAACAAGGAGCTGGTTACAGAACGGTGTCGCCTCCTTCAGCGCGGCCTGGAGCCTGACACCAGGCTGTGGATGGTCCTGTCAAATCTGACATAACAAGGAGCTGGTTACAGAACGGTGTCACCTCCTTCAGCACGGCCTGGAGCCTGACACCAGGCTGTGGATGGTCCTGTCAAGTCTGATATAACAAGGAGCTGGTTACAGAACGGTGTCGCCTCCTTCAGCACGGCCTGGAGCCTGACACCAGGCTGTGGATGGTCCTGTCAAATCTGACATAACAAGGTGCTGGTTACAGAACGGTGTCACCTCCTTCAGCACGGCCTGGAGCCTGACACCAGGCTGTGGATGGTCCTGTCAAATCTGATATAACAAGGAGCTGGTTACAGAACGGTGTCACCTCCTTCAGCACGGCCTGGAGCCTGACACCAGGCTGTGGATGGTCCTGACAAATCTGATAGAACAAGGAGCTGGTTACAGAACGGTGTCGCCTCCTTCAGCACGGCCTGGAGCCTGACACCAGGCTGTGGATGGTCCTGTCAAATCTGATATAACAAGGAGCTGGTTACAGAACGATGTCGCCTCCTTCAGCACGGCCTGGAGCCTGACACCAGGCTGTGGATGGTCCTGTCAAATCTGATACAACAAGGAGCTGGTTACAGAACGGTGTCGCCTCCTTCAGCACGGCCTGGAGCCTGACACCAGGCTGTGGATGGTCCTGTCAAATCTGATACAACAAGGAGCTGGTTACAGAACGGTGTCGCCTCCTTCAGCAGGCCTGGAGCCTGACACCAGGCTGTGGATGGTCCTGTCAAATCTGATATAACAAGGAGCTGGTTACAGAACGGTGTCGCCTCCTTCATCAGGCCTGGAGCCTGACACCAGGCTGTGGATGGTCCTGTCAAATCTGATATAACAAGGAGCTGATTACAGAACGGTGTCGCCTCCTTCAGCACGGCCTGGAGCCTGACACCAGGCTGTGGATGGTCCTGTCAAATCTGATATAACAAGGAGCTGGTTACAGAACGGTGTCGTCTCCTTCAGCACGGCCTGGAGCCTGACACCAGGCTGTGGGTGGCCCTGTCAAATCTGATATAACACGGAGCTGGTTACAGAACGGTGTCACCTCCTTCAGCACGGCCTGGAGCCTGACACCAGGCTGCGGGTGGTCCTGTCAAATCTGATATAACAAGGAGCTGGTTACAGAACGGTGTCGCCTCCTTCAGCACGGTCTGCAGCCTGACACCAGGCTGTGGATGGTCCTGTCAAATCTGATAGAACAAGGAGCTGGTTACAGAACAGTGTCGCCTCCTTCAGCACGGCCTGGAGCCTGACACCAGGCTGTGGATGGTCCTGTCAAATCTGATATTACAAGGCGCTGGTTACAGAACGGTGTCACCTCCTTCAGCACGGCCTGGAGCCTGACACCAGGCTGTGGATGGTCCTGTCAAATCTGATACAACAAGGTGCTGGTTACAGAACAGTGTCGCCTCCTTCAGCACGGCCTGGAGCCTGACACCAGGCTGTGGATGGTCCTGTCAAATCTGATATAACAAGGAGCTGGTTACAGAACGGTGTCGCCTCCTTCAGCACGGCCTGGAGCCTGACACCAGGCTGTGCATGGTCCTGTCAAATCTGATATTACAAGGCGCTGGTTACAGAACGGTGTCGCCTCCTTCAGCACGGCCTGGAGCCTGACACCAGGCTGTGGATGGTCCTGTCAAATCTGATATAACAAGGAGCTGATTACAGAACGGTGTCGCCTCCTTCAGCACGGCCTGGAGCCTGATACCAGGTTGTGGATGGTCCTGTCAAATCTGATATAACAAGGTGCTGGTTACAGAACGGTGTCGCCTCCTTCAGCACGGCCTGGAGCCTGACACCAGGCTGTGGATGGTACTGTCAAATCTGATATAACAATGAGCTGGTTACAGAACGGTGTCGCCTCCTTCAGCACGGCCTGGAGACTGACACCAGGCTGTGGATGGTCCTGTCAAATCTGATACAACAAGGAGCTGGTTACAGAACGGTGTCGCCTCCTTCAGCACGGCCTGGAGCCTGACACCAGGCTGTGGATGGTCCTGTCAAATCTGATATAACAAGGTGCTGGTTACAGAACGGTGTCGCCTCCTTCAGCACGGCCTGGAGCCTGGCACCAGGCTGTGGATGGTCCTGTCCAATCTGATGTAACAAGGAGCTGGTTGCAGAACGATGTCGCCTCCTTCAGCACGGCCTGGAGCCTGACATCAGGCTGTGGATGGTCCTGTCAAATCTGATACAACAAGGTGCTGGTTACAGAACGGTGTCGCCTCCTTCAGCACGGCCTGGAGCCTGACACCAGGCTGTGGATGGTCCTGACAAATCTAATGTAACAAGGAGCTGGTTACAGAACGATGTCGCCTCCTTCAGCACGGCCTGGAGCCTGACACCAGGCTGTGGATGGTCCTGTCAAATCTGATATAACAAGGAGCTGGTTACAGAACGGTGTCACCTCCTTCAGCACGGCCTGGAGCCTGACACCAGGCTGTGGATGGTCCTGTCAAATCTGATATAACAAGGAGCTGGTTACAGAACGGTGTCACCTCCTTCAGCGCGGCCTGGAGCCTGACACCAGGCTGTGGATGGTCCTGTCAAATCTGATACAACAAGGAGCTGGTTACAGAACGGTGTCGCCTCCTTCAGCACGGCCTGGAGCCTGACACCAGGCTGTGGATGGTCCTGTCAAATCTGATACAACAAGGAGCTGGTTACAGAACGGTGTCACCTCCTTCAGCACGGCCTGGAGCCTGACACCAGGCTGTGGATGGTCCTGTCAAATCTGATAGAACAAGGAGCTGGTTACAGAACGGTGTCGCCTCCTTCAGCACGGCCTTGTGCCTGACACCAGGCTGTGGCTGGTCCTGTCAAATCTGATATAACAAGGAGCTGGTTACAGAACGGTGTCGCCTCCTTCAGCACGGCCTGGAGCCTGAAACCAGGCTGTGGATGGTCCTGACAAATCTGATATGACAAGGAGCTGGTTACAGAACGGTGTCGCCTCCTTCAGCACGGCCTGGAGCCTGACACCAGGCTGTGGATGGTCCTGTCAAATCTGATACAACAAGGAGCTGGTTATAGAACAGTGTCACCTCCTTCAGCACGGCCTGGAGTCTGACACCAGGCTGTGGATGGTCCTGTCAAATCTGATACAACAAGGAGCTGGTTACAGAACGGTGTCACCTCCTTCAGCACAGCCTGGTGCCTGACCCCAGGCTGTGGATGGTCCTGTCAAATCTGATACAACAAGGAGCTGGTTACAGAACGGTGTCGCCTCCTTCAGCACGGCCTGGAGCCTGAAACCAGGCTGTGGATGGTCCTGACAAATCTGATATGACAAGGAGCTGGTTACAGAACGGTGTCGCCTCCTTCAGCACGGCCTGGAGCCTGACACCAGGCTGTGGATGGTCCTGTCAAATCTGATATAACAAGGAGCTGGTTATAGAACAGTGTCACCTCCTTCAGCACGGCCTGGAGCCTGACACCAGGCTGTGGATGGTCCTGTCAAATCTGATACAACAAGGAGCTGGTTACAGAACGGTGTCGCCTCCTTCAGCACGGCCTGGAGCCTGACACCAGACTGTGGATGGTCCTGTCAAATCTGATATAACAAGGAGCTGGTTACAGAACGGTGTCGCCTCCTTCAGCACGGCCTGGAGCCTGACACCGGGCTGTGGATGGTCCTGTCAAATCTGATATTACAAGGAGCTGGTTACAGAACGGTGTCGCCTCCTTCAGCGCGGCCTGGAGCCTGACACCAGGCTGTGGATGGTCCTGTCAAATCTGACATAACAAGGAGCTGGTTACAGAACGGTGTCACCTCCTTCAGCACGGCCTGGAGCCTGACACCAGGCTGTGGATGGTCCTGTCAAGTCTGATATAACAAGGAGCTGGTTACAGAACGGTGTCGCCTCCTTCAGCACGGCCTGGAGCCTGACACCAGGCTGTGGATGGTCCTGTCAAATCTGACATAACAAGGTGCTGGTTACAGAACGGTGTCACCTCCTTCAGCACGGACTGAAGCCTGACACCAGGCTGTGGATGGTCCTGTCAAATCTGATATAACAAGGAGCTGGTTACAGAACGGTGTCACCTCCTTCAGCACGGCCTGGAGCCTGACACCAGGCTGTGGATGGTCCTGACAAATCTGATAGAACAAGGAGCTGGTTACAGAACGGTGTCGTCTCCTTCAGCACGGCCTGGGGCCTGACACCAGGCTGTGGATGGTCCTGTCAAATCTGATATAACAAGGAGCTGGTTACAGAACGATGTCGCCTCCTTCAGCACGGCCTGGAGCCTGACACCAGGCTGTGGATGGTCCTGTCAAATCTGATACAACAAGGAGCTGGTTACAGAACGGTGTCGCCTCCTTCAGCACGGCCTGGAGCCTGACACCAGGCTGTGGATGGTCCTGTCAAATCTGAGACAACAAGGAGCTGGTTACTGAACGGTTTCGCCTCCTTCAGCACGGCCTGGAGCCTGACACCAGTCTGTGGATGGTCCTGTCAAATCTGATATAACAAGGAGCTGGTTACAGAACGGTGTCACCTCCTTCAGCACAGCCTGGAGCCTGACACCAGGCTGTGGATGGTCCTGTCAAATCTGATACAACAAGGAGCTGGTTACAGAACGGTGTCGCCTCCTTCAGCAGGCCTGGAGCCTGACACCAGGCTGTGGATGGTCCTCTCAAATCTGATATAACAAGGAGCTGGTTACAGAATGGTGTCGCCTCCTTCAGCAGGCCTGGAGCCTGACACCAGGATGTGGATGGTCCTGCCAAATCTGATATAACAAGGAGCTGATTACAGAACGGTGTCGCCTCCTTCAGCGCGGCTTGGAGCCTGACACCAGGCTGTGGATTGTCCCGTCAAATCTGATATAACAAGGTGCTGGTTACAGAACGGAGTCGCCTCCTTCAGCACGGCCTGGAGCCTGACAACAGGCTGCGGGTGGTCCTGTCAAATCTGATATAACAAGGAGCTGGTTACAGAACGGTGTCACCTCCTTCAGCACGGCCTGGAGCCTGACACCAGGCTGTGGATGGTCCTGACGAATCTGATATAACACGGAGCTGGTTACAGAACGGTGTCACCTCCTTCAGCACGGCCTGGAGCCTGACACCAGGCTGTGGATGGCCCTGTCCAATCTGATATAACAAGGAGCTGGTTACAGAACGGTGTCACCTCCTTCAGCACGGCCTGGAGCCTGACACCAGGCTGTGGATGGTCCTGTCGAATCTGATATAACAAGGAGCTGGTTACAGAACGGTGTCACCTCCTTCAGCACGGCCTGGAGCCTGACACCAGGCTGTTGATGGTCCTGTCAAATCTGATATAACAAGGTGCTGGTTACAGAACGGTGTCGCCTCCTTCAGCACGGCCTGGATCCTGACACCAGGCTGTGGATGGTCCTGTCAAATCTGAGATAACAAGGAGCTGGTTACAGAACGGTGTCGCCTCCTTCAGCACGGCCTGGAGCCTGACACCAGGCTGTGGATGTTCCTGTCAAATCTGATACAACAAGGAGCTGGTTACAGAACGGTGTCGCCTCCTTCAGCACTGCCTGGAGCCTGACACCAGACTGTGGATGGTCCTGTCAAATCTGATATAACAAGGTGCTGGTTACAGAACGGTGTCGCCTCCTTCAGCACGGCCTGGAGCCTGACACCAGGCTGCGGGTGGTCCTGACAAATCTGATATTACAAGGCGCTGGTTACAGAACGGTGTCACCTCCTTCAGCACGGCCTGGAGCCTGACACCAGGCTGTTGATGGTCCTGTCAAATCTGATATAACAAGGAGCTGGTTACAGAACGGTGTCGCCTCCTTCAGCACGGCCTGGAGCCTGACACCAGGCTGTGGATGGTCCTGTCAAATCTGATACAATAAGGAGCTGGTTACAGAACGGTGTCGCCTCCTTCAGCAAGGCCTGGAGCCTGACACCAGGCTGTGGATGGTCCTGTCAAATCTAATACAACAAGGCGCTGGTTACTGAACGGTTTCGCCTCCTTCAGCACGGCCTGGAGCCTGACACCAGTCTGTGGATGGTCCTGTCAAATCTGATATAACAAGGAGCTGGTTACAGAACGGTGTCACCTCCTTCAGCACAGCCTGGAGCCTGACACCGGGCTGTGAATGGTCCTGTCAAATCTGATACAACAAGGAGCTGGTTACAGAACGGTGTCGCCTCCTTCAGCAGGCCTGGAGCCTGACACCAGGCTGTGGATGGTCCTGTCAAATCTGATATAACAAGGAGCTGGTTACAGAACGGTGTCGCCACCTTCAGCAGGCCTGGAGCCTGACACCAGGCTGTGGATGGTCCTGTCAAATCTGATATAACAAGGAGCTGATTACAGAACGGTGTCGCCTCCTTCAGCGCGGCCTGGAGCCTGACACCAGGCTGTGGATTGTCCCGTCAAATCTGATATAACAAGGTGCTGGTTACAGAACGGAGTCGCCTCCTTCAGCACGGCCTGGAGCCTGACAACAGGCTGCGGGTGGTCCTGTCAAATCTGATATAACAAGGAGCTGGTTACAGAACGGTGTCACCTCCTTCAGCACGGCCTGGAGCCTGACACCAGGCTGTGGATGGTCCTGTCGAATCTGATATAACAAGGAGCTGGTTACAGAACGGTGTCGCCTCCTTCAGCACGGCCTGGATCCTGACACCAGGCTGTTGATGGTCCTGTAAAATCTGATATAACATGGTGCTGGTTACAGAACGGTGTCGCCTCCTTCAGCACGGCCTGGATCCTGACACCAGGCTGTGGATGGTCCTGTCAAATCTGATACAACAAGGAGCTGGTTACAGAACGGTGTTGCCTCCTACAGCCCGGCCTGGAGCCTGACACCAGGCTGTGGATGGTCCTGTCAAACCTGATACAACAAGGAGCTTGTTACAGAACGATGTCGCCTCCTTCAGCACGGCCTGGAGCCTGACACCAGGCTGTGGATGGTCCTGTCAAATCTGATATAACAAGGAGCTGGTTACAGAACGGTGTCGCCTCCTTCAGCACGGCCTGGAGCCTGACACCAGGCTGTGGATGCTCCTGTCAAATCTGATATAACAAGGAGCTGGTTACAGAACGGTGTCGCCTCCTTCAGCATGGCCTGGAGTCTGACACCAGGCTGTGGATGGTCCTGTCATACCTGATACAACAAGGAGCTGGTTACAGAACGGTGTCGCCTCCTTCAGCACGGCCTGGAGCCTGACACCAGGCTGTGGACGGTCCTGTCAAATCTGATATAACAAGGTGCTGGTTACAGAACGGTGTCGCCTCCTTCAGCGCGGCCTGGAGCCTGACACCCGGCTGTGGATGGTCCTGTCAAATCTGATATAACAAGGAGCTGGTTACAGAACGGTGTCGCCTCCTTCAGCACGGCCTGGAGCCTGACACCAGGCTGTGGATGGTCCTGTCTAATCTGATATAACAAGGAGCTGGTTACAGAATGGTGTCGCCTCCTTTAGCACGGCCTGGAGCCTGACACCAGGCTGTGGATGGTCCTGTCAAATCTGATACAACAAGGAGCTGGTTACAGAACGGTGTCGCCTCCTTCAGCACGGCCTGGAGCCTGACACCAGGCTGTGGATGGTCCTGTCAAATCTGATATAACAAGGTGCTGGTTACAGAACGGTGTCGCCTCCTTCAGCACGGCCTGGAGCCTGACACCAGGCTGTGGATGATCCTGTCAAATCTGATATAACAAGTTGCTGGTTACAGAACGGTGTCGCCTCCTTCAGCACGGACTGGAGCCTGACACCAGGCTGTGGATGGTCCTGTCAAATCTGATATAACAAGGAGCTGGTTACAGAACGGTGTCGCCTCCTTCAGCACGGCCTGGAGCCTGACACCAGGCTGTGGATGCTCCTGTCAAATCTGATATAACAAGGAGCTGGTTACGGAACAGTGTCGACTCCTTCAGCACGGCCTGGAGCCTGACACCAGGCTGTGGATGGTCCTGTCAAACCTGATATAACAAGGTGCTGGTTACCGAACGGTGTCGCCTCCTTCAGTACGGCCTGGATCCTGACACCAGGCTATGGGTGGTCCTGTCAAATCTGATATAACAAGGTGCTGGTTACAGAACGGTGTCGCCTCCTTCCGCACAACCTGGAGCCTGACACCAGGCTGTGGATGGTCCTGTCAAATCTGATACAACAAGGAGCTGGTTACAGAACGGTGTCGCCTCCTTCAGCAGGCCTGGAGCCTGACACCAGGCTGTGGATGGTCCTGTCAAATCTGATATAACAAGGAGCTGGTTACAGAACGGTGTCGCCACCTTCAGCAGGCCTGGAGCCTGACACCAGGCTGTGGATGGTCCTGTCAAATCTGATATAACAAGGAGCTGATTACAGAACGGTGTCGCCTCCTTCAGCGCGGCCTGGAGCCTGACACCAGGCTGTGGATTGTCCCGTCAAATCTGATAAAACAAGGTGCTGGTTACAGAACGGAGTCGCCTCCTTCAGCACGGCCTGGAGCCTGACAACAGGCTGCGGGTGGTCCTGTCAAATCTGATATAACAAGGAGCTGGTTACAGAACGGTGTCACCTCCTTCAGCACGGCCTGGAGCCTGACACCAGGCTGTGGATGGTCCTGACGAATCTGATATAACAAGGAGCTGGTTACAGAACGGTGTCGCCTCCTTCAGCACGGCCTGGAGACTGACACCAGGCTGTGGATGCTCCTGTCAAATCTGATATAACAAGGAGCTGGTTACAGAACGGTGTCGCCTCCTTCAGCATGGCCTGGAGTCTGACACCAGGCTGTGGACGGTCCTGTCATACCTGATACAACAAGGAGCTGGTTACAGAACGCTGTCGCCTCCTTCAGCACGGCCTGGAGCCTGACACCAGGCTGTGGACGGTCCTGTCAAATCTGATATAACAAGGTGCTGGTTACAGAACGGTGTCGCCTCCTTCAGCGCGGCCTGGAGCCTGACACCAGGCTGTGGATGGTCCTGTCAAATCTGATATAACAAGGTGCTGGTTACAGAACGGTGTCGCCTCCTTCAGCACGGCCTGGAGCCTGACACCAGCCTGTGGATAGTCCTGTCAAATCTGATATAACAAGGAGCTGGTTACAGAACGGTGTCGCCTCCTTCAGCACGGCCTGGAGCCTGACACCAGGCTGTGGATGCTCCTGTCAAATCTGATATAACAAGGAGCTGGTTACGGAACAGTGTCGACTCCTTCAGCACGGCCTGGAGCCTGACACCAGGCTGTGGATGGTCCTGTCAAACCTGATATAACAAGGTGCTGGTTACCGAACGGTGTCGCCTCCTTCAGTACGGCCTGGAGCCTGACACCAGGCTGTGGATTGTCCCGTCAAATCTGATATAACAAGGTGCTGGTTACAGAACGGAGTCGCCTCCTTCAGCACGGCCTGGAGCCTGACAACAGGCTGCGGGTGGTCCTGTCAAATCTGATATAACAAGGAGCTGGTTACAGAACGGTGTCACCTCCTTCAGCACGGCCTGGCGCCTGACACCAGGCTGTGGATGGTCCTGACGAATCTGATATAACACGGAGCTGGTTACAGAACGGTGTCACCTCCTTCAGCATGGCCTGGAGCCTGACACCAGGCTGTGGATGGTCCTGTCCAATCTGATATAACAAGGAGCTGGTTACAGAACGGTGTCACCTCCTTCAGCACGGCCTGGAGCCTGACAACAGGCTGTGGATGGTCCTGTCGAATCTGATATAACAAGGAGCTGGTTACAGAACGGTGTCACCTCCTTCAGCACGGCCTGGAGCCTGACACCAGGCTGTTGATGGTCCTGTCAAATCTGATATAACAAGGTGCTGGTTACAGAACGGTGTCGCCTCCTTCAGCACGGCCTGGAGCCTGACACCAGGCTGTGGATGGTCCTGTCAAATCTGATATAACAAGGAGCTGGTTACAGAACGGTGTCGCCTCCATCAGCACGGCCTGGAGCCTGACACCAGGCTGTGGATGGTCCTGTCAAATCTGATATAACAAGGAGCTGGTTACAGAACGGTGTCGCCTCCATCAGCACGGCCTGGAGCCTGACACCACGCTGTGGATGGTCCTGTCATACCTGATACAACAAGGAGCTGGTTACAGAACGGTGTCGCCTCCTTCAGCACGGCCTGGAGCCTGACACCAGGCTGTGGATGGTCCTGTCATACCTGATACAACAAGGAGCTGGTTAAAGAACGGTGTCGCCTCCTTCAGCACGGCCTGGAGCCTGACACCAGGCTGTGGACGGTCCTGTCAAATCTGATATAACAAGGTGCTGGTTACAGATCGGTGTCGCCTCCTTCAGCACGGCCCTGAGCCTGACACCAGGCTGTGGATGGTCCTGTCAAATCTGATATAACAAGGAGCTGGTTACAGAACGGTGTCACCTCCTTCAGCACGGCCTGGAGACTGACACCAGGCTGTGGATGGTCATGTCAAATCTGATATAACAAGGAGCTGGTTACAGAACGGTGTCGCCTCCTTCAGCACGGCCTGGAGCCTGACACCAGGCTGTGGATGGTCCAGTCAAATCTGATATAACAAGGAGCTGGTTACAGAACGGTGTCACCTCCTTCAGCGCGGCCTGGAGCCTGACACCAGGCTGTGGATGGTCCTGTCAAATCTGATACAACAAGGAGCTGGTTACAGAACGGTGTCGCCTCCTTCAGCACGGCCTGGAGCCTGACACCAGGCTGTGGATGGTCCTGTCAAATCTGATATAACAAGGAGCTGGTTACAGAACGGTGTCGTCTCCTTCAGCACGGCCTGGAGCCTGACACCAGGCTGTGGATGGTCCTGTCAAATCTGATACAACGAGGAGCTGGTTACAGAACGGTGTCACCTCCTTGAGCACGGCCTGGAGCCTGACACCAGGCTGTAGATGGTCCTGTCAAATCTGATATAACAAGGAGCTGGTTACAGAACGGTGTCGCCTCCTTCAGCACGGCCTGGAACCTGACACCAGGCTGTGGATGGTCCTGTCAAATCTGATATAACGAGGAGCTGGTTAAAGAACGGTGTCGCCTCCTTCAGCACGGCCTGGAGCCTGACACCAGGCTGTGGATGGTCCTGTCAAATCTGATATAACAAGGAGCTGGTTACAGAACGGTGTCACCTCCTTCAGCACGGCCTGGAGCCTGACACCAGGCTGTGGATGGTCCTGTCAAATCTGATATAACAAGGTGCTGGTTACAGAACGGTGTCGCCTCCTTCAGCAAAGCCTGGAGCCTGACACCAGGCTGTGGATGGTCCTGTCAAATCTGATATAACAAGGAGCTGGTTACGGAACAGTGTCGACTCCTTCAGCACGGCCTGGAGCCTGACACCAGGCTGTGGATGGTCCTGTGAAATCTGATACAACAAGATGCTGGTTACAGAACGGTGTCGCCTCCTTCAGCACGGCCTGGTGCCTGACACCAGGCTGTGGATGGTCCTGTGAAATCTGATACAACAAGATGCTGGTTACAGAACGGTGTCGCCTCCTTCAGCACGGTCTGGAGCCTGACACCAGGCTGTGTATGGTCCTGTCAAATCTGATATAACAAGGAGCTGGTTACTGAACGGTGTCGCCTCCTTCAGCACGGCCTGGAGCCTGACACCAGGCTGTGGATGGTCCAGTCGTATCTGATATAACAAGGAGCTGGTTACAGAACTGTGTCGCCTCCTTCAGCACGGCCTGGAGCCTGACACCAGGCTGTGGATTGTCCTGTCAAATCTGATATAACAAGGTGCTGGTTACAGAACGGAGTCGCCTCCTTCAGCACGGCCTGGAGCCTGACAACAGGCTGCGGGTGGTCCTGTCAAATCTGATATAACAAGGAGCTGGTTACAGAACGGTGTCACCTCCTTCAGCACGGCCTGGCGCCTGACACCAGGCTGTGGATGGTCCTGACGAATCTGATATAACACGGAGCTGGTTACAGAACGGTGTCACCTCCTTCAGCATGGCCTGGAGCCTGACACCAAGCTGTGGATGGTCCTGTCCAATCTGATATAACAAGGAGCTGGTTACAGAACGGTGTCACCTCCTTCAGCACGGCCTGGAGCCTGACAACAGGCTGTGGATGGTCCTGTCGAATCTGATATAACAAGGAGCTGGTTACAGAACGGTGTCACCTCCTTCAGCACGGCCTGGAGCCTGACACCAGGCTGTTGATGGTCCTGTCAAATCTGATATAACAAGGTGCTGGTTACAGAACGGTGTCGCCTCCTTCAGCACGGCCTGGAGCCTGACACCAGGCTGTGGATGGTCCTGTCAAATCTGATATAACAAGGAGCTGGTTACAGAACGGTGTCGCCTCCATCAGCACGGCCTGGAGCCTGACACCAGGCTGTGGATGGTCCTGTCAAATCTGATATAACAAGGAGCTGGTTACAGAACGGTGTCGCCTCCATCAGCACGGCCTGGAGCCTGACACCACGCTGTGGATGGTCCTGTCATACCTGATACAACAAGGAGCTGGTTACAGAACGGTGTCGCCTCCTTCAGCACGGCCTGGAGCCTGACACCAGGCTGTGGATGGTCCTGTCATACCTGATACAACAAGGAGCTGGTTAAAGAACGGTGTCGCCTCCTTCAGCACGGCCTGGAGCCTGACACCAGGCTGTGGACGGTCCTGTCAAATCTGATATAACAAGGTGCTGGTTACAGATCGGTGTCGCCTCCTTCAGCACGGCCCTGAGCCTGACACCAGGCTGTGGATGGTCCTGTCAAATCTGATATAACAAGGAGCTGGTTACAGAACGGTGTCACCTCCTTCAGCACGGCCTGGAGACTGACACCAGGCTGTGGATGGTCATGTCAAATCTGATATAACAAGGAGCTGGTTACAGAACGGTGTCGCCTCCTTCAGCACGGCCTGGAGCCTGACACCAGGCTGTGGCTGGTCCAGTCAAATCTGATATAACAAGGAGCTGGTTACAGAACGGTGTCACCTCCTTCAGCGCGGCCTGGAGCCTGACACCAGGCTGTGGATGGTCCTGTCAAATCTGATACAACAAGGAGCTGGTTACAGAACGGTGTCGCCTCCTTCAGCACGGCCTGGAGCCTGACACCAGGCTGTGGATGGTCCTGTCAAATCTGATATAACAAGGAGCTGGTTACAGAACGGTGTCGTCTCCTTCAGCACGGCCTGGAGCCTGACACCAGGCTGTGGATGGTCCTGTCAAATCTGATACAACGAGGAGCTGGTTACAGAACGGTGTCACCTCCTTGAGCACGGCCTGGAGCCTGACACCAGGCTGTAGATGGTCCTGTCAAATCTGATATAACAAGGAGCTGGTTACAGAACGGTGTCGCCTCCTTCAGCACGGCCTGGAACCTGACACCAGGCTGTGGATGGTCCTGTCAAATCTGATATAACGAGGAGCTGGTTAAAGAACGGTGTCGCCTCCTTCAGCACGGCCTGGAGCCTGACACCAGGCTTTGGATGGTCCTGTCAAATCTGATATAACAAGGAGCTGGTTACAGAACGGTGTCACCTCCTTCAGCACGGCCTGGAGCCTGACACCAGGCTGTGGATGGTCCTGTCAAATCTGATATAACAAGGTGCTGGTTACAGAACGGTGTCGCCTCCTTCAGCAAAGCCTGGAGCCTGACACCAGGCTGTGGATGGTCCTGTCAAATCTGATATAACAAGGAGCTGGTTACGGAACAGTGTCGACTCCTTCAGCACGGCCTGGAGCCTGACACCAGGCTGTGGATGGTCCTGTGAAATCTGATACAACAAGATGCTGGTTACAGAACGGTGTCGCCTCCTTCAGCACGGCCTGGAGCCTGACACCAGGCTGTGGATGGTCCTGTGAAATCTGATACAACAAGATGCTGGTTACAGAACGGTGTCGCCTCCTTCAGCACGGTCTGGAGCCTGACACCAGGCTGTGTATGGTCCTGTCAAATCTGATATAACAAGGAGCTGGTTACTGAACGGTGTCGCCTCCTTCAGCACGGCCTGGAGCCTGACACCAGGCTGTGGATGGTCCAGTCGTATCTGATATAACAAGGAGCTGGTTACAGAACTGTGTCGCCTCCTTCAGCACGGCCTGGAGCCTGACACCAGGCTGTGGATTGTCCTGTCAAATCTGATACAACAAGGAGCTGGTTACAGAACGGTGTCGCCTCCTTCAGCACGGCCTGGAGCCTGACACCAGGCTGTGGATGGTCCTGTCAAATCTGATATAACAAGGTGCTGGTTACAGAACGGTGTCGCCTCCTTCAGCACGGCCTGGAGCCTGACACCAGGCTGTGGATGGTCCTGTCAAATCTGATATAACAAGGTGCTGGTTACAGAACGGTGTCGCCTCCTTCAGCACGGCCTGGAGGCTGACACCAGGCTGTGGATGGTCCTGTCAAATCTGCCAAAACACGGAGCTGGTACAGAACCGTGTCACCTCCTTCAGCACGGCCTGGAGCCTGACACCAGGCTGTGGATGGTCCAGTCGTATCTGATATAACAAGGAGCTGGTTACAGAACTGTGTCGCCTCCTTCAGCACGGCCTGGAGCCTGACACCAGGCTGTGGATTGTCCTGTCAAATCTGATACAACAAGGAGCTGGTTACAGAACGGTGTCGCCTCCTTCAGCACGGCCTGGAGTCTGACACCAGGCTGTGGATGGTCCTGTCAAATCTGATATAACAAGGAGCTGGTTACAGAACGGTGTCACCTCCTTCAGCACGGCCTGGAGCCTTACACCAGGCTGTGGATGGTCCTGTCAAATCTGATATAACAAGGAGCTGGTTACAGAACGGTGTCACCTCCTTCAGCACGGCCTGCAGCCTGACACCAGGCTGTGGATGGTCCTGTCAAATCTGATATAACAAGGAGCTGGTTACAGAACGGTGTCGCCTCCTTCAGCACGGCCTGGAGCCTGACAGCAGGCTGTGGATGATCCTGTCAAATCTGATATAACAAGGAGCTGGTTACAGAACGGTGTCGCCTCCTTCAGCGCGGTCTGGAGCCTGACACCAGGCTGTGGATGGTCCTGTCAAATCTGATACAACACGGTGCTGGTTACAGAACGGTGTCGCCTCCTTCAGCACTGCCTGCAGCCTGACACCAGGCTGTGGATGGTCCTGTCAAATCTGATATAACAAGGAGCTGGTTACAGAACGGTGTCACCCCCTTCAGTGCGGCCTGGAGCCTGACACCAGGCTGTGGATGGTCCTGTCAAATCTGATATAACAAGGAGCTGGTTACAGAATGGTGTCACCTCCTTCAGCATGGCCTGGAGCCTGACACCAGGCTGTGGAAGGTCCTGTCAAATCTGATATAACAAGGTGCTGGTTACAGAACGGTGTCGCCTCCTTCAGCACTGCCTGGAGCCTGACACCAGGCTGTGGATGGTCCTGTCAAATCTGATGTAACAAGGTGCTGGTTACAGAACGGTGTCGCCTCCTTCAGCACGGCCTGGAGCCTGACACCAGGCTGTGGATGGTCCTGTCAAATCTGATACAACAAGGAGCTGGTTACAGAACGGTGTCGCCTCCTTCAGAACGGCCTGGAGCCTGACACCAGGCTCTGGATGGTCCTGTCAAATCAGATATAACAAGGTGCTGGTTACAGAACGGTGTCGCCTCCTTCAGCACGGCCTGGAGCCTGACACCAGGCTGTGGATGGTCCTGTCAAATCTGATATAACAAGGAGCTGGTTACGGAACAGTGTCGACTCCTTCAGCACGGCCTGGAGCCTGACACCAGGCTGTGGATGGTCCTGTGAAATCTGATACAACAAGATGCTGGTTACAGAACGGTGTCGCCTCCTTCAGCACGGCCTGGAGCCTGACACCAGGCTGTGGATGGTCCTGTGAAATCTGATACAACAAGATGCTGGTTACAGAACGGTGTCGCCTCCTTCAGCACGGTCTGGAGCCTGACACCAGGCTGTGTATGGTCCTGCCAAATCTGATATAACAAGGAGCTGGTTACTGAACGGTGTCGCCTCCTTCAGCACGGCCTGGAGCCTGACACCAGGCTGTGGATGGTCCAGTCGTATCTGATATAACAAGGAGCTGGTTACAGAACTGTGTCGCCTCCTTCAGCACGGCCTGGAGCCTGACACCAGGCTGTGGATTGTCCTGTCAAATCTGATACAACAAGGAGCTGGTTACAGAACGGTGTCGCCTCCTTCAGCACGGCCTGGAGCCTGACACCAGGCTGTGGATGGTCCTGTCAAATCTGATGTAACAAGGTGCTGGTTACAGAACGGTGTCGCCTCCTACAGCACGGCCTGGAGCCTGACACCAGGCTGTGGATGGTCCTGTCAAATCTGATATAACAAGGTGCTGGTTACAGAACGGTGTCGCCTCCTTCAGCACGGCCTGGAGGCTGACACCAGGATGTGGATGGTCCTGTCAAATCTGCCAAAACACGGAGCTGGTACAGAACCGTGTCACCTCCTTCAGCACGGCCTGGAGCCTGACACCAGGCTGTGGATGGTCCAGTCGTATCTGATATAACAAGGAGCTGGTTACAGAACTGTGTCGCCTCCTTCAGCACGGCCTGGAGCCTGACACCAGGCTGTGGATTGTCCTGTCAAATCTGATACAACAAGGAGCTGGTTACAGAAAGGTGTCGCCTCCTTCAGCACGGCCTGGAGCCTGACACCAGGCTGTGGATGGTCCTGTCAAATCTGAGATAACAAGGAGCTGGTTACAGAACGGTGTCACCTCCTTCAGCACTGCCTGGAGCCTTACACCAGGCTGTGGATGGTCCTGTCAAATCTGATATAACAAGGAGCTGGTTACAGAACGGTGTCACCTCCTTCAGCACGGCCTGGAGCCTGACACCAGGCTGTGGATGGTCCTGTCAAATCTGATATAACAAGGAGCTGGTTACAGAACGGTGTCGCCTCCTTCAGCACGGCCTGGAGCCTGACAGCAGGCTGTGGATGATCCTGTCAAATCTGATATAACAAGGAGCTGGTTACAGAACGGTGTCGCCTCCTTCAGCGCGGTCTGGAGCCTGACACCAGGCTGTTGATGGTCCTGTCAAATCTGATATAACACGGTTCTGGTTACAGAACGGTGTCACCTCCTTCAGCACGGCCTGGAGCCTGACAGCAGGCTGTGGATGATCCTGTCAAATCTGATATAACAAGGAGCTGGTTACAGAACGGTGTCGCCTCCTTCAGAGCGGTCTGGAGCCTGACACCAGGCTGTGGATGGTCCTGTCAAATCTGATATAACACGGAGCTGGTTACAGAACGGTGTCGCCTCCTTCAGCGCGGTCTGGAGCCTGACACCAGGCTGTGGATGGTCCTGTCAAATCTGATATAACACGGTTCTGGTTACAGAACGGTGTCACCTCCTTCAGCACGGCCTGGAGCCTGACACCAGGCTGTGGATGGTCCTGTCAAATTTGATATAACAAGGAACTGGTTACAGAACGGTGTCGCCTCCTTCAGTGCGGTCTGGAGCCTGACACCAGGCTGTGGATGGTCCTGTCAAATCTGATACAACACGGTGCTGGTTACAGAACGGTGTCGCCTCCTTCAGCACTGCCTGCAGCCTGACACCAGGCTGTGGATGGTCCTGTCAAATCTGATATAACAAGGAGCTGGTTACAGAACGGTGTCACCCCCTTCAGTGCGGCCTGGAGCCTGACACCAGGCTGTGGATGGTCCTGTCAAATCTGATATAACAAGGTGCTGGTTACAGAACGGTGTCACCTCCTTCAGCACGGCCTGGAGCCTGACACCAGGCTGTGGATGGTCCTGTCAAATCTGATATAACAAGGTGCTTGTTACAGAACGGTGTCGCCACCTTCAGCATGGCCTGGAGCCTGACACCAGGCTGTGGATTGTCCTGTCAAATCTGATACAAGAAGGTGCTGGTTACAGAACGGTGTCACCTCCTTCAGCACGCCCTGGAGCCTGACACCAGGCTGTGGATGGTCCTGTCAAATCTGATACAACAAGGTGCTGGTTACAGAACGGTGTCCCCTCCTTCAGCACGGCCTGGAGCCTGACACCAAGCTGTAGGTGGTCCTGTCATATCTGATATAACAAGGAGCTGGTTACAGAACGGTGTCGCCTCCTTCAGCACGGCCTGGAGCCTGACACCAGGCTGTGGGTGGTCCTGTCAAATCTGATATAACAAGGAGCTGGTTACAGAACGGTGTCACCTCCTTCAGCACGGCCTGGAGCCTGACACCAGGCTGTGGATGGTCCTGTCAAATCTGATATAACAAGGAGCTGTTTACAGAACAGTGTCGCCTCCATCAGCACGGCCTGGAGCCTGACACCAGGCTGTGGATGGTCCTGTCAAATCTGATATAACAAGGAGCTGGTTACAGAACGGTGTCGCCTCCTTCAGCACGGCCTGGAGCCTGACACCAGGCTGTGGATGGCCCTGTCAAATCTGATACAACAAGGTGCTGGTTACAGAACGGTGTCGCCTCCTTCAGCACGGCCTGGAGGCTGACACCAGGCAGTGGATGGTCCTGTCAAATCTGATATAACAAGGTGCTGGTTACAGAACGGTGTCTCCTCCTTCAGCATGGCCTGGAGCCTGACACCAGGCTGTGGATGGTCCTGTCAAACCTTTATAACAAGGAGCTGGTTACAGAACGGTGTCGCCTCCTTCAGCACGGCCTGGAGCCTGACACCAGGCTGTGGATGGTCCTGTCAAATCTGATATAACAAGGAGCTGGTTACAGAACGGTGTCGCCTCCTTCAGCACGGCCTGGAGCCTGACACCAGACTGTGGATGGTCCTGTCAAATCTGATATAACAAGGTGCTGGTTACAGAACGGTGTCGCCTCCTTCAGCACGGCCTGGAGCCTGACACCAGACTGTGGATGGTCCTGTCAAATCAAATATAACAAGGTGCTGGTTACAGAACGGTGTCGCCTCCTTCAGCACGGCCTGGAGCCTGACACCAGGCTGTGGATGGTCCTGTCAAATCTGATACAACAAGGAGCTGCTTTCCGAACGGTGTCACCTCCTTCAGCACGGCCTGGAGCCTGACACCAGACTGTGGATGGTCCTGTCGAATCTGATACAACAAGGAGCTGGTTACAGAACGGTGTCGCCTCCTTCAGCATGGCCTGTAGCCTGACACCAGGCTGTGGATGGTCCTGTCAAACCTGATATAACAAGGAGCTGGTTACAGAACGGTGTCACCTCCTTCAGCACGGCCTGGAGTCTGACACCAGGCTGTGGATGGTCCTGTCAAATCTGATATAACAAGCAGCTGGTTAAAGAATGGTGTCATCTCCTTCAGCACGGCCTGGAGCCTGACACCAGGCTGTGAATGGTGCTGTCAAATCTGATAGAACAAGGAGCTGGTTACAGAACGGTGTCACCTCCTTCAGCACGGCCTGGAGTCTGACACCAGGCTGTGGATGGTCCTGTAAAATCTGATACAACAAGGAGCTGGTTACAGAACGGTGTCGCCTCCTTCAGAACGGCCTGGAGCCTGACACCAGGCTCTGGATGGTCCTGTAAAATCTGATATAACAAGGTGCTGGTTACAGAACGGTGTCACCTCCTTCAGCACGGCCTGGAGCCTTACACCAGGCTGTGGATGGTCCTGTCAAATCTGATATAACAAGGTGCTTGTTACAGAACGGTGTCGCCACCTTCAGCATGGCCTGGAGCCTGACACCAGGCTGTGGATTGTCCTGTCAAATCTGATACAAGAAGGTGCTGGTTACAGAACGGTGTCACCTCCTTCAGCACGCCCTGGAGCCTGACACCAGGCTGTGAATGGTCCTGTCAAATCTGATACAACAAGATGCTGGTTAAAGAACGGTGTCGCCTCCTTCAGCACGGCCTGGAGCCTGACAC
Source organism: Scyliorhinus torazame (assembly GCF_047496885.1). Classification (NCBI taxonomy): domain Eukaryota; kingdom Metazoa; phylum Chordata; class Chondrichthyes; order Carcharhiniformes; family Scyliorhinidae; genus Scyliorhinus; species Scyliorhinus torazame. The sequence goes on along the minus strand of NC_092729.1, from coordinate 74,037,519 downwards.
CAGGCTGTGGATGGTCCTGTCAAACCTGTTATAACAAGGAGCTGGTTACAGAACGGTGTCGCCTCCTTCAGTACGGCCTGGAGCCTGACACCAGGCTGTGGATGGTCCTGTCAAATCTGATACAACAAGGTGCTGGTTACAGAACGGTGTCCCCTTCTTCAGCACGGCCTGGAGCCTGACACCAAGCTGTGGGTGGTCCTGTCAAATCTGATATAACAAGGAGCTGGTTACAGAACGGTGTCACCTCCTTCAGCACGGCCTGGAGCCTCACACCAGGCTGTGGATGGTCCTGTCAAATCTGATATAACAAGGAGCTGTTTACAGAACAGTGTCGCCTCCATCAGCACGGCCTGGAGCCTGACACCAGGCTGTGGATGGTCCTGTCAAATCTGATATAACAAGGAGCTGTTTACAGAACAGTGTCGCCTCCATCAGCACGGCCTGGAGCCTGACACCAGGCTGTGGATGGTCCTGTCAAATCTGATATAACAAGGAGCTGGTTACAGAACGGTGTCGCCTCCTTCAGCACGGCCTGGAGCCTGACACCAGGCTGTGGATGGCCCTGTCAAATCTGATACAACAAGGTGCTGGTTACAGAACGGTGTCGCCTCCTTCAGCACGGCCTGGAGGCTGACACCAGGCTGTGGATGGTCCTGTCAAATCTGATATAACAAGGTGCTGGTTACAGAACGGTGTCTCCTCCTTCAGCATGGCCTGGAGCCTGACACCAGGCTGTGGATGGTCCTGTCAAACCTTTATAACAAGGAGCTGGTTACAGAACGGTGTCGCCTCCTTCAGCACGGCCTGGAGCCTGACACCAGGCTGTGGATGGTCCTGTCAAATCTGATATAACAAGGAGCTGGTTACAGAACGGTGTCGCCTCCTTCAGCACGGCCTGGAGCCTGACACCAGACTGTGGATGGTCCTGTCAAATCTGATATAACAAGGTGCTGGTTACAGAACGGTGTCGCCTCCTTCAGCACGGCCTGGAGCCTGACACCAGACTGTGGATGGTCCTGTCAAATCAGATATAACAAGGTGCTGGTTACAGAACGGTGTCGCCTCCTTCAGCACGGCCTGGAGCCTGACACCAGGCTGTGGATGGTCCTGTCAAATCTGATACAACAAGGAGCTGCTTTCCGAACGGTGTCACCTCCTTCAGCACGGCCTGGAGCCTGACACCAGACTGTGGATGGTCCTGTCGAATCTGATACAACAAGGAGCTGGTTACAGAACGGTGTCGCCTCCTTCAGCATGGCCTGTTGCCTGACACCAGGCTGTGGATGGTCCTGTCAAACCTGATATAACAAGGAGCTGGTTACAGAACGGTGTCACCTCCTTCAGCACGGCCTGGAGTCTGACACCAGGCTGTGGATGGTCCTGTCAAATGTGATATAACAAGCAGCTGGTTAAAGAATGGTGTCATCTCCTTCAGCACGGCCTGGAGCCTGACACCAGGCTGTGGATGGTGCTGTCAAATCTGATAGAACAAGGAGCTGGTTACAGAACGGTGTCACCTCCTTCAGCACGGCCTGGAGTCTGACACCAGGCTGTGGATGGTCCTGTCAAATCTGATACAACAAGGTGCTGGTTACAGAACGGTGTCGCCTCCTTCAGCACGGCCTGGAGCCTGACACCAGGCTGTGGATGGTCCTGTCAAATCTGATATAACAAGGAGCTGGTTACAGAACGGTGTCGCCTCCTTCAGCACGGCCTGGAGCCTGACACCAGGCTGTGGATGGTCCTGTCAAATCTGATACAACAAGGAGCTGCTTTCCGAACGGTGTCACCTCCTTCAGCACGGCGTGGAGCCTGACACCAGACTGTGGATGGTCCTGTCGAATCTGATACAACAAGGAGCTGGTTACAGAACGGTGTCGCCTCCTTCAGCATGGCCTGTAGCCTGACACCAGGCTGTGGATGGTCCTGTCAAACCTGATATAACAAGGAGCTGGTTACAGAACGGTGTCACCTCCTTCAGCACGGCCTGGAGTCTGACACCAGGCTGTGGATGGTCCTGTCAAATCTGATATAACAAGGAGCTGGTTAAAGAATGGTGTCATCTCCTTCAGCACGGCCTGGAGCCTGACACCAGGCTGTGGATGGTCCTGTCAAATCTGATACAACAAGGAGCTGGTTACAGAACGGTGTCGCCTCCTTCAGCACGGCCTGGAGACTGACACCAGGCTGTGGATGGTCCTGTCAAATCTGATATAACAAGGAGCTGGTTACAGAACGGTGTCGCCACCTTCAGCACGGCCTGGAGCCTGACACCAGGCTGTGGATGGTCCTGTCAAGTCTGATATAACAAGGTGCTGGTTACTGAACGGTGTCGCCTCCTTCAGCACGGCCTGGAGACTGACACCAGGCTGTGGATGGTCCTGTCAAATCTGATACAACAAGGTGCTGGTTACAGAACGGTGTCACCTCCTTCAGCACGGCCTGGAGCCTGACACCAGGCTGTGGATGGTCCTGTCAAGTCTGATATAACAAGGTGATTGTTACAGAACGGTGTCACCTCCTTCAGCAAGGCCTGGAGCCTGACACCAGGCTGTGGATGGTCCTGTCAAGTCTGATATAACAAGGTGCTGGTTACTGAACGGTGTCGCCTCCTTCAGCACGGCCTGGAGACTGACACCAGGCTGTGGATGGTCCTGTCAAATCTGATATAACAAGGAGCTGGTTACAGAACGGAGTCGCCTCCTTCAGCACGGCCTGGAGCCTGACACCAGGCTGTGGATGGTCCAGTCGTATCTGATATAACAAGGTGCTGGTTACAGAACGGTGTCGCCTCCTTCAGCACGGCCTGGAGCCTGACACCAGGCTGTCGATGGTCCTGTCAAATGTGATATAACAATGAGCTGGTTACAGAACGGTGTCACCTCCTTCAGCACGGCCTGGAGCCTGACACCAGGCTGTGGATGGTCCTGTCAAATCTGATATAACAAGGTGCTGGTTACAGAACGGTGTCGCCTCCTTCAGCACGGCCTGGAGCCTGACACCAGGCTGTGGATGGTCCTGTTAAATCTGATATAACAAGGAGCTGGTTACAGAACGGTGTCGCCTCCTTCAGCACGGCCTGGAGCCTGACACCAGACTGTGGATGGTCCTGTCGAATCTGATATAACAAGGTGCTGGTTACAGAACGGTGTCGCCTCCTACAGCACGGCCTGGAGCCTGACACCAGGCTGTGGATGGTCCTGTCAAATCTGATACAACAAGGAGCTGCTTTCCGAACGGTGTCACCTCCTTCAGCACGGCCTGGAGCCTGACACCAGACTGTGGATGGTCCTGTCGAATCTGATACAACAAGGAGCTGGTTACAGAACGGTGTCGCCTCCTTCAGCATGGCCTGGAGCCTGACACCAGGCTGTGGATGGTCCTGTCAAATCTGATATAACAAGTAGCTGGTTACAGAACGGTGTCACCTCCTTCAGCACGTCCTGGAGTCTGACACCAGGCTGTGGATGGTCCTGTCAAATCTGATATAATAAGTTGCTGGGTACAGAACGGTGACGCCTCCTTCAGCACGGCCTGGAGCCTGACACCAGGCTGTGGATGGTCCTGTCAAATCTGATATAACAAGGAGCTGGTTACAGAACGGTGTCACCTCCTTCAGCACGGCCTGGAGCCTGACACCAGGCTGTGGGTGGTCATGTCAAATCTGATATAACACGGAGCTGGTTACAAAACGGTGTCGCCTCCTTCAGCACGGCCTGGAGCCTGACACCAGGCTGTGGGTGGTCCTGTCAAATCTGATATAACATGGTGCTGGTTACAGAATGGTGTCGCCTCCTTCAGCACGGCCTGGAGCCTGACACCAGGCTGTGGGTGGTCCTGTCAAATCGGATATAACAAGGAGCTGGTTACAGAACGGTGTCACCTCCTTCAACACGGCCTGGAGCCTGACACCAGGCTGTGGATGGTCCTGTCAAACCTGATATAACAAGGAGCTGGTTACAGAACGGTGTCGCCTCCTTCAGCAAGGCCTGGAGCCTGACTGCAGGCTGTGGATGGTCCTGTCAAATCTGATATAACAAGATGCTGGTTACAGAACGGTGTCGCCTCCTTCAGCATGGCCTGGAGCCTGACACCAGGCTGTGGATGGTCCTGTCAAACCTGATATAATAAGGAGCTGGTTACAGAACGGTGTCACCTCCTTCAGCACGGCCTGGAGCCTGACACCAGGCTGTGGATGTTTCTGTCAAATCTGATATAACAAGGAGCTGGTTACAGAACGGTGTCACCTCCTTCAGCACGGCCTGGAGCCTGACACCAGGCTCTGGATGGTCCTGTCAAATCTGATATAACAAGGTGCTGGTTACAGAACGGTGTCGCCTCCTTCAGCACGGCCTGGAGCCTGACACCAGGCTGTGGATGGTCCTGTCAAATCTGATACAACAAGGAGCTGGTTACAGAACGGTGTCGCCTCCTTCAGCACGGCCTGGAGCCTGACACCAGGCTGTGGATGGTCCTGTCAAATCTGATACAAGAAGGTGCTGGTTACAGAACGGTGTCGCCACCTTCAGCACGGCCTGGAGCCTGACACCAGGCTGTGGATGGTCCTGTCAAATCTGATATAACAAGGAGCTGGTTACAGAACGGTGTCGCCTCCTTCAGCACGGCCTGGAGCCTGACACCAGGCTGTGGATGGTCCTGTCAAATCTGATATAACAATGAGCTGGTTGCAGAACGGTGTCGCCTCCTTCAGCGCGGTCTGGAGCCTGACACCAGGCTGTGGATGGTCCTGTCAAATCTGATATAACAAGGTGCTGGTTCCAGAACGGTGTCGCCTCCTTCAGCACGGCCTGGAGCCTGACACCAGGCTGTGGATGGTCCTGTCAAATCTGATACAAAAAGGTGCTGGTTACAGAACGGTGTCCCCTCCTTCAGAACGGCCTGGAGCCTGACACCAGGCTGTGGGTGGTCCTGTCAAATCTGATATAACAAGGTGCTGGTTACAGAACGGTGTCGCCTCCTTCAGCGCGGTCTGGAGCCTGACACCAGGCTGTGGATGGTCCTGTCAAATCTGATATAACAAGGTGCTGGTTACAGAACGGTTTCGCCTCCTTCAGCAGGGCCTGGAGCCTGACACCAGGCTGTGGATGGTCCTGCCAAATCTGATATAACAAGGAGCTGGTTACAGAACGGTGTCGCCTCCTTCAGCAGGGCCTGGAGCCTGACACCAGGCTGTGTATGGTCCTGCCAAATCTGATATAACAAGGAGCTGGTTACAGAACAGTGTCACCTCCTTCAGCACTGCCTGGACCCTGACACCAGGCTGTGGATGGTCCTGTCAAATCTGATATAACAAGGAGCTGGTTACTGAACGGTGTCGCCTACTTCAGCACGGCCTGGAGCCTGACACCAGGCTGTGGATGGTCCTGTCAAATCTGCGATAACAAGGTGCTGGTTACAGAACGGTGTCGCCTCCTTCAGCACGGCCTGGAGCCTGACACCAGGCTGTGGATGGTCCTGTCAAATCTGCTATAACACGGAGCTGATTACAGAACGGTGTCACCTCCTTCAGCACGGCCTGGAGCCTGACACCAGGCTGTGGATGGTCCTGTCAAATCTGATGTAACAAGGAGCTGGTTACAGAACCGTGTCACCTCCTTCAGCATGGCCTGGAGCCTGACACCAGGCTGTGGATGTTCCTGTCAAATCTGATATAACAAGGAGCTGGTTACAGAACGGTGTCGCCTCCTTCAGCACGGCCTGGAGCCTGACACCAGGCTGTGGATGGTCCCGTCAAATCTGATATAACACGGAGCTGGTTACAGAACGGTGTCGCCTCCTTCAGCACGGCCTGGAGCCTGACACCAGGCTGTGGATGGTCCTGTCAAATCTGCTATAACAAGGAGCTGGTTACAGAACGGTATCGCTTCCTTCAGCACCGCCTGGAGCCTGACACCAGGCTGTGGATGGTCCTGTCAAATCTGATATAACACGGTTCTGGTTCCAGAACGGTGTCACCTCCTTCAGCACGGCCTGGAGCCTGACACCAGGCTGTGGATGGTCCTGTCAAATCTGATATAACACGGTTCTGGTTACAGAATGGTGTCGACTCCTTCAGCACGGCCTGGAGCATGACACCAGGCTTTGGATGGTCCTGTCAAACCTGATATAACAAGGTGCTGGTTACAGAACGGTGTCGCCTCCTTCAGTACGGCCTGGAGCCTGACACCAGGCTGTGGATGGTCCTGTCAAATCTGATACAACAAGGAGCTGGTTACAGAACGGTGTCGCCTCCTTCAACACGGCCTGGAGCCTGACACCAGGCTGTGGATGGTCCTGTCAAATCTGATATAACAATGAGCTGGTTGCAGAACGGTGTCGCCTCCTTCAGCGCGGTCTGGAGCCTGACACCAGGCTGTCGATGGTCCTGTCAAATCTGATATAACAAGGTGCTGGTTACAGAACGGTGTCGCCTCCTTCAGCACGGCCTGGAACCTGACACCAGGCTGTGGATGGTCCTGTCAAAACTGATACAAAAATGTGCTGGTTACAGAACGGTGTCGCCTCCTTCAGAACGGCCTGGAGCCTGACACCAGGCTGTGGATGGTCCTGTCAAATCTGATATAACAAGGTGCTGGTTACAGAACGGTGACACCTCCTTCAGCACGGCCTGGAGCCTGACACCAGGCTGTGGATGGTCCTGTCAAATCTGATATAACAAGTAGCTGGTTACAGAATGGTGTCGCCTCCTTCAGCACGGCCTGGAGCCTGACACCAGGCTGTGGATGGTCCTGTCAAATCTGATATAACAAGGAGCTGGTTACAGAACGGTGTCGCCTCCTTCAGCACGGCCTGGAGCCTGACACCAGGCTGTGTATGGTCCTGCCAAATCTGATATAACACGGAGCTGGTTACAGAACGGTGTCGCCTCCTTCAGCACGGTCTGGAACCTGACACCAGGCTGTGTATGGTCCTGTGAAATCTGATATAACAAGGAGCTGGTTACTGAACGGTGTCGCCTCCTTCAGCACGGCCTGGAGCCTGACACCAGGATGTGGATGGTCCTGTCAAATCTGCGATAACAAGGTGCTGGTTACAGAATGGTGTCGCCTCCTTCAGCACGGCCTGGAGCCTGACACCAGGCTGTGGATGGTCCTGTCAAATCTGCTATAACACGGAGCTGATTACAGAACGGTGTCACCTCCTTCAGCACGGCCTGGAGCCTGACACCAGGCTGTGGATGGTCCTGTCAAATCTGATATAACAAGGAGCTGGTTACAGAACGGTGTCACCTCCTTCAGCACGGCCTGGAGCCTGACACCAGGCTGTGGATGGTCCTGTCAAATCTGATACAACAAGGAGCTGGTTACAGAACGGTGTCGCCTCCTTCAGCACGGCCTGGAGCCTGACACCAGGCTGTGGATGGTCCTGTCAAATCTGATACAAGAAGGTGCTGGTTACAGAACGGTGTCGCCACCTTCAGCTCGGCCTGGAGCCTGACACCAGGCTGTGGATGGTCCTGTCAAATCTGATATAACAAGGAGCTGGTTACAGAACGGTGTCGCCTCCTTCAGCACGGCCTGGAGCCTGACACCAGGCTGTGGATGGTCCTGTCAAATCTGATACAAAAAGGTGCTGGTTACAGAACGGTGTCGCCTCCTTCAGAACGGCCTGGAGCCTGACACCAGGCTGTGGATGGTCCTGTCAAATCTGATATAACAAGGTGCTGGTTACAGAACGGTGTCGCCTCCTTCAGCGCGGTCTGGAGCCTGACACCAGGCTGTGGATGGTCCTGTCAAATCTGATATAACAAGGTGCTGGTTACAGAACGGTGTCGCCTCCTTCAGCACGGCCTGGAGCCTGACACCAGGCTGTGGATGGTCCTGTCAAATCTGATACAAAAAGGTGCTGGTTACAGAACGGTGTCGCCTCCTTCAGAACGGCCTGGAGCCTGACACCAGGCTGTGGATGGTCCTGTCAAATCTGATATAACAAGGAGCTGGTTACAGAACGGTGTCGCCTCCTTCAGCAGGGCCTGGAGCCTGACACCAGGCTGTGGATGGTCCTGTCAAATCTGATATAACAAGGAGCTGGTTACAGAACGGTGTCGCCTCCTTCAGCAGGGCCTGGAGCCTGACACCAGGCTGTGTATGGTCCTGCCAAATCTGATATAACACGGAGCTGGTTACAGAACGGTGTCGCCTCCTTCAGCACGGCCTGGAGCCTGACACGAGGCTGTGGATGGTCCTGTCAAATCTGATATAACAAGGTGCTGGTTACAGAACGGTGTCGCCTCCTTCAGCACGGCCTGGAGCCTGACACCAGGCTGTGGATGGTCCTGTCAAATCTGATATAACAAGGAGCTGGTTACTGAACGGTGTCGCCTACTTCAGCACGGCCTGGAGCCTGACACCAGGCTGTGGATGGTCTTGTCAAATCTGCGATAACAAGGTGCTGGTTACAGAACGGTGTCGCCTCCTTCAGCACGGCCTGGAGCCTGACACCAGGCTGTGGATGGTCCTGTCAAATCTGATATAACAAGGAGCTGGTTACAGAACGGTGTCACCTCCTTCAGCACGGCCTGGAGCCTGACACCAGGCTGTGGATGGTCATGTCAAATCTGATATAACAAGGAGCTTGTTACAGAACGGTGTCGCCTCCTTCAGCACGGCCTGGAGCCTGACACCAGGCTGTGGATGGTCCTGTCAAATCTGCTATAACACGGAGCTGATTACAGAACGGTGTCACCTCCTTCAGCACGGCCTGGAGCCTGACACCAGGCTGTGGATGGTCCCGTCAAATCTGATATAACACGGAGCTGGTTACAGAACGGTGTCGCCTCCTTCAGCACGGCCTGGAGCCTGACACCAGGCTGTGGATGGTCCTGTTAAATCTGATATAACAAGGAGCTGGTTACAGAACGGTGTCGCCTCCTTCTGCACGGCCTGGAGCCTGACACCAGACTGTGGATGGTCCTGTCGAATCTGATATAACAAGGTGCTGGTTACAGAACGGTGTCGCCTCCTACAGCACGGCCTGGAGCCTGACACCAGGCTGTGGATGGTCCTGTCAAATCTGATACAACAAGGAGCTGCTTTCCGAACGGTGTCACCTCCTTCAGCACGGCCTGGAGCCTGACACCAGACTGTGGATGGTCCTGTCGAATCTGATACAACAAGGAGCTGGTTACAGAACGGTGTCGCCTCCTTCAGCATGGCCTGGAGCCTGACACCAGGCTGTGGATGGTCCTGTCAAATCTGATATAACAAGTAGCTGGTTACAGAACGGTGTCACCTCCTTCAGCACGTCCTGGAGTCTGACACCAGGCTGTGGATGGTCCTGTCAAATCTGATATAACAAGTTGCTGGTTACAGAACGGTGTCGCCTCCTTCAGCACGGCCTGGAGCCTGACACCAGGCTGTGGATGGTCCTGTCAAATCTGATATAACAAGGAGCTGGTTACAGAACGGTGTCACCTCCTTCAGCACGGCCTGGAGCCTGACACCAGGCTGTGGGTGGTCATGTCAAATCTGATATAACACGGAGCTGGTTACAAAACGGTGTCGCCTCCTTCAGCACGGCCTGGAGCCTGACACCAGGCTGTGGGTGGTCCTGTCAAATCTGATATAACATGGTGCTGGTTACAGAATGGTGTCGCCTCCTTCAGCACGGCCTGGAGCCTGACACCAGGCTGTGGGTGGTCCTGTCAAATCGGATATAACAAGGAGCTGGTTACAGAACGGTGTCACCTCCTTCAACACGGCCTGGAGCCTGACACCAGGCTGTGGATGGTCCTGTCAAACCTGATATAACAAGGAGCTGGTTACAGAACTGTGTCGCCTCCTTCAGCAAGGCCTGGAGCCTGACTGCAGGCTGTGGATGGTCCTGTCAAATCTGATATAACAAGATGCTGGTTACAGAACGGTGTCGCCTCCTTCAGCATGGCCTGGAGCCTGACACCAGGCTGTGGATGGTCCTGTCAAACCTGATATAACAAGGAGCTGGTTACAGAACGGTGTCACCTCCTTCAGCACGGCCTGGAGCCTGACACCAGGCTGTGGATGTTTCTGTCAAATCTGATATAACAAGGAGCTGGTTACAGAACGGTGTCACCTCCTTCAGCACGGCCTGGAGCCTGACACCAGGCTCTGGATGGTCCTGTCAAATCTGATATAACAAGGTGCTGGTTACAGAACGGTGTCGCCTCCTTCAGCACGGCCTGGAGCCTGACACCAGGCTTTGGATGGTCCTGTCAAATCTGATACAACAAGGAGCTGGTTACAGAACGGTGTCGCCTCCTTCAGCACGGCCTGGAGCCTGACACCAGGCTGTGGATGGTCCTGTCAAATCTGATACAAGAAGGTGCTGGTTACAGAACGGTGTCGCCACCTTCAGCACGGCCTGGAGCCTGACACCAGGCTGTGGATGGTCCTGTCAAATCTGATATAACAAGGAGCTGGTTACAGAACGGTGTCGCCTCCTTCAGCACGGCCTGGAGCCTGACACCAGGCTGTGGATGGTCCTGTCAAATCTGATATAACAATGAGCTGGTTGCAGAACGGTGTCGCCTCCTTCAGCGCGGTCTGGAGCCTGACACCAGGCTGTGGATGGTCCTGTCAAATCTGATATAACAAGGTGCTGGTTCCAGAACGGTGTCGCCTCCTTCAGCACGGCCTGGAGCCTGACACCAGGCTGTGGATGGTCCTGTCGAATCTGATACAACAAGGAGCTGGTTACAGAACGGTGTCGCCTCCTTCAGCATGGCCTGGAGCCTGACACCAGGCTGTGGATGGTCCTGTCAAATCTGATATAACAAGTAGCTGGTTACAGAACGGTGTCACCACCTTCAGGACGTCCTGGAGTCTGACACCAGGCTGTGGATGGTCCTGTCAAATCTGATATAACAAGTTGCTGGTTACAGAACGGTGTCGCCTCCTTCAGCACGGCCTGGAGCCTGACACCAGGCTGTGGATGGTCCTGTCAAATCTGATATAACAAGGAGCTGGTTACAGAACGGTGTCACCTCCTTCAGCACGGCCTGGAGCCTGACACCAGGCTGTGGGTGGTCATGTCAAATCTGATATAACACGGAGCTGGTTACAAAACGGTGTCGCCTCCTTCAGCACGGCCTGGAGCCTGACACCAGGCTGTGGGTGGTCCTGTCAAATCTGATATAACATGGTGCTGGTTACAGAATGGTGTCGCCTCCTTCAGCACGGCCTGGAGCCTGACACCAGGCTGTGGGTGGTCCTGTCAAATCGGATATAACAAGGAGCTGGTTACAGAACGGTGTCACCTCCTTCAACACGGCCTGGAGCCTGACACCAGGCTGTGGATGGTCCTGTCAAACCTGATATAACAAGGAGCTGGTTACCGAACGGTGTCGCCTCCTTCAGCAAGGCCTGGAGCCTGACTGCAGGCTGTGGATGGTCCTGTCAAATCTGATATAACAAGATGCTGGTTACAGAACAGTGTCGCCTCCTTCAGCATGGCCTGGAGCCTGACACCAGGCTGTGGATGGTCCTGTCAAACCTGATATAACAAGGAGCTGGTTACAGAACGGTGTCACCTCCTTCAGCACGGCCTGGAGCCTGACACCAGGCTGTGGATGTTTCTGTCAAATCTGATATAACAAGGAGCTGGTTACAGAACGGTGTCACCTCCTTCAGCACGGCCTGGAGCCTGACACCAGGCTCTGGATGGTCCTGTCAAATCTGATATAACAAGGTGCTGGTTACAGAACGGTGTCGCCTCCTTCAGCACGGCCTGGAGCCTGACACCAGGCTTTGGATGGTCCTGTCAAATCTGATACAACAAGGAGCTGGTTACAGAACGGTGTCGCCTCCTTCAGCACGGCCTGGAGCCTGACACCAGGCTGTGGATGGTCCTGTCAAATCTGATACAAGAAGGTGCTGGTTACAGAACGGTGTCGCCACCTTCAGCACGGCCTGGAGCCTGACACCAGGCTGTGGATGGTCCTGTCAAATCTGATATAACAAGGAGCTGGTTACAGAACGGTGTCGCCTCCTTCAGCACGGCCTGGAGCCTGACACCAGGCTGTGGATGGTCCTGTCAAATCTGATATAACAATGAGCTGGTTGCAGAACGGTGTCGCCTCCTTCAGCGCGGTCTGGAGCCTGACACCAGGCTGTGGATGGTCCTGTCAAATCTGATATAACAAGGTGCTGGTTCCAGAACGGTGTCGCCTCCTTCAGCACGGCCTGGAGCCTGACACCAGGCTGTGGATGGTCCTGTCAAATCTGATACAAAAAGGTGCTGGTTACAGAACGGTGTCGCCTCCTTCAGAACGGCCTGGAGCCTGACACCAGCCTGTGGATGGTCCTGTCAAATCTGATATAACAAGGTGCTGGTTACAGAACGGTGTCGCCTCCTTCAGCACGGTCTGGAGCCTGACACCAGGCTGTGGATGGTCCTGTCAAATCTGATATAACAAGGTGCTGGTTACAGAACGGTGTCGCCTCCTTCAGCACGGCCTGGAGCCTGACACCAGGCTGTGGATGGTCCTGTCAAATCTGTTATAACAAGGAGCTGGTTACAGAACGGTGTCGCCTCCTTCAGCAGGGCCTGGAGCCTGACACCAGGCTGTGTATGGTCCTGCCAAATCTGATATAACAAGGAGCTGGTTACAGAACGGTGTCGTCTCCTTCAGCAGGGCCTGGAGCCTGACACCAGGCTGTGTATGGTCCTGCCAAATCTGTTATAACACGGAGCTGGTTACAGAACGGTGTCGCCTCCTTCTGCACGGCCTGGAGCCTGACACCAGGCTGTGGATGGTCCTGTCAAATCTGATATAACAAGGAGCTGGTTACTGAACGGTGTCGCCTACTTCAGCACGGCCTGGAGCCTGACACCAGGCAGTGGATGGTCCTGTCAAATCTGCGATAACAAGGTGCTGGTTACAGAACGGTGTCGCCTCCTTCAGCACGGCCTGGAGCCTGACACCAGGCTGTGGATGGTCCTGTCAAATCTGCTATAACACGGAGCTGATTACAGAACGGTGTCACCTCCTTCAGCACGGCCTGGAGCCTGACACCAGGCTGTGGATGGTCCTGTCAAATCTGATATAACAAGGAGCTGGTTACAGAACCGTGTCACCTCCTTCAGCATGGCCTGGAGCCTGACACCAGGCTGTGGATGTTCCTGTCAAATCTGATATAACAAGGAGCTGGTTACAGAACGGTGTCGCCTCCTTCAGCACGGCCTGGAGCCTGACACCAGGCTGTGGATGGTCCCGTCAAATCTGATATAACACGGAGCTGGTTACAGAACGGTGTCGCCTCCTTCAGCACGGCCTGGAGCCTGACACCAGGCTGTGGATGGTCCTGTCAAATCTGCTATAACAAGGAGCTGGTTACAGAACGGTATCGCTTCCTTCAGCACCGCCTGGAGCCTGACACCAGGCTGTGGATGGTCCTGTCAAATCTGATATAACACGGTTCTGGTTACAGAATGGTGTCGACTCCTTCAGCACGGCCTGGAGCATGACACCAGGCTGTGGATGGTCCTGTCAAACCTGATATAACAAGGTGCTGGTTACAGAACGGTGTCGCCTCCTTCAGTACGGCCTGGAGCCTGACACCAGGCTGTGGATGGTCCTGTCAAATCTGATACAACAAGGAGCTGGTTACAGAACGGTGTCGCCTCCTTCAGCACGGCCTGGAGCCTGACACCAGGCTGTGGATGGTCCTGTCAAATCTGATATAACAATGAGCTGGTTGCAGAACGGTGTCGCCTCCTTCAGCGCGGTCTGGAGCCTGACACCAGGCTGTCGATGGTCCTGTCAAATCTGATATAACAAGGTGCTGGTTACAGAACGGTGTCGCCTCCTTCAGCACGGCCTGGAACCTGACACCAGGCTGTGGATGGTCCTGTCAAAACTGATACAAAAATGTGCTGGTTACAGAACGGTGTCGCCTCCTTCAGAACGGCCTGGAGCCTGACACCAGGCTGTGGATGGTCCTGTCAAATCTGATATAACAAGGTGCTGGTTACAGAACGGTGTCACCTCCTTCAGCACGGCCTGGAGCCTGACACCAGGCTGTGGATGGTCCTGTCAAATCTGATATAACAAGTAGCTGGTTACAGAATGGTGTCGCCTCCTTCAGCACGGCCTGGAGCCTGACACCAGGCTGTGGATGGTCCTGTCAAATCTGATATAACAAGGAGCTGGTTACAGAACGGTGTCGCCTCCTTCAGCACTGCCTGGAGCCTGACACCAGGCTGTGTATGGTCCTGCCAAATCTGATATAACACGGAGCTGGTTACAGAACGGTGTCGCCTCCTTCAGCACGGTCTGGAACCTGACACCAGGCTGTGTATGGTCCTGTGAAATCTGATATAACAAGGAGCTGGTTACTGAACGGTGTCGCCTCCTTCAGCACGGCCTGGAGCCTGACACCAGGCTGTGGATGGTCCTGTCAAATCTGCGATAACAAGGTGCTGGTTACAGAATGGTGTCGCCTCCTTCAGCACGGCCTGGAGCCTGACACCAGGCTGTGGATGGTCCTGTCAAATCTGCTATAACACGGAGCTGATTACAGAACGGTGTCACCTCCTTCAGCACGGCCTGGAGCCTGACACCAGGCTGTGGATGGTCCTGTCAAATCTGATATAACAAGGAGCTGGTTACAGAACGGTGTCACCTCCTTCAGCACGGCCTGGAGCCTGACACCAGGCTGTGGATGGTCCTGTCAAATCTGATACAACAAGGAGCTGGTTACAGAACGGTGTCGCCTCCTTCAGCACGGCCTGGAGCCTGACACCAGGCTGTGGATGGTCCTGTCAAATCTGATACAAGAAGGTGCTGGTTACAGAACGGTGTCGCCACCTTCAGCACGGCCTGGAGCCTGACACCAGGCTGTGGATGGTCCTGTCAAATCTGATATAACAAGGAGCTGGTTACAGAACGGTGTCGCCTCCTTCAGCACGGCCTGGAGCCTGACACCAGGCTGTGGATGGTCCTGTCAAATCTGATACAAAAAGGTGCTGGTTACAGAACGGTGTCGCCTTCTTCAGAACGGCCTGGAGCCTGACACCAGGCTGTGGATGGTCCTGTCAAATCTGATATAACAAGGTGCTGGTTACAGAACGGTGTCGCCTCCTTCAGCGCGGTCTGGAGCCTGACACCAGGCTGTGGATGGTCCTGTCAAATCTGATATAACAAGGTGCTGGTTACAGAACTGTGTCGCCTCCTTCAGCACGGCCTGGAGCCTGACACCAGGCTGTGGATGGTCCTGTCAAATCTGATACAAAAAGGTGCTGGTTACAGAACGGTGTCGCCTCCTTCAGAACGGCCTGGAGCCTGACACCAGGCTGTGGATGGTCCTGTCAAATCTGATATAACAAGGAGCTGGTTACAGAACGGTGTCGCCTCCTTCAGCAGGGCCTGGAGCCTGACACCAGGCTGTGGATGGTCCTGTCAAATCTGATATGACAAGGAGCTGGTTACAGAACGGTTTCGCCTCCTTCAGCAGGGTCTGGAGCCTGACACCAGGCTGTGTATGGTCCTGCCAAATCTGATATAACACGGAGCTGGTTACAGAACGGTGTCGCCTCCTTCAGCACGGCCTGGAGCCTGACACGAGGCTGTGGATGGTCCTGTCAAATCTGATATAACAAGGTGCTGGTAACAGAACGGTGTCGCCTCCTTCAGCACGGCCTGGAGCCTGACACCAGGCTGTGGATGGTCCTGTCAAATCTGATATAACAAGGAGCTGGTTACTGAACGGTGTCGCCTACTTCAGCACGGCCTGGAGCCTGACACCAGGCTGTGGATGATCCTGTCAAATCTGCGATAACAAGGTGCTGGTTACAGAACGGTGTCGCCTCCTTCAGCACGGCCTGGAGCCTGACACCAGGCTGTGGATGGTCCTGTCAAATCTGATATAACAAGGAGCTGGTTACAGAACGGTGTCACCTCCTTCAGCACGGCCTGGAGCCTGACACCAGGCTGTGGATGGTCATGTCAAATCTGATATAACAAGGAGCTTGTTACAGAACGGTGTCGCCTCCTTCAGCACGGCCTGGAGCCTGACACCAGGCTGTGGATGGTCCTGTCAAATCTGCTATAACACGGAGCTGATTACAGAACGGTGTCACCTCCTTCAGCACGGCCTGGAGCCTGACACCAGGCTGTGGATGGTCCCGTCAAATCTGATATAACACGGAGCTGGTTACAGAACGGTGTCGCCTCCTTCAGCACGGCCTGGAGCCTGACACCAGGCTGTGGATGGTCCTGTCAAATCTGCTATAACAAGGAGCTGGTTACAGAACGGTATCGCTTCTTTCAGCACGGCCTGGAGCCTGACACCAGGCTGTGGATGGTCCTGTCAAAACTGATACAAAAAGGTGCTGGTTACAGAACGGTGTCGCCTCCTTCAGAACGGCCTGGAGCCTGACACCAGGCTGTGGATGGTCCTGTCAAATCTGATATAACAAGGTGCTGGTTACAGAACGGTGTCACCTCCTCCAGCACGGCCTGGAGCCTGACACCAGGCTGTGGATGGTCCTGTCAAATCTGCTATAACAAGGAGCTGGTTACAGAACGGTATCGCTTCCTTCAGCACTGCCTGGAGCCTGACACCAGTCTGTGGATGGTCCTGTCAAATCTGATATAACAAGTAGCTGGTTACAGAATGGTGTCGCCTCCTTCAGCACGGCCTGGAGCCTGACACCAGGCTGTGGATGGTCCTGTCAAATCTGATATAACACGGTTCTGGTTACAGAACGGTGTCACCTTCTTCAGCACGGCCTGGAGCCTGACACCAGGCTGTGGATGGTCCTGTCAAATCTGATATAACACGGTTCTGGTTACAGAACGGTGTCGACTCATTCAGCACGGCCTGGAGCATGACACCAGGCTGTGGATGGTCCTGTCAAATCTGATATAACAAGGTGCTGGTTGCAGAACGGTGTCGCCTCCTTCAGCACGGCCTGGAGCCTGACACCAGGCTGTGGATGGATCTGTCAAGTCTGATACAAAAAGGTGCTGGTTACAGAACGGTGTCGCCTCCTTCAGAACGGCCTGGAGCCTGACACCAGGCTGTGGATGGTCCTGTCAAATCTGATATAACAAGGTGCTGGTTACAGAACGGTGTCGCCTCCTTCAGCGCGGTCTGGAGCCTGACACCAGGCTGTGGATGGTCCTGTCAAATCTGATATAACAAGGTGCTGGTTACAGAACGGTGTCGCCTCCTTCAGCACGGCCTGGAGCCTGACACCAGGCTGTGGATGGTCCTGTCAAATCTGATACAAAAAGGTGCTGGTTACAGAACGGTGTCGCCTCCTTCAGAACGGCCTGGAGCCTGACACCAGGCTGTGGATGGTCCTGTCAAATCTGATATCACAAGGAGCTGGTTACAGAACGGTGTCGCCTCCTTCAGCAGGGCCTGGAGCCTGACACCAGGCTGTGGATGGTCCTGTCAAATCTGATATAACAAGGAGCTGGTTACAGAACGGTGTCGCCTCCTTCAGCAGGGCCTGGAGCCTGACACCAGGCTGTGTATGGTCCTGCCAAATCTGATATAACACGGAGCTGGTTACAGAACGGTGTCGCCTCCTCAGCACGGCCTGGAGCCTGACACCAGGCTGTGGATGGTCCTGTCAAATCTGATATAACAAGGAGCTGGTTACAGTACGGTGTCGCCTCCTTCAGCACGGCCTGGAGCCTGACACCAGGCTGTGGATGGTCCTGTCAAATCTGCGATAACAAGGTGCTGGTTACAGAACGGTGTCGTCTCCTTCAGCACGGCCTGGAGCCTGACACCAGGCTGTGGATGGTCCTGTCAAATCTGCTATAACACGGAGCTGATTACAGAACGGTGTCACCTCCTTCAGCACGGCCTGGAGCCTGACACCAGGCTGTGGATGGTCCTGTCAAATCTGATATAACAAGGAGCTGGTTACAGAACCGTGTCACCTCCTTCAGCACGGCCTGGAGCCTGACACCAGGCTGTGGATGTTCCTGTCAAATCTGATATAACAAGGAGCTGGTTACAGAACGGTGTCGCCTCCTTCAGCACGGCCTGGAGCCTGACACCAGGCTGTGGATGGTCCTGTCAAATCTGCTATAACAAGGAGCTGGTTACAGAACGGTATCGCTTCCTTCAGCACGGCCTGGAGCCTGACACCAGGCTGTGGATGGTCCTGTCAAAACTGATACAAAAAGGTGCTGGTTACAGAACGGTGTCGCCTCCTTCAGAACGGCCTGGAGCCTGACACCAGGCTGTGGATGGTCCTGTCAAATCTGATATAACAAGGTGCTGGTTACAGAACGGTGTCACCTCCTCCAGCACGGCCTGGAGCCTGACACCAGGCTGTGGATGGTCCTGTCAAATCTGCTATAACAAGGAGCTGGTTACAGAACGGTATCGCTTCCTTCAGCACGGCCTGGAGCCTGTCACCAGTCTGTGGATGGTCCTGTCAAATCTGATATAACAAGTAGCTGGTTACAGAATGGTGTCGCCTCCTTCAGCACGGCCTGGAGCCTGACACCAGGCTGTGGATGGTCCTGTCAAATCTGATATAACACGGTTCTGGTTACAGAACGGAGTCACCTCCTTCAGCACGGCCTGGAGCCTGACACAAGGCTGTGGATGGTCCTGTCAAATCTGATATAACACGGTTCTGGTTACAGAACGGTGTCGACTCCTTCAGCACGGCCTGGAGCATGACACCAGGCTGTGGATGGTCCTGTCAAATCTGATATAACAAGGTGCTGGTTGCAGAACGGTGTCGCCTCCTTCAGCACGGCCTGGAGCCTGACACCAGGCTGTGGATGGTCCTGTCAAGTCTGATACAAAAAGGTGCTGGTTACAGAACGGTGTCGCCTCCTTCAGAACGGCCTGGAGCCTGACACCAGGCTGTGGATGGTCCTGTCAAATCTGATATAACAAGGTGCTGGTTACAGAACGGTGTCGCCTCCTTCAGCGCGGTCTGGAGCCTGACACCAGGCTGTGGATGGTCCTGTCAAATCTGATATAACAAGCTGCTGGTTACAGAACGGTGTCGCCTCCTTCAGCACGGCCTGGAGCCTGACACCAGGCTGTGGATGGTCCTGTCAAATCTGCGATAACAAGGTGCTGGTTACAGAACGGTGTCGTCTCCTTCAGCACGGCCTGGAGCCTGACACCAGGCTGTGGATGGTCCTGTCAAATCTGATATAACAAGGAGCTGGTTACAGAACGGTGTCACCTCCTTCAGCACGGCCTGGAGCCTGACACCAGGCTGTGGATGGTCCTGTCAAATCTGATATAACAAGGAGCTGGTTACAGAACCGTGTCACCTCCTTCAGCACGGCCTGGAGCCTGACACCAGGCTGTGGATGTTCCTGTCAAATCTGATATAACAAGGAGCTGGTTACAGAACGGTGTCGCCTCCTTCAGCACGGCCTGGAGCCTGACACCAGGCTGTGGATGGTCCCGTCAAATCTGATATAACAAGGAGCTGGTTACAGAATGGTGTCGCTTCCTTCAGCACCGCCTGGAGCCTGACACCAGGCTGTGGATGGTCCTGTCAAATCTGATAAAACACGGTTCTGGTTACAGAACGGTGTCACCTCCTTCAGCACGGCCTGGAGCCTGACACCAGGCTGTGGATGGTCCTGTCAAATCTGATATAACATGGACCTGGTTACAGAACGGTGTCACCTCCTTCAGCACGGCCTGGAGCCTGACACCAGGCTGTGGATGGTCCTGTCAAATCTGATATAACAAGGAGCTGGTTACAGAACGGTGTCGCCTCCTTCAGCACGGCCTGGAGCCTGACACCAGGCTGTGGATGGTCCTGTCAAATCTGATATAACAAGGTGCTGGTTACAGAACGGTGTCACCTCCTGCAGCACGGCCTGGAGCCTGACACCAGGCTGTGGATGGTCCTGTCAAATCTGATATAACACGGTTCTGGTTACAGAACGTTGTCGACTCGTTCAGCACGGCCTGGAGCATGACACCAGGCTGTGGATGGTCCTGTCAAACCTGATATAACAAGGTGCTGGTTACAGAACGGTGTCGCCTCCTTCAGTACGGCCTGGAGCCTGACACCAGGCTGTGGATGGTCCTGTCAAATCTGATACAACAAGGAGCTGGTTACAGAACGGTGTCGCCTCCTTCAGCACAGCCTGGAGCCTGACACCAGGCTGTGGATGGTCCTGTCAAATCTGATATAACAATGAGCTGGTTGCAGAACGGTGTAGCCTCCTTCAGCGCGGTCTGGAGCCTGACACCAGGCTGTCGATGGTCCTGTCAAATCTGATATAACATGGTGCTGGTTACAGAACGGTGTCGCCTCCTTCAGCACGGCCTGGAACCTGACACCAGGCTGTGGATGGTCCTGTCAAAACTGATACAAAAAGGTGCTGGTTACAGAACGGTGTCGCCTCCTTCAGAACGGCCTGGAGCCTGACACCAGGCTGTGGATGGTCCTGTCAAATCTGATATAACAAGGTGCTGGTTACAGAACGGTGTCACCTCCTTCAGCACGGCCTGGAGCCTGACACCAGGCTGTGGATGGTCCTGTCAAATCTGATATAACAAGGAGCTGGTTACAGAACGGTGTCACCTCCTTCAGCACGGCCTGGAGCCTGACACCAGGCTGTGGATGGTCCTGTCAAATCTGATATAACAAGGTGCTGGTTACAGAACGGTGTCGGCTCCTTCAGCACGGCCTGGAGCCTGACACCAGGCTGAAGATGGTCCTGTCAAATCTGATATAACAAGTAGCTGGTTACAGAATGGTGTCGCCTCCTTCAGCACGGCCTGGAGCCTGACACCAGGCTGTGGATGGTCCTGTCAAATCTGATATAACAAGTAGCTGGTTACAGAACGGTGTCGCCTCCTTCAGCACGGCCTGGAGCCTGACACCAGGCTGTGTATGGTCCTGCCAAATCTGATATAACACGGAGCTGGTTACAGAACGGTGTCGCCTCCTTCAGCACGGTCTGGAACCTGACACCAGGCTGTGTATGGTCCTGTCAAATCTGATACAACAAGGAGCTGGTTACAGAACGGTGTCGCCTCCTTCAGCACGGCCTGGAGCCTGACACCAGGCTGTGGATGGTCCTGTCAAATCTGATATTACAAGGAGCTGGTTACAGAACGGTGTCGCCTACTTCAGCACGGCCTGGAGCCTGACACCAGGCTGTGGATGGGTCTGTCAAATCTGATATAACAAGGATCTGGTTACAGAACGGTGTCGCCTCCTTCAGCACGGCCTGGAGCCTGACACCAGGCTGTGGATGGTCCTGTCAAATCTGCGATAACAAGGTGCTGGTTACAGAACGGTGTCGCCTCCTTCAGCACGGCCTGGAGCCTGACACCAGGCTGTGGATGGTCCTGTCAAATCTGATATAACAAGGAGCTGGTTACAGAACCGTGTCACCTCCTTCAGCACGGCCTGGAGCCTGACACCAGGCTGTGGATGTTCCTGTCAAATCTGATATAACAAGGAGCTGGTTACAGAACGGTGTCGCCTCCTTCAGCACGGCCTGGAGCCTGACAACAGGCTGTGGATGGTCCCGTCAAATCTGATATAACACGGAGCTGGTTACAGAACGGTGTCGCCTCCTTCAGCACGGCCTGGAGCCTGACACCAGGCTGTGGATGGTCCTGTCAAATCTGCTATAACAAGGAGCTGGTTACAGAACGGTATCGCTTCCTTCAGCACCGCCTGGAGCATGACACCAGGCTGTGGATGGTCCTGTCAAATCTGATATAACACGGTTCTGGTTACAGAACGGTGTCACCTCCTTCAGCACGGCCTGGAGCCTGACACCAGGCGGTGGATGGTCCTGCCAAATCTGATATAACACGGTTCTGGTTACAGAACGGTGTCGACTCCTTCAGCACGGCCTGGAGCCTGACACCAGGCTGTGGATGGTCCTGTCAAACCTGATATAACAAGGTGCTGGTTACAGAACGGTGTCGCCTCCTTCAGTACGGCCTGGAGCCTGACACCAGGCTGTGGATGGTCCTGTCAAATCTGATACAACAAGGAGCTGGTTACAGAACGGTGTCGCCTCCTTCAGCACGGCCTGGAGCCTGACACCAGGCTGTGGATGGTCCTGTCAAATCTGATATAACAAGGAGCTGGTTACAGAATGGTGTCACCTCCTTCAGCACGGCCTGGAGCCTGACACCAGACTGTGGATGGTCCTGTCAAATCTGATATAACAAGGTGCTGGTTACAGAACGGTGTCGCCTCCTTCAGCACGGCCTGGAGCCTGACACCAGGCTGTGGATGGTCCTGTCAAATCTGATATAACAAGGTGCTGGTTACAGAACGGTGTCGCCTCCTTCAGCACGGCCTGGAGCCTGACACCAGGCTGTGGATGGTCCTGTCAAATCTGATATAACAAGGAGCTGGTTACAGAACGGTGTCGCCTCCTTCAGCACGGCCTGGAGCCTGACACCAGGCTGTGGATGGTCCTGTCAAATCTGATATAACAAGGAGCTGGTTACAGAACGGTGTCGCCTCCTTCAGCACGGCCTGGAGCCTGACACCAGGCTGTAGATGGTCCTGTCAAATCCGATATAACAAGGTGCTGGTTACAGTACGATGTCGCCTCCTTCAGCACGGCCTGGAGCCTGACACCAGGCTGTGGATGGTCCTGTCAAATCTGATATAACAAGGAGCTGGTTACAGAATGGTGTCGCCTCCTTCAGCACGGCCTGGAGCCTGACACCAGGCTGTGGATGGTCCTGTCAAATCTGATATAACAAGGTGCTGGTTACAGAACGGTGTCGCCTCCTTCAGCACGGCCTGGAGCCTGACACCAGGCTGTGGATGGTCCTGTCAAATCTGATATAACAAGGTGCTGGTTACAGAACGGTGTCACCTCCTTCAGCACGGCCTGGAGCCTGACACCAGGCTGTGGATGGTCCTGTCAAATCTGATATAACAAGTAGATGGTTACAGAATGGTGTCGCCTCCTTCAGCACGGCCTGGAGCCTGACAGCAGGCTGTGGATGGTCCTGTCAAACCAGATATAACAAGGTGCTGGTTACAGAACGGTGTCGCCTCCTTCAGTACGGCCTGGAGCCTGACACCAGGCTGTGGATGGTCCTGTCAAATCTGTTATAACAAGGAGCTGGTTACAGAACGGTGTCGCCTCCTTCAGCAGGGCCTGGAGCCTGACACCAGGCTGTGTATGGTCCTGTCAAATCTGATATAACAAGGTGCTGGTTACAGAACGGTGTCGCCTCCTTCAGCACGGCCTGGAGCCTGACACCAGGCTGTGGATGGTCCTGTCAAATCTGCGATAACAAGGTGCTGGTTACAGAACGGTGTCGCCTCCTTCAGCACGGCCTGGAGCCTGACACCAGGCTGTGGATGGTCCTGTCAAATCTGATATAACAAGGAGCTGGTTACAGAACCGTGTCACCTCCTTCAGCACGGCCTGGAGCCTGACACCAGGCTGTGGATGTTCCTGTCAAATCTGATATAACAAGGAGCTGGTTACAGAACGGTGTCGCCTCCTTCAGCACGGCCTGGAGCCTGACACCGGGCTGTGGATGGTCCTGTCAAATCTGATATAACACGGAGCTGGTTACAGAACGGTGTCGCCTCCTTCAGCACGGCCTGGAGCCTGACACCAGGCTGTGGATGTTCCTGTCAAATCTGCTATAACAAGGAGCTGGTTACAGAACGGTGTCGACTCCTTCAGCACGGCCTGGAGCCTGACACCAGGCTGTGGATGGTCCTGTCAAACCTGATATAACAAGGTGCTGGTTACAGAACGGTGTCGCCTCCTTCAGCACGGCCTGGAGCCTGACACCAGGCTGTGGATGGTCCTGTCAAATCTGATATAACAAGGAGCTGGTTACAGAACGATGTCGCCTCCTTCAACACGGCCTGGAGACTGACACCAGGCTGTGGATGGTCCTGTCAAACCTGATATAACAAGGTGCTGGTTACAGAACGGTGTCGCCTCCTTCAGTACGGCCTGGCGCCTGACACCAGGCTGTGGATGGTCCTGTCGAATCTGATATAACAAGGAGCTGGTTACAGAACGGTGTCGCCTCCTTCAGCACGGCCTGGAGCCTGACACCAGGCTGTGGATGGTCCTGTCAAATCTGATATAACAAGGAGCTGGTTACAGAACGATGTCGCCTCCTTCAACACGGCCTGGAGACTGACACCAGGCTGTGGATGGTCCTGTCAAATCTGATATAACAAGGAGCTGGTTACAGAACGGTGTCGCCTCCTTCAGCACGGCCTGGAGCCTGACACCAGGCTGTGGATGGTCCTGTCAAATCTGATATAACAAGGTGCTGGTTACAGAACGGTGTCACCTCCTTCAGCACGGCCTGGAGCCTGACACCAGGCTGTGGATGGTCCTGTCAAATCTGATATAACAAGGTGCTGGTTACAGAACGGTGTCGCCTCCTTCAGCACGGCCTGGAGCCTGACACCAGGCTGTGGGTGGTCCTGTCAAATCTAATATAACAAGGAGCTGGTTACAGAACGGTGTCGCCTCCTTCAGCACGGCCTGGAGCCTGACACCAGGCTGTGGATGGTCCTGTCAAATCTGATATAACAAGGAGCTGGTTACAGAACGGTGTCGCCTCCTTCAGCACGGCCTGGAGCCTGACACCAGGCTGTGGATGGTCCTGTCAAATCCGATATAACAAGGAGCTGGTTACAGAACGGTGTCGCCTCCTTCAGCACGGCCTGGAGCCTGACACCAGGCTGTGGATGGTCCTGTCAAATCTGATATAACAAGGTGCTGGTTACAGAACGGTGTCGCCTCCTTCAGCACGGCCTCGAGCCTGACACCAGGCTGTGGATGGTCCTGTCAAATCTGATTTAACAAGGAGTTGGTTACAGAACGGTGTCGCCTCCTTCAGCACGGCCTGGAGCCTGACACCAGGCTGTGGATGGTCCTGTCAAATCTGATATAACAAGGAGCTGGTTACAGAACGGTGTCGCCTCCTTCAGCACGGCCTGGAGCCTGACACCAGGCTGTGAATGGTCCTGTCAAATCTGATATAACAAGGAGCTGGTTACAGAACGGTGTCGCCTCCTTCAGCACGGCCTGGAGCCTGACACCAGGCTGTGGATGGGCCTGTAAGGGGGTGTTAACGTCACAATTCTATTGTCCGTTTCTGCATCCGGAATTTAAAAACCCGTCTCAGTAATGGTGACCGTTACACTGCGGGGGGTTGAGGCAACACTGCAGGGGCTCCTTGTATCACACGAAAGGGGATTATTGAGAAAAAGTAAATGGTTAATTATATACAGCACAGAGGTCTCTGAAACAGCTTTTTAATTGGGGGCTCCCGGACCACACTGCCGTCCCCTGCTCCCAGGGATTATTGAGCAGTAAATGGTTAACTGTATACAGGCACAGGGTGTAGCACAATCAATCACTCACGAGACGAGAGGAGATGAGGAGTCGAACGATGGCTTTATTACGCTGACTTGTTCCACCCGCAGCACCGTTCCAGAATGCGGCTGCTGGGAGAACCCGGGCTCTTATACTCCGCATTACTGGGTGGAGCCAGCAGGCGGCTGATCCAATCAGGAACCAGTGTCTATCCACCAATAGCCTTTCGGCCTCACAGGGTACCTTAATACCCCTAATACATACCACCACATTCACCCCTTGTTGAAAAAGAACCCGGCGGTGTCGTGGGCCGTATGGTTGACGGTGTTTACAGAGTCTGTACCTAGGATGCCGCTAACACGGCGGTTATGCTCCGATTTCTTGCTTTACTGAGTCAATGATTCGAATGGGTTCCCTGGTCGTCCTAACCGATCGGCTTAGCCCCGGTGGTGATGCAGACGCTGGTTCGGGCCCCGTCGTCTCTGGGAACGTCGCAATGCCTCTACTCGCTCCAATATCCCTATTCGGACCGGGGGAAGGACCGATCCACCCGGGAAGGGGGCGGCTGTGGGGTGCGCCGGTGGTAGGGAGGGGTGATTGGTGTTGGGGGGGGGTGGAGCTCCAGAGGGGGTGACTGGTGTTGGGGGAGGGGTGCAGCTCCGGAGGGGTCGGCTGTGGGGTGCGCCGGTGGTAGGGAGGGGTGATTGGTGTTGGGGGAGTGGGGGGTGGAGCTCCAGAGGGGGTGACTGGTGTTGGGGGGTGGGTGCAGCTCCGGAGGGGTCGGCTGTGGGGTGCGCTGGTGGGAGGGAGGGGTGATTGGTGTTGGGGGGGGGTGGAGCTCCAGAGGGGGTGACTGGTGTTGGGGGGGTGGGGTGGAGCTCCGGAGGGGTCGGCTGTGGGGTGCGCCGGTGGGAGGGAGGGTGTGTGTGGAGCTCCGGCGTGTGCCAGGTCCCGCAGGGAGACCATGTCCTGTCGGCTGTCGGGGTACGCCACGCAGGCGTATTGAGGGTTCGCGTTGAGGAGATGAAGCCTCTCGACCAACGGGTCCGATTTGTGCGTCCGCACATGTTTTCGGAGCAGGATGGGTCCCGGGGCTGCCAGCCAGGTTGGAAGTGACGTTCCGGAGGAGGACTTCCTAGGGAAGACAAAGAGGAGTCCCTGAGGTGTTTGATTCGTTTTTGTACAAAGCAGCGACCGGATGGAGTGGATGGCGTCCGGGACGACTTCCTGCAGCGGGAGACTGGGAGATTCCTGGACCGTAGGGCCAGCAGGACGGTCTTCCAGACCGTTCCGTTCTCCCTCTCTACCTGACGAGTACCCCGGGGGTTGTAACTGGTCATCCTGCTCGAGGCGATGCCCTTGCTGAGCAGGAATTGACGCAGTTCATCGCTCATGAAGGAGGACCCACTATCGCGATGTATGTAGGCGGGGAAACCGAATAGTGTAAAGATGGTGGTGAGGGCTCTAATGACCGTGGCCACGGTCATTTCGGGACAGGGAATAGCTAATGGTAACAGGGAGTACTTGACAATCACGTTCAGGAAGTACTAGTTGTGGTGGGTAGAGGGGAGGGGGCCTTTGAAGTCCAGACTGAGGCGCTCAAAGGGACGGGAAGCCTTTATCACATGTGCTTTATCTGGCCTGGAGAAGTGTGTTTTGCGCTCTGCGCAGATTTGGCAGTTCCTGGTGGCTGTCCTGACCTCCTCGATGGAGTAGGGCAGGTAGCAGGTCTTTACGAAGTGATAGAGCCGAGTGAACCCCGGGTGGCAGAGGTCCTCGTGGAGGGTTCGGAGACGGTTCACTTGTACGTTGGCACATGTGCCATGGGATAGGGGTCCAGACGGCTCGTTCAGCTTTCCGGGACGATACAAGATCTCGAGTTATAGGTGGAGAGTTCGACCCTCCACGGCAAGATCTTGTCGTTCTTCATCTTGCCCCGCTGTGCATTATCGAACATGAAGGCAACCGACTGTTGGTCAGTGAGGAGAGTGAATCTCCTACCGGCCAGGTAATGTCTCCAATGCCGCACAGCTTCCACTATGGCCTGGGCCTCCTTTTCCACTGAGGAGTGGCGGATTTCTGAAGCGTGGAGGGTGCGTGAGAAGAAGGCCACGGGTCTGCCCTCTTGTTGAGTGTTGACTCCAGAGCTACGTCGGATGCGTCGCTCTCGAGCTGGAAGGGGAGGGACTCGTCGATGGCGTGCATCGTGGCCTTTGCGATATCCGCTCTGATGCAGCTGAAGGCCTGGCGGGCCTCTGTCGACAGGGGAAAGACCGTGGACTGGATTAGCGGACGGGCCTTGTCCGCGTAGTTGGGGACCCACTGGGAGTAACAAGAGAAAAAGCCCAGGCAGTGTTTCAGGGCCTTGGAGCAGTGGTGGAGGGGGATCTCCATGAGGGGGCGCATGCGTTCGGGGTCTGGACCTATCACTCCATTTCGCACTACATAGCCGAGGATGGCTAGACGGTCGGGGCTAAACACGCATTTAGAACATAGAACAGAGAACGATACAGCGCAGTACAGGCCCTTCGGCCCACGATGGTGCACCGACATGGGAAATCAAAAAACAAAAGCCATCTAACCTACACCATGCCATTATCATCCATATGGTTATCCAATAAACTTTTAACTGCCCTCAATGTTGGCGAGTTCACTCCTATTGCAGGTAGGGCATTCCACGGCCTCACTACTCTTTGCGTAAAGGACCTACCTCTGACCTCTGTCCTATATCTATTACCCCTCAGTTTAAGGCTATGTCCCCTCGTGCTAGCCATTTCCATCCGCAGGAGAAGGCTCTCACTGTCCACCCTATCTAACCCCCTGATCATTTTGTATGCCTCTATTAAGTCTCCTCTTAACCTTCTTCTCTCTAACGAAAACAACCTCAAGTCCATCAGCCTTTCCTCATAAGATTTTCCCTCCAGACCAGGCAACACCCTGGTAAATCTCCTCTGCACCCGCTCCAAAGCCTCCACGTCCTTCCTATAATGCGGTGACCAGAACTGCACGCAATACTCCAAATGCGGCCGTACCAGAGTTTTGTACAGCTGCAACTTGACCTCATGACTCCGGAACTCAATCCCTCTACCAATAAAGGCCAACACTCCATAGGCCTTCTTCACAACCCTATCAACCTGGGTGGCAACTTTCAGGGATCTATGTACATGGACACCGAGATCCCTCTGCTCATCCACATTTCCAAGAATTTTACCATTAGCCAAATATTCCGCATTCCTGTTATTCCTTCCGAAGTGAATCACCTCACACTTCTCTACATTAAACTCCATTTGCCACCTCTCAGCCCAGCTCTGCAGCTTATCTATGTCCCTCTGTAACCTGCTACATCCTTCCGCACTGTCGACAGCACCATCGACTTTAGTGTCGTCTGCAAATTTACTCCCCCACCCTTCTGCGCCCTCCTCTAGGTCATTGATAAAAATGACAAACAGCAACGGCCCCAGAACAGATCCTTGTGATACTCCACTTGTAACTGAACTCCATTCTGAACATTTCCCATCAACCACCACCCTCTGTCTTCTTTCAGCTAGCCAATTTCTGATCCACATCTCTAAATCACCCTCAATCCCCAGCCTCCGTATTTTCTGCAATAGCCTACCGTGGGGAACCTTATCAAACGCTTTGCTGAAATCCATATACACCACATCAACTGCTCTACCCTCGTCCACCTGTTCAGTCACCTTCTCAAGAACTCAATAAGGTTTGTTAGGCATGACCTACCCTTCACAAAGCCATGCTGACTATCCCTAATCATATTATTCCTATCTAGATGATTATAAATCTTGTCTCTTATAATCCCCTCCAAGACTTTACCCACAACAGACGTGAGGCTCACCGGTCTATAGTTGCCGGGGTTGTCTCTGCTCCCCTTTTTGAACAAAGGGACCACATTTGCTGTCCTCCAGTCCTCTGGCACTATTCCTGTAGCCAATGATGGCATAAAAATCAAAGCCAAAGGTCCAGCAATCTCTTCCCTGCCCTTCCAGAGAATCCTCGGATAAATCCCATCAGGCCCCGGGGACTTATCTATTTTCAGCCTGTCCAGAATTGCCAACACCTCTTCCCTACGTACCTCAATGCCATCTATTCTAATAGCCTGGGTCTCAGAATTCTCCTCCACAACATTATCTTTTTCCTGAGTGAATACTGACGAAAAATATTCATTTAGTAGCTCGCCTATCTGTTCAGACTCCACACACAACTTCCCATCCTTGTCCTTGACTGGTCCTACTCTTACCTTAGTCATTCGCTTATTCCTGACATACCTATAGAAAGCTTTTGGGTTTTCCTTGATCCTACCTGCCAAATACTTCTCATGTCCCCTCCTTGCTCGTCTTAGCTCTCTCTTTAGATCCTTCCTCGCTACCTTGTAACTATCAAGCGCCCCAACCGAAACTTCACACCTCATCTTCACATAGGCCTCCTTCTTCCTCTTAACAAGAGATTCCACTTCCTTGGTAAACCACGGTTCCCTCGCTCGACGCCTTCCTCCCTGCCTGACCGGTACGTACTTATCAAGAACACGCAGTAGCTGTTCCACTTATCCACTTATAAGCTCCACTTATCCAGTGTGCCCAACACTTGCAGCCTACTTCTCCAACCTATCCCCCCCAAGTCACGTCTAATGGCATCATAATTGCCCTTCCCCCAGCTATAACTCTCGCCCTGCGGGGTATACTTATCCCTTTCCATCACTAACGTAAACGTCACCGAATTGTGGTCACTGTCCCCAAAGTGCTCAACTACCTCCAAATCTAACACCTGGTGTTTCTCCCTGTTGTATGTGAGATTCAGGGCGTTTGCGGTCTGGAGGAATTTGCGGAGGTTGGCGTCGTAGTCCTGCTGGTCGTGGCCGCAGATGATGATGTTGTCGAGGTACGGGAACGTGGCCCGCAAACCGTCCCGGTCAACCATTCGGTCCATCTCCCATTGGAAGACCGAGACCCTGTTAGTGACGCTGAATGGAACCCTTAAAAAGTGATAGAGCCGCCCATCCGCTTCAAAAGCGGTGTATTTGCGGTCGCTCGAGCGGATGGGGAGCTGGTGGTAGGTGGACCTAAGGTCTACTGTGGAAAATACCTTGTACTGTGCAATCCGATTGACCATGTCGGATATGCGGGGGAGAGGGTACGCGTCCAGCTGTGTGTACCTATTGATGGTCTGACTATAGTCTACAACCATCCACTGCTTCTCCCCGGTCTTTACAACTACCCCCTGAGCTCTCCAGGAACTATAGCTGGCCTGGATTATGCCTTCCCTCAGCAGCCGCTGGACTTCAGACCGGATAAATGTTCGGTCCTAGGCGCTGTACCGTCTGCTCCTAGTGGCGACGGGTTTGCAATCCGGGGTGAGGTTTGCGAACTGGGAAGGAGGATCGACCTTGAGGGTCGCGAGGCCGCAGATAGTGAGTGGGGGTATAGGGCCGCCGAATTTAAACGTTAAACTCTGGAGGTTACACTGAAAATCCAACCCCAGGAGTGTGGCAGCGCAGAGGTGGGGGAGGACGTAAAGCTGGTAGTTCTTGAACTCCCACCCCTGCACTGTGAGGTTCACGATGCAGAACCCTTTGATCTGTACGGGATGGGATCCTGCTGCCAGAATTTTCTTTTGATTACTCTGGTGGATTGGAAGGGAACAGCGTCTTACCGTATCGGGATGTATAAAACTCTCCGTGCTCCCAGAGTTGATCAGGCAGGTCTCGTACCCGTTTATAAATACTGTTGTTGTTGCTGTTTGGAGCCTTCGGGGCCGCGACTGGCCCAGGGTCACAGAAGCCAGTCGTAGTTGCTGCATTGGGGCGTTTTCTTCAGGCCCCGTGGGGCCGTCCATCCCGGGGTCCTTAGCCGTCAGCCAAGATGGCGGCGTCCATGGGTCGCACACGGTCGGGGGTGGACAAGGTGGCACCGCCCATGGATCGCACGTTGTCGCAGGAGCACAAAATGACGGCGCCCATCCCTCCCGCATGGAGTCCGGGACCCAAGATGGCAGCGTCCACGGGTCGCACACGGTCGGGGGTGGACAAGGTGGCACCGCCCATGGATCGCACGTTGTCGCAGGAGCACAAAATGGCGGCGCCCATCCCTCCCGCATGGAGTCCGGGACCCAAGATGGCGGCGCCGGTTGGCCGCACATGGATTGCTGGGAGGTGGGGGGGGGGGGTGAGTTTGGGGTTCTCCCCGGAGATTGCGACGACCCCCCGGGCCTGTCACACTGCTGCAAAGTGCCCCTTTTTGCCGCACCCTTTACAGAGGACTGAGCGGGCCGGGCAGCGCAGTCAGGGGTATTTCCCCTGCCCAGAAAAGTAGCAGCGGGGCCCCCCCCCGGGTGATCTGCCGCTCTGGCAGCGCAGGCCTGCGGGGGGGCGGGGTGTCCCGGGGGTTCGGTCGCGGCGGGGGTCCACGGTGCCCAAGGGGCTGTCGCGCAGTCGGGGCACGGGTGTTCTACGATGCCACATCGAACGAGGCCGCGAGGGCCCGTGCCTCTTTGAGGCCTAGTGCGTCTCTCTCCAGCCATCGCTGGATCTCAGACCAGCAGCTCTGTGTGTTCGTTAGCCGAAACCGATGGGCAGTTGCAGTTTCTCCCCAGTATTAACAGCGCACTGTAGAATTCGCCCAGCGATTCCCCGGGGATTTGCCGTCTCGTCGCGAGCTGGTGGCGTGTGTAGACCTGGTTGACGGGGCTGACGTAGATTCCTCTCAGCATGGCGATCGCCGTCGGGAAATCGTCCGCGTCCTCTGTGAGAGTGTAGATTTCCGGGCTCACCCTGGCAGGACCTGCAGTTTCTGGTCTTCTGTAACTATGCCAGGGGCCGTTCGGAGATATCCATGAAAACACGCTAGCCAGTGTTTAAAAGTGCCCGCTGAGTTTGCCACGTGGGGGCTGATTCGCAGACACTCCGGAGTGATGTCCTTTAAGTCTGCGTAATAAATTGCAGCACAATCAATCACTCACGAGACGAGAAGAGAAGGAGTCGAACGATGGCTTTATTACGCAGACTTGTTCCCCAGCAGCACAGTTACAGAATGCGGCTGCTGGGAGAACACGGGCACTTATACTCCGACTTACTGGGTGGAGCCAGTAGGCGGCTGATCCACTCGGGACCCAGCGTCTATCCACCAATAGACTTTCGACATCACAGGGTACCTTAATATCCCTAATACATACCACCACACAGAGGTCTCTGAAACAGCTTTTTAATTGGGGGCTCCAGAGGCCACACTGCCTGTACCCTGCTCCCAGGGATTATTGAGCAGTAAATTGTTAACTATATAACAGGCGCAGAGGTCTCTGAAACAGCTTTTTAATTGTGGGCTCCCGGACCACACTGCCTGTCCCCTGCTCCCAGGGATTATTGAGCAGTAAATGGTTAACTATAGACAGCACAGATGTCTCTGAAACAGCTTTTCAATTGGGGGCTCCCGGACCACACTGCCTGACCCCTGCTCCCAGGGATTATTGAGCAGTAAATGGTTAACTATATAACAGGCGCAGAGGTCTCTGAAACAGCTTTTTAATTGTGGGCTCCCGGACCACACTGCCTGTTCCCTGCTCCCAGGGATTATTGAGCAGTAAATGGTTAACTATATACAGCACAGAGGTAACTGAAACAGCTTTTTCATTGGGGCTCCCGAGGCCACACAGCCAGTCCCCAGCTCCCAGGGATTATTTAGCAGTAAATGGTTAACTATATACAGCACAGAGGTCACTGAAACAGCTTTTAAATTGGGGGCTCCCGAGGCCACACTGCCTGTCCCCTGCTCCCAGGGATTATTGAGCAGTAAATGGTTAAATATATACAGGCACAGAGGTCTCTGAAACTGCTTTTTAATTGGGGGCTCCCGAAGCCACACTGCGTGTCCCCTGCTCCCAGGGATTATTGAGCAGTAAATGGTTAACTATATACAGCACAGAGGTCTCTGAAACAGCTTTTTAATTGGGGAGCTCCCGAGGCCACAGTGCCTGTCCCCTGCTCCCAGGGATTATTGAGCAGTAAATGGTTAACTATATAGAGGCACAGAGATCTCTGAAACAGCTTTTTAATTGAGGGCTCCCGAGGCCTCACTGCCTGTACCCTGCTCCCAGGGATTATTGAGAACTAAATGGTTAACCATATACAGCACAGAGGTCACTGAAACAGATTTTTAACTGGGGGCTCCCGGACCACACTGCCTGTCCCCTCCTCCCGGGGATTATTGAGCAGTAAATGGTTAACTATATACAAGCGCAGAGGTCTCTGAAACAACTTATTAATTGGGGGCTCCCGGAGCCACACTGCCTTTCCCCTGCTCCCGGGAATTATTGAGCAGTAAATGGTTAATATTTACAGCACAGAGGTCTCTGAAACAGCTTTTTAATTGGGGACTCCCGAGGCAACACTGCCTGTCCCCTGCTCCCAGGGATTATTGAGCAGTAAATGGTTAACTATGTACAGCACAGAGGTCTCTGAAACAGCTTTTTAATTGGGGGCTCCCGGACCACACTGCCTGACCCCTGCTCCCAGGGATTATTGAGCAGTAAATGGTTAACTATGTAACTGGCGCAGAGGTCTCTGAAACAGCTTTTTAATTGTGGGCTCCCGGACCACACTGCCTGTTCCCTGCTCCCAGGGATTATTGAGCAGTAAATGGTTAACTATATACAGCACAGAGGTAACTGAAACAGATTTTTCATTGGGGCTCCCGAGGCCACACAGCCAGTCCCCAGCTCCCAGGGATTATTTAGCAGTAAATGGTTAACTATATACAGCACAGAGGTCACTGAAAGAGCTTTTAAATTGGGGGCTCCCGAGGCCACACTGCCTGTCCCCTGCTCCCAGGGATTATTGAGCAGTAAATGGTTAACTATATACAGCACAGAGGTCTCTGAAACAGCTTTTTAATTGAGGGCTCCCGAGGCCTCACTGCCTGTACCCTGCTCCCAGGGATTATTGAGAACAAAATGGTTAACCATATACAGCACAGAGGTCACTGAAACAGATTTTTAACTGGGGGCTCCCGGACCACACTGCCTGTCCCCTCCTCCCGGGGATTATTGAGCAGTAAATGGTTAACTATATACAAGCGCAGAGGTCTCTGAAACAACTTTTTAATTGGGGGCTCCCGGAGCCACACTGCCTTTCCCCTGCTCCCGGGGATTATTGAGCAGTAAATGGTTAATATTTACAGCACAGAGGTCTCTGAAACAGCTTTTTAATTGGGGGCTCCCGGACCACACTGCCTGACCCCTGCTCCCAGGGATTATTGAGCAGTAAATGGTTAACTATGTAACTGGCGCAGAGGTCTCTGAAACAGCTTTTTCATTGGGGCTCCCGAGGCCACACTGCCTGTCCCCTGCTCCCAGGGATTATTGAGCAGTAAATGGTTAACTATAGAGCACAGAGGTCTCTGAAACAGCTTTTTAATTGGGGGCTCCCGTACCACACTGCCTGTCCCCTGCTCCCAGGGATTATTGAGCAGTAAATGATTAACTATATTCAGCACAGAGGTCTCTGAAACAGCTTTTTAATTGGGGGCTCACGGACCACACTGCCGTCCCCTGCTCCCAGGGATTATTGAGCAGTAAATGATTAACTACATACAAGCGCAGACGTCTCTTAAACAACTTTTTAATTGGGGGCTCACGGACCACACTGCCTGTCCCCTGCTCCCAGGGATTATTGAGCAGTAAATGGTTGACCATAAACAGCACAGAGATCTCTGAAACAGCTTTTTTGTTCGGGGCTCCCGGACCACACTGCCTGTCCCCTGCTCCCAGGGCTTATTGAGAAGCAAATGGTTAACTATATACAGGCGCAGAGGCCTCTGAAACAGCTTTTTATTTGGGGGCTCCCGTGGCCACACTGCCTGACCCCTGCTCCCAGAGAATATTGAGCAGTAAATGGTTCACTATATACAGGCGCAGAGGTCTCTGAAACAGCTTTTTAATTGGGGGCTCCCGAGGCCACACTGCCTGTCCCCTGCTCCCATGGATTATTGAGCAGTAAATGGTTAATCATAAACAGCACAGACGTCTCTGAAACAGCTTTTTAATTGGGGGCTCCCGAGGCCACACTGCTGTCCCCTGCTCCCAGGGATTATTGAGCAGTAAATGGTTAACTACATACAGCACAGAGGTCTCTGAAACAGCTTTTTAATTGGGGGCTCGCGGACCACACTGCCTGTCCCCTGCTCCCATGGATTATTGAGCAGTAAATGGTTAACTATATACAAGCGCAGAGGTCTCTGAAACATCTTTTTAATTGGGGGCTCCCGGAGGCACACTGCCTGTGCCCTGCTCCCATGGATTATTGAGCAGTAAATGGTTAACTATATACAAGCGCAGAGGTCTCTGAAACATCTTTTTAACTGGGGGCTCCCGAGGCCACACTGCCTGTCCCCTGCTCCCAGGGATTATTGAGCAGTAAATGGTTAACTATATACAGCACAGAGGTCTCTGAAATAGCTTTTTAATTGGGGGCTCCCGGACAACACTGCCTGTCCCCTGCTCCCAGGGATTATTGAGCAGTAAATGGTTAACTATATACAGCACAGAGGTCTCTGAAACTGCTTTTAAATTGGGGATTCCCGAGGCCACACTGCCTGTACCCTGCTCCCAGGGATTATTGAGCAGTAAATGGTTAACTATATCCAGCAGAGTGGTCTCTGAAACAGCTTTTTAATTGGGTGCTGCGAGGCCACACTGCCTGTCCCCTGTTCCAGGGGTTATTGAGCAGTAAATAGTTAACTATATACAGGCACAGACGTCTCTGAAACAGCTTTTGAATTGGGGCTCCCGTGGCCCCACTGCCTGTCCCCTGCTCCCAGGGATTATTGAGCAGTAAATGGTTAACTATATACAGCACAGAGGTCACTGAAACAGCTTTTTAATTGGGGGCTCCCTGACCACACTGCCTGTCCCCCGCTCCCAGGGATTATTGAGCAGTAAATGGTTAACTACATACAGCACAGAGGTCTCTGAAACAGCTTTTTTTTCGGGGGATTGAAGGAATCTTAAATTTATGGGAATCTTAACATGTCGAACTACGCCAAGTTTGGGGGAAGCTTAGTTGATGAATCAAGTCCTGGCGCAATACGACAAGTTGTAAGATTTATAATATTTGTAGACTGTGTTAAATTGTTCGATTCCTTGTATTATTCGACTGTGTATAGTTGAAGGAATTTATATCATCTCTGCTATTCGGTTATCAGTAGCACTTTGCGAATACTGGAACTCAGCAGAAATTTCAGTTAAAACTTCTCAGGGGCCAATAAGAATTGTTTTATTTGTAGTCGCTTGATTACAATTTGAAAGTCATTTAAAAGGCAATTCGTAGACAATTCAAAGCTTTCAGAGAATTACAGACATTATCTTTCTTTGCTTAGGCAGACAGCTCGAAAGTAACTTTTAAAAGGTCAAAGTCTGGCAATGAAACATGAAGAGAGAGAGAAAGCTAATCTTCAGCTAAACTCAAATTCAAAGTCAAAAGTGGACTTCCATCACTGACACAGACTGTTAAACTGACAGAACCCCCAAAGATAATTACCTAAAATGGAGACTATAAAGGACAAAACTGACTAAACTAACAGAAAGACAACACAGCACAACACCCCCCCAAAGACAATACACGACAGACAACACACTTTCAAAGACAATAAAACCTAAAACTAAAATGGCGGGGAGAAACTTTTCAGTTATACACTTTCATATCTGTCTTAAGTCGTCTAATTACACCCCAATATAATCCTAATTGGTTTGGGTTAGACTCAAACACATTTGATTTGATGGCAAGCCGTCCATCTTCAATGTGCAACATCAGCTTTTCTGACCCAGCTGTTATCTGCATTGTGAACAATGGTGCATTCATGTTGCTGTGGTATTCAGTCCCTGTCCTTGACAATTAGCACAAGCAGTGTCAAATTATCTTGCAACTGTGCTGAATTAATGTCACACTGACTTTGAAAATATGCATTTGCCAGAACAACGGACTTCAGTAAAAGTGAATTATGCTGTATAAATGGGTGTTAAAACTGGGGCTCAACATTTATGCTTAAACAGCATCTTTTACCTATACTAGTTGTATTTGAAATACCTGGCTTCTACAGGGATCTCAGAGCCACACTGCCTGCCCCCTGCTCCCAGGGATTATTGAGCAGCAAATGGTTAACAATATACAGCACAGACGTCTCTGAAACAGCTTTTGAATTGGGGGCTCCCGAGGCCACACTGCCTGTCCCCTGCTCCCTGGGATTATTGAGCAGTAAATGGTTAACTATATACAGCACAGAGGTCTGTGAAACAGCTTTTTAATTGGGGGCTCCATAGGAAACACTGCCTGCCCCTGCTACCAGGGATTATTGAGAAGTAAATGGTTAACTATATGCAGGCACAGAGGTCTCTGAAACAGCTTCTTAATTGGGGGCTCCGGGAGCCACACTGCCTCTCCCCTGCTCCCAGGGATTATAGAGCAGTAAATGGTGAAATATATAAAGCACAGAGATCAGTGAAACTACTTTTTAATTGGGGGCTCCCGAGGCCACACTGCCTGTTCCCTGCTCCCAGGGATTATTGAGCAGTAAATGGTTAACTGTATACAGGCACAGAGGTCTCTGAAACAGCTTTTTAATTGTGGGCTCCCGGAGCCACACTGCCTGTCCCCTGCTCCCAGGGATTATTGAGCAGTAAATGGTTAACTATATACAGCACAGAAGTCACTGAAACAGCTTTTTAATTGGGGCTCCTGAGGCCACAATGCCTGTCCCCTGCTCCCAGGGATTATTGAGCAGTAAATGGTTAACTATATACAGCACAGAGGTCTCTGAAACAGCATTTTAATTGGGGGCTCCCGAGGCCACACTGCCTTTCCCCTGCTCCCAGGGATTATTGGGAAGTAAATGGTTAACTATATACAGCACAGAGGTCTCTGAAACAGCTTTTTCATTGGGTGCAGCGAGGCCACACTACCTGTCCCCTGTTCCAGGAAATATTGAGCAGTAAATGGTTAACTATAGACAGCACAGAGGTCTCAGAAACAGCTTTTTAATTGGGGGCTCCCGAGGCAACACTGCCAGTCCCCTGCTCCCAGGGATTATTGAGCAGTAAATGTTTAACTATATACAGCACAGAGTATCAGAAACACCTTTTAAACTGGGGGCTTCCGAGGACACACTGCCTGTCCCCCGCTCCCAGGGATTATTGAGCAGTAAATGGTTAACTATATACAGGCACAGAGGGCTCTGAAACAGCTTTTTAATTGGGGGCTCCCGAGGCCACACTGCCTGTACCCTGCACCCAGGGATTATTGAGCAGTAAATAGTTAACTATAAACAGGCAAGGAGGTCACTGAAACTGTTTTTAAATTGGGGGCTCCTGAGGCCACACTGCCTGTCCCCTGCTCCCAGGGATTATTGAGCAGTAAATGGTTAACTATACACAGCACAGAGGTCACTGAAACAGCTTTTTAATTGGGGGCTCCCGGACCACACTGCCTGTCCCCTGCTCCCAGGGATTATTGAGCAGTAAATGGTTAACTAAGAACGGCACAGAGGTCTCTGAAACAGCTTTTTAATTGGGGGCTGCCCAGGCCACACTGCCTGTCCCCTGCTCCTAGGGATTATTGAGCTGTAAATGGTTAACTATATACAGGCACAGAGGTCTCTGAAACAGCTTTTAAATTTGGGGCTCCCGTGGCCACACTGCCTGTCCCCTGCTCACAGGGATTATTGAGCAGTAAATGGTTAACTGTATACAGCACAGAGGTCTCAGAAACAGCATTTGAATTGCGGGCTCCCGGACCACACTGCCTCTACCCTGCTCCCAGGGATTATTGAGCAGTAAATGGTTAACAATAGACAGCACAGAGGTCTCTGAAACAGCTTTTTAATTGGGGGCTCCAATTCCACACTGCCTGTCCCCTGCTCCCAGGGATTATTGAGCAGTCAATGGTTAACTATATACAGCACAGAGGCCTCTGAAACAGCTTTTTAAATGGGGGCACCGAGGCCACACTGCCTGTTCCCTGCTCCCAGGGATTATTGAGCAGTAAATGGTTAACGAGATACAGGCACAGAGGGCTCTGAAACAGCTTTTAAATTGGGGGCTCCCGTGGCAACACTGCCTGTCCCCTGCTCACAGGGATTATTGAGCAGTAAATGGTTAACTGTATACAGCACAGAGGTCTCAGAAACAGCATTTGAATTGCGGGCTCCCGAGGCCACACTGCCTTTCCCCTGCTCCCAGGGATTATTGGGAAGTAAATGGTTAACTATATACAGCACAGAGGTCACTGAAACAGCTTTTTAATTGGGGGCTCCCGGACCACACTGCCTCTACCCTGCTCCCAGGGATTATTGAGCAGTAAATGGTTAACAATAGACAGCACAGAGGTCTCTGAAACAGCTTTTTAATTGGGGGCTCCAATTCCACACTGCCTGTCCCCTGCTCCCAGGGATTATTGAGCAGTCAATGGTTAACTATATACAGCACAGAGGTCACTGAAACAGCTTTTTAATTGGGGGCTCCCGGACCACACTGCCTGTCCCCTGCTCCCAGGGATTATTGAGCAGTAAATGGTTAACTAGAACAGGAGCAGAGGTCTCTGAAACAGCTTTTTAACTGGGGGCTCCTGGACCACACTGCCTGTCCCCTGCTCCCAGGGATTATTGAGCAGTAAATGGTTAACTATATACAGCACAGAGGTCTCTGAAACAGATTTTTAATTGGGAACTCCCGGGCCACACTGCCTGTCCCCTGCTCCCAGGGATTATTGAGCAGTAAATGGTTAACTATATACAGCACAGAGGCCTCTGAAACAGCTTATTAAATGGGGGCACCCGAGGCCACACTGCCTGTTCCCTGCTCCCAGGGATTATTGAGCAGTAAATGGTTAACGAGATACAGGCACAGAGGTCTCTGAAACAGATATTTAATTGGGGGCTCCCGGACCACACTGCCTCACCCCTGCTCCCACGGATTACTGAGAAGTAAATGGTTAATTATATACAGCACAGAGGTCTCTGAAACAGCATTTTAATTGGGGGCTCCCGGACCACACTGCCTGTTCCCTGCTCCCAGGGATTATTGAGAAGTAAATGGTTAATTATATACAGCACAGAGGTCTCTGAAACAGCATTTTAATTGGGGGCTCCCGGACCACACTGCCTGTCCCCTGTTCCCAGGGATTATTGAGCTGTAAAAAGTTAACTATTTTTGTAAGGGCCACGAAGAATCCAGCACGAGTTTTAAGGATACAAAGTAATAACATTTATTTACTATAACAATATATACATAGCAGTAGCAGTAACTTCCCTTGCTACATACTCCTTCCTGCTGGTTCCTGAACTGGCCAGCTTATTTATACTAGGAGTTTCTCCGCCCCCCTCATTGGGGAAGTTCATACTCCCACAGGATTGTGGGATAGTCATTAGTCCCCAGCCAATGGTAAGTAGGCAGGTTATAACATCCCTCCCCCCCCAAAGTCCAAGGAATCCACCGAAGACCCTGGCGAAGGAAGGCGTCAGACTCGTTTGGCCGCAGGCCGGACGCCATTTGCACGCGGCGCTGGATCAGGCGGCGTATAATGAGACGGAGACCGGCGCTTCCGCGATGAACGGCGCGGTTGTACATCCACGGCCCGTGGACCCGAGGATTCCCCCTCTGATGCATCCTGTGTCTCCATCTCAGAGTCAGAGTCTGCTGCCTCCGTCATGTCAGCGTCTCTATCTCCATTCGGTTCTGTAACGACCTGCGCAGGCTTCGAGTGAGGCACCAGTGGAAGATTGTGAGGACTACCTTCCCTTGTCTCTGGTCTCTGCGGCTGTAGAAATGAGCTCCGGGGGGGGGGGGGGGATCTTTTGAGGGGATGATCTTCTGGACCGGACGTGGTCTACATGTTTTCGCTGGAGACGACCCTGGGCTTGCACCTGGTAAGATATAGGGCCCGTTTGGCGAAAGATTACACCAGGAACCCATTGGGCCCCACCAGCAAAATTCCAAACGAACACTGGGTCACCGGGCGCAAACTGCCGAATCGGACGATGCTGAGACAATCCCTGTCCCTGCCGTTCTTGTGTGCGGCGTACTTTTGCGCCAATGTCCGGGAAAACCATACTGAGGCGGGTGCGAAGTCTCCGGCCCATTGCGAGTTCTGCGGGAGCTACCCCAGTCACTGCATGGGGGGTGGTCCTGTACGTAAACAAAAACCGAGCCAGTCTCGTGTCCATTGATCCGGAAGACTACTTCTTTTGGCCTCTTTTGAATGTCTGCACAGCGCGCTCTGCCAACCCATTTGAAGCCGGGTGGTAAAGGGCAGTGCGGATATGGCGGATGCCGTTCATCTTTGTAAACCTAGCAAACTCCTCACTCGTGAATGGAGTGCCATTATCCGTGACCAGCACCTCGTGGAAGCCATGCGTACTAAACGATAAACGCATCTTTTCAATTGTTGCGCAGGACGTTGTCCCCTGCATCTTATGCACCTCCAGCCATTTGGACTGGGCATCAATTAGTAGAAGGAACATGGATCCTTGAAAAGGGCCTGCGAAATCAGCATGCAAACGTGCCCAAGGCCGCCCTGGCCATTCCCAGTGATGTAGGGGCGCGGCCGGCGGAAGCTTCTGATGCTCCTGGCAAATGGAGCAGTTTTGGGCCACCTTCTCAATGTCGGTGTCGAGGCCTGGCCACCAGACATAACTCCGGGCCAACATTTTCATCTTGGTCACGCCCGGATGCCCATTGTGCAAGTCTGATAATATCAGCTCCTGGCCTTTTTCCGGGACAATCACACGGGTCCCCCACAAGAGGATGCCGTCTTCCACGCTGAATTCTGACAGCTTGGAGGAAAATGCCCGCAACTCGCCTGGGAGCTGTCTATGCTGCCCACCATACAGGACTATGTGCCGAACCTTTGACAGGACTGGCTCCGTCTGGGTCCACTCACGGATCTGTGATGCCGTGACAGGCAAGGTGTCCATAAAATTTAGGGTTGCGACCACCTCACTGGTCGTGGGGGTCGACATGGGGCCGGTCGATAAAGGCAATCGGCTCAGTGCGTCGGCATTTGCTATCTGTGTACCTGGTTTGTGCTCCAGAGAATACTCGTTTGCAGCAAGCAACAAAGCCCAGCGCTGGATCCGTGCAGAAGCAATGGGCGGTATTGGCTTATCCTCTCTGAAAAGTCCCAGCAGGGGCTTATGATCAGTCACGATAGTGAAATGGCGGCCGTACACATACTGGTGGAAGCGTTTCACCGCGAAAACCACTGCCAGGCCCTCCTTCTCGATCTGCGCGTACTTTTTCTCCGCTGCAGTCAATGTGCGGGAGGCGAAAGCTATCGGTCGCTCGGCCCCGTTCTCCATCTTGTGGGACAGGACGGCCCCAACACCATACGGGGATGCATCACATGTGACGAGCAAAGGCTTTCCCGGATCATAGTGGGTTAGTAACCCAGACGAGGACAATTGTTGCTTTACCCGCCGGAAAGCGGTTTCTTGCGGCTGACCCCAAACCCAGGTGTGATTTTTCTTTAGCAGCAGGTGCAAAGGGGCCAGCGTAGTTGCCAGATTGGGGAGGAACTTCCCGTAATAGTTTACGAGACCGAGAAAAGAACGAAGATGCGAAGTGTCAGCCAGGGTGGGGGCATGTTGAATTGCACGCACCTTCTCTGCAACGGGGTGCAGACCCTCGCGGTCCACCTGATAACCTGGGTAGACTACTTCTTTTGCCTGAAATACGCACTTTGTGTGACGTAAACGGACGCCAGCCTCCGAAAGGCGTCTAAGGACAGCCTCCAGATTTTCCAAATGCTCCTGCTCCGACCTCCCTATAATCAACACGTCATCTAGGTAGACAGCCACACGTGGTAAACCTCTCAAAATGCCCTCCATAACACGTTGAAAAATTGCGCAGGCAGAGGATACTCCAAAGGGCAACCGTGTATATTCATACAGGCCCCGGTGTGTGTTAAATGTTACATATAGTCGGGAGGCAGGATCCAGCTCCAACTGCAGGTAGGCGTGACTCATATCTAATTTTGTGAACGAGAGTCCACGTGCAAGTTTCGCGTAGAGATCCTCTATGCGAGGCATTGGATATCGGTCGAGTCGAGAAACTGTATTCACTGTAAGTTTATGGTCGCCACACAAGCGAACTGTGGCATCTGGCTTCATTACAGGTACAATTGGTGCTGCCCAGTCAGCAAAACGGACGGGCCTGATAATACCCAAACTCTCCAAACGAGTGAGCT
The DNA here is from genome assembly GCF_047496885.1 of Scyliorhinus torazame. Classification (NCBI taxonomy): domain Eukaryota; kingdom Metazoa; phylum Chordata; class Chondrichthyes; order Carcharhiniformes; family Scyliorhinidae; genus Scyliorhinus; species Scyliorhinus torazame. The sequence goes on along the minus strand of NC_092729.1, from coordinate 73,993,984 downwards.
CCCCTTCTACGTTCTCGAGCAAAGCGTAAGGCACTGGGCACGCCCGGAAACAGCGCGGCGTGGCTCCTGGTTCAACTTGGATACGGGCTACGGCCCCTTTTATTTTCCCCAAACCAGGCTGGAATACCTCTGGGTATCGTCCTAGCACCTCAGTCAACCCTCCAGAAACTGTTTGGAGGATGTGCTGCCATTGCAACCGCAAATGGCGCAACCAGTCCCGACCCAACAGGCTGGGCCCATGGCCGCGCACCACGATAAGTGGGAAACGCCCCTCCTGGTGTCCATAAACAACAGGGGTCAGCGTAGTTCCTGCAATGTCCAGTGGTTCCCCCGTGTAGGTGGCCAACCTGGGCTGTGAGTCGGTTAATGTAAGGGTCTGTATACCCTGCTTGATGCGGTCGAATGTCCTCTGGGCGATCACAGAGACCGCTGCGCCAGTATCCAACTCCATCTCCAGCGGGTGGCCATTGACCCATACTGTCACCTTAATGGGGGCCACACGGGGAGCTGCCACACAATGCAGCTGCAGGCAGTCGCCAGTCAATGCCCACCCGCTTGAGATGGAGTCCTCAGGAGTAGTCGCCGCAGGTTCATCCACATGGAAGATACGGCCCCTGGGCTGGTCCCAGTTACGGCCCCTGGGCTGGTCCCAGTTTCGGTCGGAACGACGGCGCCTCTGGCGTCCCCAGGACCGCCGTCCGCGACGGGGTCGGCGCCTAGAAGTCTGACACGGACATGGCTCCTCATCCATTGGCTCTGGAGAAGGCTCCCTTCGGGGAGGAATGTCCGATGGCCACTGGCGTCGGTCCGGATGTTGCCTCACCCCAGGTACCGCAGGAGTGCGGGGGGACATTTTTGGGCGGAAAGGGTTGCGCCCCAAGGCATGCACTTCCATTCCCTGTAGCTCCTGCACTCCTCGTTCTGCACTCCCTCGGGACAAGACTATTTGTATTGCCTGTTGAAAAGTCAATGTTGGCTCCGCTAACAACTTTCTCTGGGTGGCCGCATTGTTAATACCGCAAACCAAACGGTCACGTAACATTTCTGACAAGGTCTCACCATAGTCACAGTACTCCGCAATCCCGCGTAGCCTGGATAAAAAATCGGCAAGGGATTCTCCAGGGGTCCTCTCGCCGGTATTAAACCGGTAACGCTGGACTATTGTGGACGGGGTTGGGTTAAAATGTTGCCCCACTATATTCACAAGTTCGTCAAACGTTTTGGTGTCCGGCGCAGCTGGGCACGTAAGGCTCCTAATCACCCCAAACGTATGCGGGCCGCAGGCGGTGAGCAATATGACCACCTGGCGCTCGTTTTCGGTGATATTGTTTGCCCGGAAATAGTAACGCATCCGTTGTGTGTACTGGTTCCAGCTTTCCAGCGCAGCATCAAAAACATCCAAACGTCCGTACAGAGGCATGGTGTAATAGAAAACAACGTCCAACCTGTATCCAACAAAAATCCAGGGAGGTGGCTTCAGCAGTGTAGATAGCTATTCACTTTAACCCTCGTCGCCAGTTTTGCAAGGGCCACCAAGAATCCAGCACGAGTTTTAAGGATACAAAATAATAAAATTTATTTACTATAACAATATATACATAACAGTAGAAGTAACTTCCCTTGCTACCTTCTCCTTCGTGCTGGTTCCTGAACTGGCCATCTTATTTATACTAGGAGTTTCTCCGCCCCCCTCATTGGGGAAGTTCATACTCCCACAGGATTGTGGGATAGTCATTAGTCCCCAGCCAATCGTAAGTAGGCAGGTTATAACAACTATATACAGCACAGAGGTCTCTGAAACAGCTTTTTAATTGGGGGCTCACGAGGCCACACTGCCTGTCCCCTGCTCCCAGGGATTATTGAGCAGTAAATGGTTAACTATGTACAGCACAGACGTCTCTGAAACAGCTTTTTAATTGTGGCTCACGGACCACACTGCCTGTCCCCTGCTCCCAGGGATTATTGAGCAGTAAATGGTTAACTATGTACAGCACAGACGTCTCTGAAACAGCTTTTTAATTGTGGCTCACGGACCACACTGCCTGTCCCCTGCTCCCAGGGATTATTGAGCAGTGAATGGCTAACAATATACAGCACAGAGGTCTGTGAAACAGCTTTTTAATTGGGGGCTCCGTAGGAAACACTGCCTGCCCCTGCTTCCAGGGATTATTGAGAAGTAAATGGTTAACTATATACAGGCACAGAGGTCTCTGAAACAGCTTCTTAATTGGGGGCTCCCGGAGCCACACTGCCTGTCCCCTGCTCCCAGGGATTATTGAGCAGTAAATGGTTAACTATATACAGCACAGAGGTCTCTGAAACAGCTTTTTAATTGGGGGCTCCCGAGGCCACACTGCCTGTCCCCTGCTCCCAGGGATTATTGAGCAGTAAATGGTTAACTATATACAGCACAGCGGTCTCTGAAACAGCTTTTTAATTGTGGGCTCCCGGAGCCACACTGCCTGTCCCCTGCTCCCAGGGATTATTGAGCAGTAAATGGTTAACTATATACAGCACAGAGGTCTCTGAAACAGCTTTTTAATTGGGGGCTCCAGAGGCCACACTGCCTGTCCCCTGCTCCCAGGGATTATTGAGCAGTAAATGGTTAACTATATACAGCACAGCGGTCTCTGAAACAGCTTTTTAATTGGGGACTCTCGAGGCCACACTGCCTGTCCCCTGCTCCCAGGGATTATTGAGCAGTAAATGTTTAACTAGATGCAGGCACAGAGGTATCTGAAACAGCTTTTTAATTGGGGGCTCCCGAGGCCACACTGCCTGCCCCCTGCTCCCAGGGATTATCGAGCAGTAAATGGTGAAATATATACAGCACAGAGGTCACTGAAACTACTTTTTAATTGGGGGCTCCCGAGGCCACACTGCCTGTCCCCTGCTCCCAGGGATTATTGAGCAGGAAATGGTTAACTGTATACAGGCACAGAGGTCTCTGAAACAGCTTTTTAATTGTGGGCTCCCGGAGCCACACTGCCTGTCCCCTGCTCCCAGGGATTATTGAGCAGTAAATGGTTAACTATATACAGCACAGAGGTCTCTGAAACAGCTTTTTAATTGGGGGCTCCCGAGGCCACACTGCCTGTCCCCTGCTCCCAGGGATTATTGAGCAGTAAATGGTTAACTATATACAGCACAGCGGTCTCTGAAACAGCTTTTTAATTGGGGACTCTCGAGGCCAAACTGCCTGTCCCCTGCTCCCAGGGATTATTGAGCAGTAAATGGTTAACTAGATGCAGGCACAGAGGTCTCTGAAACAGCTTTTTAATTGGGGGCTCCCGAGGCCACACTGCCTGCCCCCTGCTCCCAGGGATTATCGAGCAGTAAATGGTGAAATATATACAGCACAGAGGTCACTGAAACTACTTTTTAATTGGGGGCTCCCGAGGCCACACTGCCTGTCCCCTGCTCCCAGGGATTATTGAGCAGGAAATGGTTAACTGTATACAGGCACAGAGGTCTCTGAAACAGCTTTTTAATTGTGGGCTCCCGGAGCCACACTGCCTGTCCCCTGCTCCCAGGGATTATTGAGCAGTAAATGGTTAACTATATACAGCACAGAGGTCTCTGAAACAGCTTTTTAATTGGGGGCTCCCGAGGCCACACTGCCTGTCCCCTGCTCCCAGGGATTATTGAGCAGTAAATGGTTAACTATATACAGCACAGCGGTCTCTGAAACAGCTTTTTAATTGGGGACTCTCGAGGCCACACTGCCTGTCCCCTGCTCCCAGGGATTATTGAGCAGTAAATGGTTAACTAGATGCAGGCACAGAGGTCTCTGAAACAGCTTTTTAATTGGGGGCTCCCGAGGCCACACTGCCTGCCCCCTGCTCCCAGGGATTATTGAGCAGCAAATGGTTAACTAGATACAGGCACAGAGGGCTCTGAAACAGCTTTTTAATTGGGGTCGCACGAGGCCACACTGCCTGTCCCCTGCTCCCAGGGATTATTGAGCAGTAAATGGTTAACTATATACAAGCACAGAGGTCTCTGAAACAGCTTTTTAATTGAAGGCTCCCGAGGCCACACTGCCTGTCCCCTGCTTCCAGGGATTATTGAGCAGTAAATGGTTAACTATATACAGCGCAGAGGTCTCTGAAACAGCTTTTTAACTGGGGGCTCCCGAGGCCACACTGCCTGTCCCCTGCTCCCAGGGATTATTGAGCAGTAAATGGTTAACCATAGGATTATTGAGCAGTAAATGGTTAACTATATACTGGCACAGAGGTCTCTGAAACAGCTTTTTAATTGGTGGCTCCCGAGGCCACACTGCCTGTTCCCTGCTCCCAGGGATTATTGAGAAGTAAATGGTTAACTATATACAGCACAGAGGTCACTGAAACAGCTTTTTAATTGGGGTTTCCCGAGGCCACACTGCCAGTCCCCTGCTCCCAGGGATTATTGAGAAGTAAATGGTTAACTACATACAGCACAGAGGTCTCTGAAACAGCTTTTTAATTGGGGCTCCCGAGGCCACACTGCCTGTCCCCTGCTCCCAGGGATTATTGAGCAGTAAATGGTTAACTATATACCACCGGGAAACTGGGAGATCCTTGGACCGCAGGGCCAGTAGGACGGTCTTCCAGACCGTGCCGTTCTCCCTCTCTACTTGCCCGTTCCCCCGGGGGTTGTAGCTGGTCGTCCTGCTCGAGGCTATGCCCTTGCTGAGCAGGTACTGGCGCAGCTCGTCACTCATGAAGGAGCACCCCCTGTCGCTGTGGATACATGCGGGGCAACCAAACAGTGTGAATATGATGCCAAGGGCTTTAATGACTGTGGCCGCTGTCATGTTGGGGCAGGGGATGGCGAAGGGGAAACGGGAGTACTCGTCCACCACGTTCAGGAAGTATGCGTTGCGGTCGGTGGAGGGGAGGGTCCCTTTGAAATCCAGACTGAGGCGTTCAAAGGGGCGGGAAGCCTTGATCAGGTGCGCTCTATCCGGCCTGAAAAAGTGCGGTTTGCACTCTGCGCAGATGTGGCAGTTCCTGGTGACTGTACGGACCTCCTCCACAGAGTAGGGGAGGTTGCGGGACTTTATAAAATGGTAGAACCGAGTGACCCCCGGGTGGCAAAGGTCCTCGTGGAGGGCTTGGAGACGGTCTATTTGTGCGTTGGCACATGTGCCGCGGGATAGGGCATCGGACGGCTCGTTCAGCTTTCCGGGACGGTACAAGATCTCGTAATTGAAGGTGGAGAGCTCGATCCTCCACCTTAAGATCTTGTCATTTTTAATTTTGCCCCGCTGTGCATTATCGAATATGAAGGCTACCGACCGTTGGTCAGTGAGGAGAGTGAAGCTCCTGCCGGCCAGGTAATGCCTCCAATGTCGCACAGCTTCCACTATGGCTTGGGCCTCCTTTTCCACTGAGGAGTGGCGGATTTCTGAGGCGTGGAGGGTTCGGGAGAAAAAGGCCACGGGTCTGCCCGCTTGGTTAAGGGTGGCCGCTAGAGCTACACCGGAGGCGTCGCTCTCGACCTGGAAGGGGAGGGACTCGGCGATGGCGCGCATCGTGGCCTTTGCGATATCCGCTTTGATGCGGCTGAAGGCCTGGCGATGCTCTGTCGACAGGGGGAAGGTAGTGGTCTGTATTAGTGGGCGGGCCTTGTCTGCGTACTGGGGGACCCACTGGGCGTAGTATGAAAAGAACCCCAGGCAACGTTTCAGGGCTTTGGAGCAGTGGGGGAGGGGAAATTCCATGAGGCGGCGCATGCGTTCGGGGTCGGGGCCTATTATCCCATTGCGCACTACGTATCCCAGGATGGCCAACCCAGCAGCACAGTTACAGAATGCGGCTGCTGGGAGAACCCGGGCTCTTATACTCCACCTTACTGGGTGGAGCCAGCAGGCGGCTGATCCACTCGGGACCCAGCGTCTATCCACCAATAGCCTCTCGGCATCACAGGGTACAGCAATACCCCTAATACATACCACCACAGGGGGCTAGTGTGTGTATGGGAGGGTTAGTGCGTGTGTGGGGTGGGTTAGTGTGTATGGGGGGGGTTAGTGTGTTTGGGTGGGGGGTTAGTGTGTGTGTGGGGGATTAGTGTATGTGTGAGGGGGGTTAGTGTGTGTGGGAGGGTTAGTGTGTATGGGGGGGGGGGTTAGTGTGTGTAGGTGGGAGGGGTAATGTGTGCCTGGGGGAAGGGGGGGTTGAGTGTGTAGGAGGGTTAGTGTGTGTGGCGGGGGATTAGTGTGTGTGGGAGGGTTAGTGTGTGTGGGAGGGTTAGTGTGTGTGTGGGTAGTTTAGTGCGTGTGTGGGGTGGGTTAGTGTGTATGGGGGGGGGGGGGTTAGTGTGTTTGGGTGGGGGGTTAGTGTGTGTGTGGGGGATTAGTGTATGTGTGAGGGGGGTTAGTGTGTGTGGGAGGGTTAGTGTGTATGGGGGGGGTTAGTGTGTGTGGGTGGGAGGGGTAATGTGTGCCTGGGGGAAGGGGGGGGTTGAGTGTGTAGGAGGGTTAGTGTGTGTGGCGGGGGATTAGTGTGTGTGGGAGGGTTAGTGTGTGTGGGAGGGTTAGTGTGTGTGTGGGTGGTTTAGTGCGTGTGTGGGGTGGGTTAGTGTGTATGGGGGGGGTTAGTGTGTTTGGGTGGGGGGTTAGTGTGTGTGTGGGGGATTAGTGTATGTGTGAGGGGGGTTAGTGTGTGTGGGAGGGTTAGTGTGTATGGGGGGGGTTAGTGTGTGTGGGTGGGAGGGGTAATGTGTGCCTGGGGGAAGGGGGGGTTGAGTGTGTAGGAGGGTTAGTGTGTGTGGCGGGGGATTAGTGTGTGTGGGAGGGTTAGTGTGTGTGGGAGGGTTAGTGTGTGTGTGGGTGGTTTAGTGCGTGTGTGGGGTGGGTTAGTGTGTATGGGGGGGTTAGTGTGTTTGGGTGGGGGGTTAGTGTGTGTGTGGGGGATTAGTGTATGTGTGAGGGGGGTTAGTGTGTGTGGGAGGGTTAGTGTGTATGGGGGGGGGTTAGTGTGTTTGGGTGGGGGGTTAGTGTGTGTGTGGGGGATTAGTGTATGTGTGAGGGGGGTTAGTGTGTGTGGGAGGGTTGGTGTGTGTGTGGGGGTGTTAGTGTGTGGGTGGGAGGGGTAATGTGTGCCTGGGGGGGGGGGTTGAGTGTGTGGGAGGGTTAGTGTGTGTGGGGGGGATTAGTGTGTGTGGGAGGGTTAGTGTGTGTGGGAGGGTTAGTGTGTGAGGGGGTGTTAGTGTGTGTGGGGGTGTTAGTGTGTGCGTTGGCTGTGATTAGTGCATGTGTGTGTGGTTCGTGTGTGTGGGGGGTTTAGTTTGTGTGTGGGGCGGTTAGTGTGTGGGGGTGTCAGTGTGTGTGGGTGCGTTAATGTGTGTGGGTGGTGGGGGTTTTAGTGTGTGAGTGTGTGAGGGGGGTTAGTGTGTGTGGGGGGGTTAGTGTGTGTGGGGGAGGGTTAGTGTGTGAGGGGGTGTTAGTGTCTGTGGGGGTGTTAGTGTGTGCGTTGGCTGTGATTAGTGCATGTGTGTGTGGTTCGTGTGTGTGGGGGGTTTAGTTTGTGTGTGGGGCGGTTAGTGTGTGGGGGTGTCAGTGTGTGTGGGTGCGTTAATGTGTGTGTGTGGTGGGGGTTTTAGTGTGTGAGTGTGTGAGGGGGGTTAGTGTGTGTGGGGCGGGTTTAGTGTGTTTGTTTGGGAGGTTAGTGTGTGTGGGGTTAGTGTGTGCGTAGTGGGGATATTAGTGTGTGAGGTGGTGTTAGTGTGTGTGGGGGGTGTTAGTGTGTGTGTTTATTTGGGAGGGTTAGTGTGTGGGGGGTTAGTGTGTGAGGGGGTTAGTGTGTGTGAGGGGTGGGGATTAATGTGTGTGTGGGGGGTTAGTATGTGTGTGTGTGTGGCGGGGGGTGGTTAATGTGTGTGAGGGAGGGTTAGTGTGTGTGGGGGGTGGGGATTAATGTGTGTGAGGGGGGTTAGTATGTGTGTTAGTGTGTGTGGGGGGGTTAGTGTGTGAGGGGGTTAGTGTGTGTGAGGGGTGGGGATTAATGTGCGTGTGGAGGGTTAGTATGTGTGTTTGTGTGGCGGGGGGTGGTTAGTGTGTGTGAGGGAGGGTTAGTGTGTGTGGGGGGTTAGTGTGTGAGGGGGTTAGTGTGTGTGAGGGGTGGGGATTAATGTGTGTGAGGGGGGTTAGTATGTGTGTTAGTGTGTGTGGGGGGGTTAGTGTGTGTGAGGGAGGCTTAGTGTGTGTGGGGGGTTAGTGTATGTGAGGGGTGGGGATTAATGTGTGTGTGGAGGGTTAGTATGTGTGTTTGTGTGGCGGGGGGTGGTTAGTGTGTGTGAGGGAGGGTTAGTGTGTGTGGGGGGTTAGTTTGTGAGGGGGTTAGTGTGTGTGAGGGGTGGGGATTAATGTGTGTGTGGGGGGTTAGTATGGGTGTTTGTGTGGGCGGGGGATGGTTAGTGTGTGTGAGGGAGGGTTAGTGTGTGTGGGGGGTTAGTGTGTGAGGGGGTTAATGTGTGTGAGGGGTGGGGATTAATGTGTGTGTGGGGGGTTAGTATGTGTGTTTGTGTGGCGGGGGGGTTAGTGTGTGTGAGGGAGGGTTAGTGTGTGTGGGGGGTTAGTGTGTGAGGGGGTTAGTGTGTGTGAGGGGTGGGGATTAATGTGTGTGTGGAGGGTTAGTATGTGTGTTTGTGTGGCGGGGGGTGATTAGTGTGTGTGAGGGAGGGTTAGTGTGTGTGGGGGGTTAGTGTGTGAGGGGGTTAGTGTGTGTGAGGGGTGGGGATTAATGTGTGTGTGGGGGGTTAGTATGGGTGTTTGTGTGGCGGGGGTGGTTAGTGTGTGTGAGGGAGGGTTAGTGTGTGTGGGGGGTTAGTGTGTGAGGGGGTTAGTGTGTGTGAGGGGTGGGGATTAATGTGTGTGTGGGGGGTTAGTATGTGTGTTAGTGTGTGTGGGGGGGTTAGTGTGTGTGAGGGAGGGTTAGTGTGTGTGGGGTGGGGGAGTGTATGTGTGGGGATTAGTGTGTGTGGGGGGTTAGTGTGTGTGAGGGAGGGTTAGTGTGTGTGGGGTGGAGGAGTGTATGTGTGGGGGTTAGTGTGTGTGGGGGGTTAGTGTGTGAGGGGGTTAGTGTGTGTGGGGGGGTTAGTGTGTGAGGGAGTTAGTGTGTGTGAGGGGTGGGGATTAATGTGTGTGTGGGGGGTTAGTATGTGTGTTAGTGTGTGTGGGGGGGTTAGTGTGTGTGAGGGAGGGTTAGTGTGTGTGGGGGGTTAGTGTGTGTGAGGGAGGGTTAGTGTGTGTGGGGGGTTAGTGTGTGTGTGGGGGGTTAGTGTGTGTGGGGTGGGGGAGTGTGTGTGTGGGGGGTTAGTGTGTGTGTGGGGGGATTAGTGTGCGTGGGTGGGAGGAGGAACAGTGTGGATGGGTGTTAGTGTGAGTGGGGGTGTTAGTCTGTGTGGGGGGTTAGTGTGTGTGGGAGGGGGTCAGTGTATGTGGGGTGGGGTCAGTGTGTGGGAGGGTTCGTGTGTGTGGAGGGGTTAGTGTGTGTGGGGGTGGGTTAGTGTCTGTGGGAGGTTAGTATGTCTGTGGTTGAGGGGGTTAGTGTGTGTGGAGGGGGTAGTGTGTGTGGAGGGTGGTGTGTGTGTGTGGAGGGACGTTTGAGTATGTGTATTAGAGTCTGTGTGTGTCTGTATTTCTGTGTATATTAGTGTATCTGTGAGTATCGGTGTGTGTGTGAGAATGTGTGCATTAGTCTGTGTGTGAGTGTATTAGTGTCTATGTATGTGAGTGTCTCTATTAGTGTGTGTGTGTCTGTGTATTAGTGTCTCTGTCGGTCTGTGAGCTGTGTACAAGTGTCTCTCTGTGTGTACGTGTCTGTATTAGTGTCTGTGTGTGTCTGTGAATGTGTATTAGTGTCTGTGTGTGTCTGTGAGTGTGTATTAGTGTCTCGGTGTGTGCGTGTCTGGATTAGTGTCTGTGTGTATGTGAGTGTGTGGTATTGCCTGTGTATCAGTAAGTATGTGTATTAGTATCTGTGTGTTTGTGTTAGAGTGTTTATTAGTGTGTGTGTGTGTGAGTGTGTGTATTAGTGTCGCTGTGTGTGTGTGTGAGTGTATGCATTAGAGTCTCCCTGTGTCTGTGAGTGTGTATATTATTGTCTCTGTGTATCACTGTGTGTGTATTAGTATCTGTGTCTGTGCGTTAGTGTATGTGTGTGTGTGTATTAATGCCAGTGTGTGTGTGTGAGAGTGTATGTGTGTATTGGTTCCAGTGTCTGTCTGTGAGTGCGTGTATTATTGTCTGTGTCTGTGAGTGTTTGTATTAGTGTCTGTATGTGTGTCTGTGAGTGTGTATTAGTGTATCTATGTGTCAGTGAGTGAGTGTATTAGTGTCTGTGTGTGTGTGAGTGTGTATTAGTGTCTGTGTGTGTCTGAGCGTGTGTGAGAATGTGTGCATTAGTGTCTGTTTGTGTGAGTGCATTAGTGGCTATATCTGTGAGTGCCTCTATTAGTGTGTGTGTGTTTGTGTATTAGTGTCTCTGTCGGTCTGTGAGCTGTGTACTTGTGCCTCTCTGTGTGTGAGTTGGTGTATTAGTGTATCTGTGTGTCTGTGAATGTGTATTAGTGTTAGTGTGTGTATTAGTGTCTCTGTGTGTCTGTGAGTGTGTGTTAGTGTCTGTGGGTCTGTGAGTGTCTGTATTAGTGTCTCTGTGTGTCTGTGAGTGTGTGTTAGTGTCTGTGTGTCTGTGAGTGTGTGTATTAATGTCTCTGTGTGTCTGCGAGTGTGTGTATTAGTGTCTCTGTGTGTCTGTGAGTGTGTGTATTAGTGTGCTGTGTGTCTGTGAGTGTGTGTTAGTGTCTGAGAGTGTCTGTATTAGTGCCTCTGTGTGTCTGTGTATTAGTGTCTCTGTGTGTCTGTGAGTGTGTACATTACAATCTCCCTGTGTCTGTGAGTGTGTATATTGTTGTCTCTGTGTATCAGTGAGTGTGTGTATTAGTTTCTGTGTGTGTGTGTTAATATCTAGTGCCAGTGTGTGTCTGTGAGTGGGTGTATTAGTGTCTGTGTGTGTATATTAGTGTCTGTATGTGTTTCTGTGAGTGTGTATCAGTGTCTCTGTGTGTCTGCGAGTGTGTATTAGTGTTTCTTTGAGCCTGTGAGTGTGTATCAGTGCCAGCGTGTGTCTGTGAGAACATAAGAACTAGGAGCAGGAGTAGGCCATCTGGCCCCTCGAGCCTGCTCCACCATTCAATGAGATCATGGCTGATCTTTTGTGGACTCAGCTCCACTTTCCGGCCCGAACACCATAACCCTTAATCCCTTTATTCTTCAAAAGACTATCTATCTTTATCTTAAAAACATTTAATGAAGGAGCCTCTACTGCTTCACTGGGCAAGAAATTCCATAGATTCACAACCCTTTGGGTGAAGAAGTTCCTCCTAAACTCAGTCCTCAATCTACTTCCCCTTATTTTAAGACTATGCCCCCTAGTTCTGCTTTCACCCGCCAGTGGAAACAACCTGCCCGCATCTATCCTATCTATTCCCTTCATAATTTAAATGTTTCTATAAGATCAACCCTCATCCTTCTAAATTCCAACAAGTACAGTCCCAGTCTACTCAACCTCTCCTCGTAATCCAACCCCTTCAGCTCTGGGATTAACCTAGTGAATCTCCTCTGCACATCCTCCAGTGCCAGTACGTCCTTTCTCAAGTAAGGAGACCAAAACTGAACACAATACCCCAGGTGTGGCCTCACTAACACCTTATACAATTGCAGCAGAACCTCCCTTGTCTTAAACTCCATCCCTGTAGCAATGAAGGACAACATTCCATTTGCCTTCTTAATCACCTGTTGCACCTGAAAGTGTGTGTATTAGTGTCTCTGTGTGTCTGCGAGTGTGTGTGTTAGTGTCTCTGTGTGTCTGTGAGTGTGTGTATTAGTATCTCTGTGTGTCTGTGAGTGTGTGTATTAGTGTCTCTGTGTGTCTGCGAGTGTGTGTTAGTGTCTCTGTGTGTCTGTGAGTGTGTGTATTAGTGTCTCTGTGTGTCTGCGAGTGTGTGCCTTAGTGTCTCTGTGTGTCTGTGAGTGTGTGTATTAGTGTCTCTGTGTGTCTGCGAGTGTGTGTATTAGTGTCTCTGTGTGTCTGTGAGTGTGTGTATTAGTGTCTCTGCGTGTATGTGAGTGTGTGTATTAGTGTCTCTGTGTGTCTGTGAGTGTGTGTATTAGTGTCTCTGTGTGTCTGCGAGTGAGTGTATTAGTGTCTCTGTGTGTCTGTGAGTGTGTGTTAGTGTCTCAGTGTATCTGTGAGTGTGTGTTAGTGTCTCTGTGTGTATGTGAGTGTGTGTTAGTGTCTCTGTGTGTCTGTGAGTGTGTGTATTAGTGTCTCGGTGTATCTGTGAGTGTGTGTATTAGTGTCTCTGTGTGTCTGTGAGTGTGTGTTAGTGTCTCTGTGTGTCTGTGAGTGTGTGTATTTGTGTTATGGGCCAGGGTTTAGAGAACCACAAAGTGTATCTTGGAGTTCCCCTGACCCACAAATTTTAATAGATTGTGTTATGGGGAGCACATGGCCCACACTACAGTGGGGTACAGCAGAAATGGAAACGTATTTTTCGAAGCAAAACAATGTTTATTCTATAAGCTCAAGTTAACCTTTTTAAAACATACAGTGAACAACTTAGGAACCATTAATTCAAATTCAACCCCCAAAGAATACAACACTAAGTAATCCGAAAGCTGTCCTTTTGACACCCAGAAGACTTCAGACACATTTTACCAGAGGGACGTTAGGTTTACATTCACTACTGAGAACATTTATAATTCTGAATTCACCAAATGATCAAGAGATAGTTTCTCATGGCAGAGAGAACAACAGCACACCTGCTCTGTCTGGCTTCAGCTCCAACACTGAAAACAAACCCTGGAGCAAACAGCCAAAACGAAAGTAAAAAGCTGACAGACAGCCCATCTCCACCCAATCTCTGACATCACTGCAGTAATAAACACCCATTTCTGTAAGGTACTTCACTATAGATATTTATATACACACTCATTATAAACACCCATTTCTTACAGGTACTCGCACATGACAGTGTCTGTGTGTGTGTGTGAGAGTGTGTGCATTAGAGTCTCCATGTGCCTGTGGGTGTGTGGATGGATGTCTCTGTGTGTCTGTGAGAATGTGAATAAGTGTGTGTGTGTATTAGTGTGTCTATGTGTGCCTGTGAATGTGTGTATTAGAGTCTTTGTGTGTCTGTGTTTCTGTATTTATTAGTGAATTTGTGAGTGTCTGTGTGTGTGTGAGAATGTGTGCATTAGTGCCTGTGTTTGTGTGTGTGAGTGTCTTAGTGTCTGTGAGTGTGAGTGTCTCTATTAGTGTGTGTGTGAGTACTCGTGTCTCTGCCTGTCTGTGAGCTGTGTACTAGTGTCTCTGTGTGTGAGTGCATGTGTACATATATACGAGTATCTGTGTGTCTGTGTGTATCAGTGTCACGGTGTATGTGTGTGTTTTAGTGTCTATGTGTGTCTGTGAGTGTCTGTATTAGCGTATGTGTGTCTCTCAGTGTGTGTAGCATTGCCTGTGTATCTGTGACTGTGTGTATTAGTCTCTGTGAATTTGTGTCTGTGTGTGACTGTATGTGTGTATTAGTGTCTGTATGTGTGTATGAGTGCGTGTATTAGGGTTTGTTTGTGTGTGAATATAGTATTAGTATCTCTGTGTGTATGTGAGTGTGTGTAGTAGTGTCTCTGTGTGGCTGTGAGTGTGTGTATTAGTGTCTCTGTGTGTCTGAGAGTGTGTGTTAGTGTCTCTGTGTGAATGTGAGTGTGTGTATTTGTGTGTCTGCGAGTGTGTGTATTAGCGTGTCTGTGTGTCTACGAGTGTGTGTTAGTGTTTCTGTGTGTCTGTGAGTGTCTGTATTTGTGTCTGTGAGTGTGTGTATTAGTGTCTCTGTGTGTCTGTGAGTGTGTGTATTAGTGTCTCTGTGACTGAGAGTGTGTTAGTGTCTCTGTGTGTATGTAAGTGTGTGTATTTGTGTGTCTGTGAATGTGTGTATTAATGCCTCTGTGTGTCTGTGAGTGTGTGTGCTACTGTCTGTGTGAAACTGTGAGTGTATGTATTAGTGTCTCTGTGTGTGTGTGTGAGTGTGTGTATTGGTGTCTCTGTTTGTCTGTGAGTGTGTGTGCTACTGTCTGTGTGAGTCTGTGAGTGTATGTATTAGTGTATCTGTGTGTGCCTGTGAGTGTGTGTATTAGTGTTTCTGTGTGTGTGTGTGTGCTAGTGTCTGTGTGAGTCTGTGATTGTGTTTATTACTGTCCCTATGTGTGTATCATTGTATCTGTGTGTGTCTGTGTGTGTGTTTTAGTGTCTCTGTGTATGTAAGTGTGTATATTAGTGTCTCTATGTGTCAGTCAGATAGTGTATTCGTGTCTCTGTATGTCTGTGAGTGTGCGCATTAGTGTGTGTGTGTGATTGTGTGTATTAGTGTCCCTATGTGTCTCAATTTATCTATCAATGTACCTGTGTATGTCTGTGTGTGTGAGTTTTGTGTCTCTGGGTCTGTAAGTGTGTACATTAGTCTCTCTGTGTGTCAGTGAGTGTGTGAATTAGTGTCTCTGGGTGTCTGTGAGTGTGTGTATTAGTGTCTGTGTGTGACTGTGAGTGTATGTATTCGTGCGCCTGTGTGTGTGAGTGTGTGTATTCGTGTCTGTGTGTGTCTGTGAGTGTGTGTATTAGTGAATCTGTGAGATTGTGAGTGTGTATTAGTGCCTGTGGGTGAGTATGTGTATTATTGTGTTAGTGTCTCTGAGTGTGTATATTAATGTCTCTATGTGTCAGTGAGTGTGTGTATTAGCATCTGTGTGTGCGTGTGTATTAGTGTGTGTGTGTGTCTGTGAGTGTGTGCATTAGTGCTTGTGTGTGAGAGTGTGTGTATTAGTGTCTCTGTGTGTCTGTGTGTGTGCATTAGTGTATCTGTCTGTGTCTTTGTGTGTGTGTGTGTGTGTTAGTGTCTATGTGTGTGAGTGTGTGTATTAATGTCTGTGTTTGTGTCTGTGAGTGTGTGTATTATTGTCTCTGTGTGAGTGTGTGTGTATTTGTGTCTCTGTGTCTGTGAGTGTGTGTTTTGTGTGAGTGTGTGCATTAGTGTATCTGTGTGTGTGTATTAGTGTCTGTGTGTGAGTGTGTGTGTGTATTAGAGTCTCTGTTTAGGTCTGTGAGTGGATGTGTATTAGTGCATCTGTGTGTGAGATTGTGCCCATTGGTGTCTTTGTGTGTGTGAGTGAGTGTGTGTATTAGGGTCTATCTGTGTGTCTGTGAGTGTGTGTATTTGTGTTTGCGTGTGTGACTGTGTGTGTGTGTGTATTACTGTCTCGGTGTGAGTGTGTATTTGTGTCCCTGTGTGTGTCTGTGAGTGTGTGTATTACTGTCTGTGTGTGTGTGCATTAGTGTTTGTGTGTATTACTGTGCATGTGTGTGTGCCTGTGAGTATGTATTAGTGTGTATGCATGTCAGTGCGTGTGTGTATTAGCCTATCTACAGGTCGGCGCAACATCGAGGGCTGAAGGGCCTGTACTGCACTGTAATGTTCTATGTTCTATGTTCTATCTGTGTGTCTGAGAGTGTGTGTATTTCTGTTTGTGTGAGTGAATGTGTGTATTAGAGTCTTTATGTGCGGCTGTGTGTGTGTCTATTAGTTTCTGTGTGTGTGTATTCGTGTCTCTCTGTGTCTGTGTGTGTATGTATCAATGTCTGTGTGAGCCACTGATTGTGAGTATTAGTGTATCTGTGTGTGAGTGTGTGTATTAGTGTCACAGTCTGTCTGTGAGTGTGTATTAGAGTCTATGTGTGAGTATGTGTATTATTGTCTCTGTGCCTGTGAGTGTGTTTATCAGTGTCAGTGTGTGTGTGTGAGTGTGTATTAGTGTCAGTGTGTGTCTGTGTGTATATTTCTTTCTCTATGTGTCCGTGTGTGTGTATTAGTGTCAATGTGTGTCTGTGTGCGTGTATATTTCTTTCTCTATGTGTCTGTGTGTGTGTGTGTATTATTGTCAGTGTGTGTGTGTATTAGTGTCTGTGTGTGTCTGTGAGTTTGTATTAGTGTATCTGCGTGTCAGTGAGTGTGTGTATTAGTGTCTCTGTGTGTCTTTGAGTGTGTGTATTAGTGTCTCTGTTTCTGTGAGTGTTTGTATTAGTGTATCAGTGTCAGTGAGTGTGTGTCTTTGTGTCTGTTTGCGTGAGTGTGTGCATTAGTGTCTCTGTGAATGTGTATTAGTGCCTTTGTGCTTGAGTGTATTACTGTCTCTGTGTGAGTGTGTTAGTGTCTGTGTGAGTGTGAGTGTATTACTGTCTCTGTGTGTGTGTGTGTGAGTGTATTACTGTCTCTGTATGTGTGTGTGTGAGTGTGTTAGTGTCTGTTTGAGTGTGAGTGTATTACTGTCTCTGCATGTGTGTGTGTGTGTCAGTGTCTGTGTGTGAGTGTATTACTATCTCTGTATGAGTGAATGTGAGTGTGTAGTGTCTGTGTGTGTGTGAGTGTATTACTGTCTCTGTATATGTGTGTGTGTGTGTTAGTCTCTGTGTGAGTACATTACTGTATCTGTCTGTGCATGTGTGTGCATTACTGTGTGTGTGTGTTAGTATCTGTGTGAGTGTGAGTGTATTACTGTATCTGCCTGTGTGTGTGAGTGTATTACTGTATGTGTGTGTGAGTGTCTGTGTGGGTATGCAAGGGTATTACTGTCTCTGTATGTGTGAGTGTATTACTCTCTCTGTATGTGTGTGTGAGTGTATTACTGTCTCTGTATGTGTGTATGTGTGTGTTAGTGTCTGTGTGTGTGTGTATTACTGCCTCTGTATGTGTGTGTGTCAGTGTCTGTGAGTGTGAGTGTATTACTGTCTCTGTCTGTGTGTGTATGTGAGTGTGTGACTGTATGCATGTGTGTGGTTTAGTGTCTGTGTGAGTGTGAATGCATAACTGTCTCTGTCCGTGTGTGTGTGTGAGTGTATTACTGTATGTGTGTCAGTGTGTGTTCGTGTCTGTGTAAGTGTGAGTGTATTACTGTCTCTGTATGTGTGTGTGAGTGTGTTAGTGTCTGTGTGAGTGTGAGTGTATTACTGTCTTGTGTGTATGTGAGTGTATTACTGTCTGTGTGTGGGTGTGTTAGTGTGTGTGTGTTAGTGTGTGTGTGTGAGTGTGTTACTGTCTCTGTATGTGTGAGCGTGTTAGTGTCTGAGTGTGTGTTAGTGTCTGTGTTTCTGAGTGTGTTAGTGTCTGTGTGTGAGTGTGTGAGTGAGTGTATTATTGTCTGTGTGTGAGTGTGTTAGTGTGTGTGTGTTATTGTGTGTGTGTGTGTTAGTGTCTGTGTGTGTGTATTACTGTCTGTGTGTGAGTGTGTTAGTGTGTCTGTGTGTTGGTGTCTGTGCGTGTGTTTGTGCCTGTGTTTGTGTGAGTGTGTTAGTGTCTGTGTGTGAGTGTGTGAGTGTATTATTGTCTGTGTGTGAGTGTGTGAGTGAGTGTATTACTGTCTGTGTGTGAGTGTGTGTGCGTGTTATTGTGTGTGTGTGTTAGTGTCTGTGTGTGAGTGCATTACTGTCTGTGTGTGTGTTAGTGTGTCTGTGTGTTAGTGTCTGTGTTTGTGTGTGTGTGAGTGTGTTACTGTCTGTGTGTGTGTGTGAGTGTGTTAGTGTCTCTGTGTGTGTGAGAGTGTGTTAGTGTGTGTGTGAGTGTATTACTGTCTGTGTGTGTTAGTGTCTGTGTGTGTATAACTGTCTGTGTGTGAGTGTGTTAGTGAGTGCGTGAATGTCTGTGTGTGTGTTAGTGTCTGTGTTTGTGAGTGTGTTAGTGTCTGAGTGTGTGTTAGTGTCTGTGTTTGTGAGTGTGTTAGTGTCTGTGTGTGAGTGTGTGAGTGAGTGTATTATTGTCTGTGTGTGAGTGTGTTAGTGTGTGTGTGTGTTTTTGTGTGTGTGTGTTAGTGTCTGTGTGTGTTAGTGTGTCTGTGTGTTGGTGTCTGCGTGTGTGTTAGTGCCTGTGTTTGTGTGAGTGTGATCGTGTCTGTGTGTGAGTGTGTGTGTGAGTGTATAACTGTCTGTGTCTGTGTGTGTGTTAGTGTCTGTGTTTGTGAGTGTGTTAGTGTCTGTGTGTGTGTCTGTGAGTGTGTGCATTAGTGCTTGTGTGTGAGAGTGTGTGTATTAGTGTGCGTGTGTGTGTGTGTCTGTGAGTGTCTGTTTGTGTGTGTATTAGTGTGTGTGTATGTGTGTGTCTGAGTATGTATTAGTGTATCTGCTTGTCAGTGAGTGTGTGTATTAGTGTCTCTGTTAGTCGTTGAGTGTGTGTATTAGTGTCTGTGTATGTCTGTGTGTGTGCATTAGTGTATCTGTCTGTGTCTTTGTGTGTGTGTGTTAGTGTCTATGTGTGTGAGTGTGTGTATTAATGTCTGTGTTTGTGTCTGTGAGTGTGTGTATTATTGTCTCTGTGTGAGTGTGTGTGTATTTGTGTCTCTGTGTCTGTGAGTGTGAATTAGTGTCCCTGTGTGTGTCTGTTTTGTGTGAGTGTGTGTATTCGTGTTTCTGTGTGTGAGTGTGTGTATTGCTGTCTGTGTGTTTGTCTGTGAGTGTGTGCATTAGTGTATCTGTGTGTGTGTATTAGTGTATGTGTGTGAGTGTGTGTGTATTAGAGTCTCTGCTTAGGTCTGTGAGTGGATGTGTATTAGTGCATCTGTGTGTGAGATTGTGCCCATTGGTGTCTTTGTGTGTGTGAGTGAGTGTGTGTATTAGGGTCTATCTGTGTGTCTGTGAGTGTGTGTATTTGCGTTTGTGTGTGTGACTGTGTGTGTGTGTGTGTATTACTGTCTCGGTGTGAGTGTGTATTTGTGTCCCTGTGTGTGTCTTTGAGTGTGTGTATTACTGTCTGTGTGTGTGTGCATTAGTGTTTGTGTGTATTACTGTGCATGTGTGTGTGCCTGTGAGTATGTATTAGTGTATCTGCGTGTCAGTGCGTGTGTGTATTAGTCTATCTACAGGTCGGCGCAACATCGAGGGCTGAAGGGCCTGTACTGCACTGTAATGTTCTATGTTCTATGTTCTATCTGTGTGTCTGAGAGTGTGTGTATTTCTGTTTGTGTGAGTGAATGTGTGTATTGGAGTCTTTGTGTGCGGCTGTGTGTGTGTCTATTAGTTTCTGTGTGTGTGTATTCGTGTCTCTCTGTGTCTGTGTGTGTATGTATTAATGTCTGTGTGAGCCAGTGATTGTGAGTATTAGTGTATCTGTGTGTGAGTGTGTGTATTAGTGTCACAGTCTGTCTGTGAGTGTGTATTAGAGTCTATGTGTGAGTATGTGTATTATTGTCTCTGTGCCTGTGAGTGTGTTTATCAGTGTCAGTGTGTGTGTGTGAGTGTGTATTAGTGTCAGTGTGTGTCTGTGTGTATATTTCTTTCTCTATGTGTCCGTGTGTGTGTATTAGTGTCAATGTGTGTCTGTGAGCGTGTATATTTCTTTCTCTATGTGTCTGTGTGTGTGTGTGTATTATTGTCTGTGTGTGTGTGTATTAGTGTCTGTGTGTGTCTGTGAGTTTGTATTAGTGTATCTGCGTGTCAGTGAGTGTGTGTATTAGTGTCTCTGTGTGTCTTTGAGTGTGTGTATTAGTGTCTCTGTTTCTGTGAGTGTTTGTATTAGTGTATCAGTGTCAGTGAGTGTGTGTCTTTGTGTCTGTTTGCGTGAGTGTGTGCATTAGTGTCTCTGTGAATGTGTATTAGTGCCTTTGTGCTTGAGTGTATTACTGTCTCTGTGTGAGTGTGTTAGTGTCTGTGTGAGTGTATTACTGTCTCTGTGTGTGTGTGTGTGAGTGTATTACTGTCTCTGTATGTGTGTGTGTGAATGTGTTAGTGTCTGTTTGAGTGTGAGTGTATTACTGTCTCTGCATGTGTGTGTGTCAGTGTCTGCGTGTGAGTGTATTACTATCTCTGTATGAGTGAATGTGAGTGTGTAGTGTCTGTGTGTGTGTGAGTGTATTACTGTCTCTGTATATGTGTGTGTGTGTGTTAGTCTCTGTGTGAGTGCATTACTGTCTCTGTCTGTGCATGTGTGTGCATTACTGTGTGTGTGTTAGTATCTGCGCGAGTGTGAGTGTATTACTGTATCTGCCTGTGTGTGTGAGTGTATTACTGTATGTGTGTGTGAGTGTCTGTGTGGGTATGCAAGGGTATTACTGTCTCTGTATGTGTGAGTGTGAGTGTATTACTCTCTCTGTATGTGTGTGTGAGTGTATTACTGTCTCTGTATGTGTGTATGTGTGTGTTAGTGTCTGTGTGTGTGTGTATTACTGCCTCTGTATGTGTGTGTGAGTGTGTGTCAGTGTCTGTGAGTGTGAGTGTATTACTGTCTCTGTCTGTGTGTGTATGTGAGTGTGTGACTGTATGCATGTGTGTGGTTTAGTGTCTGTGTGAGTGTGAATGCATAACTGTCTCTGTCCGTGTGTGTGTGTGAGTGTATTACTGTATGTGTGTCAGTGTGTTTTCGTGTCTGTGTAAGTGTGAGTGTATTACTGTCTCTGTATGTGTGTGTGAGTGTGTTAGTGTCTGTGTGAGTGTGAGTGTATTACTGTCTTGTGTGTATGTGAGTGTATTACTGTCTGTGTGTGGGTGTGTTAGTGTGTGTGTGTTAGTGTGTGTGTGTGAGTGTGTTACTGTCTCTGTATGTGTGAGCGTGTTAGTGTCTGAGTGTGTGTTAGTGTCTGTGTTTCTGAGTGTGTTAGTGTCTGTGTGTGGGTGTGTGAGTGAGTGTATTATTGTCTGTGTGTGAGTGTGTTAGTGTGTGTGTGTTATTGTGTGTGTGTGTGTTAGTGTCTGTGTGTGTGTATTACTGTCTGTGTGTGAGTGTGTTAGTGTGTCTGTGTGTTGGTGTCTGTGCGTATGTTTGTGCCTGTGTTTGTGTGAGTGTGTTAGTGTCTGTGTGTGAGTGTGTGTGTGTGAGTGTATTATTGTCTGTGTGTGAGTGTGTGAGTGAGTGTATTACTGTCTGTGTGTGAGTGTGTGTGCGTGTTATTGTGTGTGTGTGTGTTAGTGTCTGTGTGTGAGTGCATTACTGTCTGTGTGTGTGTGTTAGTGTGTCTGTGTGTTAGTGTCTGTGTTTGTGTGTGTGTGAGTGTGTTACTGTCTCTGTGTGTGTGTGAGTGTGTTAGTGTCTCTGTGTGTGAGAGTGTGTTAGTGTGTGTGTGAGTGTATTACTGTCTGTGTGTGTTAGTGTCTGTGTGTGTATAACTGTCTGTGTGTGAGTGTGTTAGTGAGTGTGTGAATGTCTGTGTGTGTGTTAGTGTCTGTGTTTGTGAGTGTGTTAGTGTCTGAGTGTGTGTTAGTGTCTGTGTTTGTGAGTGTGTTAGTGTCTGTGTGTGAGTGTGTGAGTGAGTGAATTATTGTCTGTGTGTGAGTGTGTTAGTGTGTGTGTGTGTTATTGTGTTTGTGTGTGTTAGTGTCTGTGTGTGTGTATTACTGTCTGTGTGTGAGTGTGTTAGTGTGTCTGTGTGTTGGTGTCTGCGTGTGCGTTTGTGTCTGTGTTTGTGTGAGTGTGTTAGTGTCTGTGTGTGAGTGTGTGTGTGAGTGTATAACTGTCTGTGTCTGTGTGTGTGTTAGTGTCTGTGTTTGTGAGTGTGTTAGTGTCTGTGTGTGTGTCTGTGAGTGTGTGCATTAGTGCTTGTGTGTGAGAGTGTGTGTATTAGTGTGCGCGTGTGTGTGTCTGTGAGTGACTGTTTGTGTGTGTATTAGTGTGTGTGTGTGTGTGTGTGTCTGAGTATGTATTAGTGTATCTGCTTGTCAGTGAGTGTGTGTATTAGTGTCTCTGTTAGTCGTTGAGTGTGTGTATTAGTGTCTGTGTATGTCTGTGTGTGTGAATTAGTGTATCTGTCTGTGTCTTTGTGTGTGTGTGTGTTAGTGTCTATGTGTGTGAGTGTGTGTATTAATGTCTGTGTTTGTGTCTGTGAGTGTGTGTATTATTGTCTCTGTGTGAGTGTGTGTGTATTTGTGTCTCTGTGTCTGTGAGTGTGAATTCGTGTCCCTGTGTGTGTCTGTTTTCTGTGAGTGTGTGTATTAGTGTTTCTGTGTGTGAGTGTGTGTATTGCTGTCTGTGTGTTTGTCTGTGAGTGTGTGCATTAGTGTATCTGTGTGTGTGTATTAGTGTCTGTGTGTGAGTGTGTGTGTGTATTAGAGTCTCTGCTTAGGTCTGTGAGTGGATGTGTATTAGTGCATCTGTGTGTGAGATTGTGCCCATTGGTGTCTTTGTGTGTGTGAGTGAGTGTGTGTATTAGGGTCTATCTGTGTGTCTGTGAGTGTGTGTATTTGTGTTTGCGTGTGTGACTGTGTGTGTGTGTGTGTGTGTGTGTATTACTGTCTCGGTGTGAGTGTGTATTTGTGTCCCTGTGTGTGTCTGTGAGTGTGTGTATTACTGTCTGTGTGTGTGTGCATTAGTGTTTGTGTGTATTATTGTGCATGTGTGTGTGCCTGTGAGTATGTATTAGTGTATCTGCGTGTCAGTGCGTGTGTGTATTAGTCTATCTACAGGTCGGCGCAACATCGAGGGCTGAAGGGCCTGTACTGCACTGTAATGTTCTATGTTCTATGTTCTATCTGTGTGTCTGAGAGTGTGTGTATTTCTGTTTGTGTGAGTGAATGTGTGTATTAGAGTCTTTGTGTGCGGCTGTGTGTGTGTCTATTAGTTTCTGTGTGTGTGTATTCGTGTCTCTCTGTGTCTGTGTGTGTATGTATTAATGTCTGTGTGAGCCAGTGATTGTGAGTATTAGTGTAACTGTGTGTGAGTGTGTGTATTAGTGTCACAGTCTGTCTGTGAGTGTGTATTATTGTCTCTGTGCCTGTGAGTGTGTTTATCAGTGTCAGTGTGTGTGTGTGAGTGTGTATTAGTGTCAGTGTGTGTCTGTGTGTATATTTATTTCTCTATGTGTCCGTGTGTGTGTATTAGTGTCAATGTGTGTCTGTGAGCGTGTATATTTCTTTCTCTATGTGTCTGTGTGTGTGTGTGTGTATTATTGTCTGTGTGTGTATGTATTAGTGTCTGTGTGTGTCTGTGAGTTTGTATTAGTGTATCTGCGTGTCAGTGAGTGTGTGTATTAGTGTCTCTGTGTGTCTTTGAGTGTGTGTATTAGTGTCTATGTTTCTGTGAGTGTTTGTATTAGTGTATCAGTGTCAGTGAGTGTGTGTCTTTGTGTCTGTTTGCGTGAGTGTGTGTATTAGTGTCCCTGTGAATGTGTATTAGTGCCTTTGTGCCTGAGTGTATTACTGTCTCTGTGTGAGTGTGTTAGTGTCTGTGAGTGTATTACTGTCTGTGTGTGTGTGTGTGAGTGTATTACTGTCTCTGTATGTGTGTGTTAGTGTCTGTTTGAGTGTGAGTGTATTACTGTCTCTGCATGTGTGTGTGTGTGTCAGTGTCTGTGTGTGAGTGTATTACTGTCTCTGTATGAGTGAATGTGAGTGTGTAGTGTCTGTGTGTGTGTGAGTGTATTACTGTCTCTGTATATGTGTGTGTGTGTGTGTTAGTCTCTGTGTGAGTGCATTACTGTCTCTGTCTGTGCATGTGTGTGCATTACTCTGTGTGTGTGTTAGGATCTGTGTGAGTGTGAGTGTATTACTGTATCTGCCTGTGTGTGTGAGTGTATTACTGTATGTGTGTGTGAGTGTCTGTGTGGGTATGCAAGGGTATTACTGTCTCTGTATGTGTGAGTGTGAGTGTATTACTCTCTCTGTCTGTGTGTGTGAGTATTACTGTCTCTGTATGTGTGTATGTGTGTGTTAGTGTCTGTGTGTGTGTGTATTACTGCCTCTGGATGTGTGTGTGAGTGTGTGCCAGTGTCTGTGAGTGTGAGTGTATTACTGTCTCTGTCTGTGTGTGTATGTGAGTGTGTGACTGTATGCATGTGTGTGGTTTAGTGTCTGTGTGAGTGTGAATGCATAACTGTCTCTGTCCGTGTGTGTGTGTGAGTGTATTACTGTATGTGTGTCAGTGTGTGTTCGTGTCTGTGTAAGTGTGAGTGTATTACTGTCTCTGTATGTGTGTGTGAGTGTGTTAGTGTCGGTGTGAGTGTGAGTGTATTACTGTCTGTGTGTGTATGTGAGTGTATTACTGTCTGTGTGTGGGTATGTTAGTGTGTGTGTGTGTGTGAGTGTGTTACTGTCTCTGTATGTGTGTGTGTTAGTGTCTGTGTGTGTGTGAGTGTATTACTGTCTGTGTGTGAGTGTGTTAGTGTGTGTGTGTGTTAGTGTCTGTGTGCGTGTTAGTGTGAGAGTGTTATTGTCTATGTGTCAGTGAGTGTGTTACTGTCTCTGTGTGTGTGAGAGTGTGTTAGTGTGTGTGTGAGTGTATTACTGTCTGTGTGTGTTAGTGTCTGTGTGTGTATAACTGTCTGTGTGTGAGTGTGTTAGTGAGTGTGTGAGTGTCTGTGTGTGTGTTAGTGTCTGTGTTTGTGAGTGTGTTAGTGTCTGTGTGTGAGTGTGTGAGTGAGTGTATTACTGTCTGTGTGTGTGTGTTAATGTGTGTGTGTTAGTGTCTGTGTGTGTATTACTGTCTGTGTGTGAGTGTGTTAGTGTCTGAGTGTGTGTTAGTGTCTGTGTTTCTGAGTGTGTTAGTGTCTGTGTGTGAGTGTGTGAATGAGTGTATTATTGTCTGTGTGTGTGTGTTAGTGTGTGTGTGTTAGTGTCTGTGTGTGTGTATTACTGTCTGTGTGTGAGTGTGTTAGTGTGTCTGTGTGTTGGTGTCTGTGTGTGTGTTAGTGTCTGTGTTTGTGTGAGTGTGTTAGTGTCTGTGTGTGAGTGTATGTGTGAGTGTATTATTGTCTGTGTGTGAGTGTGTGAGTGAGTGCATTACTGTCTGTGTGTGAGTGTGTGTGCGTGTTATTGTGTGTGTGTGTGTTAGTGTCTGTGTGTGAGTCTTAGTGTGTCTGTGTGTTAGTGTCTGTGTTTGTGTGAGTGTGTTAGTGTCTGAATGTGTGTGTGTGTGAGTGTATTACTGGCTGTGTGTGAGTGTGTTAGTGAGGGTGAGTGTGTTAGTTTGTGTGTGTGTGTGAGTGTGTTACTGTCTCTGTGTGTGTGTGTGTGTGAGTGTGTTACTGTCGCTGTGTGTGTGAGAGTGTGTTAGTGTGTGAGTGTATTACTGTCTGTGTGCGTTAGTGTCTGTGTGTGTATAACTGTCTGTGTGTGAGTGTGTTAGTGAGTGTGTGAGTGTCTGTGTGTGTGTTAGTGTCTGTGTTTGTGAGTGTGTTAGTGTCTGTGTGTGAGTGTGTGAGTGAGTGTATTATTGTCTGTGTGTGTGTGTTAGTGTGTGTGTTAGTGTCTGTGTGTGTGTATTACTGTCTGTGTGTGAGTGTGTGAGTGAGTGTATTACTGTCTGTGTGTGAGTGTGTGTGCGTGTTATTGTGTGCGTGTGTTAGTGTCTGTGTGTGAGTGCATTACTGTCTGTGTGTGTGTTAGTGTGTCTGTGTGTTAGTGTCTGTGTTTGTGTGAGTGTGTTAGTGTCTGTGTGTGTGTGTGTGAGTGTGTTAGTGAGTGTGAGTGTGTTAGTTTGTGTGTGTGTGTGAGTGTGTTACTGTCTGTGTGTGTGTGTGAGTGTGTTAGTGTCTCTGTCTCTGTGAGTGTGCGTGTGTGTGTTAGTGACTGTGTGTGTCAGTGTATTACTGTGTGTGTGTGTGAGTGTGTCAGTGTCTGTGTGTGTGTGTGTTACTGTCTCTGTATGTATGTGTGTGTGTGTGTGAGTGTGTTACTGTCTCTGTATGTATGTGTGTGTGTGTGAGTGTGTGTTACTGTCTGTGTGTGTGTGTGTTACTGTCTCTGTATGTGTGTGTTTGTGTGTCAGTGTCTGTGTGTGTGTGTGTTACTGTCTCTGTATGTATGTGTCTGTGTGTCAGTGTCTGTGTGTGTGTATGTGTGTTACTGTCTCTGTATGTGTGTGTTTGTGTGTCAGTGTCTGTGTGTGTGTGTGTTACTGTCTCTGTATGTATGTGTCTGTGTGTGTGAGTGTGTGTTACTGTCTGTGTGTGTGTGTGTTACTGTCTCTGTATGTGTGTGTTTGTGTGTCAGTGTCTGTGTGTGTGAGTGTGTGTTACTGTCTGTGTGTGTGTGTGTGTGTTACTGTCTCTGTGTGTGTGTGTGTGTGTGTGTGAGTGTGTGTGTTACTGTCTCTGTATGTATGTGCGTGTGTGTGAGTATGTGTGTTACTGTCTCTGTATGTGTGTGTTTGTGTGTCAGTGTCTGTGTGTGTGTGTTACTGTCTCTGTATGTATGTGTCTGTGTGTGTGAGTGTGTGTGAGTGTCTGTGTGTGAGTGTGTGTGTGTGAATGTATTACTGTCTCTGTCTGTGTGTGTGTGTGTGTGAGTGTGAGTGTGTTAGTTTGTGTGAGTGTGTTACTGTCTGTGTGTGTGTGTGAGTGTGTTAATGTGTGTGTGTGTTAGTGTGTGTGTGTGTGAGTGTGAGTGTGTTAGTTTGTGAGTGTGTGAGTGAGTGTGTGTGTGTGTGTATTAGTATATATTTATTTCACTCCCTCAACACCACGCCGACCAAACTTGTGATGTCTTTCCCAGGCTGATGTATAATTTCATTGTGTATTTCCCTTCCTCACAGTGAACCTCATCACAATTGTGATCCTGAAGAGAAGAAACTGTGGGCTGTCCAAATGTGTGACTTGTTACCTGTTGGCCATGGCAGTGGGGGATCTCCTGGTCGTGATTCTCGACCTGATATTCAGACACATTCCCATTGTTTTTAGGGAACAGTTTTATTTCCTGTACTCCATCCCCGTGTGTAATGTCCACGCCGCCCTGCTTTATGCAGCCACTGACTGTTCTGTCTGGTTCACCGTCACTTTCACCTTTGATCGATTTGTGGCCATTTGTTGCCCGAGGCTGAAAAGTAAATATTGCAGCGAGAAAGCGGCGGCTGTGGTTCTGGGAACAGTGGCTGTGCTGAGCTGTCTGAAGGACATTTCCTGGGGGGTGATGCTGGCCGGTGGGTATCGGCAGGGGAACCTCCCCTGGTTTTGTGATGTCACAGAGGGTGTTATGTTCTCTCCGGTCTGGGGACCAATCGAGTTCCTCCACCACATTCTAACCCCGGGTGTTCCATTCGCCCTGATTCTGCTGCTCAATGTTCTCACCGTCAGACACATTGTCCTGAGCAGCAGGGCCCGCAGGAGACTCCGGGCTCACAGCAGTGGGCACAGTGCCAGAGACCCGGAGATGGAGAGTCGCAGCAAATCTATCATTTTACTCTTCATTATCTCCGCCAATTTCATCCTGTTATGGTCAACGTTAATGGTTTATTCTATATGGAACCGGATGTGGCGGTTGGGGTATCACTCTGTATGGTTAGATTATTATGTTCAGGAATTGGGCTTCATGCTGCAGCTCCAGAGTTGCTGCACAAACACTGCGATTTACGCCGTGACACAGACTCAGTTCAGGCAGCAGTTGAAGAATGTGCTGAAAGTTCCCTTTCGTTCAATTCTTCAATTCATTAAATCCTGAGAGGAAACCCCACCCACTCGGCATCTCTCTCCTCGCGTTGCCGGTAAAACTGACCCTCCCCAGCCAGCCTCACCCTGATTTACCATTCTGCATTCCCAGGACTATCGGTGGGTGGGTGTGACTCCCCCCATTGCCGATCAGCTAGGTGTGTGCTTCCCCCCATTGCCGATCAGCTGGGAGTGTGCTTCCCCCCCCCATTGCCGATCAGCTGGGTGTGTGCTTCCCCCCATTGCCGATCAGCTGGGTGTGTCCTTCCCCCCATTGCCGATCAGCTGGGTCTGTCCTTCCCCCCATTGCCGATCAGCTGGGTGTGTCCTTCCCCGCATTGCCGATCAGCTGGGTCTGTCCTTCCCCCCATTGCCGATCAGCTGGGTGTGACCTTCCCCCCATTGCCGATCAGCTGGGTGTGTGCTTACCCCCATTGCCGATCAGATGGGTGTGTGCTTCCCCCCATTGCCGATCAGCTGGGTGTGTCCTTCCCCACATTGCCGATCAGCTGGGTGTGTCCTTCCCCCCATTGCCGATCAGCTGGGTCTGTCCTTCCCCCCATTGCCGATCAGCTGGGTGTGTCCTTCCCCGCATTGCCGATCAGCTGGGTCTGTCCTTCCCCCCATTGCCGATCAGCTGGGTGTGACCTTCCCACCATTGCCGATCAGCTGGGTG
The DNA here is from genome assembly GCF_047496885.1 of Scyliorhinus torazame. Lineage (NCBI taxonomy): Eukaryota > Metazoa > Chordata > Chondrichthyes > Carcharhiniformes > Scyliorhinidae > Scyliorhinus > Scyliorhinus torazame. The sequence continues at coordinate 73,965,878 of NC_092729.1, read as the reverse complement.
TGTGCTTACCCTCATTGCCGATCAGATGGGTGTGTGCTTCCCCCCATTGCCGATCAGCTGGGTGTTCTTCCCCACATTGCCGATCAGCTGGGTGTGTCCTTTCCCCCCATTGCCGAACAGCTGGGTGTGTGCTTCCCCCCATTGCCGATCAGCTGGGTCTGTCCTTCCCCCCATTGCCGATCAGCTGGGTGTGTGCTTCCCCCCATTGCCGAACAGCTGGGTGTGTGCTTCCCCCATTGCCGGTCAGCTGGGTGTGTGCTTCCCCCCATTGCCGATCAGCTGGGTGCGTCCTTCCCCGCATTGCCGATCAGCTGGGTGTGTCCTTCCCCGCATTGCCGATCAGCTGGGTGTGTCCTTCCCCCCATTGCCGATCAGCTGGGAGTGTGCTTCCCCCCATTGCCGATCAGCTGGGTCTGTCCTTCCCCCCATTGCCGATCAGCTGGGTGTGTGCTTCCCCCCATTGCCGAACAGCTGGGTGTGTGCTTCCCCCATTGCCGGTCAGCTGGGTGTGTGCTTCCCCCCATTGCCGATCAGCTGGGTGTGTCCTTCCCCGCATTGCCGATCAGCTGGGTTTGTCCTTCCCCGCATTGCCGATCAGCTGGGTGTGTCCTTCCCCCCATTGCCGATCAGCTGGGAGTGTGCTTCCCCCCATTGCCGATCAGCAGGGTGTGTGCTTCCCCCCATTGCCGATCAGCTGGGTGTGTGCTTCCCCCCATTGCCGATCAGCTGGGTCTGTCCTTCCCTCCCATTGCCGATCAGCTGGGTGTGTGCTTAACCCCATTGCCGATCAGCTGGGTGTGTGCTTACCCCCATTGCCGATCAGATTGGTGTGTGCTTCCCCCCATTGCCGATCAGCTGGGTGTGTCCTTCCCCACATTGCCGATCAGCTGGGTGTGTCCTTTCCCCCCATTGCCGAACAGCTGGGTGTGTGCTTCCCCCCATTGCCGATCAGCTGGGTCTGTCCTTCCCCCCATTGCCGATCAGCTGGGTGTGTGCTTCCCCCCATTGCCGAACAGCTGGGTGTGTGCTTCCCCCATTGCCGGTCAGCTGGGTGTGTGCTTCCCCCCATTGCCGATCAGCTGGGTGTGTCCTTCCCCGCATTGCCGATCAGCTGGGTGTGTCCTTCCCCGCATTGCCGATCAGCTGGGTGTGTCCTTCCCCCCATTGCCGATCAGCTGGGAGTGTGCTTCCCCCCATTGCCGATCAGCTGGGTGTGTGCTTCCCCCCATTGCCGATCAGCTGGGTGTGTGCTTCCCCATATTGCCGATCAGCTGGGTCTGTCCTTCCCTCCCATTGCCGATCAGCTGGGTGTGTGCTTCCCCCCATTGCCGATCAGCTGGGTCTGTCCTTCCCCCCATTGCCGATCAGCTGGGTGTGTGCTTCCCCGCATTGCCGATCAGCTGGGTTTGTGCTTCCCCCCATTGCCGATCAGCTGGGTGTGTGCTTCCCCCCATTGCCGATCAGCTGGGCGTGTCCTTTCCCCCATTGCCGATCAGGTGGGTGTGTGCTTCCCCGCATTGCCGATCAGCTGGGTGTGTGCTTCCCCCCATTGCCGATCAGCTGGGTGTGTGCTTCCCCGCATTTCCGATCAGCTGGGTCTGTCCTTCCCCGCATTGCCGATCAGCTGGGAGTGTGCTTCCCCCCATTGCCGATCAGCTGGGTGTTTCCTTCCCCGCATTGCCGATCAGCTGGGTCTGTCCTTCCCCCCATTGCCGATCAGCTGGGAGTGTGCTTCCCCCCATTGCCGATCAGCTGGGTGTGTCCTTCCCCCCATTGCCGATCAGCTGGGTGTGTGCTTCCCCCCATTGCCGATCAGCTGGGTGTTTCCTTCCCCGCATTGCCGATCAGCTGGGTGTGTGCTTCCCCCCAATGCCGATCAGCTGGGTGTGCGCTTCCCCGCATTGCCGATCAGCTGGGTGTGTGCTTCCCCCATGGCCGAACAGCTGGGTGTGTCCTTCCCCGCATTGCCGATCAGCTGGGTGTGTCCATCCCCGCATTGCCGATCAGCTGGGTGTGTGCCCCCACCATGGCCGATCAGCTGGGTGTGTGTGACTCCCCCAATGCCGATCAGCTGGGTGGGTGCCTCCACCATGGCCGATCAGCTGGGTGTGTGTGACTCTCCCAATGCCGATCAGCTGGGTGTGTGCTTCCCCGCATTGCCGATCAGCTGGGTGTGTGCCCCCACCATGGCCGATCAGCTGGGTGTGTGTGACTCTCGCAATGCCGATCAGCTGGGTGGGTGCCTCACACCTAAACACAGTCTGTGCAGCAAAATGTGCCCCAGACAGAGACAGAGACTGAGACACAGACAGAGACACAGACACACAGACAGAGACAGGGACACAGACAGAGACACAGACAGAGACACAGATAGAGACAAACACACAGAAACAGACAGAGACACAGACAGAGACACAGACAGACACAGAGACACAGATAGAGGTACAGGGAGACACAGACAGAAACAGGGACACAGGCAGAGACACAGACAGAGACACAGACAGAGACACAGATAGAGACAAACACACAGAAACAGACAGAGACACAGACAGAGACAGAGGCAGTGACACAGACAGAGACACAGACAGAGGTACAGAGAGACAGAGACACAGACAGAGGCAGAGACAGAGACACAGACAGAGACACAGACAGAGACACAGACAGAGGTACAGGGAGACACAGACAGAAACAGGGACACAGACAGAGACACAGATAGAGGTACAGAGAGACACAGACAGAGACACAGACAGACACAGACAGAGGTACAGAGAGACACAGACAGAGACACAGACAGAGACACAGACAGACACAGAGACACAGACAGAGGTGCAGGGAGACACAGACAGAAACAGGGACATAGACAGAGACACAGACAGAGACAGAGACACAGACAGAGACACAGACAGAGGTACAGAGAGACACAGACACAGACAGAGACACAGATAGAGACAAACACACAGTAACAGACAGAGACAGAGGCAGTGACACAGACAGAGACACAGACAGAGATACAGAGACAGAGTAACAGACAGAGACAGAGGCAGTGACACAGACAGCGACACAGACAGAGGTACAGAGAGACACAGACAGAGACACAGACAGACACAGAGACACAGACAGAGGTACAGGGAGACACAGACAGAAACAGGGACACAGACAGAGACACAGACAGAGCCACAGACAGAGACACAGATAGAGACATAGACACAGACTGAGGCAGAGACAGAGACAGAGGCAGTGACACAGACAGAGACACAGACAGAGGTACAGAGAGACACAGACAGAGACACAGACAGACACAGAGACACAGACAGAGGTACAGGGAGACACAGACAGAAACAGGGACGCAGACAGAGACACAGACAGAGACAGAGACACAGACAGAGACACAGACAGACACAGAGACACAGACAGAGGTACAGGGAGGCACAGACAGAAACAGGGACACAGACAGAGACACAGACAGAGACACAGACAGGGACAGACACACAGAAACAGACAGAGACACAGACAGACACAGAGACACAGACACAGACAGAGACAGAGACACAGACAGAGACAGAGGCAGTGACACAGACAGAGACACAGACAGAGGTACAGAGAGACACAGACAGAGACACAGACAAACACAGAGACACAGACAGAGACACAGACACAGACAGAGGCAGAGACAGAGACACAGACACAGAGACACAGACAGAGACACAGACAGAGACAAACACACAGAAACAGACAGAGACACAGACACAGACAGAGGCAGAGACAGAGGCACAGACAGAGACACAGACAGAGACACAGACACAGACAGAGGCAGAGACAGAGACACAGACACAGAGACACAGACAGAGACACAGACAGAGACAAACACACAGAAACAGACAGAGACACAGACAGAGACACAGACACAGACAGAGGCAGAGACAGAGACACAGACAGAGACACAGGCAGAGACATAGACACAGACAGAGGCAGAGACAGAGACAGAGACACAGACAGAGACACAGATAGAGACAAACACACAGAAACAGACAGAGACAGAGGCAGTGACACAGACAGAGATACAGACAGAGATACAGAGAGACACAGACAGAGACACAGACAGAGACACAGACAGAGACACAGACAGAGGTACAGGGAGACACAGACGGAGACACAGACAGCGGTACAGAGAGACACAGACAGAGACACAGACAGAGACACAGGCAGACACAGACAGAGACACAGACAGAGGTACAGAGAGACACAGACAGAAACAGGGACACAGACAGAGACACAGGCAGAGACAGAGACACAGACTGAGGCAGAGACAGAGACACAGACAGAGACACAGACAGAGACACAGACAGAGGTACAGAGAGACACAGACAGAGACACAGACAGAGGTACAGAGAGACACAGACAGAGACACAGACAGACACAGACAGAGACACAGAAAGAGGTACAGGGAGACACAGACAGAAACAGGGACACAGACAGAGACACAGGCAGAGACAGAGACACAGACTGAGGCAGAGACAGAGACACAGACAGAGACACAGACAGAGACACAGACAGAGGGGCAGAGAGACACAGACAGAGACACAGACAGAGACACAGACAGACACAGAGACACAGACAGAGGTACAGGGAAACACAGACAGAAACAGGGACACAGACAGAGACACAGACAGAGACATAGACACAGACAGAGGCAGAGACAGAGACACAGACAGAGACACAGACAGAGACACAGACAGACACAGAGACACAGACAGAGGTACAGGGATACACAGACAGAAACAGGGACACAGACAGAGACACAGACTGAGACAGAGACACAGACAGAGACACAGACAGACACAGAGACACAGACAGAGGCAGAGACAGAGACACAGACAGAGACACAGACAGAGACACAGATAGAGACAAACACACAGTAACAGACAGAGACAGAGGCAGTGACACAGACAGAGACACAGAACGAGGTACAGAGAGACACAGACAGAAACAGGGACACAGACAGAGACACAGACACAGACAGAAGTAGAGACAGAGACACAGACAGAGACACAGACAGAGACACAGACACAGACAGAGGCAGAGGCAGAGACAGAGACACAGACAGAGACACAGACAGAGACAAACACACAGAAACAGACAGATACAGAGGCAGTGACACAGGCAGAGACACAGAGACAGACACAGACACAGACAGAGACAAACTCACAGAAACAGACAGCGACAGAGGCAGTGACACAGACAGAGACACAGACAGAGACACAGACACAGACAGAGACACAGACAGAGGTACAGAGACACAGACAGAGGCAGACACACAGACACAGACTGAGGCATAGACGCAGATAGAGACACAAACACAGAAACATACAGAGACAGAGACACAGACAGAGACAGAGGCAATGACACAGACAGAGACACAGACAGAGATACAGAGACAGACACGGACAGAGAAAGAGACACTGCCAGAGACACAGACAGAAACACAGACAGAGATACAGATAGAGACACAGATAGAGACACAGGGAGAGACACTGACACAGCCTCAACAGGGACACAGACACAGAGAGACACAGACACAGACAGAGACACAGACAGAGACACAGACAGAGACGGAGACACAGAGAGAAATACAGACCGACACAGAGGCACAGACAGAGACACAGACAGAGAAACAGACACAGACACAGACAGAGACACTGACACAGCCTCAACAGGGACACAGACACAGAGAGACACAGACACAGACAGAGACACAGACAGAGACGGAGACACAGAGAGAGATACAGACCGACACAGAGACACAGACAGAGATACAGACAGAGACACAGACAGAGACACAGACAGAAACACAGACAGAAACACAGAGAGAGAATTGGACAGATACAGGCAGAGACACAGGCAGAGATTTACCATTCTGCATTACCAGGAGAGACTGTCGGTGGGTGGGTGTGACTCCACCACGGCCGATCAGCTGGGTCAGTGTGACTCCCCCATGGCCGATCAGCTGGATCAGTGTGACTCCCCCATGGCCGATCAGCTGGATCAGTGTGACTCCTCCATGGCCGAACAGCTGGGTCAGTGTGACTCCCCCATGGCCGATCAGCTGGGTCAGTGTGACTCCCCCATGGCCGATCAGCTGGGTCAGTGTGACTCCCCCATGGCCGATCAGCTGGGTCAGTGTGACTCCCCCAATGCCGATCAGCTGGGTATGTGTGACTCCCCCATTGCCGATCAGCTGGGTGTGTGTGATTCCCCCATGGCCGATCAGCTGGGACAGTGTGACTCCCCCATGGCCAATGAGGTGGGTCTGTGTGACTCCCCCAATGCCGATCAGCTGGGTATGTGTGACTCCCCCAATGCCGATCAGCTGGGTGTGTGTGATTCCCCCATGGCCGATCAACTGGGACAGTGTGACTTCCCATGGCCAATGAGGTGGGTCTGTGTGACTCCCCCAATGCCGATCAGCTGGGTGTGTGTGACTCCCCCATTGCCGATCAGCTGGGTGTGTGCTTCCCCCCATTGCCGATCAGCTGGGTGTGTGCTTCCCCCATTGCCGATCAGCTGGGCCTGTCCTTCCCCCCCATTGTCGATCAGCTGGGTGTGTGCTTCCCCCCATTGCCGATCAGCTGGGCCTGTGCTTCCCCCCCATTGCCGATCAGCTGGGTGTGTCCTTCCCCTCCATTGCCGATCAGCTGGGTGTGTGTGATTCCCCCATTGCCGATCAGCTGGGCCTGTCCTTCCCCGCATTGCCGATCAGCTGGGAGTGTGTGGTTCCCCCATTGCCGATCAGCTGGGTTTGTGTGATTCCCCCATTGCCGATCAGCTGGGCCTGTCCTTCCCCGCATTGCCGATCAGCTGGGTGTGTGCTTCACCCCATTGCCGATCAGCTGGGTGTGTCCTTCCCCCCATTGCCGATCAGCTGGGCGTGTGCTTCCCCCCATTGCCGATCAGCTGGGTCTGTCCTTCCCCGCATTGCCGATCAGCTGGGTGTGTGCTTCCCCGCATTGCCGATCAGCTGGGCGTGTGCTTCCCCCCATTGCCGATCAGCTGGGCGTGTGCTTCCCCCCATTGCCGATCAGCTGGGTGTGTGTTTCCCCCCATTTCCGATCAGCTGGGAGTGTGATTCCCCCCATTGCCGATCAGCTGGGAGTGTCCATCCCCCCATTGCCGATCTTCTGGGAGTGTGCTTCCCCCCATTGCCGATCAGCTGGGTGTGTGCTTCCCCCATTGCCGATCAGCTGGGTGTGTCCTTCCCCCCATTTCCGATCAGCTGGGAGTGTGCTTCCCCCCAATGCCGATCAGCTAGGTGTGTGCTTCTCCCATTGCCGATCAGCTGGGAGTGTCCTTCCCCCCATTGCCGATCAGCTGGGAGTGTGCTTCCCCCCATTGCCGATCAGCTGGGTGTGTGCTTCCCCCATTGCCGATCAGCTGGGTGTGTGCTTCCCCCCATTGCCGATCAGCTGGGAGTGTCCTTCCCCCCATTGCCGATCAGCTGGGAGTGTCTTTCCCCCCATTGCCGATCAGCTGGGTGTGTCCTTCCCCGCATTGCCGATCAGCTGGGCGTGTGCTTCCCCCCATTGCCGATCAGCTGGGTGTGTGCCTCCCCCATTGCCGATCAGCTGGGAGTGTACTTCCCCCCATTGCCGATCAGCTGGGTGTGTGCTTCCCCACATTGCCGATCAGCTGGGTGTGTGCTTCCCCCCCAATGCCGATCACCTGGGAGTGTGCTTCCCCGCATTGCCGATCAGCTTGGTGTGTGCTTTCCCCCATTGCCGATCAGCTGGGTGTGTGCTTCCCCCCATTGCCGATCAGCTGGGTGTGTGCCTCCCCCCATTGCCGATCAGCTGGGTCTGTCCTTCCCCCCATTGCCGATCAGCTGGGTGTGTGCTTCCCCCCATGGCCGATCAGCTGGGTGTGTCCTTCCCCCAATTGCCGATCAGCTGGGTGTGTGCTTCACCCCATTGCCGAGCAGCTGGGTCTGTCCTTCCCCCCATTGCCGATCAGCTGGGTGTGTGCTTCCCCCCATTGCCGATCAGCTGGGTGTGTGCTTCCCCGCATTGCCGATCAGCTGGGTCTGTTCTTCCCCCCATTGCCGATCAGCTGGGTGTGTGCTTCCCCGCATTGCCGATCAGCTGGGTGTGTGCTTACCCGCATTGCCGATCAGCTGGGTGTGTGCTTCCCCCCAAGGCCGATCAGCTGGGCGTGTGCTTCCCCGCATTGCCGATCAGCTGGGTCTGTCCTTCCCCCCATTGCCGATCAGCTGGGTCTGTGCTTCCCCCCATTGCCGATCAGCTGGGTGTGTGCTTCCCCCCATTGCCGATCAGCTGGGTCTGTCCTTCCCCCCATTGCCGATCAGCTGGGAGTGTGCTTCCCCCCATTGCCGATCAGCTGGGTGTGTCCTTCCACCCATTGCCGATCAGCTGGGAGTGTGCTTCCCCGCATTGCCGATCAGCTGGGTGTGTGCTTCCCCCCATTGCCGATCAGCTGGGTGTGTGCTTCCCCCCATTGCCGATCAGCTGGGTCTGTCCTTCCCCCCATTGCCGATCAGCTGGGTCTGTCCTTCCCCCCATTGCCGATCAGCTGGGTGTGTGCTTCCCCCATTGCCGATCAGCTGGGTCTGTCCTTCCCCCCATTGCCGATCAGCTGGGTGTGTCCTTCCCCCCATTGCCGATCAGCTGGGTGTGTGCTTCCCCCATTGCCGATCAGCTGGGTCTGTCCTTCCCCGCATTGCCGATCAGCTGGGTGTGTCCTTCCCCCCATTGCCGATCAGCTTTGATGTGTGCTTCCCCCCATTGCCGATCAGCTGGGTGTGTCCTTCCCCCCATTGCCGATCAGCTGGGTGTGTGCTTCCCCCCATTGCCGATCAGCTGGGAGTGTGCTTCCCCGCATTGCCGATCAGCTGGGTCTGTCCTTCCCCCCATTGCCGATCAGCTGGGTGTGTGCTTCCCCCATTGCCGATCAGCTGGGTGTGTGCTTTCCCCCATTGCCGATCAGCTGGGTGTGTGCTTCCCCGCATTGCCGATCAGCTCGGTGTGTGCTTCCCCCCATTGCCGATCAGCTGGGTGTGTGCTTCCCCGCATTGCCGATCAGCTGGGAGTGTGCTTCCCCCCATTGCCGATCAGCTGGGTGTGTGCTTCCCCGCATTGCCGATCAGCTGGGTGTGTGCTTCCCCGCATTGCCGATCAGCTGGGTCTGTCCTTTCCCGCATTGCCAATCAGCTGGGTGTGTGTTTCCCCCCATTGCCGATCAGCTGGGTATGTGCTTCCCCCCATTGCCGATCAGCTGGGAGTGTCCTTCCCCGCATTGCCGATCAGCTGGGTGTGTGCTTCCCCCCATTGCCGATCAGCTGGGTGTGTGCTTCCCCACTTTGCCGATCAGCTGGGTGTGTGCTTCCCCGCATTGCCGATCAGCTGGGTCTGTCCTTCCCTGCATTGCCGATCAGCTGGTTTTGTGCTTCCCCCCATTGCCGATCAGCTGGTTGTGTGCTTCCCCCCATTGCCGATCAGCTGTTTCTGTTCTTCCCCCCATTGCCGATCAGCTGGGTGTGTGCTTCCCCCCATTGCCGATCAGCTGGATGTGTGCCCCCACCATGGCCGATCAGCTGGGTGTGTGCTTCCCCCCATTGCCGATTAGCTGGGTGTGTGCTTCCCCCCATTGCCGATCAGCTGGATGTGTGCCCCCACCATGGCCGATCAGCTGGGTGTGTGTTTCCCCGCATTGCCGATCAGCTGGGTGTGTGCTTCCCCCCATTGCCGATCAGCTGGATGTGTGCCCCCACCATGGCCGATCAGCTGGGTGGTGTGCTTCCCCGCATTGCCGATCAGCAGGGTGTGTGCCTCACACCTAAACACAGTCTGTGCAGCAGAATGTGACACAGACAGAGACAGAGACACAGACAGAGACACAGACAGAGACACAGACACAGAGACACAGAGACACAGACACAGACACAGACACAAACAGAAACACAGACACAGACACAGACAGAGACTCAGACAGAGACACAGAGACACAGACACAGAGACACAGACACAGACACAGACACAGACACACAGACAGAGACACAGACAGAGACTCTGACACAGAGACACAGAGACAGAGACAGAGACACAGACACAGACACAGACACAGAGACAGACACAGAGACACAGACTCAGACACAGAGACACAGAGACACAGAGACACAGGCAGAGACACAGATACAGAGAGACACAGAGACACAGATACAGAGACACAGAGACACAGACAGAGACACAGACACAGGCACAGGTACAGTCACAGACACAGACTCAGAAACACAGACAGACACAGACCGAGAGAGAGAAAAAGACACAGTCAGAGACACAGACAGAAACGCAGTCAGGTTCAGAGACACAGACAGAGACCCGGGCTGAGACACAGACAGTTACAGGGACACAGGCAGACACAGAGACACAGACACCAACACAAACAGAGACAGGGACACAGACAGATATACAGACAGAGACAGAGACACAGGCAGACACAGCGACGCACACAAAGACAGCGACACAGACAGAGATAAAGACAGAGAAACAGGCACAGACAGAGAAAGAGACACAGACAGAAACACAGACAGACACAGACCGAGAGAGAGAAAAAGACACAGGCAGAGCCACAGACATAAACGCAGTCAGATTCAGAGACACAGACATATACAGGGACACAGGCAGACACAGAGACACAGACACCGACACAGGCACCGACACAGGCACAGACAGAGGCACAGACAGAGACACAGACAGCGGCAGAGACTGCGACAGAGACAGACACAGACAGAGGCATAGACACAGACAGAGACACAGACAGAGACAGGGACACAGGCACAGACAGAGACACAGGCACAGATATAGACAGAGACACAGACACAGACATAGACAGAGAAACAGACAGAAACAGCGACAGAGACAGAGACACAGCCACAGGCATAGACACAGACACAGGCATAGACACAGACACAGACAGAGACACAGACAGAGACACAGACAGAGTCACAGACACAGACAGTGAAAGAGACACAGACAGGAACACAGACAGACACAGACCGAGAGAGAGAAAAAGACACAGGCAGAGACACAGACAGAAACGCAGTCATATTCAGAGACACAGACAGAGACCCGGGCTGAGACACAGACAGGGACACAGGCAGACACAGAAACACAGACACCAACAAAGACAGAGACAGGGACACAGACAGATATACAGACAGAGACACAGACAGAAACACAGACAGACACAGACCGAGAGAGAGAAAAAGACACAGGCAGAGACACAGACAGAAACGCAGTCAGATTCAGGGACACAGGCAGACACAGAGACACCGAGACCGACACAGACACCGAGACAGAGAAAGAGACAGAGACACCGACACCGACACAGACACAGACACCGAGACAGAGACACAGACAGAGACACAGGCAGAGACACAGGCAGAGACACAGGCAGAGACAGAGTCAGCGACACAGACAGAGACACAGACAGAGACACAGACAGAGACAGGGACACAGACACAGACAGAGACACAGACAGAGACAGGGACACAGACAGAGACAGGGACACAGAAAGAGACACAGACACAGACAGGGACACAGACACAGACAGAGACACAGACAGAGACACAGACAGAGACAGGGACACAGACAGGGACACAGACAGAGACAGGGACACAGACAGAGACAGGGACAGGGACACAGACACAGACAGAGACACAGACACAGACAGAGACACAGACAGGGACACAGACACAGACAGAGAAACAGACAGAAACACAGACAGAGAGAGAATTGGACAGGTACAGGCAGAGACACAGGCAGAGATTTACCATTCTACATTACCAGGAGAGACTGTCGGTGGGTGGGTGTGACTCCCCCATGGCCGATCAGCTGGGTCAGTGTGACTCCCCCATGGCCGATCAGCTGGTTCAGTGTGACTCCCCCATGGCCGATCAGCTGGGTCAGTGTGACTCCCCCATGGCCCATCAGCTGTGTGTGTGCTTCCCCCCATTGCCGATCAGCTGGGATGTGCTTCCCCCCATTGCCGATCAGCTGGGTGTGTGCTTCCCCCCATTGCCGATCAGCTGGGAGTGTGCTTCCCCCCATTGCCGATCAGCTGGGTGTGTGCTTCCCCCCATTGCCGATCAGCTGGGTGTGTGCTTCACCCGCATTGCCGATCAGCTGGGTATGTGCTCCCACCATGGCCGATCAGCTGGGTGTGTGCTACCCCCATTGCCGATCAGCTGGGTGTGTGTGACACCCCGCATTGCCGATCAGCTGGGTGTGTGCTTCCCCGCATTGCCGATCAGCTGGGTGTGTGCTACCCCCCAATGCCGATCAGCTGGGTGTGTGTGACTCCCCGCATTGCCGATCAGCTGGGTGTGTGTGACTCCCCGCATTGCCGATCAGCTGGGTTTGTGTGACTCCCCCATTGCCGATCAGCTGGATGTGTGCCTCACACTTAAACACAGTCTGTGCAGCAGAATGTGCCCCAGACAGAGACACAGAAACAGACACAGACAGAGACACAGAAACAGACAGAGACACATAAACAGACAGAGACACAAACAGAGACACAGATAGAGACAGAGACACAGACAGAGACAGGGACACAGACAGAGACAGAGACTGAGACACAGACAGACACGGAGATACAGACAGAGACAGAGAGTGAGACACAGACACCGACAGACAGAGAGACACAGACAGAGGCAGAGACTGAGACACAGACAGACACAGAGACACAGCGAGACACACAGACAGACAGAGACACAGACAGAGACACAGACAGAGACAGACACGGAGACGCAGACAGAGACAGACAGAGACAGGGACACAGACAGAGACAGGGACAGAGAGAGAGACAGGGACAGGGACAGAGACACAGACACAGACAGAGACAGGGACACAGACAGAGACAGGGACACAGACAGAGACAGGGACAGGGACAGGGACAGAGACAGGGGCAGAGATAGAGACAGAGACAGAGACAGAGACAGAGACAGAGACAGGGACAGGGACAGGGACAGAGACAGGGACAGAGACACAGACAGAGACACAGACCGAGTGTGGGGGAGCACTGCCAGTGCTGGCTGTTTGGGGGAGCACTGCCAGTGCTGGCTGTGTGGGGGGAGCACTGATAGTGCTGGCTGTGTGGTGGGAGCTCTGACAGTGCTGGCTGTGTGCGGGGAGCACTGACAGTGCTGGCTGTGTGGTGGGAGCACTGACAGTGCTGGCTGTGTGGGGGGAGCTCTGACAGTGCTGGCTGTGTGGTGGGAGCAATGACAGTGCTGGCTGTGTGGTGGGAGCACTGACAGTGCTGGCTGTGTGGGGGGAGCACTGATAGTGCTGGCTGTGTGGGGGAGCACTGACAGTGCTGGCTGTGTGGTGGGAGCACTGACAGTGCTGGCTGTGTGGGGGAGCACTGACAGTGCTGGCTGTGTGGGGGAGCACTGACAGTGCTGGCTGTGTGGGGGGAGCACCGACAGTGCTGGCTGTGTGGGGGGAGCACTGACAGTGCTGGCTGTGTGGTGGGAGCACTTACAGTGCTGGCTGTGCGGTGGGAGCACTGACAGTGCTGTCTGTGTGGCGGAGCACTGACAGTGCTGGCTGTGTGGGGGGAGCACTGACAGTGCTGCCTGTGTGGGGGAGCACTGACAGTGCTGGCTGTGTGGTGGGAGCACTGACAGTGCTGGCTGTGTGGTGGGAGCACTGAGCGCTGGCTCTGTGGGGGGGGGAAGTGCACTGGCAGTGCTGGCTCTGTGGGGGGGGAGTGCACTGGCAGTGCTGGCTCTGTGGGGGGGAAGTGCACTGACAGTTCTGGCTCTGTGGTGGGAGCACTGACAGTGCTGGCTGTGTCGGGGGAGCACTGACAGTGCTGGCTGTGTGGGGGGAGCACTGACAGTGCTGGCTGTGTGGTGGCAGCATTGACAGTGCTGGCTCTGTGGTGGGAGCACTGACAGTGCTAGCTCTGTGGGAGAGCACTGGCAGTGCTGGCTGTGGGGGGGGGGAAGTGCACTGGAAGTGCTGGCTGTGTGGGGGGAGCACTGCCAGTGCTGGCTGTGTGGGGGAGCACTGCCAGTGCAGTCTGTGTGGGGGAGCACTGATAGTGCTGGCTGTGTGGTGGGAGCACTGACAGTGCTGGCTGTGTGCGGGGAGCACTGACAGTGCTGGCTGTGTGGTGGGAGCACTGACAGTGCTGGCTGTGTGGGGGGAGCACTGACAGTGCTGGCTGTGTGGTGGGAGCACTGACAGTGCTGGCTGTGTGGTGGGAGCACTGACAGTGCTGGCTGTGTGGGGAGCACTGACAGTGCTGGCCGTATGGTGGGAGCACTGACAGTGCTGGCTGTGTGGGGGAGCACTGATAGTGCTGGCTGTGTGGGGGAGCACTGACAGTGCTGGCTGTGTGGTGGGAGCACTGACAGTGCTGGCTGTGGGGGGGGGGGTGCACTGGCAGTTCTGGCTGTGTGGTGGGAGCACTGACAGTGCTGGCTGTGTGGGGGAGCACTGACAGTGCTGGCTGTGTGGGGGGTGCACTGGCAGTTCTGGCTGTGTGGTGGGAGCACTGACAGTGCTGGCTGTGTGGGGGAGCACTGACAGTGCTGGCTGTGTGGTGGGAGCACTGACAGTGCTGGCTGTGTGGTGGGAGCACTGACATTGCTGGCTGTGTGGGGGGGAGCACTGACAGTGCTGGCTCCGTGGGTGGCGTAAGTGCAATGGCAGTGCTGGCAGTGCTGGCTGTGGGGGGAGGGAAGTGCAATGGCAGTGCTGGCTCTGTGGGGGGTGCACTGGCAGTTCTGGCTGTGTGGTGGGAGCACTGACAATGCTGGCTGTGGGGGGGGGCACTGACAGTGCTGCCTGTGTGGGGGGAGCACTGACAGTGCTGGCTGTGTGTGGGATGCACCGGCAGTTCTGGCTGTGTGGTGGGAGCACTGACAGGGCTGGCTGTGTGGGGGAGCACTGACAGTGCTGGCTGTGTGTGGGGAGCACTGACAGTGCAGGCTGTGTGAGGGGTAGCACTGACAGTGCTGGCTGTGTGGTGGGAGGACTGGCAGTGCTGGCAGTGTGGGGGGAGGACTGACATTGCTGGCTGTGTGGTGGGAGCACTGACAGTGCTGGCTGTGTGGGGGGAAGTGCAATGGCAGTGCTGGCAGTGCTGGCTCTGTGGGGGGGAGTGCACTGGCAATGCTTGCTCTGTGGGTGGGGTACCTGCACTGGCAGTGCTGGCTCTGTGGGGGGAAGTGCACTGGCAGTGCTGGCTCTGAAGGGGGGAAGTGCACTGGAAGTGCTGGCTGTGTGGGGGAAGCACTGACAGTGCTGGCTGTGTGGGGGAGCACTGACAGTGCTGGCTGTGTGGTGGGAGCACTGACAGTGCTGGCTATGTGGTGGGAGTACTGGCAGTTCTGGCTGTGTGGGGGAGCACTGACAGTGCTGGCTGTGTGGGGAAGCACTGACAGTGCTGGCTGTGAAGGGGGGGAAGTGCACTGGCAGTGCTGGCTGTGTGGGGGAGCACTGAGAGTGCTGGCTGTGTGGGGGGAGCACTGACAGTGCTGCCTGTGTGGGGAGCACTGACAGTGCTGCCTGTGTGGGGGGAGCACTAACAGTGCTGGCTGTGGGGGAGGGGGGAAGTGTACTGGCAGTGCTGGCTGTGTGGGGGGGCACTGACAGTGCTGCCTGTGTGGGGAGCACTGACAGTGCAGGCTGTGTGGGGGAGCACTGTCAGTGCTGGCTGTGTGGGGGAGCACTGACAGTGCTGGCTGTGTGGTAGGAGCACTGACAGTGCTGGCTGTGGGGGGGGGATGCACTGGCAGTTCTGGCTGTGTGGTGGGAGCACTGACAGTGCTGGCTGTGTGGGGAGCACTGACAGTGCTGGCTGTGTTGGGGGTGCACTGACAGTGCTGGCTGTGTGGGGAGCACTGACAGTGCTGGCTGTGTGGTGGGAGCACTGGCAGTTCTGGCTGTGTGGTGGGAGCACTGACAGTGCTGGCTGTGTGGGGAGCACTGACACTGCTGGCTGTGTGGTGGGAGCACTGACAGTGCTGGCTGTGTGGTGGGAGCACTGACAGTGCTGGCTGTGAGGTGGGAGCACTGGCAGTTCTGGCTGTGTGGTGGGAGCACTGACAGTGCTGGCTGTGTGGTGGGAGCACTGACAGTGCTGGCTGTGTGGGGGGGAAGTGCAATGGCAGTGCTGGCTCTGTGGGGGGAGTGCACTGGCAGTGCTGGCTCTGTGGGTGGGGTAAGTGCACTGGCAGTGCTGGCTCTGTGGGGGGAAGTGCACTACCAGTGCTGGCTGTGGGGGGGAGCACTGACAGTGCTGCCTGTGTGGGGAGCACTGACAGTGCTGGCTGTGTGGTGGGAGCACTGACAGTGCTGGCTATGTGGTGGGTGCACTGGCAGTTCTGGCTGTGTGGGGGGAGCACTGACAGTGCTGGATGTGTGGGGAAGCACTGACAGTGCTGGCTGTGGGGGGGGGGGAAGTGCACTGGCAGTGCTGGCTGTGTGGGGGTGCACTGACAGTGCTGGCTGTGTGGGGGGAGCACTGACAGTGCTGGATGTGTGGGGGGAGCACTGACAGTGCTGCCTGTGTGGGGGGAGCACTAACAGTGCTGGCTGTGGGGAGGGGGGAAGTGCACTGACAGTGCTGGCTGTGTGGTAGGAGCACTGACAGTGCTGGCTGTGGGGTGGGATGCACTGGCAGTTCTGGCTGTGTGGTGGGAGCACTGACAGTGCTGGCTGTGTGGGGAGCACTGACAGTGCTGGCTGTGTTGGGGGTGCACTGGCAGTTCTGGCTGTGTGGTGGGAGAACTGACAGTGCTGGCTGTGTGGTGGGAGCACTGACAGTGCTGGCTGTGTGGGGGGTAAGTGCAATGGCAGTGCTGGCTCTGTGGGGGGAGTGCACTGGCAGTGCTGGCTCTGTGGGTGGGGTAAGTGCACTGGCAGTGCTGGCTCTGTGGGGGGAAGTGCACTGACAGTGCTGGCTCTGTGGGGGGGGAGTGCACTACCAGTGCTGGCTGTGGGGGGGAGCACTGACAGTGCTGTCTGTGTGGGGAGCACTGACAGTGCTGGCTGTGGGGGGGGGGGGGGGGAAGTGCAATGGAATGCTGGCTCTGTGGGGGGGGTGCACTGGCAGTTCTGGCTGTGTGGTGGGAGCACTGACTGTGCTGGCTGTGGGGGGGGCACTGACAGTGCTGCCTGTGTGGCGAGCACTGACAGTGCTGGCTGTGTGGGTGGTGCACTGGCAGTTCTGGCTGTGTGGTGGGAGCACTGGCAGTGCTGGCTGTGTGGTGGGAGCACTGGCAGTGTGGCAGTGTGGGGGAGCACTGTCAGTGCTGGCTGTGGCGGGAGCACAGACATTGCTGGCTGTGTGGTGGGAGCAGTGACAGTGCTGACTGTGTGGTGGGAGCACTGACAGTGCTGGCTGTGTGGGGGGGAAGTGCAATTAGAGTGCTGGCTGTGTGGGGGGAAGTGCACTGGCAGTGCTGGCTCTGAAGGGGGGGAAGTGCAATGACAGTGCTGGCTGTGTGGGGGAGCACTGACAGTGCTGGCTGTGTGGTGGGAGCACGGACAGTGCTGGCTGTGTGGGGGAGCACTGACAGTGCTGGCTGTGTGGTGGGAGCACTGACATTGCTGGCTGTGTGGGTGGAGCACTAGCATTGCTGGCTGTGTGGTGGGAGCACTGACAGTGCTAGCTGTGTGGGGGAGCACTGACAATGCTGGCTGTGTGGGGGGAGCACTGTCAGTGCTGGCTGTGTGGGGGAGCACTGACAGTGCTGGCTGTGTGATGGGAGCACTGACAGTGCTGGCTGTGTGGAGAAGCACTGACGGTGCTGGCTGTGTGGTGGGAGCACTGACAGTGCTGGCTGAGTGGGGGAGCAATGACAGTGCTGGCTGTGTGGTGGGAGCATTGACAGTGCTGGCTCTGTGGGGGGGAAGTGCACTGGCAGTTCTGGCTCTGTGGGGGGGGAGTGCACTGGCAGTGCTGGCTCAGTGGGGGGGAGTGCACTGGCAGTTCTGGCTCTGTGGGGGGGGGAAGTGCACTCGCACTGCTGGCTCTGTGGGGTGGGGAGTGCGCTGACAGTGCTGGCTCTGTGGTGGGAGCACTGACAGTGCTGGCTGTGTGGGGGAAGCACTGACAGTGCTGGCTGTGTGGTGGGAGCACTGACAGTGCAGGCTGTGTGGGGGGTTCACTGGCAGTGCTGGCTGTGGGGGGGGAGTGCACTGGCAGTGCTGGCTGTGTGGGGAGCACTGACAGTGCTGGCTGTGTGGGGGGAGCACTGACAGTGCTGCCTGTGTGGGGAGCACTGACAGTGCTGGCTGTTTTTGGGGGAGCACTGACAGTGCTGGCTGTGTGGGGAGCACTGACAGTGCTGCCTGTGTGGGAGGGACTGACAGTGCTGACTGTGTGGGGGGTGCACTGGCAGTGCTGGCTGTGTGAGGGGAGCACTGACAGTGCTGGCTGTGTGGGGGAGCACTGACAGTGCTGGCTGTGTGGGGTGGGAACACTGACAGTGCTGGCTGTGTGGTGGGAGCACTTACAGTGCTGGCTGTGTGGGGGGAGCACTGACAGTGCTGGCTGTGTGGGGGTGGGAGCACTGACAGTGCTGGCTGTGTGGTGGGAGCACTGACAGTGCTGGCTGTGTGAGGGGAGCACTGACAGTGCTGGCTGTGTGGTGGGAGCACTGACAGTGCTGGCTGTGTGGGGAGCACTGACATTGCTGGCTGTGTGGTGGGAGCACTGACAGTGCTGGCTGTGTGGGGTAGCACTGACAGTGCTGGCTGTGTGGTGGGAGCACTGACAGTGCTGGCTGTGTGGGGGAGCACTGACAGTGCTGGCTATGTGGTGGGAGCACTGATAGTGCTGGCTGTGCGGGGGGAGCACTGACAGTGCTGGCTGTGTGGTGAGCACTGACAGTGCTGTCTGTGTGGGGGAGCACTGACAGTGCTGGCTGTCTGGTGGGAGCACTGACTGTGTGGGGAAGCACTGACAGTACTGGCTGTGTGGTGGGAGCACTGACAGTGCTGGCTGTGTGGTGGGAGCACTGACAGTGCTGGCTGTGGGTGGAGAACTGGCAGTGCTGGCTGTGTGGTGGGAGCACTGGCAGTGCTGGCTGTGTAGTGGGAGCACTGACAGTGCTGGCTGTGTGTGTGGAGCACTGACACTGCTGGCTGTGTGTGGGAGCACTGACAGTGCTGACTGTGTGGGGGGAGCCCAGTCAGTGCTGGCTGTGTGGGGGTGGGAGCACTGACAGTGCTGGCTGTGTCGGGGGAGCACTGACAGTGCTGGCTGTGTGGGGGAGCACTGACAGTGCTGGCTGTCTTGAGGGAGCACTGGCAGTGCTGGCTGTGTGGTGGGGAGAATTGACAGTGCTGGCTGTGTGGTGGGAGCACTGACTGTGTGGGGGAGCACTGACAGTGCTGGCTGTGTAGTGGGAACACTAACAGTGCTGGCTGTGTGGTGGGAGCACTGGCAGTGCTGGCTGTGTGGGGGGAGCACTGACAGTGCTGGCTGTGTAGTGGGAGCACTGACAGTGCTGGCTGTGTAGTGGGAGCACTGACAGTGTTGGCTGTGTGGGGGAGCACTGACAGGGCTGGCTGTGTGTGGGGAGCACTGACAGTGCTGGCTGTGTGGGGGAGCACTGACAGTGCCGACTGTGTAGGAGCAGCGCTGGCAGTGCTGGCTGTGTGGGGGAGCCCTGACAGGGATGGCTGTATGGTGGGAGCACTGACAGTGCTGGCTGTGTGGTGGGAGCACTGACAGTGCGGGCTGTGTGGTGGGAGCACTAACAGTGCTGGCTGTGTGGTGGGAGCACTGACAGTGCTGGCTGTGTGGGGTGGGAGCACTGACAGTGCTGGCTGTGTGGTGGGAGCACTGACAGTGCTGGCTGTGTGGGGGGAGCACTGACAGTGCTGGCTGTGTGGGGGTGGGAGCACTGACAGTGCTGGCTGTGTGGTGGGAGCACTGACAGTGCTGGCTGTGTGAGGGGAGCACTGACAGTGCTGGCTGTGTGGTGGGAGCACTGACAGTGCTGGCTGTGTGGGGAGCACTGACATTGCTGGCTGTGTGGTGGGAGCACTGACAGTGCTGGCTGTGTGGGGTAGCACTGACAGTGCTGGCTGTGTGGTGGGAGCACTGACAGTGCTGGCTGTGTGGGGGGAGCATTGACAGTGCTGGCTGTGTGGTGGGAGCACTGACAGTGCTGGCTGTGCGGGGGGAGCACTGACAGTGCTGGCTGTGTGGGGAGCACTGACAGTGCTGCCTGTGTGGGGGAGCACTGACAGTGCTGGCTGTCTGGTGGGAGCACTGACTGTGTGGGGGAGCACTGACAGTACTGGCTGTGTGGTGGGAGCACTGACAGTGCTGGCTGTGTGGGGGAGCACTGACAGTGCTGACTGTGTGGTGGGAGCACTGACAGTGCTGACTGTGTGGTGGGAGCACTGACAGTGCTGGCTGTGTGGGGGGGAAGTGCAATTAGAGTGCTGGCTGTGTGGGGGGAAGTGCACTGGCAGTGCTGGCTCTGAAGGGGGGGAAGTGCAATGACAGTGCTGGCTGTGTGGGGGAGCACTGACAGTGCTGGCTGTGTGGTGGGAGCACTGACAGTGCTGGCTGTGTGGGGGAGCACTGACAGTGCTGGCTGTGTGGTGGGAGCACTGACATTGCTGGCTGTGTGGGTGGAGCACTAGCATTGCTGGCTGTGTGGTGGGAGCACTGACAGTGCTAGCTGTGTGGGGGAGCACTGACAATGCTGGCTGTGTGGGGGGAGCACTGACAGTGCTGTCTGTGTGGGGAGCACTGACAGTGCTGGCTGTGTGATGGGAGCACTGACAGTGCTGGCTGTGTGGGGAAGCACTGACGGTGCTGGCTGTGTGGTGGGAGCACTGACAGTGCTGGCTGTGTGGGGGAGCAATGACAGTGCTGGCTGTGTGGTGGGAGCATTGACAGTGCTGGCTCTGTGGGGGGGAAGTGCACTGGCAGTTCTGGCTCTGTGGGGGGGGGAAGTGCACTGGCAGTGCTGGCTCAGTGGGGGGGAGTGCACTGACAGTGCTGGCTCTGTGGGGGGGGGAAGTGCACTGGCACTGCTGGCTCTGTGGGGTGGGGAGTGCACTGACAGTGCTGGCTGTGTGGTGGGAGCACTGACAGTGCTGGCTGTGTGGTGGGAGCACTGGCAGTTCTGGCTGTGTGGTGGGAGCACTGACAGTGCTGGCTGTGTGGTGGGAGCACTGACAGTGCTGGCTGTGTCGGGGGGAAGTGCAATGGCAGTGCTGGCTCTGTGGGGGGAGTGCACTGGCAGTGCTGGCTCTGTGGGTGGGGTAAGTGCACTGGCAGTGCTGGCTCTGTGGGGGGAAGTGCACTACCAGTGCTGGCTGTGGGGGGGAGCACTGACAGTGCTGCCTGTGTGGGGAGCACTGACAGTGCTGGCTGTGGGGGGGGGGGGGGAAGTGCAATGGCAGTGCTGGCTCTGTTGGGGGGGTGCACTGGCAGTTCTGGCTGTGTGGTGGGAGCACTGACTGTGCTGGCTGTGGGGGGGGGCACTGACAGTGCTGCCTGTGTGGGGGAGCACTGACAGTGCTGGCTGTGTGGGTGGTGCACTGGCAGTTCTGGCTGTGTGGTGGGAGCACTGGCAGTGCTGGCTGTGTGGTGGGAGCACTGGCAGTGTGGCAGTGTGGGGGAGCACTGTAAGTGCTGGCTGTGGCGGGAGCACAGACATTGCTGGCTGTGTGGTGGGAGCACTGACAGTGCTGACTGTGTGGTGGGAGCACTGACAGTGCTGGCTGTGTGGGGGGGAAGTGCAATGGCAGTGCTGGCTCTGAAGGGGGGGAAGTGCAATGACAGTGCTGGCTGTGTGGGGGGAAGTGCACTGGCAGTGCTGGCTCTGAAGGGGGGGAAGTGCAATGACAGTGCTGGCTGTGTGGGGGAGCACTGACAGTGCTGGCTGTGTGGTGGGAGCACTGACAGTGCTGGCTGTGTGGGGGAGCACTGACAGTGCTGGCTGTGTTGTGGGAGCACTGACATTGCTGGCTGTGTGGGTGGAGCACTAGCATTGCTAGCTGTGTGGTGGGAGCACTGACAGTGCTAGCTGTGTGGGGGAGCACTGACAATGCTGGCTGTGTGGGGGAGCACTGACAGTGCTGGCTGTGTGGGGAGCACTGACAGTGCTGGCTGTGTGGGGGAGCACTGACAGTGCTGGCTGTGTGGGGGGAGCACTGACAGTGCTGGCTGTGTGGTGGGAGCACTGACAGTGCTGGCTATGTGGTGAGAGCACTGGCAGTTCTGGCTGTGTGGGGGAGCACTGACAGTGCTGGCTGTGTGGGGGAAGCACTGACAGTGCTGGCTGTGTGGGGGGAGCACTGACAGTGCTGGCTGTGTGGTGGGAGCACTGACAGTGCTGGCTATGTGGTGGGTGCACTGGCAGTTCTGGCTGTGTGGGGGGAGCACTGACAGTGCTGGCTGTGTGGGGAAGCACTGACAGTGCTGGCTGTGGGGGGGGGGAAGTGCACTGGCAGTGCTGGCTGTGTGGGGGAGCACTGACAGTGCTGGCTGTGTGGGGGAGCACTGACAGTGCTGGATGTGTGGGGGGAGCACTGACAGTGCTGCCTGTGTGGGGGGAGCACTAACAGTGCTGGCTGTGGGGGAGGGGGGAAGTGCACTGACAGTGCTGGCTGTGTGGTAGGAGCACTGACAGTGCTGGCTGTGGGGTGGGATGCACTGGCAGTTCTGGCTGTGTGGTGGGAGCACTGACAGTGCTGGCTGTGTGGGGAGCACTGACAGTGCTGGCTGTGTTGGGGGTGCACTGGCAGTTCTGGCTGTGTGGTGGGAGAACTGACAGTGCTGGCTGTGTGGTGGGAGCACTGACAGTGCTGGCTGTGTGGGGGGTAAGTGCAATGGCAGTGCTGGCTCTGTGGGGGGAGTGCACTGGCAGTGCTGGCACTGTGGGTGGGGTAAGTGCACTGGCAGTGCTGGCTCTGTGGGGGGAAGTGCACTGACAGTGCTGGCTCTGTGGGGGGGGGGAGTGCACTACCAGTGCTGGCTGTGGGGGGGAGCACTGACAGTGCTGCCTGTGTGGGGAGCACTGACAGTGCTGGCTGTGGGGGGGGGGGAAGTGCAATGGAATGCTGGCTCTGTGGGGGGGGGGTGCACTGGCAGTTCTGGCTGTGTGGTGGGAGCACTGACTGTGCTGGCTGTGGGGGGGGCACTGACAGTGCTGCCTGTGTGGGGAGCACTGACAGTGCTGGCTGTGTGGGTGGTGCACTGGCAGTTCTGGCTGTGTGGTGGGAGCACTGGCAGTGCTGGCTGTGTGGTGGGAGCACTGGCAGTGTGGCAGTGTGGGGGAGCACTGTCAGTGCTGGCTGTGGCGGGAGCACAGACATTGCTGGCTGTGTGGTGGGAGCAGTGACAGTGCTGACTGTGTGGTGGGAGCACTGACAGTGCTGGCTGTGTGGGGGGGAAGTGCAATTAGAGTGCTGGCTGTGTGGGGGGAAGTGCACTGGCAGTGCTGGCTCTGAAGGGGGGGAAGTGCAATGACAGTGCTGGCTGTGTGGGGGAGCACTGACAGTGCTGGCTGTGTGGTGGGAGCACGGACAGTGCTGGCTGTGTGGGGGAGCACTGACAGTGCTGGCTGTGTGGTGGGAGCACTGACATTGCTGGCTGTGTGGGTGGAGCACTAGCATTGCTGGCTGTGTGGTGGGAGCACTGACAGTGCTGGCTGTGTGGGGGAGCACTGACAATGCTGGCTGTGTGGGGGGAGCACTGACAGTGCTGGCTGTGTGGGGAGCACTGACAGTGCTGGCTGTGTGGTGGGAGCACTGACATTGCTGGCTGTGTGGGTGGAGCACTAGCATTGCTGGCTGTGTGGTGGGAGCACTGACAGTGCTGGCTGTGTGGGGGAGCACTGACAATGCTGGCTGTGTGGGGGGAGCACTGACAGTGCTGGCTGTGTGGGGAGCACTGACAGTGCTGGCTGTGTGATGGGAGCACTGACAGTGCTGGCTGTGTGGAGAAGCACTGACGGTGCTGGCTGTGTGGTGGGAGCACTGACAGTGCTGGCTGAGTGGGGGAGCAATGACAGTGCTGGCTGTGTGGTGGGAGCATTGACAGTGCTGGCTCTGTGGGGGGGAAGTGCACTGGCAGTTCTGGCTCTGTGGGGGGGGGAAGTGCACTGGCAGTGCTGGCTCAGTGGGGGGGAGTGCACTGGCAGTTCTGGCTCTGTGGGGGGGGGAAGTGCACTCGCACTGCTGGCTCTGTGGGGTGGGGAGTGCACTGACAGTGCTGGCTCTGTGGTGGGAGCACTGACAGTGCTGGCTGTGTGGGGGGAGCACTGACAGTGCTGGCTGTGTGGTGGGAGCACTGACAGTGCAGGCTGTGTGGGGGGTGCACTGGCAGTGCTGGCTGTGGGGGGGGGGGAGTGCACTGGCAGTGCTGGCTGTGTGGGGAGCACTGACAGTGCTGGCTGTGTGGGGGGAGCACTGACAGTGCTGCCTGTGTGGGGAGCACTGACAGTGCTGGCTGTGTGGGGGAGCACTGACAGTGCTGGCTGTGTGGGGAGCACTGACAGTGCTGCCTGTGTGGGAGGGACACTGACAGTGCTGACTGTGTGGGGGGTGCACTGGCAGTGCTGGCTGTGTGAGGGGAGCACTGACAGTGCTGGCTGTGTGGGGGAGCACTGACAGTGCTGGCTGTGTGGGGTGGGAACACTGACAGTGCTGGCTGTGTGGTGGGAGCACTGACAGTGCTGGCTGTGTGGAGGGAGCACTGACAGTGCTGGCTGTGTGGGGGTGGGAGCACTGACAGTGCTGGCTGTGTGGTGGGAGCACTGACAGTGCTGGCTGTGTGAGGGGAGCACTGACAGTGCTGGCTGTGTGGTGGGAGCACTGACAGTGCTGGCTGTGTGGGGAGCACTGACATTGCTGGCTGTGTGGTGGGAGCACTGACAGTGCTGGCTGTGTGGGGTAGCACTGACAGTGCTGGCTGTGTGGTGGGAGCACTGACAGTGCTGGCTGTGTGGGGGAGCACTGACAGTGCTGGCTATGTGGTGGGAGCACTGATAGTGCTGGCTGTGCGGGGGGAGCACTGACAGTGCTGGCTGTGTGGGGTAGCACTGACAGTGCTGGCTGTGTGGGGAGCACTGACAGTGCTGTCTGTGTGGGGGAGCACTGACAGTGCTGGCTGTCTGGTGGGAGCACTGACAGTGCTGGCTGTGGGTGGAGAACTGGCAGTGCTGGCTGTGTGGTGGGAGCACTGGCAGTGCTGGCTGTGTAGTGGGAGCACTGACAGTGCTGGCTGTGTGTGTGGAGCACTGACAGAGCTGACTGTGTGGGGGGAGCACTGACAGTGCTGACTGTGTGGGGGGAGCCCAGTCAGTGCTGGCTGTGTGGGGGTGGGAGCACTGACAGTGCTGGCTGTGTGGGGGAGCACTGACAGTGCTGACTGTGTTGGGGAGCACTGACAGTGCTGGCTGTCTTGAGGGAGCACTGGCAGTGCTGGCTGTGTGGTGGGGAGAATTGACAGTGCTGGCTGTGTGGTGGGAGCACTGACTGTGTGGGGGAGCACTGACAGTGCTGGCTGTGTAGTGGGAACACTAACAGTGCTGGCTGTGTGGGGGGAGCACTGACAGTGCTGGCTGTGTAGTGGGAGCACTGACAGTGCTGGCTGTGTAGTGGGAGCACTGACAGTGTTGGCTGTGTGGGGGAGCACTGACAGTGCTGGCTGTGTGTGGGGAGCACTGACAGTGCTGGCTGTGTGGGGGATCACTGACAGGGATGGCTGTATGGTGGGAGCACTGACAGTGCTGGCTGTGTAGTGGGAGCACTGACAGTGCTGGCTGTGTAGTGGGAGCACTGACAGTGTTGGCTGTGTGGGGGAGCACTGACAGTGCCGACTGTGTAGGAGCAGCGCTGGCAGTGCTGGCTGTGTGGGGGAGCCCTGACAGGGATGGCTGTATGGTGGGAGCACTGACAGTGCTGGCTGTGTGGTGGGAGCACTGACAGTGCGGGCTGTGTCGTGGGAGCACTAACAGTGCTGGCTGTGTGGTGGGAGCACTGACAGTGCTGGCTGTGTGGGGTGGGAGCACTGACAGTGCTGGCTGTGTGGTGGGAGCACTGACAGTGCTGGCTGTGTGGGGGGAGCACTGACAGTGCTGGCTGTGTGGGGGTGGGAGCACTGACAGTGCTGGCTGTGTGGTGGGAGCACTGACAGTGCTGGCTGTGTGAGGGGAGCACTGACAGTGCTGGCTGTGTGGTGGGAGCACTGACAGTGCTGGCTGTGTGGGGAGCACTGACATTGCTGGCTGTGTGGTGGGAGCACTGACAGTGCTGGCTGTGTGGGGTAGCACTGACAGTGCTGGCTGTGTGGTGGGAGCACTGACAGTGCTGGCTGTGTGGGGGGAGCATTGACAGTGCTGGCTGTGTGGTGGGAGCACTGACAGTGCTGGCTGTGCGGGGGGAGCACTGACAGTGCTGGCTGTGTGGGGAGCACTGACAGTGCTGCCTGTGTGGTGGAGCACTGACAGTGCTGGCTGTCTGGTGGGAGCACTGACTGTGTGGGGGAGCACTGACAGTACTGGCTGTGTGGTGGGAGCACTGACAGTGCTGGCTGTGTGGGGGAGCACTGACAGTGCTGACTGTGTGGTGGGAGCACTGACAGTGCTGACTGTGTGGTGGGAGCACTGACAGTGCTGGCTGTGTGGGGGGGGAAGTGCAATTAGAGTGCTGGCTGTGTGGGGGGAAGTGCACTGGCAGTGCTGGCTCTGAAGGGGGGGAAGTGCAATGACAGTGCTGGCTGTGTGGGGAGCACTGACAGTGCTGGCTGTGTGGTGGGAGCACTGACAGTGCTGGCTGTGTGGGGGAGCACTGACAGTGCTGGCTGTGTGGTGGGAGCACTGACATTGCTGGCTGTGTGGGGGAGCACTGACAATGCTGGCTGTGTGGGGGGAGCACTGACAGTGCTGGCTGTGTGGGGAGCACTGACAGTGCTGGCTGTGTGATGGGAGCACTGACAGTGCTGGCTGTGTGGGGAAGCACTGACGGTGCTGGCTGTGTGGTGGGAGCACTGACAGTGCTGGCTGTGTGGGGGAGCAATGACAGTGCTGGCTGTGTGGTGGGAGCATTGACAGTGCTGGCTCTGTGGGGGGGAAGTGCACTGGCAGTTCTGGCTCTGTGGGGGGGGGGAAGTGCACTGGCAGTGCTGGCTCAGTGGGGGGGAGTGCACTGGCAGTGCTGGCTCTGTGGGGGGGGAAGTGCACTGGCACTGCTGGCTCTGTGGGGTGGGGAGTGCACTGACAGTGCTGGCTCTGTGGTGGGAGCACTGACAGTGCTGGCTGTGTGGGGGGAGCACTGACAGTGCTGGCTGTGTGGTGGGAGCACTGACAGTGCAGGCTGTGTGGGGGGTGCACTGGCAGTGCTGGCTGTGGGGGGGGAGTGCACTGGCAGTGCTGGCTGTGTGGGGAGCACTGACAGTGCTGGCTGTGTGGAGGGAGCACTGACAGTGCTGCCTGTGTGGGGGAGCACTGACAGTGCTGGCTGTGTGGTGGGAGCACTGACAGTGCTGGCTGTGTGGGGGAGCACTGACAGTGCTGGCTGTGTTGTGGGAGCACTGACATTGCTGGCTGTGTGGGTGGAGCACTAGCGTTGCTGGCTGTGTGGTGGGAGCACTGACAGTGCTAGCTGTGTGGGGGAGCACTGACAATGCTGGCTGTGTGGGGGAGCACTGACAGTGCTGGCTGTGTGGGGAGCACTGACAGTGCTGGCTGTGTGGGGGAGCACTGACAGTGCTGGCTGTGTGGGGGGAGCACTGACAGTGCTGGCTGTGTGGTGGGAGCACTGACAGTGCTGGCTATGTGGTGAGAGCACTGACAGTGCTGGCTGTGTGGTGGGAGCACTGACAGTGCTGGCTGTGTGGGGGAGCACTGACAGTGCTGGCTGTGTTGTGGGAGCACTGACATTGCTGGCTGTGTGGGTGGAGCACTAGCGTTGCTGGCTGTGTGGTGGGAGCACTGACAGTGCTAGCTGTGTGGGGGAGCACTGACAATGCTGGCTGTGTGGGGGAGCACTGACAGTGCTGGCTGTGTGGGGAGCACTGACAGTGCTGGCTGTGTGGGGGAGCACTGACAGTGCTGGCTGTGTGGGGGGCGCACTGACAGTGCTGGCTGTGTGGTGGGAGCACTGACAGTGCTGGCTATGTGGTGAGAGCACTGGCAGTTCTGGCTGTGTGGGGAGCACTGACAGTGCTGGCTGTGTGGGGGAAGCACTGACAGTGCTGGCTGTGTGGGGGGAGCACTGACAGTGCTGGCTGTGTGGTGGGAGCACTGACAGTGCTGGCTATGTGGTGGGTGCACTGGCAGTTCTGGCTGTGGGGGGAGCACTGACAGTGCTGGCTGTGTGGGGAAGCACTGACAGTGCTGGCTGTGGGGGGGGGAAGTGCACTGGCAGTGCTGGTTGTGTGGGGGAGCACTGACAGTGCTGGCTGTGTGGGGGGAGCACTGACAGTGCTGGATGTGTGGGGGGAGCACTGACAGTGCTGGCTGTGTGAGGGGAGCACTGACAGTGCTGGCTGTGTGGGGGAGCACTGACAGTGCTGGCTGTGTGGGGTGGGAACACTGACAGTGCTGGCTGTGTGGTGGGAGCACTGACAGTGCTGGCTGTGTGGGGGGAGCACTGACAGTGCTGGCTGTGTGGGGGTGGGAGCACTGACAGTGCTGGCTGTGTGGTGGGAGCACTGACAGTGCTGGCTGTGTGAGGGGAGCACTGACAGTGCTGGCTGTGTGGTGGGAGCACTGACAGTGCTGGCTGTGTGGGGAGCACTGACATTGCTGGCTGTGTGGTGGGAGCACTGACAGTGCTGGCTGTGTGGGGTAGCACTGACAGTGCTGGCTGTGTGGTGGGAGCACTGACAGTGCTGGCTGTGTGGGGGAGCACTGACAGTGCTGGCTATGTGGTGGGAGCACTGATAGTGCTGGCTGTGCGGGGGGAGCACTGACAGTGCTGGCTGTGTGGGGAGCACTGACAATGCTGGCTGTGTGTGTGGAGCACTGACAGTGCTGACTGTGTGGGGGGAGCACTGACAGTGCTGACTGTGTGGGGGGAGCCCAGTCAGTGCTGGCTGTGTGGGGGTGGGAGCACTGACAGTGCTGGCTGTGTGGGGGAGCACTGACAGTGCTGACTGTGTTGGGGAGCACTGACAGTGCTGGCTGTCTTGAGGGAGCACTGGCAGTGCTGGCTGTGTGGTGGGGAGAATTGACAGTGCTGGCTGTGTGGTGGGAGCACTGACTGTGTGGGGGAGCACTGACAGTGCTGACTGTGTTGGGGAGCACTGACAGTGCTGGCTGTCTTGAGGGAGCACTGGCAGTGCTGGCTGTGTGGTGGGGAGAATTGACAGTGCTGGCTGTGTAGTGGGAGCACTGACAGTGCTGGCTGTGTAGTGGGAGCACTGACAGTGTTGGCTGTGTGGGGGAGCACTGACAGTGCTGGCTGTGTGTGGGGAGCACTGACAGTGCTGGCTGTGTGGGGGAGCACTGACAGGGATGGCTGTATGGTGGGAGCACTGACAGTGCTGGCTGTGTGGTGGGAGCACTGACAGTGCGGGCTGTGTCGTGGGAGCACTAACAGTGCTGGCTGTGTGGTGGGAGCACTGACAGTGCTGGCTGTGTGGGGTGGGAGCACTGACAGTGCTGGCTGTGTGGTGGGAGCACTGACAGTGCTGGCTGTGTGGGGGGAGCACTGACAGTGCTGGCTGTGTGGGGGTGGGAGCACTGACAGTGCTGGCTGTGTGGTGGGAGCACTGACAGTGCTGGCTGTGTGTGGGGAGCACTGACAGTGCTGGCTGTGTGGTGGGAGCACTGACAGTGCTGGCTGTGTGGGGAGCACTGACATTGCTGGCTGTGTGGTGGGAGCACTGACAGTGCTGGCTGTGTGGGGTAGCACTGACAGTGCTGGCTGTGTGGTGGGAGCACTGACAGTGCTGGCTGTGTGGGGGGAGCATTGACAGTGCTGGCTGTGTGGTGGGAGCACTGACAGTGCTGGCTGTGCGGGGGGAGCACTGACAGTGCTGGCTGTGTGGGGAGCACTGACAGTGCTGCCTGTGTGGGGGAGCACTGACAGTGCTGGCTGTCTGGTGGGAGCACTGACTGTGTGGGGGAGCACTCACAGTACTGGCTGTGTGGTGGGAGCACTGACAGTGCTGGCTGTGTGGGGGAGCACTGACAGTGCTGACTGTGTGGTGGGAGCACTGACAGTGCTGACTGTGTGGTGGGAGCACTGACAGTGCTGGCTGTGTGGGGGGGAAGTGCAATTAGAGTGCTGGCTGTGTGGGGGGAAGTGCACTGGCAGTGCTGGCTCTGAAGGGGGGGAAGTGCAATGACAGTGCTGGCTGTGTGGGGGAGCACTGACAGTGCTGGCTGTGTGGTGGGAGCACTGACAGTGCTGGCTGTGTGGGGGAGCACTGACAGTGCTGGCTGTGTGGTGGGAGCACTGACATTGCTGGCTGTGTGGGTGGAGCACTAGCATTGCTGGCTGTGTGGTGGGAGCACTGACAGTGCTAGCTGTGTGGGGGAGCACTGACAATGCTGGCTGTGTGGGGGGAGCACTGACAGTGCTGGCTGTGTGGGGAGCACTGACAGTGCTGGCTGTGTGATGGGAGCACTGACAGTGCTGGCTGTGTGGGGAAGCACTGACGGTGCTGGCTGTGTAGTGGGAGCACTGACAGTGCTGGCTGTGTGGGGGAGCAATGACAGTGCTGGCTGTGTGGTGGGAGCATTGACAGTGCTGGCTCTGTGGGGGGGAAGTGCACTGGCAGTTCTGGCTCTGTGGGGGGGGGGAAGTGCACTGGCAGTGCTGGCTCAGTGGGGGGGAGTGCACTGGCAGTGCTGGCTCTGTGGGGGGGGGAAGTGCACTGGCACTGCTGGCTCTGTGGGGTGGGGAGTGCACTGACAGTGCTGGCTCTGTGGTGGGAGCACTGACAGTGCTGGCTGTGTGGGGGGAGCACTGACAGTGCTGGCTGTGTGGTGGGAGCACTGACAGTGCAGGCTGTGTGGGGGGTGCACTGGCAGTGCTGGCTGTGGGGGGGGAGTGCACTGGCAGTGCTGGCTGTGTGGGGAGCACTGACAGTGCTGGCTGTGTGGAGGGAGCACTGACAGTGCTGCCTGTGTGGGGGAGCACTGACAGTGCTGGCTGTGTGGTGGGAGCACTGACAGTGCTGGCTGTGTGGGGGAGCACTGACAGTGCTGGCTGTGTGGTGGGAGCACTGACATTGCTGGCTGTGTGGGTGGAGCACTAGCGTTGCTGGCTGTGTGGTGGGAGCACTGACAGTGCTAGCTGTGTGGGGGAGCACTGACAATGCTGGCTGTGTGGGGGAGCACTGACAGTGCTGGCTGTGTGGGGAGCACTGACAGTGCTGGCTGTGTGGGGGAGCACTGACAGTGCTGGCTGTGTGGGGGGAGCACTGACAGTGCTGGCTGTGTGGTGGGAGCACTGACAGTGCTGGCTATGTGGTGAGAGCACTGGCAGTTCTGGCTGTGTGGGGGAGCACTGACAGTGCTGGCTGTGTGGGGGAAGCACTGACAGTGCTGGCTGTGTGGGGGGAGCACTGACAGTGCTGGCTGTGTGGTGGGAGCACTGACAGTGCTGGCTATGTGGTGGGTGCACTGGCAGTTCTGGCTGTGGGGGAGCACTGACAGTGCTGGCTGTGTAGGGAAGCACTGACAGTGCTGGCTGTGGGGGGGGGAAGTGCACTGGCAGTGCTGGCTGTGTGGGGGAGCACTGACAGTGCTGGCTGTGTGGGGGGAGCACTGACAGTGCTGGATGTGTGGGGGGAGCACTGACAGTGCTGCCTGTGTGGGGGGAGCACTAACAGTGCTGGCTGTGGGGGAGGGGGGAAGTGCACTGACAGTGCTGGCTGTGTGGTAGGAGCACTGACAGTGCTGGCTGTGGGGGGGGGGATGCACTGGCAGTTCTGGCTGTGTGGTGGGAGCACTGACAGTGCTGGCTGTGTGGGGAGCACTGACAGTGCTGGCTGTGTTGGGGAGCACTGACAGTGCTGGCTGTGTGGGGGAGCACTGACAGTGCTGGCTGTGTGGTGTGATCACTGACAGTGCTGGCTGTGTGGTGGGAGCACTGACAGGTCTGGCTGTGTGGGGGAGCTCTGACAGTGCTGGCTGTGTGGTGGGAGCACTGACAGTGCTGGCTGTGTGGGGGGAGCACTGACAGTGCTGGCTGTGTTGGGGAGCACTGACAGTGCTGGCTGTGTGGGGAGCACTGACAGTGCTGGCTGTGTGGTGTGATCACTGACAGTGCTGGCTGTGTGGTGGGAGCACTGACAGGTCTGGCTGTGTGGGGGAGCTCTGACAGTGCTGGCTGTGTGGTGGGAGCACTGGCAGTTCTGGCTGTGTGGTGGGAGCACTGACAGTGCTGGCTGTGTGGTGGGAGCACTGACTGTGCTGGCTGTGTTGGGGGGAAGTGCAATGGCAGTGCTGGCTCTGTGGGGGGGAGTGCACTGGCAGTGCTGGCTCTGTGGGTGGGGTAAGTGCACTGGCAGTGCTGGCTCTGTGTTAGGAAGTGCACTGACAGTGCTGGCTCTGTTCGGGGGGAGTGCACTACCAGTGCTGGCTGTGGGGGGGAGCACTGACAGTGCTGCCTGTGTGGGGAGCACTGACAGTGCTGGCTGTGGGGGGGGGGAGTGCAATGGAGTGCTGGCTCTGTGGGGGGGGGGTGCACTGGCAGTTCTGGCTGTGTGGTGGGAGCACTGACTGTGCTGGCTGTGGGGGGGGGCACTGACAGTGCTGCCTGTGTGGGGGAGCACTGACAGTGCTGGCTGTGTGGGTGGTGCACTGGCAGTTCTGGCTGTGTGGTGGGAGCACTGGCAGTGCTGGCTGTGTGGTGGGAGCACTGGCAGTGTGGCAGTGTGGGGGAGCACTGTCAGTGCTTGCTGTGGCGGGAGCACAGACATTGCTGGCTGTGTGGTGGGAGCACTGACAGTGCTGACTGTGTGGTGGGAGCACTGACAGTGCTGGCTGTGTGGGGGGGAAGTGCACTGGCAGTGCTGGCTCTGAAGGGGGGGAAGTGCAATGACAGTGCTGGCTGTGTGGGGGAGCACTGACAGTGCTGGCTGTGTGGTGGGAGCACTGACAGTGCTGGCTGTGTGGGGGAGCACTGACAGTGCTGGCTGTGTGGTGGGAGCACTGACATTGCTGGCTGTGTGGGTGGAGCACTAGCATTGCTGGCTGTGTGGTGGGAGCACTGACAGTGCTAGCTGTGTGGGGGAGCACTGACAATGCTGGCTGTGTGGGGGAGCACTGACAGTGCTGGCTGTGTGGGGAGCACTGACAGTGCTGGCTGTGTGATGGGAGCACTGACAGTGCTGGCTGTGTGGGGAAGCACTGACGGTGCTGGCTGTGTGGTGGGAGCACTGACAGTGCTGGCTGTGTGGGGGAGCAATGACAGTGCTGGCTGTGTGGTGGGAGCATTGACAGTGCTGGCTCTGTGGGGGGGAAGTGCACTGACAGTTCTGGCTCTGTGGGGGGGGGAGTGCACTGGCAGTGCTGGCTCAGTGGGGGGGAGTGCACTGGCAGTGCTGGGTCTGTGGGGGGGGGAAGTGCACTGGCACTGCTGGCTCTGTGGGGTGGGGAGTGCACTGACAGTGCTGGCTCTGTGGTGGGAGCACTGACAGTGCTGGCTGTGTGGGGGGAGCACTGACAGTGCTGGCTGTGTGGTGGGAGCACTGACAGTGCAGGCTGTGTGGGGGGTGCACTGGCAGTGCTGGCTGTGGGGGGGAGTGCACTGGCAGTGCTGGCTGTGTGGGGAGCACTGACAGTGCTGGCTGTGTGGGGGGAGCACTGACAGTGCTGCCTGTGTGGGGAGCACTGACAGTGCTGGCTGTGTGGGGGAGCACTGACAGTGCTGGCTGTGTGGGGAGCACTGACAGTGCTGCCTGTGTGGGAGGGACACTGACAGTGCTGACTGTGTGGGGGGTGCACTGGCAGTGCTGGCTGTGTGAGGGGAGCACTGACAATGCTGGCTGTGTGGGGGAGCACTGACAGTGCTGTCTGTGTGGGGTGGGAACACTGACAGTGCTGGCTGTGTGGTGGGAGCACTGACAGTGCTGGCTGTGTGGGGGGAGCACTGACAGTGCTGGCTGTGTGGGGGTGGGAGCACTGACAGTGCTGGCTGTGTGGTGGGAGCACTGACAGTGCTGGCTGTGTGAGGGGAGCACTGACAGTGCTGGCTGTGTGGTGGGAGCACTGACAGTGCTGGCTGTGTGGGGAGCACTGACATTGCTGGCTGTGTGGTGGGAGCACTGACAGTGCTGGCTGTGTGGGGTAGCACTGACAGTGCTGGCTGTGTGGTGGGAGCACTGACAGTGCTGGCTGTGTGGGGGAGCACTGACAGTGCTGGCTATGTGGTGGGAGCACTGACAGTGCTGGCTGTGCGGGGGGAGCACTGACAGTGCTGGCTGTGGGTGGAGAACTGACAGTGCTGGCTGTGTGGTGTGATCACTGACAGTGCTGGCTGTGTGGGGAGCACTGACAGTGCTGGCTGTGTGGTGTGATCACTGACAGTGCTGGCTGTGTGGTGGGAGCACTGACAGG
Source organism: Scyliorhinus torazame (assembly GCF_047496885.1). NCBI lineage: Eukaryota > Metazoa > Chordata > Chondrichthyes > Carcharhiniformes > Scyliorhinidae > Scyliorhinus > Scyliorhinus torazame. The sequence goes on along the minus strand of NC_092729.1, from coordinate 73,931,299 downwards.
TCTGGCTGTGTGGGGGAGCTCTGACAGTGTTGGCTGTGTGGTGGGAGCACTGGCAGTTCTGGCTGTGTGGTGGGAGCACTGACAGTGCTGGCTGTGTGGTGGGAGCACTGACTGTGCTGGCTGTGTTGGGGGGAAGTGCAATGGCAGTGCTGGCTCTGTGGGGGGGAGTGCACTGGCAGTGCTGGCTCTGTGGGTGGGGTAAGTGCACTGGCAGTGCTGGCTCTGTGTTAGGAAGTGCACTGACAGTGCTGGCTCTGTTCGGGGGGAGTGCACTACCAGTGCTGGCTGTGGGGGGGAGCACTGACAGTGCTGCCTGTGTGGGGAGCACTGACAGTGCTGGCTGTGGGGTGGGGGGAAGTGCAATGGAGTGCTGGCTCTGTGGGGGGGGGGGTGCACTGGCAGTTCTGGCTGTGTGGTGGGAGCACTGACTGTGCTGGCTGTGGGGGGGGGCACTGACAGTGCTGCCTGTGTGGGGGAGCACTGACAGTGCTGGCTGTGTGGGTGGTGCACTGGCAGTTCTGGCTGTGTGGTGGGAGCACTGGCAGTGCTGGCTGTGTGGTGGGAGCACTGGCAGTGTGGCAGTGTGGGGGAGCACTGTCAGTGCTTGCTGTGGCGGGAGCACAGACATTGCTGGCTGTGTGGTGGGAGCACTGACAGTGCTGACTGTGTGGTGGGAGCACTGACAGTGCTGGCTGTGTGGGGGGGAAGTGCAATTAGAGTGCTGGCTGTGTGGGGGGAAGTGCACTGGCAGTGCTGGCTCTGAAGGGGGGGAAGTGCAATGTCAGTGCTGGCTGTGTGGGGGAGCACTGACAGTGCTGGCTGTGTGGTGGGAGCACTGACAGTGCTGGCTGTGTGGGGGAGCACTGACAGTGCTGGCTGTGTGGTGGGAGCACTGACATTGCTGGCTGTGTGGGTGGAACACTAGCATTGCTGGCTGTGTGGTGGGAGCACTGACAGTGCTAGCTGTGTGGGGGAGCACTGACAATGCTGGCTGTGTGGGGGGAGCACTGACAGTGCTGGCTGTGTGGGGAGCACTGACAGTGCTGGCTGTGTGATGGGAGCACTGACAGTGCTGGCTGTGTGGGGAAGCACTGACGGTGCTGGCTGTGTGGTGGGAGCACTGACAGTGCTGGCTGTGTGGGGGAGCAATGACAGTGCTGGCTGTGTGGTGGGAGCATTGACAGTGCTGGCTCTGTGGGGGGGAAGTGCACTGACAGTTCTGGCTCTGTGGGGGGGGGGAGTGCACTGGCAGTGCTGGCTCAGTGGGGGGGAGTGCACTGGCAGTGCTGGCTCTGTGGGGGGGGGGGAAGTGCACTGGCACTGCTGGCTCTGTGGGGTGGGGAGTGCACTGACAGTGCTGGCTCTGTGGTGGGAGCACTGACAGTGCTGGCTGTGTGGGGGAGCACTGACAGTGCTGGCTGTGTGGTGGGAGCACTGACAGTGCAGGCTGTGTGGGGGGTGCACTGGCAGTGCTGGCTGTGGGGGGGAGTGCACTGGCAGTGCTGGCTGTGTGGGGAGCACTGACAGTGCTGGCTGTGTGGGGGGAGCACTGACAGTGCTGCCTGTGTGGGGAGCACTGACAGTGCTGGCTGTGTGGGGGAGCACTGACAGTGCTGGCTGTGTGGGGAGCACTGACAGTGCTGCCTGTGTGGGAGGGACACTGACAGTGCTGACTGTGTGGGGGGTGCACTGGCAGTGCTGGCTGTGTGAGGGGAGCACTGACAATGCTGGCTGTGTGGGGGAGCACTGACAGTGCTGTCTGTGTGGGGTGGGAACACTGACAGTGCTGGCTGTGTGGTGGGAGCACTGACAGTGCTGGCTGTGTGGGGGGAGCACTGACAGTGCTGGCTGTGTGGGGGTGGGAGCACTGACAGTGCTGGCTGTGTGGTGGGAGCACTGACAGTGCTGGCTGTGTGAGGGGAGCACTGACAGTGCTGGCTGTGTGGTGGGAGCACTGACAGTGCTGGCTGTGTGGGGAGCACTGACATTGCTGGCTGTGTGGTGGGAGCACTGACAGTGCTGGCTGTGTGGGGTAGCACTGACAGTGCTGGCTGTGTGGTGGGAGCACTGACAGTGCTGGCTGTGTGGGGGAGCACTGACAGTGCTGGCTATGTGGTGGGAGCACTGACAGTGCTGGCTGTGCGGGGGGAGCACTGACAGTGCTGGCTGTGTGGGGAGCACTGACAGTGCTGTCTGTGTGGGGGAGCACTGACAGTGCTGGCTGTCTGGTGGGAGCACTGACTGTGTGGGGAAGCACTGACAGTACTGGCTGTGTGGTGGGAGCACTGACAGTGCTGGCTGTGTGGTGGGAGCACTGACAGTGCTGGCTGTGGGTGGAGAACTGGCAGTGCTGGCTGTGTGGTGGGAGCACTGGCAGTGCTGGCTGTGTAGTGGGAGCACTGACAGTGCTGGCTGTGTGTGGGGAGCACTGACACTGCTGGCTGTGTGTGGGAGCACTGACAGTGCCGACTGAGTGTGGGAGCACTGACAGTGCTGATTGTGTGGGGGGAGCACTGACAGTGCTGACTGTGTGGGGGGAGCCCAGTCAGTGCTGGCTGTGTGGGGGTGGGAGCACTGACATTGCTGGCTGTGTGGGGGAGCACTGACAGTGCTGACTGTGTTGGGGAGCACTGACAGTGCTGGCTGTCTTGAGGGAGCACTGGCAGTGCTGGCTGTGTGGTGGGGGCACTGACAGTGCTGGCTGTGTGGTGGGAGCACTGACTGTGTGGGGGAGCACTGACAGTGCTGGCTGTGTAGTGGGAACACTAACAGTGCTGGCTGTGTGGGGGGAGCACTGACAGTGCTGGCTGTGTAGTGGGAGCACTGACAGTGCTGGCTGTGTGGGGGAGCCCTGACAGGGATGGCTGTATGGTGGGAGCACTGACAGTGCTGGCTGTGTGGTGGGAGCACTGACAGTGCTGGCTGTGTGGTGGGAGCACTAACAGTGCTGGCTGTGTGGTGGGAGCACTGACAGTGCTGGCTGTGTGGGGTGGGAGCACTGACAGTGCTGGCTGTGTGGTGGGAGCACTGACAGTGCTGGCTGTGTGGGGGGAGCACTCACAGTGCTGGCTGTGTGGGGGTGGGAGCACTGACAGTGCTGGCTGTGTGGTGGGAGTACTGACAGTGCTGGCTGTGTGAGGGGAGCACTGACAGTGCTGGCTGTGTGGTGGGAGCACTGACAGTGCTGGCTGTGTGGGGAGCACTGACATTGCTGGCTGTGTGGTGGGAGCACTGACAGTGCTGGCTGTGTGGGGTAGCACTGACAGTGCTGGCTGTGTGGTGGGAGCACTGACAGTGCTGGCTGTGTGGGGGGAGCACTGACAGTGCTGGCTGTGTGGTGGGAGCACTGACAGTGCTGGCTGTGCGGGGGGAGCACTGACAGTGCTGGCTGTGTGGGGAGCACTGACAGTGCTGCCTGTGTGGGGGAGCACTGACAGTGCTGGCTGTCTGGTGGGAGCACTGACTGTGTGGGGGAGCACTGACAGTACTGGCTGTGTGGTGGGAGCACTGACAGTGCTGGCTGTGTGGGGGAGCACTGACAGTGCTGACTGTGTGGTGGGAGCACTGACAGTGCTGGCTGTGCGTGGAGAACTGGCAGTGCTGGCTGTGTGGTGGGAGCACTGACAGTGCTGGCTGTGCGTGGAGAACTGACAGTGCTGGCTGTGTGTGGGGAGCACTGACACTGCTGGCTGTGTGTGGGAGCACTGACAGTGCCGACTGTGTGTGGGAGCACTGACAGTGCTGACTGTGTGGGGGGAGCCCAGTCAGTGCTGGCTGTGTGGGGGTGGGAGCACTGACAGTGCTGGCTGTGTGGGGGAGCACTGACAGTGCTGACTGTGTTGGGGAGCACTGACAGTGCTGGCTGTCTTGAGGGAGCACTGGCAGTGCTGGCTGTGTGTTGGGAGCACTGACTGTGTGGGGGAGCACTGACAGTGCTGGCTGTGTGTTGGGAGCACTGACTGTGTGGGGGAGCACTGGCAGTGCTGGCTGTGTGTTGGGAGCACTGACTGTGTGGGGGAGCACTGGCAGTGCTGGCTGTGTGGGGAGCACTGACAGTGTTGGCTGTGTGGTGGGAGCACTGACAGTGCTGGCTGTGTGGGGGAGCACTGACAGTGCTGGCTGTGTGGGGGAGCACTGACAGTGCTGGCTGTGTGTGGGGAGCACTGACAGTGCTGGCTGTGTAGTGGGAGCACTGACAGTGCTGGCTGTGTAGTGGGAGCACTGACAGTGTTGGCTGTGTGGGGGAGCACTGACAGTGCTGGCTGTGTGTGGGGAGCACTGACAGTGCTGGCTGTGTGGGGGCGCACTGGCAGTGCCGACTGTGTAGGAGCAGCGCTGGCAGTGCTGGCTGTGTGGTGGGAGCACTGACAGTGCTGGCTGTGTGGGGGAGCCCTGACAGGGATGGCTGTATGGTGGGAGCACTGACAGTGCTGGCTGTGTGGTGGGAGCACTGACAGTGCTGGCTGTGTGGTGGGAGCACTAACAGTGCTGGCTGTGTGGTGGGAGCACTGACAGTGCTGGCTGTGTGGTGGGAGCACTGACAGTGCTGGCTGTGTGGTGGGAGCACAGACAGTGCTGGCCGTGTGGTGGGAGCACTGACAGTGCTGGCTGTGTGGTGGGAGCACAGACAGTGCTGGCCGTGTGGTGGGAGCACTGACAGTGCTGGCTGTGTGGTGGGAGCACAGACAGTGCTGGCTGTGTGGTCGGAGCACAGACAGTGCTGGCTGTGTGGTGGGAGCACAGACAGTGCTGGCTGTGTGGTGGGAGCACAGACAGTGCTGGCCGTGTGGTGGGAGCACAGCCAGTGCTGGCTGCGTGGTGGGAGCACTGACAGTGCTGGCTGTGTGTGTGGGAGCACTGACAGTGCTGGCTGTGTGGTGGGAGCACTGTCAGTGCTGGCTGTGTGGGGGGAGCACTGATAGTGCTGGCTGTGTGGGCGGAGCACTGACAGTGCTGGCTGTGTTGTGGGAGCACTGACAGTGCTGGCTGTGTGGGGTGGGAGCAGTGAGAGTGCTGGCTGTGTGGGGGAGCACTGTCAGTGCTGGCTGTGTGGGGTGCACTGACAGTGTTGGCTGTGTGGGGGGAGCACTGGCAGTGCTGGCTGTGTGGGTGGAGTACTGACAGTGCTGGCTGTGTGGTGGGAGCACTGACAGTGCTGGCTGTGTGGGGGGAGCACTGACAGCGCTGGCTGTGTGGTGGGAGCACTGACAGTGCTGGCTGTGTGGGGGGAGCACTGTCCGCGCTGGCTGTGTGGTGGGAGCACCGACAGTGCTGGCTGTGTGGGGGGAGCACTGACAGTGCTGGCTGTGTGGGGGAGCACTGACAGTGCTGCCTGTGTGGGGGAGCACTGACAGTGCTGGCTGTGTGGGGGGAGCACTGTCCGTGCTGGCTGTGTGGTGGGAGCACCGACAGTGCTGGCTGTGTGTGGGGGAGCACTGAAAGTGCTGGCTGTGTGGTGGGAGCACTGACAGTGCTGGCTGTGTGGGGGAGCACTGACAGTGCTGGCTGTGTGGGGGGAGCACTGACAGTGCTGGCTGCGTTGGGGAGCACTGACAGTGCTGGCTGTGTGGGGGAGCAGTGACAGTGCTGGCTGTGTGGTGGGAGCACTGACAGTACTGGATGTTTGGTGGGAGCACTGACAGTGCTGGCTGTGTGGGGGAGCACTTACAGTGCTGGCTGTGTGGTGGGAGCACTGACAGTGCTGGCTGTGTGGGGGGTGCACTGACAGGGCTGGCTGTGTGGGGAGAGCACTGACAGTGCTGGCTGTGTGGGGGGTGCACTGACAGTGTTGGCTGTGTGGTGGGAGCACTGACAGTGCTGGCTGTGTGGGGGGTGCATTGACAGTGCTGGCTGTGTAGGGGGTGCACGGACAGTGCTGGCTGTGTGGTGGGAGCACTGACAGTGCTGGCTGCGTGTGGGAGCACTGACAGTGCTGGCTCTGTGGTGGGAGCACTGACAGTGCTGGCTGTGTGGGGGGAGCACTGACAGTCCTGGCTGCGTGGGGGAGCAGTGACAGTGATGGCTGTGTGGTGGGAGCACTGACGGTGCTGGCTCTGTGGGGAGCACTGGCAGTGCTGGCTGTGTGGGGGAGCACTGACAGTGTTGGCTGTGTAGGGGAGCACTGACAGTGCTGGCTGTGTGGTGGGAGCACTGACAGTGCTGGCTGTGTGGTGGGAGCACTGACATTGCTGGCTGTGTGGGGGGAGCTCTGACAGTGCTGGCTGTGTGAGTTTAGCACTGACAGTGCTGGCTGTGTTGTGGGAGCACTGACAGTGCAGGCTGTGTGGTAGGAGCACTGACAGTGCTGGCTGTGTGGTGGGAGCACTGACAGTGCTGGCTGTGTGGTGGGAGCACTGACAGTGCTGGCCTTGTGGGGGAGCATTGACAGTGCTGACTGTGTGGGGGAGCACTGACAGCGCTGGCTGTGTGGTGGGAGCACTGACAGTGCTGGCTGTGTGGGGTGGGAGCAGTGAGAGTGCTGGCTGTGTGGGGGGAGCACTGTCAGTGTTGGCTGTGTGGGGGAGCACTGACAGTGCTGGCTGTGTGGGTGGACCACTGGCAGTGCTGGCTGTGTGGGGAGCACTGGCAGTGCTGGCTGTGTGGGGGAGCACTGACAGTGCTGGCTGTGTGGGGGAGCACTGACAGTGCTGGCTGTGTGGGGGAGCACTGACAGTGCTGGCTGTGTGGGGAGAGCACTGACAGTGCTGGCTGTGTGGGGGAGCACTGACAGTTCTGGCTGTGTGGGGGAGCACTGACAGTGCTGGCTGTGTGGGGGGCACTGGCAGTGCTGGCTGTGTGGGGAGAGCACTGACAGTGCTGGCTGTGTGGGGGAGCACTGACAGTTCTGGCTGTGTGTTGGGAGCACGGACAGTGCTGGCTGTGTGGTGGGAGCACTGACAGTGCTGGCTGTGTGGGGGAGCACAGACAGTGCTGGCTGTGTGGGGGGAGCAATGACAGTGCTGGCTGTTTGGGGGAGCGCTGACAGTGCTGGCTGTGTGGGGGAGCACTGGCAGTGCTGGCTGTGTGGGGGAGCACTGACAGTGCTGTCTGTGGGGGAGCACTGACAGTGCTGGCTGTGTGGGGGGAGCACTGACAGTGCTGGCTGTGGGGGAGCACTGACAGTGCTGGCTGTGTGGGGGGAGCACTGACAGTGCTGTCTGTGGGGGAGCACTGACAGTGCTGGCTGTGTGGGGGAGCACTGACAGTGCTGGCTGTGTGGGGGAGCGCTGACAGTGCTGGCTGTGTGGGGAGCACTGGCAGTGCTGGCTGTGGGATGGCTGAAAATTGCCAGAAATGCTTGCCGTGTACTGACATAAAAAGGCTGCCGTGAACTGACGTAAAATGGCCACCGTGAACTGACATATAATGACCAAAGTGCTGGTGTGTTGTGGGAGCACTGGCAGTGCAGGCTGACATAAAATGGCCACCGTGAACTGACATATAATGGCCAACGTGAACTGACATAAAATGGCCACCGTGAACTGACTTAAAATGGCCACCGTGAACTGACATAAAATGGACCCCTTCAACCGACATTAAATGACCACCGTGAACTAACATAAAATGGCTGCCGTGAACTGACATAAAATGGCCACCGTTGATTAACATAAAATGGCTGCCGTGAGCTCACATAAAATAGCCACCGTGACCTGACATAAAATGGCGTCCGTGAACTGACATACAATGGCCACCGTGAACTTACATAAAATGGCCATTGCGATTGAAATAAAATGGTTACCTTCAAACGACATAAAATGACCACCATGAACAGACATGAAATGGCCACCGTGTACTGACATTAAATGGCCCCTTCGACTGATTAAAATGCCCCCCGTGAACTGACATAAAATGGCCACTGTGAACTGAGATAAAATGGCCACCATGAACTGACATAAAATGGCCCCCGTGAACTGACATAAAATGGCCACCGTGAACTGACATAAAATGGCCCCCGTGAACCAACATGAACTGGCAACCGCAACTGAGATTAAATGGCCATTGCAAACTGACATAAAATGGCCATTGTGATCTGACATACAATGGCCACCGTGAACTGACATAAAATGGCCACCGTCAACTGAGATAAAATGGCCATTGCAACCTGACGTAAAATGGCCATTGTGAACTGACATACAATGGCCATGGTGAACTGACATAAAATGGCCACCATGAACTGACATAAAATGGCCATTGTGAGCAGACATAAAATGGCCATTGTGAACAGACATAAAATGACTATTGTGAACTGACATACAATGGCCACTGTGAACTGACATAAAATGGCCATTGTGAACTGACATAAAATGGCCACCGTGAACTGACATTAAATGGACCCCGTGAACTGACATAAAATGGCCATTGTGAACCGACATACAATGGCCTCCATGAACTGACATAAAATGGCCATTGTGAACTGATATACAATGGCTACCGTGAATTGACATAAAATGGCCACTGTGAACTGACATAAAATGGCCATTGAGAACTGACATACAATGGCCACTGTGAACTGACATACAATGGCCCCCGTGAACTGACATAAACTGTCCATTGTGAACTGACATACAATGGACGCCATGAACTGACATACAATGGCCTCCGTGAACTGACATAAAATGGCCATTGCGAGCTGACATAAAATGGCCATCAACCGACATAAAATGGCCACCGTGAACTGACATAACATGGCCCTCGTGAACTGACATAACATGGCCCCCGTGAACCAACATGAACTGTCCACCGCAACTGAGATAAAATGGCCATTGCAAACTGACATAAAATGGCCATTGTGAACTCACATACAATGGCCACCGTGAACTGACACAAAATGGCCACCGTCAACTGAGAAAAAATGGCCATTGCAAACTGACATAAAATGGCCATTGTGAACTGACAAACAATGGCCATTGTGAACTGACATAAAAGGGCCCCCGTGAACTGACATAAACTGTCCATTGTCAACTGACATAAAATGGCCATTGTGAACTGACATAAAATGGCCATTGTGAACTGACATAAAATGGACCCCGTGAACTGACATAAAATGGCCACTGTGAACTGACATAACATGGCCCCTGTGAACCAAACATGAACTGGCAACCGCAACTGAGATAAAATGGCCATTGTGAACTGACATACAATGGCCACCATGAACTGACATAAAATGGCCATTGTGAACTGACATAAAATGGCCATTGTGAACTGACTTACAATGGCCATTGTGAACTGACATAAATTGGCCATTGAGAACTAACATAAAATGGCCATTGTGAACTGACATAAAATGGCCATTGCGACCTGACATAAAATGGCTACCGTGGACTGACAGAAAATGGCCATTGCGACCTGACATAAAAAGGCCCCCGTGAACTGACATAAAATGGCCATTGAGAACTGACATACAATGGCCATTGTGAACTGACATACAATGGCCCCCATGAACTGACATAAACTGTCCATTGTGAACTGACATACAATGGACGCCATGAACTGACATACAATGGCCATCGTGAACTGACATAAAATGGCCATTGCGAGCTGACATAAAATGGCCCCCGTCAACCGACATAAAATGACCACCGTGAACTGACATAAAATGGCCACCATGTACTGACATAAAATGGCCCCCATCGACTGTATAAAATGGCCCCCGTGAACTGACATAAAATGGCCACTGTGAACTGAGATAAAATGGCCACCGTGAACTGACATAAAGTGGCCACTGTGAACACATAAAATGGCCATTGTGAACTGACATAAATTGGCCCCCGTGAACTGACATAATATGGCCACCGTGAACTGACATAACATGGCCCCCGTGAACAAACATGAACTGGTCACCGCAACTGAGATAAAATAGCCATTGCAAACTGACATAAAATGGCCATTGTGAACTCACATACAATGGCCACCGTGAACTGACACAAAATGGCCTCCGTCAACTGAGAAAAAATGGCCATTGCAAACTGACATAAAATGGCCATTGTGAACTGACATACAATGGCCATTGTGAACTGACATAAAAGGTCCCCCGTGAACTGACATAAACTGTCCATTGTGGACTGACATAAAATGGCCATTGTGAACTGACATAAAATGGCCATTGTGAACTGACATAAAATGGCCATTGTGAACTGACATAAAATGGCCATTGTGAACTGACATAAAATGGACCCCGTGAACTGACATAAAATGGCCACTGTGAACTGACATAACATGGCCCCCGTGAACCAAACATGAACTGCCACCGCAACTGAGATAAAATGGCCAGTGCAAACTGACATACAATGGCCACCGTGAACTGAGAAAAAATGGCCATTGCAAACTGACATAAATTGGCCATTGTGAACTGACATACAATGGCCAATGTGAACTGACATACAATGGCCACCATGAACTGACATAAAATGGCCATTGTGAACTGACATAAAATGGCCATTGTGAACTGACTTACAATGGCCACCGTGATCTGACATAAAATGGCCATTGTGAACTGACATAAAATGGCCATTGTGAACTAACATAAAATTGACCCCGTGAACTGACATAAAATGGCCATTGTGAACTGACATACAATGGCCCCCGTGAACTGACATAAAATGGCCAATGTGAACTGACATAAAATGGCACCCGTGAATTGACATAAAATGGCCATTGCGACCTGACATAAAATGGCTACCGTGAACTGACATACAATGGCCTTTGCGGCCTTACATAAAAAGGCCCCCATGAACTGACATAAACTGTCCATTCTGAACTGACATACAATGGTTATTGCGACCTGACATAAAATGGCCCCCGTGAACTGACATAAACTGTCCATTGCGACCTGACAAAAAATGGCCCCTGTGAACTGACATAAACTGTCCATTGTGAACTGACATACAATGGCCTTTGCGACCTGACATAAAATGGCCCCCGTGAACTGACATAAAATGGCCATTGTGAACTGACATAAACTGTCCATTGTGAACTGACATAAAATGGCCATTGCGACCTGACATAAAATGGCCCCCGTGAACTGACATAAAATGGCCATTGTGAACTGACATAAACTGTCCATTCTGAACTGACATACAATGGCCATTGCGACCTGACCTAAAAAGGCCCCCGTGAACTGACATGAACTGTCCATTGTTAACTGACATAAAATGGCTATTGTGAACTGTCATAAAATGGCTCCCGTGAACCGACATAAAATGGCCACCGTGAACTGACATACAATGGCCATTGTGAACTGACATACTAATGGCTATCGCGAACTGATGTAAAATGGCCACCGTGAACTGACATAAAATGGCTCCCGTGAACTGACAGAAAATGGCCGACTGCTGGTTGTGGATTTTGTTTTGGCAGAGTCCCAGAGAGAGACGCAGAGACGCAGAGACCGAGAGAGATGGAGAGGGGAGAACACCCTCCCCCCCCCCCCCCACCGAGAGAGATGGAGAGGGGAGAACAGCCTCCCCCCGCCGAGAGAGATGGAGAAGGGGAACCCCCCCCCCACCGAGAGAGATGGAGAAGGGGAACCCCCCCCCACCGAGAGAGATGGAGAAGGGGAACCCCCCCCACACCGAGAGAGATGGAGTGGGTGGAACCCCCCTCCCCCCACCGAGAGAGATGGAGAAGGAGACCCCCCACAAAGCGTGATGGAGAAGGGGGAACCCCCCCACAGAGAGAGATGGAGAAGGAGACCCCCCACAAAGCGTGATGGAGAAGGGGGAACCCCACCCCCACCGAGAGAGAGATGGAGAGGGTGGAACCCCCCCCCCACCGGGAGAGTTGGAGAGGGGGGAACTCCCCCTCCACCGAGAGAGATGGAGAGGGTGGACCCCCTCCCCCCCGCCCCCGCCGAGAGAGATGGAGAGGGGGAACCCTGCCCCCACCAAGAGAGATGGAGAGGGTGGACCCCCCCCCCCCCGCCGAGAGAGATGGAGAGGGGAGAACTCCCCCTCCACCGAGAGAGATGGAGAGGGTGGACCCCCCCCCCCCCCACCGAGAGAGATGGAGAGGGTGGACCCCCCGCCGAGAGAGATGGAGAGGGGAGAACTCCCCCTCCACCGAGAGAGATGGAGAGGGTGGAATCACCCCACCCCCCACCGGGAGAGATGGAGAGGGGGGAACTCCCCCTCCACCGAGAGAGATGGAGAGAGGGGACCCCCCACCGAGTGAGATGGAGAGGGGGGACTCCCCCAGCGAGAGAGATGGAGAGGCGGGAACCCCCCACCCACCGAGAGAGATGGAGAGGCGGGAACCCCCCACCCACCGAGAGAGATGGAGAGGGTGGACCCCCCCCCCCGCCGAGAGAGATGGAGGGAGGTCCCCCCCTCCACCGAGAGAGATGTAGAGGGGGGACGCCCCACCGAGAGAGATGGAGAGGGGGGACTCCCCCACCGAGAGAGATGGAGAGGGGGGACCCCCCCCCCAACGAGAGAGATGTAGAGGGGGGACCCCCCACCGAGAGAGATGGAGAGGGGGGACTCCCTCACCGAGAGAGATGGAGAGGGGGATCCCGCCCCCCCCCCCACCGAGACGGAGAGGAAAACTGCAGGGGATGGGCACAATGGAAATGTGGAGCTTGTTCAAGGAACAGCTACTGCGTGTCCTTGATAAGTATGTACCTGTCAGGCAGGGAGGAAGTGGTCGAGCAAGGGAACCGTGGTTTACTAAGGCAGTCGAAACACTTGTCTAGAGGAAGAAGGAAGGAGGCGTATGTAAAGATGAGACATGAAGGTTCAGTAAGGGCGCTCGAGAGTTACAAGTTAGCTAGGAAGGACCTAAAGAGGGAGCTAAGAAGAGTCAGGAGGGGACATGAGAAGTCTTTGGCAGGTAGGATCAAGGATAACCCTAAAGCTTTCTATAGATATGATGTGGAGATGCCGGCGTTGGACTGGGGTGAGCACAGTACGAAGTCTTACAACACCAGGTTAAAGTCCAACAGGTTTGTTTCGATGTCACTAACTTTCGGAGCGCTGCTCCTTCCTCAGGTGAATGAAGAGGTCTGTTCCAGAAACATATGTACAGACAAATTCAAAGATGCCAAACAATGCTAGGAATGCGAGCATTAGCAGGTGATTAAATCTTTACAGATCCAGAGATGGGGTAACCCCAGGTTAAAGAGATGTGAATTGTACCAAGCCAGGACAGTTGGTACGATTTCGCAGGCCAGACAGTGGGGGATGAATGTAATGCGACATGAAGCCCAGGTCCCGGTTGAGGCCGCACTCATGTGTGCGGAACTTGGCTATAAGTTTCTGCTCGGCGATTCTGCGTTGTCGCGGGTCCTGAAGGCCGCCTTGGAGAACGCTTAACCGGAGATCAGAGGCTGAATGCCCTTGACTGCTGAAGTGTTCCCCGACTGGAAGGGAACATTCCTGCCTGGTGATTGTTGCGCGATGTCCGTTCATTATAGATATGTCAGGTTTCTATAGATATGTCAGGAATAAAAGAATGACTAGGGTAAGAGTAGGGCCAGTCAAGGACAGTAGTGGGAAGTTGTGCTTGGAGTCCGAGGAGATAGGCGAGGTGCTATATGAATATTTTTCATCACTATTCACACAGCAAAAAGACAATGTTGACGAGGAGAATACTGAGATTCAGGCTACTATACTAGAAGGGCTTGAGGTTCATAAGGAGGAGGTGTTAACTATTCTGGAAAGGGTGAAAATTGATAAGTCCCCTGGGCCGGATACGATTTATCCTAGGATTCTCTGGGAAGCTAGGGAGGAGATTACAGAGCCTTTGGCTTTGATCTTTAAGTCATCTTTGTCAACAGGAATAGTGCCAGAAGACTGGAGGATAGCAAATGTTGTCCCCTTGTTCAAGAAGGAGAGTAGAGACAACCCCGGTAAATATAGACCAGTCAGCCTAAATTCTGTTGTGGGCAAAATCTTGGAAAGGTTTATAAGAGATAGGGTGCATAATCATCTGGAAAGGAATAATTTGATTAGACATAGTCAACACGGTTTTGTGAAGGGTCGGTTGCGCCTCACAAACCATATAGGGTTCTTTGAGAAGGTGAGAAATAGGTGGATGAGGGTAAAGCAGTTGATGTGGTGTATATGGATTTCAGTAAAGCATTTGACAAGGTTCCCCACGGTAGGCTACTGCAGAAAATACGGAAGCATGGGATTCAGGGAGATTTAGCAGTTTGGATCAGAAATTGGCTACCTGGAAGAAGACAAAGGGTGGTGGTTGATGGGAAGTGTTCAGACTGGAGTCCAGTTACTAGTGGTGTACCACAAGGATCTGTTTTGGGTCCACTGCTATTTGTCATTTTTATAAATGACCTGGAGGAGGGCGTAGAAGGATGGGTGAGTAAATTTGCAGATGACACTAAAGTCGGTGGCGTTGTGGACAGTGCGGAAGGATGTTACAAGTTACAGAGGGGCATAGATAAGCTGCAGCGCTGGTCTGAGAGGTGGCAAATGGAGTTTAATGCAGAAAAGTGTGAGGTGATTCATTTAGGAAGGAATAACAGGAAGACAGAGTACTGGGCTAATGGTAAGATTCTTGGCAGTGTGGATGAGCAGAGAGATCTCGGTGTGCATATACATAGATCCCTGAAAGTTGCCACTCAGGTTGAGAGGGTTGTTAAGAAGGCGTACGGTGTGTTAGCTTTTATTGGTAGAGTGTCTGAGTTTCGGAGCCATGAGGTCATGTTGCAGCTGTACAAAACTCTGGTGCGGCCGCATTTGGAGAATTGCATGCAATTCTGGTCGCCGCATTATAGGAAGGATGTGGCAGCATTGGAAGGGTGCAGAGGAGATTTACCAGAATGTTGCCTGGTATGGAGGGAAGATCTTATGAGGAAAGGCTGAGGGACTTGAGGCTGTTTTCGATAGAGAGAAGAAGGTTAAGAGGTGACTTAATTGAGGCATACAAGATGATCAGAGGATTGGATAGGGTGGACAGTGAGAGCCTTTTTCCTCGGATGGTGATGTCTAGCACGAGGGGACATAGCTTTAAATTGAGGGGAGATAGATATAGGACAGATGTCAGAGGTACGTTCTTTACTCAGAGGGTAGTAAGGGCGTGGAATGCCCTGCCTGCAACAGTAGTGGACTCGCCAACACTAAGGGCATTCAAATGGTCATTGGATAGACATATGGACGATAAGGGAATAGTGTAGATGGGCTTTAGAGTGGTTTCACAGGTCGGCGCAACATCGAGGGCCGAAGGGCCTGTAATGCGCCGTAATGTTCTATGAGAGAGATGGAGAGGGGGTAACACCCCCCGCCCACCGAGAGTGATGGAGAGTGGGGACCCCCCACCGAGAGAGACGGAGAGGGGGGACCCCCCCCCCCCCCCACCGAGAGGGTTGGAGAGGGGGGAACCCCCACCCCACCGAGAGATATGGAGAGGGGGGAACCCCCCCCACCGAGAGAGGTGGAGAGGGGGAATCCCCCCACACCGAGAGATGGAGGGGGGGAATCCCCCCCCCACCGAGAGTTGTGGAGAGGGGGGAACCCCAACCCCCACTGAGAGGGATGGAGAGGGGGACCCCCCCTCCACCGAGAGAGATCAAGAGGGGGGGACCCCCCCCCACCGAGATGGATGGAGAGGGGGAAGCCCCCCACCGAGTGAGAAGGAGAGGGGGGAAGCCCCCCACCAGGAGGGATGGAGAGGGGGGAACCCCCACCCCCACCGAGAGAGATGGAGTGGGGGAACCACCACCCCCACCGAGAGGGATGGAGAGGGGGGAACCCCCACCGAGAGAGATGGAGAGGGGGAGCCACCTCCCCACCGAGAGGGATGGAGAGGGGGGATCCCCCCTACCGAGAGGGATGGAGAGGGGGAACCCCCCCCCCACTGAGATGGATGGAGAGGGGGGAACCCCCCCCACCGAGAAAGATGGAGAGGGGGAACCACCTCCCACCGAGAGGGATGGAGAGGGGGAAACCCCCCCCCCCCACTGTGATGGATGGAGAGGGGGGAACCCCCCCCACCGAGAAAGATGGAGAGGGGGAACCACCTCCCACCGAGAGGGATGGAGAGGGGGTCCGCCCCCCCACCGAGAGAGATGGAGAGGGGTGAACCCCCGCCCCACCACCGAGAGAGATGGAGAGGGGGGAACCCCCCCCCCACCGAGAGAGATGGAGAGGGGTGAACCCCCGCCCCACCACCGAGAGAGATGGAGAGGGGGAACCCCCCCCCCACCGAGAGAGATGGAGAGGGGTGAACCCCCGCCCCACCACCGAGAGAGATGGAGAGGGGGGAACCCCCCCCCCACAGAGAGAGATGGAGGGGGGAATCCCCCCACACCGAGAGAGATGGAGAGGGGGGAACCCTCACCCCACCGAGAGAGATGGGGAGGGGGACCCCCCCCCACCGAGAGGGATGGAGAGGGGGACCCCTCCCCCCACCGAGAGAGATGGGGAGGGGGAACCCCCCCCCCAATTCACTGAAAGAACACGGCTGAAACCGATGGAGGGAGAAAAGAAAGGGGGGGTAAGGGGGTAAACAAGGAGCAGGGGGTCACACACCAGGTCGGCCCGGAAGGGCACCATGGAGGGTCTGCGGGGGAGAGAGGGGAAGGGTTAGGGAAAGGGGGGTTGGGGGGGGGGGCAGACACGCCGAACTGAACGGCAACAGTTTGTAACGATAGAAACGTAAGAGAAAGCCTTTTCACTCTCTGAGAAATGTAAACTAGCCGCAATGCACAGAATTGTGGAAACGGCAATAAAAAGATTTTTACAATAAATTCAGAGCCCTGTTCAGTTTTTCCAATTCAGGGGCAACTTAGCGTGGCCCATCCACCTGCCCTGCACATCTTTGGGTTGTGGGGGTGAGACCCACGCAGACACAGGGAGAATGTGCAAACTCCACACGGACAGTGACCCAGAGCCGGGACTGAACAGTGGTTAGCACTGCTGCCTCACAGCTACAGGATCCCAGGTTCGATTCCCGGCTTCGGTCACTGTCTGTGCGGAGTCTGGACCTCCTCCCCGTGTCTGCGTGGGTTTCCTCCGGGTGCTCCGGTTTCCTCCCACCGCCCAAAGACGTGCAGGTTAGGTGGGTTGGCCGTGATAAATCCAAATTGCCCACAGTATCTAAAGATGTTCAGGTTAAGTGGGGTGACAGCGACGGGGTAGGGGAGTGGGCCTAGGTATGGCGCTCTCTTCAGGGTTCACACTGCCTCTGTCATTATTGTTTACACCGACAATGCTGCCAAACTTTCTATCAAACTTTCTATCTCATTATCTTCAATCAGTACTAAACAAATTCAAACTGAGACACACAGATACACACACACAGACACACACACACACACACAGGCACACACACACACACACACACAGGCACACACACACACACACACACACAGACACAGACACACACACACACACAGACACACACACACACACACACACACAGGCACACACACACACACAGGCACACACACACACACACACACACAGACACAGACACACACACACACACAGACACACACACACACACACACACACACACACACAGGCACACACACAGACTGCAATGAAGTTACTAAGAAAAGTCCCTAGTCTCCAAACTCTGGCGCCTGTTCGGGTACACTGAGGGTGAATACATAATGTCCAATTCACCAAACAGCACGTCCTTCGGGACTTCAGGGGGGAAACCGGAGCACCCGGGAGAAACCCACGCGGACAAGGGGAGAACGTGCAGACTCCGCACAGACTGTTACCCAAGCTGGGATTCGACCTGGGGCTCTGGAGCTGTGAGGCCGCAGTGCTAACCACTGTGCTACCGTGTAACTTCCAGTGCCGCCTAAAGAATGCCACACATAACCCCCCCCCAACACACACACACGTGTACAGAAACACAGATACTCAAACTCAGACAGGCTGGGTCAATACATCTTTCAAATGGAGCGAGATCCATTCTCCACCTTTAACTTGGAGAGGTGTATCTGGCCTGTGTGTGACCCAAGTCACACACTGACTCTGAACATCCTCACAGCAGCTTGGGGACAGATAATTCTGAAGCACTTTTCATAACCTTTGTGTGTCACAAACTGCTTCACAGGCAATGGAGCCCTTTTGAAAGGTGGTAATTTAGGAAATGGACCAGCTAATTTCAGCGAGAGAGAGAGAGAGACACAGAAACAGGATGAGATTGTGCTGTACATGTTTCAGAGCTGTCACTGAGACACACACGAGATGTACAATATCAATTATTATTCTGAAGCATTTTGATTAAATCAGCCCTGAGACTGAATTCCAGTGTTTCAGAGTCAAGCTTCATCTCCACTGCCCATCAAACACTCACAACACAAATACTGTCTGGGGTTAAATACAGAGTCAAAATCCCTCTGTCCTGTCGAAGGAATTTTTCATTGCAGATAGTTATTTTTATTTTTTGGAAAAGCAGAACTCAAATTGCACCGAATCCCAGGGTGGACTCTTGTTTATTTCAGCCCTTCACATTCAAACGTGAAGTTTAAGCTCCGATTACAGGTGTCTGCTTGTCTCTGTCTGTGTATTCAATGTTCCTGTAGCTTATTCACTTGTCTGAAGTATTTGAATAACAGGCCTTGGTTAATCAATCCTTTCTCACAGCACATGGAAGTTGTGAAACTTCAAGGCTCTCAGTCTAATGTAGTTAAAAAACAACTGCTTCATTTGATCCTCAATCCATTTCCCAACCCGAAATAGATCTCACACATTTCCATAATGCAGGAATATCTCCATCAAAACTTCTAATCAGTTCCCCATACACTTGTTAAACTTGCCTGTGTGAAGTAAATTCCACTGACAGATTCCGAAAGCTGCACAGAGCAATGACTGGTTATTTAAAACTTTGAAACGGAATTATTTTAACTTGTCCATCAGTCCCATTGAACAGAAATGTTGTCCCTGTGGGCTGACAGTCTCTCAGCAAGATTGAAACATTGAGGGACCCCGCGTCCTGCATTTGACAACATTTGTGGCACTTCCACAATCTACGAGACATTGCTGTCTGTATTGTGTGAATCCAGCTGTGAAATATCTGTACAGTTTAAACTTCCACTGTCTCCGCCTTCTCATCATTGATAAAGATCACGGTTTGATCACCCCTCTGCCTGAGGTGGGAGTGGGAGCATCGAGGGCTGCAGGCCCGTCCTCCTGTCCTCCCACCCCTCTGCCTGAGGTGGGAGTGGGACCATCCAGGGCTGCAGGCCCGGCCTCCTGTCCTTCCACCCCTCTGCCTGAGGTGGGAGTGTGACAATCCAGGCTGCAGGCCCAGCCTCCTGTCCTCCCACCCCTCTGCCTGAGGTGGGACTGGGACCATCCAGGGCTGCAGGCCCAGCCTCCTGTCCTCCCACCCCTCTGCCTGAGGTGGGCGTGGGACCATCCAGGGCTGCAGGCCCGGCCTCCTGTCCTCCCACCCCTCTACCTGAGGTGGGCGTGGGACCATCCAGGGCTGCAGGCCCGGCCTCCTGTCCTCCCACCCCTCTGCCTGAGGTGGGAGTGGGACCATCCAGGGCTGCAGGCCCGGCCTCCTGTCCTCCCACCCCTCTGCCTGAGGTGGGACTGGGACCATCCAGGGCTGCAGGCCCAGCCTCCTGTCCTCCCACCCCTCTGCCTGAGGTGGGCGTGGGACCATCCAGGGCTGCAGGCCCGGCCTCCTGTCCTCCCACCCCTCTGCCTGAGGTGGGAGTGTGACCACCCAGGGCTGCAGGCCCAGCCTCATGTCCTCCCACCCCTCTGCCTGAGGTGGGACTGTGACCATCCAGGACTGCAGGCCCAGCCTCCTGTCCTCCCACCCCTCTGCCTGAGGTGGGAGTGGGACCATCCAGGGCTGCAGGCCCGGCCTCCTGTCCTTCCACCCCTCTGCCTGAGGTGGGAGTGTGACAATCCAGGCTGCAGGCCCAGCCTCCTGTCCTCCCAACCCTCTGCCTGAGGTGAGAGTGGGACCAACCAGGCTGCAGGCCCAGCCTCCTGTCCTCCCACCCCTCTGCCTGAGGTGGGAGTGGGACCATCCAGGGCTGCAGGCCCGGCCTCCTGTCCTCCCACCCCTCTGCCTGAGGTGGGAGTGGGACCATCCAGGGCTGCAGACCCAGCCTCCTGTCCTCCCAGACCTCTGCCTGAGGTGGGACTGGGGCCATCCAGGGATGCAGGTCCGGCGTCCTGTCCTCCCACCCCTCTGCCTGAGGTGGGAGTGAGACCATCCAGGGCTGCAGGCCCGGCCTCCTGTCCTCCCACCCCTCTGCCTGAGGTGGGAGTGGGACCGCCTATGGCTGCAGGCCCAGCCACCTGTCCTCGCACCCATCTGCCTGATTTGGGACTGGGACCATCCAGGGCGGCAGGCCCAGCCTCCTGTCCTCCCACCCCTCTGCCTGACGTGGGACTGGGACCATCCAGGGCGGCAGGCCCAGCCTCCTGTCCTCCCACCCCTCTGCCTGAGGTGGTCGTGGGACCATCCAGGGCTGCAGGCCCAGCCTCCTGTCCTCCCACCCCTCTGCCTGAGGTGGGAATGGGACCATCCAGGGCTGCAGGCCCAGCCTCCTGTCCTCCCACCCCTCTGCCTGAGGTGGGCGTGGGACCATCCAGGGCTGCAGGCCCGGCCTCCTGTCCTCCCACCCCTCTGCCTGAGGTGGGAGAGGGACCATCCAGGGCTGCAGGCCCGGCCTCCTGTCCTCCCACCCCTCTGCCTGAGGTGGGACTGGGACCATCCACAGCTGCAGGCCCAGCCTCCTGTCCTCCCACCCCTCCGCCTGAGGTGGGAGTGGGACCATCCAGGGCTGCAGGCCCAGTCTCCTGTCCTCCCACCCCTCTGCCTGAGGTGGGAGTGGGACCATCCAGGGCTGCAGGCCCGGCCTCCTGTCCTCCCACCCCTCTGTCTGAGGTGGGACTGGGACCATCCAGGGCTGCAGGCCCGGCCTCCTGTCCTCCCACCCCTCTGCCTGAGGTGGGACAGGGACCATCAAGGGCTGCAGGCCCGGCCTCCTGTCCTCCCACCCCTCTGCCTGAGGTGGGAGTGGGACCATCCAGGGCTGCAGGCCCGGCCTCCTGTCCTCCCACCCCTCTGCCTGAGGTGGGACTGGGACCATCCAGGGCTGCAGGCCCAGCCTCCTGTCCTCCCACCCCTGTGCCTGAGGTGGGACTGGGACCATCCAGGGCTGCAGGCCCAGCCTCCTGTCCTCCCACCCCTCTTCCTGAGGTGGGACCATCCAGGGATGCCGGCCCAGCCTCCTGTCCCCCACCCCTCTGCCTGAGGTGGGACTGGGACCATCCAGGATTGCAGGCCCGGCCTCCTGTCCTCCCACTCCTCTGCCTGAGGTGGGACTGGGACCATCCAGGCTGCAGGCCCAGCCTCCTGTCCCCCACCCCTCTGCCTGAGGTGGGTGGGACCATCCAGAGCTGCAGGCCTGGCCTCCTGTCCTCCAACCCCAATGCTTGAGGTGGACTGGGACCATCCGGGGCTGCAGGCCCAGCCTCCTGTCCTCTCACCCCTCTGCCTGAGGTGGGACTGGGACCATCCAGGGCTGCAGGCCCGGCCTCCTGCCCTCCCACCCCTCTGCCTGAGGTGGGACTGGGACCATCCAGGGCTGCAGGCCCAGCCTCCTGTCCTCCCACCCCTCTGCCTGAGGTGGGCGTGGGACCATCCAGGGCTGCAGGCCCGGCCTCCTGTCCTCCCACCCCTCTGCCTGAGGTGGGCGTGGGACCATCCAGGGCTGCAGGCCCGGCCTCCTGTCCTCCCACCCCTCTGCCTGAGGTGGGAGTGGGACCATCCAGGGCTGCAGGCCCGGCCTCCTGTCCTCCCACCCCTCTGCCTGAGGTGGGACTGGGACCATCCAGGGCTGCAGGCCCAGCCTCCTGTCCTCCCACCCCTCTGCCTGAGGTGGGCGTGGGACCATCCAGGGCTGCAGGCCCGGCCTCCTGTCCTCCCACCCCTCTGCCTGAGGTGGGAGTGTGACCACCCAGGGCTGCAGGCCCGGCCTCCTGTCCTTCCACCCCTCTGCCTGAGGTGGGAGTGTGACAATCCAGGCTGAAGGCCCAGCCTCCTGTCCTCCCAACCCTCTGCCTGAGGTGAGAGTGGGACCAACCAGGCTGCAGGCCCAGCCTCCTGTCCTCCCACCCCTCTGCCTGAGGTGGGAGTGGGACCATCCAGGGCTGCAGGCCCGGCCTCCTGTCCTCCCACCCCTCTGCCTGAGGTGGGAGTGGGACCATCCAGGGCTGAAGACCCAGCCTCCTGTCCTCCCAGACCTCTGCCTGAGGTGGGACTGGGGCCATCCAGGGATGCAGGTCCGGCCTCCTGTCCTCCCACCCCTCTGCCTGAGGTGGGAGTGAGACCATCCAGGACTGCAGGCCCGGCTTCATGTCGTCCCACCCCTCTGCCTGAGGTGGGAGTGGGACCGCCTATGGCTGCAGGCCCAGCCACCTGTCCTCGCACCCATCTGCCTGATTTGGGACTGGGACCATCCAGGGCGGCAGGCCCAGCCTCCTGTCCTCCCACCCCTCTGCCTGACGTGGGACTGGGACCATCCAGGGCGGCAGGCCCAGCCTCCTGTCCTCCCACCCCTCTGCCTGAGGTGGGCGTGGGACCATCCAGGGCTGCAGGCCCAGCCTCCTGTCCTCCCACCCCTCTGCCTGAGGTGGGAATGGGACCATCCAGGGCTGCAGGCCCAGCCTCCTGTCCTCCCATCCCTCTGCCTGAGGTGGGAGCGGGACCATCCAGGGCTGCAGGCCCAGCCTCCTGTCCTCCCACCCCTCTGCCTGAGGTGGGCGTGGGACCATCCAGGGCTGCAGGCCCGGCCTCCTGTCCTCCCACCCCTCTGCCTGAGGTGGGAGTGGGACCATCCAGGGCTGCAGGCCCGGCCTCCTGTCCTCCCACCCCTCTGCCTGAGGTGGGACTGGGACCATCCACAGCTGCAGGCCCAGCCTCCTGTCCTCCCACCCCTCCGCCTGAGGTGGGAGTGGGACCATCCAGGGCTGCAGGCCCAGTCTCCTGTCCTCCCACCCCTCTGCCTGAGGTGGGAGTGGGACCATCCAGGGCTGCAGGCCCGGCCTCCTGTCCTCCCACCCCTCTGTCTGAGGTGGGACTGGGACCATCCAGGGCTGCAGGCCCGGCCTCCTGTCCTCCCACCCCTCTGCCTGAGGTGGGACAGGGACCATCAAGGGCTGCAGGCCCGGCCTCCTGTCCTCCCACCCCTCTGCCTGAGGTGGGAGTGGGACCATCCAGGGCTGCAGGCCCGGCCTCCTGTCCTCCCACCCCTCTGCCTGAGGTGGGACTGGGACCATCCAGGGCTGCAGGCCCAGCCTCCTGTCATCCCACCCCTCTGCCTGAGGTGGGACTGGGACCATCCAGGGCTACAGGCCCAGCCTCCTGTCCTCCCACCCCTCTTCCTGAGGTGGGACCATCCAGGGATGCCGGCCCAGCCTCCTGTCCCCCACCCCTTTGCCTGAGGTGGGTGGGACCATCCAGAGCTGCAGGCCCGGCCTCCTGTCCTCCAACCCCAATGCTTGAGGTGGACTGGGACCATCCGGGGCTGCAGGCCCGGCCTCCTGCCCTCCCACCCCTCTGCCTGAGGTGGGACTGGGAGCATCCAGGGCTGCAGGCCCAGCTTCCTGTCCTCTCACCCGTCTGCCTGAGGTGGGAGTGGGACCATACAGGGCTGCAGCCCCGGCCTCCTGTCCTCTCACCCCTCTGCCTGAGGTGGGAGTGGGACCATCCAGGGCTGCAGGACCGGCCTCCTGTCCTCGCACCCCTTTGCCTGAGGTGGGAGTGGGACCATCCAGGGCTGCAGGCCCGGCCTCCTATCCTCCCACTCCTCTGCCTGAGGTGGGAGTGGGACCGCCTGGGGCTGCAGGCCCAGCCTCCTGTCCTCCCGCCCCTCTGCCTGAGGTGGGACTGGGACCATCCAGGGCTGCAGGCCCAGCCTCTTGTCCTCCCACCCCTCTGCCTGAGGTGGGAGTGGGACCATTCGGGGCTGCAGGCCCAGCCTCCTGTCCTCCCACCCCTCTGCCTGAGGTGGGCGTGGGACCATCCAGGGCTGCAGGCCCGGCCTCCTGTCCTCCCACCCCTCTGCCTGAGGTGGGAGTGGGGCCATCCAGGGCTGCAGGCCCAGCCTCCTGTCCTCCCACCCCTCTTCCTGAGGTGGGACCATCCAGGGATGCCGGCCCAGCCTCCTGTCCCCCACCCCTCTGCCTGAGGTGGGACTGGGACCATCCAGGATTGCAGGCCCGGCCTCCTGTCCTCCCACTCCTCTGCCTGAGGTGGGACTGGGACCATCCAGGCTGCAGGCCCAGCCTCCTGTCCCCCACCCCTCTGCCTGAGGTGGGTGGGACCATCCAGAGCTGCAGGCCCGGCCTCCTGTCCTCCAACCCCAATGCTTGAGGTGGACTGGGACCATCCGGGGCTGCAGGCCCAGCCTCCTGTCCTCTCACCCGTCTGCCTGAGGTGGGAGTGGGACCATCCAGGGCTGCAGGCCCAGCCTCCTGCCCTCCCACCCCTCTGCCTGAGGTGGGAGTGGGACCATCCAGGGTTGCAGGCCCAGCCTCCTGTCCTCCCACCCCTCTGCCTGAGGTGGGACAGGGACCATCGAGGGTTGCAGGCCCGGCCTCCTGTCCTCCCACCCCTCTGCCTGAGGTGGGAGTGGGACCATCCAGGGCTGCAGGCCCGGCCTCCTATCCTCCCACCCCTCTGCCTGAGGTGGGACTGGGACCATCCAGGGCTGCAGGCCCGGCCTCCTGTCCTCCCACCCCTCTGCCTGAGGTGGGACAGGGACCATCCAGGGCTGCAGGCCCGGCCTCCTGTCCTCCCACCCCTCTGCCTGAGGTGGGACTGGGACCATCCAGGGCTGCAGGCCCGGCCTCCTGTCCTCCCACCCCTCTGCCTGAGGTGGGAGAGGGACCATCCAGGGCTGCAGGCCCGGCCTCCTGTCCTCCCACCCCTCTACCTGAGGTGGGACTGGGACCATCCAGGGCTGCAGGCCCAGCCTCCTGCCCTCCCACCCTCTGGCCAGCACCTAAGGGGCATCCTCCACTGCCGGGGGCAGGGCGGACAAGACATTATGTGGGGGCGGCAGCCTCCCGTCGCTCCGCTGCACCCGCGGTGCCCTCGCCCTCCCGCCTGCTCACGCGGCAGCTGGGGGTGAAGTGCTATGCCCACCCTACCATGACCATTTAGGCGGGCACCCGTGCGATGGGCGGGGCTGTCGGCCCCTCGGCCATCGTAGCCGCCTCGCGGATGTACGGCAAGGCCGGGTTCTTCCTGCGGGCCGAGCAGGCGGCCCACCGGGCCCTGGAAAGGGGGCTCACGGTGGGCGGGACACACGTGGCGGTGGAGACGCTGGAGGCCACCGCAGAACGTGTTGTTCTATCAAACGTCCCGTCCTCCCTCCCCACCGAGCTCCTCCTGCCCCATCTCTCCCGTGTTGGTGCCCATCCCCCCGACGCCTGGCCCGGGGCACACAATGAAGAGAAGCAAGGCCGGGGGGGGGGCCTCCGAGGCCCCCGAGCCCCTCGTGCTGCTGTCGCCCCACTAGCAGGAGGACCCGGGGTCGAGCGGAGACGAAGCCCCTGGGGGCCCGTCCCGCCCGGTGCAAGTTTCCTCCCCGGACGCCTCCTCTTCACCATCGCCGGGGGCCGGCAGCAGCAGCGACCGCTCATCGTGCTGCTGTGGGCCGTGGACGAGGGAGGACGGGGAAGGCTCCCCGCCCTCTACACCCGGGCGGGCGACGCCGGAGAGCCCTGTTTTCAACCCGGACATGTTTCCGGGGGGCCTCTGCGAGGTCTCGGACTCGCTGGCGCGGGTGGGGGCGCCGTCCACGGGCCCTGAGCCACGGGAGGAGCCTGCGAGGGACCTGCCTGAGGACGACCCTGGGGGGTGGGGTTGACTCGGGCCAAGGGTTAGCCGGTGGGCCCGTGCCGCCCGCCATACTCCATGTGGCGGGGGACTCGAGCTCGGGAGGTGACCGTTCGGAGGAGGAAGGCTGCTCGGTGGCGGGTGAGGAGGAGGATTTAGACACGCTCTGCAGCGAGGCAGAGGGCACCCTCACACCCGGCACCGAGTCTACCCTCGTCCCCCCTGGGGAACTCCGGACATTTCTGGGAACGCACCATGGTCACCCGGACTGTGTGCGGCTGGCCCTGGGCAGCTGGGGAAATCTGGGGCTGCTCCTTGGCTCCGCCCCGGCCTATGTCAGAGAGGCCCGGGAGTTCGATCAAGACCAGGAGGAGCAGCGCCAAGCTGCTCAGTTCCTTGTGGGACTCCTGAGGGAGTGGAGGGGGCGGTACCCCCACTCTGAGCACTGAAGGTGATGGATAACTATTGCTGCTGACATGGAGGTAACCATGGCCAGCCTCAACATCAACGGCAGCAGCCACGCGCACCACCGGTTCCAGTTCCTGTCTATCCTCCGGGACGGAAAGTACGGGGTGTGCTTCCTGCAGGAAACCCAGGCCATCCGGGTGACGAAGCTCAGTGGACCCTGGAGGGGCAAGTAGGAGTCTTCATGAGTCACCTGGCCCCACGTTCGGGCGGGGTGGCTATCTTGTTGGCTCCACATTTTCAGCCGGAGATCTTGGGGGTCAAGGAGCCGGTGCCAGGCCGTCTGCTGCACCTAAAGGCCCGTTTCGGGGCAGCGGTGATTCACTTTGTAAATGTATCCGCTCCCGTGGCCGGACCGCAGCAGGCGGCTTTCTTCCAAAAGGTGTCCACTCTTCTCGGCACCATCCCGGTGGGAGAGTTGTTATTGAAAATATGGAAAGATGTGTCATTTGAAACATGGACGTCTGGCAATATCTGGTCTGAGAGAAACAAGAGAGGATACAGGGAAAGATCCCACAAAGGGTTAACAGCAGCTGCCAGGAGAGGATTGTAAAATGCAGATAGTCTTGCTCAAGCAGGCTCAGCAAACAAGACAAACAGGATTTTGAATGAAGCCAAAAACAATGGCCACACCTTCATTGAAAGTAACTGTCTTAGTTAGCAGCTGGAAAAAAGGATGAGGTTCAGTTGAATTTGGTGATAATTCTAGGTGTGAAAATTTGCTAAACCAGGTAAATTAAAGAAAACTGGAGACTATCAGTCTACGAGAAACATAATTCAAAGCCAAAATCAAAGTCAAAATTATGAGCTGAGGACACAATTGGAAAATAAAACTACAGAAATGACAGGAATTAAAAGTAACACCTCTTGAAACCAAAGCATTTTGATCATCACACAGGAAACACTGTAATCAGATCTATGAGATGAAGTTATGTCAAAATGAATACGTAGTTGGATTAGAAAGTTTAGATCAAAGATACTTTTTACAATCAAAGTGAAATAAGTTACTTTACAATAAAATCATAAAAGCTAGATAACTGTTAGAAAAATATATAAACCCAGAGACCAGGGCAGGAACTACCAGAACCAGAACCAGAACTCAGAGGGAGGGAGAGAGAGAAGCAGAGAAGAAACATGCAGCTCAGAGTCAGATTACAGTCAGCTCGGCCATGGGAAAGACAAGGCATAGCAGCCGAGCTAAAACAGCTAATACATCTCGGGAAGACTAGAATTTAAAGAGTCAGCTCTATGTCAGCTCAGAGATAGCCAGCAGAGCCAGGTCTCACAGCTCGGTACATGGGAAAGACAGGACACAGCAACCGAGCTCATCAGCGATTACATCTAAAGAAGACCAGACTTTATAAAGAAGATTGATTGTCAAGGTGGGCCTGAAGGCCCCTTCAACCACCCAGAAGGACCCAGAAGCAAGGTCTTTTTCCTTTCTGTAAAGAAAGTATTTGCAGCTTTTAAAAGAAAAAATATAATAATAAAATAACTTAATTTAACCTGAAATGGTGGTTATTCCAAAGTCTACTTTACTTACTTAGCAATGCGGGACCCAGGATCGATGGTACTAAGTGGGAAGTAGATTAAATCTTCGGCGAAGGCATGAGTTATACCGGGGGATAACTAAAAAACATAGTTTGACCTGAATAGCACCCACTGAAGCTTGCATCGGAGTCGGGGAGTGAGAATCCCTGATCACCATTTAGAATGTCGCCCCTTTTTGGTATAGGGGGACTTCTAAGAATAGTGGTGAGTTTTCAAAAACATGGCGCCCAACGTTTTAATTAAAACCCTGCCAATTACACCGAATGGGTTGCTTTATTTTCCACATGGCAGCCGTCGTGTTAACACCGTGAGAATTGCGCCCAGCCGGTTGTTTTGCTTTCTCCATGGCATCCAGCGTGGAGACCTAGAATATTAGAAGTTTCTAGGTAAAACGAGGCTAGAACAGTAGAAGTTTCTAAATCAGCAGAGGGGGCTCGAATATTAGAAGTTTCTAGTTCCCAACAAACGGTTGGAATATTAGAAGTTTCTAACCGGCACAAAGGCTGGAATATTAGACGTTTCTGGTCTATTGTGAGTCAGACTTTACCTGCCGAGTTTAGTCTGGAAAGTCATGTGATTGATTTCTGCAAAGATATTCTGTGGATCGAGGGGACATAAAACTCAGGTTGGGTGTGAAATCAACAAATTAGCAGATGCTGACCCTGAGAAAAGTCTGCAAGACATCTTGGTGACAGCACTAAAAATCTTGCATCCATTACTGGTAAAAGGAGGTCAAAAAATAAATCATCCTTAGAGTAAGGCAGATTGTGAGGGTAAATCCTAAAGAAATAGAGGACGCCTAGAATCTTTAGAGACCAATAACCAATCGGCCATTAACTAAAACAGGTAGTGCCTTAGTTAGCCTTGGGTAGGGCCCAGAAAGGGCACCTAACCTTAATTTCAGATTGCAACTGAAAGGGACAACCAGGAACAGAACTTGGAATTCCGAAAAATGGCAATTAGAATAATCCTCTTGCTCCGAAACACGGTCAAGAGAGTTGAAGCAATGAACCAGAGTGGGAGAAATTAATAGAGGCAAAAAACTCCTGCATAACTGAAACTTTATCAGCATGGAGGGGTATCAATTTTTGTTAAAAGTAAATAAAACCCCACTGAACAGAGGTCCAAGATCTCAGTGTATAAATGTTCGTGCGTGTTCAATAAGGGTTTGTGAAACCCTACAAAGTAGAGGTCCAAGATCTGAGCGGATGAATGAGTGTGTGTATGTCTAATACGGAATTGTGAATTCCCTTTGGTGTTTGTATTTTTAAAAAATGTTGTATTTTGCAAAACCGAGTTTCTCATCAATTAAAAGTTATAAATGGCAGGTAGAAATGTGATCAGTATTATGAGGTGATAAATCAGTCTGTTCAGAGTTAAATTGGTCTCAGAATAAACAGATAAAGAGTTTGTACTGGGCAGCAGTCAGCTGTTTGCAGCCTTTGAAACTGAGCGTTGAAATTGACACTGCATAGCTCCACAGGGTCCTAGTGCCCGATCAACTCAGGAATATCACCAGCAAATAATCATGTTTAGAATGTTAAATACATTGAAGAAGGAGCTTTGGAGAATAAAGATTTTGGATCAAAAGTTAGATTAAGAGAATTACTTGCAGTATAAGGAAAAGGGAATCTGATGGCAGGAAAAGATTTGATAAAAATAGATGCAGGTAAAATTAAGATATTAAAACAATTGATAACACAGAGGAAGTTTGGGTGAAGCTACCAACTAAGACTGCAGGGAAAATAATCAGTGAAGCTGTAAAATGTGAAGACAAGATTGTTCAGAATCTGGGTAAACATTGACTTAGCGAAGCATGGTGTCTGGAGCAAAAGAAATTATATCACAATTAAAACACATGACCCAATTGGTGGGAAGACAGTGAATTAAAACCTGTTAGCAGCATTGATTGGACAGATCATGAAGTTAAAATGTCATGTTTGGAACTTACCTTCATAAAAATCCGGCCGTAATCAAAATAAAGTAAGTGAAGTAAACGCAGTAGCAATATCAGGAATGTATCAGGGTAAGGTTTCGACAGATTGGATCAGAGTGAGTAAAAGGGGAGGAGTTTGAGATTCTTCGAATCTCACTCAGGGGTGCAATGACAGAAGGAGGAGGCTTAACAGGCCTTCATTGTGTGATGTACATCAATGATAAGGAAAATAAACGAGTTCAAAAAAAAAAGAAAAGAGACAAAAGAAATGGTAACAAAAGGAATCCGGAAGTCCTGGAGAGGGCACTTCGGGAGTGTTCAAACGAAGATAGAAAGTACAAATTAAAGAATAGGGCCCTCTCCACCCTTGACCTGCTCATTTGATTTTTCAGATGGAAAAAGTAAATAACAGACAAACCAGTTCACAAGAAGGAAGAGAACTGCACTCCAGAAAAGAATGTTTTAGACAGGATTGGGGCGGGGGGGGGGGGGGAGGGGGGGGGGAACTAATGATACAATCGCCTACATACTTGAGGGAATTAAATGACTGAGCCCGAGGGAAAACTTTACGGGTTGGAAACACATCAAAATCTCAAATTATTACTGAACAGTGAACCCTCCGGTCAGACATCTCTAACTGGACATCAGCTGATGGATGATCTGCGGTCTCCACGGGGTATGTACTATGTGGTGGAGTTATTAAGGGACTCGGCAGACAGCAGCGACTGACGAGGAACCCCAATATGATAAACGACAATAGTTTAAGAATTTTTGGAGCTTGATGCCAAGGGGGGAAAATTATTACCAATGAAGCAAACAATATTGCATTGTCGAGCTGTAAACATTATTAAGGAAGAAATGTCATGTCAATTGTTAGCACTGTTATGTATGTATGATAATGGGGGTATGTGTGCCGTTAGAGAACTTGATCAGCATTTCGAAACTGTCTGAATGTTTTAATAGAGGGGGAATAGTGGTAGTTTAGTGTGCTTTCTTGATTTAACTGTATAGAACATCACAAATAATATTGATGCTGTTAACACGCCATATTTTATTTAGTATGTAGTGACTATTAGTTCCAAAGCCACGAAGGGATGTAACATAGCATAGAAAATACAGCACAGAACAGGCCCTTCGGCCCACGATGTTGTGCCGAACCTTTGTCCTAGATTAATCATAGTGTGTCGATATTGTACTTTATTTTTTGTCTTGAAATTGTGATAATAGTTGCAATTATGTAAAGTTGTAACACACGGCCTATTTGTGTAGTTAGGTGATGGGTAATGTGTTAAGATAAGACTTAATTTTTTTTTTTACTGTGTATTTAACAATAGGGAGAATTTATTTGGAAAAAGTGACAGTTCGATGTGGTTTTGCGAATACTGTCGGCATATTGTATTACAAATGTTGTAAGGGAAATGCTAACAGACGAAAGGGGTTTGAAGGAAGTTTGTCGGAAAGATATTCTCTCCTGTACACCAGGGGCTGGCAG
Source organism: Scyliorhinus torazame (assembly GCF_047496885.1). Lineage (NCBI taxonomy): Eukaryota > Metazoa > Chordata > Chondrichthyes > Carcharhiniformes > Scyliorhinidae > Scyliorhinus > Scyliorhinus torazame. The sequence continues at coordinate 73,900,070 of NC_092729.1, read as the reverse complement.
ACATACATGGTTCAGAACAATATTAGACATTAATGTGGGGAAGTCGGGGTTAGAATCAGGATCAATTGAACCTTTTAAATTAATGAAGCGAGGGAACCAGTGGGTGTACATGATGTCATAATTTACCATTCCAATGAGAAACGGTAAGCAATTTGGATGACGGAAAAATGGACACGAAACAGCCAGTGATGGACAAATGGCCTTTTTGGTGACTGATGGACTGAGTTGTGTGCTGTTTCTAAGGGACATGAGGAAGCTTCTACGGTGCTGCTACCCCAAGGAAGTAAACTGCTTTGGAGGTAGTGGAACACGGATATAGCTATTGTGGTACCTTCCTGAGCGGCTACGGCTATGGTTCACCGTAATTGGACTTGAGGAAAGAACGAAAAAATACACTGGTCTGTGATATGGATACATTTACAAATTGGTTACGATGCACAATTTACAATCACAAAACATGGACATACAAATGAGAAAGGTCAGGGATAAATGTTCATCAGTACAATTAGATGGGGGGATAATTGATCAAATGATATAGTTTGTTTCAAATGTCAAGACGGGGTGTTATTGAAAATATGGAAAGATGTGTCATTTGAAACATGGAAGTCTGGCAATATCTGGTCTGGGAGAAACATGAGAGGATACAGGGAAAGATCCCACAAAGGGTTAACAGCAGCTGCCAGGAGAGGATTGTAAAATGCAGATAGACTTGGTCAAGCAGGCTTAGCAAACAACACAAACAGGATTTTGAATGAAGCCAAAAACAATGGCCCACACCTTCATTGAAAGTAACTGTCTTAGTTAGCAGCTGGAAAAAAGGATGAGGTTCAGTTGAATTTGGTGATAATTCTAGGTGTGAAAATTTGCTAAACCAGGTAAATTAAAGAAAGCTGGAGACTATCAGTCTACGAGAAACATAATTCAAAGCCAAAATCAAATTCACAATTACGAGCTGAGGACACAATTGGAAAATAAAACTACAGAAATGACAGGAATTAAAAGTAACACCTCTTGAAACCAAAGCATTTTGATCATCACACAGGAAACACTGTAATCAGATCTATGAGATGCAGTTATGTCAAAATGAATACTTAGTTGGATTAGAAAGTTTAGATCAAAGATACTTTTTACAATCAAAGTGAAATAAGTTACTTTACGATATAGTCATAAAAACTAGATAACTGTTAGAAAAATATATAAACCCAGAGACCAGGGCAGGAACTACCAGAACCAGAACCAGAACTCAGAGGGAGGGAGAGAGAGAAGCAGAGAAGAAACAAGCAGCTCAGAGTCAGATTACAGTCAGCTCGGCCATGGGAAAGACAAGGCATAGTAGCCGAGCTAAAACAGCTAATACATCTCAGGAAGACTAGAATTTAAAGAGTCAGCTCTATGTCAGCTCAGAGATAGCCAGCAGAGTCAGCTCTCACTGCTCGGTACATGGGAAAGACAGGACACAGCAACCGTTAACACAGCTATTGTTAAGTGGGAAGTAGATGAAATCTTCGGTGAAGGTATGGGTTATACCGGGGGATAACTTGAAAATATAGTTTGACCTGAATAGCACCCACTGAAGCTTGCATCGGAGTCGGGAGTGAGAATCCTGATCACCATTTAGAATCTCGGCCCTTTTTGGTAGAGGGGGAATTCTAAGAATAGAGGTGGGATTTTAATTGCACCCTCAAGGACAAGGACCGTGGTGAAGTCCAGCGTCGCTCGGCGGCGGTGGTGAAGTTGAGGGACCTGGTTAGGTCCTATGACTTGGTGGATGTCTGGTGGACTCTCCATCCTGAATTGCGGGGGTGCACCTCTGTGCGGCCCCCGTTCAGGGCGTCTAGCATCAACCGTCTTTACATTTACAAGACGTACTTGCCCAGCATTCCGACGGCCTCCATGGAGCAGGCACCGAGCTCGGATCACCACCTGGTGTGGGCGGGTCTCGCCCCGTCCCGCGCTCAGACACGGTCCGCGTACTGGCACTTTAACAACCTGCTGCTGGAGGACGAGCGGTTCCTGGACTCGTTCTGCCGTTTCTGGGCCGGCTGGAGAAGGAAGCGGGATGGCTTCCCCTCCTTGAGGCTACGGTGGGATGTGGGCAATGCCCAGAACCGTGCCGTCTGTCAGGGGTACACGAAGGGGTCTTCGGCGGGACGGAACTCCACGATCGCCAACCTGGCTGAGGAACTCCTCGATCTGGAGTCACGTCTCGCTCTGCCCGATGAGGCCCGGCCCTGGGGCGGGTGTACAGGGAGAAGAGGGGCGCACTGCGGGACCTGCAACTGGCCGGGTCCCGCGGCGAGGACGTGAGGTCGCTGATCCGTCTCCTAACGGACATGGACCGCGGCTCCCGCTTCTTCTACTCGCTGGAAAGAGGACACGGGGCCCGTCGGCAGGTTTCTACGCTGTTGGCCGACGACCGGCCCCTCGTCTCGGATCCGGAGGGGGTCAGGACCCTGATCAGGGATTTTTACTCCGACCTCTTCTCTCCGGGTCCGTCCAGCGAGGACGCTTGCAGAGTTCTGGGGGAGGACCTGCCGCAGGTGGGCCCGGAGGGCGCCGGGAAGCTCGATAATGCCATCAACCTCCAAGAGCTGACCGGCGCCCTGGACAGCCTCTCACGGGGCAAATCCCCAGGGCTGGACGGGCTGACCGTGGAGTTCTTCAGGGCGTGCTGGGACGTCCTGGGGAGCGACTATGCGGGGGTCCTGGGGGAATGTACCGCGACCGGGGAGATGCCCCTTTCGTGGCGCAGGGCCGCAATTGCCCTGCTGCCCAAGAAGGGGGATCTCCGCCGACTTAAGAACTGGCGACCGGTCTCCCTCCTCAGCACGGACTATAAAATCTTAGCAAAGGTGCTGTGTTTACGCCTTGGCCCCGAGCTGGACCACTTGATCCACCCTGACCAGTCCTACACAGTCCCGGACCGCACAATCTATGACAATATCCACCTGGCCCGGGACATTATTCACTTTACCCAGAGGACTGGTATGTCGAGCGCCTCCCTGTCTCTTGACCAGGAGAAGGCGTTCGACAGGGTGGGGCCCGGGGATTTGCTCGGGACTCTGCGAGCTGTCGGGTTCGGGTGGTATTTTGTCTCCCGGATCCGGTTACTGTCCGCCGCCTCGGAGAGTCTGATTAAGGTTAACGGGGCCCTGACGGCGCCCCTTCGCTTTGGGAGAGGAGTGCGTCAGGGCTGCCCCCTGTCCGGCCAACATTATTCCCTCTGCGTGGGGCCTTTCCTGTGCCTCCTGCGGAGGGGGTTCACGGGGCTGGTTCTGCGCGAGCCGGACGGGGGGGGTGGTCCTCTCGGCGGACGCTGATGCCGTGTTCCTCATGGTCACTGACGCCGGGGACCCCCGGAGGATGCGAGAGAGCCAAGCTGTCTACTCCGCCGCGTCCTCCCCACGGATCAACTGGGCCAAATGTTCCGGACTCCTGGTCGGTCCGTGGCAGGTGGACCCCCTCCCGGAGGAGCTCGGGCCCTTCCGCTGGAGCCGGACCAACAGCCTCGACCTGGGAGTCCATCTTTGCCCGGCAGAGGGAGCCTGGCCGGCGAACGGGCAGGAGCTGGAGACCAAGGTCACCGCTGGCCTGGGACGCTGGACAGGACGGCTCCGAGTGCTGTCCCCCAGGGGCCGAGTTCTCGTCATAAACCAGCTGATCGCCTCCATGCTGTGGTCCCGGCTGGTCACTGACCCCTCCCCTGGCTTTGTCCCACCATCCAGAGAGCCCGGCTTCGGTTCCTCTGGGACAATCGACTGCACGGGGTCGCTGCGGAGGTCTGGAGTCTCCCGATGGCGGAGGGCGGTCAGGCGCTGGTGTGCCTCCGCACCCAGACTGCCACTTTCCACCCTCAGACTCTGCAGCGTTACCTGTACGCTGAGCCTCCTCCACGGTGGGGCCCTGGCGACGGGTTTCTCCCCCCAGGGGCTCGGCCTGAACTACGAGGTGCAGCTCCTGTCTGTGGACCAGCAGGGTCTTCGGAACTCTCTGTTGGCGCTGCCCGTCTTGTACCAGGACCTCCTCAAAGTCTGGAACACGGTCTCCAGGCGCCGCAGCTCTCCCCCGTCAGGAGTGGCGGCTGTCGTAAGGGAGCCGCTGCTCAGGAATCCGCACCTCCGCCAATCTCCATTCGGGTGGCTGGCGGAGCGGAGGGCGGTGGGTGCCGTGGGAAGGGCTGGGTGGCGGAGGGCTGTGGGTGCCGTGGGAAGGGCTGGGTGGCGGAGGGCTGTGGGTGCCGGGGGAAGGGCTGGGTGGCGGAGGGCTGTGGGTGCCGTGGGAAGGGCTGGGTGGCGGAGGGCTGTGGGTGCCGGGGGAAGGGCTGGGTGGGGAGGGCTGTGGGTGCCGTAGGCAGGGCTGGGTGCGGAGGGCTGTGGGTGCCGTGGGAAGGGCTGGGTGGGGAGGGCTGTGGGTGCCGTGGGAAGGGCTGGGTGGCGGAGGGCTGTGGGTGCCGTGGGAAGGGCTGGGTGGGGAGGGCTGTGGGTGCCGTGGGCAGGGCTGGGTGAGGAGGGCTGTGGGTGCCGTGGGAAGGGCTGGGTGGCGGAGGGCCGGGCTGTGGGTGCTGTGGGAAGGGCTGGGTGGCGGAGGGCTGTGGGTGCCGTGGGAAGGGATGGGTGGGGAGGGCTGTGGGTGCCGTGGGAAGGGCTGGGTGGCGGAGGGCCGGGCTGTGGGTGCCGTGGGAAGGGCTGGGTGGCGGAGGGCTGTGGTGCCGTGGGAAGGGCTGGGTGGGGGAGGGCTGTGGGTGCCGTGGGAGGGGCTGGATGGCGGAGGGCCGGGCTGTGGGTGCCGTGGGCAGGGCTGGGTGGCGGAGGGCCGGGCTGTGGGTGCCGGGGGAAGGGCTGGGTGGCGGAGGGCTGTGGGTGCCGTGGGAAGGGCTGGGTGGGGGAGGGCCGGGCTGTGGGTGCCGTGGGAAGGGCTGGGTGGCGGAGGGCCGGGCTGTGGGTGCCGTGGGAAGGGCTGGGTGGCGGAGGGCTGTGGGTGCCGTGGGAAGGGCTGGGTGGGGGAGGGCCGGGCTGTGGGTGCCGTGGGAAGGGCTGGGTGGCGGAGGGCCGGGCTGTGGGTGCCGTGGGAAGGGCTGGGTGCCGGAGGGCTGTGGGTGCCGTGGGAAGGGCTGGGTGGCGGAGGGCTGTGGGTGCCGTGGGAAGGGCTGGGTGGCGGCCGGGGGTCCCTGGAGCGGGGGCAGGCGCTGCCCACGGGCACACTCGAAGCTTTCCGGGCTGGCTGGGCCCCGCAGGGGGTGGACTGCCGGACCGACCCCTATTCTCACACTTTCATTGGGCGGGTATTGGGTGAGGTTTGGTCTCTTTTCCTGTTCTGTTGGGGCTGTGCTCCACCCGCGGTTTGGGACACTCCCCACATTTTGTTTTGTCCATCAGTTACTTCTGGTCTGTTTTGCTTTGTTGTGTCCCAGCTCCAGGCCGATGCCAGCGGCGGGCGCTGCCTCACCCTGCCCGCGGGAAGAGCGGGCAGGACAGGCAATCTCAGGGAAAACAGATCCAAATAAACATTATATAGACATCAAATAAACAGCACCATCAAACTGTCCGACCCGAGACAATGCTGCTGGGGGAGGGGGACCGCGGCTGCTGGGGGAGGGGGACCGCGGCTGCTGGGGGAGGGGGACCGCGGCTGCTGGGGGAGGGGGACCGCGGCTGCTGGGGGAGGGGGACCGCGGCTGCTGGGGGTTAGGGACCGCGGCTGCTGGGGGAGGGGGACCGCGGCTGCTGGGGGAGGGGGACCGCGGCTGCTGGGGGACGGGGACCGCGGCTGCTGGGGGAGGGGGGCCCCGGCTGCTGGGGGAGGGGGACCGCGGCTGCTGGGGGAGGGGGACCGCGGCTGCTGGGGGAGGGGGACCGCGGCTGCTGGGGGAGGGGGACCGCGGCTGCTGGGGGAGGGGGACCGCGGCTGCTGGGGGAGGGGGACCGCGGCTGCTGGGGGAGGGGGACCGCGGCTGCTGGGGGAGGGGGACCGCGGCTGCTGGGGGAGGGGGACCGCGGCTGCTGGGGAGGAGGACCGCGGCTGCTGGGGGAGGGGGACCGCGGCTGCTGGGGCAGGGGGACCGCGGCTGCTGGGGGTGGAGGACCGCGGCTGCTGGGGGAGGGGGAGGGGGACCGCGGCTGCTGGGGGAGGGGGACCGCGGCTGCTGGGGGAGGGGAGGGGGACCGCGGCTGCTGGGGGAGGGGGACCGCGGCTGCTGGGGGAGGGGGACCGCGGCTGCTGGGGGAGGGGGACCGCGGCTGCTGGGGGAGGGGGACCGCGGCTGCTGGGGGAGGGGGACCGCGGCTGCTGGGGGAGGGGGACCGCGGCTGCTGGGGGAGGGGGACCGCGGCTGCTGGGGGACGGGGACCGCGGCTGCTGGGGGAGGGGGACCGCGGCTGCTGGGGGAGGAGGACCGCGGCTGCTGGGGGAGGGGGACCGCGGCTGCTGGGGGAGGGGGACCGCGGCTGCTGGGGGAGGAGGACCGCGGCTGCTGGGGGAGGGGGAGGGGGACCGCGGCTGCTGGGGGAGGGGGACCGCGGCTGCTGGGGGAGGGGGACCGCGGCTGCTGGGGGAGGGGGACCGCGGCTGCTGGGGGAGGGGGACCGCGGCTGCTGGGGGAGGGGGACCGCGGCTGCTGCGGGAGGGGGGCCGCGGCTGCTGGGGGAGGGGGAGGGGGACCGTGGCTGCTAGGGGAGGAGGAGGGGGGCCGCGGCTGCTGGGGGAGGGGGAGGGATCGCGGCTGCTGGGGGAGGGGGACCGCGGCTGCTGGGAGGTGGAGGGGGACCGCGGCTGCTAGACAAGGTGGAGGGGGCCCGCGGCTGCTGGGGGAGGGGGGAGGGATCTTGGCTGCTGGGGGAGGGGTGTCCCGAAGCATGGTACATTGGCGAGACCATGCCGACGCTGCAACAACGAATGAACGGACACCGCGCAACAATCGCCAGGCAGGAATGTTCCCTTCCTGTCGGGGAACACTTCAGCAGTCAAGGGCATTCAGCCTCTGATCTCCGGTTAAGCGTTCTCCAAGGCGGCCTTCAGGACCCGCGACAACGCAGAATCTCCGAGCAGAAGCTTATAGCCAAGAACAGCTGGTGAGTCAGTTTCAGCGGGGGCAGTGCGGAAGTGATTGCTGGGAGGTAAGTCTGTCCTTTAAAAGCACTTGTCTTTGCAGGGGCAGGCCAGTCGATTTCGGCGGGAGAACAGCTGGTGAGTCAGTTTCAGTGGGAGCAGTGCTGAAGTGGTTGCTGGGAGGTAAGTCAACCTTTAAAAGCACGTGTCTTTGCTGGGGCAGGCCAGTCGATTTCGGCGGGAGCTGAGAATTTTTCTTTTTTTTTTTAAATTAGTTTTTTAGGCGGGAACAGGAAGTCGACCCGCGGACATCTGGGAAGACCCTCACCAATAAATTCTGGTGGAGAGGAAACCCGAGACACTACACGTGTAGTGTCTCCCACCCGCCCTCCTCCTCTAACCTAATAATAAAACCCATTGGTCTGAGGTAAGTACCATGTTTTATTATATTATTATTATTTTTTATAAAAATTTAATTTAGTTGTTAGCCAGATCTTGGTAGAAAGTTAGAGGAATGGCAGGGAAGGGAGTGCAATGTTCCTCCTGCAGGATGTTTGAGGTGAGGGATGCAGTTAGTATCCCTGCTGATTTTAACTGCAGGAAGTGCTGCCATCTCCAGCTCCTCCAAGACCGAGTTAGGGAACTGGAGCTGGAGTTGGAAGAACTTCGGATCATTCGGGAGGCAGAAGGGGTCATAGATAGCAGCTTCAGGGAATTAGTTACACCAAAGATTGGAGATAGATGGGTAACTGTAAGAGGGACTGGGAAAAAGCAGTCAGTGCAGGGATCCCCTGCGGTCGTTCCCCTGAGAAACAAGTATACCGCTTTGGATACTTGAGGGGGGGACGACTTACCAGGGGTAAGCCATGGGGTATGGGCCTCTGGCACGGAGTCTGTCCCTGTTGCTCAGAAGGGAAGGGGGGAGAGGAGCAGAGCATTAGTAATTGGGGACTCTATAGTCAGGGGCACAGATAGGAGATTTTGTGGGAGCGTGAGAGACTCGCGTTTGGTATGTTGCCTCCCAGGTGCAAGGGTACGTGATGTCTCGGATCGTGTTTTCCGGGTCCTTAGGGGGGAGGGGGAGCAGCCCCAAGTCGTGGTCCACTTTGGCACTAACGACATAGGTAGGAAAGGGGACAAGGATGTCAGGCAGGCTTTCAGGGAGCTAGGATGGAAGCTCACAACTAGAACAAACAGAGTTGTTATCTCTGGGTTGTTGCCCGTGCCACGTGATAGTGAGATGAGGAATAGGGAGAGAGAGCATTTAAACACGTGGCTACAGGGATGGTGCAGGCGGGAGGGATTCAGATTTTTGGATAACTGGGGCTCTTTCTGGGGAAGGTGGGACCTCTACAGACAGGATGGTCTACATCTGAACCTGAGGGGCACAAATATCCTGGGGGGGGGAGATTTGTTAGTGCTCTTTGGGGGGGGGGGGTTTAAACTAATGCAGCAGGGGCATGGGAACCTGGATTGTAGTTTTAGGGTAAGGGAGAATGAGAGTATAGAGGTCAGGAGCACAGATTTGACGTCGCAGGAGGGGGCCAGTGTTCAGGTAGGTGGTTTGAAGTGTGTCTACTTCAATGCCAGGAGTATACGAAACAAGGTAGGGGAACTGGCAGCATGGGTTGGTACCTGGGACTTCGATGTTGTGGCCATTTCGGAGACATGAATAGAGCAGGGACAGGAATGGATGTTGCAGGTTCCGGGGTTTAGGTGTTTTAGTAAGCTCAGAGAAGGAGGCAAAAGAGGGGGAGGTGTGGCGCTGCTAGTCAAGAGCAGTATTACGGTGGCGGAGAGGATGCTAGATGGGGACTCTTCTTCCGAGGTAGTATGGGCTGAAGTTAGAAACAGGAAAGGAGAGGTCACCCTGTTGGGAGTTGTTTATAGACCTCCTAATAGTTCTAGGGATGTAGAGGAAAGGATGGCGAAGATGATTCTGGATATGAGCGAAAGTAACAGGGTAGTTATTATGGGAGACTTTAACTTTCCAAATATTGACTGGAAAAGATATAGTTCGAGTACAATAGATGGGTCGTTTTTTGTACAGTGTGTGCAGGAGGGTTTCCTGAAACAATATGTTGACAGGCCAACAAGAGGCGAGGCCACGTTGGATTTGGTTTTGGGTAATGAACCAGGCCAGGTGTTGGATTTGGAGGTAGGAGAGCACTTTGGGGACAGTGACCACAATTCGGTGACGTTTACGTTAATGATGGAAAGGGATAAGTATACACCACAGGGCAAGAGTTATAGCTGGGGGAAGGGCAATTATGATGCCATTAGACGTGACTTGGGGGGGGGATAAGGTGGAGAAGTAGGCTGCAAGTGTTGGGCACACTGGATAAGTGGGGTTTGTTCAAGGATCAGCTACTGCGTGTTCTTGATAAGTATGTACCGGTCAGACAGGGAGGAAGGCGTCGAGCGAGGGAACCGTGGTTTACCAAGGAAGTGGAATCTCTTGTTAAGAGGAAGAAGGAGGCCTATGTGAAGATGAAGTGTGAAGTTTCGGTTGGGGCGATGTATAGTTACAAGGTAGCGAGGAAGGATCTAAAGAGAGAGCTAAGACGAGCAAGGAGGGGACATGAGAAGTATTTGGCAGGAAGGATCAAGGAAAACCCAAAAGCTTTCTATAGGTATGTCAGGAATAAGCGAATGACTAGGGAAAGAGTAGGACCAGTCAAGGACAGGGATGGGAAATTGTGTGTGGAGTCTGAAGAGATAGGCAAGATACTAAATGAATATTTTTCGTCAGTATTCACTCAGGAAAAAGATAATGTTGTGGAGGAGAATGCTGAGCCCCAGGCTAATAGAACAGATGGCATTGAGGTACGTAGGGAAGAGGTGTTGGCAATTCTGGACAGGCTGAAAATAGATAAGTCCCCGGGACCTGATGAGATTTATCCTAGGATTCTCTGGGAGGCCAGGGAAGAGATTGCTGGACCTTTGGCTTAGATTTTTATGTCATCATTGGCTACAGGAATAGTGCCAGAGGACTGGAGGACAGCAAATGTGGTCCTTTTGTTCAAAAAGGGGAGCAGAGACAACCCCGGGCAACTATAGACCGGTGAGCCTCACGTCTGTAGTGGGTAAAGTCTTGGAGGGGATTATAAGAGACAAGATTTATAATCATCTAGATAGGAATAATATGATCAGGGATAGGCAGCATGGCTTTGTGAAGGGTAGGTCATGCCTCACGAACCTTATTGAGTTCTTTGAGAAGGTGACTGAACAGGTAGACGAGGGTAGAGCAGTTGATGTGGTGTATATGGATTTCAGCAAAGCGTTTGATAAGGTTCCCCACGGTAGGCTATTGCAAAAAATACGGAGGCTGGGGATTGAGGGTGATTTAGAGATGTGGATCAGAAATTGGCTAGCTGAAAGAAGACAGAGGGTGGTGGTTGATGGTAAATGTTCAGAATGGAGTACAGTCACAAGTGGAGGACCACAAGGATCTGTTCTGGGGCCATTGCTGTTTGTCATTTTTATCAATGACCTAGAGGAAGGCGCAGAATGGTGGGTGAGTAAATTTGCAGACAATACTAAAGTCGGTGGTGTTGTCGATAGTGTGGAAGGATGTAGCAGGTTACAGAGGGATATAGATAAGCTGCAGAGCTGGGCTGAGAGGTGACAAATGGAGTTTAATGTAGAGAAGTGTGAGGTGATTCACTTTGGAAGGAATAACAGGAATGCGGAATATTTGGCTAATGGTAAAGTTCTTGAAAGTGTGGATGAGCAGAGGGATGTAGGTGTCCATGTACATAGACCCCTGAAAGTTGCCACCCAGGTTGATAGGGTTGTGAAGAAGGCCTATGGAGTGTTGGCCTTTATTGGTAGAGGGATTGAGTTCCGGAGTCGGGAGGTCATGTTGCAGCTGTACAGAACTCTGGTACGGCCGCATTTGGAGTATTGCGTACAGTTCTGGTCACCGCATTATAGGAAGGACGTGGAGGCTTTGGAGCGGGTGAATAGGAGATTTACCAGGATGTTGCCTGGTATGGAGGGAAAATCTTATGAGGAAAGGCTGATGGACTTGAGGTTGTTTTCGTTGGAGAGAAGAAGGTTAAGAGGAGACTTAATAGAGGCATACAAAATGATCAGGGGGTTGGAAAAGGTGGACAGTGAGAGCCTTCTCCCGCGGATGGATATGGCTGGCACGAGGGGACATAACTTTAAACTGAGGGGTAATAGATATAGGACAGAGGTCAGAGGTAGGTTCTTTACGCAAAGAGTAGTGAGGCCGTGGTATTCCCTACCTGCTACAGTAGTGAACTCGCCAACATTGTGGGCATTTAAAAGTTTATTAGATAAACATATGGATGATAATGGCATAGTGTAGGTTAGATGGCTTTTGTTTCGGTGCAACATCGTGGGCCGAAGGGCCTGTACTGCGCTGTATTGTTCTATGTTCTAAGTTCCGCACACATGAGTGTGGCCTCAACCGGGACCTGGGATTCATGTCGCATTACATTCATCCCCCACCATCTGGCCTGCAAAATCCTACCAACTGTCCTGGCTTGACACAATTCTCACCTCTTTAACCTGGGGTTACCCCATCTCTGGATCTGTAAAGATTTAATCACCTGCTAATGTTCGCATTCCAAGCATTGTCTGGCATCTTTGAATTTGTCTATATATATGTTTCTGGAACAGACCTCTTCATTCACCTGAGGAAGGAGCAGTGCTCCGAAAGCTCGTGACATCGAAACAAACCTGTTGGACTTTAACCTGGTGTTGTAAGACTTCTTACTGCGCTCACCCCAGTCCAACGCTGGCATCTCCACATCATCTGTAAATACAGATATACTGCCCAGGGACCACTGCAAATAGTGATATACTACCCAGGGTTCACTGTAAATAATGATATACTACCCAGTGACCACTGTAAATAAAGGAATACCGCCCAGGAACCACAGTAAATAAAGACTTTCTACACAAGGACCACTGGAAATAATGATATACTACCCAGGGACCACTGCAGATGATGATATACTACCCAGTGATCATTGAAAATAATGACGTACTGCACAGAGCAACTGTAAATAATGATATACTGCACAGAGCCACTGTAAATAATGATAGACAACCAGGGACCACTGTAAATATTGATATTCCACCCAGTGACCGCTGTAAACAATGATATTCTACACAGGGAATACAGTAAATAATGATATTGTACGCCGGGACCTCTGTTAATATTTATAAATAACCCAGGGACCACTGTAAATAAAGAAATAACACGCAGGGACCACTGTAAATAAAGGTATACCACCCAGGGACCATTGTAAATTATAATAACCTACCCAGGAACCACTGAAAATAATGATATACCAGCCAGTGACCACTGTAAATAAAGAAATACCACCGAGGGACCACTGTAATTAAAAGTATACCACCCAGGGACTATTGTAAATAATGATATACTACACAGTGGCCACTGTAAATAATGATATACAACTCAGTGACCACTGTAAATAAAGGTATCCCGCCCAGGAACCACTGCAATTAAAGAATTTCTATACAAGGACCACTGTAAATAATGATTATACTGCCCAGGGACCACTGCAGATAATGATATACTTTCCAGTGATCATTGTAAATAATGATATACTACCCAGGGACCACTGCAGATAATGATATACTGCACACAACCACTGTGAATAATGACATTATACCCAGGGCACACTGTAAATAATGATATACTACAAAGGCACACTGTAAATAATGATATACTACCCAGGGACCACTAAAAATAAAGATATACTGCACAGAGACCACTGTAAATAAGGTAATACTGCCTAGGGACCACTGCAAATAATGATACACTGTCGAGGGACCACTGTAAATAGTGATATAATACTGAGGGACAACTGTAAATAATGATATTCTACCCAGGGACAACTGCAAATAATGATGCACTACACAGGGGTCAATGTAAATACTGATTTACTACCCAGTGACCTCTGTAGATAAAGATATACTGCCCAGGGACCACTGCAAATAGTGATATACTATCCAGGATTCACTGTAAATAATGATATACTACCCAGTGACCACTGTAAATAAAGATATACCGCCCGGGAACCATGTAAATAAAGACTTTCTACACAGGGACCACTGTAAATAATGATTTACTACCCAGGGACCACTGCAGAAAATAATATACTACCGATGGACAGCGATACCAAGGAACCACTGTAAATAATGATATACTGCCCAGGGGCCACTGTAAATAATGATATTCTACCCAGTGACCACTGTAAATAATGATATACTACACAGTGGCCACTGTAAATAATGATATACAACTCAGTGACCACTGTAAATAAAGGTATCCCGCCCAGGAACCACTGTAATTAAAGAATTTCTATACAAGGACCACTGTAAATAATGATTATACTACCCAGGGACCACTGCAGATAATGATATACTTTCCAGTGATCATTGTAAATAATGATATACTACCCAGGGACCACTGCAGATAATGATATACTGCACACAACCACTGTGAATAATGACATTATACCCAGGGCACACTGTAAATAATGATATACTACAAAGGCACACTGTAAATAATGATATACTACCCAGGGACCACTAAAAATAAAGATATACTGCACAGAGACCACTGTAAATAAGGTAATACTGCCTAGGGACCACTGCAAATAATGATACACTGTCCAGGGACCACTGTAAATAGTGATATAATACTGAGGAACAACTGTAAATAATGATATTCTACCCAGGGACAACTGCAAATAATGATGCACTACACAGGGGTCAATGTAAATACTAATTTACTACCCAGTGACCTCTGTAGATAAAGATATACTGCCCAGGGACCACTGCAAATAGTGATATACTATCCAGGATTCACTGTAAATAATGATATACTACCCAGTGACCACTGTAAATAAAGATATACCGCCCGGGAACCATGTAAATAAAGACTTTCTACACAGGGACCACTGTAAATAATGATTTACTACCCAGGGACCACTGCAGAAAATAATATACTACCGATGGACAGCTATACCAAGGAACCACTGTAAATAATGATATACTGCCCAGGGGCCACTGTAAACAATGATATTCTACCCAGTGACCACTGTAAATAATGATATTCTACCCAGTGACCACTGTAAATAATGAGATTCTACACAGGGGCCACTGTAAATAATGACAGACTGCCCAGGGACCACTGTAAATAATTATATACTCACCAGGGACTACTATAAATAATGTTATACTACTCAGGGACCACTGTAAATAAAGATATACTGCCCAGGGACCTACTGACCAGGGTCCACTGTAAATGATGATACACTACCCAGGCACTACTGTAAATGATGATATACTACCCAGGGACCACTGTAAATAATGATTATACACCCCAGGGACCATTGTAAATAATGATATACTACCCAGGGACCACTGTAAATAATGATATACTAACCAGGGACCACTTTAAATAATGATATACTATCATGGGACCACTGTAATGCATGATATACTACCAGGAACCACTGTAAATAAAGACATACTACACAGGGACCACTGTAAATAATGATATACTACCCAGGGACCACTTTAAATAAAGGTACACTGCCCAGGGACCACTGTAAATAAAGACATACTACACAGGGGCCACTGTAAATAAGTATTTACTACCCAGGGACCACTGTAAATAAAGATAGACTACCCAGGGACCACTGTAAATAATGATATACTACCCAGGGACCACTGTAGATAATGATATACTACCCAGGGACGAATGTAAATAATGATAGACTACTCAGGGACCACTGTAAATAAAGATACACTGCCCAGGGCCGACTGCAAACAGTGATATACTGCACAGGCGCACTGCAAAAAAATTATATACTCCCCTGGGACCACTGTAAATAATGGTACGTTGCCCAGAAACCACTGTAAATAATGTTAAACTATGCAGGGAACACTAAAGATAATGATATACAGCACAGGGGCCAATTTAAATAATGATATTTTACTCAGGGACAACTGTAAATAATGATATTCTACACCGGGATCAGTGTAAATAATGATATACTGCACAGAGACCACTGAAAATAATGATATACTGCCCAGGGACCACTGTAAATAATGATATTCTACCCAGGGTCAAATGCAAATAATAATGTACTACTCAGGCACAACTGCAAATAATTACATTCCGACCAGGGACCACTGTAAATGCTGATATTCTACCAGGGACCACAGTAAATAATGATTTACTACCCAGGGACCACTGCAGAAAATAATATACTACCGATGGACAACTATTAATAATGGTGAAGTGCCCATGGAACGCTGCAACTAATGATATTCGACCAAGGAACCACTGTAAATAATGATATACGACCCAAGGACCACTGTAAACAATGATAGTCTACCCAGTGAACAATGTAAATAATGATATACTACCGAGGGACCACTGTAAAGAATGATATTATACACAGGGACCACTGTAAATCATGACAGACTGCCCAGGGACCTCTGTAAATAATTATATACTCACCAGGGACTACTATAAATAATGTTATACTACTCAGGGACCACTGTAAATAAAGATATACTGCCCAGGGATCACTGTAAATAAAGACTTACTGCCCAGGGTCAACTTTAAAAGATGATATACTCCCCAGGCACTACTGTAAATGATGGTATACTACCCAGGGACCACTGTAAATGCTGATATACACCCCGGGGATCACTGTAAATAATGATATACTACCCAGGGACCACTGTAAATAAAGATATACTGCCCAGGGACCACTGTAACTAAAGACTTACTGCCCAGGGTCGACTTTAAAATATGATATACTCCCCAGGCACTACTGTAAATGATGATATACTACCCAGGGACCACTGTAAATAATGACAGACTGCCCAGGGCCCTCTGTAAATAATTATATACTCACCAGGGACTACTATAAATAATGTTATACTACTCAGGGACCACTGTAAATAAAGATATACTGCCCCGGGACCACTGTAAATAAAGACTTACTGCCCAGGGTTCACTTTAAAAGATGATATACTCCCCAGGCACTACTGTAAGTAATGATATACTACCCAGGGACCACAGTAAATAATGATATACACCCCGGGGATCACTGTAAATAATTATATACTACCCAGGGACCACTTTAAATAAAGATATACTGCCCAGGGACCACTGTAAATAAAGACTTACTGCCCAGGGTCGACTTTAAAAGATGATATACTCCCCAGGCACTACTGTAAATGATGATATGCTACCCAGGGACCACTGTAAATAATGACAGACTGCCCAGGGACCACTGTAAATGATGATATACTCCCCAGGCACTACTGTAAATAATGAAACACTACCAGGGTCCCACTGTAAATAATTATATACAACCTAGGGCCCACAGTAAATAATGATATACTATCCAGGAACCACTGTAAATGATGATATACTACCCAGGGACCACTGTAAATAATGATTATACACCCCAGGGACCACTGTAAATAATGATATACTACCCAGGGACCACCGTAAATAATGATATACTTTCCACGGTTCAATGTAAATAGTGATATACACCCCAGGGACCACTGTAAATATTCATATACTACCCAAGGAACACTGTAAGTAATAACAAACGGCCCAGGGACCAGTGTAGATAATGATATTCTACCCAGGGACCACTGCAAATAATAATATTCTAATCAGAGAGCACTGCAAATAATGATATACTACATAGGGAACATTGTAAATAATCATCCACTATCAAGGGACCACTGTAAATAATGATATACTGCCGAGGGACCACTGTCAGTAGCGAAATACTATCCAGGGACCACTGTAAATCATGATGTATCACTCTCGGACCACTGTGGATAATACTACACTACACTGGGTCCACTGTAAATAATGATATGTTACCCAGGGACCACTATAAATAATGATATACCGTCCAGAGACCACTGCAAATAATTATATATCACCAAGGGACAACTATAAATAATGATATGCAATCCAGGGACCACTGTAAAGGATGATATACTACCCAGTGACCTGTGTAAATAATGACATACTACCCAGGGACCACTGTAAATAATGATATACTTCCCAGGAACCGCGGTCAATGATGATATACTAACCAGAGCCCTCTGTGATTAATGATATATTGCCCAGGGACCACTGTAAATAATGATATACTACACAGGGACCACTGTAAATACTGATATACCACCCTGGGACCACTGTAAATAACGATATACTACACAGGGACCACTGTTGAAAATGTTATACTCCCCAGGGGCTACAGTAAATAAAGATATACTATCCAGGGACAACTGTAAATAATGATATCCTACCCAGGGACCACTGTAAATAATGATATACTGCCGAGGGACCACTGTCAGTAATGAAATACTATCCAGGGACCACTGTAAATCATGATGTATCACACTGGGACCACTGTAGATAATACTACACTACACTGGGTCCACTGTAAATAATGATATGTTACCCAGGGACCACTATAAATAATGATATACCGTCCAGAGACCACTGCAAATAATTATATATCACCAAGGGACAACTATAAATAATGATATGCAATCCAGGGACCACTGTAAAGGATGATATACTACCCAGTGACCTGTGTAAATAATGACATACTACCCAGGGACCACTGTAAATAATGATATACTTCCCAGGAACCGCGGTCAATGATGATATAATAACCAGAGCCCTCTGTGATTAATGATATATTGCCCAGGGACCACTGTAAATAATGATATACTACACAGGGACCACTGTAAATAATGGTATACTGCCCAGGGACCACTGTGCTTAATGATATATTGCCCAGTGACCACTGTAAATAATGATATACTGCCCATGGACCACTGTGAATAAAGATGTACTGCACAGTGCACACTATAATTGATGACATACTGTCCAGGGACCACTGTAAATAATGATATACTTCCCAGGAACCGCGGTCAATGATGATATACTAACCAGAGCCCTCTGTGATTAATGATATATTGCCCAGGGACCACTGTAAATAATGATATACTACACAGGGACCACTGTAAACAATGGTATACTGCCCAGGGACCACTGTGCTTAATGATATATTGCCCAGTGACCACTGTAAATAATGTTATACTGCCCATGGACCACTGTGAATAAAGATGTACTACACAGGGACCACTGTAAATAATGATATACTGCCCATGGACCACTGTGAATAAAGATGTACTGCACAGTGCACACTATAATTGATGACATTCTGTCCAGGGTCCACTGTAAATCATGATATACCACCCTGGGACCACTGTAAATAACGATATACTACGCAGGGACCACTGTTGAAAATGATATACTCCCCAGGGGCTACAGTAAATAAAGATATACTATCCAGGGACAACTGTAAATAATGATATCCTACCCAGGGACAACTGTAAATAATGATATACTGCTCAGGGACCACTGTAAATAATGAAATACTACCAGGGGCCCACTGAAAATAATGATATACAACGCAGGGACGACTGTATATTGGACATGATACCCATGGTCCACTGTAAGTAATGATATACTCCCCAGGGAACATTATAAATAAAGATATACTGCCCACGGTCCACTGAAAATAATGATATACTGCCCTGGCGCCACTGTAAATAATGAAATACTATCCAGTGACCACTGTAAATGATGATAACTGCCCACAGCCAATGTAAATAATAGTATACTACACAGGGACCACTGTAAATAATGATATACTACCCAGGGATCACGGTACATAATGATGTACTACCCAGGGTACATTGTAAATAATGATATTCTACCCACGGTCCACTGTAAATATTGATATACTATCCAAGTACCACAGCAAATAATAAGTAATATCCCAGGAGCCAGTGTAAATAATGATATTCTACCCAGGGACCACTGTAAATAATGATATATTGCCCAGGGACCACTGTAAATAAGGATATTCTACCCAGGGACCACTGTAAATAATGATATTCTACACAGGGTCCACTGTAAATAATGAGACATTCCCCAGGAACCAATGTAAATAATGATATATTACCCAGGGACCACTGTAAATACTGATATTCTACACAGGGACCACTGTAAACAATGATAAAATACCCAGGGACCACTGTAAATAATGATATTCTACCCAGGGACCACTGTAAATATTGATCTACTACCCAGGGCCGCTGTAAATAATGATATTCTACCCAGGGACCACTGTAAATATTGATATAATAACCAGGGACCACTATAAATAATGAGATACTACCCAGGGACAACTGTAAATAATGATATTTTACCCAGGGACCACTGTAAATATTCATATACTTCACAAGGACCACTGTAAATAATAACAAACGGCCCAGGGACCAGTGTAGATAATGATATTCGACCTCGGATCCACTATAAATAATGATATTCTACCCAGGGACCACTGCAAATAATAATATTCCAATCAGAGAGCACTGCAAATAATGATATTCTACCCAGAGACAACTGTAAATAATGATATGCTACATCGGGACCATTGGAAATAATCATCCACTATCAAGGGACCACTGTAAATAATGATATACTACCCATGGCAACTGTAAATAATGATATACTACCCACGGCCACTGTAAATAATGAAATACTACCCTGGGACCACTGTAAATAATGATATACTACCCACGGCCACTGTAAATAATGATATACAACCCAGAGACCACTGTAAATAATGATATTCTCCACAGCAACCACAGTAAATAATGAGATAATACTCGGGGACCACTTTAAAAAATGATATACTACCCAGGGACAACAGTAAATAATGATATACTACCCAGGGACCACAGCAAATAATGAGATACTTCCCAGGGACCATTGTAGATACGTATATACTACCCAGAGACCACTGAAAACAATGATATTCTCCACAGGGACCACAGTAAATAATGGGATAATACTCAGAGACCACTGTAAATAATGATATTCTCCACAGGGACCACAGTAAATAATGAGATACTACCCAGGGGCCACATTAAATAATGAGATACTACCCAGGGACCATTGTAGATACGGATACACTACACAGAGACCGCTGTAAATAATGATATTCTCCACAGGGACCACAGTAAATAATGAGATAATAGCCAGGGACCACTGTGCTTAATGACATACTGTCCAGGGTCCACTGTAAATCATGATATACCACCCTGGGACCACTGTAAATAACGATATACTACGCAGGGACAACTGTAGAAAATGATATACTACCCAGGGACCACTGTAAATAAAGATAGACGATCCAGGGACAACGGTAAATAATGATATCCTACCCAGGGACAAGTGTAAATAATGATATAAAGCTCAGGGACCACTGTAAATAATGATGTACTACCCAGGGACCACTGTAAATAATAAAATACTACCAGGGGCCCACTGTAAATAATGATATACAACGCAGGGACGACTGTAAATATTGATATACTACCCAGGGAACACTGTAAATAATGATATTCTACCCAGGGACCACTGTAAATATTGGTATACTATCCAAGTACCACAGTAAATAATAATTTATATCCCAGGAACCAGTGAAAATATGGATATTCTACCCAGGGACCACTGTAAATATTGAGACATTAAACAGGGACCAATGTAAATAATGATATATTACCCAGGGACCACTGTAAATAATGATATTCTATACAGGGACCACTGTAAACAATGATATAAAACCCAGGGACAACTGTAAATAATGATATTCTACCCAGGGAGCACTGTAAATAATGATATACTACCCAGGGGTCCCTGTAAATAATGATATTCTACCCAGGGACCACTAAATAATGATATTCTACCCAGGGACCACTGTAAATAATGATATACTACCCAGGGACCACTGTAAATAATGATATTCTAACCAGGGACCACTGTAAATAATGATATTCTGCCCAGGGACCACTGTAAATAATGATATACCGCCCAGAGACCACTGTAAATAATGAGTTACTACCCAGGGACAACTGTAAATAATGATATTCTACCCAGGGCCACTGTAAATATTCATATACTACCCAAGGACCACTGTAAATAATAACAAACGGCCCAGGGACCAGTGTAGATAATGATATTCGACCTAGGGTCCACTATAAATAATGTTATTCTACCCAGGGACCACTGCAAATAATAATATTCTAATCAGAGAGCACTGCAAATAATGATATTCTAGCCAGGGACAACTGTAAATAATGATATACTACATCGGGACCATTGGAAATAATCATCCACTATCAAGCGACCACTGTAAATAATGATATGCTACCCATGGCAACTGTAAATAATGATATACTACCCACGGCCACTGTAAATAATGATATACTACCCTGTGACCACTGTAAATAATGATATATTACCCACGGCCACTGTAAATAATGATATACAACCCAGAGACCACTGTAAATAATGATATTCGCCACAGCGACCACAGTAAATAATGGGATAATACTCAGAGACCACTGTAAATAATGATATTCTCCACAGGGACCACAGTAAATAATGAGATACTACCCAGGGGCCACAGTAAATAATGAGATACTACCCAGGGACCATTGTAGATACTGATACACTACCCAGAGACCGCTGTAAATAATGATATTCTCCACAGGGACCACAGTAAATAATGAGATACTACCCAGGTGCCACAGTAAATAATGAGATACTACCCAGGGACCATTGTAGATACGGATACACTACCCAGAGACCGCTGTAAATAGTGATATTCTCCACTGGGACCACAGTAAATAATGAGATAATACCTAGGGTCCACTGTACATCATGATATACTACCCAGGGACCACAGTAAATAAAGATATAATTAATGAGTTACTACCCAGGGACAACTGTAAATAATGATATTCTACCCAGGGACCACTGTAAATATTGATATGCTACCCAGGGACCACTGTAAATAATGATATTCTACACAGGGGCCACTGTAAATAATGATATTCTACACAGGGGCCACTGTAAATGTTGATATGCTACCCAGGGTCCACTGTAAATAATGATTGTCTACCCAGAGACCACTGTAAATATTGATATACTACCCAGGGAACACTGTAAATAATGATATTCTACCCAGGGACAACTGTAAATAATGATATTCTACCCAGGGAGCACTGTACATAATGAAATACTACACAGGGACCACTGTAAATAATGATATTCTACCCAGGGACCACTGTAAATAATGATATTCTACCCAGGGTCCACTGTAAATAATGATATACAACCCAGGGACCACAGTAAATAATGAGATACTACCCAGGGACCATTGTAGATACGGATATACTACCCAGAGACCACTTAAATAATGATATTCTCCACAGGGACCACAGTAAATAATGAGATAATACCCAGGGACCACTGTAAATAATGATATACTACCCAGGGACAACAGTAAATAATGATATACTACCCAGGGACCACAGTAAATAATGAGATACTTCCCAGGGACCATTGTAGATACGTATATACTACCCAGAGACCACTGTAAATAATGATATTCTCCACAGGGACCACAGTAAATAATGAGATAATACCCAGAGACCACTGTAAATAATGATATTCTCCACAGGGACCACAGTAAATAATGAGATACTACCCAGGGACCACAGTAAATAATAAGATAGTACCCAGGGACCATTGTAGATACGGATATACTACCCAGAGACCACTGTAAATAATGATATTCTCCACAGGGACCACAGTAAATAATGAGATAATACCTAGGGACCACTGTAAATAATGATATTCTCCCCAAACCACTGCAAATAATGAGATAATACCCAGGGACCATTGTAGATAAGAATATACTCCCCAGAGACCACTGTAAATAATGAGATACTACCCAGGGACCACTGTAAGTAATGAGATAATACCCAGGGACCATTGTAGATACTGATATACCACTCAGGGACCACTGTAAATAATGAGATACTACCCTCGGACCACAGTAAATAATGATGTACTACCCAGGGACCACAGTAAATAATGAGATAATACCCAGGGACCATTGTAGATACTGATATACCACTCAGGGACCACTGTAAATAATGATATACTACCCAGGGACCACTGTAAATAATGATATACTACCCAGAGACCAATGTAAATAATGATATTCTCCCCAGGGACCACAGTAAATAATGTGAAAATACCCAGGGACCATTGTAGATACTGATATACCACTCAGGGACCACTGTAAATAATGATATACTACTCAGGGACCACTGTAAATAATGATATACTGCCCAGAGACCAATGTAATTAATGATATACTGCCCATGGACCACTGTGAATAAAGATGTACTGCACAGTGCACACTATAATTGATGACATACTGTCCAGGGTCCACTGTAAATCATGATATACCACCCTGGGACCACTGTAAATAATGATATACTATGCAGCGACAACTGTAGAAAATGATATACTACCCAGGGGCCACAGTAAATAAAGATATACTATCCAGGGACAACGGTAAATAATGATATCCTACCCAGGGACAACTGTAAATAATGATATACTGCTCAGGGACCACTGTAAATAATGAAATACTACCAGGGGCCCATTGAAAATAATGATATACAACGCAGGGACGACTGTATATTGGACATGATACACATGGTCCACTGTAAGTAATGATATACTCCCCAGGGAACACTATAAATAAAGATATACTGCCCACGGTCCACTGAAAATAATGATATACTGCCCTGGCGCCACTGTAAATAATGAAATACTATCCAGTGACCACTGTAAATGATGATAACTGCCCACAGCCAATGTAAATAATAGTATACTACACAGGGACCACTGTAAATAATGATATACTACCCAGGGACCACTGTAAATAATGATATACTATCCAAGTACCACAGCAAATAATAAGTAATATCCCAGGAGCCAGTGTAAATAATGATATTCTACCCAGGGAGCACTGTACATAATGAAATACTACACAGGGACCACTGTAAATAATGATATTCTACCCGGGACCACTGTAAATAATGATATTCTACCCAGGGACCACTGTAAATAATGATATACTAACCAGGGACTACTGTAAATAATGATATTCTAACCAGGGACCACTGTAAATAATGATATTCTGCCCAGGGACCACTGTAAATAATGATATACCGCGCAGAGACCACTGTAAATAATGAGTTACTACCCAGGGACAACTGCAAATAATGATATTCTACCCAGGGCCACTGTAAATATT
Source organism: Scyliorhinus torazame (assembly GCF_047496885.1). NCBI lineage: Eukaryota > Metazoa > Chordata > Chondrichthyes > Carcharhiniformes > Scyliorhinidae > Scyliorhinus > Scyliorhinus torazame. The sequence continues at coordinate 73,875,705 of NC_092729.1, read as the reverse complement.
CATATACTACCCAAGGACCACTGTAAATAATAACAAACGGCCCAGGGACCAGTGTAGATAATGATATTCGACCTAGGGTCCACTATAAATAATGATATTCTACCCAGGGACCACTGCAAATTATAATATTCTAATCAGAGGGCACTGCAAATAATGATATTCTGCCCAGGGACCACTGTAAATAATGATATACTACATCGGGACCATTGGAAATAATCATCCACTATCAAGCGACCACTGTAAATAATGATATACTACCCATGGCAACTGTAAATAATGATATACTACCCACGGCCACTGTAAATAATGATATACTACCCTGGGACCACTGTAAATAATCATATACTACCCACGGCCACTGTAAATAATGATATACAACCCAGAGACCACTGTAAATAATGATATTCTCCACAGCGACCACAGTAAATAATGAGATAATACCCAGGGACCACTTTAAAAAATGATATACTACCCAGGGACCACAGTAAATAATGATATAATACCCAGGGACCATTGTAGATACGTATATACTACCCAGAGACCACTGAAAACAATGATATTCTCCACAGGGACCACAGTAAATAATGGGATAATACTCAGAGACCACTGTAAATAATGATATTCTCCACAGGGACCACAGTAAATAATGAGATACAACCCAGGGACCACAGTAAATAATGAGATACTACCCAGGGACCATTGTAGATACGGATATACTACCCAGAGACCACTTAAATAATGATATTCTCCACAGGGGCCACAGTAAATAATGAGATAATACCCAGGGACCACTGTAAATAATGATATACTACCCAGGGACCACAGTAAATAATGATATACTAACCAGGGACCACAGTAAATAATGAGATAGTACCCAGGGACCATTGTAGATACGGATATACTACCCAGAGACCACTGTAAATAATGATATTCTCCACAGGGACCACAGTAAATAATGAGATAATACCCAGGGACCACTGTAAATAATGATATACTGCCAATGGACCACTGTGAATAAAGATGTACTGCACAGTGCACACTAAAATTGATGACATACTGTCCAGGGACCACTGTAAATCATGATATACAACGCAGGGACGACTGTAAATATTAATATACTACCCAGGGAACACTGTAAATAATGATATTCTACCCAGGGAACACTGTAAATATTGATATTCTACCCAGGGACCACTGTAAATATTGGTATACTATCCAAGTACCACAGTAAATAATAATTTATATCCCAGGAACCAGTGAAAATATGGATATTCTACTCAGGGACCACTGTAAATATTGAGACATTACCCAGGGACCAATGTAAATAATGATATATTACCCAGGGACCACTGTAAATAATGATATTCTACACAGGGTCCACTGTAAACAATGATATACTACCCAGGGACCACTGTAAATAATGATATTCTACCCAGGGACCACTGTAAATGTTGATATACTACCCAGGGTCCACTGTAAATAATGATAGTCTACCCAGAGACCACTGTAAATATTGATATACTACCCAGGGAACACTGTAAATAATGATATTCTACCCAGGGACAACTGTAAATAATGATATACTATCCAAGTACCACAGTAAATAATAATTTATATCCCAGGAACCAGTGAAAATATGGATATTCTACTCAGGGACCACTGTAAATATTGAGACATTACACAGGGACCAATGTAAATAATGATATATTACCCAGGGACCACTGTAAATAATGATATTCTACACAGGGTCCACTGTAAACAATGATATACTACCCAGGGACCACTGTAAATAATGATATTCTACCCAGGGACCACTGTAAATGTTGATATACTACCCAGGGTCCACTGTAAATAATGATAGTCTACCCAGAGACCACTGTAAATATTGATATACTACCCAGGGAACACTGTAAATAATGATATTCTACCCAGGGACAACTGTAAATAATGATATTCTACCCAGGGAGCACTGTACATAATGAAATACTACACAGGGACCACTGTAAATAATGATAGTCTACCCAGGGACCACTGTAAATAATGATATTCTACCCAGGGACCACTGTAAATAATGATATACTACCCAGGGACCACTGTAAATAATGATATTCTAACCAAGGACCACTGTAAATAATGATATTCTGCCCAGGGACCACTGTAAATAATGATATACCGCCCAGAGACCACTGTAAATAATGAGTTACTACCCAGGGACTACTGTAAATTATGATATTCTACCCAGGGCCACTGTAAATATTCATATACTACCCAAGGACCACTGTAAATAATAACAAACGGCCCAGGGACCAGTGTAGATAATGATATTCGACCTAGGGTCCACTATAAATAATGATATTCTACCCAGGGACCACTGCAAATAATAATATTCTAATCAGAGAGCACTGCAAATAATGATATTCTAGCCAGGGACAACTGTAAATAATGATATACTACATCGGGACCATTGGAAATAATCATCCACTATCAAGCGACCACTGTAAATAATGATATACTACCCATGGCAACTGTAAATAATGATATACTACCCACGGCCACTGTAAATAATACGAAGTCTTGCAACACCAGGTTAAAGTCCAACAGGTTAGTTTCGATGTCACTAGCTTTCGGAGCGCTGCTCCTTCCTCAGGTGAATGAAGAGGTATGTTCCAGAAACACATATATAGACAAATTCAAAGATGCCAAACAATGCTTGGAATGCGACCATTAGCAGGTGATTAAATCTTTACAGATCCAGAGATGGGGTAACCCCAGGTTAAAGAGGTGTGAATTGCATCAAGCCAGGACAGTTGGTGGGATTTCGCAGGCCAGATGGTGGGGGATGAATGTAATGTGACATGAATCCCAGGTCCCGGTTGACCACTGTAAATAATGATATACTACCCTGGGAGCACTGTAAATAATGATATACTACCCACTGCCACTGTAAATAATGATATACAACCCTGGGACCACTGTAAATAATGATATTCTCCACAGGGACCACAATAAATAATTATATACTACCCTGGGAGCACTGTAAATAATGATATACTATCCAGTGACAAATCTAAATAAAAATATACTACCGAGGGACCACTGTAATTAAAGATACAACATCCAGAATCCATTGTAAATAATGAGATACTACCCAGGGATCACGCTAAATAATGATATACTACCCTGAGACCACTGTAAATAATCATATTCTTCACGGGGACCACAATAAATAATGATATACTACCCAGTAACCAGTATAAATAATGATATACTACCCAGTGACCAGTGTAAATAATGATATACTACCCAGGGAACATTGTAGTTACTGATATACTACGCAGGGTTCACGGTAAATAATGATATAACACCCTGGGACCACTGTAAATAATGTTATACCATCCAGTGACAACTCTAAATAAAGACACACTACCGAGGGAACACTGTAATTAAAGACACACCATCCAGACTCCACTGTAAATAATTAGATACTACCCAGGGACCACTGTAAGTAATGATACTCTACCCAGGGTCCACTGTAAATAATGATATACAACCCAGGGACCACAGTAAATAATGAGATACTACCCAGGGACCATTGTAGATACGGATATACTACCCAGAGACCACTTAAATAATGATATTCTCCACAGGGGCCACAGTAAATAATGAGATAATACCCAGGGACCACTGTAAATAATGATATACTACCCAGGGACCACAGTAAATAATGATATACTAACCAGGGACCACAGTAAATAATGAGATAGTACCCAGGGACCATTGTAGATACGGATATACTACCCAGAGACCACTGTAAATAATGATATTCTCCACAGGGACCACAGTAAATAATGAGATAATACCTAGGGACCACTGTAAATAATGATATTCTCCCCAAACCACTGCAAATAATGAGATAATACCCCGGGACCATTGTAGATACTGATATACCACTCAGGGACCACTGTAAATAATGAGATACTACCCTGGGACCACAGTAAATAATGATGTACTACCCAGGGACCACAGTAAATAATGAGATAATACCCAGGGACCATTGTAGATACTGATATACCACTCAGGGACCACTGTACATAATGATATACTACCTAGGGACCACTGTAAATAATGATATACTACCCAGAGACCAATGTAAATAATGATATTCTCCCCAGGGACCACAGTAAATAATGTGAAAATACCCAGGGACCATTGTAGATACTGATATACCACTCAGGGGCCACTGTAAATAATGATATACTACACAGGGACCACTGTAAATAATGATATACTGCCCATGGACCACTGCGAATAAAGATGTACTGCACAGTGCACACTATAATTGATGACATACTGTCCAGGGTCCACTGTAAATCATGATATACCACCCTGGGACCACTGTAAATAACGATATACTACGCAGGGACCACTGTTGAAAATGATATACTCCCCAGGGGCTACAGTAAATAAAGATATACTATCCAGGGACAACTGTAAATAATGATATCCTACCCAGGGACAACTGTAAATAATGATATACTGCTCAGGGACCACTGTAAATAATGAAATACAACCAGGGGCCCACTGAAAATAATGATATACAACGCAGGGACGACTGTATATTGGACATGATACCCATGGTCCACTGTAAGTAATGATATACTCCCCAGGGAACACTATAAATAAAGATATCCTGCCCACGGTCCACTGAAAATAATGATATACTGCCCTGGCGCCACTGTAAATAATGAAATACTATCCAGTGACCACTGTAAATGATGATAACTGCCCACAGCCAATGTAAATAATAGTATACTACACAGGGACCACTGTAAATAATGATATACTACCCAGGGATCACGGTAAATAATGATGTACTACCCAGGGTACATTGTAAATAATGATATTCTACCCACGGTCCACTGTAAATATTGATATACTATCCAAGTACCACAGCAAATAATAAGTAATATCCCAGGAGCCAGTGTAAATAATGATATTCTACCCAGGGACCACTGTAAATAATGATATATTGCCCAGGGACCACTGTAAATAAGGATATTCTACCCAGGGACCACTGTAAATAATGATATACAACGCAGGGACGACTGTAAATAATGATATATTGCCCAGGGACCACTGTAAATAAGGATATTCTACCCAGGGAACACTGTAAATAATGATATTCTACCCAGGGACCACTGTAAATATTGGTATACTATCCAAGTACCACAGTAAATAATAATTTATATCCCAGGAACCAGTGAAAATATGGATATTTTACCCAGGGACCACTGTAAATATTGAGACATTACACAGGGACCAATGTAAATAATGATATATTACCCAGGGACCACTGTAAATAATGATATTCTACACAGGGACCACTGTAAACAATGATATAATACCCAGGGACAACTGTAAATAATGATATTCTACCCAGGGACCACTGTAAATATTGATATACTACCCAGGGACCACTGTAAATAATGATATTCTACCCAGGGACCACTGTAAATGTTGATATACTACCCAGGGTCCACTGTAAATAATGATAGTCTACCCAGAGACCACTGTAAATATTGATATACTACCCAGGGAACACTGTAAATAATGATATTCTACCCAGGGACAACTGTAAATAATCATATTCTACCCAGGGAGCACTGTACATAATGAAATACTACACAGGGACCACTGTAAATAATGATATTCTACCCAGGGACCACTGTCAATAATGATATTCTACCGAGGGACCACTGTAAATAATGATATACTACCCAGGGACCACTGTAAATAATGATATTCTGCCCAGGGACCACTGTAAATAATGATATACCGCCCAGAGACCACTGTAAATAATGCGTTACTACCCAGGGACTACTGTAAATAATGATATTCTACCCAGGGCCACTGTAAATATTCATATACTACCCAAGGACCACTGTAAATAATAACAAACGGCCCAGGGACCAGTGTAGATAATGATATTCGACCTAGGGTCCACTATAAATAATGATATTCTACCCAGGGACCACTGCAAATAATAATATTCTAATCAGAGAGCACTGCAAATAATGATATTCTGCCCAGGGACCACTGTAAATAATGATATACTACATCGGGACCATTGGAAATAATCATCCACTATCAAGCGACCACTGTAAATAATGATATACTACCCATGGCAACTGTAAATAATGATATGCTACCCAGGGACCACAGTAAATAATGATATACTACCCAGGGACCACAGCAAATAATGAGATACTTCCCAGGGACCATTGTAGATACGTATATACTACCCAGAGACCACTGAAAACAATGATATTCTCCACAGGGGACACAGTAAATAATGGGATAATACTCAGAGACCACTGTAAATAATGATATTCTCCACAGGGACCACAGTAAATAATGAGATACTACCCAGGGGCCACAGTAAATAATGAGATACCAACCAGGGACCAATGTAAATAATGATGTACTCCCCAGGGACCACAGTAAATAATGAGATGATACCCAGGGACCATTGTAGACACTGATATACCACTCAGGTACCATTATAAATGATGAGATACTACCCTGGGACCATTTTAGATACTATTCTACCACACAGGGACCATTGTAAATACTGAGATACTACCCTGGGACCACAGTAAATAATGATATACTACCCTGGGACCACAGTAAATAATGATGTACTACCCAGGGACCACAGTAAATAATGAGATAATACCCAGGGACCATTGTAGGTACTGATATAACACACATGGACCATTGTAAATAATGAGATACTACCCAGGGACCACAGTAAATAATGATATTCTTCCCAGGGACCTCAGTAAATAATGAGATAATACCCAGGGCCATTGTAGATACGGATATACCACTCAGGGACCACTGTAAATAATGATATACCACCCAGGGACCACTGTAAATAATGATATACTACCCAGAGACCAATGTAAATAATGATATTCTCCCCAGGGACCACAGTAAATAATGAGATAATACCCAGGGACCATTGTAGATACTGATATACCACTCAGGGACCATTGTAAATAATGAGATAATACCCTGGGACCACGGTAAATAATGATATACTACCCAGGGACAACAGTAAATAATGTGATAATACCCAGGGACCATTGTAGATACTATTATGCCACACAGGGACCATTGTAAATAATGAGATACTACCATGGGACCACAGTAAATAATGAGATACTACCCTGGGACCACAGTAAATAATGATATACTACCCAGGGACCACAGTAAATAATGAGATAATACCCAGAGACCATTGTAGATACTGATATACCACACAGGGACCACAGTAAATAATGAGATACTACCCAGGGACCACAGTAAATAATGATGTACTACCCAGGGACCACAGTAAATAATGAGATAATACCCAGGAACCATTGTAGATACTGATATAACACACAGGGACAATTGTAAATAATGAGATACTACCCAGGGACCACAGTAAATAATGATATTCTACCCAGGGACCATTGTAAATAATGAGATAATACCCAGGGACCACAGTAAATAATGATATTCTACCCAGGGACCTCAGTAAATAATGAGATAATACCCAGGGGCCATTGTAGATACGGATATACTACCCAGGGGTCACTGTAAATAATGATATTCTACACGGGGACCACTGTAAATGATGAGATAATACCCAGGTATCATTGTAGATAATGATATACTACCCAGAGACCACTGTAAATAATGATATTCTCCCAAGGGACCACTGTAAGTAATGAGATAATACGCAGGGACCATTGTAGATACTGATATACCGCTCAGGGACCATTGTAAATAATGAGATACTACCCACGGACCACAGTAAACAATGATGTACTGCCCAGGGGTCACTGTAAATAATGATATTCTACCCGGGGACCACTGTAAATGATGAGATAATACCCAGGGACCATTGTAAATGATGATATACTACCCAGAGACCACTGTAAATAATGATATTCTCCCCAGGGACCACTGTAAGTAATGAGATAATACACAGGGACCATTGTAGATACTGATATACCGCTCAGGGACCATTGTAAATAATGAGATACTACCCACGGACCACAGTAAATAATGATATTCTAACCAGGGACCACTGCAGATAATGATATACTATCCAGGGACCACTGTAAATAATGATATTCTACCCAGGGACCACTATAAATAATGAATTACTATCCAGTGACCACTGTAAATGATGATACCTACCCAAGGCCACTGTAAATAATGATATTCTACCCAGGGACCACTGTAAATAATGAATTACTATCCAGTGACCACTGTAAATGATGATACCTACCCAAGGCCACTGTAAATAAGGGTATACTATCCAGGGACGACTGTAAATAATGATTTACTAACCAGGGACCACTGTATATAATGTTATTCTACCCAGGGACCGCTGTGCATAATGATTTACTACACAGGGACCACTGTAAATAACGATGAGCTTCCCAGGGACCACTGTAAAGAATGAGATACTACTCAGGGACCCGTGCAAAAAATGCTGTACTCCCAAAGGACCATTGCAAATGATAATAATCTACCCTGGGATCACTGCAAAAAATGATGCACTATCCAAGGACCACTGTAAATAATGATATACTGCCCAGGGACCACTGTAACTAATGAAATACTATCCAGTGGCCACTGTAAATGATGCTACCTCCCCAAGGCCTCTGTAAATAATGATATACAACCCAGTGACCACTGTAAGTCATGACATACCACCCAGGGACTACTGTAAATAATGACATACCACCCAGGGACTACTGTATATAATGATATTCTGCACAGAGACCACTGTAAATAATGATATACTACCCAGCGACCACTGTCAATAATGATATACTGCGCAGGGACCACTGCATATAAAGATATACTGCTCAGGGACCAATGTAAATAATGATATACTGCCCAGAGACCACTGTAAATAATGATATACTACCCAGGGACCATTGTCAATAATGATATACTGCCCAGGGACCTCTGTATATAATGATAGACTAGCCCGAGACCACTGTATATAATGATATGCTACCCAGGTACCACTGTCAATAATGATTTACTGCCCAGGGACCACTGTATATAATGATATACTGCCCAGGGGCCACTGTATATAATGATATACTAGCCAGAGACCACTGTATATAATGATATACTGCCCAGGGACCACTGTAAATAATGATATACTGCCCAGGGACCACTGTAAATTATTCCCTGGAAAAACAGTAAGTAATGGGGGAGTTTCTAGAAACGCAAGTCGATTCTACAATGAGGGGGCAGGTGGGAGGCCAGCCCACACTCACACTCCAGGCCAGGCCACTCCCGGCCAGCCCACACACACACTCCAGGACTCTCCCGGCCAGCCCACACACACACTCCAGGCCACTCCCGGCCAGCCCACACACACACTCCAGGCCACTCCCGGCCAGCCCACACACACACTCCAGGACTCTCCCGGCCAGCCCACACACACACTCCAGGCCAGGCCACTCCCGGCCAGCCCACACACAAACTCCAGGCCACTCCCGTCCAGCCCACACACACACTCCAGGCCACTCCCGACCAGCCCACACACACACTCCAAGCCACTCCCGGCCAGCCCACACACACAGTCCAGGCCACTCCCGGCCAGTCCACACACACACTCCAGGCCACTCCCGGCCAGCCCACACACACACTCCAGGCCACTCCCGGCCAGCCCACACACACACTCCAGGCCACTCCCGGCCAGCCCACACACACACTCCAGGACTCTCCCGGCCAGCCCACACACACACTCCAGGCCAGGCCACTCCCGGCCAGCCCACACACAAACTCCAGGCCACTCCCGTCCAGCCCACACACACACTCCAGGCCACTCCCGACCAGCCCACACACACACTCCAAGCCACTCACGGCCAGCCCACACACACAGTCCAGGCCACTCCCGGCCAGTCCACACACACATTCCAGGCCACTCCCGGCCAGCCCACACACACACTCCAGGCCACTCCTGGCCAGCCCAAACTCCCACTCCCGGCCACTCCCGGCCAGCCCACACACACACTCCAGGCCACTCCCGGCCAGCCCACACACACACTCCAGGCCACTCCCGGCCAGCCCACACACACACTCCAGGCCACTCCCGGCCAGCCCACACACACACTCCAGGCCACTCGCGGCCAGCCCACACTCACACTCCAGGCCACTCCCGGCCAGCCCACACTCACACTCCAGGCCACTCCCGGCCAGCCCACACACACACTCCAGGCCACTCTCGGCCAGCCCACACACACACTCCAGGCTACTCCCGGCCAGCCCACTCACACAATCCAGGCCACTCCCGGCCAGTCCACATTCACACTCCAGGCCAGGCCACTCCCGGCCAGCCCACACACACACTCCAGGCCACTCCCGGCCAGCCCACACACACCCTCCAGGCCACTCCCGGCCAGCCCACACACACACTCCAGGCCACTCCCGACCAGCCCACACACACTCTCCAAGCCACTCCCGGCCTGTCCACACACACAGTCCAGGCCACTCCCGGCCTGCCCACACACACACTCCAGGCCACTCCCGGCCAGTCCACACTCACACTCCAGGCCACTCCCGGCCAGTCCACACACACACTCCAGGCCACTCCCGGCCAGTCCACTCACACACTCCAGTCCACTCCCGGCCAGCCCACACACACACTCCAGGCCACTCCCGGCCAGTCCACACACACAGTCCAGGCCACTCCCGGCCTGCCTACACACACACTCCAGGCCACTCCCGGCCAGTCCACACTCACACTCCAGGCCACTCCCGGCCAGTCCACACACACACTCCAGGCCACTCCCGACCAGCCCACACACACACTCCAGGCCACACCCGGCCAGCCCACACACACACTCCAGGCCACTCCCGGCCAGCCCACACACACACTCCAGGTAACTCCCGGCCAGCCCACACACACACTCCAAGCCACTCCCGGCCAGCCCACACACACACTCCAGGCCACTCCCGGACAGTCCACACTCACACTCCAGGCCACTCCCGGCCAGTCCACACTCACACTCCAGGCCACTCCCGACCAGTCCACACTCACACTCCAGGCCACTCCCGGTCAGCTCACACACACACTCCAGGCCACTCCCGGCCAGTCCACACTCACACTCCAGGCCACTCCCGGCCAGTCCACACACACACTCCAGGCCACTCCCGGCCAGCCCACACACACACTCCAGGCCACTCCCGTCCAGCCCACACACACACTCCAGGCCACTCCCGGCCAGCCCACACACACACTCCAAGCCACTCCCGGCCAGCCCACACACACAGTCCAGGCCACTCCCGGCCAGTCCACACTCACACTCCAGGCCACTCCCATCCAGCCCACACACACACTCCAGGCCACTCCCGGCCAGCCCACACACACACTCCAGGCCAGGCCACTCCCGGCCAGCCCACACACACACTCCAGGCCACTCCCGGCCAGCCCACACACACACTCCAAGCCACTCCCGGCCAGTCCACACACACACTCGAGGCCAGGCCACTCCCGGCCAGTCCACACTCACACTCCAGGCCACTCCCGGCCAGTCCACTCACACACTCCAGGCCACTCCCGGCCAGCCCACTCACACACTCCAGGCCACTCGCGGCCAGCCCACACTCACACTCCAGGCCACTCCCGGCCAGCCCACACTCACACTCCAGGCCACTCCCGGCCAGCCCACATACACACTCCAGACCACTCCCGGCCAGCCCACACACACACTCCAGGCCACTCCCGGCCATCCCACACACACACTCCAGGCCACTCCCGGCCAGCCCACACACACACTCCAGGCCACTTCCGGCCAGCCCACACACACACTCCAGGCCACTCTCGGCCAGCCCACACACACACTCCAGGCCACTCCCGGCCTGCCCAATCACACAATCCAGGCCATTCCCGGCCAGTCCACATTCACACTCCAGGCCAGGCCACTCCCGGCCAGCCCACACACACAGTCCAGGCCACTCCCGGCCAGTCCACACTCACACTCCAGGCCACTCCGGGCCAGTCCACACACACATTCCAGGCCACTCCCGGCCAGCCCACTCACACACTCCAGGCCACTCCCAGCCAGCCCACACACACACTCCAGGCCACTCCCGGCCAGCCAACACACGCACACTCCAGGCCACTCCCGGCCAGCCCACACACACACTCCTAGCCACTCCCGGCCAGTCCACACACACACTCCAGGCCAGGTCACTCCCGGCCAGCCCACACACACACTCCAGGACTCTCGCGGCCATCCCACACACACACTCCAGGCCACTCCCGGCCAGCCCACACACACAGTCCAGGCCAGGCCACTCCCGGCCAGCCCACACACACACTCCCGGCCACTCCCGGCCAGCCCACACACACACTCCCGGCCACTCCCGGCCAAATCCCACACACACACTCCAGGCCACTCCCAGCCAGCCCACTCACACACTCCAGGCCAGGCCACTCCCGGCCAGCCCACACACACACTCCAGACCAGGCCACTCCCGGCCAGCCCACACACACACTCCAGGTCACTCCCGGCCAGCCAACACACACACTCCAGGCCACTCCCGGCCAGCCCACACACACACTCCAGGCCACTTCCGTCCAGCCCACGCACACACTGCAGGCCACTCCCGGCCAGCCCGCACACAGACTCCAGGCCACACCCGGCCAGCCCACACACACACTCCAGGCCACTCCCGTCCAGTCCACACTCACACTCCAGGCCAGGCCACTCCCGGCCAGCCCACACACACACTCCAGGTCACTCCCGGCCAGCCCACACACACACTCCAGGCCACTCCCGGCCAGCCCACACTCACACTCCAGGCCACTCCCTGCCAGCCCACACACACATTCCAGGCTACTCCCGGCCAGGCCACTCACACACTCCAGGCCACTCCCGGCCAGTCCACACTCACACTCCAGGCCAGGCCACTCCCGGCCAGCCCACACACACACTCCAGGCCACACCAGGCAAGCCCACACATACACTCCAGGCCACTCCCGGCCAGCCCACACACACACTCCAAGCCACTCCCGGCCAGTCCACACACACAGTCCAGGCCACTCCCGGCCTGCCCACACACACACTCCAGGCCACTCCCGGCCTGCCCACACACAAACACCAGGCCACTCCCGGCCAGTCCACACTCTCACTCCAGGCCACTCCCGGCCAGCCCACACACCCTCTCCAGGCCACTCCCGGCCAGCCCACTCACACACTCCAGTCCACTCCTGGCCAGCCCACAAACACACTCAAGGCCACTCCCAGCCAGCCCACACACACACTCCAGGCCACTCCCGGCCAGCCCACATACACACTCCAGGCCACTCCCGGCCAGCCCACACACACACTCCAGGCCACTCCCGGCCATCCCACACACACACTCCAGGCCACTCCCGGCCAGCCCACACACACACTCCAGGCCACTCCCGGCCAGCCCACATACACACTCCAGGCCACTCCCGGCCAGCCCACACACACACTCCAGGCCACTCCCGGCCAGTCCACACACACACTCCAGGCAACTCCCGACCAGCCCACACACACTCATGACCACTCCCGGCCAGCCCACACACACAGTCCAGGCCACTCCCGGCCAGTCCACACTCACACTCCAGGCCACTCCCGGCCAGTCCACACACACACTCCAGGCCACTCCCGGCCAGTCCACACTCACACTCCAGGCCACTCCCGGCCAGCCCACTCACACACTCCAGGCCACTCCCGGCCAGCCCACACACACACTCCAGGCCACTCCCAGCCAGCCCACACACACACTCCAGGCCAGGCCACTCCCGGCCAGCCCACACACACACTCCCGGCCACTCCCGGCCAGCCCACACACACACTCCCGGCCACTCCCGGCCAGCCCACACACACACTCCAGGCCACTCCCGGCCAGCCCACACACACACTCCAGGCCACTCCCGGCCAGCCCACACACACACTCCAGGCCACTCCCGGCCAGCCCACACACACACTCCAGGCCACTCGCGGCCAGCCCACACTCACACTCCAGGCCACTCCCGGCCAGCCCACACTCACACTCCAGGCCACTCCCGGCCAGCCCACACACACACTCCAGGCCACTCACGGCCAGCCCACACACACACTCCAGGCTACTCCCGGCCAGCCCACTCACACAATCCAGGCCACTCCCGGCCAGTCCACATTCACACTCCAGGCCAGGCCACTCCCGGCCAGCCCACACACACACTCCAGGCCACTCCCGGCCAGCCCACACACACCCTCCAGGCCACTCCCGGCCAGCCCACACACACACTCCAGGCCACTCCCGACCAGCCCACACACACTCTCCAAGCCACTCCCGGCCTGTCCACACACACAGTCCAGGCCACTCCCGGCCTGCCCACACACACACTCCAGGCCACTCCCGGCCAGTCCACACTCACACTCCAGGCCACTCCCGGCCAGTCCACACACACACTCCAGGCCACTCCCGGCCAGCCCACTCACACACTCCAGTCCACTCCCGGCCAGCCCACACACACACTCCAGGCCACTCCCGGCCAGTCCACACACACAGTCCAGGACACTCCCGGCCTGCCTACACACACACTCCAGGCCACTCCCGGCCAGTCCACACTCACACTCCAGGCCACACCCGGCCAGTCCACACACACACTCCAGGCCACTCCCGACCAGCCCACACACACACTCCAGGCCACTCCCGGCCAGCCCACACACTCACTCCAGGCCACACCCGGCCAGCCCACACACACACTCCAGGTAACTCCCGGCCAGCCCACACACACACTCCAAGCCACTCCCGGCCAGCCCACACACACACTCCAGGCCACTCCCGGACAGTCCACACTCACACTCCAGGCCACTCCCGGCCAGTCCACACTCACACTCCAGGCCACTCCCGACCAGTCCACACTCACACTCCAGGCCACTCCCGGTCAGCTCACACACACACTCCAGGCCACTCCCGGCCAGTCCACACTCACACTCCAGGCCACTCCCGGCCAGTCCACACACACACTCCAGGCCACTCCCGGCCAGCCCACACACACACTCCAGGCCACTCCCGTCCAGCCCACACACACACTCCAGGCCACTCCCGGCCAGCCCACACACACACTCCAAGCCACTGCCGGCCAGCCCACACACACAGTCCAGGCCACTCCCGGCCAGTCCACACTCACACTCCAGGCCACTCCCATCCAGCCCACACACACACTCCAGGCCACTCCCGGCCAGCCCACACACACACTCCAGGCCAGGCCCCTCCCGGCCAGCCCACACACACACTCCAGGCCACTCCCGGCCAGCCCACTCACACACTCCAAGCCACTCCCGGCCAGTCCACACACACACTCCAGGCCAGGCCACTCCCGGCCAGTCCACACTCACACTCCAGGCCACTCCCGGCCAGTCCACTCACACACTCCAGGCCACTCCCGGCCAGCCCACTCACACACTCCAGGCCACTCCCGGCCAGCCCACACTCACACTCCAGGCCACTCCCGGCCAGCCCACACTCACACTCCAGGCCACTCCCGGCCAGCCCACACACACACTCCAGGTTACTCCCGGCCAGCCCACACACACACTCCAGGCCACTCCCGGCCAGCCCACACACACACTCCAGGCCACTCCCGGCCTGCCCACTCACACAATCCAGGCCACTCCCGGCCAGTCCACATTCACACTCCAGGCCAGGCCACTCCCGGCCAGCCCACACACACAGTCCAGGCCACTCCCGGCCAGTCCACACTCACACTCCAGGCCACTCCGCGCCCGTCCACACACACATTCCAGGCCACTCCCGGCCAGCCCACTCACACACTCCAGGCCACTCCCGGCCAACCCACACACACACTCCAGGCCACTCCCGGCCAGCCCACACACACACACTCCAGGCCACTCCCGGCCAGCCCACACACACACTCCAGGTCACTCCCGGCCAGCCAACACACACACTCCAGGCCACTCCCGGCCAGCCCACACACACACTCCGGGCCACTCCCGGCCAGCCCACTCACACACTCCAGGCCACTCCCGGCCAGCCCACACTCACACTCCAGGCCACTCCCGGCCAGCCCACACACACATTCCAGGCTACTCCCGGCCAGCCCACTCACACACTCCAGGCCACTCCCGACCAGTCCACACTCACACTCCAGGCCAGGCCACTCCCGGCCAGCCCACACACACACTCCAGGCCACTCCAGGCAAGCCCACACATACACTCCAGGCCACTCCCGGCCAGCCCACACACACACTCCAAGCCACTCCCGGCCAGTCCACACACACAGTCCAGGCCACTCCCGGCCTGCCCACACACACACTCCAGGCCACTCCCGGCCTGCCCACACACAAACTACAGGCCACTCCCGGCCAGTCCACACTCACACTCCAGGCCACTCCCGGCCAGTCCACACACACACTCCAGGCCACTCCCGGCCAGCCCACTCACACACTCCAGTCCACTCCTGGCCAGCCCACACACACACTCGAGGCCACTCCCAGCCAGCCCACACACACACTCCAGGCCACTCCCGGCCAGCCCACATACACACTCCAGACCACTCCCGGCCAGCCCACACACACACTCCAGGCCACTCCCGGCCATCCCACACACACACTCCAGGCCACTCCCGGCCAGCCCACACACACACTCCAGGCCACTCCCGGCCAGCCCACACACACACTCCAGGCCACTCTCGGCCAGCCCACACACACACTCCAGGCCACTCCCGGCCTGCCCACTCACACAATCCAGGCCATTCCCGGCCAGTCCACATTCACACTCCAGGCCAGGCCACTCCCGGCCAGCCCACACACACACTCCAGGTTACTCCCGGCCAGCCCACACACACACTCCAGGCCACTCCCGGCCAGCCCACACACACACTCCAGGCCACTCTCGGCCAGCCCACACACACACTCCAGGCCACTCCCGGCCTGCCCACTCACACAATCCAGGCCACTCCCGGCCAGTCCACATTCACACTCCAGGCCAGGCCACTCCCGGCCAGCCCACACACACAGTCCAGGCCACTCCCGGCCAGTCCACACTCACACTCCAGGCCACTCCGCGCCCGTCCACACACACATTCCAGGCCACTCCCGGCCAGCCCACTCACACACTCCAGGCCACTCCCGGCCAACCCACACACACACTCCAGGCCACTCCCGGCCAGCCCACACACACACACTCCAGGCCACTCCCGGCCAGCCCACACACACACTCCAGGCCACTCCCGGCCAGTCGACACTCACACTCCAGGCCAGGCCACTCCCGGCCTGCCCACACACACACTCCAGGCCACTCCAGGCAAGCCCACACATACACTCCAGGCCACTCCCGGCCAGCCCACACACACACTCCAAGCCACTCCCGGCCAGTCCACACACACAGTCCAGGCCACTCCCGGCCTGCCCACACACACACTCCAGGCCACTCCCGGCCTGTCCACACACAAACTCCAGGCCACTCCCGGCCAGTCCACACTCACACTCCAGGCCACTCCCGGCCAGTCCACACACACACTCCAGGCCACTCCCGGCCAGCCCACTCACACACTCCAGTCCACTCCTGGCCAGCCCACACACACACTCGAGGCCACTCCCAGCCAGCCCACACACACACTCCAGGCCACTCCCGGCCAGCCCACATACACACTCCAGACCACTCCCGGCCAGCCCACACACACACTCCAGGCCACTCCCGGCCATCCCACACACACACTCCAGGCCACTCCCGGCCAGCCCACACACACACTCCAGGCCACTCCCGGCCAGCCCACACACACACTCCAGGCCACTCTCGGCCAGCCCACACACACACTCCAGGCCACTCCCGGCCTGCCCACTCACACAATCCAGGCCATTCCCGGCCAGTCCACATTCACACTCCAGGCCAGGCCACTCCCGGCCAGCCCACACACACAGTCCAGGCCACTCCCGGCCAGTCCACACTCACACTCCAGGCCACTCCGGGCCAGTCCACACACACATTCCAGGACACTCCCGGCCAGCCCACTCACACACTCCAGGCCACTCCCGGCCAGCCCACACACACACTCCAGGCCACTCCCGGCCAGCCAACACACACACACTCCAGGCCACTCCCGGCCAGCCCACACACACACTCCTAGCCACACCCGGCCAGTCCACACACACACTCCAGGCCAGGTCACTCCCGGCCAGCCCACACACACACTCCAGGACTCTCGCGGCCATCCCACACACACACTCCAGGCCACTCCCGGCCAGCCCACACACACACTCCAGGCCAGGCCACTCCCGGCCAGCCCACACACACACTGCCGGCCACTCCCGGCCAGCCCACACACACACTCCCGGCCACTCCCGGCCAAATCCCACACACACACTCCAGGCCACTCCCAGCCAGCCCACTCACACACTCCAGGCCAGGCCACTCCCGGCCAGCCCACACACACACTCCAGACCAGGCCACTCCCGGCCTGCCCACACACACACTCCAGGCCACTCCCGGCCAGCCCACACACACACTCCAGGCCACTCCCGGCCAGCCCACACACACACTCCAGGCCACTTCCGTCCAGCCCACACACACACTGCAGGCCACTCCCGGCCAGCCCGCACACAGACTCCAGGCCACACCCGGCCAGCCCACACACACACTCCAGGCCACTCCCGTCCAGTCCACACTCACACTCCAGGCCAGGCCACTCCCGGCCAGCCCACACACACACTCCAGGTCACTCCCGGCCAGCCCACACACACACTCCAGGCCACTCCCGGCCAGCCCACACACACACTCCGGGCCACTACCGGCCAGCCCACTCACACACTCCAGGCCACTCCCGGCCAGCCCACACTCACACTCCAGGCCACTCCCTGCCAGCCCACACACACATTCCAGGCTACTCCCGGCCAGCCCACTCACACACTCCAGGCCACTCCCGGCCAGTCCACACTCACACTCCAGGCCAGGCCATCCCGGCCAGCCCACACACACACTCCAGGCCACTCCAGGCAAGCCCACACATACACTCCAGGCCACTCCCGGCCAGCCCACACACACACTCCAAGCCACTCCCGGCCAGTCCACACACACAGTCCAGGCCACTCCCGGCCTGCCCACACACACACTCCTGGCCACTCCCGGCCTGCCCACACACAAACACCAGGCCACTCCCGGCCAGTCCACACTCTCACTCCAGGCCACTCCCGGCCAGCCCACACACCCTCTCCAGGCCACTCCCGGCCAGCCCACTCACACACTCCAGTCCACTCCTGGCCAGCCCACAAACACACTCAAGGCCACTCCCAGCCAGCCCACACACACACTCCAGGCCACTCCCGGCCAGCCCACATACACACTCCAGGCCACTCCCGGCCAGCCCACACACACACTCCAGGCCACTCCCGGCCATCCCACACACACACTCCAGGCCACTCCCGGCCAGCCCACACACACACTCCAGGCCACTCCCGGCCAGCCCACATACACACTCCAGGCCACTCCCGGCCAGCCCACACACACACTCCAGGCCACTCCCGGCCAGTCCACACACACACTCCAGGCAACTCCCGACCAGCCCACACACACTCATGACCACTCCCGGCCAGCCCACACACACAGTCCAGGCCACTCCCGGCCAGTCCACACTCACACTCCAGGCCACTCCCGGCCAGTCCACACACACACTCCAGGCCACTCCAGGCCAGTCCACACTCACACTCCAGGCCACTCCCGGCCAGCCCACTCACACACTCCAGGCCACTCCCGGCCAGCCCACACACACACTCCAGGCCACTCCCAGCCAGGCCACACACACACTCCAGGCCAGGCCACTCCCGGCCAGCCCACACACACACTCCCGGCCACTCCCGGCCAGCCCACACACACACTCCCGGCCACTCTCGGCCAAATCCCACACACACACTCCAGGCCACTCCCAGCCAGCCCACTCACACACTCCAGGCCAGGCCACTCCCGGCCAGCCCACACACACACTCCAGGCCAGGCCACTCCCGGCCTGCCCACACACACACTCCAGGCCACTCCCGGCCAGCCCACACACACACTCCAGGCCACTCCCGGCCAGCCCACACACACACTCCAGGCCACTCCCGGCCAGCCCACACACACACTCCAGGCCACTCCCGGCCAGCCCACACACACACTCCAGGCCACTTCCGTCCAGCCCACACACACACTGCAGGCCACTCCCGGCCAGCCCGCACACAGACTCCAGGCCACACCCGGCCAGCCCACACACACACTCCAGGCCACTCCCGTCCAGTCCACACTCACACTCCAGGCCAGGCCACTCCCGGCCAGCCCACACACACACTCCAGGTCACTCCCGGCCAGCCCACACACACACTCCAGGCCACTCCCGGCCAGCCCACACACACACTCCGGGCCACTACCGGCCAGCCCACTCACACACTCCAGGCCACTCCCGGCCAGCCCACACTCACACTCCAGGCCACTCCCTGCCAGCCCACACACACATTCCAGGCTACTCCCGGCCAGCCCACTCACACACTCCAGGCCACTCCCGGCCAGTCCACACTCACACTCCAGGCCAGGCCATCCCGGCCAGCCCACACACACACTCCAGGCCACTCCAGGCAAGCCCACACATACACTCCAGGCCACTCCCGGCCAGCCCACACACACACTCCAAGCCACTCCCGGCCAGTCCACACACACAGTCCAGGCCACTCCCGGCCTGCCCACACACACACTCCTGGCCACTCCCGGCCTGCCCACACACAAACACCAGGCCACTCCCGGCCAGTCCACACTCTCACTCCAGGCCACTCCCGGCCAGCCCACACACCCTCTCCAGGCCACTCCCGGCCAGCCCACTCACACACTCCAGTCCACTCCTGGCCAGCCCACAAACACACTCAAGGCCACTCCCAGCCAGCCCACACACACACTCCAGGCCACTCCCGGCCAGCCCACATACACACTCCAGGCCACTCCCGGCCAGCCCACACACACACTCCAGGCCACTCCCGGCCATCCCACACACACACTCCAGGCCACTCCCGGCCAGCCCACACACACACTCCAGGCCACTCCCGGCCAGCCCACATACACACTCCAGGCCACTCCCGGCCAGCCCACACACACACTCCAGGCCACTCCCGGCCAGTCCACACACACACTCCAGGCAACTCCCGACCAGCCCACACACACTCATGACCACTCCCGGCCAGCCCACACACACAGTCCAGGCCACTCCCGGCCAGTCCACACTCACACTCCAGGCCACTCCCGGCCAGTCCACACACACACTCCAGGCCACTCCAGGCCAGTCCACACTCACACTCCAGGCCACTCCCGGCCAGCCCACTCACACACTCCAGGCCACTCCCGGCCAGCCCACACACACACTCCAGGCCACTCCCAGCCAGGCCACACACACACTCCAGGCCAGGCCACTCCCGGCCAGCCCACACACACACTCCCGGCCACTCCCGGCCAGCCCACACACACACTCCCGGCCACTCTCGGCCAAATCCCACACACACACTCCAGGCCACTCCCAGCCAGCCCACTCACACACTCCAGGCCAGGCCACTCCCGGCCAGCCCACACACACACTCCAGGCCAGGCCACTCCCGGCCTGCCCACACACACACTCCAGGCCACTCCCGGCCAGCCCACACACACACTCCAGGCCACTCCCGGCCAGCCCACACACACACTCCAGGCCACTTCCGTCCAGCCCACACACACACTGCAGGCCACTCCCGGCCAGCCCGCACACAGACTCCAGGCCACACCCGGCCAGCCCACACACACACTCCAGGCCACTGCCGTCCAGTCCACACTCACACTCCAGGCCAGGCCACTCCCGGCCAGCCCACACACACACTCCAGGTCACTCCCGGCCAGCCCACACGCACACTCCAGGCCACTCCCGGCCAGCCCACACACACACTCCGGGCCACTCCCGGCCAGCCCACTCACACACTCCAGGCCACTCCCTGCCAGCCCACACACACATTCCAGGCTACTCCCGGCCAGCCCACACACACACTCCAGGCCACTCCCGGCCAGTCCACACTCACACTCCAGGCCACTCCCTGCCAGCCCACACACACATTCCAGGCTACTCCCGGCCAGCCCACACACACACTCCGGGCCACTCCCGGCCAGCCCACTCACACACTCCAGGCCACTCCCGGCCAGTCCACACTCACACTCCAGGCCAGGCCACCCCCGGCCAGCCCACACACACACTCCAGGCCACTCTAGGCAAGCCCACACATACACTCCAGGCCACTCCCGGCCAGCCCACACACACACTCCAAGCCACTCCCGGCCAGTCCACACACACACAGTCCAGGCCACTCCCGGCCTGCCCACACACACACTCCAGGCCAGCCCACACACAAACTCCAGGCCACTCCCGGTAAGTCCACACTCACACTCCAGGCAACTCCCGGCCAGTCCACACACACACTCCAGGCCTCTCCCGGCCAGCCCACTCACACACTCCAGTCCACTCCTGGCCAGCCCACACACACACTCCAGGCCACTCCCAGCCAGCCTACACACACACTCCAGGCCACTCCCGGCCAGCCCACATACACACTCCAGGCCACTCCCGGCCAGCTCACACACACACTCCAGGCCACTCCCGGCCATCCCACACACACACTCCAGGCCACTCCCGGCCAGCCCACACACACACTCCAGGCCACTCCCGGCCAGCCCACATACACACTCCAGGCCACACCCGGCCAGCCCACACACACACTCCAGGCCACTCCCGGCCAGTCCACACACACACTCCAGGCCACTCCCGACCAGCCCACACACACTCCAGACCACTCCCGGCCAGCCCACACACACAGTCCAGGCCACTCCCGGCCAGTCCACACTCACACTCCAGGCCACTCCCGGCCAGTCCACACACACACTCCAGGCCACTCCCGGCCAGTCCACACTCACACTCCAGGCCACTCCCGGCCAGCCCACTCACACACTCCAGGCCACTCCCGGCCAGCCCACACACACACTCCAGGCCACTCCCAGCCAGCCCACACACACACTCCAGGCCAGGCCACTCCCGGCCAGCCCACTCACACACTCCAGGACTCTCCTGGCCAGCCCACACACACTCCCGGCCACTCCCGGCCAGCCCACACACACACTCCCGGCCACTCCCGGCCAGCCCACACACACAATCCCGGCCACTCCCGGCCAGCCCACTCACACACTCCAGGCCAGGCCACTCCCGGCCAGCCCACACACACACTCCAGGCCAGGCCACTCCCGGCCAGCCCACACACACACTCCGGGCCACTCCCGGCCAGCCCACACACACACTCCAGGCCACTCCCGTCCAGCCCACACACACACTACAGGCCACTCCCGGCCAGTCCACACACACACTCCAGGCCAGGCCACTCCCGGCCAGCCCACACACACTCCAGGCAACTCCCGGCTAGCCCACACACACACTCCAGGCCACTCCCGGCCATCCCACACACACACTCCAGGCCACTCACGACCAGCCCACACACACACTCCAGGCCACTCCCGGCCATCCCACACACACACTCCAGGACTCTCCCGGCCAGCCCACACACACACTCCCGGCCACTCCCGGCCAGCCCACACACACAATCCCGGCCACTCCAGGCCAGGTCACTCCCGGCGAGCCCACACACACACTCCAGGCCAGGCCACTCCCGGCCAGCCAACACACACACTCTAGGCCACTCCCAGCCAGCCCACACACACACTCCAGGCCACTCCCGGCCAGCCCACACACACACTCCAGGCCACTCTCGGCCAGCCCACACACACACTCCAGGCCACTCCCGAGCAGCCCACACACACTCCAGGCCACTCCCGGCCAGCCCACACACACAGTCCAGGCCACTCCCGGCCAGCCCACACACACACTCCAGGCCACTCCCGGCCAGCCCACACACACACTCCAGGCCACTCCCGGCCAGCCCACACACACACTCCAGGCCACTCTCGGCCAGCCCACACACACACTCCAGGCTACTCGCGGCCAACCCACTCACACTCCCTGCCACTCCCGGCCAGCCCACACACACACTCCAGGCCACTCCCGGCCAGCCCACACACACACTCCAGGCCACTCCCGGCCAGTCCACATTCACACTCCAGGCTAGGCCACTCCCGGCCAGCCCACACACACACTCCAGGCCACTCCCGGCCAGCCCACACACACACTCCAGGCCACTCCCGGCCAGCCCACACACACACTCCAGTCCAGGCCACTCCCGGCCAGCCCACACACACACTCCAGGCCAGGCCACTCCCGGCCAGCCCACACAAACACTCCAGGCCAGGCCACTCTCGGCCAGCCCACACACACACTCCAGGCTACTCGCGGCCAGTCCACTCACACACTCCAGGCCACTCCCGGCCAGCCCACACACACACTCCAGGTCACTCCCGGCCAGCCCACACACACACTCCAGGCCATTCCCGGCCAGCCCACACACACACTCCAAGCCACTCCCGGCCAGCCCACACACACTCTCCAGGCCACTCCCGGCCAGCCCACTCACACAATCCAAGCCACTCCCGGCCAGCCCACACTCACACTCCAGGCCACTCCCGGCCAGCCCACACACACACTCCAGGCCACTCTCGGCCAGCCCACACACACACTCCAGGCTACTCACGGCCAGCCCACTCACACAATCCAGGCCACTCCCGGCCAGTCCACATTCACACTCCAGGCCAGGCCACTCCCGGCAAGCCCACACACACAGTCCAAGCCACTCCCGGCCAGTCCACACTCACACTCCAGGCCATTCTGGGCCAGTCCACACACACATTCCAGGCCACTCCCGCCCAGCCCACTCACACACTCCAGGCCACTCCCGGCCAGCCCACACACACACTCCAGGCCTCTCCCGGCCAGCCCACACACATTTACTCCAGGCCACTCCCGGCCAGCCCATACACACACTCGAAGCCACTCCCGGCCAGCCCACACACACAGTCCAGGCCACTCCCGGCCTGCCCACACACACACTCCTGGCCACTCCCGGCCTGCCCACACACAAACACCAGGCCACTCCCGGCCAGTCCACACTCTCACTCCAGGCCACTCCCGGCCAGCCCACACACCCTCTCCAGGCCACTCCCGGCCAGCCCACTCACACACTCCAGTCCACTCCTGGCCAGCCCACAAACACACTCAAGGCCACTCCCAGCCAGCCCACACACACACTCCAGGCCACTCCCGGCCAGCCCACATACACACTCCAGGCCACTCCCGGCCAGCCCACACACACACTCCAGGCCACTCCCGGCCATCCCACACACACACTCCAGGCCACTCCCGGCCAGCCCACACACACACTCCAGGCCACTCCCGGCCAGCCCACATACACACTCCAGGCCACTCCCGGCCAGCCCACACACACACTCCAGGCCACTCCCGGCCAGTCCACACACACACTCCAGGCAACTCCCGACCAGCCCACACACACTCATGACCACTCCCGGCCAGCCCACACACACAGTCCAGGCCACTCCCGGCCAGTCCACACTCACACTCCAGGCCACTCCCGGCCAGTCCACACACACACTCCAGGCCACTCCCGGCCAGTCCACACTCACACTCCAGGCCACTCCCGGCCAGCCCACTCACACACTCCAGGCCACTCCCGGCCAGCCCACACACACACTCCAGGCCACTCCCAGCCAGCCCACACACACACTCCAAGCCAGGCCACTCCCGGCCAGCCCACACACACACTCCCGGCCACTCCCGGCCAGCCCACACACACACTCCCGGCCACTCTCGGCCAAATCCCACACACACACTCCAGGCCACTCCCAGCCAGCCCACTCACACACTCCAGGCCAGGCCACTCCCGGCCAGCCCACACACACACTCTAGGCCAGGCCACTCCCGGCCTGCCCACACACACACTCCAGGCCACTCCCGGCCAGCCCACACACACACTCCAGGCCAGGCCACTCCCGGCCAGCCCACACACACACTCCAGGTCACTCCCGGCCAGCCCACACGCACACTCCAGGCCACTCCCGGCCAGCCCACACACACACTCCGGGCCACTCCCGGCCAGCCCACTCACACACTCCAGGCCACTCCCGGCCAGCCCACACTCACACTCCAGGCCACTCCCTGCCAGCCCACACACACATTCCAGGCTACTCCCGGCCAGCCCACTCACACACTCCAGGCCACTCCCGGCCAGTCCACACTCACACTCCAGGCCAGGCCACCCCCGGCCAGCCCACACACACACTCCAGGCCACTCTAGGCAAGCCCACACATACACTCCAGGCCACTCCCGGCCAGCCCACACACACACTCCAAGCCACTCCCGGCCAGTCCACACACACACAGTCCAGGCCACTCCCGGCCTGCCCACACACACACTCCAGGCCACTCCAGGCCAGCCCACACACAAACTCCAGGCCACTCCCGGTAAGTCCACACTCACACTCCAGGCAACTCCCGGCCAGTCCACACACACACTCCAGGCCTCTCCCGGCCAGCCCACTCACACACTCCAGTCCACTCCTGGCCAGCCCACACACACACTCCAGGCCACTCCCAGCCAGCCTACACACACACTCCAGGCCACTCCCGGCCAGCCCACATACACACTCCAGGCCACTCCCGGCCAGCTCACACACACACTCCAGGCCACTCCCGGCCATCCCACACACACACTCCAGGCCACTCCCGGCCAGCCCACACACACACTCCAGGCCACTCCCGGCCAGCCCACATACACACTCCAGGCCACACCCGGCCAGCCCACACACACACTCCAGGCCACTCCCGGCCAGTCCACACACACACTCCAGGCCACTCCCGACCAGCCCACACACACTCCAGACCACTCCCGGCCAGCCCACACACACAGTCCAGGCCACTCCCGGCCAGTCCACACTCACACTCCAGGCCACTCCCGGCCAGTCCACACACACACTCCAGGCCACTCCCGGCCAGTCCACACTCACACTCCAGGCCACTCCCGGCCAGCCCACTCACACACTCCAGGCCACTCCCGGCCAGCCCACACACACACTCCAGGCCACTCCCAGCCAGCCCACACACACACTCCAGGCCAGGCCACTCCCGGCCAGCCCACTCACACACTCCAGGACTCTCCTGGCCAGCCCACACACACTCCCGGCCACTCCCGGCCAGCCCACACACACACTCCCGGCCACTCCCGGCCAGCCCACACACACAATCCCGGCCACTCCCGGCCAGCCCACTCACACACTCCAGGCCAGGCCACTCCCGGCCAGCCCACACACACACTCCAGGCCAGGCCACTCCCGGCCAGCCCACACACACACTCCGGGCCACTCCCGGCCAGCCCACACACACACTCCAGGCCACTCCCGTCCAGCCCACACACACACTGCAGGCCACTCCCGGCCAGTCCACACACACACTCCAGGCCAGGCCACTCCCGGCCAGCCCACACACACACTCCGGGCCACTCCCGGCAAGCCCACACACACACTCCAGGCCACTCCCGTCCAGCCCACACACACACTCCAGGCCACTCCCGGCCAGCCCACACACACACTCCAAGCCACTCCCGGCCAGCCCATACACACACTCGAAGCCACTCCCGGCCAACCCACACCCGCACTCCAGGCCACTCCCGGCCAGCCCACACACACTCTCCAGGCCACTCCCGGCCAGTCCACACACACACTCCAGGCCACTCCCGACCAGCCTACACAGACATTCCAGGCCACTCCCGGCCAGCCCACACACACTCCAGGCAACTCCCGGCTAGCCCACACACACACTCCAGGCCACTCCCGGCCATCCCACACACACACTCCAGGCCACTCACGACCAGCCCACACACACACTCCAGGCCACTCCCGGCCATCCCACACACACACTCCAGGACTCTCCCGGCCAGCCCACACACACACTCCAGGCCAGGCCACTCCCGGCCAGCCCACACACACTTCCGGCCACTCCCGGCCAGCCCACACACACACTCCCGGCCACTCCCGGCCAGCCCACACACACAATCCCGGCCACTCCAGGCCAGGTCACTCCCGGCGAGCCCACACACACACTCCAGGCCAGGCCACTCCCGGCCAGCCAACACACACACTCTAGGCCACTCCCAGCCAGCCCACACACACACTCCAGGCCACTCCCGGCCAGCCCACACACACACTCCAGGCCACTCTCGGCCAGCCCACACACACACTCCAGGCCACTCCCGAGCAGCCCACACACACTCCAGGCCACTCCCGGCCAGCCCACACACACAGTCCAGGCCACTCCCGGCCAGCCCACACACACACTCCAGGCCACTCCCGGCCAGCCCACACACACACTCCAGGCCACTCCCGGCCAGCCCACACACACACTCCAGGCCACTCTCGGCCAGCCCACACACACACTCCAGGCTACTCGCGGCCAGCCCACTCACACTCCCTGCCACTCCCGGCCAGCCCACACACACACTCCAGGCCACTCCCGGCCAGCCCACACACACACTCCAGGCCACTCCCGGCCAGTCCACATTCACACTCCAGGCTAGGCCACTCCCGGCCAGCCCACACACACACTCCAGGCCACTCCCGGCCAGCCCACACACACACTCCAGGCCACTCCCGGCCAGCCCACACACACACTCCAGTCCAGGCCACTCCCGGCCAGCCCACACACACACTCCAGGCCAGGCCACTCCCGGCCAGCCCACACACACACTCCAGGCCAGGCCACTCTCGGCCAGCCCACACACACACTCCAGGCTACTCGCGGCCAGTCCACTCACACACTCCAGGCCACTCCCGGCCAGCCCACACACACACTCCAGGCCATTCCCGGCCAGCCCACACACACACTCCAAGCCACTCCCGGCCAGCCCACACACACTCTCCAGGCCACTCCCGGCCAGCCCACTCACACACTCCAAGCCACTCCCGGCCAGCCCACACTCACACTCCAGGCCACTCCCGGCCAGCCCACACACACACTCCAGGCCACTCTCGGCCAGCCCACACACACACTCCAGGCTACTCACGGCCAGCCCACTCACACAATCCAGGCCACTCCCGGCCAGTCCACATTCACACTCCAGGCCAGGCCACTCCCGGCAAGCCCACACACACAGTCCAAGCCACTCCCGGCCAGTCCACACTCACACTCCAGGCCATTCTGGGCCAGTCCACACACACATTCCAGGCCACTCCCGCCCAGCCCACTCACACACTCCAGGCCACTCCCGGCCAGCCCACACACACACTCCAGGCCTCTCCC
This sequence comes from Scyliorhinus torazame, assembly GCF_047496885.1. NCBI lineage: Eukaryota > Metazoa > Chordata > Chondrichthyes > Carcharhiniformes > Scyliorhinidae > Scyliorhinus > Scyliorhinus torazame. Next base: position 73,846,364 of record NC_092729.1, on the reverse strand, counting down.
GGCCAGCCCACACACATTTACTCCAGGCCACTCCCGGCCAGCCCATACACACACTCGAAGCCACTCCCGGCCAGCCCACACACACACTCCAGGCCACTCCCGCCCATCCCACACACACACCAGGCCACTCCCGTCCAGTCCACACACACACTCCAGGGCACTCCCGTTCAGCCTACACACACATTCCAGGCCACTCCCGGCCAGCCCACACACACTCCAGGCAACTCCCGGCTAGCCCACACACACACTCCAGGCCACTCCCGGCCATCCCACACACACACTCCAGGCCACTCCCGACCAGCCCACACACACACTCCAGGCCACTCCCGGCCATCCCCAAACACACACTCCAGGACTCTCCCGGCCAGCCCACACACACACTCCAGGCCAGGCCATTCCCGGCCAGCCCACACACACTTCCGGCCACTCCCGGCCAGCCCACACACACACTCCCGGCCACTCCCGGCCAGCCCACACACACAATCCCGGCCACTCCCGGCCAGCCCACTCACACACTCCAGGCCAGGTCACTCCCGGCGAGCCCACACACACACTCCAGGCCAGGCCACTCCCGGCCAGCCCACACACACACTCCAGGCCACTCCCGGCCAGCCCACACACACACTCCAGGCCACTCTCGGCCAGCCCACACACACACTCCAGGCCACTCCCGAGCAGCCCACACACACACTCCAGGCCACTCCCGGCCAGCCCACACACACAGTCCAGGCCACTCCCGGCCAGCCCACACACACACTCCAGGCCACTCCCGGCCAGCCCACACACACACTCCAGGCCACTCCCGTCCAGCCCACACACACTCTCCAGGCCACTCCCGGCCAGCCCACACACACAGTCCAGGCCACTCCCGGCCAGTCCACACTCACACTCCAGGCCACTCCCGGCCAGCCCACACACACACTCCAGGCCACTCCCGGCCAGCCCACACTCACACTCCAGGCCACTCCCGGCCAGCCCACACACACACTCCAGGCCACTCTCGGCCAGCCCACACACACACTCCAGCCTACTCGCGGCCAGCCCACTCACACTCCCGGCCACTCCCGGCCAGCCCACACACACACTCCAGGCCACTCCCGGCCAGTCCACATTCACACTCCAGGCTAGGCCACTCCCGTCCAGCCCACAGGCACACTCCAGGCCACTCCCGGCCAGCCCACACACACACTCCAGGCCACTCCCGTCCTGCCCACACACAAACTGCAGGCCACTCCCGGCCAGCCCACACACACACTCCAGTCCAGGCCACTCATGGCCAGCCCACACACACACTCCAGGCCAGGCCACTCCCGGCCAGCCCACACACACACTCCAGGCCACTCCCGGCCATCCCACACACACGCTCCAGGCCACTCCCGGCCAGTCCACACACACACTCCAGGCCACTCCCGTTCAGCCTACACACACATTCCAGGCCACTCCCGGCCAGCCCACACACACTCCAGGCAACTCCCGGCTAGCCCACACACACACTCCAGGCCACTCCCGGCCATCCACACACACACACTCCAGGCCACTCCCGACCAGCCCACACACACACTCCAGGCCACTCCCGGCCATCCCACACACACACTCCAGGACTCTCCCGGCCAGCCCACACACACACTCCAGGCCAGGCCATTCCCGGCCAGCCCACACACACTTCCGGCCACTCCCGGCCAGCCCACACACACACTCCCGGCCACTCCCGGCCAGCCCACACACACAATCCCGGCCACTCCCGGCCAGCCCACTCACACACTCCAGGCCAGGTCACTCCCGGCGAGCCCACACACACACTCCAGGCCAGGCCACTCCCGGCCAGCCCACACACACACTCCAGGCCACTCCCGGCCAGCCCACACACACACTCCAGGCCACTCCCGGCCAGCCCACACACACACTCCAGGCCACTCTCGGCCAGCCCACACACACACTCCAGGCCACTCCCGAGCAGCCCACACACACACTCCAGGCCACTCCCGGCCAGCCCACACACACAGTCCAGGCCACTCCCGGCCAGCCCACACACACACTCCAGGCCACTCCCGGCCAGCCCACACACACACTCCAGGCCACTCCCGTCCAGCCCAAACACAATCTCCAGGCCACTCCCGGCCAGCCCACACACATAGTCCAGGCCACTCCCGGCCAGTCCACACTCACACTCCAGGCATCTGCCGGCCAGCCCACACTCACACTCCAGGCCACTCCCGGCCAGCCCACACACACACTCCAGGCCACTCTCGGCCAGCCCACACACACACTCCAGGCTACTCGCGGCCAGCCCACTCACACTCCCGGCCACTCCCGGCCAGCCCACACACACACTCCAGGCCACTCCCGGCCAGTCCACATTCACACTCCAGGCTAGGCCACTCCCGGCCAGCCCACAGGCACACTCCAGGCCACTCCCGGCCAGCCCACACACACACTCCAGGCCACTCCCGTCCTGCCCACACACAAACTGCAGGCCACTCCCGGCCAGCCCACACACACACTCCAGTCCAGGCCACTCCCGGCCAGCCCACACACACACTCCAGGCCAGGCCACTCCCGGCCAGCCCACTCACACACTCCAGGCCAGGCCACTCCCGGCCAGCCCACACACACACTCCAGGCCAGGCCACTCCCGGCCAGCCCACACACACACTCCAGGCCACTCCCGGCCAGCCCACACACACACTCCAGGCCAGGCCACTCTCGGCCAGCCCACACACACACTCCAGGCTACTCGCGGCCAGCCCACACACCCACTCCAGGCCACTCCCGGCCAGCCCGCACACACACTCCAGGCCAGGCCACACCCGGCCAGCCCACACACACACTCCAGGCCACTCCCTGCCAGCCCACACACACACTCCAGGCTACTCCCGGCCAGCCCACACACACACTCCAGGCCACTCCAGGCCAGCCCACACACACACTCCAGGCCACTCCCGGCCAGCCCACACACACAGTCCAGGCCACTCCCGGCCAGCCCACACACACACTCCAGGCCACTCCCGGCCAGCCCACACACACAGTCCAGGCCACTCCCGGCCAGCCCACACACACACTCCGGGCCACTCCCGGCCAGCCCACACACACAGTCCAGGCCACTCCCGGCCAGCCCACACACACACTCCAGGCCACTTCCGTCCAGCCCACACACACTCCAGGCCACTCACGGCCAGCCCACACACACACTCCAGGCCACTCCCGGCCAGCCCACACACACAGTCCAGGCCACTCCCGGCCAGTCCACACTCACACTCCAGGCCACTCCCGGCCAGCCCACACACACACTCCAGGCCACTCCCGGCCAGCCCACACACACCCTCCAGGCCACTCCCGGCCAGCCCACACACACACTCCAGGCCACTCCCGGCCAGCCCACTCAGACACTCCAGGCCACTCCCGGCCAGCCCACACTCACACTCCAGGCCACTCCCGGCCAGCCCACACACACATTCCAGGCCACTCCCGGCCAGCCCACACGCACACTCCAGGCTACTCCCGGCCAGCCCACTTACACACTCCAGGCCACTCCCGGCCAGTCCACACTCACACTCCAGGCCGCTCCCGGCCAGCCCACACACACACTCCAGGCCACTCCCGGCCAGCCCACACACACTCTCTAAGCCACTCCCGGCCAGTCCACACACACAGTCCAGGCCACTCCCGGCCTGCCCACACACACACTCCAGGCCACTCCCGGCCTGCCCACACACAAACTCCAGGCCACTCCCGGCCAGTCCACACTCACACTCCAGGCCACTCCCGGCCAGTCCACACACACACTCCAGGCCACTCCCGGCCAGCCCACTCACACACTCCAGGCCACTCCCGGCCAGCCCACACACACACTCCAGGCCACTCCCGGCCATCCCACACACACACTCCAGGCCACTCCCGGCCAGTCCACACACACACTCCAGGCCACTCCCGACCAGCCCACACACACACTCCAGGCCACTCCCGGCCAGCCCACACTCACACTCCAGGCCACTCCCGGCCAGCCCACACACACACTCCAGGTAACTCCCGGCCAGCCCACACACACACTCCAATCCACTCCCGGCCATCCCACACACACACTCCAGGCCACTCCCGGCCAGTGCACACTCACACTCCAGGCCACTCCCGGCCAGCCCACTCACACACTCCAGGCCACTCCCGGCCAGCCCACACACACTCCCGGCCACTCCCGGCCAGCCCACACACACACTCCCGGCCACTCCCGGCCAGCCCACACACACAATCCCGGCCACTCCCGGCCAGCCCACTCACACACTCCAGGCCAGGCCACTCCCGGCCAGCCCACACACACACTCCAGGCCAGGCCACTCCCGGCCAGCCCACACACACACTCCAGGCCACTCCCAGCCAGCCCACACACACACTCCAGGCCACTCCCGTCCAGCCCACACACACACTGCAGGCCACTACCGGCCAGTCCACACACACACTCCAGGCCAGGCCACTCCCGGCCAGCCCACACACACATTCCAGGCCACTCCCGTCCAGCCCACACACACACTCCAGGCCACTCCCGGCCAGCCCAAACACACACTCCAAGCCACTCCCGGCCAGCCCACACACACAGTCCAGGCCACTCCCGGCCAGTCCACACTCACACTCCAGGCCACTCCCGGCCAGTCCACACACACACTCCAAGCCACTCCCGGCCAGCCCACACTCACACTCCAGGCTACTCCGGGCCAGTCCACACACACATTCCAGGCCACTCCCGGCCAGCCCACTCACACACTCCAAGCCACTCCCGGCCAGCCCACACACACACTCCAGGCCACTCCCGGCCAGTCCACACACACACTCCAGGCCACTCCCGACCAGCCTACACACACACTCCAGGCCACTCCCGGCCAGCCCACACACACACTCCAGGCCAGGCCACTCCCGGCCAGCCCACACACAAACTCCAGGCCACTCCCGTCCAGCCCACACACACACTCCAGGCCACTCCCGACCAGCCCACACACACACTCCAAGCCACTCCCGGCCAGCCCACACACACAGTCCAGGCCACTCCCGGCCAGTCCACACACACACTCCAGGCCACTCCCGGCCAGCCCGCACACACACTCCAGGCCACTCCCGACCAGCCCACACACACAGTCCAGGCCACTCCCTGCCAGCCCACACACACACTCCAGGCCACTCCCGGCCAGCCCACACTCACACTCCCGGCCACTCCCGGCCAGCCCACACACACACTCCAGGCCACTCCCGGCCAGCCCACACACACACTCCAGGCCACTCCCGGCCAGCCCACACACACACTCCAGGCCACTCCCGGCCAGCCCACACACACACTCCAGGCCACTCGCGGCCAGCCCACACTCACACTCCAGGTCACTCCCGGCCAGCCCACACTCACACTCCAGGCCACTCCCGGCCAGCCCACACACACACTCCAGGCCACTCTCGGCCAGCCCACACACACACTCCAGGCTACTCCCGGCCAGCCCACTCACACACTCCAGGCCACTCCCGGCCAGTCCACATTCACACTCCAGGCCAGGCCACTCCCGGCCAGCCCACACACACACTCCAGGCCACTCCCGGCCAGCCCACACACACACTCCAGGCCACTCCCGGCCAGCCCACACACACACTCCAGGCCACTCCCGGCCAGCCCACACACACACTCCAGGCCACTCCTGTCCTGCCCACACACAAACTGCAGGCCACTCCCGGCCAGCCCACACACACACTCCAGTCCAGTCCACTCCCGGCCAGCCCACACACACACTCCAGGCCACTCTCGGCCAGCCCACACACACACTCCAGGCTACTCCCGGCCAGCCCACTCACACAATCCAGGCCACTCCCGGCCAGTCCACATTCACACTCCAGGCCAGGCCACTCCCGGCCAGCCCTCACACACAGTCCAAGCCACTCCCGGCCAGTCCACACTCACACTCCAGGCCACTCCGGGCCAGCCCACACACACACTCCAGGCCACTCCCGGCCAGTCCAAACACACACTCCAGGCCACTCCCGGCCAGCCCACTCACAAACTCCAGGCCACTCCCGGCCAGCCCACACACACACTCCAGGCCTCTCCCGGCCAGCCCACACACATTTACTCCAGGCCACTCCCGGCCAGCCCACTCACACACTCCAGGCCACTCCCGGCCAGCCCACACTCACACTCCAGGCCACTCCCGGCCAGCCCACACACACACTCCAGGCCACTCTCGGCCAGCCCACACACACACTCCAGGCTCCTCCCGGCCAGCCCACACAGACACACTCCAGGCCACTCCCGGCCAGCCCACACACACACTGCAGGCCACTCCCGGCCAGCCCACTCACACAATCCAGGCCACTCCCGGCCAGTCCACATTCACACTCCAGGCCAGGCCACTCCCGGCCAGCCCACACACACAGTCCAAGCCACTCCCGGCCAGTCCACACTCACACTCCAGGCCACTCCGGGCCAGTCCACACACACACTCCAGGCCTCTCCCGGCCAGCCCACACACATTTACTCCAGGCCACTCCCGGCCAGCCCACTCACACAATCCAGGCCACTCCCGGACAGTCCACATTCACACTCCAGTCCAAGCCACTCCCGGCCAGTCCACACTCACACAATCCAGGCCACTCCCGGCCAGTCCACATTCAAACTCCAGTCCAAGCCACTCCCGGCCAGTCCACACACACACTCCAGGCCACTCCGGGCCAGTCCACACACACACTCCAGGCCACTCCCGGCCAGCCCACACACACACTCCAGGCCTCTCCCGGCCAGCCCACACACATTTACTCCAGGCCACTCCCGGCCAGCCCATACACACACTCGAAGCCACTCCCGGCCAGCCCACACACACACTCCAGGCTACTCCCGGCCAGCCCACACACACACTCCAGGCCACTCCCGGCCATCCCACACACACACTCCAGGCCACTCCCGGCCAGTCCACACACACACTCCAGGCCACTCCCGACCAGCCTACACACACACTCCAGGCCACTCCCGGCCAGCCCACACACACACTCCAGGCCACCCGGCTAGCCCACACACACACTCCAGGCCACTCCCGGCCAGCCCACACACACACTCCAGGCCACCCGGCTAGCCCACACACACACTCCAGGCCACTCCCGGCCAGCCCACACACACACTCCAGGCCACTCCCGGCCATCCCACACACACACTCCAGGCGACTCCCGACCAGCCCACACACACACTCCAGGCCACTCCCGGCCATCCCACACACACACTCCAGGACTCTCCCGGCCAGCCCACACACACACTCCAGGCCACTCCCGGCCAGCCCACACACACACTCCAGGCCAGGCCACTCCCGGCCAGCCCACACACACACTCCAGGCCACTCCCGGCCAGCCCACACACACATTCCAGGCCACTCCCGGCCAGCCCACACGCACACTCCAGGCTACTCCCGGCCAGCCCACTTACACACTCCAGGCCACTCCCGGCCAGTCCACACTCACACTCCAGGCCGCTCCCGGCCAGCCCACACACACACTCCAGGCCACTCCCGGCCAGCCCACACACACACTCTAAGCCACTCCCGGCCAGTCCACACACACAGTCCAGGCCACTCCCGGCCTGCCCACACACACACTCCAGGCCACTCCCGGCCTGCCCACACACAAACTCCAGGCCACTCCCGGCCAGTCCACACTCACACTCCAGGCCACTCCCGGCCAGTCCACACACACACTCCAGGCCACTCCCGGCCAGCCCACTCACACACTCCAGGCCACTCCCGGCCAGCCCACACACACACTCCAGTCCACTCCCGGCCATCCCACACACACACTCCAGGCCACTCCCGGCCAGTCCACACACACACTCCAGGCCACTCCCGACCAGCCCACACACACACTCCAGGCCACTCCCGGCCAGCCCACACTCACACTCCAGGCCACTCCCGGCCAGCCCACACACACACTCCAGGTAACTCCCGGCCAGCCCACACACACACTCCAATCCACTCCCGGCCATCCCACACACACACTCCAGGCCACTCCCGGCCAGTGCACACTCACACTCCAGGCCACTCCCGGCCAGCCCACTCACACACTCCAGGCCACTCCCGGCCAGCCCACACACACTCCCGGCCACTCCCGGCCAGCCCACACACACACTCCCGGCCACTCCCGGCCAGCCCACACACACAATCCCGGCCACTCCCGGCCAGCCCACTCACACACTCCAGGCCAGGCCACTCCCGGCCAGCCCACACACACACTCCAGGCCAGGCCACTCCCGGCCAGCCCACACACACACTCCAGGCCACTCCCAGCCAGCCCACACACACACTCCAGGCCACTCCCGTCCAGCCCACACACACACTGCAGGCCACTACCGGCCAGTCCACACACACACTCCAGGCCAGGCCACTCCCGGCCAGCCCACACACACACTCCAGGCCACTCCCGTCCAGCCCACACACACACTCCAGGCCACTCCCGGCCAGCCCAAACACACACTCCAAGCCACTCCCGGCCAGCCCACACACACAGTCCAGGCCACTCCCGGCCAGTCCACACTCACACTCCAGGCCACTCCCGGCCAGTCCACACACACACTCCAAGCCACTCCCGGCCAGCCCACACTCACACTCCAGGCTACTCCGGGCCAGTCCACACACACATTCCAGGCCACTCCCGGCCAGCCCACTCACACACTCCAAGCCACTCCCGGCCAGCCCACACACACACTCCAGGCCACTCCCGGCCAGTCCACACACACACTCCAGGCCACTCCCGACCAGCCTACACACACACTCCAGGCCACTCCCGGCCAGCCCACACACACACTCCAGGCCAGGCCACTCCCGGACAGCCCACACACAAACTCCAGGCCACTCCCGTCCAGCCCACACACACACTCCAGGCCACTCCCGACCAGCCCACACACACACTCCAAGCCACTCCCGGCCAGCCCACACACACAGTCCAGGCCACTCCCGGCCAGTCCACACACACACTCCAGGCCACTCCCGGCCAGCCCGCACACACACTCCAGGCCACTCCCGACCAGCCCACACACACAGTCCAGGCCACTCCCTGCCAGCCCACACACACACTCCAGGCCACTCCCGGCCAGCCCACACTCACACTCCCGGCCACTCCCGGCCAGCCCACACACACACTCCAGGCCACTCCCGGCCAGCCCACACACACACTCCAGGCCACTCCCGGCCAGCCCACACACACACTCCAGGCCACTCCCGGCCAGCCCACACACACACTCCAGGCCACTCGCGGCCAGCCCACACTCACACTCCAGGTCACTCCCGGCCAGCCCACACTCACACTCCAGGCCACTCCCGGCCAGCCCACACACACACTCCAGGCCACTCTCGGCCAGCCCACACACACACTCCAGGCTACTCCCGGCCAGCCCACTCACACACTCCAGGCCACTCCCGGCCAGTCCACATTCACACTCCAGGCCAGGCCACTCCCGGCCAGCCCACACACACACTCCAGGCCACTCCCGGCCAGCCCACACACACACTCCAGGCCACTCCCGGCCAGCCCACACACACACTCCAGGCCACTCCCGGCCAGCCCACACACACACTCCAGGCCACTCCTGTCCTGCCCACACACAAACTGCAGGCCACTCCCGGCCAGCCCACACACACACTCCAGTCCAGTCCACTCCCGGCCAGCCCACACACACACTCCAGGCCACTCTCGGCCAGCCCACACACACACTCCAGGCTACTCCCGGCCAGCCCACTCACACAATCCAGGCCACTCCCGGCCAGTCCACATTCACACTCCAGGCCAGGCCACTCCCGGCCAGCCCTCACACACAGTCCAAGCCACTCCCGGCCAGTCCACACTCACACTCCAGGCCACTCCGGGCCAGCCCACACACACATTCCAGGCCACTCCCGGCCAGCCCACTCACAAACTCCAGGCCACTCCCGGCCAGCCCACACACACACTCCAGGCCTCTCCCGGCCAGCCCACACACATTTACTCCAGGCCACTCCCGGCCAGCCCACTCACACACTCCAGGCCACTCCCGGCCAGCCCACACTCACACTCCAGGCCACTCCCGGCCAGCCCACACACACACTCCAGGCCACTCTCGGCCAGCCCACACACACACTCCAGGCTCCTCCCGGCCAGCCCACACACACACTCCAGGCCACTCCCGGCCAGCCCACACACACACTGCAGGCCACTCCCGGCCAGCCCACTCACACAATCCAGGCCACTCCCGGCCAGTCCACATTCACACTCCAGGCCAGGCCACTCCCGGCCAGCCCACACACACAGTCCAAGCCACTCCCGGCCAGTCCACACTCACACTCCAGGCCACTCCGGGCCAGTCCACACACACACTCCAGGCCTCTCCCGGCCAGCCCACACACATTTACTCCAGGCCACTCCCGGCCAGCCCACTCACACAATCCAGGCCACTCCCGGACAGTCCACATTCACACTCCAGTCCAAGCCACTCCCGGCCAGTCCACACTCACACAATCCAGGCCACTCCCGGCCAGTCCACATTCAAACTCCAGTCCAAGCCACTCCCGGCCAGCCCACACACACACTCCAGGCCACTCCCGGCCAGCCCACACACACACTCCAGGCCAGGCCACTCCCGGCCAGCCCACACACACACTCCAGGCCACTCCCGGCCAGCCCACACACACATTCCAGGCCACTCCCGGCCAGCCCACACGCACACTCCAGGCTACTCCCGGCCAGCCCACTTACACACTCCAGGCCACTCCCGGCCAGTCCACACTCACACTCCAGGCCGCTCCCGGCCAGCCCACACACACACTCCAGGCCACTCCCGGCCAGCCCACACACACACTCTAAGCCACTCCCGGCCAGTCCACACACACAGTCCAGGCCACTCCCGGCCTGCCCACACACACACTCCAGGCCACTCCCGGCCTGCCCACACACAAACTCCAGGCCACTCCCGGCCAGTCCACACTCACACTCCAGGCCACTCCCGGCCAGTCCACACACACACTCCAGGCCACTCCCGGCCAGCCCACTCACACACTCCAGGCCACTCCCGGCCAGCCCACACACACACTCCAGGCCACTCCCGGCCATCCCACACACACACTCCAGGCCACTCCCGGCCAGTCCACACACACACTCCAGGCCACTCCCGACCAGCCCACACACACACTCCAGGCCACTCCCGGCCAGCCCACACTCACACTCCAGGCCACTCCCGGCCAGCCCACACACACACTCCAGGTAACTCCCGGCCAGCCCACACACACACTCCAATCCACTCCCGGCCATCCCACACACACACTCCAGGCCACTCCCGGCCAGTGCACACTCACACTCCAGGCCACTCCCGGCCAGCCCACTCACACACTCCAGGCCACTCCCGGCCAGCCCACACACACTCCCGGCCACTCCCGGCCAGCCCACACACACACTCCCGGCCACTCCCGGCCAGCCCACACACACAATCCCGGCCACTCCCGGCCAGCCCACTCACACACTCCAGGCCAGGCCACTCCCGGCCAGCCCACACACACACTCCAGGCCAGGCCACTCCCGGCCAGCCCACACACACACTCCAGGCCACTCCCAGCCAGCCCACACACACACTCCAGGCCACTCCCGTCCAGCCCACACACACACTGCAGGCCACTACCGGCCAGTCCACACACACACTCCAGGCCAGGCCACTCCCGGCCAGCCCACACACACACTCCAGGCCACTCCCGTCCAGCCCACACACACACTCCAGGCCACTCCCGGCCAGCCCAAACACACACTCCAAGCCACTCCCGGCCAGCCCACACACACAGTCCAGGCCACTCCCGGCCAGTCCACACTCACACTCCAGGCCACTCCCGGCCAGTCCACACACACACTCCAAGCCACTCCCGGCCAGCCCACACTCACACTCCAGGCTACTCCGGGCCAGTCCACACACACATTCCAGGCCACTCCCGGCCAGCCCACTCACACACTCCAAGCCACTCCCGGCCAGCCCACACACACACTCCAGGCCACTCCCGGCCAGTCCACACACACACTCCAGGCCACTCCCGACCAGCCTACACACACACTCCAGGCCACTCCCGGCCAGCCCACACACACACTCCAGGCCAGGCCACTCCCGGACAGCCCACACACAAACTCCAGGCCACTCCCGTCCAGCCCACACACACACTCCAGGCCACTCCCGACCAGCCCACACACACACTCCAAGCCACTCCCGGCCAGCCCACACACACAGTCCAGGCCACTCCCGGCCAGTCCACACACACACTCCAGGCCACTCCCGGCCAGCCCGCACACACACTCCAGGCCACTCCCGACCAGCCCACACACACAGTCCAGGCCACTCCCTGCCAGCCCACACACACACTCCAGGCCACTCCCGGCCAGCCCACACTCACACTCCCGGCCACTCCCGGCCAGCCCACACACACACTCCAGGCCACTCCCGGCCAGCCCACACACACACTCCAGGCCACTCCCGGCCAGCCCACACACACACTCCAGGCCACTCCCGGCCAGCCCACACACACACTCCAGGCCACTCGCGGCCAGCCCACACTCACACTCCAGGTCACTCCCGGCCAGCCCACACTCACACTCCAGGCCACTCCCGGCCAGCCCACACACACACTCCAGGCCACTCTCGGCCAGCCCACACACACACTCCAGGCTACTCCCGGCCAGCCCACTCACACACTCCAGGCCACTCCCGGCCAGTCCACATTCACACTCCAGGCCAGGCCACTCCCGGCCAGCCCACACACACACTCCAGGCCACTCCCGGCCAGCCCACACACACACTCCAGGCCACTCCCGGCCAGCCCACACACACACTCCAGGCCACTCCCGGCCAGCCCACACACACACTCCAGGCCACTCCTGTCCTGCCCACACACAAACTGCAGGCCACTCCCGGCCAGCCCACACACACACTCCAGTCCAGTCCACTCCCGGCCAGCCCACACACACACTCCAGGCCACTCTCGGCCAGCCCACACACACACTCCAGGCTACTCCCGGCCAGCCCACTCACACAATCCAGGCCACTCCCGGCCAGTCCACATTCACACTCCAGGCCAGGCCACTCCGGGCCAGCCCACACACACATTCCAGGCCACTCCCGGCCAGCCCACTCACAAACTCCAGGCCACTCCCGGCCAGCCCACACACACACTCCAGGCCTCTCCCGGCCAGCCCACACACATTTACTCCAGGCCACTCCCGGCCAGCCCACTCACACACTCCAGGCCACTCCCGGCCAGCCCACACTCACACTCCAGGCCACTCCCGGCCAGCCCACACACACACTCCAGGCCACTCTCGGCCAGCCCACACACACACTCCAGGCTCCTCCCGGCCAGCCCACACACACACTCCAGGCCACTCCCGGCCAGCCCACACACACACTGCAGGCCACTCCCGGCCAGCCCACTCACACAATCCAGGCCACTCCCGGCCAGTCCACATTCACACTCCAGGCCAGGCCACTCCCGGCCAGCCCACACACACAGTCCAAGCCACTCCCGGCCAGTCCACACTCACACTCCAGGCCACTCCGGGCCAGTCCACACACACACTCCAGGCCTCTCCCGGCCAGCCCACACACATTTACTCCAGGCCACTCCCGGCCAGCCCACTCACACAATCCAGGCCACTCCCGGACAGTCCACATTCACACTCCAGTCCAAGCCACTCCCGGCCAGTCCACACTCACACAATCCAGGCCACTCCCGGCCAGTCCACATTCAAACTCCAGTCCAAGCCACTCCCGGCCAGTCCACACACACACTCCAGGCCACTCCGGGCCAGTCCACACACACACTCCAGGCCACTCCCGGCCAGCCCACACACACACTCCAGGCCTCTCCCGGCCAGCCCACACACATTTACTCCAGGCCACTCCCGGCCAGCCCATACACACACTCGAAGCCACTCCCGGCCAGCCCACACACACACTCCAGGCCACTCCCGGCCAGCCCACACACACACTCCAGGCCACTCCCGGCCATCCGACACACACACTCCAGGCCACTCCCGGCCAGTCCACACACACACTCCAGGCCACTCCCGACCAGCCTACACACACACTCCAGGCCACTCCCGGCCAGCCCACACACACACTCCAGGCCACCCGGCTAGCCCACACACACACTCCAGGCCACTCCCGGCCAGCCCACACACACACTCCAGGCCACCCGGCTAGCCCACACACACACTCCAGGCCTCTCCCGGCCAGCCCTCACACACACTCCAGGCCACTCCCGGCCAGCCCACACACACTCCAGGCCACTCCCGGCCAGCCCACACACACACTCCAGGCCACTCCCGGCCATCCCACACACACACTCCAGGCGACTCCCGACCAGCCCAAACACACACTCCAGGCCACTCCCGGCCATCCCACACACACACTCCAGGCCACTCCCGGCCAGCCCAAACACACACTCCAGGCCAGGCCACTCCCGGCCAGCCCACACACACACTCCAGGCCACTCCCGGCCAGCCCACACACACACTCCAGGCCAGGCCTCTCCCGGCCATCCCAAACACACACTCCAGGCCACTCCCGGCCATCCCACACACACACTCCAGGCCACTCCCGACCAGCACACACACACACTCCAGGCCACTCCCGGCCATCCCACACACACACTCCAGGCCACTCCCGGCCAGCCCACACACACTCCCGGCCACTCCCGGCCAGCCCACACACACACTCCCGGCCACTCCCGGCCAGCCCACACTCACAATCCCGGCCACTCCCGGCCAGCCCACTCACACACTCCAGGCCAGGCCACTCCGGGCCAGCCCACACACACACTCCAGGCCAGGCCACACCCGGCCAGCCCACACACACACTCCAGGACTCTCCCGGCCAGCCCACACACACACTCCAGGCCACTCCCGGCCAGCCCACACACACAATCCAGGCCACTCCCGGCCAGCCCACACACACACTCCAGGCCAGGCCACTCCCGGCCAGCCCACACACACACTCCAGGACTCTCCCGGCCAGCCCACACACACACTCCAGGCCACTCCCGGCCAGCCCACACACCAGGCCAGGCCACTCCCGGCCAGTCCACACTCACACTCCAGACCACTCCCGGCCAGCCCACACAAATACTCCAGGCCACTCTCGGCCAGACCACACACACACTCCAGTCTACTCCCGGCCAGCCCACACACACTCCAGGCCACTCCCGGCCAGTCCACACACACACTCCAGGCTACTCCCGGCCAGCCCACTCACACACTCCAGGCCACTCCCGGCCAGTCCACATTCACACTCCAGGCCAGGCCACTCCCGGCCAGCCCACACACACACTCCAGTCCACTCCCGGCCAGCCCACACACACACTCCAGGCCACTCCCGGCCAGCCCACACACACACTCCAAGCCACTCCCGGCCAGCCCACACACACAGTCCAGGCCACTCCAGGCCAGCCCACACACACTCCAGGCCACTCCCGGCCAGCCCACACACACACTCCAGGCCACTCCCGGCCAGCCCACACACACACTCCAAGCCACTCCCGGCCAGCCCACACACACACTCCAGGCCACTCCCGGCCAGTCCACACTCACACTCCAGGCCACTCCCGGCCAGCCCACACACACACTCCAGGCCACTCCCGGCCAGCCCACACACACACTCCAGGCCAGGCCACTCCCGGCCAGCCCACACACACTCCCGGCCACTCCCGGCCAGCCCACTCACACACTCCAGGCCAGGCCACTCCCGGCCAGCCCACACACACACTCCAGGACAGGCCACTCCCGGCCAGCCCACACACACACACTCCAGGCCACTCCCGGCCAGCCCACACACACAGTCCAGGCCACTCTCGGCCAGCCCACACACACACTCCAGGCCACTCCCGGCCAGCCCACACACACACTCCAGGCCACTCCCGGCCAGCCCACACACACAGTCCAGGCCACTCCCGGCCAGCCCACACACACACTCCAGGCCACTCCCGGCCAGCCCACACACACACTCCAGGCCACTCCCGGCCAGCCCACACACACAGTCCAGGCCACTCCCGGCCAGCCCACACACACACTCCAGGCCACTCCCGGCCAGCCCACACACACACTCCAGGCCACTCCCGGCCAGCCCACACACACACTCCAGGCCACTCCCGGCCAGCCCACACTCACACTCCAGGCCACTCCTGGCCAGCCCACACACACACTCCAGGCCACTCCCGGGCAGCCCACACACACACTCCATGCTACTCCCGGCCAGCCCACTCACACAATCCACGTCACTCCCGGCCATCCCACACACACACTCCAGGTCAGGCCACTCCCGGCCAGTCCACACTCACACTCCAGGCCACTCCCGGCCAGCCCACACACACACTGCAGGCCACTCCCTGCCAGCCCACACACACACTCCAGGCCACTCCCGGCCAGCCCCCACACACACTCCAGACCACTCCCGGCCAGCCCACACACACACTCCAGGCCAGGCCACTCCCGGCCAGCCCACGCACAGTCCAGGCCACTCCCGGCCAGTCCACACACACACTCCAGGCCACTCCCGGCCAGCCCACACACACACTCCAGGCCACTCCCGGCCAGCCCACACACACACTCCAGGCCACTCCCGGCCAGCCCTCACTCACACTCCAGGCCACTCCCGGCCAGCCCACACACTCACTCCAGGCCACTCCCGGCCAGCCCACACTCACACTCCAGGCCAATCCCGGCCAGCCCACACACACATTCCAGGCCACTCCCGGCCAGCCCACACTCACACTCCAGGCTACTCACGGCCAGCCCACACACACACTCCAGGCTACTCCCGGCCAGTCCACATTCACACTCCAGGCTACTCCCGGCCAGCCCACACACACACTCCAGGCCACTCCCGGCCAGCCCACACACACACTCCAGGCCACTCCCGGCCAGCCCACACACACACTCCAAGCCACTCCCGGCCAGCCCACACACACAGTCCAGGCCGCTCCCGGCCAGTCCACACTCACACTCCAGGCCACTCCGGGCCAGTCCACACACACATTCCAGGCCACTCCCGGCCAGCCCACTCACACACTCCAGGCCACTCCCGGCCAGCCCACACACACACTCCAGGCCACTCCCGGCCAGCCCACACACATTTACTCCAGGCCACTCCCGGCAAGCCCATACACACTCTCCAAGCCACTCCCGGCCAGCCCACACACACACTCCAGGCCACTCCCGACCAGCCCACACACACACTCCAGGCCACTCCCGGCCATCACACACACACACCCCAGGCCACTCCCGGCCAGTCCACAGACACACTCCAGGCCACTCCCGACCAGCCTACACACACACTCCAGGCCACTCCCGGCCAGCCCACACACACGCTCCAGGCCACTCCTGGCCAGCCCACACACACACTCCAGGCCACTCCCGGCCGGTCCACACACACACTCCCGGCCACTCCCGGCCAGCCCACACACACTCCAGGCCACTCCCGGCCATCCCACACACACACTCCAGGCCACTCCCGGCCAGCCCACACACACACTCCAGGCCACTCCCTGCCAGCCCACACACACACTCCAGGCCACTCCCGGCCATCCCACACACACACTCCAGGCCACTCCCGGCCATCCCACACACACACTCCAGGCCACTCCCGAGGATCCAACACACACACTCCAGGCCACTCCCGACCAGCCCACTCACACACTCCAGGCCACTCCCGGCCATCCCACACACACACTCCAGGCCACTCCCGGCCAGCCCACACACACACTCCAAGCCACTCCCGGCCAGTCCACACACACACTCCAGGCCACTCCCGGCCAGCCCACACGCACACTCCTGGCCACTCCCGGCCAGCCCACACACACACTCCAGGTCACTCCCGGCCAGCCCACACACACACTCCAGGCCACTCCCGGCCAGCCCACTCACACACTCCAGGCCACTCCCGGCCAGCCCACACACACACTCCAAGCCACTCCCGGCCAGCCCACACTCACACTCCAGGCCACTCCCGGCCAGCCCACACTCACACTCCAGGCCACTCCCGGTTAGCCCACACACACACTCCAGGCCACTCTCGGCCAGCCCACACACACACTCCAGGCTCCTCCCGGCCAGCCCACACACACACTCCAGGCCACTCCCGGCCAGCCCACACACACACTGCAGGCCACTCCCGGCCAGCCCACTCACACAATCCAGGCCACTCCCGGCCAGTCCACATTCACACTCCAGGCCAGGCCACTCCCGGCCAGCCCACACTCACACTCCAGGCCACTCCTGGCCAGCCCACACACACACTCCAGGCCACTCCCGGGCAGCCCACACACACACTCCATGCTACTCCCGGCCAGCCCACTCACACAATCCACGTCACTCCCGGCCATCCCACACACACACTCCAGGTCAGGCCACTCCCGGCCAGTCCACACTCACACTCCAGGCCACTCCCGGCCAGCCCACACACACACTGCAGGCCACTCCCTGCCAGCCCACACACACACTCCAGGCCACTCCCGGCCAGCCCCCACACACACTCCAGACCACTCCCGGCCAGCCCACACACACACTCCAGGCCACTCCCGGCCAGCCCACACACACACTCCAGGCCACTCCCGGCCAGCCCACACACACACTCCAAGCCACTCCCGGCCAGCCCACACACACAGTCCAGGCCGCTCCCGGCCAGTCCACACTCACACTCCAGGCCACTCCGGGCCAGTCCACACACACATTCCAGGCCACTCCCGGCCAGCCCACTCACACACTCCAGGCCACTCCCGGCCAGCCCACACACACACTCCAGGCCACTCCCGGCCAGCCCACACACATTTACTCCAGGCCACTCCCGGCAAGCCCATACACACTCTCCAAGCCACTCCCGGCCAGCCCACACACACACTCCAGGCCACTCCCGACCAGCCCACACACACACTCCAGGCCACTCCCGGCCATCACACACACACACCCCAGGCCACTCCCGGCCAGTCCACAGACACACTCCAGGCCACTCCCGACCAGCCTACACACACACTCCAGGCCACTCCCGGCCAGCCCACACACACGCTCCAGGCCACTCCTGGCCAGCCCACACACACACTCCAGGCCACTCCCGGCCAGTCCACACACACACTCCCGGCCACTCCCGGCCAGCCCACACACACTCCAGGCCACTCCCGGCCATCCCACACACACACTCCAGGCCACTCCCGGCCAGCCCACACACACACTCCAGGCCACTCCCTGCCAGCCCACACACACACTCCAGGCCACTCCCGGCCATCCCACACACACACTCCAGGCCACTCCCGGCCATCCCACACACACACTCCAGGCCACTCCCGAGGATCCAACACACACACTCCAGGCCACTCCCGACCAGCCCACTCACACACTCCAGGCCACTCCCGGCCATCCCACACACACACTCCAGGCCACTCCCGGCCAGCCCACACACACACTCCAAGCCACTCCCGGCCAGTCCACACACACACTCCAGGCCACTCCCGGCCAGCCCACACGCACACTCCTGGCCACTCCCGGCCAGCCCACACACACACTCCAGGTCACTCCCGGCCAGCCCACACACACACTCCAGGCCACTCCCGGCCAGCCCACTCACACACTCCAGGCCACTCCCGGCCAGCCCACACACACACTCCAAGCCACTCCCGGCCAGCCCACACTCACACTCCAGGCCACTCCCGGCCAGCCCACACTCACACTCCAGGCCACTCCCGGTTAGCCCACACACACACTCCAGGCCACTCTCGGCCAGCCCACACACACACTCCAGGCTCCTCCCGGCCAGCCCACACACACACTCCAGGCCACTCCCGGCCAGCCCACACACACACTGCAGGCCACTCCCGGCCAGCCCACTCACACAATCCAGGCCACTCCCGGCCAGTCCACATTCACACTCCAGGCCAGGCCACTCCCGGCCAGCCCACACACACAGTCCAAGCCACTACCGGCCAGTCCACACTCACACTCCAGGCCACTCCGGGCCAGTCCACACACACACTCCAGGCCTCTCCCGGCCAGCCCACACACATTTACTCCAGGCCACTCCCGGCCAGCCCACTCACACAATCCAGGCCACTCCCGGCCAGTCCACATTCACACTCCAGTCCAAGCCACTCCCGGCCAGTCCACACACACACTCCAGGCAACTCCGGGCCAGTCCACACACACACTCCAGGCCACTCCTGGCCAGCCCACACACACAGTCCAAGCCACTCCCGGCCAGTCCACACTCACACTCCAGGCCACTCCGGGCCAGTCCACACACACACTCCAGGCCACTCCCGGCCAGCCCACACACACACTCCAGGCCTCTCCCGGCCAGCCCACACACATTTACTCCAGGCCAGTCCCGGCCAGCCCATACACACACTCGAAGCCACTCCCGGCCAGCCCACACACACACTCCAGGCCACTCCCGGCCAGCCCCCACACACACTCCAGGCCACTCCCGGCCATCCCACACACACACTCCAGGCCACTCCCGGCCAGTCCACACACACACTCCAGGCCACTCCCGACCAGCCTACACACACACTCCAGGCCACTCCCGGCCAGCCCACACACACACTCCAGGCCACCCGGCTAGCCAACACACACACTCCAGGCCACTCCCGGCCAGCCCACACACACACACTCCAGGCCACCCGGCTAGCCCACACACACACTCCAGGCCTCTCCCGGCCATCCCACACACACACTCCAGGCGACTCCCGACCAGCCCAAACACACACTCCAGGCCACTCCCGGCCATCCCACACACACACTCCAGGACTATCCCGGCCAGCCCACACACACACTCAAGGCCACTCCCGGCCAGCCCACACACACACTCCAGGCCAGGCCACTCCCGGCCAGCCCACACACACACTCCAGGCCACTCCCGACCAGCCCACACACACACTCCAGGCCACTCCCGGCCATCCCACACACACACTCCAGGACTATCCCGGCCATCCCACACACACACTCCAGGCCACTCCCGACCAGCCCACACACACACTCTAGGCCTCTCCCGGCCATCCCACACACACACTCCAGGCCACTCCCGGCCATCCCACACACACACTCCAGGCCACTCCCGACCAGCACACACACACACTCCAGGCCACTCCCGGCCATCCCACACACACACTCCAGGCCACTCCCGGCCAGCCCACACACACTCCCGGCCACTCCCGGCCAGCCCACACACACACTCCCGGCCACTCCCGGCCAGCCCACACTCACAATCCCGGCCACTCCCGGCCAGCCCACTCACACACTCCAGGCCAGGCCACTCCGGGCCAGCCCACACACACACTCCAGGCCAGGCCACACCCGGCCAGCCCACACACACACTCCAGGACTCTCCCGGCCAGCCCACACACACACTCCAGGCCACTCCCGGCCAGCCCACACACACAATCCAGGCCACTCCCGGCCAGCCCACACACACACTCCAGGCCAGGCCACTCCCGGCCAGCCCACACACACACTCCAGGACTCTCCCGGCCAGCCCACACACACACTCCAGGCCACTCCCGGCCAGCCCAAACACCAGGCCAGGCCACTCCCGGCCAGTCCACACTCACACTCCAGACCACTCCCGGCCAGCCCACACAAATACTCCAGGCCACTCTCGGCCAGACCACACACACACTCCAGTCTACTCCCGGCCAGCCCACACACACTCCAGGCCACTCCCGGCCAGTCCACACACACACTCCAGGCTACTCCCGGCCAGCCCACTCACACACTCCAGGCCACTCCCGGCCAGTCCACATTCACACTCTAGGCCAGGCCACTCCCGGCCAGCCCACACACACACTCCAGTCCACTCCCGGCCAGCCCACACACACACTCCAGGCCACTCCCGGCCAGCCCACACACACACTCCAAGCCACTCCCGGCCAGCCCACACACACAGTCCAGGCCACTCCAGGCCAGCCCACACACACTCCAGGCCACTCCCGGCCAGCCCACACACACACTCCAGGCCACTCCCGGCCAGCCCACACACACACTCCAAGCCACTCCCGGCCAGCCCACACACACACTCCAGGCCACTCCCGGCCAGTCCACACTCACACTCCAGGCCACTCCCGGCCAGCCCACACACACACTCCAGGCCACTCCCGGCCAGCCCACACACACACTCCAGGCCAGGCCACTCCCGGCCAGCCCACACACACTCCCGGCCACTCCCGGCCAGCCCACACACACACTCCCGGCCACTCCCGGCCATCCCACACACACACTCCAGGACAGGCCACTCCCGGCCAGCCCACACACACACACTCCAGGCCACTCCCGGCCAGCCCACACACACAGTCCAGGCCACTCCCGGCCAGCCCACACACACACTCCAGGCCACTCCCGGCCAGCCCACACACACACTCCAGGACTCTCCCGGCCAGCCCACACACACACTCCAGGCCACTCCCGGCCAGCCCACACACACAGTCCAGGCCACTCCCGGCCAGCCCACACACACACTCCAGGCCACTCCCGGCCAGCCCACACACACACTCCAGGCCACTCCCGGCCAGCCCACACACACACTCCAGGCCACTCCCGGCCAGCCCACACTCACACTCCAGGCCACTCCTGGCCAGCCCACACACACACTCCAGGCCACTCCCGGGCAGCCCACACACACACTCCATGCTACTCCCGGCCAGCCCACTCACACAATCCAGGCCACTCCCGGCCAGTCCACATTCACACTCCAGGCCAGGCCACTCCCGGCCAGCCCACACACACACTCCAGGCCACTCCCGGCCAGCCCACACACACACTCCAAGCCACTCCCGGCCAGCCCACACACACAGTCCAGGCCACTCCCGGCCAGTCCACACTCACACTCCAGGCCACTCCGGGCCAGTCCACACGCACACTCCAGGCCACTCCCGGCCAGCCCACTCACACACTCCAGGCCACTCCCGGCCAGCCCACACACACACTCCAGGCCACTCCCGGCCAGCCCACACACATTTACTCCAGGCCACTCTCGGCCAGCCCATACACACACTCCAAGCCACTCCCGGCCAGTCCACACACACTCCAGGCCACTCCCGGCCAGTCCACACACACACTCCAGGCCACTCCCGGCCATCCCACACACACACTCCAGGCCACTCCCGGCCATCCCACACACACACTCCAGTCCACTCCCGGCCAGTCCACACACACACTCCAGGCCACTCCCAGCCAGTCCACACACACATTCCAGGTCACTCCCGGCCATCCCACACACACACTCCAGGCCACTCCCGGCCAGTCCACACACACACTCCAGTCCACTCCCGGCCAGCCCACACACACACTCCAGGCCACT
Organism: Scyliorhinus torazame; assembly: GCF_047496885.1. NCBI lineage: Eukaryota > Metazoa > Chordata > Chondrichthyes > Carcharhiniformes > Scyliorhinidae > Scyliorhinus > Scyliorhinus torazame. The sequence continues at coordinate 73,823,029 of NC_092729.1, read as the reverse complement.
CCCGGCCAGCCCACACACACACTCCAGGCCAGGCCACTCCCGGCCAGTCCACACTCACACTCCAGGCCACTCCCGGCCAGCCCACACACACACTGCAGGCCACTCCCGGCCAGCGCACACACACACTCCAGGCCACTCCCGGCCAGCCCCCACACACACTCCAGACCACTCCCGGCCAGCCCACACACACACTCCAGGCCAGGCCACTCCCGGCCAGCACCCACACACACTCCAGACCACTCCCGGCCAGCCCACACACACACTCCAGGCCAGGCCACTCCCGGCCAGCCCACGCACAGTCCAGGCCACTCCCGGCCAATCCACACACCCACTCCAGGCCACTCCCGGCCAGCCCACACACACACTCCAGGCCACTCCCGGCCAGCCCACACACACACTCCAGGCCACTCCCGGCCAGCCCACACTCACACTCCAGGCCACTCCCGGCCAGCCCACACACACACTCCAGGCCACTCCCGGCCAGCCCACACTCACACTCCAGGCTACTCCCGGCCAGCCCACACACACACTCCAGGCCACTCCCGGCCAGCCCACACACACACTCCAGGCCACTCCCGGCCATCCCACACACACACTCCAGGCCACTCCCGGCCATCCCACACACACACTCCAGGCCACTCCCGAGGATCCAACACACACACTCCAGGCCACTCCCGACCAGCCCACACACACACTCCAGGCCACTCCCGGCCATCCCACACACACACTCCAGGCCACTCCCGGCCAGCCCACACACACACTCCAGGCCACTCCCGGCCAGCCCACACTCACACTCCAGGCTACTCCCGGCCAGCCCACACACACACTCCAGGCTACTCCCGGCCAGTCCACATTCACACTCCAGGCTACTCCCGGCCAGCCCACACACACACTCCAGGCCACTCCCGGCCAGCCCACACACACACTCCAGACCACTCCCGGCCAGCCCACACACACACTCCAAGCCACTCCTGGCCAGCCCACACACACAGTCCAGGCCACTCCCGGCCAGTCCACACTCACACTCCAGGCCACTCCGGGCCAGTCCACACACACATTCCAGGCCACTCCCGGCCAGCCCACTCACACACTCCAGGCCACTCCCGGCCAGCCCACACACACACTCCAGGCCACTCCCGGCCAGCCCACACACATTTACTACAGGCCACTCCCGGCAAGCCCATACACACACTCCAAGCCACTCCCGGCCAGCCCACACACACACTCCAGGCCACTCCCGACCAGCCCACACACACACTCCAGGCCACTCCCGGCCATCACACACACACACTCCAGGCCGCTCCCGGCCAGTCCACAGACACACTCCAGGCCACTCCCGACCAGCCTACACTCACACTCCAGGCCACTGCCGGCCAGCCCACACACACACTCCAGGCCACTCCTGGCCAGCCCACACACACACTCCAGGCCACTCCCGGCCAGTCCACACACACACTCCCGGCCACTCCCGGCCAGCCCACACACACTCCAGGCCACTCCCGGCCATCCCACACACACACTCCAGGCCACTCCCGGCCAGCCCACACACACACTCCAGGCCACTCCCTGCCAGCCCACACACACTCTCCAGGCCACTCCCGGCCATCCCACACACACACTCCAGGCCACTCCCGGCCATCCCACACACACACTCCAGGCCACTCCCGAGGATCCAACACACACACTCCAGGCCACTCCCGACCAGCCCACACACACACTCCAGGCCACTCCCGGCCATCCCACACACACACTCCAGGCCACTCCCGGCCAGCCCACACACACACTCCAGGCCACTCCCGGCCAGTCCACACACACACTCCAGGCCACTCCCGGCCAGCCCACACGCACACTCCTGGCCACTCCCGGCCAGCCCACACACACACTCCAGGTCACTCCCGGCCAGCCCACACACACACTCCAGGCCACTCCCGGCCAGCCCACACACACACTCCAGGCCACTCCCGGCCAGCCCACACACACACTCCAGGACAGGCCACTCCCGGCCAGCCCACACACACACACTCCAGGCCACTCCCGGCCAGCCCACACACACAGTCCAGGCCACTCCCGGCCAGCCCACACACACACTCCAGGCCACTCCCGGCCAGCCCACACACACACTCCAGGACTCTCCCGGCCAGCCCACACACACACTCCAGGACTCTCCCGGCCAGCCCACACACACAGTCCAGGCCACTCCCGGCCAGCCCACACACACACTCCAGGCCACTCCCGGCCAGCCCACACACACACTCCAGGCCACTCCCGGCCAGCCCACACACACACTCCAGGCCACACCCGGCCAGCCCACACTCACACTCCAGGCCACTCCTGGCCAGCCCACACACACACTCCAGGCCACTCCCGGCCAGCCCACACACACACTCCAGGCCACTCCCGGGCAGCCCACACACACACTCCAGGCCACTCCCGGCCAGTCCACACTCACACTCCAGGCTACTCCCGGCCAGCCCACTCACACAATCCAGGCCACTCCCCATTCACACTCCAGGCCAGGCCACTCCCGGCCAGCCCACACACACACTCCAGGCCACTCCCGGCCAGCCCACACACACACTCCAAGCCACTCCCGGCCAGCCCACACACACAGTCCAGGCCACTCCCGGCCAGTCCACACTCACACTCCAGGCCACTCCGGGCCAGTCCACACGCACACTCCAGGCCACTCCCGGCCAGCCCACTCACACACTCCAGGCCACTCCCGGCCAGCCCACACACACACACCAGGCCACTCCCGGCCAGCCCACACACATTTACTCCAGGCCACTCCCAGCCAGTCCACACTCACACTCCAGGCCACTCCCGGCCAGCCCACACACACACTGCAGGCCACTCCCGGCCAGCGCACACACACACTCCAGGCCACTCCCGGCCAGCCCCCACACACACTCCAGACCACTCCCGGCCAGCCCACACACACACTCCAGGCCAGGCCACTCCCGGCCAGCCCCCACACACACTCCAGACCACTCCCGGCCAGCCCACACACACACTCCAGGCCAGGCCACTCCCGGCCAGCCCATGCACAGTCCAGGCCACTCCCGGCCAATCCACACACACACTCCAGGCCACTCCCGGCCAGCCCACACACACATACCAGGCCACTCCCGGCCAGCCCACACACACACTCCAGGCCACTCCCGGCCAGCCCACACTCACACTCCAGGCCACTCCCGGCCAGCCCACACACACACTCCAGGCCACTCCCGGCCAGCCCACACTCACACTCCAGGCTACTCCCGGCCAGCCCACACACACACTCCAGGCCACTCCCGGCCAGCCCACACACACACTCCAGGCCACTCCCGGCCATCCCACACACACACTCCAGGCCACTCCCGGCCATCCCACACACACACTCCAGGCCACTCCCGAGGATCCAACACACACACTCCAGGCCACTCCCGACCAGCCCACACACACACTCCAGGCCACTCCCGGCCATCCCACACACACACTCCAGGCCACTCCCGGCCAGCCCACACACACACTCCAGGCCACTCCCGGCCAGCCCACACTCACACTCCAGGCTACTCCCGGCCAGCCCACACACACACTCCAGGCTACTCCCGGCCAGTCCACATTCACACTCCAGGCTACTCCCGGCCAGCCCACACACACACTCCAGGCCACTCCCGGCCAGCCCACACACACACTCCAGGCCACTCCCGGCCAGCCCACACACACACTCCAAGCCACTCCTGGCCAGCCCACACACACAGTCCAGGCCACTCCCGGCCAGTCCACACTCACACTCCAGGCCACTCCGGGCCAGTCCACACACACATTCCAGGCCACTCCCGGCCAGCCCACTCACACACTCCAGGCCACTCCCGGCCAGCCCACACACACACTCCAGGCCACTCCCTGCCAGCCCACACACATTTACTCCAGGCCACTCCCGGCAAGCCCATACACACACTCCAAGCCACTCCCGGCCAGCCCACATACACACTCCAGGCCACTCCCGACCAGCCCACACACACACTCCAGGCCACTCCCGGCCATCACACACACACACTCCAGGCCGCTCCCGGCCAGTCCACAGACACACTCCAGGCCACTCCCGACCAGCCTACACTCACACTCCAGGCCACTCCCGGCCAGCCCACACACACACTCCAGGCCACTCCCGGACAGCCCACACACACACTCCAGGCCACTCCCGGCCAGCCCACACACACTCCAGGCCACTCCTGGCCAGCCCACACACACACTCCAGGCCACTCCCGGCCAGTCCACACACACACTCCCGGCCACTCCCGGCCAGCCCACACACACTCCAGGCCACTCCCGGCCATCCCACACACACACTCCAGGCCACTCCCGGCCAGCCCACACACACACTCCAGGCCACTCCCTGCCAGCCCACACACACTCTCCATGCCACTCCCGGCCAGCCCACACACACACTCCAAGCCACTCCCGGCCAGCCCACACACACACTCCAGGCCACTCCCGGCCAGTCCACACTCACACTCCAGGCCACTCCCGGCCAGCCCACACACACACTCCAGGCCACTCCCGGCCAGCCCACACACACACTCCAGGCCAGGCCACTCCCGGCCAGCCCACACACACTCCTGGCCACTCCCGGCCAGCCCACACACACACTCCCGGCCACTCCCGGCCATCCCACACACACACTCCAGGACAGGCCACTCCCGGCCAGCCCACACACACACACTCCAGGCCACTCCCGGCCAGCCCACACACACAGTCCAGGCCACTCCCGGCCAGCCCACACACACACTCCAGGCCACTCCCGGCCAGCCCACACACACACTCCAGGACTCTCCCGGCCAGCCCACACACACACTCCAGGCCACTCCCGGCCAGCCCACACACACAGTCCAGGCCACTCCCGGCCAGCCCACACACACACTCCAGGCCACTCCCGGCCAGCCCACACACACACTCCAGGCCACTCCCGGCCAGCCCACACACACACTCCAGGCCACTCCCGGCCAGCCCACACTCACACTCCAGGCCACTCCTGGCCAGCCCACACACACACTCCAGGCCACTCCCGGGCAGCCCACACACACACTCCATGCTACTCCCGGCCAGCCCACTCACACAATCCAGGCCACTCCCGGCCAGTCCACATTCACACTCCAGGCCAGGCCACTCCCGGCCAGCCCACACACACACTCCAGGCCACTCCCGGCCAGCCCACACACACACTCCAAGCCACTCCCGGCCAGCCCACACACACAGTCCAGGCCACTCCCGGCCAGTCCACACTCACACTCCAGGCCACTCCGGGCCAGTCCACACGCACACTCCAGGCCACTCCCGGCCAGCCCACTCACACACTCCAGGCCACTCCCGGCCAGCCCACACACACACTCCAGGCCACTCCCGGCCAGCCCACACACATTTACTCCAGGCCACTCTCGGCCAGCCCATACACACACTCCAAGCCACTCCCGGCCAGTCCACACACACTCCAGGCCACTCCCGGCCAGTCCACACACACACTCCAGGCCACTCCCGGCCATCCCACACACACACTCCAGGCCACTCCCGGCCATCCCACACACACACTCCAGTCCACTCCCGGCCAGTCCACACACACACTCCAGGCCACTCCCAGCCAGTCCACACACACATTCCAGGTCACTCCCGGCCATCCCACACACACACTCCAGGCCACTCCCGGCCAGTCCACACACACACTCCAGTCCACTCCCGGCCAGCCCACACACACACTCCAGGCCACTCCCGGCCAGACCACACACACACTCCAGGCCAGGCCACTCCCGGCCAGTCCACACTCACACTCCAGGCCACTCCCGGCCAGCCCACACACACACTGCAGGCCACTCCCGGCCAGCGCACACACACACTCCAGGCCACTCCCGGCCAGCCCCCACACACACTCCAGACCACTCCCGGCCAGCCCACACACACACTCCAGGCCAGGCCACTCCCGGCCAGCACCCACACACACTCCAGACCACTCCCGGCCAGCCCACACACACACTCCAGGCCAGGCCACTCCCGGCCAGCCCACGCACAGTCCAGGCCACTCCCGGCCAATCCACACACCCACTCCAGGCCACTCCCGGCCAGCCCACACACACACTCCAGGCCACTCCCGGCCAGCCCACACACACACTCCAGGCCACTCCCGGCCAGCCCACACTCACACTCCAGGCCACTCCCGGCCAGCCCACACACACACTCCAGGCCACTCCCGGCCAGCCCACACTCACACTCCAGGCTACTCCCGGCCAGCCCACACACACACTCCAGGCCACTCCCGGCCAGCCCACACACACACTCCAGGCCACTCCCGGCCATCCCACACACACACTCCAGGCCACTCCCGGCCATCCCACACACACACTCCAGGCCACTCCCGAGGATCCAACACACACACTCCAGGCCACTCCCGACCAGCCCACACACACACTCCAGGCCACTCCCGGCCATCCCACACACACACTCCAGGCCACTCCCGGCCAGCCCACACACACACTCCAGGCCACTCCCGGCCAGCCCACACTCACACTCCAGGCTACTCCCGGCCAGCCCACACACACACTCCAGGCTACTCCCGGCCAGTCCACATTCACACTCCAGGCTACTCCCGGCCAGCCCACACACACACTCCAGGCCACTCCCGGCCAGCCCACACACACACTCCAGACCACTCCCGGCCAGCCCACACACACACTCCAAGCCACTCCTGGCCAGCCCACACACACAGTCCAGGCCACTCCCGGCCAGTCCACACTCACACTCCAGGCCACTCCGGGCCAGTCCACACACACATTCCAGGCCACTCCCGGCCAGCCCACTCACACACTCCAGGCCACTCCCGGCCAGCCCACACACACACTCCAGGCCACTCCCGGCCAGCCCACACACATTTACTACAGGCCACTCCCGGCAAGCCCATACACACACTCCAAGCCACTCCCGGCCAGCCCACACACACACTCCAGGCCACTCCCGACCAGCCCACACACACACTCCAGGCCACTCCCGGCCATCACACACACACACTCCAGGCCGCTCCCGGCCAGTCCACAGACACACTCCAGGCCACTCCCGACCAGCCTACACTCACACTCCAGGCCACTCCCGGCCAGCCCACACACACACTCCAGGCCACTCCTGGCCAGCCCACACACACACTCCAGGCCACTCCCGGCCAGTCCACACACACACTCCCGGCCACTCCCGGCCAGCCCACACACACTCCAGGCCACTCCCGGCCATCCCACACACACACTCCAGGCCACTCCCGGCCAGCCCACACACACACTCCAGGCCACTCCCGGCCAGTCCACACACACACTCCAGGCCACTCCCGGCCAGCCCACACACACACTCCAGGCCACTCCCGGCCAGCCCACACACACACTCCAGGCCACTCCCGGCCAGCCCACACACACACTCCAGGACAGGCCACTCCCGGCCAGCCCACACACACACACTCCAGGCCACTCCCGGCCAGCCCACACACACAGTCCAGGCCACTCCCGGCCAGCCCACACACACACTCCAGGCCACTCCCGGCCAGCCCACACACACACTCCAGGACTCTCCCGGCCAGCCCACACACACACTCCAGGACTCTCCCGGCCAGCCCACACACACAGTCCAGGCCACTCCCGGCCAGCCCACACACACACTCCAGGCCACTCCCGGCCAGCCCACACACACACTCCAGGCCACTCCCGGCCAGCCCACACACACACTCCAGGCCACACCCGGCCAGCCCACACTCACACTCCAGGCCACTCCTGGCCAGCCCACACACACACTCCAGGCCACTCCCGGCCAGCCCACACACACACTCCAGGCCACTCCCGGGCAGCCCACACACACACTCCAGGCCACTCCCGGCCAGTCCACACTCACACTCCAGGCTACTCCCGACCAGCCCACTCACACAATCCAGGCCACTCCCCATTCACACTCCAGGCCAGGCCACTCCCGGCCAGCCCACACACACACTCCAGGCCACTCCCGGCCAGCCCACACACACACTCCAAGCCACTCCCGGCCAGCCCACACACACAGTCCAGGCCACTCCCGGCCAGTCCACACTCACACTCCAGGCCACTCCGGGCCAGTCCACACGCACACTCCAGGCCACTCCCGGCCAGCCCACTCACACACTCCAGGCCACTCCCGGCCAGCCCACACACACACACCAGGCCACTCCCGGCCAGCCCACACACATTTACTCCAGGCCACTCCCAGCCAGTCCACACTCACACTCCAGGCCACTCCCGGCCAGCCCACACACACACTGCAGGCCACTCCCGGCCAGCGCACACACACACTCCAGGCCACTCCCGGCCAGCCCCCACACACACTCCAGACCACTCCCGGCCAGCCCACACACACACTCCAGGCCAGGCCACTCCCGGCCAGCCCCCACACACACTCCAGACCACTCCCGGCCAGCCCACACACACACTCCAGGCCAGGCCACTCCCGGCCAGCCCATGCACAGTCCAGGCCACTCCCGGCCAATCCACACACACACTCCAGGCCACTCCCGGCCAGCCCACACACACATACCAGGCCACTCCCGGCCAGCCCACACACACACTCCAGGCCACTCCCGGCCAGCCCACACTCACACTCCAGGCCACTCCCGGCCAGCCCACACACACACTCCAGGCCACTCCCGGCCAGCCCACACTCACACTCCAGGCTACTCCCGGCCAGCCCACACACACACTCCAGGCCACTCCCGGCCAGCCCACACACACACTCCAGGCCACTCCCGGCCATCCCACACACACACTCCAGGCCACTCCCGGCCATCCCACACACACACTCCAGGCCACTCCCGAGGATCCAACACACACACTCCAGGCCACTCCCGACCAGCCCACACACACACTCCAGGCCACTCCCGGCCATCCCACACACACACTCCAGGCCACTCCCGGCCAGCCCACACACACACTCCAGGCCACTCCCGGCCAGCCCACACTCACACTCCAGGCTACTCCCGGCCAGCCCACACACACACTCCAGGCTACTCCCGGCCAGTCCACATTCACACTCCAGGCTACTCCCGGCCAGCCCACACACACACTCCAGGCCACTCCCGGCCAGCCCACACACACACTCCAGGCCACTCCCGGCCAGCCCACACACACACTCCAAGCCACTCCTGGCCAGCCCACACACACAGTCCAGGCCACTCCCGGCCAGTCCACACTCACACTCCAGGCCACTCCGGGCCAGTCCACACACACATTCCAGGCCACTCCCGGCCAGCCCACTCACACACTCCAGGCCACTCCCGGCCAGCCCACACACACACTCCAGGCCACTCCCGGCCAGCCCACACACATTTACTCCAGGCCACTCCCGGCAAGCCCATACACACACTCCAAGCCACTCCCGGCCAGCCCACACACACACTCCAGGCCACTCCCGACCAGCCCACACACACACTCCAGGCCACTCCCGGCCATCACACACACACACTCCAGGCCGCTCCCGGCCAGTCCACAGACACACTCCAGGCCACTCCCGACCAGCCTACACTCACACTCCAGGCCACTCCCGGCCAGCCCACACACACACTCCAGGCCACTCCCGGACAGCCCACACACACACTCCAGGCCACTCCCGGCCAGCCCACACACACTCCAGGCCACTCCTGGCCAGCCCACACACACACTCCAGGCCACTCCCGGCCAGTCCACACACACACTCCCGGCCACTCCCGGCCAGCCCACACACACTCCAGGCCACTCCCGGCCATCCCACACACACACTCCAGGCCACTCCCGGCCAGCCCACACACACACTCCAGGCCACTCCCTGCCAGCCCACACACACTCTCCAGGCCACTCCCGGCCATCCCACACACACACTCCAGGCCACTCCCGGCCATCCCACACACACACTCCAGGCCACTCCCGTGGATCCAACACACACACTCCAGGCCACTCCCGACCAGCCCACACACACACTCCAGGCCACTCCCGGCCATCCCACACACACACTCCAGGCCACTCCCGGCCAGCCCACACACACACTCCAGGCCACTCCCGGCCAGTCCACACACACACTCCAGGCCACTCCCGGCCAGCCCACACGCACACTCCTGGCCACTCCCGGCCAGCCCACACACACACTCCAGGTCACTCCCGGCCAGCCCACACACACACTACTGGCCACTCCCGGCCAGCCCACACACACACTCCAGGCCACTCCCGGCCAGCCCACACACACACTCCAGGACAGGCCACTCCCGGCCAGCCCACACACACACACTCCAGGCCACTCCCGGCCAGCCCACACACACAGTCCAGGCCACTCCCGGCCAGCCCACACACACACTCCAGGCCACTCCCGGCCAGCCCACACACACACTCCAGGACTCTCCCGGCCAGCCCACACACACACTCCAGGACTCTCCCGGCCAGCCCACACACACAGTCCAGGCCACTCCCGGCCAGCCCACACACACACTCCAGGCCACTCCCGGCCAGCCCACACACACACTCCAGGCCACTCCCGGCCAGCCCACACACACACTCCAGGCCACACCCGGCCAGCCCACACTCACACTCCAGGCCACTCCTGGCCAGCCCACACACACACTCCAGGCCACTCCCGGGCAGCCCACACACACACTCCATGCTACTCCCGGCCAGCCCACTCACACAATCCAGGCCACTCCCGACCAGTCCACATTCACACTCCAGGCCAGGCCACTCCCGGCCAGCCCACACACACACTCCAGGCCACTCCCGGCCAGCCCACACACACACTCCAAGCCACTCCCGGCCAGCCCACACACACAGTCCAGGCCACTCCCGGCCAGTCCACACTCACACTCCAGGCCACTCCGGGCCAGTCCACACGCACACTCCAGGCCACTCCCGGCCAGCCCACTCACACACTCCAGGCCACTCCCGGCCAGCCCACACACACACACCAGGCCACTCCCGGCCAGCCCACACACATTTACTCCAGGCCACTCTCGGCCAGCCCATACACACACTCCAAGCCACTCCCGGCCAGTCCACACACACTCCAGGCCACTCCCGGCCAGTCCACACACACACTCCAGGCCACTCCCGGCCATCCCACACACACACTCCAGGCCACTCCCGGCCATCCCACACACACACTCCAGTCCACTCCCGGCCAGTCCACACACACACTCCAGGCCACTCCCGGCCAATCCACACACACATTCCAGGTCACTCCCGGCCATCCCACACACACACTCCAGGCCACTCCCGGCCAGTCCACACACACACTCCAGTCCACTCCCGGCCAGCCCACACACACACTCCAGGCCACTCCCGGCCAGCCCACACACACACTGCAGGCCACTCCCGGCCAGCGCACACTCACACTCCAGGCCACTCCCGGCCAGCCCCCACACACACTCCAGACCACTCCCGGCCAGCCCACACACACACTCCAGGCCAGGCCACTCCCGGCCAGCCGCCACACACACTCCAGACCACTCCCGGCCAGCCCACACACACACTCCAGGCCAGGCCACTCCCGGCCAGCCCACGCACAGTCCAGGCCACTCCCGGCCAATCCACACACACACTCCAGGCCACTCCCGGCCAGCCCACACACACACTCCAGGCCACTCCCGGCCAGCCCACACACACACTCCAGGCCACTCCCGGCCAGCCCACACACACACTCCAGGCCACTCCCGGCCAGCCCACACTCACACTCCAGGCCACTCCCGGCCAGCCCACACACACACTCCAGGCCACTCCCGGCCAGCCCACACTCACACTCCAGGCTACTCCCGGCCAGCCCACACACACACTCCAGGCCACTCCCGGCCATCCCACACACACACTCCAGGCCACTCCCGGCCATCCCACACACACACTCCAGTCCACTCCCGGCCAGTCCACACACACACTCCAGGCCACTCCCAGCCAGTCCACACACACATTCCAGGTCACTCCCGGCCATCCCACACACACACTCCAGGCCACTCCCGGCCAGTCCACACACACACTCCAGTCCACTCCCGGCCAGCCCACACACACACTCCAGGCCACTCCCGGCCAGCCCACACACACACTCCAGGCCAGGCCACTCCCGGCCAGTCCACACTCACACTCCAGGCCACTCCCGGCCAGCCCACACACACACTGCAGGCCACTCCCGGCCAGCGCACACACACACTCCAGGCCACTCCCGGCCAGCCCCCACACACACTCCAGACCACTCCCGGCCAGCCCACACACACACTCCAGGCCAGGCCACTCCCGGCCAGCACCCACACACACTCCAGACCACTCCCGGCCAGCCCACACACACACTCCAGGCCAGGCCACTCCCGGCCAGCCCACGCACAGTCCAGGCCACTCCCGGCCAATCCACACACACACTCCAGGCCACTCCCGGCCAGCCCACACACACACTCCAGGCCACTCCCGGCCAGCCCACACACACACTCCAGGCCACTCCCGGCCAGCCCACACTCACACTCCAGGCCACTCCCGGCCAGCCCACACACACACTCCAGGCCACTCCCGGCCAGCCCACACTCACACTCCAGGCTACTCCCGGCCAGCCCACACACACACTCCAGGCCACTCCCGGCCAGCCCACACACACACTCCAGGCCACTCCCGGCCATCCCACACACACACTCCAGGCCACTCCCGGCCATCCCACACACACACTCCAGGCCACTCCCGAGGATCCAACACACACACTCCAGGCCACTCCCGACCAGCCCACACACACACTCCAGGCCACTCCCGGCCATCCCACACACACACTCCAGGCCACTCCCGGCCAGCCCACACACACACTCCAGGCCACTCCCGGCCAGCCCACACTCACACTCCAGGCTACTCCCGGCCAGCCCACACACACACTCCAGGCTACTCCCGGCCAGTCCACATTCACACTCCAGGCTACTCCCGGCCAGCCCACACACACACTCCAGGCCACTCCCGGCCAGCCCACACACACACTCCAGACCACTCCCGGCCAGCCCACACACACACTCCAAGCCACTCCTGGCCAGCCCACACACACAGTCCAGGCCACTCCCGGCCAGTCCACACTCACACTCCAGGCCACTCCGGGCCAGTCCACACACACATTCCAGGCCACTCCCGGCCAGCCCACTCACACACTCCAGGCCACTCCCGGCCAGCCCACACACACACTCCAGGCCACTCCCGGCCAGCCCACACACATTTACTCCAGGCCACTCCCGGCAAGCCCATACACACACTCCAAGCCACTCCCGGCCAGCCCACACACACACTCCAGGCCACTCCCGACCAGCCCACACACACACTCCAGGCCACTCCCGGCCATCACACACACACACTCCAGGCCGCTCCCGGCCAGTCCACAGACACACTCCAGGCCACTCCCGACCAGCCTACACTCACACTCCAGGCCACTCCCGGCCAGCCCACACACACACTCCAGGCCACTCCTGGCCAGCCCACACACACACTCCAGGCCACTCCCGGCCAGTCCACACACACACTCCCGGCCACTCCCGGCCAGCCCACACACACTCCAGGCCACTCCCGGCCATCCCACACACACACTCCAGGCCACTCCCGGCCAGCCCACACACACACTCCAGGCCACTCCCTGCCAGCCCACACACACTCTCCAGGCCACTCCCGGCCATCCCACACACACACTCCAGGCCACTCCCGGCCATCCCACACACACACTCCAGGCCACTCCCGAGGATCCAACACACACACTCCAGGCCACTCCCGACCAGCCCACACACACACTCCAGGCCACTCCCGGCCATCCCACACACACACTCCAGGCCACTCCCGGCCAGCCCACACACACACTCCAGGCCACTCCCGGCCAGTCCACACACACACTCCAGGCCACTCCCGGCCAGCCCACACGCACACTCCTGGCCACTCCCGGCCAGCCCACACACACACTCCAGGTCACTCCCGGCCAGCCCACACACACACTCCAGGCCACTCCCGGCCAGCCCACACACACACTCCAGGCCACTCCCGGCCAGCCCACACACACACTCCAGGACAGGCCACTCCCGGCCAGCCCACACACACACACTCCAGGCCACTCCCGGCCAGCCCACACACACAGTCCAGGCCACTCCCGGCCAGCCCACACACACACTCCAGGCCACTCCCGGCCAGCCCACACACACACTCCAGGACTCTCCCGGCCAGCCCACACACACACTCCAGGACTCTCCCGGCCAGCCCACACACACAGTCCAGGCCACTCCCGGCCAGCCCACACACACACTCCAGGCCACTCCCGGCCAGCCCACACACACACTCCAGGCCACTCCCGGCCAGCCCACACACACACTCCAGGCCACACCCGGCCAGCCCACACTCACACTCCAGGCCACTCCTGGCCAGCCCACACACACACTCCAGGCCACTCCCGGGCAGCCCACACACACACTCCATGCTACTCCCGGCCAGCCCACTCACACAATCCAGGCCACTCCCCATTCACACTCCAGGCCAGGCCACTCCCGGCCAGCCCACACACACACTCCAGGCCACTCCCGGCCAGCCCACACACACACTCCAAGCCACTCCCGGCCAGCCCACACACACAGTCCAGGCCACTCCCGGCCAGTCCACACTCACACTCCAGGCCACTCCGGGCCAGTCCACACGCACACTCCAGGCCACTCCCGGCCAGCCCACTCACACACTCCAGGCCACTCCCGGCCAGCCCACACACACACACCAGGCCACTCCCGGCCAGCCCACACACATTTACTCCAGGCCACTCCCAGCCAGTCCACACTCACACTCCAGGCCACTCCCGGCCAGCCCACACACACACTGCAGACCACTCCCGGCCAGCGCACACACACACTCCAGGCCACTCCCGGCCAGCCCCCACACACACTCCAGACCACTCCCGGCCAGCCCACACACACACTCCAGGCCAGGCCACTCCCGGCCAGCCCCCACACACACTCCAGACCACTCCCGGCCAGCCCACACACACACTCCAGGCCAGGCCACTCCCGGCCAGCCCACGCACAGTCCAGGCCACTCCCGGCCAATCCACACACACACTCCAGGCCACTCCCGGCCAGCCCACACACACACTCCAGGCCACTCCCGGCCAGCCCACACACACACTCCAGGCCACTCCCGGCCAGCCCACACTCACACTCCAGGCCACTCCCGGCCAGCCCACACACACACTCCAGGCCACTCCCGGCCAGCCCACACTCACACTCCAGGCTACTCCCGGCCAGCCCACACACACACTCCAGGCCACTCCCGGCCAGCCCACACACACACTCCAGGCCACTCCCGGCCATCCCACACACACACTCCAGGCCACTCCCGGCCATCACACACACACACTCCAGGCCACTCCCGAGGATCCAACACACACACTCCAGGCCACTCCCGACCAGCCCACACACACACTCCAGGCCACTCCCGGCCATCCCACACACACACTCCAGGCCACTCCCGGCCAGCCCACACACACACTCCAGGCCACTCCCGGCCAGCCCACACTCACACTCCAGGCTACTCCCGGCCAGCCCACACACACACTCCAGGCTACTCCCGGCCAGTCCACATTCACACTCCAGGCTACTCCCGGCCAGCCCACACACACACTCCAGGCCACTCCCGGCCAGCCCACACACACACTCCAGGCCACTCCCGGCCAGCCCACACACACACTCCAAGCCACTCCCGGCCAGCCCACACACACACTCCAGGCCACTCCCGGCCAGCCCACACACACACTCCAAGCCACTCCTGGCCAGCCCACACACACAGTCCAGGCCACTCCCGGCCAGTCCACACTCACACTCCAGGCCACTCCGGGCCAGTCCACACACACATTCCAGGCCACTCCCGGCCAGCCCACTCACACACTCCAGGCCACTCCCGGCCAGCCCACACACACACTCCAGGCCACTCCCGGCCAGCCCACACACATTTACTCCAGGCCACTCCCGGCAAGCCCATACACACACTCCAAGCCACTCCCGGCCAGCCCACACACACACTCCAGGCCACTCCCGACCAGCCCACACACACACTCCAGGCCACTCCCGGCCATCACACACACACACTCCAGGCCGCTCCCGGCCAGTCCACAGACACACTCCAGGCCACTCCCGACCAGCCTACACTCACACTCCAGGCCACTCCCGGCCAGCCCACACACACACTCCAGGCCACTCCTGGCCAGCCCACACACACACTCCAGGCCACTCCCGGCCAGTCCACACACACACTCCCGGCCACTCCCGGCCAGCCCACACACACTCCAGGCCACTCCCGGCCATCCCACACACACACTCCAGGCCACTCCCGGCCAGCCCACACACACACTCCAGGCCACTCCCTGCCAGCCCACACACACTCTCCAGGCCACTCCCGGCCATCCCACACACACACTCCAGGCCACTCCCGGCCATCCCACACACACACTCCAGGCCACTCCCGTGGATCCAACACACACACTCCAGGCCACTCCCGACCAGCCCACACACACACTCCAGGCCACTCCCGGCCATCCCACACACACACTCCAGGCCACTCCCGGCCAGCCCACACACACACTCCAGGCCACTCCCGCCCAGTCCACACACACACTCCAGGCCACTCCCGGCCAGCCCACACGCACACTCCTGGCCACTCCCGGCCAGCCCACACACACACTCCAGGTCACTCCCGGCCAGCCCACACACACACTCCAGGCCACTCCCGGCCAGCCCACACACACACTCCAGGCCACTCCCGGCCAGCCCACACACACACTCCAGGACAGGCCACTCCCGGCCAGCCCACACACACACACTCCAGGCCACTCCCGGCCAGCCCACACACACAGTCCAGGCCACTCCCGGCCAGCCCACACACACACTCCAGGCCACTCCCGGCCAGCCCACACACACACTCCAGGACTCTCCCGGCCAGCCCACACACACACTCCAGGACTCTCCCGGCCAGCCCACACACACAGTCCAGGCCACTCCCGGCCAGCCCACACACACACTCCAGGCCACTCCCGGCCAGCCCACACACACACTCCAGGCCACTCCCGGCCAGCCCACACACACACTCCAGGCCACACCCGGCCAGCCCACACTCACACTCCAGGCCACTCCTGGCCAGCCCACACACACACTCCAGGCCACTCCCGGGCAGCCCACACACACACTCCATGCTACTCCCGGCCAGCCCACTCACACAATCCAGGCCACTCCCGACCAGTCCACATTCACACTCCAGGCCAGGCCACTCCCGGCCAGCCCACACACACACTCCAGGCCACTCCCGGCCAGCCCACACACACACTCCAAGCCACTCCCGGCCAGCCCACACACACAGTCCAGGCCACTCCCGGCCAGTCCACACTCACACTCCAGGCCACTCCGGGCCAGTCCACACGCACACTCCAGGCCACTCCCGGCCAGCCCACTCACACACTCCAGGCCACTCCCGGCCAGCCCACACACACACACCAGGCCACTCCCGGCCAGCCCACACACATTTACTCCAGGCCACTCTCGGCCAGCCCATACACACACTCCAAGCCACTCCCGGCCAGTCCACACACACTCCAGGCCACTCCCGGCCAGTCCACACACACACTCCAGGCCACTCCCGGCCATCCCACACACACACTCCAGGCCACTCCCGGCCATCCCACACACACACTCCAGTCCACTCCCGGCCAGTCCACACACACACTCCAGGCCACTCCCGGCCAATCCACACACACATTCCAGGTCACTCCCGGCCATCCCACACACACATTCCAGGCCACTCCCGGCCAGTCCACACACACACTCCAGTCCACTCCCGGCCAGCCCACACACACACTCCAGGCCACTCCCGGCCAGCCCACACACACACTCCAGGCCAGGCCACTCCCGGCCAGTCCACACTCACACTCCAGGCCACTCCCGGCCAGCCCACACACACACTGCAGGCCACTCCCGGCCAGCGCACACTCACACTCCAGGCCACTCCCGGCCAGCCCCCACACACACTCCAGACCACTCCCGGCCAGCCCACACACACACTCCAGGCCAGGCCACTCCCGGCCAGCCGCCACACACACTCCAGACCACTCCCGGCCAGCCCACACACACACTCCAGGCCAGGCCACTCCCGGCCAGCCCACGCACAGTCCAGGCCACTCCCGGCCAATCCACACACACACTCCAGGCCACTCCCGGCCAGCCCACACACACACTCCAGGCCACTCCCGGCCAGCCCACACACACACTCCAGGCCACTCCCGGCCAGCCCACACACACACTCCAGGCCACTCCCGGCCAGCCCACACTCACACTCCAGGCCACTCCCGGCCAGCCCACACACACACTCCAGGCCACTCCCGGCCAGCCCACACTCACACTCCAGGCTACTCCCGGCCAGCCCACACACACACTCCAGGCCACTCCCGGCCAGCCCACACACACACTCCAGGCCACTCCCGGCCATCCCACACACACACTCCAGGCCACTCCCGGCCATCCCACACACACACTCCAGGCCACTCCCGAGGATCCAACACACACACTCCAGGCCACTCCCGACCAGCCCACACACACACTCCAGGCCACTCCCGGCCATCCCACACACACACTCCAGGCCACTCCCGGCCAGCCCACACACACACTCCAGGCCACTCCCGGCCAGCCCACACTCACACTCCAGGCTACTCCCGGCCAGCCCACACACACACTCCAGGCTACTCCCGGCCAGTCCACATTCACACTCCAGGCTACTCCCGGCCAGCCCACACACACGCTCCAGGCCACTCCCGGCCAGCCCACACACACACTCCAGGCCACTCCCGGCCAGCCCACACACACACTCCAAGCCACTCCTGGCCAGCCCACACACACAGTCCAGGCCACTCCCGGCCAGTCCACACTCACACTCCAGGCCACTCCGGGCCAGTCCACACACACATTCCAGGCCACTCCCGGCCAGCCCACTCACACACTCCAGGCCACTCCCGGCCAGCCCACACACACACTCCAGGCCACTCCCGGCCAGCCCACACACATTTACTCCAGGCCACTCCCGGCAAGCCCATACACACACTCCAAGCCACTCCCGGCCAGCCCACACACACACTCCAGGCCACTCCCGACCAGCCCGCACACACACTCCAGGCCACTCCCGGCCATCACACACACACACTCCAGGCCACTCCCGGCCAGTCCACAGACACACTCCAGGCCACTCCCGACCAGCCTACACACACACTCCAGGCCACTCCCGGCCAGCCCACACACACACTCCAGGCCACTCCTGGCCAGCCCACACACACACTCCAGGCCACTCCCGGCCAGTCCACACACACACTCCCGGCCACTCCCGGCCAGCCCACACACACTCCAGGCCACTCCCGGCCATCCCACACACACACTCCAGGCCACTCCCGGCCAGCCCACACACACACTCCAGGCCACTCCCTGCCAGCCCACACACACTCTCCAGGCCACTCCCGGCCATCCCACACACACACTCAAGGCCACTCCCGGCCATCCCACACACACACTCCAGGCCACTCCCGAGGATCCAACACACACACTCCAGGCCACTCCCGACCAGCCCACACACACACTCCAGGCCACTCCCGGCCATCCCACACACACACTCCAGGCCACTCCCGGCCAGCCCACACACACACTCCAGGCCACTCCCGGCCAGTCCACACACACACTCCAGGCCACTCCCGGCCAGCCCACACGCACACTCCTGGCCACTCCCGGCCAGCCCACACACACACTCCAGGTCACTCCCGGCCAGCCCACACACACACTCCAGGCCACTCCCGGCCAGTCCACACGCACACTCCAGGCCACTCCCGGCCAGCCCACTCACACACTCCAGGCCACTCCCGGCCAGCCCACACACACACACCAGGCCACTCCCGGCCAGCCCACACACATTTACTCCAGGCCACTCTCGGCCAGCCCATACACACACTCCAAGCCACTCCCGGCCAGTCCACACACACTCCAGGCCACTCCCGGCCAGTCCACACACACACTCCAGGCCACTCCCGGCCATCCCACACACACACTCCAGGCCACTCCCGGCCATCCCACACACACACTCCAGTCCACTCCCGGCCAGTCCACACACACACTCCAGGCCACTCCCGGCCAATCCACACACACATTCCAGGTCACTCCCGGCCATCCCACACACACATTCCAGGCCACTCCCGGCCAGTCCACACACACACTCCAGTCCACTCCCGGCCAGCCCACACACACACTCCAGGCCACTCCCGGCCAGCCCACACACACACTCCAGGCCAGGCCACTCCCGGCCAGTCCACACTCACACTCCAGGCCACTCCCGGCCAGCCCACACACACACTGCAGGCCACTCCCGGCCAGCGCACACTCACACTCCAGGCCACTCCCGGCCAGCCCCCACACACACTCCAGACCACTCCCGGCCAGCCCACACACACACTCCAGGCCAGGCCACTCCCGGCCAGCCGCCACACACACTCCAGACCACTCCCGGCCAGCCCACACACACACTCCAGGCCAGGCCACTCCCGGCCAGCCCACGCACAGTCCAGGCCACTCCCGGCCAATCCACACACACACTCCAGGCCACTCCCGGCCAGCCCACACACACACTCCAGGCCACTCCCGGCCAGCCCACACACACACTCCAGGCCACTCCCGGCCAGCCCACACACACACTCCAGGCCACTCCCGGCCAGCCCACACTCACACTCCAGGCCACTCCCGGCCAGCCCACACACACACTCCAGGCCACTCCCGGCCAGCCCACACTCACACTCCAGGCTACTCCCGGCCAGCCCACACACACACTCCAGGCCACTCCCGGCCAGCCCACACACACACTCCAGGCCACTCCCGGCCATCCCACACACACACTCCAGGCCACTCCCGGCCATCCCACACACACACTCCAGGCCACTCCCGAGGATCCAACACACACACTCCAGGCCACTCCCGACCAGCCCACACACACACTCCAGGCCACTCCCGGCCATCCCACACACACACTCCAGGCCACTCCCGGCCAGCCCACACACACACTCCAGGCCACTCCCGGCCAGCCCACACTCACACTCCAGGCTACTCCCGGCCAGCCCACACACACACTCCAGGCTACTCCCGGCCAGTCCACATTCACACTCCAGGCTACTCCCGGCCAGCCCACACACACGCTCCAGGCCACTCCCGGCCAGCCCACACACACACTCCAGGCCACTCCCGGCCAGCCCACACACACACTCCAAGCCACTCCTGGCCAGCCCACACACACAGTCCAGGCCACTCCCGGCCAGTCCACACTCACACTCCAGGCCACTCCGGGCCAGTCCACACACACATTCCAGGCCACTCCCGGCCAGCCCACTCACACACTCCAGGCCACTCCCGGCCAGCCCACACACACACTCCAGGCCACTCCCGGCCAGCCCACACACATTTACTCCAGGCCACTCCCGGCAAGCCCATACACACACTCCAAGCCACTCCCGGCCAGCCCACACACACACTCCAGGCCACTCCCGACCAGCCCGCACACACACTCCAGGCCACTCCCGGCCATCACACACACACACTCCAGGCCACTCCCGGCCAGTCCACAGACACACTCCAGGCCACTCCCGACCAGCCTACACACACACTCCAGGCCACTCCCGGCCAGCCCACACACACACTCCAGGCCACTCCTGGCCAGCCCACACACACACTCCAGGCCACTCCCGGCCAGTCCACACACACACTCCCGGCCACTCCCGGCCAGCCCACACACACTCCAGGCCACTCCCGGCCATCCCACACACACACTCCAGGCCACTCCCGGCCAGCCCACACACACACTCCAGGCCACTCCCTGCCAGCCCACACACACTCTCCAGGCCACTCCCGGCCATCCCACACACACACTCAAGGCCACTCCCGGCCATCCCACACACACACTCCAGGCCACTCCCGAGGATCCAACACACACACTCCAGGCCACTCCCGACCAGCCCACACACACACTCCAGGCCACTCCCGGCCATCCCACACACACACTCCAGGCCACTCCCGGCCAGCCCACACACACACTCCAGGCCACTCCCGGCCAGTCCACACACACACTCCAGGCCACTCCCGGCCAGCCCACACGCACACTCCTGGCCACTCCCGGCCAGCCCACACACACACTCCAGGTCACTCCCGGCCAGCCCACACACACACTCCAGGCCACTCCCGGCCAGCCCACACACACACTCCTGGCCACTCCCGGCCAGCCCACACACACACTCCAGGCCACTCCCTGCCACCAGTCCACACACACACTCCAGCCCAGGAAACTCCCGGCCATCCCACACACACACTCCAGGCCACACCCGGCCAGCCCACACACACACTCCAGGCCACTCCCGTCCAGCCCTCACACACACTCCAGGCCACTCCCGGCCAGCCCACACAAACACTCCAGGCCTCTCCCGGCCAGACCACACACACACTCCAGGCCACACCCGGCCAGACCACACACACACTCCAGGCCACACCCGGCCAGCCCACACACACACTCCAGGCCACTCCCGGCCATCCCACACACACACTCCAGGCCACTCCCGGCCAGCCCACACACACACTCCAGGCCACTCCCTGCCAGCCCACACACACTCTCCAGGCCACTCCCGGCCATCCCACACACACACTCCAGGCCACTCCCGGCCATCCCACACACACACTCCAGGCCACTCCCGTGGATCCAACACACACACTCCAGGCCACTCCCGACCAGCCCACACACACACTCCAGGCCACTCCCGGCCATCCCACACACACACTCCAGGCCACTCCCGGCCAGCCCACACACACACTCCAGGCCACTCCCGGCCAGTCCACACACACACTCCAGGCCACTCCCGGCCAGCCCACACGCACACTCCTGGCCACTCCCGGCCAGCCCACACACACACTCCAGGTCACTCCCGGCCAGCCCACACACACACTCCAGGCCACTCCCGGCCAGCCCACACACACACTCCAGGCCACTCCCGGCCAGCCCACACACACACTCCAGGACAGGCCACTCCCGGCCAGCCCACACACACACACTCCAGGCCACTCCCGGCCAGCCCACACACACAGTCCAGGCCACTCCCGGCCAGCCCACACACACACTCCAGGCCACTCCCGGCCAGCCCACACACACACTCCAGGACTCTCCCGGCCAGCCCACACACACACTCCAGGACTCTCCCGGCCAGCCCACACACACAGTCCAGGCCACTCCCGGCCAGCCCACACACACACTCCAGGCCACTCCCGGCCAGCCCACACACACACTCCAGGCCACTCCCGGCCAGCCCACACACACACTCCAGGCCACACCCGGCCAGCCCACACTCACACTCCAGGCCACTCCTGGCCAGCCCACACACACACTCCAGGCCACTCCCGGGCAGCCCACACACACACTCCATGCTACTCCCGGCCAGCCCACTCACACAATCCAGGCCACTCCCGACCAGTCCACATTCACACTCCAGGCCAGGCCACTCCCGGCCAGCCCACACACACACTCCAGGCCACTCCCGGCCAGCCCACACACACACTCCAAGCCACTCCCGGCCAGCCCACACACACAGTCCAGGCCACTCCCGGCCAGTCCACACTCACACTCCAGGCCACTCCGGGCCAGTCCACACGCACACTCCAGGCCACTCCCGGCCAGCCCACTCACACACTCCAGGCCACTCCCGGCCAGCCCACACACACACACCAGGCCACTCCCGGCCAGCCCACACACATTTACTCCAGGCCACTCTCGGCCAGCCCATACACACACTCCAAGCCACTCCCGGCCAGTCCACACACACTCCAGGCCACTCCCGGCCAGTCCACACACACACTCCAGGCCACTCCCGGCCATCCCACACACACACTCCAGGCCACTCCCGGCCATCCCACACACACACTCCAGTCCACTCCCGGCCAGTCCACACACACACTCCAGGCCACTCCCGGCCAATCCACACACACATTCCAGGTCACTCCCGGCCATCCCACACACACACTCCAGGCCACTCCCGGCCAGTCCACACACACACTCCAGTCCACTCCCGGCCAGCCCACACACACACTCCAGGCCACTCCCGGCCAGCCCACACACACACTCCAGGCCAGGCCACTCCCGGCCAGTCCACACTCACACTCCAGGCCACTCCCGGCCAGCCCACACACACACTGCAGGCCACTCCCGGCCAGCGCACACTCACACTCCAGGCCACTCCCGACCAGCCCCCACACACACTCCAGACCACTCCCGGCCAGCCCACACACACACTCCAGGCCAGGCCACTCCCGGCCAGCCGCCACACACACTCCAGACCACTCCCGGCCAGCCCACACACACACTCCAGGCCAGGCCACTCCCGGCCAGCCCACGCACAGTCCAGGCCACTCCCGGCCAATCCACACACACACTCCAGGCCACTCCCGGCCAGCCCACACACACACTCCAGGCCACTCCCGGCCAGCCCACACACACACTCCAGGCCACTCCCGGCCAGCCCACACACACACTCCAGGCCACTCCCGGCCAGCCCACACTCACACTCCAGGCCACTCCCGGCCAGCCCACACACACACTCCAGGCCACTCCCGGCCAGCCCACACTCACACTCCAGGCTACTCCCGGCCAGCCCACACACACACTCCAGGCCACTCCCGGCCAGCCCACACACACACTCCAGGCCACTCCCGGCCATCCCACACACACACTCCAGGCCACTCCCGGCCATCCCACACACACACTCCAGGCCACTCCCGAGGATCCAACACACACACTCCAGGCCACTCCCGACCAGCCCACACACACACTCCAGGCCACTCCCGGCCATCCCACACACACACTCCAGGCCACTCCCGGCCAGCCCACACACACACTCCAGGCCACTCCCGGCCAGCCCACACTCACACTCCAGGCTACTCCCGGCCAGCCCACACACACACTCCAGGCTACTCCCGGCCAGTCCACATTCACACTCCAGGCTACTCCCGGCCAGCCCACACACACGCTCCAGGCCACTCCCGGCCAGCCCACACACACACTCCAGGCCACTCCCGGCCAGCCCACACACACACTCCAAGCCACTCCTGGCCAGCCCACACACACAGTCCAGGCCACTCCCGGCCAGTCCACACTCACACTCCAGGCCACTCCGGGCCAGTCCACACACACATTCCAGGCCACTCCCGGCCAGCCCACTCACACACTCCAGGCCACTCCCGGCCAGCCCACACACACACTCCAGGCCACTCCCGGCCAGCCCACACACATTTACTCCAGGCCACTCCCGGCAAGCCCATACACACACTCCAAGCCACTCCCGGCCAGCCCACACACACACTCCAGGCCACTCCCGACCAGCCCGCACACACACTCCAGGCCACTCCCGGCCATCACACACACACACTCCAGGCCACTCCCGGCCAGTCCACAGACACACTCCAGGCCACTCCCGACCAGCCTACACACACACTCCAGGCCACTCCCGGCCAGCCCACACACACACTCCAGGCCACTCCTGGCCAGCCCACACACACACTCCAGGCCACTCCCGGCCAGTCCACACACACACTCCCGGCCACTCCCGGCCAGCCCACACACACTCCAGGCCACTCCCGGCCATCCCACACACACACTCCAGGCCACTCCCGGCCAGCCCACACACACACTCCAGGCCACTCCCTGCCAGCCCACACACACTCTCCAGGCCACTCCCGGCCATCCCACACACACACTCAAGGCCACTCCCGGCCATCCCACACACACACTCCAGGCCACTCCCGAGGATCCAACACACACACTCCAGGCCACTCCCGACCAGCCCACACACACACTCCAGGCCACTCCCGGCCATCCCACACACACACTCCAGGCCACTCCCGGCCAGCCCACACACACACTCCAGGCCACTCCCGGCCAGTCCACACACACACTCCAGGCCACTCCCGGCCAGCCCACACGCACACTCCTGGCCACTCCCGGCCAGCCCACACACACACTCCAGGTCACTCCCGGCCAGCCCACACACACACTCCAGGCCACTCCCGGCCAGCCCACACACACACTCCTGGCCACTCCCGGCCAGCCCACACACACACTCCAGGCCACTCCCTGCCACCAGTCCACACACACACTCCAGCCCAGGAAACTCCCGGCCATCCCACACACACACTCCAGGCCACACCCGGCCAGCCCACACACACACTCCAGGCCACTCCCGTCCAGCCCTCACACACACTCCAGGCCACTCCCGGCCAGCCCACACAAACACTCCAGGCCTCTCCCGGCCAGACCACACACACACTCCAGGCCACACCCGGCCAGACCACACACACACTCCAGGCCACACCCGGCCAGCCCACACACACACTCCAGGCCACTCCCGGCCAGACCACAAACACACTCCAGGCCACTCCCGGCCAGCCCACACACACACTCCAGGCCACTCCCGGCCAGCCGACACACACACTCCAGACCACTCCCGGCTAGACCACACTCACACTCCAGGCCACTCCCGGCTAGCCCAAACACACACACCAGGCCACTCCCGGCCAGCCCACACTCACTCTCCAGGCCACTCCCGGCCAGTCCACACACACACTCCAGGCCAGGCCACTCCCGGGCAGCCCACACACACACTCCAGGCCACTCCCGGCCAGCCCACACACACACTCCAGCCCACTGCCGGCCAGCCCACACTCACTCTCCAGGCCACTCCCGGCCAGCTCACACACACACTCCAAGCCAGGCCACTCCCGGCCATCCCGCACACACACTCCAGGCCACTCCCGGCCAGCTCACACACACACTCCAGCCCACTCCCGGCCAGCACACACACACACTCCAGGCCACTCCCGGCCAGCCCACACAGACACTCCAGGCCACTCCCGGCCAGCCCACACACACACTCCAGGCCACTCCCGGCCAGCCCACACACACACTCCAGGCCAGGCCACTCCCGGCCAGCCCACACACACACTCCAGGCCACTCCCGGCCAGCCCACACACACACTCCAGTCCACTCCCGGCCAGCCCACACACACACTCCAGGCCACTCCCGGCCAGCCCACACACACACTCCAGGCCACTCCCGGCCAGCACACACACACACTCCAGGCCACTCCCGGCCAGCCCACACACACACTCCAGGCCACTCCCTGCCAGCCCACACACACACTTCAGACCACTCCCGGCCAGCCCACACACACACTCCAGGCCACTCCCGGCCAGCCCACACACACACTCCAGGCCACTCCCGGCCAGCCCACACACACACTCCAGGCCACTCCCGGCCAGTCCACACTCACACTCCAGGCCACTCCCGGCCAGCCGAAACACACTCTCCAGGCCAGGCCACTCCCGGCCAGCCCACACACACTCCAGGCCACTCCCGGCCATCACACACACACACTCCAGGCCACTCCCGGCCAGTCCACAGAAACACTCCAGGCCACTCCCGACCAGCCTACACACACACTCCAGGCCACTCCCGGCCATCCCACACACACACTCCAGGACACTCTCGGCCAGCCCACACACTCACTCCAGGCCACTCCCGGCCAGCCCACACACACACTCCAGTCCACTCACGGCCAGCCCACACACACACTCCAGGCCACCCCCGGCCAGCCCACACACACACTCCAGGCCACTCCCGGCCAGCACACACACACACTCCAGGCCACTCCCGGCCAGCCCACACACACACTCCAGGCCACTCCCTGCCAGCCCACACACACACTTCAGACCACTCCCGGCCAGCCCACACACACACTTCAGGCCACTCTCGGCCATCCCACACACACACTCCAGGCCACTCCCGGCCAGCCCACACACACACTCCAGGCCACTCCTGGCCAGTCCACACTCACACTCCAGGCCACTCCCGGCCAGCCGAAACACACTCTCCAGGCCAGGCCACTCCCAGCCAGCCCACACACACACTCCAGGCCACTGCCAACCAGTCCACACACACACTCCAGGCCACTCCCGGCCAGTCCACAGAAAAACTCCAGGCCACTCCCGGCCAGCCCACACACACACTCCAGGCCACTCCTGGCCAGCCCACACACACACTCCAGGCCACTCCAGGCCAGTCCACACACACACTCCAGGCCACTCCCGGCCAACCCACACACACTCCAGGCCACTCCCGGCCAGCCCACACACACACTCCCGGCCACTCCCGGCCAGCCCACACACACACTCCAGGCCACTCCTGGCCAGCCCACACACACACTCCCGGCCACTCCCGGCCAGCCCACACACACACTCCAGGCCAGGTCACTCACACACTCCAGGCCACTCCCGGTCAGCACACACACACACTCCAGGCCACTCCCGGCCAGCCCACTCACACACTCCAGGCCACTCCCGGTCAGCACACACACACACTCCCGGCCAGGCCACTCCCGGCCAGCCCACACACACACTCCAGGCAACTCCAGGCCAGTCCATACACACACTCCAGGCCACTCCCGGCCAACCCACACACACTCCAGGCCACTCCCGGCCAGCCCACACACACACTCCCGGCCACTCCCGGCCAGCCCACACACACACTCCAGGCCACTCCTGGCCAGCCCACACACACACTCCCGGCCACTCCCGGCCAGCCCACACACACACTCCAGGCCAGGTCACTCACACACTCCAGGCCACTCCCGGTCAGCACACACACACACTCCCGGCCACTCCCGGCCAGCCCACTCACACACTCCAGGCCACTCCCGGTCAGCACACACACACACTCCCGGCCAGGCCACTCCCGGCCAGCCCACACACACACTCCAGGCCACTCCCGGCCGGCCCACACATACACTCCAGGCCACTCCCGGCCAGCCCACACACACTCTCCAGGCCACTCCCGGCCAGCCCACACACACACTCCAGGCCACTCCCGGCCAGCCCACACACACACTCCAGGCCACTCCCGACCAGCCCACACACACACTCCAGGCCACTCCCGGCCATCCAACACACACACTCCAGGCCACTCCCGACCAGCCCACACACACACTCCAGGCCACTCCCGGCCATCCCACACACACACTCCAGGCCACTCCCGGCCAGCCCACACACACACTCCAGGCCACTCCCGGCCAGCCCACACACACACTCCAGTCCACTCCCGGCCAGCCCACACACACACTCCAGGCCACTCCCGGCCAGCCCACACACACACTCCAGGCCACTCCCGGCCAGCACACACACACACTCCAGGCCACTCCCGGCCAGCCCACACACACACTCCAGGCCACTCCCTGCCAGCCCACACACACACTTCAGACCACTCCCGGCCAGCCCACACACACACTTCAGGCCACTCTCGGCCATCCCACACACACACTCCAGGCCACTCCCGGCCAGCCCACACACACACTCCAGGCCACTCCCGGCCAGCCCACACACACACTCCAGGCCAGTCCCGGCCAGTCCACACTCACACTCCAGGCCACTCCCGGCCAGCCGAAACACACTCTCCAGGCCAGGCCACTCCCCGCCAGCCCACACACACTCCAGGCCACTCCCGGCCATCACACACACACACTCCAGGCCACTCCCGGCCAGTCCACAGAAACACTCCAGGCCACTCCCGACCAGCCTACACACACACTCCAGGCCACTCCCGGCCATCCCACACACACACTCCAGGACACTCTCGGCCAGCCCACACACACACTCCAGGCCACTCCTGGCCAGCCCACACACACACTCCAGGCCACTCCAGGCCAGTCCACACACACACTCCAGGCCACTCCCGGCCAGCCCACACACACACTCCAGGCCACTCCCGGCCAGCCCACACACACACTCCAGGCCACTCCCGTCCAGCCCTCACACACACTCCAGGCCACTCCCGGCCAGCCCACACAAACACTCCAGGCCTCTCCCGGCCAGACCACACACACACACTCCAGGCCACTCCCGGCCAGCCGACACACACACTCCAGGCAACTCCCGACCAGCCCACACACACACTCCAGGCCACTCCCGGCCAGCCCCCACAAACTCCAGGCCACTCCCGGCTAGACCACACTCACACTCCAGGCCACTCCCGGCTAGACCACACACACACTCCAGGCCACTCCCGGCCAGCCCACACACACACTCCAGGCCAGGCCACTCCCGGGCAGCCCACACACACACTCCAGGCCACTCCCGGCCAGCCCACACACACACTCCAGCCCACTCCCGGCCAGCCCACACTCAATCTCCAGGCCACTCCCGGCCAGTCCACACACACACTCCAAGCCAGGCCACTCCCGGCCATCCCGCACACACACTCCAGGCCACTCCCGGCCAGCTCACACACACACTCCAGCCCACTCCCGGCCAGCACACACACACACTCCAGGCCACTCCCGGCCAGCCCACACACACACTCCAGGCCACTCCCGGCCAGCCCACACACACACTCCAGGCCACTCCCGGCCAGCCCACACACACACTCCAGGCCAGGCCACTCCCGGCCAGCCCACACACACACTCCAGGCCACTCCCGGCCAGCACACACACACACTCCAGGCCACTCCCGGCCAGCCCACACACACACTCCAGGCCACTCCCTGCCAGCCCACACACACACTTCAGACCACTCCCGGCCAGCCCACACACACACTTCAGGCCACTCTCGGCCATCCCACACACACACTCCAGGCCACTCCCGGCCAGCCCACACACACACTCCAGGCCACTCCTGGCCAGTCCACACTCACACTCCAGGCCACTCCCGGCCAGCCGAAACACACTCTCCAGGCCAGGCCACTCCCGGCCAGCCCACACACACTCCAGGCCACTGCCAACCAGTCCACACACACACTCCAGGCCACTCCCGGCCAGCCCACACACACACTCCAGGCCACTCCTGGCCAGCCCACACACACACTCCAGGCCACTCCAGGCCAGTCCACACACACACTCCAGGCCACTCCCGGCCAACCCACACACACTCCAGGCCACTCCCGGCCAGCCCACACACACACTCCCGGCCACTCCCGGCCAGCCCACACACACACTCCAGGCCACTCCCGTCCAGCCCACACACACACTCCAGGCCACTCCCGACCAGCCCACACACACACTCCAGGCCACTCCCGGCCATCCAACACACACACTCCAGGCCACTCCCGACCAGCCCACACACACACTCCAGGCCACTCCCGGCCATCCAACACACACACTCCAGGCCACTCCCGACCAGCCCACACACACACTCCAGGCCACTCCAGGCCAGCCCACACACACACTCCAGGCCACTCCCTGCCAGTCCACACACACACTCCAGGCCACTCCCGGCCAGCCCACACGCACACTCCTGGCCACTCCCGGCCAGCCCACACACACACTCCAGGCCACTCCCGGCCAGCCCACACACACACTCCAGGCCACTCCCTGCCAGTCCACACACACACTCCAGCCCAGGAAACTCCCGGCCATCCCACACACACACTCCAGGCCACACCCGGCCAGCCCACACACACACTCCAGGCCACTCCCGTCCAGCCCTCACACACACTCCAGGCCACTCCCGGCCAGACCACACACACACACTCCAGGCCACTCCCGGCCAGCCGACACACACACTCCAGGCAACTCCCGACCAGCCCACACACACACTCCAGGCCACTCCCGGCCAGCCCCCACACACTCCAGGCCACTCCCGGCTAGACCACACTCACACTCCAGGCCACTCCCGGCCACCCACACACACACTCCAGGCCACTCCCGGCCAGCCCACACTCACTCTCCAGGCCACTCCAGGCCAGTCCACACACACACTCCAGGCCAGGCCACTCCCGGCCAGCCCACACACACACTCCAGGCCGCTCCTGGCCAGCCCACACACACACTCCAGCCCACTCCCGGCCAGCCCACACTCACTCTCCAGGCCACTCCCGGCCAGTCCACACACACACTACAGGCCAGGCCACTCCCGGCCATCCCGCACACACACTCCAGGCCACTCCCGGCCAGCCCACACACACACTCCAGCCCACTCCCGGCCAGCCCACACACACACTCCAGGCCACTCCCGGCCAGCCCACACACACACTCCAGGCTACTCCCGGCCAGCCCACACACACACTCCAGGCCACTCCCGGCCAGCCCACACACACACTCCAGGCTAGGCCACTCCCGGCCAGCCCACACACACACTCCAGGCCACTCCCGGCCAGCCCACACACACACTCCAGGCCACTCCCGGCCAGCCCACACACACACTCCAGGCCACTCCCGGCCAGCCCACACACACACTCCAGGCCACTCCCGGCCAGCCCACACACACACTCCAGGCCACTCCCTGCCAGCCCACACACACACTTCAGACCACTCCCGTCCAGCCCACACACACACTTCAGGCCACTCCCGGCCATCCCACACACACACTCCAGGCCACCCCCGGCCAGCCCACACACACACTCCAGGCCACTCCCGGCCAGCCCACACACACACTCCAGGCCACTCCCGGCCAGTCCACACTCACACTCCAGGCCACTCCCGGCCAGCCGAAACACACTCTCCAGGCTAGGCCACTCCCGGCCAGCCCACACACACTCCAGGCCACTGCCAACCAGCCCACACACACACTCCAGGCCAGGCCACTCCCGGCCAGCCCACACACACGCTCCAGGCCACTCCCGGCCAGCCCACACACACACTCCAGGCCACTCCCGGCCAGCCCACACACACACTCCAGGCCACTCCCGCCCAGCCCACACACACACTCCAGGCCACTCCCGGCCAGCCCACACACACACTCCAGGCCAGGCCACTCCCGGCCAGCCCACACACACACTCCAGGCCACTCCCGGCCAGTCCACACTCACACTCCAGGCCACTCCCGGCCAGCCCACACACACACTCCAGGCCACTCCCGGCCAGCCCACACACACTCCAGGCCACTGCCGGCCAGCCCACACACACACTCCAGGCCTCTGCCGGCCAGCCCGCACACACATTCCAGGCCAGGCCACTCCCGGCCAGCCCACACACACACTCCAAGCCACTCCCGGCCAGCCCACACACACACTCCAGGCCACTCCCGGTCAGCACACACACACACTCCCGGCCAGGCCACTCCCGGCCAGCCCACACACACACTCCAGGCAACTCCAGGCCAGTCCATACACACACTCCAGGCCACTCCCGGCCAACCCACACACACTCCAGGCCACTCCCGGCCAGCCCACACACACACTCCCGGCCACTCCCGGCCAGCCCACACACACACTCCAGGCCACTCCTGGCCAGCCCACACACACACTCCAGGCCACTCCCGGCCAGTCCACACACACACTCCCGGCCACTCCCGGCCAGCCCACACACACTCCAGGCCACTCCCGGCCATCCCACACACACACTCCAGGCCACTCCCGGCCAGCCCACACACACACTCCAGGCCACTCCCTGCCAGCCCACACACACTCTCCAGGCCACTCCCGGCCATCCCACACACACACTCAAGGCCACTCCCGGCCATCCCACACACACACTCCAGGCCACTCCCGAGGATCCAACACACACACTCCAGGCCACTCCCGACCAGCCCACACACACACTCCAGGCCACTCCCGGCCATCCCACACACACACTCCAGGCCACTCCCGGCCAGCCCACACACACACTCCAGGCCACTCCCGGCCAGTCCACACACACACTCCAGGCCACTCCCGGCCAGCCCACACGCACACTCCTGGCCACTCCCGGCCAGCCCACACACACACTCCAGGTCACTCCCGGCCAGCCCACACACACACTCCAGGCCACTCCCGGCCAGCCCACACACACACTCCTGGCCACTCCCGGCCAGCCCACACACACACTCCAGGCCACTCCCTGCCACCAGTCCACACACACACTCCAGCCCAGGAAACTCCCGGCCATCCCACACACACACTCCAGGCCACACCCGGCCAGCCCACACACACACTCCAGGCCACTCCCGTCCAGCCCTCACACACACTCCAGGCCACTCCCGGCCAGCCCACACAAACACTCCAGGCCTCTCCCGGCCAGACCACACACACACTCCAGGCCACACCCGGCCAGACCACACACACACTCCAGGCCACACCCGGCCAGCCCACACACACACTCCAGGCCACTCCCGGCCAGACCACAAACACACTCCAGGCCACTCCCGGCCAGCCCACACACACACTCCAGGCCACTCCCGGCCAGCCGACACACACACTCCAGACCACTCCCGGCTAGACCACACTCACACTCCAGGCCACTCCCGGCTAGCCCAAACACACACACCAGGCCACTCCCGGCCAGCCCACACTCACTCTCCAGGCCACTCCCGGCCAGTCCACACACACACTCCAGGCCAGGCCACTCCCGGGCAGCCCACACACACACTCCAGGCCACTCCCGGCCAGCCCACACACACACTCCAGCCCACTGCCGGCCAGCCCACACTCACTCTCCAGGCCACTCCCGGCCAGCTCACACACACACTCCAAGCCAGGCCACTCCCGGCCATCCCGCACACACACTCCAGGCCACTCCCGGCCAGCTCACACACACACTCCAGCCCACTCCCGGCCAGCACACACACACACTCCAGGCCACTCCCGGCCAGCCCACACAGACACTCCAGGCCACTCCCGGCCAGCCCACACACACACTCCAGGCCACTCCCGGCCAGCCCACACACACACTCCAGGCCAGGCCACTCCCGGCCAGCCCACACACACACTCCAGGCCACTCCCGGCCAGCCCACACACACACTCCAGTCCACTCCCGGCCAGCCCACACACACACTCCAGGCCACTCCCGGCCAGCCCACACACACACTCCAGGCCACTCCCGGCCAGCACACACACACACTCCAGGCCACTCCCGGCCAGCCCACACACACACTCCAGGCCACTCCCTGCCAGCCCACACACACACTTCAGACCACTCCCGGCCAGCCCACACACACACTCCAGGCCACTCCCGGCCAGCCCACACACACACTCCAGGCCACTCCCGGCCAGCCCACACACACACTCCAGGCCACTCCCGGCCAGTCCACACTCACACTCCAGGCCACTCCCGGCCAGCCGAAACACACTCTCCAGGCCAGGCCACTCCCGGCCAGCCCACACACACTCCAGGCCACTCCCGGCCATCACACACACACACTCCAGGCCACTCCCGGCCAGTCCACAGAAACACTCCAGGCCACTCCCGACCAGCCTACACACACACTCCAGGCCACTCCCGGCCATCCCACACACACACTCCAGGACACTCTCGGCCAGCCCACACACTCACTCCAGGCCACTCCCGGCCAGCCCACACACACACTCCAGTCCACTCACGGCCAGCCCACACACACACTCCAGGCCACCCCCGGCCAGCCCACACACACACTCCAGGCCACTCCCGGCCAGCACACACACACACTCCAGGCCACTCCCGGCCAGCCCACACACACACTCCAGGCCACTCCCTGCCAGCCCACACACACACTTCAGACCACTCCCGGCCAGCCCACACACACACTTCAGGCCACTCTCGGCCATCCCACACACACACTCCAGGCCACTCCCGGCCAGCCCACACACACACTCCAGGCCACTCCTGGCCAGTCCACACTCACACTCCAGGCCACTCCCGGCCAGCCGAAACACACTCTCCAGGCCAGGCCACTCCCAGCCAGCCCACACACACACTCCAGGCCACTGCCAACCAGTCCACACACACACTCCAGGCCACTCCCGGCCAGTCCACAGAAAAACTCCAGGCCACTCCCGGCCAGCCCACACACACACTCCAGGCCACTCCTGGCCAGCCCACACACACACTCCAGGCCACTCCAGGCCAGTCCACACACACACTCCAGGCCACTCCCGGCCAACCCACACACACTCCAGGCCACTCCCGGCCAGCCCACACACACACTCCCGGCCACTCCCGGCCAGCCCACACACACACTCCAGGCCACTCCTGGCCAGCCCACACACACACTCCCGGCCACTCCCGGCCAGCCCACACACACACTCCAGGCCAGGTCACTCACACACTCCAGGCCACTCCCGGTCAGCACACACACACACTCCAGGCCACTCCCGGCCAGCCCACTCACACACTCCAGGCCACTCCCGGTCAGCACACACACACACTCCCGGCCAGGCCACTCCCGGCCAGCCCACACACACACTCCAGGCAACTCCAGGCCAGTCCATACACACACTCCAGGCCACTCCCGGCCAACCCACACACACTCCAGGCCACTCCCGGCCAGCCCACACACACACTCCCGGCCACTCCCGGCCAGCCCACACACACACTCCAGGCCACTCCTGGCCAGCCCACACACACACTCCCGGCCACTCCCGGCCAGCCCACACACACACTCCAGGCCAGGTCACTCACACACTCCAGGCCACTCCCGGTCAGCACACACACACACTCCCGGCCACTCCCGGCCAGCCCACTCACACACTCCAGGCCACTCCCGGTCAGCACACACACACACTCCCGGCCAGGCCACTCCCGGCCAGCCCACACACACACTCCAGGCCACTCCCGGCCGGCCCACACATACACTCCAGGCCACTCCCGGCCAGCCCACACACACTCTCCAGGCCACTCCCGGCCAGCCCACACACACACTCCAGGCCACTCCCGGCCAGCCCACACACACACTCCAGGCCACTCCCGACCAGCCCACACACACACTCCAGGCCACTCCCGGCCATCCAACACACACACTCCAGGCCACTCCCGACCAGCCCACACACACACTCCAGGCCACTCCCGGCCATCCCACACACACACTCCAGGCCACTCCCGGCCAGCCCACACACACACTCCAGGCCACTCCCGGCCAGCCCACACACACACTCCAGTCCACTCCCGGCCAGCCCACACACACACTCCAGGCCACTCCCGGCCAGCCCACACACACACTCCAGGCCACTCCCGGCCAGCACACACACACACTCCAGGCCACTCCCGGCCAGCCCACACACACACTCCAGGCCACTCCCTGCCAGCCCACACACACACTTCAGACCACTCCCGGCCAGCCCACACACACACTTCAGGCCACTCTCGGCCATCCCACACACACACTCCAGGCCACTCCCGGCCAGCCCACACACACACTCCAGGCCACTCCCGGCCAGCCCACACACACACTCCAGGCCAGTCCCGGCCAGTCCACACTCACACTCCAGGCCACTCCCGGCCAGCCGAAACACACTCTCCAGGCCAGGCCACTCCCCGCCAGCCCACACACACTCCAGGCCACTCCCGGCCATCACACACACACACTCCAGGCCACTCCCGGCCAGTCCACAGAAACACTCCAGGCCACTCCCGACCAGCCTACACACACACTCCAGGCCACTCCCGGCCATCCCACACACACACTCCAGGACACTCTCGGCCAGCCCACACACACACTCCAGGCCACTCCTGGCCAGCCCACACACACACTCCAGGCCACTCCAGGCCAGTCCACACACACACTCCAGGCCACTCCCGGCCAGCCCACACACACACTCCAGGCCACTCCCGGCCAGCCCACACACACACTCCAGGCCACTCCCGTCCAGCCCTCACACACACTCCAGGCCACTCCCGGCCAGCCCACACAAACACTCCAGGCCTCTCCCGGCCAGACCACACACACACACTCCAGGCCACTCCCGGCCAGCCGACACACACACTCCAGGCAACTCCCGACCAGCCCACACACACACTCCAGGCCACTCCCGGCCAGCCCCCACAAACTCCAGGCCACTCCCGGCTAGACCACACTCACACTCCAGGCCACTCCCGGCTAGACCACACACACACTCCAGGCCACTCCCGGCCAGCCCACACACACACTCCAGGCCAGGCCACTCCCGGGCAGCCCACACACACACTCCAGGCCACTCCCGGCCAGCCCACACACACACTCCAGCCCACTCCCGGCCAGCCCACACTCAATCTCCAGGCCACTCCCGGCCAGTCCACACACACACTCCAAGCCAGGCCACTCCCGGCCATCCCGCACACACACTCCAGGCCACTCCCGGCCAGCTCACACACACACTCCAGCCCACTCCCGGCCAGCACACACACACACTCCAGGCCACTCCCGGCCAGCCCACACACACACTCCAGGCCACTCCCGGCCAGCCCACACACACACTCCAGGCCACTCCCGGCCAGCCCACACACACACTCCAGGCCAGGCCACTCCCGGCCAGCCCACACACACACTCCAGGCCACTCCCGGCCAGCACACACACACACTCCAGGCCACTCCCGGCCAGCCCACACACACACTCCAGGCCACTCCCTGCCAGCCCACACACACACTTCAGACCACTCCCGGCCAGCCCACACACACACTTCAGGCCACTCTCGGCCATCCCACACACACACTCCAGGCCACTCCCGGCCAGCCCACACACACACTCCAGGCCACTCCTGGCCAGTCCACACTCACACTCCAGGCCACTCCCGGCCAGCCGAAACACACTCTCCAGGCCAGGCCACTCCCGGCCAGCCCACACACACTCCAGGCCACTGCCAACCAGTCCACACACACACTCCAGGCCACTCCCGGCCAGCCCACACACACACTCCAGGCCACTCCTGGCCAGCCCACACACACACTCCAGGCCACTCCAGGCCAGTCCACACACACACTCCAGGCCACTCCCGGCCAACCCACACACACTCCAGGCCACTCCCGGCCAGCCCACACACACACTCCCGGCCACTCCCGGCCAGCCCACACACACACTCCAGGCCACTCCCGTCCAGCCCACACACACACTCCAGGCCACTCCCGACCAGCCCACACACACACTCCAGGCCACTCCCGGCCATCCAACACACACACTCCAGGCCACTCCCGACCAGCCCACACACACACTCCAGGCCACTCCCGGCCATCCAACACACACACTCCAGGCCACTCCCGACCAGCCCACACACACACTCCAGGCCACTCCAGGCCAGCCCACACACACACTCCAGGCCACTCCCTGCCAGTCCACACACACACTCCAGGCCACTCCCGGCCAGCCCACACGCACACTCCTGGCCACTCCCGGCCAGCCCACACACACACTCCAGGCCACTCCCGGCCAGCCCACACACACACTCCAGGCCACTCCCTGCCAGTCCACACACACACTCCAGCCCAGGAAACTCCCGGCCATCCCACACACACACTCCAGGCCACACCCGGCCAGCCCACACACACACTCCAGGCCACTCCCGTCCAGCCCTCACACACACTCCAGGCCACTCCCGGCCAGACCACACACACACACTCCAGGCCACTCCCGGCCAGCCGACACACACACTCCAGGCAACTCCCGACCAGCCCACACACACACTCCAGGCCACTCCCGGCCAGCCCCCACACACTCCAGGCCACTCCCGGCTAGACCACACTCACACTCCAGGCCACTCCCGGCCACCCACACACACACTCCAGGCCACTCCCGGCCAGCCCACACTCACTCTCCAGGCCACTCCAGGCCAGTCCACACACACACTCCAGGCCAGGCCACTCCCGGCCAGCCCACACACACACTCCAGGCCGCTCCTGGCCAGCCCACACACACACTCCAGCCCACTCCCGGCCAGCCCACACTCACTCTCCAGGCCACTCCCGGCCAGTCCACACACACACTACAGGCCAGGCCACTCCCGGCCATCCCGCACACACACTCCAGGCCACTCCCGGCCAGCCCACACACACACTCCAGCCCACTCCCGGCCAGCCCACACACACACTCCAGGCCACTCCCGGCCAGCCCACACACACACTCCAGGCTACTCCCGGCCAGCCCACACACACACTCCAGGCCACTCCCGGCCAGCCCACACACACACTCCAGGCTAGGCCACTCCCGGCCAGCCCACACACACACTCCAGGCCACTCCCGGCCAGCCCACACACACACTCCAGGCCACTCCCGGCCAGCCCACACACACACTCCAGGCCACTCCCGGCCAGCCCACACACACACTCCAGGCCACTCCCGGCCAGCCCACACACACACTCCAGGCCACTCCCTGCCAGCCCACACACACACTTCAGACCACTCCCGTCCAGCCCACACACACACTTCAGGCCACTCCCGGCCATCCCACACACACACTCCAGGCCACCCCCGGCCAGCCCACACACACACTCCAGGCCACTCCCGGCCAGCCCACACACACACTCCAGGCCACTCCCGGCCAGTCCACACTCACACTCCAGGCCACTCCCGGCCAGCCGAAACACACTCTCCAGGCTAGGCCACTCCCGGCCAGCCCACACACACTCCAGGCCACTGCCAACCAGCCCACACACACACTCCAGGCCAGGCCACTCCCGGCCAGCCCACACACACGCTCCAGGCCACTCCCGGCCAGCCCACACACACACTCCAGGCCACTCCCGGCCAGCCCACACACACACTCCAGGCCACTCCCGCCCAGCCCACACACACACTCCAGGCCACTCCCGGCCAGCCCACACACACACTCCAGGCCAGGCCACTCCCGGCCAGCCCACACACACACTCCAGGCCACTCCCGGCCAGTCCACACTCACACTCCAGGCCACTCCCGGCCAGCCCACACACACACTCCAGGCCACTCCCGGCCAGCCCACACACACTCCAGGCCACTGCCGGCCAGCCCACACACACACTCCAGGCCTCTGCCGGCCAGCCCGCACACACATTCCAGGCCAGGCCACTCCCGGCCAGCCCACACACACACTCCAAGCCACTCCCGGCCAGCCCACACACACACTCCAGGCCACTCCCGGCCAGCCCACACACACACTCCAGACCAGGCCACTCCCGGCCAGCCCACACACACACTCCAGGCCACTCCCGGCCAGCCCACACACACACTCCAGGCCACTCCCGGCCAGCCCACACACACTCCAGGCCACTCCCGGCCAGCCCGCACACACACTCCAGGCCAGGCCACTCCCTGCCAGCCCCCACACACACACTCCAGGTCACTCCCGGCAAGCCCACACACACACTCCAGGCCAGGCCACTCCCTGCCAGCCCCCACACACACACTGCAGGCCACTCCCGGCCAGCCCACACACACACTCCAGGCCACTGCCGGCCAGCCCACACACACACTCCAGGCCACTCCCGGCCAGCCCACACACACTCCAGGCCACTCCCGGCCAGCCCACACACACACTCCAGGCCACTCCCGGCCAGCCCACACACACTCCAGGCCACTCCCGGTCAGCCCACACACAAACTCCAGGCCACTCCCGGCCAGCCCACACACACACTCCAGGCCACTCCCGGCCAGCCCACGCACACACTCCAGTGGAACCCTTTCTTCTCACTCTCTCTAAACCCCTTCCTAATTTGGAGTCCTCTGTGAAATTGCTCTTTACCTTAAACTGATCTACAGATTACAATTCCAGTTCACTAATCCCACCATTCAACTGAAATCCTCCATCCCTGACAACACTCCATTAAATATCCTTTGTTTTGTCTCCAAGATCCTCACATCCTTTTGTATATTTAGCGGCAGAACAAGAAGCAATTCCTCAGCTATGGTCCTATCTATAAACCTGGTTATAACTCTATAGGCTATTGGCAAATTATTAGAAAGTGGGATTCAAATACTCAGGTGGTTGTTTTTGACCTGCCCAGTCCAGATGGGCCGAATGACGTTTCTGTGCTCTGGACCTCGATGACTCTATGATCCTAACATCCTTCTTTTCGGAGTCTCCGCCTCTATTGATCAAGTTAAATATCTTCTGAGGATTTTCCAATCTTATCACCATGACCTTCCAGTGCAAAGTGTGGACATGTCCCCGCTCCCTTCCTGTACACTTTTTAAACTTGTCCCGTTTAGTTTATATTTCCTGTCCTCTGCCCTCCTCCCTAATGCATCACCCACACGACAGTGATTTAAATTTACTTTCCCCGTGACCCTCCCTTTCACAGATCTGGGAACATGCTGCTGAAGTTTGCTGCTACCCTGCTCACTGTGTCATTGCTGAGTGTCTGTCATTTGTGAATGTTGAAATTCTTTCCATTGAAGCCTATCGCAGTGAAGTGTATCTTGAAGAGCAATTGTCCTCATGTGGGCCCCGAGTGAACATCAGTGTCTCCTCCCCTCCTGTCTGAATAACTATCATTCACCGCTTCTCTCTGCTTTCTGTTTCTTAGCCATTATCACATTCTCACTGTCACAGACCCTTTAATCCACGGCTTTGGGTCTCGAGAACATCTCTAATAAATGACATTTGATCACAATATGTCCCAGTACATAAATTCATATCAGTTCCCTCATTAATCCTCCAGTTATTTTGAAATATAACTGCAATAACAACATGCGATATGATTTCCCACGAATATCGCCGTTTTTCTGGTCACATAACACCATTTCCTCGCGAAGGAGCAATATTCCTGTTGCCCACTCTGATCCCTAGAAATGTCCTGGTGACTAACATTATACTGACTGCTCTGTCACTCCAGGGTTTAATCCCTCTCTCTCCTTTTATAAACAGGATGGGACAGTGAAAATGCCCCAGTCCCTTGGAACCACTCAGATATCAATGAGGATTGAGTATCAGGGTCAGTGTGTCCACTATTTCCACACTCCATCCCTCAGTCACTGTCACACAACCGATCCAGACCCGGCTAATCTTCTATTTCATTG
The DNA here is from genome assembly GCF_047496885.1 of Scyliorhinus torazame. NCBI lineage: Eukaryota > Metazoa > Chordata > Chondrichthyes > Carcharhiniformes > Scyliorhinidae > Scyliorhinus > Scyliorhinus torazame. Next base: position 73,780,303 of record NC_092729.1, on the reverse strand, counting down.
TGATAGAAAAAGTGTTTGATTGAAAGGGGCTAACTGAGCCTGTTTGTTTAGTGACTGTGATTAATGTCAGTCTCTGTGGATCTAACCGTGTCACTGGAGGGTTTGTCTCTGCTATTAATAAGCGATTCCTTTCATTGTGTTATCCCAAACTGTCAGCGGGAGCGTCAATTCCAACACTGCCAGAGATCAGCGGCCCCAGAGAGACCGAGAGGAGGGAGCAGAATCTGGGAACTACCCACAGGAACGTTACAGCAATGGATCAGAATCTGGGAACTATCCACAGGAACGTTACAGCAATGGATCAGAATCTGGGAACTACCCACAGGAACGTTACAGCAATGGATCAGAATCTGGGAACTACCCACATGAACGTTACAGCAATGGATCAGAATCTGGGAACTACCCACAGGAACGTTACAGCAATGGATCAGAATCTGGGAACTACCCACAGGAACGTTACAGCAATGGATCAGAATCTGGGAACTATCCACAGGAACGTTACAGCAATGGATCAGAATCTGGGAACTATCCACAGGAACGTTACAGCAATGGATCAGAATCTGGGAACTATCCACGGGAACGTTACAGCAATGGATCAGAATCTGGGAACTGCCCACAGGAACGTTACAGCAATGGATCAGAATCTGGGAACTGCCCACAGGAACGTTACAGCAATGGATCAGAATCTGGGAACTGCCCACAGGAACGTTACAGCAATGGACAGGAGTTTATCCTGGGGTATTTACGTGATGTCTTCGCCGTCTTTACCAGACCGGATCGGCGGCGCACTGCTGATAATTCAAGCGGGGTACTATCCCCTCCTGGCTGTTGTCGGTGTCCCTGGTAAGTCTCCCTGTCCAGTTATTTATTGTATAAACCACTTTAAGTGTATTATTGCTCTGGTCATTAGCATCTTGGAAAGATTGAATCCACGTTCTGCAGTTCAGAAGTTTGTAAGTTTTCAGGTCCAGGAGCAGAATGAGGCTATTTGGCCCCTCGCGTCTGCTCCGTCATTCGGTCTTGGCTGATCTCATCCTCGGCTTAACGCCGCCGCCCTGCCCATTGTCCAAGATTCTCAACCCATTCCCAATTCAAAATCTATATAACTGCTCCTTAAATGTACTCACTGTCCCAGCATGCCCCGCACTCTGGATAGCGAATTCCACAGGTTCACATCCCATTGGGAGAAGTAGTTTCTCCTCAGCTCTGATTCACATTTGCTGCCTGTTATCCTGAGATTCTGACCTCTCGTTCCAGAACGCCCCACAAGAGGAAGCATCCGCTCTACTTCCACTTCACCCACACCTTTTATAATCTTATAAACCACAATTAGATCTCTACTCCTTCTTAACAACTCTCTTGATAAGACAAAGCCCTCATCTCTGCGGTCAGTCTCGTCAACCTCCTCTGAACTGCCTCTAAAGCCCCTACATCTTTCCTCAAATCAGGGGCCAGAACTGTGCAATACTCCAGGTGCCGTCTGAGCAACATCTGGAATAGTGGGAATAACACTTCCTTACCTTGAAGCTCTGTGCCTTTAGCTATAAATATCAACATCGATTCCAGTCACTGAGCTCATTCCCTATCCAGTGGCTCCACTCGCTCTCTGGTTAATATCGGAGGCTGTTCACAATCCCTGCTCTCCCTTTGACAGTAAAGTTATTATAGCCAGACACTCTCGCCATTCCCATTCCTGCTCACTTGCCATCGCCACCTCTGCTTCATCTCAGCTGCAGAATAAATCATCATCTGTGTCTTTGTTAAATCCACACTCGACTAATCCAATGACATTCTGTCACACAATTTCTGATACAAATCTTCATGAAGCGCAGCGTATCTCCAACTCTGCTGCCATATCCTAACCCTCACCCAATCCCAGTCCCCTATCATCCCTGTGCTCACTGCTGTAGATTGGTTCCCAGTCTGGGTCCTAACCCTCACCCAATCCCAGTCCCCTATCATCCCTGTGCTAACTGATGTAGATTGGTTCCCAGTCTGGGTCCTAACCCTCACCCAATCCCAGTCACCTATCATCCCTGTGCTCACTGCTGTAGATTGGTTCCCAGTCTGGCAGCATCCCACTATCTGAATTCTCATTCAGTGATTGAAATTCTCCACAGTCTCACTCAATCAAATTAGACCAAGCCCATGTCCATTTTCAATGAATGTGGAAATGAGTTATTTTTCATTACTTTTGCAATTCTGTTATTGGGAGGTGAGTGAAGAGGCTGAGAATGGGTTTCTGCAGGTTGTGTTATTGGGAGGTGAGTGGAGATGCTGAGGATGGGGTTCTGCAGGTTGTGTTATTGGAAGGATAGTGAAGATGCTGACAATGGGTTTCTGCAGGTTGTGTTATTGGAAGGTTAGTGGAGATGCTGAGGATGGGGTTCTGCAGGTTGTGTTATTGGAAGGTGAGTGGAGATGCTGAGGATGGGTTTATGCAGGTTGTGTTATTGGGAGGTGAGTGAAGATGCTGAGGATGGGTTTCTGCAGTTTGTGTTATTGGGAGGTGAGTGGAGATGCTGAGGATGGGTTTCTGCAGGTTGTGTTATTGGGAGGTGAGTGAAGATGCTGAGGATGCGTTTCTGCAGGTTGTGTTATTGGAAGGTTAGGGAAGATGCTGAGGATGGGGTTCTGCAGGTTGTGTTATTGGGAGGCGAGTGGAGATGCTGAGGATGGGTTTATGCAGATTGTGTTATTGGGAGGTGAGTGGAGATGCTGAGGATGCGTTTCTGCAGGTTGTGTTATTGGAAGGTTAGGGAAGATGCTGAGGATGGGTTTCTGCAGGTTGTGTTATTGGGAGGTGAGTGGAGATGCTGAGGATGGGTTTCTGCAGGTTGTGTTGTTGGAAGGTTGGGGAAGATGCTGAGGATGGTTTTCAGCAGATTGTGTTATTGGAAGGTTAGTGAAGATGCTGAGGATGTGTTTCTGCAGGTTCTGCTATTGGGAGTTGAGTGGAGATGCTGAGGATGGGTTTCTGCAGGTTGTGTTATTGGAAGGGTAGTGAAGATGCTGAGGATAGGTTTCTGCAGGTTGTGTTATTGGGAGGTGAGTGAAGATGCTGAGGATGGGTTTCTGCAGGTTGTGTTATTGGGAGGTGAGTGAAGATGCTGAGGATGGGTTTCTGCAGTTTGTGTTATTGGGAGGTGAGTGGAGATGCTGAGGATGGGTTTCTGCAGGTTGTGTTATTGGGAGGTGAGTGAAGATGCTGAGGATGCGTTTCTGCAGGTTGTGTTATTGGAAGGTTAGGGAAGATGCTGAGGATGGGGTTCTGCAGGTTGTGTTATTGGGAGGCGAGTGGAGATGCTGAGGATGGGTTTATGCAGATTGTGTTACTGGGAGGTGAGTGGAGATGCTGAGGATGCATTTCTGCAGGTTGTGTTATTGGAAGGTTAGGGAAGATGCTGAGGATGGGTTTCTGCAGGTTGTGTTATTGGGAGGTGAGTGGAGATGCTGAGGATGGGTTTCTGCAGGTTGTGTTGTTGGAAGGTTGGGGAAGATGCTGAGGATGGTTTTCAGCAGATTGTGTTATTGGAAGGTTAGTGAAGATGCTGAGGATGTGTTTCTGCAGGTTCTGCTATTGGGAGTTGAGTGGAGATGCCGAGGATGGGTTTCTGCAGGTTGTGTTATTGGAAGGGTAGTGAAGATGCTGAGGATAGGTTTCTGCAGGTTGTGTTATTGGGAGGTGAGTGAAGATGCTGAGGATGGGTTTCTGCAGGTTGTGTTATTGGGAGGTGAGTGAAGATGCTGAGGATGGGTTTCTACAGGTTGTGTTATTGGAAGGTGAGTGAAAATGCTGAGGATGGGTTTCTGCAGGTTGTGTTATTGGAAGGTGAGAGCAGATGCTATGGATGGGTTTCTTCAGGTTGTGTTATTGGGGGGTGAGTGGAGATGCTGAGGATGGGTTTCTGCAGATTGTGTTATTGGGAGGTGAGTGACGATGCTGAGGATGGGTTTCTGCAGGTTGTGTTCCTGGGAGGTGGGTGGAGATGCTGAGGATGGGTTTCTGCAGGTTGTGTTATTGGAAGGTGAGTGGAGATGCTGAGGATGGGTTTCTGCAGGTTGTGTTATTGGGAGGTGAGTGGAGATGCTGAGGATGGGTTTCTGCAGGTTGTGTTATTGGGAGGTGAGTGGAGATGCTGAGGATGGGTTTCTGCAGTTTGTTTTATTGGAAGGTGAGTGGAGATGCTGAAGATGGGTTTCTGCAGGTTGTGTTATTGGGAGGTGAGTGGAAATGCTGAGGATCGGTTTCTGCAGGTTGTGTTATTGGGAGGTGAGTGAAGACGCTGAGGATGGGTTTCAGCAGGTTGTGTTATTGGACGGTGAGTGGAGATGCTGAGGATGGAATTCTACAGGTTGTGTTACTGGAAGGTGAGTGGAGATGCTAAGGATGGGTTTCTTCAGTTTGTGTTATTGGGGGGTGAGTGGAGGTGCTGAGGATGGGTTTCTGCAAATTGTGTTATTGCAAGGTTAGTGAAGATGCTGAGGATGGGTTTCTGCAGGTTGTGTTATTGGAAGGTGAGTGACGATGCTGAGGATGGGTTTCTGCAGGTTGTGTTATTGGGAGGTGAGTGAAGATGCTGAGGATGGGTTTCTGCAGGTTGTGTTATTGGAAGGTGAGTGAAGATGCGGAGGATGGGTTTCTGCAGGTTGTGTTATTGTGAGGTGAGTGGAGATGCTGAGGATGGGTTTCTGCAGGTTGTGTTATTGGGAGATGAGTGGAGATGCTGAGGATGGATTTTTGCAGGTTGTGTTATTGGGAGGTGATTGGAGATGCTGAGGATGGGTTTCTGCAGGTTGTGTTATTGAAAGGTTAGTGAAGATGCTGAGAATGTGTTTCTGCAGGTTGTGTTATTGGACGGTGAGTGGAGATGCTGAGGATGGAATTCTACAGGTTGTGTTACTGGAAGGTGAGTGGAGATGCTAAGGATGGGTTTCTTCAGTTTGTGTTATTGGGGGTGAGTGGAGGTGCTGAGGATGGGTTTCTGCAAATTGTGTTATTGCAAGGTTAGTGAAGATGCTGAGCATGGGTTTCTGCAGGTTGTGTTATTGGAAGGTGAGTGGAGATGCTGAGGATGGGTTTATGCAGGTTGTGTTATTGGGAGGTGAGTGAAGATGCTGAGGATGGGTTTCTGCAGTTTGTGTTATTGGGAGGTGAGTGGAGATGCTGAGGATGGGTTTCTGCAGGTTGTGTTATTGGGAGGTGAGTGAAGATGCTGAGGATGCGTTTCTGCAGGTTGTGTTATTGGAAGGTTAGGGAAGATGCTGAGGATGGGGTTCTGCAGGTTGTGTTATTGGGAGGTGAGTGGAGATGCTGAGGATGGGTTTATGCAGATTGTGTTATTGGGAGGTGAGTGGAGATGCTGAGGATGCGTTTCTGCAGGTTGTGTTATTGGAAGGTTAGGGAAGATGCTGAGAATGGGGTTCTGCAGGTTGTGTTATTGGGAGGTGAGTGGAGATGCTGAGGATGAGTTTATGCAGATTGTGTTATTGGGAGGTGAGTGGAGATGCTGAGGATGGGTTTCTGCAGGTTGTGTTATTGGAAGGTGAGTGAAGATGCTGAGGATGGGTTTCTGCAGGTTCTGCTATTGGGAGTTGAGTGGAGATGCTGAGGATGGGTTTCTGCAGGTTGTGTTATTGGAAGGGTAGTGAAGATGCTGAGGATGGGTTTCTGCAGGTTGTGTTATTGGAAGGTTAGTGAAGATGCTGAGGATGTGTTTCTGCAGGTTCTGCTATTGGGAGTTGAGTGGAGATGCTGAGGATGGGTTTCTGCAGGTTGTGTTATTGGAAGGGTAGTGACGATGCTGAGTATGGGTTTCTGCAGGTTGTGTTATTGGGAGGTGAGTGATGATGCTGAGGATGGGTTTCTGCAGGTTGTGTTATTGGGAGGTGAGTGAAGATGCTGAGGATGGGTTTCTACAGGTTGTGTTATTGGAAGGTTAGTGAAGATGCTGAGGATGGGTTTCTACAGGTTGTGTTATTGGAAGGTGAGTGAAAATGCTGAGGATGGGTTTCTGCAGGTTGTGCTATTGGACGGTGAGTGTAGATGCTGAGGATGGGTTTCTACAGGTTATGTTATTGGAAGGTGAGAGCAGATGCTATGGATGGGTTTCTTCAGGTTGTGTTATTGGGGGGTGAGTGGAGATGCTTAGGATTGGTTTCTGCAGGTTGTGTTATTGGAAGGTGAGTGGAGATGCTGAGGATGGGTTTCTGCAGATTGTGTTATTGGGGGGTGAGTTGAGATGCTGAGGATGGGTTTCTGCAGGTTGTGTTATTGGAAGGTGAGTGAAGATGCTGAGGATGTGTTTCTGCAGGTTGTGTTGTTGGAAGGTTGGGGAAGATGCTGAGGATGGTTTTCAGCAGATTGTGTTATTGGAAGGTTAGTGAAGATGCTGAGGATGTGTTTCTGCAGGTTCTGCTATTGGGAGTTGAGTGGAGATGCTGAGGATGGGTTTCTGCAGGTTGTGTTTTTGGAAGGGTAGTGAAGATGCTGAGGATAGGTTTCTGCAGGTTGTGTTATTGGGAGGTGAATGAAGATGCTGAGGATGGGTTTCTGCAGGTTGTGTTATTGGGAGGTGAGTGAAGATGCTGAGGATGAGTTTCTACAGGTTGTGTTATTGGAAGGTTAGTGAAGATGCTGAGGATGGGTTTCTACAGGTTGTGTTATTGGAAGGTGAGTGAAAATGCTGAGGATGGGTTTCTGCAGGTTGTGCTATTGGACGGTGAGTGGAGATGCTGAGGATGGGTTTCTACAGTTTGTGTTATTGGAAGGTGAGTGGAGATGCTGAGGATGGGTTCAGCAGGTTGTGTTATTGGGAGGTGAGTGGAGATGCTGAGGATGGGTTTCTGTAGGTTGTGTTATTGGAAGGTGAGTGGAGATGCTGAGGATGGGTTTCTGCAGGTTGTGTTATTGGGAGGTGAGTGAAGATGCTGAGGATGGGTTTCTGCAGGTTGTGTTATTGGAAGGTGAGTGGAGATGCTGAGGCTGGGTTTCTGCAGGTTGTGTTATTGGGAGGTGAGTGGAGATGCTGAGGATGGGTTTCTGCAGTTTGTTTTATTGGAAGGTGAGTGGAGATGCTGAGGATGGGTTTCTGCAGGTTGTGTTATTGGGAGGTGAGTGGAAATGCTGAGGATTGGTTTCTGCAGGTTGTGTTATTGGGAGGTGAGTGAAGATGCTGAGGATGGGTTTCTGCAGGTTGTGTTATTGGAAGGCGAGTGAAGATGCTGAGGATGGGTTTCTGCAGGTTGTGTTATTGTGAGGTGAGTGGAGATGCTGAGGATGGGTTTCTGCAGGTTGTGTTATTGGGAGTTGAGTGGAGATGCTGAGGATGGATTTCTGCAGGTTGTGTTATTGGGCGGTGATTGGAGATGCTGAGGATGGGTTTCTGCAGGTTGTGTTATTGGAAGGTTAGTGAAGATGCTGAGAATGTGTTTCTGCATGTTGTGTTATTGGACGGTGAGTGGAGATGCTGAGGATGGAATTCTACAGGTTGTGTTACTGGAAGGTGAGTGGAGATGCTAAGGATGGGTTTCTTCAGTTTGTGTTATTGGGGGGTGAGTGGAGGTGCTGAGGATGGGTTTCTGCAGGTTGTGTTATTGGAAGATGAGTGGAAATGCTGAGAATTGGTTTCTGCAGGTTGTGTTATTGGGAGGTGAGTGAAAATGCTGAGAATGGGTTTCTGCAGGTTGTGTTATTGGAAGGTGAGTGGAGTTGCTGAGGATGGGTTACTGCAGGTTGTGTTATTGGGAGGTGAGTGGAGATGCTGAGGATGGGCTTCTGCAGGTGGAGATAATGAGGATGGGGTTCTGCAGGTTGTGTTATTGGGAGGTGAGTGAAGATGCTGAGGATGGGTTTCTTCAGGTTGTGTTATTGGGAGGTGAGTGGAAATGCTGATGATGGGTTTCTGCAGGTTGTGTTATTGGAAGGTGAGTGAAGATGCTGAGGATGGGTTTCTGCAGGTTGTATTATTGGAAGGTGAGTGGAAATGCTGAGGATGGGTTTCTGCAGGTTGTGTTATTGGGAGGTGAGTGAAGATGCTGAGGATGGGTTTCTGCAGGTTGTGTTATTGGGAGGTGAGTGAAGATGCTGAGGATGGGTTTCTGCAGGTTGTATTATTGTAAGGTGAGTGGAGATGCTGGCTGAGGATAGGTTTCTGCAGGTTGTGTTATTGGAAGAAGATGGAGATGCTGAGGCTGGGTTTCTGCAGGTTGTGTTATTGGGGGGTGAGTGGAGATGCGGAGGATGGGTTTCTGCAGGTTGTGTTATTGGGAGGTGAGTGAAGATGCTGAGGATGGGGTTCTGCAGGTTGTATTATTGGAAGAAGATGGAGATGCTGAGGCTGGGTTTCTACAGGTTGTGTTATTGGGGGGTGAGTGGAGATGCGGAGGATGGGTTTCTGCAGGTTGTGTTATTGTAAGGTGAGTGGAGATGCTGAGGATGGGTTTCTGCAGGTTGTGTTATTGGAAGAAGATGGAGATGCTGAGGATGGGTTTCTGCAGGTTGTGTTATTGGGAGGTGAGTGAAGATGTTGAGGATGGGTTTCTGCAGGTTGAGATATTGGGAGGTGAGTGGAGATGCTGAGGATGGGTTTCTGCAGGTTGTGTTATTGGGAGGTGAGTGGAGATGCTGAGGATGGGTTTCTGCAGGTTGTGTTATTAGGAGGTGAGTGGAGATGCTGAGGATGGGCTTCTGCTGGTGGAGATAATGAGGATGGGTTTCTGCAGGTTGTGTTATTGGAAGGTGAGTGAAGATGCTGAGGATGAGTTTCTGCAGGTTGTGTTATTGGGAGGTGAGTGAAGATGCTGAGGATGGGTTTCTGCAGGTTGTGTTATTGGAAGGCGAGTGAAGATGCTGAGGATGGGTTTCTGCAGGTTGTGTTATTGTGAGGTGAGTGGAGATGCTGAGGATGGGTTTCTGCAGGTTGTGTTATTGGGAGTTGAGTGGAGATGCTGAGGATGGATTTCTGCAGGTTGTGTTATTGGGCGGTGATTGGAGATGCTGAGGATGGGTTTCTGCAGGTTGTGTTATTGGAAGGTTAGTGAAGATGCTGAGAATGTGTTTCTGCATGTTGTGTTATTGGACGGTGAGTGGAGATGCTGAGGATGGAATTCTACAGGTTGTGTTACTGGAAGGTGAGTGGAGATGCTAAGGATGGGTTTCTTCAGTTTGTGTTATTGGGGGGTGAGTGGAGGTGCTGAGGATGGGTTTCTGCAAATTGTGTTATTGCAAGGTTAGTGAAGATGCTGAGCATGGGTTTCTGCAGGTTGTGTTATTGGAAGGTGAGTGGAGATGCTGAGGATGGGTTTCTGCAGGTTGTGTTATTGGAAGATGAGTGGAAATGCTGAGAATTGGTTTCTGCAGGTTGTGTTATTGGGAGGTGAGTGAAAATGCTGAGAATGGGTTTCTGCAGGTTGTGTTATTGGAAGGTGAGTGGAGTTGCTGAGGATGGGTTACTGCAGGTTGTGTTATTGGGAGGTGAGTGGAGATGCTGAGGATGGGCTTCTGCAGGTGGAGATAATGAGGATGGGGTTCTGCAGGTTGTGTTATTGGGAGGTGAGTGAAGATGCTGAGAATGGGTTTCTTCAGGTTGTGTTATTGGGAGGTGAGTGGAAATGCTGATGATGGGTTTCTGCAGGTTGTGTTATTGGAAGGTGAGTGAAGATGCTGAGGATGGGTTTCTGCAGGTTGTATTATTGGAAGGTGAGTGGAAATGCTGAGGATGGGTTTCTGCAGGTTGTGTTATTGGGAGGTGAGTGAAGATGCTGAGGATGGGTTTCTGCAGGTTGTGTTATTGGGAGGTGAGTGAAGATGCTGAGGATGGGTTTCTGCAGGTTGTATTATTGTAAGGTGAGTGGAGATGCTGGCTGAGGATAGGTTTCTGCAGGTTGTGTTATTGGAAGAAGATGGAGATGCTGAGGCTGGGTTTCTGCAGGTTGTGTTATTGGGGGGTGAGTGGAGATGCGGAGGATGGGTTTCTGCAGGTTGTGTTATTGGGAGGTGAGTGAAGATGCTGAGGATGGGGTTCTGCAGGTTGTATTATTGGAAGAAGATGGAGATGCTGAGGCTGGGTTTCTACAGGTTGTGTTATTGGGGGGTGAGTGGAGATGCGGAGGATGGGTTTCTGCAGGTTGTGTTATTGTAAGGTGAGTGGAGATGCTGAGGATGGGTTTCTGCAGGTTGTGTTATTGGAAGAAGATGGAGATGCTGAGGATGGGTTTCTGCAGGTTGTGTTATTGGGAGGTGAGTGAAGATGTTGAGGATGGGTTTCTGCAGGTTGAGATATTGGGAGGTGAGTGGAGATGCTGAGGATGGGTTTCTGCAGGTTGTGTTATTGGGAGGTGAGTGGAGATGCTGAGGATGGGTTTCTGCAGGTTGTGTTATTAGGAGGTGAGTGGAGATGCTGAGGATGGGCTTCTGCTGGTGGAGATAATGAGGATGGGTTTCTGCAGGTTGTGTTATTGGAAGGTGAGTGAAGATGCTGAGGATGGGTTTCTGCAGGTTATGTTATTGGAAGGTGAGTGAAGATGCTGAGGATGGGGTTCTGCAGGTTGTGTTATTGGACGGTGAGTGGAGATGCTGAGGATGGAATTCTACAGGTTGTGTTACTGGAAGGTGAGTGGAGATGCTAAGGATGGGTTTCTTCAGTTTGTGTTATTGGGGGGTGAGTGGAGGTGCTGAGGATGGGTTTCTGCAAATTGTGTTATTGCAAGGTTAGTGAAGATGCTGAGGATGGGTTTCTGCAGGTTGTGTTATTGGAAGGTGAGTGAAGATGCTGAGGATGGGTTTCTGCAGGTTGTGTTATTGGGAGGTGAGTGAAGATGCTGAGGATGGGTTTCTGCAGGTTGTGTTATTGGAAGGCGAGTGAAGATGCTGAGGATGGGTTTCTGCAGGTTGTGTTATTGTGAGGTGAGTGGAGATGCTGAGGATGGGTTTCTGCAGGTTGTGTTATTGGGAGTTGAGTGGAGATGCTGAGGATGGATTTCTGCAGGTTGTGTTATTGGGCGGTGATTGGAGATGCTGAGGATGGGTTTCTGCAGGTTGTGTTATTGGAAGGTTAGTGAAGATGCTGAGAATGTGTTTCTGCATGTTGTGTTATTGGACGGTGAGTGGAGATGCTGAGGATGGAATTCTACAGGTTGTGTTACTGGAAGGTGAGTGGAGATGCTAAGGATGGGTTTCTTCAGTTTGTGTTATTGGGGGGTGAGTGGAGGTGCTGAGGATGGGTTTCTGCAGGTTGTGTTATTGGAAGATGAGTGGAAATGCTGAGAATTGGTTTCTGCAGGTTGTGTTATTGGGAGGTGAGTGAAAATGCTGAGAATGGGTTTCTGCAGGTTGTGTTATTGGAAGGTGAGTGGAGTTGCTGAGGATGGGTTACTGCAGGTTGTGTTATTGGGAGGTGAGTGGAGATGCTGAGGATGGGCTTCTGCAGGTGGAGATAATGAGGATGGGGTTCTGCAGGTTGTGTTATTGGGAGGTGAGTGAAGATGCTGAGGATGGGTTTCTTCAGGTTGTGTTATTGGGAGGTGAGTGGAAATGCTGATGATGGGTTTCTGCAGGTTGTGTTATTGGAAGGTGAGTGAAGATGCTGAGGATGGGTTTCTGCAGGTTGTATTATTGGAAGGTGAGTGGAAATGCTGAGGATGGGTTTCTGCAGGTTGTGTTATTGGGAGGTGAGTGAAGATGCTGAGGATGGGTTTCTGCAGGTTGTGTTATTGGGAGGTGAGTGAAGATGCTGAGGATGGGTTTCTGCAGGTTGTATTATTGTAAGGTGAGTGGAGATGCTGGCTGAGGATAGGTTTCTGCAGGTTGTGTTATTGGAAGAAGATGGAGATGCTGAGGCTGGGTTTCTGCAGGTTGTGTTATTGGGGGGTGAGTGGAGATGCGGAGGATGGGTTTCTGCAGGTTGTGTTATTGGGAGGTGAGTGAAGATGCTGAGGATGGGGTTCTGCAGGTTGTATTATTGGAAGAAGATGGAGATGCTGAGGCTGGGTTTCTACAGGTTGTGTTATTGGGGGGTGAGTGGAGATGCGGAGGATGGGTTTCTGCAGGTTGTGTTATTGTAAGGTGAGTGGAGATGCTGAGGATGGGTTTCTGCAGGTTGTGTTATTGGAAGAAGATGGAGATGCTGAGGATGGGTTTCTGCAGGTTGTGTTATTGGGAGGTGAGTGAAGATGTTGAGGATGGGTTTCTGCAGGTTGAGATATTGGGAGGTGAGTGGAGATGCTGAGGATGGGTTTCTGCAGGTTGTGTTATTGGGAGGTGAGTGGAGATGCTGAGGATGGGTTTCTGCAGGTTGTGTTATTAGGAGGTGAGTGGAGATGCTGAGGATGGGCTTCTGCTGGTGGAGATAATGAGGATGGGTTTCTGCAGGTTGTGTTATTGGAAGGTGAGTGAAGATGCTGAGGATGGGTTTCTGCAGGTTGTGTTATTGGGAGGTGAGTGAAGATGCTGAGGATGGGTTTCTGCAGGTTGTGTTATTGGAAGGCGAGTGAAGATGCTGAGGATGGGTTTCTGCAGGTTGTGTTATTGTGAGGTGAGTGGAGATGCTGAGGATGGGTTTCTGCAGGTTGTGTTATTGGGAGTTGAGTGGAGATGCTGAGGATGGATTTCTGCAGGTTGTGTTATTGGGCGGTGATTGGAGATGCTGAGGATGGGTTTCTGCAGGTTGTGTTATTGGAAGGTTAGTGAAGATGCTGAGAATGTGTTTCTGCATGTTGTGTTATTGGACGGTGAGTGGAGATGCTGAGGATGGAATTCTACAGGTTGTGTTACTGGAAGGTGAGTGGAGATGCTAAGGATGGGTTTCTTCAGTTTGTGTTATTGGGGGGTGAGTGGAGGTGCTGAGGATGGGTTTCTGCAAATTGTGTTATTGCAAGGTTAGTGAAGATGCTGAGCATGGGTTTCTGCAGGTTGTGTTATTGGAAGGTGAGTGGAGATGCTGAGGATGGGTTTCTGCAGGTTGTGTTATTGGAAGATGAGTGGAAATGCTGAGAATTGGTTTCTGCAGGTTGTGTTATTGGGAGGTGAGTGAAAATGCTGAGAATGGGTTTCTGCAGGTTGTGTTATTGGAAGGTGAGTGGAGTTGCTGAGGATGGGTTACTGCAGGTTGTGTTATTGGGAGGTGAGTGGAGATGCTGAGGATGGGCTTCTGCAGGTGGAGATAATGAGGATGGGGTTCTGCAGGTTGTGTTATTGGGAGGTGAGTGAAGATGCTGAGGATGGGTTTCTTCAGGTTGTGTTATTGGGAGGTGAGTGGAAATGCTGATGATGGGTTTCTGCAGGTTGTGTTATTGGAAGGTGAGTGAAGATGCTGAGGATGGGTTTCTGCAGGTTGTATTATTGGAAGGTGAGTGGAAATGCTGAGGATGGGTTTCTGCAGGTTGTGTTATTGGGAGGTGAGTGAAGATGCTGAGGATGGGTTTCTGCAGGTTGTGTTATTGGGAGGTGAGTGAAGATGCTGAGGATGGGTTTCTGCAGGTTGTATTATTGTAAGGTGAGTGGAGATGCTGGCTGAGGATAGGTTTCTGCAGGTTGTGTTATTGGAAGAAGATGGAGATGCTGAGGCTGGGTTTCTGCAGGTTGTGTTATTGGGGGGTGAGTGGAGATGCGGAGGATGGGTTTCTGCAGGTTGTGTTATTGGGAGGTGAGTGAAGATGCTGAGGATGGGGTTCTGCAGGTTGTATTATTGGAAGAAGATGGAGATGCTGAGGCTGGGTTTCTACAGGTTGTGTTATTGGGGGGTGAGTGGAGATGCGGAGGATGGGTTTCTGCAGGTTGTGTTATTGTAAGGTGAGTGGAGATGCTGAGGATGGGTTTCTGCAGGTTGTGTTATTGGAAGAAGATGGAGATGCTGAGGATGGGTTTCTGCAGGTTGTGTTATTGGGAGGTGAGTGAAGATGTTGAGGATGGGTTTCTGCAGGTTGAGATATTGGGAGGTGAGTGGAGATGCTGAGGATGGGTTTCTGCAGGTTGTGTTATTGGGAGGTGAGTGGAGATGCTGAGGATGGGTTTCTGCAGGTTGTGTTATTAGGAGGTGAGTGGAGTTGCTGAGGATGGGCTTCTGCTGGTGGAGATAATGAGGATGGGTTTCTGCAGGTTGTGTTATTGGAAGGTGAGTGAAGATGCTGAGGATGGGTTTCTGCAGGTTATGTTATTGGAAGGTGAGTGAAGATGCTGAGGATGGGGTTCTGCAGGTTGTATTATTGTAAGGTGAGTGGAGATGCTGAGGATGGGTTTCTGCAGGTTGTGTTATTGGAAGAAGATGGAGATGCTGAGGCTGGGTTTCTGCAGGTTGTGTTATTGGGGGGTGAGTGGAGATGCGGAGGATGGGTTTCTGCAGCTTGTGTTAGCAGGAGGTGAGTGTAATTCTGAGGATGGGTTTCTGCAGGTTGTGTTATTGGAAGGTGAGTGAAGATGCTGAGGATGGGTTTCTGCAGGTTGTGTTATTGGAAGGTGAGTGGAGATGCTGTGGATGGGTTTCTGCAGGTTGTGTTATTGGGAGGTGAGTGGAGATTCTGAGAATGGGTTTCTGCAGGTTGTGCTATTGGAAGGTGAGTGGAGATGCTGTGGATGGGTTTCTGCAGGTTGTGTTATTGGGATATTAGTGAAGATGCTGAGGATGGGTTTCTGCAGGTTGTGTTATTCGAAGGTGAGTGGAGATGCTGAGGATAGGTTTCTGCAGGTTGTGTTATTGGAAGGTGAGTGGAGATGCTGAGGATGTGTTTCTGCAGGTTGTGTTATTGGAAGGTGAGTGGAGATGCTGAGGATGGGTTTCTGCAGGTTGTGTTATTGGGAGGTGAGTGAAGATGCTGAGGATGGGTTTCTGCAGGTTGTGTTATTGGGAGGTGAGTGGAGATGCTGAGAATGGGTTTCTGCAGGTTGTGTTATTAGGAGGTGAGTGAAGATGCTGAGGATGGGTTTCTGCAGGTTGTGTTATTGGGAGGTGAGTGGAGATGCTGAGGATGGGTTTCTGCAGGTTGTGTTATTGGGAGGTGAGTGGAGATGCTGAGGATGGGTTTCTGCAGGTTGTGTTATTGGGAGGTGAGTGAAGATGCTGAGGTTGGGTTTCTGCAGGTTGTGTTATTGGAAGGTGAGTGGAGATGCTGAGGATAGGTTTCTGCAGGTTGTGTTATTGGGAGGTGAGTGAAGATGCTGAGGATGGGTTTCTGCAGGTTGTGTTATTGGAAGGTGAGTGGAGATGCTGAGGATGGGTTTCTGCAGGTTGTGTTATTGGGAGGTGAGTGGAGATGCTGAGGATGGGTTTCTGCAGGTTGTGTTATTGGAAGGTGAGTGGAGATGCTGAGGATAGGTTTCTGCAGGTTGTGTTATTGGGAGGTGAGTGAAGATGCTGAGGATGGGTTTCTGCAGGTTGTGTTATTGGAAGGTGAGTGGAGATGCTGAGGATGGGTTTCTGCAGGTTGTTATTGGGAGGTGAGTGGAGATGCTGAGGATGGCTTTCTGCAGGTTGTGTTATGGGAAGGTGAGTGGAGATGCTGAGGATAGGTTTCTGCAGGTTGTGTTATTGGGAGGTGAGTGGAGATGCTGAGGATGGGTTTCTGCAGGTTGTGTTATTGGAAGGTTCGTGGAGATGCTCAGGATGGGTTTCTGCAGGTTGTGTTCTTGGAAGGTGAGTGAAGATGCTGAGGATGGGTTTCTGCAGGTTGTGTTATTGGAAGGTGAGTGGAGATGCTGTGGATGGGTTTCTGCAGGTTGTGTTATTGGGATATTAGTGAAGATGCTGAGGATGGGTTTCTGCAGGTTGTGTTATTCGAAGGTGAGTGGAGATGCTGAGGATAGGTTTCTGCAGGTTGTGTTATTGGAAGGTGAGTGGAGATGCTGAGGATGGGTTTCTGCAGGTTGTGTTATTGGAAGGTTAGTGGAGATGCTGAGGATGGGTTTCTGCAGGTTGTGTTATTGGAAGGTGAGTGGAGATGCTGAAGATGGGTTTATAGAACATAGAATATAGAACAATACAGCGCAGTACAGGCCCTTCGGCCCACGATGTTTCACCGAAACAAAAGCCATCTAACCTACACTATGCCATTATCATCCATATGTTTATCCAATAAACTTTTAAATGCCCTTAATGTTTGCTAGTTCACTACTGTAGCAGGTAGGGCATTCCACGGCCTCACTACTGTTTGCGTAAAGAACCTACCTCTGACCTCTGTCCTATATCTATTACCCCTCAGTTTAAAGTTATGTCCCCTCGTGCCAGCCATTTCCATCCGCGGGAGAAGGCTCTCACTGTCCACCCTATCCAACCCCCTGATCATTTTGTATGCCTCTATTAAGTCTCCTCTCAAACTTCTTCTCTCCAACGAAAACAACCTCAAGTCCATCAGCCTTTCCTCATAAGATTTTCCCTCCATACCAGGCAGCATCCTGGTAAATCTCTTCTGCACCCGATCCAAAGCCTCCACGTCCTTCCTATTATGCGGTGACCAGAACTGTACGCAATACTCCAAATGCGGCCGTACCAGAGTTCTGTACAGCTGCAACATGACCTCCTGACTCTGGAACTCAATCCCTCTACCAATAAAGGTCAACACTCCATTGGCCTTCTTCACAACCCTATTAACCTGGGTGGCAACTTTCAGGGATCTATGTACGAGGACACCTAGATCCCTCTGCTCATCCACACTTTCAAGAACTTTACCATTAGCCAAATATTCCGCATTCCTGTTATTCCTTCCAAAGTGAATCACCTCACACTTCTCTACATTAAACTCCATTTGCCACCTCTCAGCCCAGCTCTGCAGCTTATCTATGTCCCTCTGTAACCTGCTACTTCCTTCCTCACTATCGACAACACCACCGACTTTAGTATCGTCTACAAATTTACTCACCCACCCTTCTGAGCCTTCCTCTGGGTCATTCATAAAAATGACAAACAGCAACGGCCCCAGAACAGATCCTTGTGGTACTCCACTTGAGACTGAACTCCATTCTGAACATTTCCCATCAACCATGTTGTGTTATTGGGAGGTGAGTGAAGATGCTGAGGATGTGTTCTGCAGGTTGTGTTATTGGAAGGTGAGTGGAGATGCTGAGGATGGGTTTCTGCAGGTTGTGTTATTGGAAGGTGAGTGGAGATGCTGAGGATGGGTTTCTGCAGGTTGTGTTATTGGGAGGTGAGTGAAGATGCTGAGGATGGGTTTCTGCAGGTTGTGTTATTGGGAGGTGAGTGGAGATGCTGAGGATGGGTTTCTGCAGGTTGTGTTATTGGGAGGTGAGTGGAGATGCTGAGGATGGGTTTCTGCAGGTTGTGTTATTGGGAGGTGAGTGGAGATGCTGAGGATGGGTTTCTGCAGGTTGTGTTATTGGGAGGTGAGTGGAGATGCTGAGGATGGGTTTCTGCAGGTTCTGTTATTGGGAGGTTAGTGGAGATGCTGAGGATGGGTTTCTGCAGGTTGTGATATTGGGAGGTGAGTGGAGATGTTGAGGATCGGTTTCTGCAGATTGAGTTATTGGGAGGTGAGTGGAGATGCTGAGGATGGGTTTCTGCAGTATGTGTTACTGGGAGGTGAGTGGAGATGCTGAGGATGTGTTTCTGCAGGTTGTGTTATTGGGAGGTGAGTGGAGATGCTGAGGATGGGATTCTGCAGGTTGTGTTATTGGGAGGTGAGTGGAGATGCTGCGGATGGGTTTCTGCAGGTTGTGTTATTGGGAGGTTAGGGAAGATGCTGAGAATGGGATTTCTGCAGGTTGTGTTATTGGGAGATGAGTGGAAATGCTGAGAATGGGTATCTGCAGGTTGTGTTATTGGGAGGTTAGTGAAGATGCTGAGAATGGGTTTCTGCAGGTTGTGTTACTGGGAGGTGAGTGGAGATGCTGAGGATGGGATTCTGCAGGTTGTGTTATTGGGAGGTGAGTGAAGATGCTGAGGATGGGTTTCTGCAGGTTGTGTTATTGGGAGGTTAGTGGAGATGCTGAGGATGGGTTTCTGCAGGTTGTGTTATTAGGAGGTGAGTGGAGATGCTGCGGATGGGTTTCTGCAGGTTGTGTTATTGGGAGGTGAGTGGAGATGCTGAGGATGGGCTTCTGCAGGTGGAGATAATGAGGATGGGTTTATTCAGGTTGTGTTATTGGAAGGTGAGTGAAGATGCTGAGGATGGGTTTCTGCAGGTTGTGTTATTGGGAGGTGAGTGGAGATGCTGAGGATGGGTTTCTGCAGGTTGTGTTATTGGAAGAAGATGGAGATGCTGACGATGGGTTTCTGCAGGTTGTGTTATTAGGAGGTGAGTGGAGATGCTGAGGATGGGTTTCTGCAGGTTGTGTTATTGGAAGGTTAGTGGAGATGGCCAGGATGGGTTTCTGCAGGTTGTGTTATTGGGAGGTGAGTGAAGATGCTGAGGATGGGTTTCTGCAGGTTGTGTTATTGGGAGGTGAGTGGAGATGCTGAGGATGGGTTTCTGCAGGTGGAGATAATGAGGATGGGTTTCTGCAGGTTGTGTTATTTAAAGG
The DNA here is from genome assembly GCF_047496885.1 of Scyliorhinus torazame. Lineage (NCBI taxonomy): Eukaryota > Metazoa > Chordata > Chondrichthyes > Carcharhiniformes > Scyliorhinidae > Scyliorhinus > Scyliorhinus torazame. The sequence continues at coordinate 73,761,837 of NC_092729.1, read as the reverse complement.
TGAGTGGAGATGCTGAGGATGGGTTTCTGCCGGTTATGTTATTGGAAGGAGATGGAGATGCTGAGGATGGCTTTCTGCAGGTTGTGTTATTGGGAGGTGAGTCGAGATGCTGAGGATGGGCTTCTGCAGGTGGAGATAATGAGGATGTTTTTCTGAAGGTTGTGTTATTGGAAGGTGAGTGCAGATGCTGAGGATGCGTTTCTGCAGGTTGTGTTATTGGAAGGTGAGTGAAGATGCTGAGGATGCGTTTGTGCCGTTTGTGCTATTGGGAGCTGAGTGGAGATGCTGGGGATGTGTTTCTGAAGGATGTGTTATTCGGAGGTGAGTGAAGATGCTGAGGATGGGTTTCTCCAGTGTGTGTCATTGGTAGGTCAGTAGAGATGCTGAGAATGGGGTTCTGCAGGTTGTGTAATTGGGAGATGAGTGGAGATGCTGAGGATGGGTTTCTGCAGATTGTGTTATTGGGAGGTGAGTGAAGATGCTGAGGATGGGTTTCTGCAGGTTGTGTTATTGGATGGCGAGTGGAGATGCTGAGAATGGGTTTCTACAGGTTGTGTTATTGGAAGGTGAGTTGAGATGCTGAGGATGGGTTTCTGCAGGTTGTGTTATTGGGAGGATAGTGGAGATGCTGAGGATGGGTTTCTGCAGGTTGTGTTATTGGAAGGTGAGTGAAGATGCTGAGGATGGGTTTCTGCAGGTTGTGTTATTGGGAGGTTAGTGAAGATGCTGAGGATGGGTTTCTGCAGGTTGTGTTATTGGGAGGTTAGTGAAGATGCTGAGGATGGGTTTCTGCAGGTTGTGTTATTGGAAGGTGATTGAAGATGCTGAGGATGGGTTTCTGCAGGTTGTGTTATTGGGAGGTGAGTGGAAATGCTGAGAATGGGTATCTGCAGGTTGTGTTCTTGGGAATTGAGGGAAGATGCTGAGGATGGATTTCTGTAGGTTGTGTTACTGGAATGTGAGTGAAGATGCTGAGGATGGGTTTCTGCAGGTTGTGTTATTGGGAGGTGAGTGGAGATGCTGAGGATGGTTTTCTGCATGTTGTGTTATTGGAAGATTTGTGAAGATGCTGAGGATGGGTTTCTGCAGGTTTTGTTATTGGAAGGTTAGTGAAGATGCTGAGGATGGGTTTCTGCAGGTTGTGTTAATGGAAGGTTAGTGAAGATGCTGAGGATGTGTTTCTGCAGGTTGTGTTATTGGGTGGTTAGGGAAGATGCTGAGGATGTGTTTCTGCAGGTTGTGTTATTGGGAGGTGAGTGAAGATGCTGAGGATGGGTTTCTGCAGGTTGTGTTATTGGGAGGTGAGTGAAGATGCTGAGGATGGGTTTCTGCAGGTTGTGTTATTGGAAGGTGAGTGGAGATGCTGAGAATGGGTTTCTGCAGGTTGTGTTATTGGAAGGTGAGTGGAGATGCTGAGGATGCGTTTCTGCAGGTTGTGTTCTTGGGAATTGAGGGAAGATGCTGAGGATGGATTTCTGTAGGTTGTGTTACTGGAATGTGAGTGAAGATGCTGAGGATGGTTTCCTGCAGGTTGTGTTATTGGAAGGTGAGTGGAGATGATGAGGATGGGTTTCTGCAGGTTGTGTTATTGGGAGGTGAGTGAAGATGCTGAGGATGGGGTTCTGCAGGTTGTGTTATTGGAAGGTGAGTGGAGATGCTGAGGATGGGTTTCTGCAGGTTGTGTTATTGGGAGGTGAGTGAAGATGCTGAGGATGGGTTTCTGCAGGTTGTGTTATTGGGAGGTGAGTGAAGATGCTGAGGATGGGTTTCTGCAGGTTGTGTTATTGGGAGGTGAGTGGAGATGCTGAGGATGGGTTTCTGCAGGTTGTGTTATTGGGAGGTTAGTGAAGATGCTGAGGATGGGTTTCTGCAGGTTGTGTTATTGGAAGGTGATTGAAGATGCTGAGGATGGGTTTCTGCAGGTTGTGTTATTGGGAGGTGAGTGGAAATGCTGAGAATGGGTTTCTGCAGGTTGTGTTATTGGAAGATTAGGGGAGATGCTGAGGATGGGTTTCTGCAGGTTGTGTTATTGGGTTGTGAGTGGAGATGCTGAGGATGGGTTTCTGCAGGTTGTGTTATTGGGAGGTGAGTGAAGATGCTGAGGATGGGGTCCTGCACGTTGTGTTATTGGGAGGTTAGTGAAGATGCTGAGGATGGGTTTCTGCAGGTTGTGTTATTGGGAGGTGAGTGGAGATGCTGAGAATGGGTTTCTGCAGGTTGTGTTATTGGGTTGTGAGTGGAAATGCTGAGGATGGGTTTCTGCAGGTTGTGTTATTGGGAGGTGAGTGAAGATGCTGAGGATGGGGTCCTGCACGTTGTGTTATTGGGAGGTTAGTGAAGATGCTGAGGATGATTTTCTGCAGGTTGTGTTATTGGAAGATTTGTGAAGATGCTGAGGATGGGTTTCTGCAGGTTTTGTTATTGGAAGGTTAGTGAAGATGCTGAGGATGGGTTTCTGCAGTTTGTGTTAATGGAAGGTTAGTGAAGATGCTGAGGATGGGTTTCTGCAGGTTGTGTTATTGGGAGGTGAGTGAAGATGCTGAGGATGGGTTTCTGCAGGTTGTGTTAATGGAAGGTTCGTGAAGATGCTGAGGATGGGTTTCTGCAGGTTGTGTTATTGGAAGATTTGTGAAGATGCTGAGGATGGGTTTCTGCAGGTTGTGTTATTGGGAGGTGAGTGGAGATGCTGAGTATGGGTTTCTGCAGGTTGTGTTATTGGGTTGTGAGTGGAGATGCTGAGGATGGGTTTCTGCAGGTTGTGTTATTGGAAGATTTGTGAAGATGCTGAGGATGGGTTTCTGCAGGTTGTGTTATTGGGAGGTGAGTGAAGATGCTGAGAATGGGTTTCTGCAGGTTGTGTTATTGGAAGATTTGTGAAGATGCTGAGGATGGGTTTCTGCAGGTTGTGTTATTGGGAGGTGAGTGGAGATGCTGTTGATGGGTTTCAGCAGGTTGTGTTATTGGGAGGTGAGTGGAGAAGCTGAGGATGGGTTTCTGCAGCTTGTGTTATTGGGAGGTTAGTGAAGGTGCTGAGAATGGTTTTCTGCAGGTTGTGTTATTGGGAGGTGATTGGAGATGCTGATGATGGGTTTCTGCAGGTTGTGTTATTGGGAGGTGAGTGGAGATGCCGAGGATGGGTTTCTGCAGGTTATGTTATTGGAAGAAGATGGAGATGCTGAGGCTGGGTTTCTGCAGGTTGTGTTATTGGGGTGTGAGTGGAGATGCTGAGGATCTGTTTCTGCAGGTTGTGTTATTAGGAGGTGAGTGGAGATACTGAGGATGGGTTTCTGCAGGTTGTGTTATTGGAAGGTTAGTGGAGATGCTCAGGATAGGTTTCTGCAGGTTGTGTTATTGGAAGGTGAGTGAAGATGCTGAGGATGGGTTTCTGCAGGTTGTGTTATTGGAAGGTGAGTGTAGATGCTGAGGATGGGTTTCTGCAGGTTGTGTTATTGGGATATTAGTTAAGATGCTGAGGATGGGTTTCTGAAGGTTGTGTTATTGGGAGATGAGTGGAAATGCTGAGAATGGGTATCTGCAGGTTGTGTTATTGGGAGGTTAGTGAAGATGCTGAGAATGGGTTTCTGCAGGTTGTGTTACTGGGAGGTGAGTGGAGATGCTGAGGATGGGATTCTGCAGGTTGTGTTATTGGGAGGTGAGTGAAGATGCTGAGGATGGGTTTCTGCAGTTTGTGTTATTGGGAGGTGAGTGGAGATGCTGAGGATGGGTTTCTGCAGGTTGTGTTATTGGGAGGTGAGTGGAGATGCTGAGGATGGGTTTCTGCAGGTTGTGTTATTGGGAGGTGAGTGGAGATGCTGAGGATGGGTTTCTGCAGGTTGTGTTATTGGGAGGTTAGTGGAGATGCTGAGGATGGGTTTCTGCAGGTTGTGTTATTGGAAGGTGAGTGAAGATGCTGAGGATGGGTTTATTCAGATTGTGTTATTGGAAGGTGAGTGAAGATGCTGAGGATGGGTTTCTGCAGGTTGTGTTATTGGGAAGTGATTGGAGATGCTGAGGATGGGTTTCTGCAGGTTATGTTATTGGAAGGTTAGTGGAGATGCTGAGGATGGGTTTCTGCAGGTTGTGTTATTGGAAGAAGGTGGAGATGCTGAGGCTGGGTTTCTGCAGGTTGTGTTATTGGGGGGTGAGTGGAGATGCGGAGGATGGGTTTCTGCAGGTTGTCTTATTAGGAGGTGAGTGGAGATGCTGAGGATGGGTTTCTGCAGGTTGTGTTATTGGGAGGTGAGGGGAGATGCTCAGAATGGGTTTCTGCAGGTTGTGTTATTGGAAGGTGAGTGAAGATGCTGAGGATGGGTTTCTGCAGGTTGTGTTATTGGGAGGTGAGTGGAGATGCTGAGGATGGGTTTCTGCAGGTTGTGTTATTGGAAGGTGAGTGGAGAGCTGTGGATGGGTTTCTGCAGGTTGTGTTATTGGGATATTAGTGAAGATGCTGAGAATGGGTTTCTGCAGGTTGTGTTATTCGAAGGTGAGTGGAAATGCTGAGGATAGGTTTCTGCAGGTTGTATTATTCGAAGGTGAGCGAAGATGCTGAGGATGGGTTTCTGCAGGTTGTGTTATTGGAAGGTTAGTGAAGATGCTGAGGATGGGTTTCTGCAGGTTGTGTTATTGGAAGATGAGTGGAAATGCTGAGAATGGGTTTCTGCAGGTTGTGTTATTAGGAGGTGTGTGAAGATACTGAGGATGGGTTTCTGCAGGTTCTGTTATTGGGAGGTGAGTGGAGATGCTGAGGATGGGTTTCTGCAGGTTGTGTTATTGGGAGGTGAGTGAAGATGCTGAGAATGGGTTTCTGCGGGTTGTGTTATTGGGAAGTGAGTGAAGATTCTGAGGATGGGTTTCTGCAGGATCTGTTATTGGGAGGTGAGTGGAGATGCTGAGGATGGGTTTCTGCAGGTTGTGTTATTGGGAGGTGAGTGAAGATGCTGAGAATGGGTTTCTGCAGGTTGTGTTATTGGAAGGTGAGTGGAGATGCTGAGGATGCGTTTCTGCAGGTTGTGTTCTTGGGAATTGAGGGAAGATGCTGAGGATGGATTTCTGTAGGTTGTGTTACTGGAATGTGAGTGAAGATGCTGAGGATGGTTTCCTGCAGGTTGTGTTATTGGAAGGTGAGTGGAGATGATGAGGATGGGTTTCTGCAGGTTGTGTTATTGGGAGGTGAGTGAAGATGCTGAGGATGGGGTTCTGCAGGTTGTGTTATTGGAAGGTGAGTGGAGATGCTGAGGATGGGTTTCTGCAGGTTGTGTTATTGGGAGGTGAGTGAAGATGCTGAGGATGGGTTTCTGCAGGTTGTGTTATTGGGAGGTGAGTGAAGATGCTGAGGATGGGTTTCTGCAGGTTGTGATATTGGGAGGTGAGTGGAGATGCTGAGTATGGGTTTCTGCAGGTTGTGTTATTGGGAGGTTAGTGAAGATGCTGAGGATGGGTTTCTGCAGGTTGTGTTATTGGAAGGTGATTGAAGATGCTGAGGATGGGTTTCTGCAGGTTGTGTTATTGGGAGGTGAGTGGAAATGCTGAGAATGGGTTTCTGCAGGTTGTGTTATTGGAAGATTAGGGGAGATGCTGAGGATGGGTTTCTGCAGGTTGTGTTATTGGGTTGTGAGTGGAGATGCTGAGGATGGGTTTCTGCAGGTTGTGTTATTGGGAGGTGAGTGAAGATGCTGAGGATGGGGTCCTGCACGTTGTGTTATTGGGAGGTTAGTGAAGATGCTGAGGATGGGTTTCTGCAGGTTGTGTTATTGGGAGGTGAGTGGAGATGCTGAGAATGGGTTTCTGCAGGTTGTGTTATTGGGTTGTGAGTGGAGATGCTGAGGATGGGTTTCTGCAGGTTGTGTTATTGGGAGGTGAGTGAAGATGCTGAGGATGGGGTCCTGCACGTTGTGTTATTGGGAGGTTAGTGAAGATGCTGAGGATGATTTTCTGCAGGTTGTGTTATTGGAAGATTTGTGAAGATGCTGAGGATGGGTTTCTGCAGGTTTTGTTATTGGAAGGTTAGTGAAGATGCTGAGGATGGGTTTCTGCAGTTTGTGTTAATGGAAGGTTAGTGAAGATGCTGAGGATGGGTTTCTGCAGGTTGTGTTATTGGGAGGTGAGTGAAGATGCTGAGGATGGGTTTCTGCAGGTTGTGTTAATGGAAGGTTCGTGAAGATGCTGAGGATGGGTTTCTGCAGGTTGTGTTATTGGAAGATTTGTGAAGATGCTGAGGATGGGTTTCTGCAGGTTGTGTTATTGGGAGGTGAGTGGAGATGCTGAGTATGGGTTTCTGCAGGTTGTGTTATTGGGTTGTGAGTGGAGATGCTGAGGATGGGTTTCTGCAGGTTGTGTTATTGGAAGATTTGTGAAGATGCTGAGGATGGGTTTCTGCAGGTTGTGTTATTGGGAGGTGAGTGAAGATGCTGAGAATGGGTTTCTGCAGGTTGTGTTATTGGAAGATTTGTGAAGATGCTGAGGATGGGTTTCAGCAGGTTGTGTTATTGGGAGGTGAGTGGAGAAGCTGAGGATGGGTTTCTGCAGCTTGTGTTATTGGGAGGTTAGTGAAGGTGCTGAGAATGGTTTTCTGCAGGTTGTGTTATTGGGAGGTGAGTGTAGATGCTGATGATGGGTTTCAGCAGGTTGTGTTATTGGGAGGTGAGTGGAGATGCTGAGGATGGGTTTCTGCAGATTGTGTTATTGGAAGGTGAGTGAAGATGCCGAGGATGGGTTTCTGCAGGTTATGTTATTGGAAGAAGATGGAGATGCTGAGGCTGGGTTTCTGCAGGTTGTGTTATTGGGGTGTGAGTGGAGATGCTGAGGATCTGTTTCTGCAGGTTGTGTTATTAGGAGGTGAGAGGAGATACTGAGGATGGGTTTCTGCAGGTTGTGTTATTGGAAGGTTAGTGGAGATGCTCAGGATAGGTTTCTGCAGGTTGTGTTATTGGAAGGTGAGTGAAGATGCTGAGGATGGGTTTCTGCAGGTTGTGTTATTGGAAGGTGAGTGTAGATGCTGAGGATGGGTTTCTGCAGGTTGTGTTATTGGAAGGTGAGTGGAGATGCTGTGGATGGGTTTCTGCAGGTTGTGTTATTGGGATATTAGTTAAGATGCTGAGGATGGGTTTCTGAAGGTTGTGTTATTGGGAGATGAGTGGAAATGCTGAGAATGGGTATCTGCAGGTTGTGTTATTGGGAGGTTAGTGAAGATGCTGAGAATGGGTTTCTGCAGGTTGTGTTACTGGGAGGTGAGTGGAGATGCTGAGGATGGGATTCTGCAGGTTGTGTTATTGGGAGGTGAGTGAAGATGCTGAGGATGGGTTTCTGCAGTTTGTGTTATTGGGAGGTGAGTGGAGATGCTGAGGATGGGTTTCTGCAGGTTGTGTTATTGGGAGGTGAGTGGAGATGCTGAGGATGGGTTTCTGCAGGTTGTGTTATTGGGAGGTGAGTGGAGATGCTGAGGATGGGTTCCTGCAGGTTGTGTTATTGGGAGGTTAGTGGAGATGCTGAGGATGGGTTTCTGCAGGTTGTGTTATTGGAAGGTGAGTGAAGATGCTGAGGATGGGTTTATTCAGATTGTGTTATTGGAAGGTGAGTGAAGATGCTGAGGATGGGTTTCTGCAGGTTGTGTTATTGGGAAGTGTTTGGAGATGCTGAGGATGGGTTTCTGCAGGTTATGTTATTGGAAGGTTAGTGGAGATGCTGAGGATGGGTTTCTGCAGGTTGTGTTATTGGAAGAAGGTGGAGATGCTGAGGCTGGGTTTCTGCAGGTTGTGTTATTGGGGGGTGAGTGGAGATGCGGAGGATGGGTTTCTGCAGGTTGTGTTATTAGGAGGTGAGTGGAGATGCTGAGGATGGGTTTCTGCAGGTTGTGTTATTGGGAGGTGAGGGGAGATGCTCAGAATGGGTTTCTGCAGGTTGTGTTATTGGAAGGTGAGTGAAGATGCTGAGGATGGGTTTCTGCAGGTTGTGTTATTGGGAGGTGAGTGGAGATGCTGAGGATGGGTTTCTGCAGGTTGTGTTATTGGAAGGTGAGTGGAGAGCTGTGGATGGGTTTCTGCAGGTTGTGTTATTGGGATATTAGTGAAGATGCTGAGAATGGGTTTCTGCAGGTTGTGTTATTCGAAGGTGAGTGGAGATGCTGAGGATAGGTTTCTGCAGGTTGTGTTATTCGAAGGTGAGCGAAGATGCTGAGGATGGGTTTCTGCAGGTTGTGTTATTGGAAGGTTAGTGAAGATGCTGAGGATGGGTTTCTGCAGGTTGTGTTATTGGAAGATGAGTGGAAATGCTGAGAATGGGTTTCTGCAGGTTGTGTTATTAGGAGGTGTGTGAAGATACTGAGGATGGGTTTCTGCAGGTTCTGTTATTGGGAGGTGAGTGGAGATGCTGAGGATGGGTTTCTGCGGGTTGTGTTATTGGGAAGTGAGTGAAGATTCTGAGGATGGGTTTCTGCAGGTTCTGTTATTGGAAGGTGAGTGGAGATGCTGAGGATGGGTTACTGCAGGTTGTGTTATTGGAAGGTGAGTGGAGATGCTGAGGATGGGTTTCTGCAGGTTGTGTTATTGGGAGGTGAGTGAAGATGCTGAGAATGGGTTTCTGCAGGTTGTGTAATTGGGAGGTGAGTGAAGATACTGAGAATGGGTTTCTGCAGGTTGTGTTATTGGGAGGTGAGTGGAGATGCTGAGGATGGGTTTCTGCAGCTTCTGTTATTGGGAGGTGAGTGGAGATGCTGCGGATGGGTTTCTGCAGGTTGTGTTATTGGGAGGTGAGTGGAGATGCTGAGGATGGGTTTCTGCAGGTTGTGTTATTGGGAGGTGAGTGGAGATGCTGAGGATGAGTTTCTGCAGGTTGTGTTATTGGGAGGTGAGTGGAGATGCTGAGGATGGGTTTCTGCAGGTTGTGTTATTGGGAGGTGAGTGGAGATGCTGAGGATGGGTTTCTGCAGGTTGTGTTGTTGGGAGGTGAGTGAAGATGCTGAGGATGGGTTTCTGCAGGTTGTGTTGTTGGGAGGTGAGTGGAGATGCTGAGGATGGGTTTCTGCAGGTTGTGTTATTGGGAGGTGAGTGGAGATGCTGAGGATGGGTTTCTGCAGGTTGTGTTATTGGAAGGTGAGTGAAGATGCTGAGAATTGGTTTCTGCAGGTTGTGATATTGGGAGGTGAGTGGAGATGCTGAGGATGGGTTTCTGAAGGTTGTGTTATTGGGAGGTGAGTGAAGATGATGAGGATGGGTTTCTGCAGGTTGTGTTATTGGAAGGTGAGTGGAGATGCTGAGGATGGGTTTCTGCAGGTTGTGTTATTGGAAGGTGAGTGGAGATGCTGAGGATGGGTTTCTGAAGGTTGTGTTATTGGAAGGTGAGTGGAGATGCTGAGGATGGGTTTCTGCAGGTTATGTTATTGGGAGGTTAGTGGAGATGCTGAGGATGGGTTTCTGCAGGTTGTGTTCTGAGCTGTTGCAGACATTAAGGGAGAATAGATAATTTAGTGACCCAGCTCTGAACGAGATCTGGGGCTGTAGTTACCGTGAATGTGGGTCCGGAACATGACCAACAAATGGAGCAAAGGCTGCAGAGAGAGAAGAGCCGAACAGATAGAGGAGAATGGTCTCTGTACCAACATCTTGGGGAATTTCAAGGAGACTTTACCGACCTGCTCCTAACCCAGAAGGAGCTGGTTACAGAACGGTGTCACCTCCTTCAGCACAGCCTGGAGCCTGACACCAGGCTGTGGATGGTCCTGTCAAATCTGATATAACAAGGAGCTGGTTACGGAACGGTGTCACCTCCTTCAGCGCGGCCTGGAGCCTGACACCAGGCTGTGGATGGTCCTGTCAAATCTGATATAACAAGGAGCTGGTTACAGAACGGTGTCGCCTCCTTCAGCACGGCCTGGAGCCTGACACCAGGCTGTGGATGGTCCTGTCAAATCTGATATAACAAGGAGCTGGTTACAGAACGGTGTCGCCTCCTTCAGCACGGCCTGGAGCCTGACACCAGGCTGTGCATGGTCCTGTCAAATCTGATATAACAAGGAGCTGGTTACAGAACGGTGTCGCCTCCTTCAGCACGGCCTGGAGACTGACACCAGGCTGTGGATGGTCCTGTCAAATCTGATATAACAAGGAGCTGGTTACAGAACGGTGTCGCCTCCTTCAGCTCGGCCTGGAGCCTGACACCAGGCTGTGGATAGTCCTGTCAAATCTGATATAACAAGGAGCTGTTTACAGAACAGTGTCGCCCCCTTCAGCACAGCCTGGAGCCTGACACCAGGCTGTGGATGGTCCTGTCAAATCTGATATAACAAGGAGCTGGTTACAGAACGGTGTCGCCTCCTTCAGCACGGCCTGGAGCCTGACACCAGGCTGTGGATGGTCCTGTCAAATCTGATATAACAAGGAGCTGGTTACAGAACGGTGTCGCCTCCTTCAGCACGGCCTGGAGCCTGACACCAGGCTGTGGATGGTCCTGTCAAATCTGATATAACAAGGAGCTGGTTACAGAACGGTGTCGCCTCCTTCAGCACGGCCTGGAGCCTGACACCAGGCTGTGGATGGTCCTGTCAAATCTGATACAACAAGGAGCTGGTTACAGAACGGTGTCGCCTCCTTCAGCACGGCCTGGAACCTGACACCAGGCTGTGGATGGGCCTGTCAAATCTGATATAACAAGGAGCTGGTTACAGAACGGTGTCGCCTCCTTCAGCACGGCCTGGAGCCTGACACCAGGCTGTGGATGGTCCTGTCAAATCTGATATAACAAGGAGCAGGTTACAGAACAGTGTCGCCTCCTTCAGCACGGCCTGGAGCCTGACACCAGGCTGTGGATGGTCCTGTCAAATCTGATATCACAAGGAGCAGGTTACAGAACAGTGTCGCCTCCTTCAGCACGGCCTGGAGCCTGACACCAGGCTGTGGATGGTCCTGTCAAATCTGATATAACAAGGAGCTGGTTACAGAACGGTGTCACCTCCTTCAGCACGGCCTGGAGCCTGACACCAGGCTGTGGATGGTCCTGTCAAATCTGATACAACAAGGAGCTGGATACAGAACGGTGGCGCCTCCTTCAGCACGGCCTGGAGCCTGACACCAGGCTGTGGATGGTCCTGTCAAATCTGATATAACAAGGAGCTGGTTACAGAACGGTGTCGCCTCCTTCAGCACGGCCTGGAGCCTGACACCAGGCTGTGGATGGTCCTGTCAAATCTGATATAACAAGGAGCTGGTTACAGAACGGTGTCGCCTCCTTCAGCATGGCCTGGAGCCTGACACCAGGCTGTGGATGGTCCTGTCAAATCTGATACAACAAGGAGCTGGTTACAGAACGGTGTCACCTCCTTCAGCACGGCCTGGAGCCTGACACCAGGATGTGGATGGTCCTGTCAAATCTGATACAACAAGGTGCTGGTTACAGAACGGTGTCACCTCCTTCAGCACGGCCTGGAGTCTGACACCAGGCTGTGGATGGTCCTGTCAAATCTGATATAACAAGGGGCTGGTTACAGAAAGGTGTCGCCTCCTTCAGCACGGCCTGGAGCCTGACACCAGGCTGTGGATGGTCCTGTCAAATCTGATACAACAAGGTGCTGGTTACAGAACGGTGTCGCCTCCTTCAGCACGGCCTGGAGCCTGACACCAGGCTGTGGATGGTCCTGTCAAATCTGATATAACAAGGAGCTGGTTACAGAACGGTGTCGCCTCCTTCAGCACGGCCTGGAGCCTGACACCAGGCTGTGGATGGTCCTGTCAAATCTGATATAACAAGGAGCTGGTTACAGAACGGTGTCGCCTCCTTCAGCACGGCCTGGAGCCTGACACCAGTCTGTGGATGGTCCTGTCAAATCTGAAATAACAAGGAGCAGGTTACAGAACTGTGTCGCCTCCTTCAGCACGGCCTGGAGCCTGACACCAGGCTGTGGATGGTCCTGTCAAATCTGATATAACAAGGTGCTGGTTACTGAACGGTGTCGCCTCCTTCAGCACGGCCTGGAGACTGACAGCAGGCTGTGGATGGTCCTGTCAAATCTGATATAACAAGGAGCTGGTTACAGAACGGTGTCGCCTCCTTCAGCACGGCCTGGAGCCTGACACCAGTCTGTGGATGGTCCTGTCAAATCTGATATAACAAGGAGCAGGTTACAGAACTGTGTCGCCTCCTTCAGCACGGCCTGGAGCCTGACACCAGGCTGTGGATGGTCCTGTCAAATCTGATATAACAAGGTGCTGGTTACTGAACGGTGTCGCCTCCTTCAGCACGGCCTGGAGACTGACACCAGGCTGTGGATGGTCCTGTCAAATCTGATATAACAAGGTGCTGGTTACAGAACGGTGTCGCCTCCTTCAGCACGGCCTGGAGCCTGACACCAGGCTGTGGATGGTCCTGTCAAATCTGATATAACAAGGAGCTGGTTACAGAACGGTGTCGCCTCCTTCAGCACGGCCTGGAGCCTGACACCAGGCTGTGGATGGTCCTGTCAAATCTGATATAACAAGGTGCTGGTTACAGAACGGTGTCACCTCCTTCAGCATGGCCTGGAGCCTGACACCAGGCTGTGGATGGTCCTGTCAAATCTGATATAACAAGGAGCTGGTTACAGAACGGTGTCACCTCCTTCAGCACGCCCTGGAGCCTGACACCAGCCTGTGGATGGTCCTGTCAAATCTGATATAACAAGGAGCTGGTTACAGAACGGTGTGGCCTCCTTCAGCACGGCCTGGAGCCTGACACCAGTCTGTGGATGGTCCTGTCAAATCTGATATAACAAGGAGCTGGTTGCAGAACGGTGTCGCCTCCTTCAGCACGGCCTGGAGCCTGACACCAGGCTGTGGATGGTCCTGTCAAATCTGATGTAACAATGAGCTGGTTGCAGAACGGTGTCGCCTCCTTCAGCACGGCCTGGAGCCTGACACCAGGCTGTGGATATCCTGTCAAATCTGATATAACAAGGAGCTGGTTACAGAACGGTGTCACCTCCTTCAGCATGGCCTGGAGCCTGACACCAGGCTGTGGATGGTCCTGTCAAATCTGATAGAACAAGGTGCTGGTTACAGAACGGTGTCGTCTCCTTCAGCATGGCCTGGAGCCTGACACCAGGCTGTGGATGGTCCTGTCAAATCTGATATAACAATGAGCTGGTTGCAGAACGGTGTCGCCTCCTTCAGCACGGCCTGGAGCCTGACACCAGGCTGTGGATATCCTGTCAAATCTGATATAACAAGGAGCTGGTTACAGAACGGTGTCACCTCCTTCAGCACGGCCTGGAGCCTGACACCAGGCTGTGGATGGTCCTGTCAAATCTGATATAACACGGTGCTGGTTACAGAACGGTGTCGCCTCCTTCAGCACGGCCTGGAGCCTGACACCAGGCTGTGGATGGTCCTGTCAAATCTGATATAACAAGGTGCATGTTACAGAACGGTGTCGCCTCCTTCAGAAGGGCCTGGAGCCTGACACCAGGCTGTGGATGGTCCTGTCAAATCTGATATAACAAGGAGCTGGTTACAGAACGGTGTCACCTCCTTCAGCGCGGCCTGGAGCCTGCCACCAGGCTGTGGATGGTCCTGTCAAATCTGATATAACAAGGAGCTGGTTACAGAACGGTGTCACCTCCTTCAGCGCGGCCTGGAGCCTGACACCAGGCTGTGGATGGTCCTGTCAAATCTGATATAACAAGGTGCTGGTTACAGAACGGTGTCGCCTCCTTCAGCACGGCCTGGAGCCTGACACCAGGCTGTGGATGGTCCTGTCAAATCTGATACAAAAAGGTGCTGGTTACAGAACGGTGTCGCCTCCTTCAGAACGGCTTGGAGCCTGACACCAGGCTGTGGATGGTCCTGTCAAATCTGATATATCAAGGAGCTGGTTACAGAACGGTGTCGCCTCCTTCAGCACGGCCTGGAGCCTGACACCAGGCTGTGGATGATCCTGTCAAATCTGATATAACAAGGAGCTGGTTACAGAACGGTGTCGCCTCCTTCAGCACGGCCTGGAGCCTGACACCAGGCTGTGGATGGTCCTGTCAAATCTGATATAACAAGGTGCTGGTTACAGAACGGTGTCGCCTCCTTCAGCACGGCCTGGAGCCTGACACCAGGCTGTGGATGATCCTGTCAAATCTGATACAACAAGGTGCTGGTTACAGAACGGTGTCGCCTCCTTCAGCACGGCCTGGAGCCTGACACCAGGCTGTGGATGGTCCTGTCAAATCTGATATATCAAGGAGCTGGTTACAGAACGGTGTCGCCTCCTTCAGCACGGCCTGGAGCCTGACACCAGGCTGTGGATAATCCTGTCAAATCTGATATAACAAGGAGCTGGTTACAGAACGGTGTCGCCTCCTTCAGCACGGCCTGGAGCCTGACACCAGGCTGTGGATGGTCCTGTCAAATCTGATATAACAAGGTGCTGGTTACAGAACGGTGTCGCCTCCTTCAGCACGGCCTGGAGCCTGACACCAGGCTGTGGATGGTCCTGTCAAATCTGATACAACAAGGTGCTGGTTACAGAACGGTGTCGCCTCCTTCAGCACGGCCTGGAGCCTAACACCAGGCTGTGGATGGTCCTGTCAAATCTGATATAACAAGGAGCTGGTTACAGAACGGTATCGCCTCCTTCAGCACGGCCTGGAGCCTGACACCAGGCTGTGGATGGTCCTGTCAAATCTGATATAACAAGGAGCTGGTTACAGAACGGTGTGGCCTCCTTCAGCACGGTCTGGAGCCTGACACCAGGCTGTGGATGGTCCTGTCAAATCTGATATAACAAGGTGCTGGTTACAGAACGGTGTCGCCTCCTTCAGCACGGCCTGGAGCCTGACACCAGGCTGTGGATGCTCCTGTCAAATCTGATACAACAAGATGCTGGTTACAGAACGGTATCGCCTCCTTCAGCACGGCCTGGAGCCTGACACCAGGCTCTGGATGGTCCTGTCAAATCTGATATAACAAGGAGCTGGTTACAGAACGGTGTCGCCTCCTTCAGCACGGCCTGGAGCCTGACACCAGGATGTGGATGGTCCTGTCAAATCTGATATAACAAGGAGCAGGTTACAGAACAGTGTCGCCTCCTTCAGCACGGCCTGGAGCCTGACACCAGGCTGTGGATGGTCCTGTCAAATCTGATATAACAAGGAGCAGGTTACAGAACAGTGTCGCCTCCTTCAGCACGGCCTGGAGCCTGACACCAGGCTGTGGATGGTCCTGTCAAATCTGATATAACAAGGAGCTGGTTACAGAACGGTGTCACCTCCTTCAGCACGGCCTGGAGCCTGACACCAGGCTGTGGATGGTCCTGTCAAATCTGATACAACAAGGAGCTGGATACAGAACGGTGGCGCCTCCTTCAGCACGGCCTGGAGAATGACACCAGGCTGTGGATGGTCCTGTCAAATCTGATATAACAAGGAGCTGGTTACAGAACGGTGTCGCCTCCTTCAGCACGGCCTGGAGCCTGACACCAGGCTGTGGATGGTCCTGTCAAATCTGATATAACAAGGAGCTGGTTACAGAACGGTGTCGCCTCCTTCAGCACGGCCTGGAGCCTGAAACCAGGCTGTGGATTGTCCTGTCAAATCTGATATCACAAGGTGCTGGTTACAGAACGGTGTCACCTCCTTCAGCACGGCCTGGAGCCTGACACCAGGCTGTGGATGGTCCTGTCAAACCTGATATAACAAGGAGCTGGTTACAGAACGGTGTCGCCTCCTTCAGCATGGCCTGGAGCCTGACACCAGGCTGTGGATGGTCCTGTCAAATCTGATACAACAAGGAGCTGGTTACAGAACGGTGTCACCTCCTTCAGCACGGCCTGGAGCCTGACACCAGGATGTGGATGGTCCTGTCAAATCTGATACAACAAGGTGCTGGTTACAGAACGGTGTCACCTCCTTCAGCACGGCCTGGAGTCTGACACCAGGCTGTGGATGGTCCTGTCAAATCTGATATAACAAGGGGCTGGTTACAGAAAGGTGTCGCCTCCTTCAGCACGGCCTGGAGCCTGACACCAGGCTGTGGATGGTCCTGTCAAATCTGATACAACAAGGTGCTGGTTACAGAACGGTGTCGCCTCCTTCAGCACGGCCTGGAGCCTGACACCAGGCTGTGGATGGTCCTGTCAAATCTGATATAACAAGGAGCTGGTTACAGAACGGTGTCGCCTCCTTCAGCACGGCCTGGAGCCTGACACCAGGCTGTGGATGGTCCTGTCAAGTCTGATATAACAAGGAGCTGGTTACAGAACGGTGTCGCCTCCTTCAGCACGGCCTGGAGCCTGACACCAGTCTGTGGATGGTCCTGTCAAATCTGAAATAACAAGGAGCAGGTTACAGAACTGTGTCGCCTCCTTCAGCACGGCCTGGAGCCTGACACCAGGCTGTGGATGGTCCTGTCAAATCTGATATAACAAGGTGCTGGTTACTGAACGGTGTCGCCTCCTTCAGCACGGCCTGGAGACTGACAGCAGGCTGTGGATGGTCCTGTCAAATCTGATATAACAAGGAGCTGGTTACAGAACGGTGTCGCCTCCTTCAGCACGGCCTGGAGCCTGACACCAGGCTGTGGATGATCCTGTCAAATCTGATACAACAAGGTGCTGGTTACAGAACGGTGTCGCCTCCTTCAGCACGGCCTGGAGCCTGACACCAGGCTGTGGATGGTCCTGTCAAATCTGATATATCAAGGAGCTGGTTACAGAACGGTGTCGCCTCCTTCAGCACGGCCTGGAGCCTGACACCAGGCTGTGGATAATCCTGTCAAATCTGATATAACAAGGAGCTGGTTACAGAACGGTGTCGCCTCCTTCAGCACGGCCTGGAGCCTGACACCAGGCTGTGGATGGTCCTGTCAAATCTGATATAACAAGGTGCTGGTTACAGAACGGTGTCGCCTCCTTCAGCACGGCCTGGAGCCTGACACCAGGCTGTGGATGGTCCTGTCAAATCTGATACAACAAGGTGCTGGTTACAGAACGGTGTCGCCTCCTTCAGCACGGCCTGGAGCCTAACACCAGGCTGTGGATGGTCCTGTCAAATCTGATATAACAAGGAGCTGGTTACAGAACGGTATCGCCTCCTTCAGCACGGCCTGGAGCCTGACACCAGGCTGTGGATGGTCCTGTCAAATCTGATATAACAAGGAGCTGGTTACAGAACGGTGTGGCCTCCTTCAGCACGGTCTGGAGCCTGACACCAGGCTGTGGATGGTCCTGTCAAATCTGATATAACAAGGTGCTGGTTACAGAACGGTGTCGCCTCCTTCAGCACGGCCTGGAGCCTGACACCAGGCTGTGGATGCTCCTGTCAAATCTGATACAACAAGATGCTGGTTACAGAACGGTATCGCCTCCTTCAGCACGGCCTGGAGCCTGACACCAGGCTCTGGATGGTCCTGTCAAATCTGATATAACAAGGAGCTGGTTACAGAACGGTGTCGCCTCCTTCAGCACGGCCTGGAGCCTGACACCAGGATGTGGATGGTCCTGTCAAATCTGATATAACAAGGAGCAGGTTACAGAACAGTGTCGCCTCCTTCAGCACGGCCTGGAGCCTGACACCAGGCTGTGGATGGTCCTGTCAAATCTGATACAACAAGGAGCTGGTTACAGAACGGTGTCGCCTCCTTCAGCACGGCCTGGAGCCTGACACCAGGCTGTGGATGATCCTGTCAAATCTGATACAACAAGGTGCTGGTTACAGAACGGTGTCGCCTCCTTCAGCACGGCCTGGAGCCTGACACCAGGCTGTGGATGGTCCTGTCAAATCTGATATATCAAGGAGCTGGTTACAGAACGGTGTCGCCTCCTTCAGCACGGCCTGGAGCCTGACACCAGGCTGTGGATAATCCTGTCAAATCTGATATAACAAGGAGCTGGTTACAGAACGGTGTCGCCTCCTTCAGCACGGCCTGGAGCCTGACACCAGGCTGTGGATGGTCCTGTCAAATCTGATATAACAAGGTGCTGGTTACAGAACGGTGTCGCCTCCTTCAGCACGGCCTGGAGCCTGACACCAGGCTGTGGATGGTCCTGTCAAATCTGATACAACAAGGTGCTGGTTACAGAACGGTGTCGCCTCCTTCAGCACGGCCTGGAGCCTAACACCAGGCTGTGGATGGTCCTGTCAAATCTGATATAACAAGGAGCTGGTTACAGAACGGTATCGCCTCCTTCAGCACGGCCTGGAGCCTGACACCAGGCTGTGGATGGTCCTGTCAAATCTGATATAACAAGGAGCTGGTTACAGAACGGTGTGGCCTCCTTCAGCACGGTCTGGAGCCTGACACCAGGCTGTGGATGGTCCTGTCAAATCTGATATAACAAGGTGCTGGTTACAGAACGGTGTCGCCTCCTTCAGCACGGCCTGGAGCCTGACACCAGGCTGTGGATGCTCCTGTCAAATCTGATACAACAAGATGCTGGTTACAGAACGGTATCGCCTCCTTCAGCACGGCCTGGAGCCTGACACCAGGCTCTGGATGGTCCTGTCAAATCTGATATAACAAGGAGCTGGTTACAGAACGGTGTCGCCTCCTTCAGCACGGCCTGGAGCCTGACACCAGGATGTGGATGGTCCTGTCAAATCTGATATAACAAGGAGCAGGTTACAGAACAGTGTCGCCTCCTTCAGCACGGCCTGGAGCCTGACACCAGGCTGTGGATGGTCCTGTCAAATCTGATACAACAAGGAGCTGGTTACAGAACGGTGTCACCTCCTTCAGCACGGCCTGGAGCCTGACACCAGGATGTGGATGGTCCTGTCAAATCTGATACAACAAGGTGCTGGTTACAGAACGGTGTCACCTCCTTCAGCACGGCCTGGAGTCTGACACCAGGCTGTGGATGGTCCTGTCAAATCTGATATAACAAGGGGCTGGTTACAGAAAGGTGTCGCCTCCTTCAGCACGGCCTGGAGCCTGACACCAGGCTGTGGATGGTCCTGTCAAATCTGATACAACAAGGTGCTGGTTACAGAACGGTGTCGCCTCCTTCAGCACGGCCTGGAGCCTGACACCAGGCTGTGGATGGTCCTGTCAAATCTGATATAACAAGGAGCTGGTTACAGAACGGTGTCGCCTCCTTCAGCACGGCCTGGAGCCTGACACCAGGCTGTGGATGGTCCTGTCAAGTCTGATATAACAAGGAGCTGGTTACAGAACGGTGTCGCCTCCTTCAGCACGGCCTGGAGCCTGACACCAGTCTGTGGATGGTCCTGTCAAATCTGAAATAACAAGGAGCAGGTTACAGAACTGTGTCGCCTCCTTCAGCACGGCCTGGAGCCTGACACCAGGCTGTGGATGGTCCTGTCAAATCTGATATAACAAGGTGCTGGTTACTGAACGGTGTCGCCTCCTTCAGCACGGCCTGGAGACTGACAGCAGGCTGTGGATGGTCCTGTCAAATCTGATATAACAAGGAGCTGGTTACAGAACGGTGTCGCCTCCTTCAGCACGGCCTGGAGCCTGACACCAGGCTGTGGATGATCCTGTCAAATCTGATACAACAAGGTGCTGGTTACAGAACGGTGTCGCCTCCTTCAGCACGGCCTGGAGCCTGACACCAGGCTGTGGATGGTCCTGTCAAATCTGATATATCAAGGAGCTGGTTACAGAACGGTGTCGCCTCCTTCAGCACGGCCTGGAGCCTGACACCAGGCTGTGGATAATCCTGTCAAATCTGATATAACAAGGAGCTGGTTACAGAACGGTGTCGCCTCCTTCAGCACGGCCTGGAGCCTGACACCAGGCTGTGGATGGTCCTGTCAAATCTGATATAACAAGGTGCTGGTTACAGAACGGTGTCGCCTCCTTCAGCACGGCCTGGAGCCTGACACCAGGCTGTGGATGGTCCTGTCAAATCTGATACAACAAGGTGCTGGTTACAGAACGGTGTCGCCTCCTTCAGCACGGCCTGGAGCCTAACACCAGGCTGTGGATGGTCCTGTCAAATCTGATATAACAAGGAGCTGGTTACAGAACGGTATCGCCTCCTTCAGCACGGCCTGGAGCCTGACACCAGGCTGTGGATGGTCCTGTCAAATCTGATATAACAAGGAGCTGGTTACAGAACGGTGTGGCCTCCTTCAGCACGGTCTGGAGCCTGACACCAGGCTGTGGATGGTCCTGTCAAATCTGATATAACAAGGTGCTGGTTACAGAACGGTGTCGCCTCCTTCAGCACGGCCTGGAGCCTGACACCAGGCTGTGGATGCTCCTGTCAAATCTGATACAACAAGATGCTGGTTACAGAACGGTATCGCCTCCTTCAGCACGGCCTGGAGCCTGACACCAGGCTCTGGATGGTCCTGTCAAATCTGATATAACAAGGAGCTGGTTACAGAACGGTGTCGCCTCCTTCAGCACGGCCTGGAGCCTGACACCAGGATGTGGATGGTCCTGTCAAATCTGATATAACAAGGAGCAGGTTACAGAACAGTGTCGCCTCCTTCAGCACGGCCTGGAGCCTGACACCAGGCTGTGGATGGTCCTGTCAAATCTGATATAACAAGGAGCAGGTTACAGAACAGTGTCGCCTCCTTCAGCACGGCCTGGAGCCTGACACCAGGCTGTGGATGGTCCTGTCAAATCTGATATAACAAGGAGCTGGTTACAGAACGGTGTCACCTCCTTCAGCACGGCCTGGAGCCTGACACCAGGCTGTGGATGGTCCTGTCAAATCTGATACAACAAGGAGCTGGATACAGAACGGTGGCGCCTCCTTCAGCACGGCCTGGAGAATGACACCAGGCTGTGGATGGTCCTGTCAAATCTGATATAACAAGGAGCTGGTTACAGAACGGTGTCGCCTCCTTCAGCACGGCCTGGAGCCTGACACCAGGCTGTGGATGGTCCTGTCAAATCTGATATAACAAGGAGCTGGTTACAGAACGGTGTCGCCTCCTTCAGCACGGCCTGGAGCCTGACACCAGGCTGTGGATTGTCCTGTCAAATCTGATATAACAAGGTGCTGGTTACAGAACGGTGTCACCTCCTTCAGCACGGCCTGGAGCCTGACACCAGGCTGTGGATGGTCCTGTCAAACCTGATATAACAAGGAGCTGGTTACAGAACGGTGTCGCCTCCTTCAGCATGGCCTGGAGCCTGACACCAGGCTGTGGATGGTCCTGTCAAATCTGATACAACAAGGAGCTGGTTACAGAACGGTGTCACCTCCTTCAGCACGGCCTGGAGCCTGACACCAGGATGTGGATGGTCCTGTCAAATCTGATACAACAAGGTGCTGGTTACAGAACGGTGTCACCTCCTTCAGCACGGCCTGGAGTCTGACACCAGGCTGTGGATGGTCCTGTCAAATCTGATATAACAAGGGGCTGGTTACAGAAAGGTGTCGCCTCCTTCAGCACGGCCTGGAGCCTGACACCAGGCTGTGGATGGTCCTGTCAAATCTGATACAACAAGGTGCTGGTTACAGAACGGTGTCGCCTCCTTCAGCACGGCCTGGAGCCTGACACCAGGCTGTGGATGGTCCTGTCAAATCTGATATAACAAGGAGCTGGTTACAGAACGGTGTCGCCTCCTTCAGCACGGCCTGGAGCCTGACACCAGGCTGTGGATGGTCCTGTCAAGTCTGATATAACAAGGAGCTGGTTACAGAACGGTGTCGCCTCCTTCAGCACGGCCTGGAGCCTGACACCAGTCTGTGGATGGTCCTGTCAAATCTGAAATAACAAGGAGCAGGTTACAGAACTGTGTCGCCTCCTTCAGCACGGCCTGGAGCCTGACACCAGGCTGTGGATGGTCCTGTCAAATCTGATATAACAAGGTGCTGGTTACTGAACGGTGTCGCCTCCTTCAGCACGGCCTGGAGACTGACAGCAGGCTGTGGATGGTCCTGTCAAATCTGATATAACAAGGAGCTGGTTACAGAACGGTGTCGCCTCCTTCAGCACGGCCTGGAGCCTGACACCAGTCTCTGGATGGTCCTGTCAAATCTGATATAACAAGGAGCAGGTTACAGAACTGTGTCGCCTCCTTCAGCACGGCCTGGAGCCTGACACCAGGCTGTGGATGGTCCTGTCAAATCTGATATAACAAGGTGCTGGTTACTGAACGGTGTCGCCTCCTTCAGCACGGCCTGGAGACTGACACCAGGCTGTGGATGGTCCTGTCAAATCTGATATAACAAGGTGCTGGTTACAGAACGGTGTCGCCTCCTTCAGCACGGCCTGGAGCCTGACACCAGGCTGTGGATGGTCCTGTCAAATCTGATATAACAAGGAGCTGGTTACAGAACGGTGTCGCCTCCTTCAGCACGGCCTGGAGCCTGACACCAGGCTGTGGATGGTCCTGTCAAATCTGATATAACAAGGTGCTGGTTACAGAACGGTGTCACCTCCTTCAGCATGGCCTGGAGCCTGACACCAGGCTGTGGATGGTCCTGTCTAATCTGATATAACAAGGAGCTTGTTACAGAACGGTGTCACCTCCTTCAGCACGCCCTGGAGCCTGACACCAGCCTGTGGATGGTCCTGTCAAATCTGATATAACAAGGAGTTGGTTACAGAACGGTGTGGCCTCCTTCAGCACGGCCTGGAGCCTGACACCAGTCTGTGGATGGTCCTGTCAAATCTGATATAACAAGGAGCTGGTTGCAGAACGGTGTCGCCTCCTTCAGCACGGCCTGGAGCCTGACACCAGGCTGTGGATGGTCCTGTCAAATCTGATATAACAATGAGCTGGTTGCAGAACGGTGTCGCCTCCTTCAGCATGGCCTGGAGCCTGACACCAGGCTGTGGATGGTCCTGTCAAATCTGATAGAACAAGGTGCTGGTTACAGAACGGTGTCGTCTCCTTCAGCACGGCCTGGAGCCTGACACCAGGCTGTGGATGGTCCTGTCAAATCTGATAGAACAAGGTGCTGGTTACAGAACGGTGTCGTCTCCTTCAGCATGGCCTGGAGCCTGACACCAGGCTGTGGATGGTCCTGTCAAATCTGATATAACAATGAGCTGGTTGCAGAACGGTGTCGCCTCCTTCAGCACGGCCTGGAGCCTGACACCAGGCTGTGGATATCCTGTCAAATCTGATATAACAAGGAGCTGGTTACAGAACGGTGTCACCTCCTTCAGCACGGCCTGGAGCCTGACACCAGGCTGTGGATGGTCCTGTCAAATCTGATATAACACGGTGCTGGTTACAGAACGGTGTCGCCTCCTTCAGCACGGCCTGGAGCCTGACACCAGGCTGTGGATGGTCCTGTCAAATCTGATATAACAAGGTGCATGTTACAGAACGGTGTCGCCTCCTTCAGAAGGGCCTGGAGCCTGACACCAGGCTGTGGATGGTCCTGTCAAATCTGATATAACAAGGAGCTGGTTACAGAACGGTGTCACCTCCTTCAGCGCGGCCTGGAGCCTGACACCAGGCTGTGGATGGTCCTGTCAAATCTGATATAACAAGGAGCTGGTTACAGAACGGTGTCACCTCCTTCAGCGCGGCCTGGAGCCTGACACCAGGCTGTGGATGGTCCTGTCAAATCTGATATAACAAGGTGCTGGTTACAGAACGGTGTCGCCTCCTTCAGCACGGCCTGGAGCCTGACACCAGGCTGTGGATGGTCCTGTCAAATCTGATACAAAAAGGTGCTGGTTACAGAACGGTGTCGCCTCCTTCAGAACGGCTTGGAGCCTGACACCAGGCTGTGGATGGTCCTGTCAAATCTGATATATCAAGGAGCTGGTTACAGAACGGTGTCGCCTCCTTCAGCACGGCCTGGAGCCTGACACAAGGCTGTGGATGATCCTGTCAAATCTGATATAACAAGGAGCTGGTTACAGAACGGTGTCGCCTCCTTCAGCACGGCCTGGAGCCTGACACCAGGCTGTGGATGGTCCTGTCAAATCTGATATAACAAGGTGCTGGTTACAGAACGGTGTCGCCTCCTTCAGCACGGCCTGGAGCCTGACACCAGGCTGTGGATGATCCTGTCAAATCTGATACAACAAGGTGCTGGTTACAGAACGGTGTCGCCTCCTTCAGCACGGCCTGGAGCCTGACACCAGGCTGTGGATGGTCCTGTCAAATCTGATATATCAAGGAGCTGGTTACAGAACGGTGTCGCCTCCTTCAGCACGGCCTGGAGCCTGACACCAGGCTGTGGATAATCCTGTCAAATCTGATATAACAAGGAGCTGGTTACAGAACGGTGTCGCCTCCTTCAGCACGGCCTGGAGCCTGACACCAGGCTGTGGATGGTCCTGTCAAATCTGATATAACAAGGTGCTGGTTACAGAACGGTGTCGCCTCCTTCAGCACGGCCTGGAGCCTGACACCAGGCTGTGGATGGTCCTGTCAAATCTGATACAACAAGGTGCTGGTTACAGAACGGTGTCGCCTCCTTCAGCACGGCCTGGAGCCTAACACCAGGCTGTGGATGGTCCTGTCAAATCTGATATAACAAGGAGCTGGTTACAGAACGGTATCGCCTCCTTCAGCACGGCCTGGAGCCTGACACGAGGCTGTGGATGGTCCTGTCAAATCTGATATAACAAGGAGCTGGTTACAGAACGGTGTGGCCTCCTTCAGCACGGTCTGGAGCCTGACACCAGGCTGTGGATGGTCCTGTCAAATCTGATATAACAAGGTGCTGGTTACAGAACGGTGTCGCCTCCTTCAGCACGGCCTGGAGCCTGACACCAGGCTGTGGATGCTCCTGTCAAATCTGATACAACAAGATGCTGGTTACAGAACGGTATCGCCTCCTTCAGCACGGCCTGGAGCCTGACACCAGGCTCTGGATGGTCCTGTCAAATCTGATATAACAAGGAGCTGGTTACAGAACGGTGTCACCTCCTTCAGCACGGCCTGGAGCCTGACACCAGGCTGTGGATGGTCCTGTCAAATCTGATATAACAAGGTGCTGGTTACAGAACGGTGTCGCCTCCTTCAGCACGGCCTGGAGCCTGACACCAGGCTGTGGATGGTCCTGTCAAATCTGATATAACAAGGAGCTGGTTACAGAACGGTGTCGCCTCCTTCAGCACGGCCTGGAGCCTGACACCAGGCTGTGGATGGTCATGTCAAATCCGATATAACAAGGTGCTGGTTACAGAACGATGTCGCCTCCTTCAGCATGGCCTGGAGCCTGACACCAGGCTGTGGATGGTCCTGTCAAATCTGATATAACAAGGAGCTGGTTACAGAACGGTGTCGCCTCCTTCAGCACGGCCTGGAGCCTGACACCAGGCTGTGGATGGTCCTGTCAAATCTGATATAACAAGGAGCTGGTTACAGAACGGTGTCACCTCCTTCAGCACGGCCTGGAGCCTGACACCAGGCTGTGGATGGTCGTGTCAAACCTGATATAACAAGGAGCTGGTTACAGAACGGTGTCGCCTCCTTCAGCACGGCCTGGAGACTGACACCAGGCTGTGGATGGTCCTGTCAAATCTGATATTACAAGATGCTGGTTACAGAACGGTGTCACCTCCTTCAGCACGGCCTGGAGCCTGACACCAGGCTGTGGATGGTCCTGTCAAATCTTATATAACAAGGTGCTGGTTACAGAACGGTGTCGCCTCCTTCAGCACGGCCTGGAGCCTGACACCAGGCTGTGGATGGTCCTGTTAAATCTGATATAACAAGGAGCTGGTTACAGAACGGTGTCGCCTCCTTCAGCACGGCCTGGAGCCTGACACCAGGCTGTGGATGGTCCAGTCAAATCTGATATAACAAGGTGCTGGTTACAGAACGGTGTCGCCTCCTTCAGCACGGCCTGGAGCCTGACACCAGGCTGTGGATGGTCCTGTCAAATCTGATATAACAATGAGCTGGTTGCAGAACGGTGTCGCCTCCTTCAGCACGGCCTGGAGCCTGACACCAGGCTGTGGATGGTCCTGTCAAATCTGATATAACAATGAGCTGGTTACAGAACGGTGTCACCTCCTTCAGCACGGCCTGGAGCCTGACACCAGGCTGTGGATATCCTGTCAAATCTGATATAACAAGGAGCTGGTTACAGAACGGTGTCACCTCCTTCAGCACGGCCTGGAGCCTGACACCAGGCTGTGGATGGTCCTGTCAAATCTGATATAAAACGGTGCTGGTTACAGAACGGTGTCGCCTCCTTCAGCACGGCCTGGAGCCTGACACCAGGCTGTGGATGGTCCTGTCAAATCTGATATAACAAGGTGCATGTTACAGAACGGTGTCGCCTCCTTCAGAAGGGCCTGGAGCCTGACACCAGGCTGTGGATGGTCCTGTCAAATCTGATATAACAAGGAGCTGGTTACAGAACGGTGTCACCTCCTTCAGCGCGGCCTGGAGCCTGACACCAGGCTGTGGATGGTCCTGTCAAATCTGATATAACAAGGAGCTGGTTACAGAACGGTGTCACCTCCTTCAGCGCGGCCTGGAGCCTGACACCAGGCTGTGGATGGTCCTGTCAAATCTGATATAACAAGGTGCTGGTTACAGAACGGTGTCGCCTCCTTCAGCACGGCCTGGAGCCTGACACCAGGCTGTGGATGGTCCTGTCAAATCTGATACAAAAAGGTGCTGGTTACAGAACGGTGTCGCCTCCTTCAGAACGGCTTGGAGCCTGACACCAGGCTGTGGATGGTCCTGTCAAATCTGATATATCAAGGAGCTGGTTACAGAACGGTGTCGCCTCCTTCAGCACGGCCTGGAGCCTGACACCAGGCTGTGGATGATCCTGTCAAATCTGATATAACAAGGAGCTGGTTACAGAACGGTGTCGCCTCCTTCAGCACGGCCTGGAGCCTGACACCAGGCTGTGGATGGTCCTGTCAAATCTGATATAACAAGGTGCTGGTTACAGAACGGTGTCGCCTCCTTCAGCACGGCCTGGAGCCTGACACCAGGCTGTGGATGATCCTGTCAAATCTGATACAACAAGGTGCTGGTTACAGAACGGTGTCGCCTCCTTCAGCACGGCCTGGAGCCTGACACCAGGCTGTGGATGGTCCTGTCAAATCTGATATATCAAGGAGCTGGTTACAGAACGGTGTCGCCTCCTTCAGCACGGCCTGGAGCCTGACACCAGGCTGTGGATAATCCTGTCAAATCTGATATAACAAGGAGCTGGTTACAGAACGGTGTCGCCTCCTTCAGCACGGCCTGGAGCCTGACACCAGGCTGTGGATGGTCCTGTCAAATCTGATATAACAAGGTGCTGGTTACAGAACGGTGTCGCCTCCTTCAGCACGGCCTGGAGCCTGACACCAGGCTGTGGATGGTCCTGTCAAATCTGATACAACAAGGTGCTGGTTACAGAACGGTGTCGCCTCCTTCAGCACGGCCTGGAGCCTAACACCAGGCTGTGGATGGTCCTGTCAAATCTGATATAACAAGGAGCTGGTTACAGAACGGTATCGCCTCCTTCAGCACGGCCTGGAGCCTGACACCAGGCTGTGGATGGTCCTGTCAAATCTGATATAACAAGGAGCTGGTTACAGAACGGTGTGGCCTCCTTCAGCACGGTCTGGAGCCTGACACCAGGCTGTGGATGGTCCTGTCAAATCTGATATAACAAGGTGCTGGTTACAGAACGGTGTCGCCTCCTTCAGCACGGCCTGGAGCCTGACACCAGGCTGTGGATGCTCCTGTCAAATCTGATACAACAAGATGCTGGTTACAGAACGGTATCGCCTCCTTCAGCACGGCCTGGAGCCTGACACCAGGCTGTGGATGGTCCTGTCAAATCTGATATAACAAGGAGCTGGTTACAGAACGGTGTCACCTCCTTCAGCACGGCCTGGAGCCTGACACCAGGCTGTGGATGGTCATGTCAAATCCGATATAACAAGGTGCTGGTTACAGAACGATGTCGCCTCCTTCAGCACGGCCTGGAGCCTGACACCAGGCTGTGGATGGTCCTGTCAAATCTGATATAACAAGGAGTTGGTTACAGAACGGTGTCGCCTCCTTCAGCACGGCCTGGAGCCTGACACCAGGCTGTGGATGGTCCTGTCAAATCTGATATAACAAGGAGCTGGTTACAGAACGGTGTCGCCTCCTTCAGCACGGCCTGGAGCCTGACACCAGGCTGTGGATGGTCCTGTCAAATCTGATATAACAAGGAGTTGGTTACAGAACGGTGTCGCCTCCTTCAGCACGGCCTGGAGCCTGACACCAGGCTGTGGATGGTCCTGTCAAATCTGATATAACAAGGAGCTGGTTACAGAACGGTGTCGCCTCCTTCAGCACGGCCTGGAGCCTGACACCAGGCTGTGGATGGTCCTGTCAAATCTGATATAACAGGGTGCTGGTTACAGAACGGTGTCGCCTCCTTCAGCACGGCCTGGAGCCTGACACCAGGCTGTGGATGGTCCTGTCAAATCTGATATAACAAGGAGCTGGTTACAGAACGGTGTCGCCTCCTTCAGCACGGCCTGGAGCCTGACACCAGGCTGTGGATGGTCCTGTCAAATCTGATATAACAAGGAGCTGGTTAGAGAACGGTGTCGCCTCCTTCAGCACGGCCTGGAGCCTGACACCAGGCTGTGGATGGTCCTCTCAAATCTAATATAACAAGGAGCTGGTTAGAGAACGGTGTCGCCTCCTTCAGCACGGCCTGGAGCCTGACACCAGGCTGTGGATGGTCCTCTCAAATCTAATATAACAAGGAGCTGGTTAGAGAACGGTGTCGCCTCCTTCAGCACGGCCTGGAGCCTGACACCAGGCTGTGGATGGTCCTCTCAAATCTAATATAACAAGGAGCTGGTTAGAGAACGGTGTCGCCTCCTTCAGCACGGCCTGGAGCCTGACACCAGGCTGTGGATGGTCCTGTCAAATCTGATATAACAAGGAGCTGGTTACAGAACGGTGTCGCCTCCTTCAGCACGGGCTGGAGCCTGACACCAGTCTGTGGATGGTCCTGTCAAATCTGATATAACAAGGTGCTGGTTACAGAACGGTGTCGCCTCCTTCAGCACGGTCTGGAGCCTGACACCAGGCTGTGGATGGTCCTGTCAAATCCGATATAACAAGGAGCTGGTTACAGAATGGTGTCGCCTCCTTCAGCACGGCCTGGAGCCTGACACAAGGCTGTGGATGGTCCTGTCAAATCTGATATAACAACGCGCTGGTTACAGAATGGTGTCGCCTCCTTCAGCACGGTCTGGAGCCTGACACCAGGCTGTGGATGGTCCTGTCAAATCTGATATAACAAGGAGCAGGTTACAGAATGGTGTCGCCTCCTTCAGCACGGCCTGGAGCCTGACACCAGGCTGTGGATGGTCCTGTCAAATCTGATATAACAAGGTGATGGTTACAGAACGGTGTCGCCTCCTTCAGCACGGCCTGGAGCCTGACACCAGGCTGTGGATGGTCCTGTCAAATCTGATATAACAAGGAGCTGGTTACAGAACGGTGTCGCCTCCTTCAGCACGGCCTGGAGCCTGACACCAGAATGTGGATGGTCCTGTCAAATCTGATATAACAAGGTGCTGGTTCCAGAACGGTGTCGCCTCCTTCAGCACGGCCTGGAGCCTGACACCAGGCTGTGGATGGTCCTGTCAAATCTGAATAACAAGGAGCTGGTTACAGAACAGTGTCGCTTCCTTCAGCACGGCCTGGAGCCTGACACCAGGCTGTGGATGGTCCTGTCAAATCTGATATAACAAGGAGCTGGTTACAGAACGCTGTCGCCTCCTTCAGCACGGCCAGGAGCCTGACGCCGGGCTGTGGATGGTCCTGTCAAATCTGATATAACAAGGAGCTGGTTACAGAACGGGGTCGCCTCCTTCAGCACGGCCTGGAGCCAGACACCAGGCTGTCGATGGTCCTGTCAAAACTGATACAACAAGGAGATGGTTACAGGACGGTGTCGCCTCCTTCAGCACGGCCTGGAGCCTGACACCAGGCTGTGGATGGTCCTGTCAAATCTGATATAACAAGGAGCTGGTTACAGGACGGTGTCGCCTCCTTCAGCACGGCCTGGAGCCTGACACCAGGCTGTGGATGGTCCTGTCAAAACTGATATAACAAGGAGCTGGTTACAGAACGGTGTCGCCTCCTTCAGCACGGCCTGGAGCCTGACACCAGGCGGTGGATGGTCCTGTCAAATCTGATACAACAAGGAGATGGTTACAGGACGGTGTCGCCTCCTTCAGCACGGCCTGGAGCCTGACACCAGGCTGTGGATGGTCCTGTCAAATCTGATATAACAAGGAGCTGGTTACAGAACGGTGTCGCCTCCTTCAGCACGGCCTGGAGCCTGACACCAGGCTGTGGATGGTCCTGTCAAATCTGATATAACAAGGTGCTGGTTACAGAACGGTGTGGCCTCCTTCAGCACGGCCTGGAGCCTGACACCAGGCTGTGGATGGGCCTGTCAAATCTGATATAACAAGGAGCTGGTTACAGAACGGTGTCGCCTCCTTCAGCACGGCCTAGAGCCTGACACCAGGCTGTGGATGGTCCTGTCAAATCTGATATAACAAGGAGCTGGTTACAGAACGCTGTCGCCTCCTTCAGCACGGCCAGGAGCCTGACGCCGGGCTGTGGATGGTCCTGTCAAATCTGATATAACAAGGAGCTGGTTACAGAACGGGGTCGCCTCCTTCAGCACGGCCTGGAGCCAGACACCAGGCTGTCGATGGTCCTGTCAAAACTGATACAACAAGGAGATGGTTACAGGACGGTGTCGCCTCCTTCAGCACGGCCTGGAGCCTGACACCAGGCTGTGGATGGTCCTGTCAAATCTGATATAACAAGGAGCTGGTTACAGAACGGTGTCGCCTCCTTCAGCACGGCCTGGAGCCTGACACCAGGCTGTGGATGGTCCTGTCAAAACTGATATAACAAGGAGCTGGTTACAGAACGGTGTCGCCTCCTTCAGCACGGCCTGGAGCCTGACACCAGGCGGTGGATGGTCCTGTCAAATCTGATACAACAAGGAGATGGTTACAGGACGGTGTCGCCTCCTTCAGCACGGCCTGGAGCCTGACACCAGGCTGTGGATGGTCCTGTCAAATCTGATATAACAAGGAGCTGGTTACAGAACGGTGTCGCCTCCTTCAGCACGGCCTGGAGCCTGACACCAGGCTGTGGATGGTCCTGTCAAATCTGATATAACAAGGTGCTGGTTACAGAACGGTGTGGCCTCCTTCAGCACGGCCTGGAGCCTGACACCAGGCTGTGGATGGGCCTGTCAAATCTGATATAACAAGGAGCTGGTTACAGAACGGTGTCGCCTCCTTCAGCACGGCCTAGAGCCTGACACCAGGCTGTGGATGGTCCTGTCAAATCTGATATAACAAGGAGCTGGTTACAGAACGGTGTCGCCTCCTTCAGCACGGCCTGGAGCCTGACACCAGGCTGTGGATGGTCCTGTCAAATCTGATATAACAAGGAGCTGGTTACAGAACGGTGTCGCCTCCTTCTGCACGGCCTGGAGCCTGACACCAGGCTGTGGATGGTCCTGTCAAATCTGTTATAACAAGGTGCTGGTTACAGAACGGTGTCACCTCCTTCAGCACGGCCTGGAGCCTGACACCAGGCTGTGGATGGTCCTGTCAAATCTGATATAACAAGGAGCTGGTTACAGAACGGTGTCGCCTCCTTCAGCACGGCCTGGAGCCTGACACCAGGCTGTGGATGGTCCTGTCAAATCTGATATAACAAGGAGCTGGTTACAGAACGGTGTCGCCTCCTTCAGCACGGCCTGGAGCCTGACACCAGGCTGTGGATGGTCCTGTCAAACCTGATATAACAAGGAGCTGGTTACAGAACGGTGTCACCTCCTTCAGCACGGCCTGGAGCCTGACACCAGGCTGTGGATGGTCCTGTCAAATCTGATATAACAAGGACATTGTTACAGAACGGTGTCGCCTCCTTCAGCACGGCCTGGAGCCTGACACCAGGCTGTGGATGGTCCTGTCAAATCTGATATAACAAGGTGCTGGTTACAGAACGGTGTCGCCTCCTTCAGCACGGCCTGGAGCCTGACACCAGGCTGTGGATGGGCCTGTAAGGGGCTGTTAACGTCACAGTTCCATTGTCCGTTTCTGTAACCGGAATTTAAAAACCCGTCTCAGTAATGGTGACCATTACACTGCGGGTGTTTGAGGCAACACTGCAGGGGCTCCTTGTATCACACGAAGGGGAATATTGAGAAACAGTAAATAGTTAACTATATACAGCACAGAGGTCTCTCAGACAACTTTTTAATTGGGGGCTCCCAGAGCCACACTGCCTGTCCCCTGCTCCCAGGGATTATTGAGAAGTAAATGGTTAACTGTATACTGTCACAGGGTGTAGCACAATCAATCACTCACGAGACGAGCTGAGAAGGAGCTGATCGATGGCTTTATTACGCAGACTTGTTCCCCAGCAGCACAGTTACAGAATGTGGGTTCTGGGAGACCCCGGGCTCTTATACTCCGCCTTACTGGGTGGAGCCAGTAGGCGGCTGATCCAATCGGGTCCCAGCGTCTATCCACCAATAGCCTTTCGGCCTCACACGGTAACTTAATACCCCTAATACATACCACCACATTCACCCCTTGTTGGAAAAGAACACGTTGGGGTCGTGGGCCGTATGGTGGTAGGTGTTTACAGAGTCGGTACCTAGGATGCCGCTAACACGGCGGTTATGCTCCGATATCAACTACTAGTACTACTTCCAATGTCGCTTTTACTGGGCAACCAAAAAAAAATTATTTCTAGAGACATTTCTTGCTTTACTATACTGATTTGATGAGTCGAATGGGTTCCCTGGTCATCCTCGCCGATCGGCTTAGCCCCGGTGGTGATGCAGGCGCTGGTTCGGGCCCTGTCGTCTCTGGGAACGTCGCAATGCCTCTCCCCGCTCCAATTCCCCTATTCGGACCGGGGGAAGGACCGATCCACCCGGGAAGGGGACGGCTGTGGGGTGCGCCGGTGGGAGGGAGGGGTGATTGGTGTTAGGGGGGGTGGAACTCCAGAGGGGGTGCCTGGTGTTGAGGGTGTGTGTGGAGCTCCGGCGGGTGCCAGGTCCCGCAGGGAGACCGTGTCCTGTCGGCCGTCGGGGTACGCCACGTAGGCGTATTGAGGATTCGCGTTGAGGAGATGAACCCTCTCGACCAACAGGTCTGATTTGTGCGCCCGCACATGTTTTCGGAGCAGGATGGGTCCCGGGGCTGCCAGCCAGGTCGGAAGTGACGTTCCGGAGGAGGACTTCCTCGGGAAGACAAGGAGGCGTTTGGGAGCTGTTTGATTCGTTGTTGTACACAGCAGCAACCGGATGGAGTGGAGGGCGTCCGGGAGGACTTCCTGCAGCGGGAAACTGTGAGACCTCTGGACCGTAGGGCCAGCAGGACGGTCTTCCAGACCGTTCCGTTCTCCCTCTCTACCTCACCGTTCCCCCCGGGGTTGTAACTGGTCGTCCTGCTCGAGGCGATGCCCTTGCTGAGCAGGAATTGACGCAGTTCATTGCTCATGAAGGAGGGCCCCTATCGCTATGTCTGTCCGCGGGGAAACCGAATAGTGTAAAGATGGTGCCGAGGGCTCTAATGACCGTGGCCACGGTCATTTCGGGACAGGGAATAGCTAATGGTAACAGGGAGTACTTGTCAATCACGTTCAGGAAGTACGTGTTGCGGTGGGTAGAGGGGAGGGGGCCTTTGAAGTCCAGACTGAGGCGCTCAAAGGGACGGGAAGCCTTTATCACATGTGCTTTCTCTGGCCTGGAGAAGTGTGTTTTGCGCTCTGCGCAGATTTGGCAGTTCCTGGTGGCTGTCCCGACCTCCTCGATGGGGTAGGGCAGGTTGCGGGTCTTTACGAGGTGATAGAACCGAGTGACCCCCGGGTGGCAGAGGTCCTCGTGGAGGGTTCGGAGACGGTTCACTTGTACGTTGGCACATGTGCCGCGGGACAGGGCATCGGAAGGCTCGTTCAGCTTTCCGGGACGATACAAGATCTCATAGTTATAGGTGGAGTGTTCGACCCTCCACGGCAAGATCTTGTCGTTCTTCATCTTGCCCCGCTGTGCATTATCGAACATGAAGGCAACCGACCGTTGGTCAGTGAGGAGAGTGAATCTCCTCCCGGCCAGGTAATGTCTATAATGCCGCACAGCTTCCACTATGGCCTGGGCCTCCTTTTCCACTGAGGAGTGGCGGATTTCGGAAGCGTGGAGGGTGCGTGAAAAGAAGGCCACGGGTCTGCCCGCTTGTTGAGTGTTGACTCCAGAGCTACGTCGGACGCGTCGCTCTCGACCTGGAAGGGGAGGGACTCATCGATCGCGTGCATCGTGGCCTTTGCGATATCCGCTTTGATGCGGCTGAAGGCCTGGCGGGCCTCTGTCGACAGGGGAAAGACCGTGGACTGGATTAGCGGACGGGCCTTGTCCGCGTAGTTGGGGACCCACTGGGCGTAATAAGAGAAAAAGCCCAGGCAGCGTTTCAGGGCCTTGGAGCAGTGAGGGAGGGGGAACTCCATGAGGGGGCGCATGCGTTCGGGGTCTGGGCCTATCACTCCATTTCGCACTACGTAGCCGAGGATGGCTAGACGGTCGGGGCTAAACACGCATTTAGAACATAGAACATAGAACGATACAGCGCAGTACAGGCCTTCGGCCCACGATGGTGCACCGACATGGGAAATCAAAAAACAAAAGCCATCTAACCTACACTATGCCATTATCATCCATATGCTTATCCAATAAACTTTTAAATGCCCTCAATGTTGGCGAGTTCACTACTGTTGCAGGTAGGGCATTCCACGGCCTCACCACTCTTTGCGTAAAGAACCTACCTCTGACCTCTGTCCTATATCTATTACCCCTCAGTTTAAGTCTATGTCCCCTCATGCCAGCCATTTCCATCCGCGGGAGAAGGCTCTCACTGTCCACCCTATCTAACCCCCTGATCATTTTGTATGCCTCTATTAAGTCTCCTCTTAACCTCCTTCTCTCTAACGAAAACAACCTCAAGTCCATCAGCATTTCCTCATAAGATTTTCCCTCCATACCAGGCAACATCCTGGTAAATCTCCTCTGCACCCGCTCCAAAGCCTCCACATCCTTCCTATAATGCGGTGACCAGAACTGTACGCAATACTCCAAATGCGGCCGTACCAGAGTTTTGTGCAGCTGCAACTTGACCTCCTGACTCCGGAACTCAATCCCTCTACTTATAAAGGCCAACATTCCATAGGCCTTCTTCACAACCCTATCAACCTGGGTGGCAACTTTCAGGGATCTATGTACATGGACACCGAGATCCCTCTGCTCATCCACATTTCCAAGAATTTTACCATTAGCCAAATATTCCGCATTCCTGTTATTCCTTCCAAAGTGAATCACCTCACACTTCTCTACATTAAACTCCATTTGCCACCTCTCAGCCCAGCTCTGCAGCTTATCTATGTCCCTCTGTAACCTGCAACATCCTTCCACACTGTCGACAGCACCACCGACTTTAGCATCGTCTGCAAATTTACTCACCCACCCTTCTGCACCTTCCTCTAGGTCATTTATAAAAATGACAAACAGCAACGGCCCCAGGACACATCCTTGTGGTACTCCACTTGTGACTGTACTCCATTCTGAACATTTCCCATCAACCACCACCCTCTGTCTTCTTTCAGCTAGCCAATTTCTGATCCACATCTCTAAATCACCCTCAATCCCCAGCCTCCGTATTTTATGCAATAGCCTACCGTGGGGAACCTTATCAAACGCTTTACTGAAATCCACATCAACTGCTCTACCCTCGTGTACCAGTTCAGTCACCTTCTCAAAGAACTCGATAAGGTTTGTTAGGCATGACCTACCCTTCACAAAGCCATGCTGACTAGCCCTAATCATATTATTCCTATCGAGATGATTATAAATCTTGTCTCTTATAATCCCCTCCAAGACTTTACCCACAACAGACGTGAGGTTCACCGGTCTATAGTTGCCGGGGTTGTCTCTACTCCCCTTCTTGAACAAAGGGACCACTTTTGCTACCCTCCAGTCCTCTGGCACTATTCCTGTAGCCAATGATGACATAAAAATCAAAGCCAAAGGCTCAGCAATCTCTTCCCTGGCCTCCCAGACAATCCTAGGATAAATCCCATCAGGCCCCGGGGACTTATCTATTTTCAGCCTGTCCAGAATTGCCAACACCTCTTCCCTACGTACCTCAATGCCATCTATTCTAATAGCCTGGGTCTCAGCATTCTCCTCCACAACATTATCTTTTTCCTGAGTGAATACTGACGAAAAATATTCATTTAGTATCGCTCCTATCTCTTCAGATTCCACACACAACTTCCCACTCCTGTCCTTGACTGACCCTACTCTTACCCTAGTCATTCTTTTATTCCTGACATACCTATAGAAAGCTTTTGGGTATCCCTTGATCCTACCTGCCAAATACTTCTCATGTCCCCTCCTTGCTCGTCTTAGCTCTCTCTTTAGATCCTTCCTCGCTACCTTGTAACTATCAAGCGCCCCAACTGAAACTTCACACCTCATCTTCACATAGGCCTCGTTCTTCCTCTTAACAAGAGATTCCACTTCTTTGGTAAACCACGTTTCCCTCGCTCGACGCCTTCCTCCCTGCCTGATCGGTACGTACTTATCATGAACACGCAGTAGCTGTTCCTTGAACAAGCTCCCACATATCCAGTGTGCCCAACACTTGCAGCCTACTTCTCCAACCTATCCCCCCCAAGTCATGTCTAATGGCATCATAATTGCGCTTCCCCCAGCTATAACTCTTGCCCTGCGGGGTATACTTATCCCTTTCCATCACTAACGTAAACGTCACCGAATTATGGTCACTGTCCCCAAAGTGCTCAACTACCTCCAAATCTAACACCTGGTGTTTCTCCCTGTTGTATGTGAGATTCAGGGCGTTTGCAGTCTGGAGGAATTTGTGGAGGTTGGCGTCGTAGTCCTGCTGGTCGTGGCCACAGATGATGATGTTGTCGAGGTACGGGAACATGGCCCGCAAACCGTCCCGGTCAACCATTCGGTCCATCTCCCGTTGGAAGAACGCGACCCTGTTAGTGACTCCGAATAGAGCCCTTAAAAAGTGATAGAGCCGTCCATCTGCTTCAAAAGCAGTGTATTTGCGGTCGCTCGAGCGGATGGGGAGCTGGTGGTAGGCGGACTTAAGGTCCACGGTGGAGAAGACCTTGTACTGTGCAAACCGATTGACCATGTCGGATATGCGGGGGAGAGGGTACACATCCAGCTGTGTGTACCTATTGATGGTCTGGCTATAGTCTACGACCATCCTCTGCTTCTCCCCGGTCTTTACAACTACCACCTGGGCTCTCCAGGGACTATTGCTGGCCTGGATTATGCCTTCCCTCAGCAGCCGCTGGGCCTCTGACCGGATAAATGTCCTGTCCTGGGCGCTGTACCGTCTGCTCCTAGTGGCGACGGGTTTGCAATCCGGGGTGAGGTTTGCGAACAGGGACGGTGGGTCGACCTTGAGGGTCGCGAGGCTGCAGATAGTGAGTGGGGGTATAGGGCCGCCGAATTTAAACGTTAAACTCTGGAGGTTACACTGAAAATCCAACCCCAGGAGTGAGGCAGCGCAGAGGTGGGGAAGGACGTAAAGCTGGTAGTTCTTGAACTCCCACCTCTGCACCGTGAGGTTCACGATGTAGAACCCTTTGATCTCGATGGAATGGGACCCTGCCGCCAGAACATTTTTTTGATTACTCGGTGGATCGAAACAGCGTCTTACCGTATCGGGATGTATAAAACTCTCCGTGCTCCCAGAGTCGATCAGGCAGGTCTCGTACCCGTTTATAAATACTGTTGTTGTTGCTGTTTGGAGCCTTCGGGGCCACGACTGATCCAGGGTCACAGAAACCAGTCGTAGTTGCTGCATTGGGGCGTTTTCTTCAGGCCCTGTGGGGCCGTCCATCATGGGGTCCTTAGCCGTCAGCCAAGATGGCGGCTTCCACGGGTCGCACACGGTCGGGGGTGGACAAGGTGGCGCCGCCCATGGATCGCACGTTGCCGGAGGAGCACAAAATGGCGGCGCCCATCCCTCCCGCATGGAGTCCGGGACCCAAGATGGCGGCGCCGGTTGGCCGCACATGGATTGCTGGGGGGTGGGGGGGTTGAGTTTGGGGTTCTCCCCCGGAGATAGCGGCTACCTCCCGGGCCTGGAACACTGCTAAAAAGTGCCCCTATTTGCCGCACCCTTTACAGGGGGCCGAGCGGGCCGGGCAGCACATTCGTGGGTGTTTCCCTTGCCCACAAAAGTAGCAGCGGGGCCCCCCTGGGTGATCTGCTGCTCTGGCAGCGCAGGCCTGTGGAGGGGGGGGGGGGCTGCCGCACGGTCGGCGGCGTAGGCATGGGAGTTCTGCGATGCCACATCGAACGAGGCCGCGAGGGCCCGTGCTCTTTGAGGCCTAGTGTGTCTTTTTCCAGCAAGCGCTGGCGAATTTGCGACAAAAGCATACCTGCCACGAAAGCATCTCAGACCAGCAGCTCTGTGTGTTCGTTAGCCGAAACCGATGGGCAGTTGCAGTTTCTCCCCAGTATTAACAGCGCACTGTAGAATTCGCCCAGCGATTCACCGGGGATT
The DNA here is from genome assembly GCF_047496885.1 of Scyliorhinus torazame. Taxonomy (NCBI): domain Eukaryota; kingdom Metazoa; phylum Chordata; class Chondrichthyes; order Carcharhiniformes; family Scyliorhinidae; genus Scyliorhinus; species Scyliorhinus torazame. The sequence continues at coordinate 73,723,373 of NC_092729.1, read as the reverse complement.
TGCCGTCTCGTCGCGAGCTGGAGGCCTGCGGAGACCTGGTTGACGGGGCTGACGTAGATTCCTCTCAGCATGGCGATCGCCGTCGGGAAATCGTCCGCGTCCTCTATGAGAGTGTAGATTTCCGGGCTCACCCTGGCAGGACCTGCAGTTTCTGGTCTTCTGTAACTATGCCAGGGGCCGTTCGGAGGTATCCTTCGAACCACGCTAGCCAGTGTTTAAAAGTCGCCGCTGAGTCTGCCGCGTGGGGGCTGATTCGCAGACAATCCGGAGTGAGTCGGAGCTCCATGTCCTTTAAGTCTGCGTAATAAATTGCAGCACAATCAATCACTCACGAGACGAGCTGAGAAGGAGTCGATCGATGGCTTTATTCCGCAGACTTGTTCCCCAGCAGCACAGTTACAGAATGCGGCTGCTGGGAGAACCCGGGCTCTTATACTCCGCCTTACTGGGTGGAGCCAGTAGGCAGCTGATCCACTCGGGACACAGTGTCTATCCACCAATAGCCACTCGACATCACAGGGTACCGCAATACCCCTAATACATACCACCACACAGAGGTGTCTGAAACAGCTTATTAATTGGGGCTCCCTGACCACACTGCCTGTCCCCTGCTCCCAGGGATTATTGAGCAGTAAATGGTTAACTATATACAGCACAGAGGCCTCTGAAACAGCTTTTTAATTGGGGGCTCCCGAGGCCACACTGCCTGTCCCCTGCTCCCAGGGATTATTGAGAAGTAAATGGTTAACTATATACAGCACAGAGGTCACTGAAACAGCTTTTTAATGGGGGGCTCCCGGACCACACTGCCTGTCCCCTGCTCCCAGGGATTATTGAGCAGTAAATGGTTAACTGTATACAGGCACAGATGTCTCTGAAACAGCTTTTTAATTGGGGCTCCCGAGGCCACACTGCCTGTCCCCTGCTCCCTGGGATTATTGAGCAGTAAATGGTTAACTGTATACAGCACAGAGGTCTCTGACACAGCTTTTTAATTGGGGGCTCCCTGAACACACTCCCTGTCCCCTGCTCCCAGGGATTATTGAGCAGTAAATGGTTCACTATATACAGCACAGAGGTCTCTGAAACAGCTTTTTAATTGGCGGCTCCCGAGGACACACTGCCTGTCCCCTGCTCCAGGGATTATTGAGCAGTAAATGGTTAACTATATACAGCACAGAGGTCTCTGAAACAGCTTTTTAATTGGGGGTTCCCGGAGCCACACTGCCTGTCCCCTGCTCCCAGGGATTATTGAGCAGTAAATGGTTAACTATATTCAGGCACAGAGGTCTCTGAAACAGCTTTTTAATTGGGGGCGCCTGAGGCCACACTGCCTGCACCCTGCTCCCAGGGATTATTGAGCAGTAAATGGTTAACTATATACAGCACAGAGGTCTCTGAAACAGCTTTTTAATTGGGGGCTCCCGAGGCCACACTGCCTGTCCCCTGCTCCCAATTTTATATATTTCCTATAAAATTCCCCGGGAACCCATCCGGTCCCGGGGCCTTCCCCGCCTGCATGCTCCCAATCCCTTTTACCACCTCCTCCATCTCAATCTGTGCTCCGAGTCCCGCCCTCTCCTGCTACTCCACCTTCGGGAATTCCAGCTGATCCAGGAAACACATCATTCCCTCCTTCCCTTCCGAGGGCTGAGCCTTATATAACCTCTCATAGAATGCCTTGAACACCCCGTTCACTCTCTCCGCTCCCCGTTCCATCTCTCCCTCCTCATCTCTCACCCCACCTATCTCCCTCACCGCTCCCCTCTTCCTCAATTGGTGGGCCAGTAGCCGACTCGCCTTCTCTCCATACTCATACTGTACACCCTGTGCCCTCCTCCACTGTGCCTCTGCCTTACCCGTGGTCAGCAGGTCAAATTCCACATGTAACCTTTGTCTTTCCCTGTACAGTCCCTCCTCCGGTGCCTCTGCATATTGCCTGTCCACCCTCAGAAGTTCTCTCAACAATCGCTCCCTTTCTTTACCCTCTTGCTTCCCTTTATGTGCCCTTATGGATATCAGTTCCCCTCTGACCACCGCCTTCAACGCCTCCCAGACCACTCCCACCTGAACTTCTCCATTGTCATTAAGCTCTAAGTACCTTTCAATGCACCCCCTCACCCTTAAACGTACCCCCTCATCCACCAATAAGCCCATATCCATTCTCCAGAGTGGGTGCTGTTCTTTTTCCTCTCCTACCTCCAGGTGTACCCAATGTGGAGTGTGGTCCGAAATGGCTATGGCCGTATACTCCATCCCTGTCACCTTCGGAATCAGTGCCCTTCCCAAGACAAAAAAGTCTATCCGTGAGTATACCTTGTGAACATGGGAGAAAAATGAGAACTCCTTACTCCTAGGCCGACTAAATCTCCAGGGGTCTACCCCTCCCATCTACTCCATGAAGTCCTTGAGCACCCTGGCCGCTGCCGGCCTCCTCCCGGTCCTGGACCTCGATCGGTCCAGCCCTGGATCAAGCACTGTATTGAAATCTCCCCCCATTACCAACTTTCCCGCCTCCAGGTCCGGGATACGTCCCAACATATGCCTCATAAAGTTTGCATCATCCCAGTTCGGGGCGTACACGTTCACCAGAACCACCGCCTCCCCTTGCAATCTGCCACTCACCATCACATATCTACCCCCACTGTCCGCCACTATGGTCTTTGCCTCAAACAGTACCCGTTTCCCCACTAAGATAGCCACCCCCCTGTTCTTCGCATCTAAACCCGAATGAAACACCTGCCCCACCCATCCTGTACGTAGTCTGACCTGGTCTATCAGTTTCAGATGCATCTCCTGCAACATAACCACATCTGCCTTTAATTTCTTTAGGTGTGCGAGTACCCGTGCCCTTTTAATCGGCCCGTTCAGCCCTCTCACGTTCCACGTGATCAGCCGGGTTGGGGGGCTCTTTACCCCCCCCTTGTCGACTAGCCATCCCCTTTTTTAACCCAGCTCCCCACCCGGTTCCCACGTACCCGTATATCCCCCCGACGGTGCCCCCCCACCTCGACCACCCCATCCCATAACAGCTCTCCCTTCTCCTTAGCAGCAGCAACGCAGTTACCCCCCCCCCTCCGCTAGATCCCCCTCTAGCGCAGTTGCACCCCCCATGTTGCTCCCAGAAGTCAGCGAACTCTGGCTGACCTCGGCTTCCCCCCTTGTCCTCGGCCCCTCACTGTGCGAGGCCCCCTCCTTCCTGCGTCCCCGTTCCCGCCACAATTACCATAGCGCGGGAACAAAGCCCGCGTTTCCCACTCGGCCCCGCCCCTAGTGGCGCATTTCCCTTCTCCTTCCCCTTTCCTTCCCATGGCGCCCACAGTTCCTCATACTCCACCCCCTCCCCCCACCCCCAACGAGGGGAAGAGAGAAAAGTTACAGGGTCGAAGAATTAACAAATTGAAAAATCATTCTCCCCCTTCCCCCTCCTCGTCCCACATAGTCACCCCACCACTTTATCCCAGAAGCTCTTTCTCTCGCCAGACTATTCCAGCTTCTCGTCCACTATGAATGTCCACGCCTCTTCTGCCGTCTCAAAGGAGTGGTGCTTCCCTTGGTATGTGACCCACAGTCTCGCCGGTTGCAGCATTCCAAATTGAACCTTTTTGTGAAGCACCGCCTTAGCCCGATTGAAACTTGCCCTCCTTCTCGCCACCTCCGCACTCCAATCCTGGTATACGCGGATCACCGCATTCTCCCACCTACAGCTCCGAGTTTTCTTGGCCCATCTTAGGACCGTCTCTCTGTCGTTGTAGCGGTGAAACCTCACCACTATAGCTCGAGGTATTTCTCCAGCCTTTGGTCTTCGCGCCAGAACTCGATAAGCTCCCTCCACCTCCAAGGGGCCCGTCGGGGCCTCCGATCCCATTAGCGAGGGAAGCATCGTGCTTACATATGCCCCGACGTCCGCCCCCTCTGCGCCTTCGGGAAGACCCAGGACTCTTACATTCTTCCTCCTCGAATTATTCTCCAGTGCTTCCAACCTCTCCACACACCTTTTGTGCTGTGCCTCGTGCGTCTCTGTCTTCACCACCAGGCCCTGTATTTCATCTTCGTTTTCAGCAGTCTTTGCCTTCACGACCCGAAGCTCCAGCTCCTGGGTCCTCTGCTCCTCCTTTAGCCCTTCAATCACCTGTAATATCGGGGCCAACAGCTCCTTCTTCAGCTCCTTCTTCAGCTCTTCCACACAGCGCCGTAGGAACTCTTGTTGCTCCGGGCCCCATAACAAGCGGCCACCTTCCGACGCCATCTTGCTTCGAGCTTCCCTTCCTTGCCGCTGCTCCAGAGGATCTTCTGCAATCCGGCCGCTCCTCCCAGGGATTATTGAGAAGTAAATGGTTAATTATATACAGCACAGAGGCCTCTGAAACAGTTTTTTAATTGGGGGCTCCCAAGGCCACACTGCCTGTCCCCTGCTCCCAGGGATTATTGAGCAGTAAATGGTTAACTATATACAGCACAGAGGTCTCTGAAACAACTTTTTAATTGGGAGCTCCCGAGGCCAAACTGCCTGTCCCCTGCTCCCAGGGATTATTGAGCAGTAAATGGTTAACTATATACAGCACAGAGGTCTCTGAAACAGCTTCTTAATTGGGAGCTCCCGAGGCCACACTGCCTGTCCCCTGCTCCCAGGGATTATTGAGCAGTAAATGGTTAACAATATACAGGCACAGAGGTCTCTGACACAGCTTTTTAATTGGGGGCTCCGGAGGCCACACTGCCTGACCCCTGCTCCCTGGGATTATTGAGCAGTGAATGGTTAATTTTATACAGCACAGAAGTCTCTGAAACAGCTTTTTAATTGGGGGCTCCCGAGGCCACACTGCCTGTCCCCTGCTCCGAGGGATTATTGAGCAGGAAATGGTTAACTATATACAGGCACAGAGGTCTCTGAAACAGCTTTTTAATTGGGGTCTCCCGAGGTCACACTGCCTGACCCCTGCTCCAGGGATTATTGAGCAGTAAATGGTTAACTATATACAGGCTCAGAGGTCTCTGAAACAGCTTTTTAATTGGGGGCTCCCGAGGCCACACTGCCTGTCCCCTGCTCCCAGGGATTATTGAGCAGTAAATGGTTAGCTATATGCAGGCGCAGTGGTCTCTGAAACAGCTTTTTAATTGGGGCTCCCGAGACCACACTGCCTGTCCCCTGCTCCCAAAGATTATTGACAAGTAACTGGTTAACTACATACAGCACAGAGGTCTCTGAAACAGCTTTTTAATTGGGGGCTCCCGAGGCCACACTGCCTGTCCCCTGCTCCCAGGGATTATTGAGCAGTAAATGGTTAACTATATACAGGCTCAGAGGTCTCTGAAACAGCTTTTTAATTGGGGACTCCCAAGGCCACACTGCCTGTCCCCTGCTCCCAGGGATTATTGAGCAGTAAATGGTTAGCTATATGCAGGCGCAGTGGTCTCTGAAACAGCTTTTTAATTGGGGCTCCCGAGACCACACTGCCTGTCCCCTGCTCCCAAAGATTATTGACAAGTAACTGGTTAACTACATACAGCACAGAGGTCTCTGAAACAGCTTTTTAATTGGAGGCCACACTACCCGTCCCCTGCTCCCAGGGATTATTGAGCAGTAAATGGTTAACTATATACAGCACAGAGCTCTCTGAAACAGCTTTTTAATTGGGGCTCCCGAGGCCACACTGTCTGTCCCCTGATCCCAGGGATTATTGAGAAGTGTGGTCGTGTGTATTAGGGGTCATGTGGGACTGTGAAGCCGTGATGCTGTTGGCTGACAGATCCCGGGTCCTGGTTGGCTGTTGACCCCTAGCTCCGCCCTGAAGGCGGAGTATAAGAACCCAAGCTTCTCTCCGCCGCTTCATTATGTTGCTGAACTGCTGGGGACAAGTCTCGCTTAATAAAACCTGAATCGACTTCATCACTACTCGTCTCTCTCGTAAGTCATTGTGCGCTACAATTTATTAAGCGAGCTTAAAGGACTATGGATCTCCGGATCGTACCGGAATGCCTGCGGATCAGCCCCCACGCAGCGAACTCGGCAGCAGTATTTAAACACTGGCAGACTTGTTTCGAAGCATACCTCCGAACGGCTGCCGGCCGGATCACAGAAGACCAGAAACTGCAGGTCCTGCACTCGAGGGTAAGCACGGAGATTTACCCTCTCATAGAAGACGCAGAGGATTTCCAGACGGCGCTCGCAGCACTGAAGAGCATCTACGTTCGCCCCGTGAACCAGGTCTACGCGAGCTACCAACTCGCAACGAGACGGCAAAGTCCCGGAGAATTGTTAGAGGAATTCTACGCCGCGCTGCTAATTCTGGGATGGGGCTGCAGCTGCCCGCTGGTGAACGCGATCGAACACTAGGACATGTTAATTTGCGATGCGTTTGTGGCAGGTATGAACCCTCCCCAAATCCGACAAAGACTTTTAGAAAGAGAGTCGCTAGGACTCTCAGAGGCACGGGCCCTTGCAGCTTCCCTAGATGTGGCCTCACAAAACGCCCGCGCCTACGGCCCCGACCGCGCGGCATCCCCTTGGGCTCCGTGGACCCCCGTCGCAACAAACCACCCCCCTCCCTCACAGGCTTGCGCGGTTAAAGCGCCAGATCATCCCGGGGGGCCCGCTGCTATTTCTGCGGGCAAGCGAAACACCCCTGGCAGCGCTGCCCGGCCCGTGCAGCTATTTGCAAAAGCTGCGGCAAGAAGGGCCATTACGCGGCTGTGTGCCGGTCCCGGGGGGTCGCCGCAATCCCCGGATAAGAACAAGCCCAGCGCATCCCAAACGCTCCCCAACCCCCCCCCCCCCTGCCAGCACCCCATGTGCGACCCGCGGGCGCCGCCATTTTGGGTCCCGGGCACCACGAGGGGAGGATGGGCGCTGCCATCTTGTGACTCCCCAGCCACGTGCGATCCATGGGGGCGGCCATTTTGTCCACCCCCGGCCACATGCGATTCATGGACGCCGCCATCTTGGATGACAACAAAGGACCCCAGCATCGACGGCTCCACGGGGTCCGAAGAAGACGCTGAGACACTTCAACCACGACTGGCTTCGGTGACACTGGATCAATCACGGCCCCGGACGCTCCAGACGACGACAACAACGGTGCTGATCAACGGACACGAGACACCATGCCTGATCGACTCCGGGAACACCGAAAGCTTCATCCACCCCGACACGGTAAGACGCTGTTTTCTGACCATCCATCCAAGTACGCAAAAGATTTCCCTAGTTGCAGGATCCCACTCAGTAGAGATCAAAGGGTTCTGCATCGCGAACCTAACGGTGCAAGGGAGGGAGTTTAAAAACTACAGGCTCTACGTCCTTCCCCAACTCTGTGCGCCCACATTACTGGGATTAGATTTCCAGTGGAACCAGCAGAGCCTAACGTTCCAATTCGGCGGCCCAATACCCCCACTCACTATCTGCGGCCTCGCAACTATCAAGGTTGAACCGCCGTCCTTGTTTGCAAACCTCACCCCGGATTGCAAACCCGTCGCCACTAGGAGCAGACGGTACAGCGCCCAGGACCGGATATTTATTCGGTCTGAAGTCCAGCGGTTGCTGAAGGAAGGCATAATCCAGGCCAGCAATAGTCCCTGGAGAGCACAGGTGGTAGTCGTAAAGACCGGGGAAAAGCAAAGGATGGTCATAGACTATAGCCAGACCATCGACAGGTACACGCAGCTAGATGCGTACCCTCTCCCCCGCATATCCGACATGGTAAATCGGATTGCCCAGTATAAGGTTTTCTCCACCGTGGACCTCAAGTCCGCCTACCACCAGCTCCCCATCCGCCCAGGTGACTGCAAGTACACAGCCTTCGAGGCAGACGGGCGTCTATACCACTTCCTAAGGGTCCCATTTAGTGTCACGAACGGGGTCTCGGTCTTCCAACGGGAGATGGACCGAATGGTTGATCAACACGGGTTGCAGGCCACGTTCCCGTATCTCAACAACGTAACCATCTGCGGCCACGATCAGCAGGACCACGACGCCAACCTCCAAAATTCCTCCAGACCGCTAAAGCCTTGAACCTCACATACAACGAGGAAAAGTATGTTTTTAGCACAAACCGGTTGGCCATTCTGGGATACGTAGTGCGCAATGGGATAATAGGCCCCGACCCCATGCGCCCCCTCATGGAATTTCCCCTTCCCCACTGCTCCAAAGCCCTGAAACGCTGCCTGGGGTTCTTTTCATATTACGCCCAGTGGGTCCCCCAGTATGCAGACAAGGCCCGCCCCCTAATACAGGCCACTACCTTCCCTCTGTAGACAGAGGCTCGCCAGGCCTTCAGCCGCATCAAAGCGGATATCGCAAAGGCCACGATGCACGCCATCGACGAGTCCCTCCCCTTCCAGGTCGAGAGCGACGCCTCCGACGTAGCTCTGGCGGCCACCCTTAACCAAGCGGGCAGACCCGTGGCCTTTTTCTCCCGAACCCTCCACACCTCAGAAATCCGCCACTCCTCAGTGGAAAAGGAGGCCCAGGCCACAGTGGAAGCTGTGCGACATTGGAGGCATTACCTGGCCGGCAGGAGATTCACTCTCCTCACTGACCAACGGTCGGTAGCTTTCATGTTCGATAGTGCACAGCGGGGCAAAATTAAAAATGACAAGATCTTAAGGTGGAGGATCGAGCTCTCCACCTTCAACTACGAGATCTTGTACCGTCCCGGAAAGCTGAACGAGCCGTCCGACGCCCTATCCCGCGGCACATGTGCCAACGCACAAATAGACCGTCTCCAAGCCCTCCATGAGGACCACTGCCACCCGGGGGTCACTCGGTTCTACCATTTCATCAAGTCCCGCAACCTCCCCTACTCTGTGGAGGAGGTCCGTACAGTCACCAGGAACTGCCACATCTGCGCAGAGTGCAAACCGCACTTTTTCAGGCCGGATAGAGCGCACCTGATCAAGGCTTCCCGTCCCTTTGAACGCCTCAGTCTGGATTTCAAAGGGCCCCTCCCCTCCACCGACCGCAACGCATACTTCCTGAACGTGGTGGACGAGTACTCCCGTTTCCCCTTCGCCATCCCCTGCCCCGACATGACAGCGGCCACAGTCATTAAAGCCCTTGGCACCATATTCACACTGTTCGGTTGCCCCGCATATATCCATAGCGACAGGGGGTCCTCCTTCATGAGTGACGAGCTGCGCCAGTTCCTGCTCAGCAAGGGCATAGCCTCGAGCAGGACGACCAGCTACAACTCCCGGGGGAACGGGCAAGTAGAGAGGGAGAACGGCACGGTCTGGAAGACCGTCCTACTGGCCCTACGGTCCAAGGATCTCCCCGTTTCCCGGTGGCAGGAGGTCCTCCCGGACGCTCTCCACTCCATCCGGTCGCTGCTGTGTACCACCACTAACCAAACGCCCCATGAGCGCCTCCTTGTCTTCCCTAGGAGGTCCTCCTCTGGAACGTCGCTGCCGACCTGGCTGGCGGCCCCAGGACCCATCTTGCTCCGGAAACATGTGCGGGCACACAAATCGGACCCGTTGGTCGAGAGGGTTCACCTCCTCCACGCGAAACCGCAGTACGCCGACGTGGAGTACCCCGACGGCTGACAGGACACGGTCTCCCTGCGAGACCTGGTGCCCGCCGGCAACACACACACCCCCCCGACACCGATCACCCCCTCCCTGCCACCGGCGCACCCCGCAACCGCCCCCTTCCCGGGAGGATCGGTCCTCCTCCCATGTCCGACCAGGAGTGAAGCAGAAGCAGACACCGTAAAGCTCCCGGAGACGACAACGCTGGAACAAGCACCTGCACCACCACCGGGGCTGAGGCGATCGACAAGGAAGACCAGACCGCCCGCTCGACTCGTGGCATCGGCGTGACACCAAGAACGTTGTTGGACTGTAACAAAAACATTTTCACTTACTAATATTGGAAATAGTTTCACAAACCTTGTACATAGCCCAGTGTAGGGCTAAAACTGTAATGACATGCCCAAAATTTTCCTCCCAGGACCAGCCTTGTAAACCCCTACCACCATGCGAACCACCACCCCGCCGGGTTCATTTTTAACAAGGGGTGAATGTGGTAGTATGTATTAGGGGTCATGTGGGACGGTGAAGCCGTGATGCTATTGGCTGACAAATCCCGGGTCCTGGTTGGCTGTTGACTCCTGGCTCCGCCCTGAAGGGGGAGTATAAGGACACGAGCGTCTCCCCGCCGCTCCATTAGTTGCTGAACTGCTGGGGACAAGTCTCGCTTAATAAAGCCTCATCGACTTCATCTCTACTCGTCTCTCTCGTAAGTCATTGCGCGCTACAAGAAGTAAATGGTTAATTACATACAGCACAGAGGTTTCTGAAACAGCTTTTTAATTGGGGGCTCCCGAGGCCACATTGCCTGTCCCCTGCGCCCAGGGATAATTGAGCAGTAAATGGTTAATTATATACAGCACAGAGCTCTCTGAAACAGCTTTTTAATTGGGGGCTCCCGAGGCCACACTGCCTGTCCCCTGCTCCCAGGGATTATTGAGCAGTAAATGGTTCACTATATACAGCACAGAGGTCTCTGAAACAGCTTTTTAATTGGGGGCTCCCGGAGCCACACTGCCTGTCCCCTTCTCCCAGGGATTATTGAGCAGTAAATGGTTAACTATATACAGGCACAGAGGTCTCTGAAACAGCATTTTAATTGGGGGCTCCCGGAGCCACACTGCCTGTCCCCTGCTCCCAGGGATTATTGAGAAGTAAATGGTTAATTATATACAGCACAGAGGTCTCTGAAACAGCTTTTTAATTGGGGGCTCCCGAGGCCACACTGCCTGTCCCCTGCTCCTAGGGATTATTGAGCAGTAAATGGTTAACTATATTCAGGCACAGAAGTCTCTGAAACAGCTTTTTAATTGGGGCTCCCGAGGCCACACTGCCTGTCCCCTGCTCCCATCGATCATTGAGCAGTAGATGGTTAACTATATACAGCACAGAGTATCTGAAACACCTTTTTAACTGGGGGCTCCCGAGGCCACACTGCCTGTCCCCTGCTCCCAGGGATTATTGGGAAGTAATTGGTTAACTACGTACAGCATAGAGGTCTCTGAAACAGCTTTTTAATTGGGGGCACCCGAGGCCAAACTACCTGTCTCCTGCTCCCAGGGATTATTGGGAAGTACACGGTTAACTATATAGAGCATAGAGGTCTCTGAAACAGCTATTTACTTGGGGGCTCCCGAGGCCAAACTGCCTTCCCCCTGCTTATAGGGATTATTGAGCAGTAATTGGTTAACTATATACAGCACAAAGGTCTCTGAAACAGCATTTTAATTGGGGACTCCCAAGGCCAAACAGCCTACCCCTGCTCCCAGGGATTATTGAGCAGTAATTGGTTAACTACATACAGCACAGAGGTCTCTGAAACAGCTTTTTAATTGGGGACTCCCGAAGCCACACTGTCTGTCCACTGCTCCCAGGGATTATTGAGCAGTAAATGGTTAACTATATACAGCACAGAGGTCTCTGAAACACTTTTTAATTGGGGGCTCCCGAGGCCACACTATCTGCTCCCTGCTCCCAGGGATTATTGAGAAGTAAATGATTAATTATATACTGCACAGAGGACTCTGAAGCAGCTTTTTAATTGTGGGTTCCCGGACCACACTGCCTGTCCCCTGCTCCCAGGGATTATTGAGCAGTAAATGGTTAACTTTATACAGGCACAGAGGTCTCTGAAACAGCTTTTTAATTGGGGGCTCTCGAGTCCACACTGCCTGTCCCCTATCCCCAGGGATTATTGAGCAGTAAATGGTTAACTATACAGCACAGAGTATCTGAAACACCATTTTAACTGGGAGCTCCCGAGGCCTCATTGCCTGACCCCTGCTCCCAGGGATTATTGAGCAGTAAATGGTTAAATACGTACAGCACAGAGGTCTCTGAAACAGCCATTTAATTGCGGGCTCTTGAAGCCACACTGCCTTTCCCCTGCTGCCAGGGATTATTGGGAAGTAAATGGTTAACTGTATACAGCACAGAGGTCTCCCAAACAGCTTTTTCATTGGGTGCTGCGAGGCCACACTGCCTGTCCCCTGCTCCCAGGGATTATTGAGCAGTAAATGGTTAACTATATACAGCACAGACGTCTCTGAAACAGCTTTTTAATTGGGGGCTCCCGGACCACACTGCCTGTCCCCTGCTCCCAGGAATTATTGAGCAGTAAATGGTTAACTATATACAGCACAGAGTATCTGAAACAGCTTTTTAATTGGGGGCTCCCGAGGCCACACTGCCTGTCCCCTGCTCCCAGGGATTATTGAGCAGTAAATGGTTAACTACATACAGCACAGAGGTCTCTGAAACATCTTTTTAATTGATGACTCCCAAGGCCAAACTGCCTGTTCCCTGCTCCCAGGGATTATTGAGCAGTAAATGCTTAACTATATACAGCACAGAGGTCTCTGAAACAGCTTTTTAATTGGGGTCTCCCAGACCACACTGCCTGTCCCCTGCTCCCAGGGATTATTGAGAAGTAAATGGTTAATTATGTACAGCACAGAGGTCTCTGAAACATCTTTTTAATTGGGGGCTCACGAGGCCACACTGCCTGTCCCCTGCTCCTCGGGATTATTGAGCAGTAAATCGTTAACTATATTCAGGCACAGAAGTCTCTGAAACAGCTTTTTAATTGGGGGCTCCCGAGGCCACACTGCCTGTCCCCTGCTCCCATCGATTATTGAGCAGTAAATGGTTAGCTATATACAGCACAGAGCATCTGAAACACCTTTTTAACTGGGGGCTCCCGAGGCCACACTGCCTGTCCCCTGCTCCCAGGGATTATTGGGATGTAAATGGTTAACTACGTACAGCACAGAAATCTCTGAAACAACTTTTTTACATGGGCTCCCGAGGCCACACTGCCTGACCCCTGCTCCCAGGGATTATTGAGCAGTAAATGGTTAACTATATACAGCACAGAGGCCTCTGAAACAGCTTTTTAATTGGGGGCTCCCGAGGCCACACTGCCTGTCCCCTGCTCCCAGGGATTATTGAGCAGTAAATGGTTAACTATATACAGCACAGAGGTATCTGAAACACCTTTTTTACTGGGGGCTCCCGAGGCCACACTGCCTATCCCCTGCTCCCAGGGATTATTGAGCAGTAAATGGTTAACTATATACAGCACATAGGTCTCTAAAAGAGCTTTTTAATTGGGGGCTCTCGAGACCACACTGCCTGACCCCTGCTCCCACGGATTATTGAGCAGTAAATGGGTAACTATGTACAGCACAGAGGACTCTGAAACAGCTTTTTAATTGGGGGCTCCCAAGGCCACACTGCCTGTCCCCTGCTCCCAGGGATTATTGAGCAGTAAATGGTTAACTGTATACAGCACAGAGATCTCGGAAACAGCTTTTTAATTGAGGTCTCCCGAGGCCAACCTGCCTGTCCCCTTCTCCCAGGGATTATTGAGAAGTAAATGGATAACTCTGTACAGCACAGAGGACTCTGAAACAGCTTTTTAATTGGGGTCTCCCAGACGACACTGCCTGTCCCCTGCTCCCAGGGATTATTGAGCAGTGAATGGCTAACAATATACAGCACAGAGGTCTCTGAAACAGCTTTTTAATTGGGGGCTCCCAAGACCAAACTGCCTGTCCCCTGCTCCGAGGGATTATTGAGCAGTAAATGGTTAACTATATACAGGAACAGAGGTCTCTGAAACAGCTTTTTAATTGGGGGCTCCCGAGGCCACACTGCCTGTACCCTGCTCCCAGGGATTATTGGGAAGTAAATGGTTAACTACGTACAGCACAGAGGTCTCTCAAACAACTTTTTAACTGGGGGCTCCCGAGGCCATACTGCCTGACCCCTGCTCCCAGGGATTATTGAGCAGTAAATGGTTAACTATATACAGCACAGAGGTCTCTGAAACAGCTTTTTAATTGGGGGCTCCCGGACCACACTGCCTGTCCCCTGCTCCCAGGGATTATTGAGCAGTATATGGTTAACTATATACAGGCACAAAGATCTCTGAAACAGCTTTTTAATTGGTGACTCCCAAGGCCAAACTGCCTGTCCCCTGCTCCCAGGGATTATTGAGCAGTAAATGCTTAACTATATACAGCACAGAGGTCTCTGAAACATCTTTTTAATTGGGGTCTCCCAGACCACACTGCCTGTCCCCTGCTCCGAGGGATTATTGAGCAGTAAATGGTTAACTATATACAGCACAGAGGTTTCTGAAACAGCTTTTTAATTGGGGGCTCCCGAGGCCACACTGCCTGTCCCCTGCGCCCAGGGATAATTGAGCAGTAAATGTTTAATTATATACAGCACAGAGGTCTCTGAAACAGCTTCTTAATTGGGAGCTTTCGAGGCCACACTGCCTGTACCCTGCTCCCAGGGATTATTCAGCAGTAAATAGTTAATTATATACAGCACAGAGGTCTCTGAAACAGCTTTTTAATTGGGGGTTCCTGAGGCCACACTGCCTGACCCCTGCTCCCAGGGATTATTGAGCAGTAAATGGTTAACTATATACAGCACAGAGGTCTCTGAAACTGCTTTTTAATTGGTGGCTCCCGGAGCCACACTGCCTGTCCCCTGCTCCCAGGGATTATTGAGCAGTAAATGGTTAACTATATACAGCACAGAGGACTCTGAAACAGCTTTTTAATTGGGGGCTCCCGAGGCCACTCTGCATGTCCCCTGCTCCCAGGGATTATTGAGCAGTAAATGGTTAACTATATACAGCACAGAGGTATCTGAAACACCTTTTTAACTGGGGGCTCCCGAGGCCACACTGCCTATCCACTGCTCCCAGGGATTATTGAGCAGTAAATGGTTAACTATATACAGCACATAGGTCTCTAAAAGAGCTTTTTAATTGGGGGCTCTCGAGACCACACTGCCTGACCCCTGCTCCCACGGATTATTGAGCAGTAAATGGGTAACAATATACAGCACAGAGGTCTCTGAAACAGCTTTTTAATTGGGGGCTCCCAAGGCCAAACTGCCTGTCCCCTGCTCCGAGGGATTATTGAGCAGTAACTGGTTAACTATATACAGGAACAGAGGTCTCTGAAACAGCTTTTTAATTGGGGGCTCCCGATGCCACACTGCCTGTACCCTGCTCCCAGGGATTATTGAGAAGTAAATGGTTAATTATATACAGCACAGAGGTCTCTGAAACAGCTTTTTAATTGGGGGCTCCAGAGGCCACACTGCCTGTCCCCTGCTCCGAGGGATTAGTGAGAAGTAAATGGTTAATTATATACAGCACAGAGGTCTCTGAAACAGCTTTTTAATTGGGGGCTCCCAAGGCCTCACTGGCTGTCCACTGCTCCCAGGGATTATTGGGAAGTACACGGTTAACTATATACAGCACAGAGGCCTCTGAAACAGCTTTTTAATTGGGGGCTCCCGAGGCCTCACTGCCTGTCCCCTGCTCCCAGGGATTATTGAGCAATAAATGGTTAACTATATACAGGCACAGAGGTCTCTGAAACAGCTTTTTAATTCTGGGCACCCGAGGCCGAACTGCCTGTCCCCTGCTCCCAGGGATTATTGAGCAGTAAATGGTTAACTATATACAGCACAGAGGTCTCAGAAACCCCTTTTTAACTGTGTGCTCCCGAGGCCACGCTGCCTGTCCCCTGCTCCCAGGGATTATTGACCAGTAAATGGTTAACTATATACAGCACATATGTCTCTGAAACAGCTTTTTAATTGGGGGCTCTCGAGACCACACTGCCTGACCCCTGCTCCCACGGATTATTGAGCAGTAAATGGGTAACTATGTTCAGCACAGAGGTCTCTGAAACAGCCTTTTAATTGGGGGCTCCCGAGGCCACACTGCCTGTCCCCTGCTCCCAGGGATTATTGAGAAGTAAATGGTTAACTCTGTACAGCACAGAGGTCTCTGAAACAGCCATTTAATTGAGGGCTCTTGAAGCCACACTGCCTTTCCCCTGCTGCCAGGGATTATTGGGAAGTAAATGGTTAACTGTATACAGCACAGAGGTCTCCCAAACAGCTTTTTCATTGGGTGCTGCGAGGACACACTGCCTTTCCCCTGCTCCAAGGGATTATTGAGCAGTAAATGGTTAACTATATACACGCGCAGTGTTCTCTGACACAGCATTTTAATTGGGGGCTCCCGAGGCCTCACTGCATGTCCCCTGCTCCCAGGGATTATTGAGAAGTAAATGGTTAATTACATACAGCACAGAGTTCTCTGAAACAGCTTTTTAATTGGGGGCCCCCGAGGCCACACTGCCTGTCCCCTGCTCCCAGTGATTATTGAGCAGTATATGGTTAACTATATACAGGCACAAAGGTCTCTGAAACAGCTTTTTAATTGGTGGCACCCAAGGCCAAACTGCCTGTCCCCTGCTCCCAGGGATTATTGAGCAGTAAATGCTTAACTATATACAGCACAGAGGTCTCTGAAACAGCTTTTTAATTGGTGTCTCCCAGACCACACTGCCTGTCCCCTGCTCCGAGGGATTATTGAGCAGTAAATGGTTAACTATATACAGGCACAGAGGTCTCTGAAACAACATTTTAATTGGGTGCTCCCGGAGCCACACTGCCTGTCCCCTGCTCACAGGGATTATTGAGCAGTAAATGGTTAACTATATACAGCACAGAGGTATCTGAAACACCTTTTTAACTGGAGGCTCCCGAGGCCACACTGCCTGTCCCCTGCTCCCAGGGATTATTGAGCAGTAAATGGTTAACTATATACAGCACATAGGTCTCCCAAACAGCTTTTTAATTGGGGGCTCTCGAGACCACACTGCCTGACCCCTGCTCCCACGGATTATTGAGCAGTAAATGATTAACTATGTACAGCACAGAGGACTCTGAAACAGCCTTTTAATTGGGGGCTCCCGAGGCCACACTGCCTGTCCCCTGCTCCCAGGTATTATTGAGCAGTAAATGGTTAACTGTATACAGCACAGAGATCTCGGAAACAGCTTTTTAATTGGGGGCTCCCGAGGCCAACCTGCCTGTCCCCTGCTCCCAGGGATTATTGAGAAGTAAATGGATAACTCTGTACAGCACAGACGTCTCTGAAACAGCTTTTTAATTGGGGTCTCCAAGACCACACTGCCTGTCCCCTGCTCCGAGGGATTATTGAGCAGTAAATGGTTAACCATATACAGCAGAGAGGTCTCTGAAACAGCTTTTTAATTGGGGGCTCCCGAGGCCACACTGCCTGTCCCCTGCTCCCAGGGATTAGTGAGAAGTAAATGGTTAATTAAATACAGCACAGAAGTCTCTGAAACAGCTTTTTAATTGGGGGCTCCCAAGGCCTCACTGGCTGTCCCCTGCTCCCAGGGATTATTGAGCAGTAAATGGTTAACTATATACACGCGCAGTGTTCTCTGACACAGCATTTTAATTGGGGGCTCCCGGACCACACTGCCTGTCCCCTGCTCCCAGGGATTATTGAGCAGTAAATGGTTAACTATATAAGCACAGAGGTCTCTGAAACAGCTTTTTAATTGGGGGCTCCCGAGGCCACACTGCCTGTTCCCTGCTCCGAGGGATTATTGAGAAGTAAATGGTTAACTATATACAGCACAGAGTTCTCTGAAACAGCTTTTTAATTGGGGGCCCCCGAGGCCACACTGCCTGTCCCCTGCTCCTAGGGATTATTGAGCAGTATATGGTTAACTATATACAGGCACAAAGGTCTCTGAAACAGCTTTTTAATTGGTGACACCCAAGGCCAAACTGCCTGTCCCCTGCTCCCAGGGATTATTGAGCAGTAAATGCTTAACTAGATACAGCACAGAGGTCTCTGAAACAGCTTTTTAATTGGGGTCTCCCAGACCACACTGCCTGTCCCCTGCTCCGAGGGATTATTGAGCAGTAAATGGTTAACTATATACAGCACAGAGGTCTCTGAAACAGCTTTTTAATTGGGGGCTCCCAAGGCCTCACTGGCTGTCCCCTGCTCCCAGGGATTATTGAGCAGTAAATGGTTAACTATATACAGCACAGAGTATCTGAAACAGCTTTTTAATTGGGGGCTCCCGAGGCCACACTGCCTGTCCCCTGCTCCCAGGGATTATTGAGCAGTAAATGGTTAACTATATACAGCACAGAGTATCTGAAACAGCTTTTTAATTGGGGGCCCCTGAGGCCAAACTGCCTGTCCCCTGCTCCCAGGGATTATTGAGCAGTAAATGGTTAACTATATACAGGCACAAAGGTCTCTGAAACAGCTTTTTAATTGGTGACTCATAAGGCCAAACTGCCTGTCCCCTGCTCCCCGGGATTATTGAGCAGTAAATGGTTAACTATATAATGCACAGTGGCCTCTGAAACAGCTTTCTAATTGGGGGCTCCCCAGGCCACACTGCCTGTCCCCTGCTCCCAGGGATTATTGAGCAGTAAATGGTTAACTATATACAGGCACAAAGGTCTCTGAAACAGCTTTTTAATTGGTGACTCATAAAGCCAAACTGCCTGTCCCCTGCTCCCCGGGATTATTGAGCAGTAAATGGTTAACTATATAATGCACAGTGGCCTCTGAAACAGCTTTTTAATTGGGGGCTCCCCAGGCCACACTGCCTGTCCCCTGCTCCCAGGGATTGTTGAGCAGTAAATGGTTAACTATATACAGCACAGAGGTCACTGATTCAGCTTTTTAATTGGGGGCTCCCAGAGCCACACTGCCTGTCCCCTGCTCCGAAGGATTATTGAGCAGTAAATGGTTAACTACAAAATGCACAGAGGCCTCTGAAACAGCTTTTTAATTGGGAGCTCCGAAGGCCACACTGCCTGTCCCCTGCTCCCAGGGATTATTGAGCAGTAAATGGTTAACTGTATACAGCACAGAGATCTCGGAAACAGCTTTTTAATTGGGGGATCCCGAGGCCAACCTGCCTGCCCCCTTCTCCCAGGGATTATTGAGAAGTAAATGGATAACTCTGTACAGTACAGAGGTCTCTGAAACAGCTTTTTAATTGGGAGCACCCGAGGCTACACTGCCTGTCCCCTGCTCCGAAGGATTAATGAGCAGTAAATGGTTAACTATATACAGCAAAGAGGTCTCTGAAACAGCTTTTTAAATGGGTGCTCCCGGACCACACTGCCTGTCCCTTGCTCCCAGGGATTATTGAGCAGTAAATGGTTAACTATATACAGCACAGAGGTCTCTGAAACAGCTTTTAATTTGGGGGCTCCCGAGGCCACACTGCCTGTGCCCTGCTCCCAGGGATTATTGAGATGTAAATGGTTAACTATATACAGGCACAGAGGTCACTGAAACAGCTTTTTAATTGGAGGCACCCGAGGCCACGCTGCCTGTCCCCTGCTCTCAGGGATTATTGAGCAGTAAATGGTTAACTATATACAGGCACAGAGGTCTCTGAAACAGATTTTTAATTGGGGGCTCCCATAACCACACTGCCTGTCCCCTGCTCCCAGGGATTATTGAGCAGTAAATGGTTAACTATATACAGCACAGAGGTCTCTGAAACAGCTTTTTAATTGGGAGCTCCCGGACCACACTGCCTGTTCCCTGCTCAGAGGGATTATTGAGCAGTAAATGGTTAATTATATACAGCACAGAAGTCTCTGAAACAGCCTTTTAATTGGGGCTCCCGAGGCCACACTGCCTGTCCCCTCCTCCCAGGGATTATTGAGCAGTAAATGGTTAACTATATACAGGCACAGATGTCTCTGAAACAGCTTTTTAATTGGGGGCTCCCGAGGCCTCACTGCCTGTCCCCTGCTCCCAGGGATTATTGAGCAGTAAATGGTTAACTATATACAGCACAGAGGTCTCTGAAACACCTTTTTAACTGGGGGCTCCCGAGGCCACACTGCCTGTCCCCTGCTCCCAGGGATTATTGAGCAGTAAATGGTTAACTATATACAGCACAGAGTATCTGAAACAGCTTTTTAATTGGGGGCTCCCGAGGCCACACTGCCTGTCCCCTGCTCCCAGGGATTATTGAGCAGTAAATGGTTAACTATATACAGCACAGAGTATCTGAAACAGCTTCTTAATTGGGGGCCCCTGAGGCCAAACTGCCTGTCCCCTGCTCCCAGGGATTATTGAGCAGTAAATGGTTAACTATATACAGGCACAAAGGTCTCTGAAACAGCTTTTTAATTGGTGACTCATAAGGCCAAACTGCCTGTCCCCTGCTCCCAGGGACTATTGAGCAGTAAATGGTTAACTATACAATGCACAGTGGCCTCTGAAACAGCTTTTTAATTGGAGGCTCCCCAGGCCACACTGCCTGACCCCTGCTCCCAGGGATTATTGAGCAGTAAATGGTTAACTATATACTGCACAGAGGTCACTGATTCAGCTTTTTAATTGGGGGCTCCCGAGGCCACACTGCCTGACCCCTGCTCCCAGGGATTATTGAGCAGTAAATGGTTAGCTATATACAGCACAGAGGTCACTGAAACAGCTTTTTAACTGGGTGCTCCCGAGGCCACACTGCCTGACCCCTGCTCCCAGGGATTATTGAGCAGTAAATGGTTAACTCTGTACAGCACAGAGGTCTCGGAAACAGTTTTTTAATTGGGGGCACCCGAGGCTACACTGCCTGTCCCCTGCTCCGAAGGATTATTGAGCAGTAAATGGTTAACTATATACAGGCGCAGAAGTCTCTGAAACAGCTTTTTAAATGGGTGCTCCCGGACCACACTGCCTGTCCCTTTCTCCCAGGGATTATTGAGCAGTAAATGGTTAACTATATACAGGCGCAGAGGTCACTGAAACAGCTTTTTAATTGGGAGCTCCCGAGGCCACACTGCCTGACCCTTGCTCTCAGGGATTATTGAGCAGTAAATGGTTAACTATATACAGGCACAGATGTCTCTGAAACAGCTTTTTAATTGGGGGCTCCCGAGGCCACACTGCCTGTCCCCTGCTCCCAGGGATTATTGAGCAGTAAATGGTTAACTATATACAGCACAGAGGTCTCTGAAACAGCCTTTTAATTGGGGGCTCCCTTGGCCACACTGCCTGTCCCCTGCTCCAAGGGATTATTGAGCAGTAAATGGTTAACTCTATACAGGCACAGAGGTCTCCGAAACAGCTTTTTAATTGGGGGCTCCCGTGGCCACACTGCCTGACCCCTGTTCCCAGGGATTGCTGAGCAGTAAATGGTTAACTCTATACAGGCACAGAGATGTCTGAAACAGCTTTTTAATTGGGGGCTCCCGAGGCCAACCTGCCTGCCCCTTCTCCCAGGGATTATTGAGCATTAAATGGTTAACTGTATAGAGGCGCAGAGATCACTGAAACAGCTTTTTAATTGGGGCTCCCAGACCACACTGCCTGTCCCCTGCTCCCAGGAATTATTGAGAAGTAAATGGTTAATTATATACAGCACAGAGGTCTCTGAAACAGCTTTTTAATTGGGGTCTCCCAAGGCCTCACTGGCTGTCCCCCGCTGCCAGGGGTTATTGAGAAGTAAATGGTTAACTATATACAGGCACAGAGGTCTCTGAAACAGCTTTTTAATTGGGAGCTCCCGAGGCCACACTGCCTGTCCCCTGCTCCCAGGGATTATTGGGAAGTACACGGTTAACTATATACAGCACAGAGGTCTCTGAAACAGCTTTTTAATTGGGGACTCCCGGAGCCACACTGCCTGTCCCCTGCTCCCACGAATTATTGAGCAATAATTGGTTAACTATATACAGCACAGAGGCCTCTGAAACAGTTTTTTTAATTGGGGGCTCCCGAAGCCACACTGCCTGTCCCCTGCTCCCAGGGATTATTGAGCAGTAAATGGTTAACTATATACTGCATATATGTCTCTGAAACATCTTTTTAATTGGAGGCTCTCGAGACCACACTGCCTGTCCCCTGCAACCAGGGATTATTGAGCAGTAAATGGTGAACTATATACAGCACAGAGTATCTGAAACAGCTTTTTAATTGGGGGCTCCCGGAGCCACACAGCCTGTCCGCTGCTCCCTGGGATTATTGAGCAGTAAATGGTTAACTATGTACAGCACAGAAGTCTCTGAAACGGCCTTATAATTGGGGCTCCCGAGGCCACACTGCCTGTCCCCTGCTCCGAGGGATTATTGAGCAGTAAATGGTTAACTCTATACAGGCACAGAGGTCTCTGAAACAGCTTTTTAATTGGGGGCTCCCGAGGCCACACTGCCTGACCCCTGTTCCCAGGGATTGCTGAGCAGTAAATGGTTAACTCTATACAGGCACAGAGATGTCTGAAACAGCTTTTTAATTGGGGGCTCCCGAGGCCACACTGCCTGTCCCCTGCTCAGAGGGATTATTGAGCAGTAAATGGTTAACTATATACAGCACAGAGGTCTCTGAAACACCTTTTTAACTGGGGGCTCCCGAGGCCACACTGCCTGTCCCCTGCTCCCAGGGATTATTGAGCAGTAAATGGTTAACTACATACAGGCACAGAGGTCTCTGAAACAGCTTTTTAATTGGGAGCACCCGAGGCCACACTGCCTGTCCCCTGCTCCCAGGGATTATTGGGAAGTACACGGTTCACTATATACAGCATAGAGGTGTCTGAAACAGCTTTTTAATTCGGGGCTCCCGAGGCCAAACTGCCTGTCCCCTGCTCCCAGGGATTATTGAGCAGTAATTGGTTAACTATATACAGCACAGAGGCCTCTGAAACAGTTTTTTTAAATGGGTGCTCCCGGACCACACTGCCTGTCCCTTGCTCCCAGGGATTATTGAGCAGTAAATGGTTAACTATATACAGGCGCAGAGGTCACTGAAACAGCTTATTAATTGGGAGCTCCCGAGGCCACACTGCCTGACCCTTGCTCTCAGGGATTATTGAGCAGTAAATGGTTAACTATATACAGGCACAGATGTCTCTGAAACAGCTTTTTAATTGGGGGCTCCCGAGGCCACACTGCCTGTCCCCTGCTCCCAGGGATTATTGAGTAGTAAATGGTTAACTATATACAGGCACAGATGTCTCTGAAACAGCTTTTTAATTGGGGGCTCCCGAGGCCACACTGCCTGTCCCCTGCTCCCAGGGATTATTGAGCAGTAAATGGTTAACTATATACAGCACAGAGGTCACTGAAACAGCTTTTTAATTGGGGTCTCCCAAGGCCTCACTGGCTGTCCCCCGCTGCCAGGGGTTATTGAGAAGTAAATGGTTAACTATATACAGGCACAGAGGTCTCTGAAACAGCTTTTTAATTGGGAGCTCCCGAGGCCACACTGCCTGTCCCCTGCTCCTAGGGATTATTGGGAAGTACACGGTTCACTTTATACAGCATAGAGGTCTCTGAAACAGCTTTTTAATTGGTGGCTCCCGAGGCCAAACTGCCTTCCCCCTGCTTCCAGGGATTATTGAGCAGTAATTGGTTAACTATATACAGGCACAAAGGTCTCTGAAACAGCTTTTTAATTGGGGACTCCCAAGGCCAAACAGCCTACCCCTGCTCCCAGGGATTATTGAGCAGTAATTGGTTAACGATATACAGCACAGAGGCCTCTGAAACAGGTTTTTTAATTGGGGGCTCCCGAAGCCACACTGTCTGTCCCCTGCTCCCAGGGATTATTGAGCAGTAAATGATTAACTATATACAGCACAGAGGTCTCTGAAACAGCTTTTTAATTGGGAGCTGCCGGACCACACTGCCTGTCCCCTGCTCAGAGGCATTATTGAGCAGTTAATGGTTAACTATATACAGCACAGAGTATCTGAAACACCTTTTTAACTGGGGGCTCCCGAGGCCACACTGCCTGTCCGTTGCTCCCAGGGATTATTGAGCAGTAAATGGTTAACTATATACAGCACAGATTATCTGAAACACCTTTTTAACTGGGGACTCCCGAGGCCACACTGCCTGTCCCCTGCTCGCAGGGATTATTGAGCGGTAAATGGTTAACTATATACAGCAGAGAGCATCTGAAACAGCTTTTTAATTGGGGGCCCCCGAGGCCAAACTGCCTGTCCCCTGCTCCCAGGGATTGTTGAGCAGTAAATGGTTAAGTATATGCAGGACAGAGGCCTCTGAAGCAGCTTTTTAATTGGGGGCTCCCAAGGCTACACCGCCTGTCCCCTGCTCCCAGGGATTATTGAGCAGTAAATGGTTCACTGTATACAGCACAGAGGTCTCTGAAACAGTTTTTTAATTGGGGGCGCCTGAGGCCACACTGCCTGTAAACTGCTCCGAAGGATTATTGAGCAGTAAATGGTTAACTATATACAGGCGCAGAGGTCACTGAAACAGCTTTTTAAATGGGTGCTCCCGGACCACACTGCCTGTCCCTTGCTCCCAGAGATTATTGAGCAGTAAATGGTTAACTTTATACAGGCGCAGAGGTCACTGAAACAGCTTTTTAATTGGGGGCTCCCGAGGCCACACTGCCTGACCCTTGCTCTCAGGGATTATTGAGCAGTAAATGGTTAACTATATACAGCACAGAGGTCTCTGAAACAGCTTTTTAATTGGGAGCTCCCGGACCACACTGCCTGTCCCCTGCTCAGAGGGATTATTGAGCAGTAAATGGTTAATTATATACAGCACAGAAGTCTCTGAAACAGCCTTTTAATTGGGGCTCCCGAGGCCACACTGCCTGTCCCCTCCTCCCAGGGATTATTGAGCAGTAAATGGTTAACTATATACAGGCACAGATGTCTCTGAAACAGCTTTTTAATTGGGGGCTCCCGAGGCCTCACTGCCTGTCCCCTGCTCCCAGGGATTATTGAGCAGTAAATGGTTAACTATATACAGCACAGAGGTCTCTGAAACACCTTTTTAACTGGGGGCTCCCGAGGCCACACTGCCTGTCCCCTGCTCCCAGGGATTATTGAGCAGTAAATGGTTAACTATATACAGCACAGAGTATCTGAAACAGCTTTTTAATTGGGGGCTCCCGAGGCCACACTGCCTGTCCCCTGCTCCCAGGGATTATTGAGCAGTAAATGGTTAACTATATACAGCACAGAGTATCTGAAACAGCTTCTTAATTGGGGGCCCCTGAGGCCAAATTGCCTGTCCCCTGCTCCCAGGGATTATTGAGCAGTAAATGGTTAACTATATACAGGCACAAAGGTCTCTGAAACAGCTTTTTAATTGGTGACTCATAAGGCCAAACTGCCTGTCCCCTGCTCCCAGGGACTATTGAGCAGTAAATGGTTAACTATACAATGCACAGTGGCCTCTGAAACAGCTTTTTAATTGGAGGCTCCCCAGGCCACACTGCCTGACCCCTGCTCCTAGGGATTATTGAGCAGTAAATGGTTAACTATATACTGCACAGAGGTCACTGATTCAGCTTTTTAATTGGGGGCTCCCGAGGCCACACTGCCTGACCCCTGCTCCCAGGGATTATTGAGCAGTAAATGGTTAACTATATACAGGCGCAGAAGTCTCTGAAACAGCTTTTTAAATGGGTGCTCCCGGACCACACTGCCTGTCCCTTTCTCCCAGGGATTATTGAGCAGTAAATGGTTAACTATATACAGGCGCAGAGGTCACTGAAACAGCTTTTTAATTGGGAGCTCCCGAGGCCACACTGCCTGACCCTTGCTCTCAGGGATTATTGAGCAGTAAATGGTTAACTATATACAGGCACAGATGTCTCTGAAACAGCTTTTTAATTGGGGGCTCCCGAGGCCACACTGCCTGTCCCCTGCTCCCAGGGATTATTGAGCAGTAAATGGTTAACTATATACAGCACAGAGGTCTCTGAAACAGCCTTTTAATTGGGGGCTCCCTTGGCCACACTGCCTGTCCCCTGCTCCAAGGGATTATTGAGCAGTAAATGGTTAACTCTATACAGGCACAGAGGTCTCCGAAACAGCTTTTTAATTGGGGGCTCCCGTGGCCACACTGCCTGACCCCTGTTCCCAGGGATTGCTGAGCAGTAAATGGTTAACTCTATACAGGCACAGAGATGTCTGAAACAGCTTTTTAATTGGGGGCTCCCGAGGCCAACCTGCCTGTCCCTTCTCCCAGGGATTATTGAGCAGTAAATGGTTAACTGTATAGAGGCGCAGAGATCACTGAAACAGCTTTTTAATTGGGGCTCCCAGACCACACTGCCTGTCCCCCGCTGCCAGGGGTTATTGAGAAGTAAATGGTTCACTATATACAGGCACAGAGGTCTCTGAAACAGCTTTTTAATTGGGAGCTCCCGAGGCCACACTGCCTGTCCCCTGCTCCCAGGGATTATTGGGAAGTACACGGTTAACTATATACAGCACAGATGTCTCTGAAACAGCTTTTTAATTGGGGACTCCCGGAGCCACACTGCCTGTCCCATGCTCCCACGAATTATTGAACAATAATTGGTTAACTATATACAGCACAGAGGCCTCTGAAACAGTTTTTTTAATTGGGGGCTCCCGAAGCCACACTGCCTGTCCCCTGCTCCCAGGGATTATTGAGCAGTAAATGGTTAACTATATACTGCATATATGTCTCTGAAACATCTTTTTAATTGGAGGCTCTCGAGACCACACTGCCTGTCCCCTGCAACCAGGGATTATTGAGCAGTAAATGGTGAACTATATACAGCACAGAGTATCTGAAACAGCTTTTTAATTGGGGGCTCCCGGAGCCACACAGCCTGTCCGCTGCTCCCTGGGATTATTGAGCAGTAAATGGTTAACTATGTACAGCACAGAAGTCTCTGAAACGGCCTTATAATTGGGGCTCCCGAGGCCACACTGCCTGTCCCCTGCTCCGAGGGATTATTGAGCAGTAAATGGTTAACTCTATACAGGCACAGAGGTCTCTGAAACAGCTTTTTAATTGGGGGCTCCCGAGGCCACACTGCCTGACCCCTGTTCCCAGGGATTGCTGAGCAGTAAATGGTTAACTCTATACAGGCACAGAGATGTCTGAAACAGCTTTTTAATTGGGGGCTCCCGAGGCCACACTGCCTGTCCCCTGCTCAGAGGGATTATTGAGCAGTAAATGGTTAACTATATACAGCACAGAGGTCTCTGAAACACCTTTTTAACTGGGGGCTCCCGAGGCCACACTGCCTGTCCCCTGCTCCCAGGGATTATTGAGCAGTAAATGGTTAACTATATACAGGCACAGAGGTCTCTGAAACAGCTTTTTAATTGGGAGCCCCCGAGGCCACACTGCCTGTCCCCTGCTCCCAGGGATTATTGGGAAGTACACGGTTCACTATATACAGCATAGAGGTGTCTGAAACAGCTTTTTAATTCGGGGCTCCCGAGGCCAAACTGCCTGTCCCCTGCTCCCAGGGATTATTGAGCAGTAATTGGTTAACTATATACAGCACAGAGGCCTCTGAAACAGTTTTTTTAAATGGGTGCTCCCGGACCACACTGCCTGTCCCTTGCTCCCAGGGATTATTGAGCAGTAAATGGTTAACTATATACAGGCGCAGAGGTCACTGAAACAGCTTATTAATTGGGAGCTCCCGAGGCCACACTGCCTGACCCTTGCTCTCAGGGATTATTGAGCAGTAAATGGTTAACTATATACAGGCACAGATGTCTCTGAAACAGCTTTTTAATTGGGGGCTCCCGAGGCCACACTGCCTGTCCCCTGCTCCCAGGGATTATTGAGCAGTAAATGGTTAACTATATACAGGCACAGATGTCTCTGAAACAGCTTTTTAATTGGGGGCTCCCGAGGCCACACTGCCTGTCCCCTGCTCCCAGGGATTATTGAGCAGTAAATGGTTAACTATATACAGCACAGAGGTCACTGAAACAGCTTTTTAATTGGGGTCTCCCAAGGCCTCACTGGCTGTCCCCCGCTGCCAGGGGTTATTGAGAAGTAAATGGTTAACTATATACAGGCACAGAGGTCTCTGAAACAGCTTTTTAATTGGGAGCTCCCGAGGCCACACTGCCTGTCCCTGCTCCCAGGGATTATTGGGAAGTACACGGTTCACTTTATACAGCATAGAGGTCTCTGAAACAGCTTTTTAATTGGGGGCTCCCGAGGCCAAACTGCCTTCCCCCTGCTTCCAGGGATTATTGAGCAGTAATTGGTTAACTATATACAGGCACAAAGGTCTCTGAAACAGCTTTTTAATTGGGGACTCCCAAGGCCAAACAGCCTACCCCTGCTCCCAGGGATTATTGAGCAGTAATTGGTTAACTATATACAGCACAGAGGCCTCTGAAACAGGTTTTTTAATTGGGGGCTCCCGAAGCCACACTGTCTGTCCCCTGCTCCCAGGGATTATTGAGCAGTAAATGATTAACTATATACAGCACAGAGGTCTCTGAAACAGCTTTTTAATTGGGAGCTGCCGGACCACACTGCCTGTCCCCTGCTCAGAGGCATTATTGAGCAGTTAATGGTTAACTATATACAGCACAGAGTATCTGAAACACCTTTTTAACTGGGGGCTCCCGAGGCCACACTGCCTGTCCGTTGCTCCCAGGGATTATTGAGCAGTAAATGGTTAACTATATACAGCACAGATTATCTGAAACACCTTTTTAACTGGGGACTCCCGAGGCCACACTGCCTGTCCCCTGCTCGCAGGGATTATTGAGCGGTAAATGGTTAACTATATACAGCAGAGAGCATCTGAAACAGCTTTTTAATTGGGGGCCCCCGAGGCCAAACTGCCTGTCCCCTGCTCCCAGGGATTGTTGAGCAGTAAATGGTTAAGTATATGCAGGACAGAGGCCTCTGAAGCAGCTTTTTAATTGGGGGCTCCCAAGGCTACACCGCCTGTCCCCTGCTCCCAGGGATTATTGAGCAGTAAATGGTTAACTGTATACAGCACAGAGGTCTCTGAAACAGTTTTTTAATTGGGGGCGCCTGAGGCCACACTGCCTGTAAACTGCTCCGAAGGATTATTGAGCAGTAAATGGTTAACTATATACAGGCGCAGAGGTCACTGAAACAGCTTTTTAAATGGGTGCTCCCGGACCACACTGCCTGTCCCTTGCTCCCAGAGATTACTGAGCAGTAAATGGTTAACTTTATACAGGCGCAGAGGTCACTGAAACAGCTTTTTAATTGGGGGCTCCCGAGGCCACACTGCCTGACCCTTGCTCTCAGGGATTATTGAGCAGTAAATGGTTAACTATATACAGGCACAGAGGTCTCTGAAACAGCTTTTTAATTGGGGGCTCCCGAGCCCACACTGCCTGTCCCCTGCTCCCAGGGATTATTGAGCAGTAAATAGTTAACTATATACAGCACAGAAGTCTCTGAAACAGCCTTTTCATTGGGGCTCCGAGGCCACACTGCCTGTTCCCTGCTCCAAGGGATTATTGAGCAGTAAATGGTTAACTCTATACAGGCACAGAGGTCTCTGAAACAGCTTTTTAATTGGGGGCTCCCGAGGCCACACTGCCTGACCCCTGTTCCCAGGGATTGCTGAGCAGTAAATGGTTAACTCTATACAGGCACAGAGATGTCTGAAACAGCTTTTTAATTGGTGGCTCCCGAGGCCAACCTGCCTTTCTTTTCTCCCAGGGTTTATTGAGAAGTAAATGGTCAACTACATAAAGCACAGAGGACTCTGAAACAGCTTTTTAATTGAGGGCTCCCGGACCACACTGCCTGTCCCCTGCTCCCAGGGATTATTGATAATTAAATGGTTAACCATATACAGCACAGAGGTCTCTGAATCAGCTTTTTAATTGGGGTTCTCGAGGCCACACTGCGTGACCACTGCTCCCAGGGATTATTGGGCAGTAAATGGTTAAATACGTACAGCACAGAGGTCTCTGAAACAGCTTTTTAATTGGGGGCTCACGGACCACACTGCCTGTCCCCTGCTCCCAGGGATTATTGAGCAGTAAATGGTTAACTATATACAGGCACAGAGGTCTCTGAAACAGCTTTTTAATTGGCGGCTCCCGAGGCCACACAGCCTGTCCCCTGCTCCCAGGGATTATTGAGCAGTAAATGGTTAACTATATACAGCAAAGAGGTCTCTGACACAGCATTTTAATTGGGGGCTCCTGAGGCCACACTGCCTGTTCCCTGCTCCCAGGGATTATTGATAATTAAATGGTTAACCATATACAGCACAGAGGTCTCTGAATCAGCTTTTTAATTGGGGTTCTCGAGGCCACACTGCGTGACCACTGCTCCCAGG
Organism: Scyliorhinus torazame; assembly: GCF_047496885.1. Taxonomy (NCBI): domain Eukaryota; kingdom Metazoa; phylum Chordata; class Chondrichthyes; order Carcharhiniformes; family Scyliorhinidae; genus Scyliorhinus; species Scyliorhinus torazame. Next base: position 73,693,390 of record NC_092729.1, on the reverse strand, counting down.
GATTATTGAGCAGTAAATGGTTAAATACGTACAGCACAGAGGTCTCTGAAACAGCTTTTTAATTGGGGGCTCACGGACCACACTGCCTGTCCCCTGCTCCCAGGGATTATTGAGCAGTAAATGGTTAACTATATACAGGCACAGAGGTCTCTGAAACAGCTTTTTAATTGGCGGCTCCCGAGGCCACACAGCCTGTCCCCTGCTCCCAGGGATTATTGAGCAGTAAATGGTTAACCAGATACAGCAAAGAGGTCTCTGACACAGCATTTTAATTGGGGTCTCCCGGACCACACTGCCTGACCCCTGCTCCCTGGGATTATTGAGCAGTAAATGGTTAGCTATATACAGCACACAGGTCTCTGAAACAGCTTTTTAATTAGGCCCTCCCGAGGCCACCCTGCCTGCCCCCTGCTCCCAGGGATTATTGAGCAGTAAATGGTTAACCATATACAGCAAAGAAGTCTCTGAAACAGCTTTTTAATTTGGGGCTCACGGACCACACTGCCTGTCCCCTGCTCCCAGGCATTATTGAGAAGCAAATGGTTAACTATATACAGCACAGAGGTCTCTGAAACAGCTTTTTAATTGGGGGCTCCCGAGGCCACACTGCCTGTTCCCTGCTCCCAGGGATTATTGAGCAGTAAATGTTTAACTATATACAGCACAGAGGTCTCTGACACAGCATTTTAATTGGGGTCTCCCGGACCACACTGCCTGACCCCTGCTCCCAGGGATTATTGAGCAGTAAATGGTTAGCTATATACAGCACACAGGTCTCTGAAACAGCTTTTTAATTGGGGGCTCCCGAGGCCACCCTGCCTGCCCCCTGCTCCCAGGGATTATTGAGCAGTAAATGGTTAACCATGTACAGCAAAGACGTCTCTGAAACAGCTTTTTAATTGGGGGCTCACGGACCACACTGCCTGTCCCCTGCTCCAAGGGACTATTGAGAAGTAAATGGTTAACTATATACAGCACAGAAGTCTCTGAAACAGCTTTTTAATTGTGGGCTCCCGGACCACACTGCCTGTCCCCTGCTCCCAGGGTTGATTGAGCAGTAAATGGTTAACTATATACAGGCACAGAGGTCTCTGAAACAGCTTTTTAATTGGGGGGCTCCCGAGGCCACACTGCCTGACCCCTGCTCCCAGGGATTATTGAGCAGTAAATGGTTAACCATATACAGCAAAGACGTCTCTGAAACAGCTTTTTAATTTGGGGCTCACGGACCACACTTCGTGTCCCCTGCTCCCAGGGATTATTGAGAAGCAAATGGTTAACTATATACAGCACAGAGGTCTCTGAAACAGCTTTTTAATTGCGGGCTCCCGAGGCCACACTGCCTATTCCCTGCTCTCAGGGATTATTGAGCAGTAAATGGTTAACTATATACAGCACAGAGGTCTCTGACACAGCATTTTAATTGGGGTCTCCCGGACCACACTGCCTGTCCCCTGCTCCCAGGGATTATTGAGCAGTAAATGGTTAGCTATATGCAGCACACAGGTCTCTGAAACAGCTTTTTAATTGGGGGCTCCCGAGGCCACCCTGCCTGCCCCCTGCTCCCAGGGATTACTGAGCAGTAAATGGTTAACCATATACAGCAAAGACGTCTCTGAAACAGCTTTTTAATTGGGGGCTCATGGACCACACTGCCTGTCCCCTGCTCCAAGGGACTATTGAGAAGTAAATGGTTAACTATATACAGCACGGAGGTCTCTGAAACAGCTTTTTAATTGGGGGCTTCCGAGGCCACACTGCCTGCTCCCTGCTCCCAGGGATTATTGAGAAGTAAATGGTTAATTATATACTGCACAGAGGTCTCTGAAACAGCTTTTTAATTGTGGGCTCCCGGACCACACTGCCTGTCCCCTGCTCCCAGGGTTTATTGAGCAGTAAATGGTTAACTATATACAGGCATAGAGGTCTCTGAAACAGCTTTTTAATTGGGGGCTCCCGAGTCCACACTGCCTATCCCCTACTCACAGGGATTATTGAGCAGTAAATGGTTAACTATATACAGCACAGAGTATCTGAAACACCTTTTTAACTGGGGGCTCCCGAGGCCACACTGCCTGACCCCTGCTCCCAGGGATTATTGAGCAGTCAATGGTTAAATACGTACAGCACAGAGGTCTCTGAAACAGCCATTTAATTGGGGGCTCCTGAGGCAACACTGCCTTTTCCCTGCTGCCAGGGATTATTGGGAAGTAAATGGTTAACTGTATACAGCACAGACGTCTCCCAAACAACTTTTTCATTGGGTGCTGAGAGGCCACACTGCCTGTCCCCTGCTCCAAGGGATTATTGAGCAGTAAATGGTTAACTATATACAGCGCAGTGTCCTCTGACACAGCATTTTAATTGGGGGCTCCCGGACCACACTGCCTGTCCCCTGCTCCCAGGGATTATTGAGCAGTAAATGGTTAACTATATACAGCACAGAGTGTCTGAAACTGCTTTTTAATTGGGGGCTCCCGAGGCCACACTGCCTGCCCCCTGCTCCCAGGGATTATTGAGCAGTAAATGGTTAACTATATACAGCACAGAGGTCTCTGAAACAGCTTTTTAATTGGGGGCTTCTGAGGCCACACTGCCTGTTCCCTGCTCCCAGGGATTATTGATAATTAAATGGTTAACCATATACAGCACAGAGGTCTCTGAATCAGCTTTTTAATTGGGGTTCTGGAGGCCACACTGCGTGACCACTGCTCCCAGGGATTATTGAGCAGTAAATGGTTAAATACGTACAGCACAGAGGTCTCTGAAACAGCTTTTTAATTGGGGGCTCACGGACCACACTGCCTGTCCCCTGCTCCCAGGGATTATTGAGCAGTAAATGGTTAACTATATACAGGCACAGAGGTCTCTGAAACAGCTTTTTAATTGGCGGCTCCCGAGGCCACACAGCCTGTCCCCTGCTCCCAGGGATTATTGAGCAGTAAATGGTTAACTATATACAGCAAAGAGGTCTCTGACACAGCATTTTAATTGGGGTCTCCCGGACCACACTGCCTGACCCCTGCTCCCAGGGATTATTGAGCAGTAAATGGTTAGCTATATACAGCACACAGGTCTCTGAAACAGCTTTTTAATTGGGCCCTCCCGAGGCCACCCTGCCTGCCCCCTGCTCCCAGGGATTATTGAGCAGTAAATGGTTAACCATATACAGCAAAGAAGTCTCTGAAACAGCTTTTTAATTTGGGGCTCACGGACCACACTGCCTGTCCCCTGCTCCCAGGCATTATTGAGAAGCAAATGGTTAACTATATACAGCACAGAGGTCTCTGAAACAGCTTTTTAATTGGGGGCTCCGGAGGCCACACTGCCTGTTCCCTGCTCGCAGGGATTATTGAGCAGTAAATGTTTAACTATATACAGCACAGAGGTCTCTGACACAGCATTTTAATTGGGGTCTCCCGGACCACACTGCCTGACCCCTGCTCCCAGGGATTATTGAGCAGTAAATGGTTAGCTATATACAGCACACAGGTCTCTGAAACAGCTTTTTAATTGGGGGCTCCCGAGGCCACCCTGCCTGCCCCCTGCTCCCAGGGATTATTGAGCAGTAAATGGTTAACCATATACAGCAAAGACGTCTCTGAAACAGCTTTTTAATTGGGGGCTCACGGACCACACTGCCTGTCCCCTGCTCCAAGGGACTATTGAGAAGTAAATGGTTAACTATATACAGCACAGAAGTCTCTGAAACAGCTTTTTAATTGGGGGCTTCCGAGGCCACACTGCCTGCTCCCAGCTCCCAGGGATTATTGAGAAGTAAATGGTTAATTATATACTGCACAGAGGTCTCTGAAACAGCTTTTTAATTGTGGGCTCCCGGACCACACTGCCTGTCCCCTGCTCCCAGGGTTTATTGAGCAGTAAATGGTTAACTATATACAGGCACAGAGGTCTCTGAAACAGCTTTTTAATTGGGGGCTCCCGAGGCCACACTGCCTGACCCCTGCTCCCAGGGATTATTGAGCAGTAAATGGTTAACCATATACAGCAAAGACGTCTCTGAAACAGCTTTTTAATTTGGGGCTCACGGACCACACTGCGTGTCCCCTGCTCCCAGGGATTATTGAGAAGCAAATGGTTAACTATATACAGCACAGAGGTCTCTGAAACAGCTTTTTAATTGCGGGCTCCCGAGGCCACACTGCCTATTCCCTGCTCTCAGGGATTATTGAGCAGTAAATGGTTAACTATATACAGCACAGAGGTCTCTGACACAGCATTTTAATTGGGGTCTCCCGGACCACACTGCCTGACCCCTGCTCCCAGGGATTATTGAGCAGTAAATGGTTAGCTATATGCAGCACACAGGTCTCTGAAACAGCTTTTTAATTGGGGGCTCCCGAGGCCACCCAGCCTGCCCCCTGCTCCCAGGGATTACTGAGCAGTAAATGGTTAACCATATACAGCAAAGACGTCTCTGAAACAGCTTTTTAATTGGGGGCTCCCGAGTCCACACTGCCTATCCCCTACTCACAGGGATTATTGAGCAGTAAATGGTTAACTATATACAGCACAGAGTATCTGAAACACCTTTTTAACTGGGGGCTCCCGAGGCCACACTGCCTGACCCCTGCTCCCAGGGATTATTGAGCAGTCAATGGTTAAATAGGTACAGCACAGAGGTCTCTGAAACAGCCATTTAATTGGGGGCTCCTGAGGCCACACTGCCTTTTCCCTGCTGCCAGGGATTATTGGGAAGTAAATGGTTAACTGTATACAGCACAGACGTCTCCCAAACAACTTTTTCATTGGGTGCTGAGAGGCCACACTGCCTGTCCCCTGCTCCAAGGGATTATTGAGCAGTAAATGGTTAACTATATACAGCGCAGTGTCCTCTGACACAGCATTTTAATTGGGGGCTCCCGGACCACACTGCCTGTCCCCTGCTCCCAGGGATTATTGAGCAGTAAATGGTTAACTATATACAGCACAGAGTATCTGAAACAGCTTTTTAATTGGGGGCTCCCGAGGCCACACTGCCTGTCCCCTGCTCCCAGGGATTATTGAGCAGTAAATGTTTAACCCTGTACAGCACAAAGGTCTCCCAAACAGCTTTTTCATTGGGGGCTCCCGAGGCCACACTGCCTGTCCCCTGCTCCCAGGGATTATTGAGCAGTAAATGGTTAACTATATACTGGTGCAGTGGTCTCTGACACGGCATTTTAACTGGTGGGCCCCTGACCACACTGCCTGTCCCCTGCTCCCAGGGATTATTGAGCAGTAAATGGTTAAATATATACAGCACAGAGGTCTCTGAAACAGCTTTTCAATTGGGGGTTCCCGAGGCCACACTGCCTGTCCCCTGCTCCCAGGGATTATTGAGCAGTAAATGGTTAACTGTATACAGCACAGAGTATCTGGAACACCTTTTTAATTGGGTGCTCCCGAGGCCACACTGCCTGTCCCCTGCTCCCAGGGATTATTGAGCAGTAAATGGTTAACTATATACAGCACAGATGTCTCTGAAACAGCTTTTAAATTGGGGGCTCCCGAGGCCACACTGCCTGCCCCCTGCTCCCAGGGATTATTGAGCAGTAAATGGTTAACTATATACAGCACAGAGGTCTCTGAAACAGCTTTTTAATTGGGGGCTCCTGAGGCCACACTGCCTGTTCCCTGCTCCCAGGGATTATTGATAATTAAATGGTTAACCACATACAGCACAGAGGTCTCTGAATCAGCTTTTTAATTGGGGTTCTCGAGGCCACACTGCGTGACCACTGCTCCCAGGGATTATTGAGCAGTAAATGGTTAACTATATACAGCACAGAGTATCTGAAACAGCTTTTTAATTGGGGGCTCCCGAGGCCACACTGCCTGTCCCCTGCTCCCAGGGATTATTGAGCAGTAAATGTTTAACCCTGTACAGCACAAAGGTCTCCCAAACAGCTTTTTCATTGGGGGCTCCCGAGGCCACACTGCCTGTCCCCTGCTCCCAGGGATTATTGAGCAGTAAATGGTTAACTATATACTGGTGCAGTGGTCTCTGACACGGCATTTTAACTGGTGGGCCCCTGACCACACTGCCTGTCCCCTGCTCCCAGGGATTATTGAGCAGTAAATGGTTAAATATATACAGCACAGAGGTCTCTGAAACAGCTTTTCAATTGGGGGTTCCCGAGGCCACACTGCCTGTCCCCTGCTCCCAGGGATTATTGAGCAGTAAATGGTTAACTGTATACAGCACAGAGTATCTGGAACACCTTTTTAATTGGGTGCTCCCGAGGCCACACTGCCTGTCCCCTGCTCCCAGGGATTATTGAGCAGTAAATGGTTAACTATATACAGCACAGATGTCTCTGAAACAGCTTTTAAATTGGGGGCTCCCGAGGCCACACTGCCTGCCCCCTGCTCCCAGGGATTATTGAGCAGTAAATGGTTAACTATATACAGCACAGAGGTCTCTGAAACAGCTTTTTAATTGGGGGCTCCTGAGGCCACACTGCCTGTTCCCTGCTCCCAGGGATTATTGATAATTAAATGGTTAACCACATACAGCACAGAGGTCTCTGAATCAGCTTTTTAATTGGGGTTCTCGAGGCCACACTGCGTGACCACTGCTCCCAGGGATTATTGAGCAGTAAATGGTTAAATACGTACAGCACAGAGGTCTCTGAAACAGCTTTTTAATTGGGGGCTCACGGACCACACTGCCTGTCCCCTGCTCCCAGGGATTATTGAGCAGTAAATGGTTAACTATATACAGGCACAGAGGTCTCTGAAACAGCTTTTTAATTGGCGGCTCCCGAGGCCACACAGCCTGTCCCCTGCTCCCAGGGATTATTGAGCAGTAAATGGTTAACTATATACAGCAAAGAGGTCTCTGACACAGCATTTTAATTGGGGTCTCCCGGACCACACTGCCTGACCCCTGCTCCCAGGGATTATTGAGCAGTAAATGGTTTGCTATATACAGCACACAGGTCTCTGAAACAGCTTTTTAATTGGGCCCTCCCGAGGCCACCCTGCCTGCCCCCTGCTCCCAGGGATTATTGAGCAGTAAATGGTTAACCATATACAGCAAAGAAGTCTCTGAAACAGCTTTTTAATTTGGGGCTCACGGACCACACTGCCTGTCCCCTGCTCCCAGGCATTATTGAGAAGCAAATGGTTAACTATATACAGCACAGAGGTCTCTGAAACAGCTTTTTAATTGGGGGCTCCCGAGGCCACACTGCCTGTTCCCAGCTCCCAGGGATTATTGAGCAGTAAATGTTTAACTATATACAGCACAGAGGTCTCTGACACAGCATTTTAATTGGGGTCTCCCGGACCACACTGCCTGACCCCTGCTCCCAGGGATTATTGAGCAGTAAATGGTTAGCTATATACAGCACACAGGTCTCTGAAACAGCTTTTTAATTGGGGGCTCCCGAGGCCACCCTGCCTGCCCCCTGCTCCCAGGGATTATTGAGCAGTAAATGGTTAACCATATACAGCAAAGACGTCTCTGAAACAGCTTTTTAATTGGGGGCTCACGGACCACACTGCCTGTCCCCTGCTCCAAGGGACTATTGAGAAGTAAATGGTTAACTATATACAGCACAGAAGTCTCTGAAACAGCTTTTTAATTGGAGGCTTCCGAGGCCACACTGCCTGCTCCCAGCTCCCAGGGATTATTGAGAAGTAAATGGTTAATTATATACTGCACAGAGGTCTCTGAAACAGCTTTTTAATTGTGGGCTCCCGGACCACACTGCCTGTCCCCTGCTCCCAGGGTTTATTGAGCAGTAAATGGTTAACTATATACAGGCACAGAGGTCTCTGAAACAGCTTTTTAATTGGGGGCTCCCGAGGCCACACTGCCTGACCCCTGCTCCCAGGGATTATTGAGCAGTAAATGGTTAACCATATACAGCAAAGACGTCTCTGAAACAGCTTTTTAATTTGGGGCTCACGGACCACACTGCGTGTCCCCTGCTCCCAGGGATTATTGAGAAGCAAATGGTTAACTATATACAGCACAGAGGTCTCTGAAACAGCTTTTTAATTGCGGGCTCCCGAGGCCACACTGCCTATTCCCTGCTCTCAGGGATTATTGAGCAGTAAATGGTTAACTATATACAGCACAGAGGTCTCTGACACAGCATTTAAATTGGTGTCTTCCGGACCACACTGCCTGACCCCTGCTCCCAGGGATTATTGAGCAGTAAATGGTTAGCTATATGCAGCACACAGCTCTCTGAAACAGCTTTTTAATTGGGGGCTCCCGAGGCCACCCTGCCTGCCCCCTGCTCCCAGGGATTACTGAGCAGTAAATGGTTAACCATATACAGCAAAGACGTCTCTGAAACAGCTTTTTAATTGGGGGCTCACGGACCACACTGCCTGTCCCCTGCTCCAAGGGACTATTGAGAAGTAAATGGTTAACAATATACAGCACAGAGGTCTCTGAAACAGCTTTTTAATTGGGGGCTTCCGAGGCCACACTGCCTGCTCCCTGCTCCCAGGGATTATTGAGAAGTAAATGGTTAACTATATAAAGCACAGAGGTCTCTGAAACAGCTTTTTAATTGTGGGCTCCCGGACCACACTGCCTGTCCCCTGCTCCCAGGGTTTATTGAGCAGTAAATGGTTAACTATATACAGGCATAGAGGTCTCTGAAACAGCTTTTTAATTGGGGGCTCCCGAGTCCACACTGCCTATCCCCTACTCACAGGGATTATTGAGCAGTAAATGGTTAACTATATACAGCACAGAGTATCTGAAACACCTTTTTAACTGGGGGCTCCCGAGGCCACACTGCCTGACCCCTGCTCTCAGGGATTATTGAGCAGTCAATGGTTAAATACGTACAGCACAGAGGTCTCTGAAACAGCCATTTAATTGGGGGCTCCTGAGGCCACACTGCCTTTTCCCTGCTGCCAGGGATTATTGGGAAGTAAATGGTTAACTGTATACAGCACAGACGTCTCCCAAACAACTTTTTCATTGGGTGCTGAGAGGCCACACTGCCTGTCCCCTGCTCCAAGGGATTATTGAGCAGTAAATGGTTAACTATATACAGCGCAGTGTCCTCTGACACAGCATTTTAATTGGGGGCTCCCGGACCACACTGCCTGTCCCCTGCTCCCAGGGATTATTGAGAAGTAAATGGTTAACTATATACTGCACAGAGGTCACTGATTCAGCTTTTTAATTGGGGGCTCCCGAGGCCACACTGCCTGTCCCCTGCTCCCAGGGATTATTGAGCAGTAAATGGTTAACTATATACTGGTGCAGTGGTCTCTGACACGGCATTTTAACTGGTGGGCCCCTGACCACACTGCCTGTCCCCTGCTCCCAGGGATTATTGAGCAGTAAATGGTTAAATATATACAGCACAGAGGTCTCTGAAACAGCCTTTCAATTGGGGGTTCCCGAGGCCACACTGCCTGTCCCCTGCTCCCAGGGATTATTGGGAAGTACACGGTTCACCATATACAGCATAGAGGTCTCTGAAACAGCTTTTTAATTCGGGGCTCCCGAGGCCAAACCGCCTGTCCCCTGCTCCCAGGGATTAGTGAGCAGTAATTGGTTAACTATATACAGCACAGAGGCCTCTGAAACAGTTTTTTTACATGGGTGCTCCCGAACCACACTGCCTGTCCCTTGCTCCCTGGGATTATTGAGCAGTAAATGGTTAACTATATACAGGCGCAGAGGTCACTGAAACAGCTTATTATTTGGGAGCTCCCGAGGCCACACTGCCTGTCCCCTGCTCCCAGGGATTATTGAGCAGTAAATGGTTAACTATATACAGCACAGAGGTCTCTGAAACAACCTTTTAATTGGGGGCTCCCGAGGCCACACTGCCTGTCCCCTGCTCCCAGGGATTATTGAGCAGTAAATGGTTACCTATGTACAGCGCAGAAGTCTCTGAAACGGCCTTTTAATTGGGGCTCCCGAGGCCACACTGCCTGTCCCCTGCTCCAAGGGATTATTGAGCAGTAAATGGTTAACTCTATACAGGCACAGAGGTCTCTGAAACAGCTTTTTAATTGGGGGCTCCCGAGGCCACACTGCCTGACCCCTGTTCCCTGGGATTGCTGAGCAGTAAATGGTTAACTCTATACAGGCACAGAGATGTCTGAAACAGCTTTTTAATTGGTGGCTCCCGAGGCCAACCTGCCTGTCCCTTCTCCCACGGTTTATTGAGAAGTAAATGGTCAACTATATAAAGCACAGAGTATCTGAAACAGCTTTTTAATTGAGGGCTCCCGGACCACACGGCCTGTCCCCTGCTCCCAGGGATTATTGAGAAGTAAATGGTTAATTATATACAGCACAGAGATCTCTGAAACAGCTTTTTAATTGGGGGCTCCCAAGGCCACACTGCCTGTCCCCTGCTCCCAGGGATTATTGGGAAGTACACGGTTAACTATATACAGCATAGAGGTCTCTGAAACAGCTTTTTAATTGGGGGCTCCCGAATCCAAACTGCCTTCCCCCTGCTTCCAGGGATTATTGAGCAGTAATTTGTGAACTATATACAGCACAAAGGTCTCTGAAACAGCTTTTTAATTGGGGACTCCCGAAACCACACTGTCTGTCCCCTGCTCCCAGGGATTATTGAGCAGTAAATGATTAACTATATACAGCACAGAGGTCCCTGAAACAGCTTTTTAATTGGGAGCTCCCGGTCCACACTGCCTGTCCCCTGCTCAGAGGGATTATTGAGCAGGAAATGGTTAACTTTATACAGCACAGAGTATCTGAAACACCTTTTTAACTGGGGGCTCCCGAGGCCACACTGCCTGTCCCCTGCTCCCAGGGATTATTGAGCAGTAAATGGTTAACTGTATACAGCACAGAGTATCTGGAACACCTTTTTAATTGGGGGCTCCCGAGGCCACACTGCCTGTCCCCTGCTCCCAGGGATTATTGAGCAGTAAATGGTTAACTATATACAGCACAGAGGTCTCTGAAACAGCTTTTTAATTGGGGGGCTCCCGAGGCCACACTGCCTGTCCCCTGCTCCCAGGGATTATTGAGCAGTAAATGGTTAACTACATACAGCACAGAGGTCTCTGAAACAGCTTTTTAATTGGGGGCTCCTGAGGCCACACTGCCTGTTCCCTGCTCCCAGGGATTATTGATAATTAAATGGTTAACCATATACAGCACAGAGGTCTCTGAATCAGCTTTTTAATTGGGGTTCTCGAGGCCACACTGACTGTCCCCTGCTCCCAGGGATTATTGAGCAGTAAATGGTTAAATACGTACAGCACAGAGGTCTCTGAAACAGCTTTTTAATTGGCGGCTCCAGCGGCCACACAGCCTGTCCCCTGCTCCCAGGGATTATTGAGCAGTGAATGGTTAACTATATACAGCAAAGAGGTCTCTGACACAGCATTTTAATTGGGGTCTCCCGGACCACACTGCCTGACCCCTGCTCCCAGGGATTATTGAGCAGTAAATGGTTAGCTATATACAGCACAGAGTTCTCTGAAACAGCTTTTTAATTGGGGGCTCCCGAGGCCACACTGCCTGTTCCCTGCTCCCAGGGATTATTGAGCAGTAAATGGTTAACTATATACAGCACAGAGGTCTCTGACACAGCATTTTAATTGGGGTCTCCCGGACCACACTGCCTGACCCCTGCTCCCAGGGATTATTGAGCAGTAAATGGTTAGCTATATACAGCACACAGGTCTCTGAAACAGCTTTTTAATTGGGGGCTCCCGAGGCCACCCTGCCTGCCCCCTGCTCCCAGGGATTATTGAGCAGTAAATGGTTAGCTATATACAGCACAGAGGTCTCCGACACAGCATTTTAATTGGGGTCTCCCAGACCACACTGCCTGACCCCTGCTCCCAGGGATTATTGAGCAGTAAATGGTTAGCTATATACAGCACACAGGTCTCTGAAACAGCTTTTTAATTTGGGGCTCCCGAGGCCACCCTGCCTGCCCCCTGCTCCCAGGGATTATTGAGCAGTAAATGGTTAACCATATACAGCAAAGACGTCTCTGAAACAGCTTTTTAATTGGGGGCTCACGGACCACACTGCCTGTCCCCTGCTCCCAGGGTTTATTGAGCAGTAAATGGTTAACTACATACAGGCACAGAGTATCTGAAACACCTTTTTAACTGGGGGCTCCCGAGGCCACACTGCCTGACCCCTGCTCCCAGGGATTATTGAGCAGTAAATGGTTAACCATATACAGCAAAGACGTCTCTGAAACAGCTTTTTAATTTGGGGCTCACGGACCACACTGCGTGTCCCCTGCTCCCAGGGATAATTGAGAAGCAAATGGTTAACTATATACAGCACAGAGGTCTCTGAAACAGCTTTTTAATTGGGGGCTTCCGAGGCCACACTGCCTGCTCCCTGCTCCCAGGGATTATTGAGAAGTAAATGGTTAATTATATACTGCACAGAGGTCTCTGAAACAGCTTTTTAATTGTGGGCTCCCGGACCACACTGCCTGTCCCCTGCTCCCAGGGTTTATTGAGCAGTAAATGGTTAACTATATACAGGCATAGAGGTCTCTGAAACAGCTTTTTAATTGGGGGCTCCCGAGTCCACACTGCCTATCCCCTACTCACAGGGATTATTGAGCAGTAAATGGTTAACTATATACAGCACAGAGTATCTGAAACACCTTTTTAACTGGGGGCTCCCGAGGCCACACTGCCTGACCCCTGCTCTCAGGGATTATTGAGCAGTCAATGGTTAAATACGTACAGCACAGAGGTCTCTGAAACAGCCATTTAATTGGGGGCTCCTGAGGCCACACTGCCTTTTCCCTGCTGCCAGGGATTATTGGGAAGTAAATGGTTAACTGTATACAGCACAGACGTCTCCCAAACAACTTTTTCATTGGGTGCTGAGAGGCCACACTGCCTGTCCCCTGCTCCAAGGGATTATTGAGCAGTAAATGGTTAACTATATACAGCGCAGTGTCCTCTGACACAGCATTTTAATTGGGGGCTCCCGGACCACACTGCCTGTCCCCTGCTCCCAGGGATTATTGAGAAGTAAATGGTTAACTATATACTGCACAGAGGTCACTGATTCAGCTTTTTAATTGGGGGCTCCCGAGGCCACACTGCCTGTCCCCTGCTCCCAGGGATTATTGAGCAGTAAATGGTTAACTATATACTGGTGCAGTGGTCTCTGACACGGCATTTTAACTGGTGGGCCCCTGACCACACTGCCTGTCCCCTGCTCCCAGGGATTATTGAGCAGTAAATGGTTAAATATATACAGCACAGAGGTCTCTGAAACAGCTTTTCAATTGGGGGTTCCCGAGGCCACACTGCCTGTCCCCTGCTCCCAGGGATTATTGGGAAGTACACGGTTCACCATATACAGCATAGAGGTCTCTGAAACAGCTTTTTAATTCGGGGCTCCCGAGGCCAAACTGCCTGTCCCCTGCTCCCAGGGATTAGTGAGCAGTAATTGGTTAACTATATACAGCACAGAGGCCTCTGAAACAGTTTTTTTACATGGGTGCTCCCGGACCACACTGCCTGTCCCTTGCTCCCAGGGATTATTGAGCAGTAAATGGTTAACTATATACAGGCGCAGAGGTCACTGAAACAGCTTATTAATTGGGAGCTCCCGAGGCCACACTGCCTGTCCCCTGCTCCCAGGGATTATTGAGCAGTAAATGGTTAACTATATACAGCACAGAGGTCTCTGAAACAACCTTTTAATTGGGGGCTCCCGAGGCCACACTGCCTGTCCCCTGCTCCCAGGGATTATTGAGCAGTAAATGGTTAACTATGTACAGCGCAGAAGTCTCTGAAACGGCCTTTTAATTGGGGCTCCCGAGGCCACACTGCCTGTCCCCTGCTCCAAGGGATTATTGAGCAGTAAATGGTTAACTCTATACAGGCACAGAGGTCTCTGAAACAGATTTTAATTGGGGCTTCCGAGGCCACACTGCCTGACCCCTGTTCCCTGGGATTGCTGAGCAGTAAATGGTTAACTCTATACAGGCACAGAGATGTCTGAAACAGCTTTTTAATTGGTGGCTCCCGAGGCCAACCTGCCTGTCCCCTGCTCCCAGGGATTATTGAGCAGTAAATGGTTAACCATATACAGCAAAGACGTCTCTGAAACAGCTTTTTAATTTGGGGCTCACGGACCACACTGCGTGTCCCCTGCTCCCAGGGATAATTGAGAAGCAAATGGTTAACTATATACAGCACAGAGGTCTCTGAAACAGCTTTTTAATTGGGGGCTCCCGGAGCCACACTGCCTGTTCCCTGCTCTCAGGGATTATTGAGCAGTAAGTGGTTAACTATATACAGCACAGAGATCTCTGACACAGCATTTTAATTGGGGTCTCCCGGACCACACTGCCTGACCCCTGCTCCGAGGGAGTATTGAGCAGTAAATGATTAACTATATACAGCACACAGGTCTCTGAAACAGCTTTTTTAATTGGGGTCTCCCGGAGCCACACTGCCTGTCCCCTGCTCCCAGGGATTATTGAGCAGTAAATGGTTAACCATATACAGCAAAGACGTCTCTGAAACACCTTTTTAATTGGGGGCTCACGGACCACACTGCCTGTCCCCTGCTCCAAGGGACTATTGAGAAGTAAATGGTTAACTATATACAGCACAGAGGTCTCTGAAACAGCTTTTTAATTGGGGGCTTCCGAGGCCACACTGCCTGCTCCCTGCTCCCAGGGATTATTGAGAAGTAAATGGTTAATTATATACTGCACAGAGGTCTCTGAAACAGCTTTTTAATTGTGGGCTCCCGGACCACACTGCCTGTCCCCTGCTCCCAGGGATTATTGAGCAGTAAATGGTTAACTATATACAGGCACAGAGGTCTCTGAAACAGCTTTTTAATTGGGGGCTCCCGAGTCCACACTGCCTATCCCCTACTCACAGGGATTATTGAGCAGTAAATGGTTAACTATATACAGCACAGAGTATCTGAAACACCTTTTTAACTGGGGGCTCCCGAGGCCACACTGCCTGACCCCTGCTCCCAGGGATTATTGAGCAGTAAATGGTTAAATACGTACAGCACAGAGGTCTCTGAAACAGCCATTTGATTGGGGGCTCGTGAGGCCACACTGCCTTTTCCCTGCTGCCAGGGATTATTGGGAAGTAAATGGTTAACTGTATACAGCGCAGTGTCCTCTGACACAGCATTTTAATTGGGGGCTCCCAGACCACACTGCCTGTCCCCTGCTCCCAGGGATTATTGAGCAGTAAATGGTTAACTATATACAGCACAGAGGTCTCCGAAACAGCTTTTTAATTGGGGCTCCCGGACCACACTGCCTGTCCCCTGCTCCCAGGGATTATTTAGAAGTAAATGGTTAACTATATACAGCACTGAGTATCTGAAACAGCTTTTTAATTGGGGGCTCCCGAGGCCACACTGCCTGTCCCCTGCTCCCAGGGATTATTGAGAAGTAAATGGTTAACTATATACTGCACAGAGGTCACTGATTCAGCTTTTTAATTGGGGGCTCCCGAGGCCACACTGCCTGTCCCCTGCTCCCAGGGATTATTGAGCAGTAAATGTTTAACCCTGTACAGCACAAAGGTCTCCCAAACAGCTTTTTCATTGGGGGCTCCCGAGGCCACACTGCCTGTCCCCTGCTCCCAGGGATTATTGAGCAGTAAATGGTTAACTATATACAGGTGCAGTGGTCTCTGACACGGCATTTTAACTGGTGGGCCCCTGACCACACTGCCTGTCCCCTGCTCCCAGGGATTATTGAGCAGTAAATGGTTAAATATATACAGCACAGAGGTCTCTGAAACAGCTTTTTAATTGGGGGTTCCCGAGGCCACACTGCCTGAACCCTGCTCCCAGGGATTATTGAGAAGTAAATGGTTAACTATATACTGCACAGAGGTCACTGATTCAGCTTTTTAATTGGGGGCTCCCGAGGCCACACTGCCTGTCCCCTGCTCCCAGGGATTATTGAGCAGTAAATGTTTAACCCTGTACAGCACAGAAGTCTCTGAAACGGCCTTTTAATTGGGGCTCCCGAGGCCACACTGCCTGTCCCCTGCTCCCAGGGATTAGTGAGCAGTATTTGGTTAACTATATACAGCACAGAGGCCTCTGAAACAGTTTTTTTAAATGGGTGCTCCCGGACCACACTGCCTGTCCCTTGCTCCCAGGCATTATTGAGCAGTAAATGGTTAACTATATACAGGCGCAGAGGTCTCTGAAACAGCTTATTAATTGGGAGCTCCCGAGGCCACACTGCCTGTCCCCTGCTCCCAGGGATTATTGAGCAGTAAATGGTTAACTATATACAGGCACAGATGTCTCTGAAACAGCTTTTTAATTGGGGGCTCCCGAGGCCACACTGCCTGTCCCCTGCTCCCAGGGATTATTGAGCAGTAAATGGTTAACTATATACAGCACAGAGGTCTCTGAAACAACCTTTTAATTGGGGGCTCCCGAGGCCACACTGGCTGTCCCCTGTCCCCAGGGATTATTGAGCAGTAAATGGTTAACTATGTACAGCACAGAAGTCTCTGAAACGGCCTTTTAATTGGGGCTCCCGAGGCCACACTGCCTGTCCCCTGCTCCAAGGGATTATTGAGCAGTAAATGGTTAACTCTATACAGGCACAGAGGTCTCTGAAACAGCTTTTTAATTGGGGGCTCCCGAGGCCAACCTGCCTGTCCCTTCTCCCAGGGATTATTGAGCAGTAAATGGTTAACTGTATACAGGTGCAGAGATCACTGAAACAGCTTTTTAATTGGGGGCTCCCGGACCACACTGCCTGTCCCCTGCTCCCAGGGATTATTGAGAAGTAAATGGTTAATTATATACAGCACAGAGGTCTCTGAAACAGCTTTTTAATTGGGGGCTCCCGAGGCCACACTGGCTGTCCCCTGTCCCCAGGGATTATTGAGCAGTAAATGGTTAACTATGTACAGCACAGAAGTCTCTGAAACGGCCTTTTAATTGGGGCTCCCGAGGCCACACTGCCTGTCCCCTGCTCCAAGGGATTATTGAGCAGTAAATGGTTAACTCTATACAGGCACAGAGGTCTCTGAAACAGCTTTTTAATTGGGGGCTCCCGAGGCCAACCTGCCTGTCCCTTCTCCCAGGGATTATTGAGCAGTAAATGGTTAACTGTATACAGGTGCAGAGATCACTGAAACAGCTTTTTAATTGGGGGCTCCCGGACCACACTGCCTGTCCCCTGCTCCCAGGGATTATTGAGAAGTAAATGGTTAATTATATACAGCACAGAGGTCTCTGAAACAGCTTTTTAATTGGGGGCTCCCAAGGCCTCACTGGCTGTCCCCCGCTGCCAGGGGTTATTGAGAAGTAAATGGTTAACTATATACAGGCACAGAGGTCTCTGAAACAGCTTTTTAATTGGGAGCTCCCGAGGCCACACTGCCTGTCCCCTGCTCCCAGGGATTATTGGGAAGTACACCGTTCACTTTATACAGCATAGAGGTCTCTGAAACAGCTTTTTAATTGGGGGCTCCCGAGGCCAAACTCCCTTCCCCCTGCTTCCAGGGATTATTGAGCAGTAATTGGTTAACTATATACAGGCACAAAGGTCTCTGAAACAGCTTTTTAATTGGGGACTCCCAAGGCCAAACAGCCTACCCCTGCTCCCAGGGATTATTGAGCAGTAATTGGTTAACTATATACAGCACAGAGGTCTCTGAAACAGCTTTTTAATTGGGAGCTCCCGGACCACACTGCCTGTCTCCTGCTCCCAGGGATTATTGAGCAGTAAATGATTAACTATATACAGCACAGAGGTCTCTGAAACAGCTTTTTAATTGGGAGCTCCCGGACCACACTGCCTGTCCCCTGCTCAGAGAGATTATTGAGCAGTAAATGGTTAACTATATACAGCACAGAGTATCTGAAACACCTTTTTAACTGGGGGCTCCCGAGGCCACACTGCCTGTCTGTTGCTCCCAGGGACTTTGAGCAGTAAATGGTTGACTATATACAGCACAGAGTATCTGAAACACCTTTTTAACTGGGGACTCCCGAGGCCACACTGCCTGTCCCCTGCTCGCAGGGATTATTGAGCAGTAAATGGTTAACTATATACAGCACAGAGTATCTGAAACAGCTTTTTAATTGAGGGCCCCCGAGGCCAAACTGCCTGTCCCCTGCTCCCAGGGATTTTGAGCAGTAAATGGTTAACTATACACAGGCACAAAGGTCTCTGAAACAGCTTTTTAATTGGTGACTCACAAGGCCAAACTGCCTGTCCCCTGCTCCCAGGGATTATTGAGCAGTAAATGGTTAACGATATAATGCACAGGGGCCTCTGAAACAGCTTTTTAATTGGGGGCTCCCAAGGCCACACTGCCTGTCCCCTGCTCCCAGGCATTGTTGAGCAATAAATGGTTAAGTATATACAGCACAGAGGTCACTGATTCAGCTTTTTAATTGGTGGCTCCCTAGGCCACACTGCCTGACCCTGCTCCCAGAGATTATTGAGCAGGAGATGGTTAACTACGTACAGCACAGAGGTCACTGAAACAGCTTTTTAATTGGGGGCTCCCGAGTCCACACTGCATGTCCCCTGCTCCCAGGGATTATTGAGAAGTAAATGGTTAACTACGTACAGCACAGAGGTCACTGAAACAGCTTTTTAACTGGGGGCTCCCGAGGCCACACTGCCTGACCCCTTCTCCCAGGGATTATTGAGCAGTAAATGGTTAACTATATACAGCACAGAGGCCTCTGAAACAGCTTTTTAATTGGGGGCTCCCGAGGCCACACTGCCTGTCCCCTGCTCCCAGGGATTATTGAGCAGTAAATGGTTAACTATATACAGCACAGAGGTCTCTAAAACACCTTTTTAACTGGGGGCTCCCGAGGCCACACTGCCTGTCCCCTGCTCCCAGGGATTATTGAGCAGTAAATGGTTAACTATGTACAGCACAAAGGTCTCTGAAACAGCTTTTTAATTGGGGGCTCTCGAGACCACACTGCCTGTCCCCTGCAACCAGGGATTATTGAGCAGTAAATGGTTAACTATATACAGCACAGAGTATCTGAAACAGCTTTTTAATTGGGGCTCCCGGAGCCACACTGCCTGTCCCCTGCTCCCAGGGATTATTGAGCAGTAAATGGTTAACTGTATACAGGACAGAGGCCTCTGAAGCAGCTTTTTAATTGGGGGCTCCCAAGGCTACGCCGCCTGTCCCCTGCTCCCAGGGATTATTGAGCAGTAAATGGTTAACTGTATACAGCACAGAGTTCTCTGAAACAGTTTTTTAATTGGGGGCGCCTGAGGCCACACTGCCTGTACCCTGCTCCGAAGGATTATTGAGCAGTAAATGGTTAACTATATACAGGTGCAGAGGTCACTGAAACAGCTTTTTAATTGGGGGTTCCCGGACACACTGCCTGTCCCCTGCTCCCAGGGATTGTTGAGCAGTAAATGGTTAACTATACAGCACAGAGGTCTCTGAAACAGTTTTTTTAAATTGGTGCTCCCGGACCACACTGCCTGTCCCTTGCTCCCAGAGATTATTGAGCAGTAAATGGTTAACTATATACAGGCGCAAGAGGTCACTGAAACAGCTTTTTAATTGGGGGCTCCCGAGGCCACACTGCCTGACCCTTGCTCTCAGGGATTATTGAGCAGTAAATGGTTAACTATATACAGGCACAGAGGTCTCTGAAACAGTTTTTTAATTGTGGGCTCCCGAGGCCGCACTGCCTGTCCCCTGCTCCCAGGGATTATTGAGCAGTAAATAGTTAACTATATACAGCACAGAAGTCTCTGAAACAGCCTTTTAATTGGGGCTCCGAGGCCACACTGCCTGTTCCCTGCTCCAAGGGATAATTGAGCAGTAAATGGTTAACTCTATACAGGTACAGAGGTCTCTGAAACAGCTTTTTAATTGGGGGCTCCCAAGGCCACACTGCCTGACCCCTGTTCCCAGGGATTGCTGAGCAGTAAATGGTTAACTCTATACAGGCACAGAGATGTCTGAAACAGCTTTTTAATTGGGGGCTCCCGAGGCCAACCTGCCTGTCCCTTCTCCCAGGGTTTATTGAGAAGTAAATGGTTAACTATATACAGCACAAGGGTCTATGAAACAGCTTTTTAATTGGGGACTCCCGAAGCCACACTGTCTGTCCCCTGCTCCCAGGGATTATTCAGCAGTAAATGATTAACTATATACAGCACAGAGGTCCCTGAAACAGCTTTTTAATTGGGAGCTCCCGGTCCACACTGCCTGTCCCCTGCTCAGAGGGATTATTGAGCAGTAAATGGTTAACTTTATACAGCACAGAGTATCTGAAACACCTTTTTAACTGGGGGCTCCCGAGGCCACACTGCCTGTCCCCTGCTCCCAGGGATTATTGAGCAGTAAACGGTTAACTGTATACAGCACAGAGTATCTGAAACACCATTTTAACTGGGGGCTCCCGAGGCCACACTACCTGTCCCCTGCTCCCAGGGATTATTGAGCAGTAAATGGTTAAATACGTACAGTAAAGAGGTCTCTGAAACAGCTTTTTAATTGGGGGCTCCCGAGGCCACACTGCCTGTCCCCTGCTCCCAGGGATTATTGATCAGTAAATGGTTAACTATATACAGCACAGAGGTCTCTGAAGTAGCTTTTTAATTGGGGTTCTGGAGGCCACACTGCGTGACCCCTGCTCCCAGGGATTATTGAGCAGTAAATGGTTAAATACGTACAGCACAGAAGTCTCTGAAACAGTCTTTTAATTGGGGGCTCCCGAGGCCACACTGCCTCTACCCTGCTCCCAGGGATTATTGAGCAGTAAATGGTTAGCTATATACAGCACACAGGTCTCTAAAACAGCTTTTTAACTGGGGGCTCCCGAGGCCACACTGCCTCTACCCTGCTCCCAGGGATTATTGAGCAGTAAATGGTTAACTATATACAGCACAGAGGTCTCTGAAACAGCATTTTAATTGGCGGCTCCGGAGGCCACACTGCCTGTCCCCTGCTCCCAAGGATTATTGAGCAGTAAATGGTTAACTATATACAGCACAGAGGTCTCTGACACAGCATTTTAATTTGGGTCTCCCGGACCACACTGCCTGTCCCCTGCTCCCAGGGATTATTGAGCAGTAAATGGTTAACTATATACAGCACAGAGGTCACTGATTCAGCTTTTTAATTGTGGGCTCCCGAGGCCACACTGCCTGTCCCCTGCTCCCAGGGATTATTGAGTAGTAAATGTTTAACCCTGTACAGCACAAAGGTCTCCCAAACAGCTTTTTCATTGGGGGCTCCTGAGGCCACGCTGCCTGTCCCCTGCTCCCAGGGATTATTGAGCAGTAAATGGTTAACTATATACAGGTGCAGTGGTCTCTGACACTGCATTTTAACTGGTGGGCCCCTGACCACACTGCCTGTCCCCTGCTCCCAGGGATTATTGAGCAGTAAATGGTTAAATATATACAGCACAGAGGTCTCTGAAACAGCTTTTCAATAGGGGATTCCCGAGGCCACACTGCCTGACCCCTGCTCCCAGGGATTATTGAGCAGTAAATCGTTAACCATATACAGCAAAGACGTCTTTGAACAGCTTTTTAATTGTGGCTCACGGACTACACTGCCTGTTCCCTGCTCCCAGGGATTATTGATAATTAAATGGTTAACCATATACAGCACAGAGGTCTCTGAATCAGCTTTTTAATTGGGGTTCTCGAGGCCACACTGCGTGACCCCTGCTCCCAGGGATTATTGAGCAGTAAATGGTTAAATACGTATAGCACAGAGGTCTCTGAAACAGCCTTTTAATTGGGGGCTCCCGAGGCCTCACTGCCTCAACCCTGCTCCCAGGGATTATTGAGCAGTAAATGGTTAACTATATACAGCACAGAGGTCTCTGAAACAGCTTTTTAATTGGGGGCTCCCGGTCCACACTGCCTGTCCCCTGCTCCCAGGGATTATTGAGCAGTAAATGGTTAACTATATACAGCACAGAGTATCTGAAACAGCTTTTTAATTGGGGGCTCCCGAGGCCACACTGCCTGTCCCCTGCTCCCAGGGATTATTGAGAAGTAAATGGTTAACTATATACTGCACAGAGGTCACTGATTAAGCTTTTTAATTGGGGGCTCCCGAGGCCACACTGCCTGTCCCCTGCTCCCAGGGATTATTGAGCAGTAAATGTTTAACCCTGTACAGCACAAAGGTCTCCCAAACAGCTTTTTCATTGGGGGCTCCCGAGGCCACAATGCCTGTCCCCTGCTCCCAGGGATTATTGAGCAGTAAATGGTTAACTATATATACAGGTGCAGTGGTCTATGACACGGCATTTTAACTGGTGGGCCCCTGACCACACTGCCTGTCCCCTGCTCCCAGGGATTATTGAGCAGTAAATGGTTAAATATATACAGCACAGAGGTCTCTGAAACAGCTTTTCAATTGGGGGTTCCCGAGGCCACACTGCCTGACCCCTGCTCCCAGGGATTATTGAGCAGTAAATCGTTAACCATATACAGCAAAGACGTCTTTGAACAGCTTTTTAATTGTGGCTCACGGACCACACTGCCTGTTCCCTGCTCCCAGGGATTATTGATAATTAAATGGTTAACCATATACAGCACAGAGTTCTCTGAATCAGCTTTTTAATTGGGGTTCTCGAGGCCACACTGCGTGACCCCTGCTCCCAGGGATTATTGAGCAGTAAATGGTTAAATACGTACAGCACAGAGGTCTCTGAAACAGCCTTTTAATTGGGGGCTCCCGAGGCCACACTGCCTGTCCCCTGCTCCCAGTGATTATTGAGCAGTAAGTGGTTAACTATATACAGCACAGGGGTCTCTGAAACAGCTTTTTAATTGGCGGCTCCCGAAGCCACACTGCCTGTGCCCTGCTCCCAGGGATTATTGAGAAGTAAATGGTTAACTATATACAGCACAGAGGTCTCTGACACAGCATTTTAATTGGGGTCTCCCGGACCACACTGCCTGACCCCTGCTCCCAGGGATTATTGAGCAGTAAATGGTTAAATACATACAGCACAGAGATCTCTGAAACAGCCTTTTAATTGGGGGCTCCCGAGGCCACAATGCCTCTACCCTGCTCCCAGGGATTATTGAGCAGTAAATGGTTAACTATATACAGCATAGAGTTCTCTGAAACACCTTTTTAATTGGCGGCTCCCGAGGCCACACTGCCTGACCCATGCTCCCAGGGATTATTGAGCAGTAAATCGTTAACCATATACAGCAAAGACGTCTCTGAACAGCTTTTTAATTGTGGCTCACGGACCACACTGCCTGTTCCCTGCTCCCAGGGATTATTGATAATTAAATGGTTAACCATATACAGCACAGAGGTCTCTGAATCAGCTTTTTAATTGGGGTTCTCGAGGCCACACTGCGTGACCCCTGCTCCCAGGGATTGTTGAGCAGTAAATGGTTAAATAAGTACAGCACAGAGTTCTCTGAAACAGCCTTTTAATTGGGGGCTCCGGAGGCCACACTGCCTGTCCCCCGCTCCCAGGGATTATTGAGCAGTAAATGGTTTACTATATACAGCACAGAGGTCTCTGAAACAGCTTTTTAATTGGCGGCTCCCGAGGCCACACTGCCTGTCCCCTGCTCCCAGGGATTATTTAGCAGTAAATGGTTAACTATATACAGCACAGAGGTATCTGACACAGCATTTTAATTGGGGTCTCCCGGACCACACTGCCTGAGCCCTGCTCCCAGGGATTATTGAGCTGTAAATGGTTAGCTATATACAGCACACAGGTCTCTGAAACAGCTTTTTAATTGGGGTCTCCCGGACCACACTGCCTGACCCCTGCTCCCAGGGATTATTGAGCAGTAAATGGTTAAATACATACAGCACAGAGGTCTCTGAAACACCTTTTTAATTGGCGGCTCCCGAGGCCACGCTGCGTGTCCCCTGTTCCCAGGGATTATTGAGCAGTAAATGGTTAACTATATACAGCACAGAGTATCTGAAACACCTTTTTAACTGGGGGCTCCTGAGGCCACACTGCCTGTCCCCTGCTCCCAGGGATTATTGAGCAGTAAATGGTTAACTATATACAGCACAGAGTATCTGAAACACCTTTTTAACTGGGGGCTCCTGAGGCCACACTGCCTGTCCCCTGCTCCCAGTGATTATTGAGCAGTAAATGGTTAACTATATACAGCACAGAGTATCTAAAACACCTTTTTAATTGGGGGCTCCCGAGACCACACTGCCTGTTCCCTGCTCCCAGGGATTATTGATAATTAAATGGTTAACCATATACAGCACAGAGGTCTCTGAATCAGCTTTTTAATTGGGGTTCTCGAGGCCACACTGCGTGACCCCTGCTCCCAGGGATTATTGAGCAGTAAATGGTTAAATACGTACAGCACAGAGGTCTCTGAAACAGCCTTTTAATTGGGGGCGTACGGACCACACTGCCTGCTCTCTGCTCCCAGGGATTATTGAGCAGTAAATGGTTAACTATATGCAGCACAGAGTATCTGAAACAGCTTTTTCATTGGGTGTATTTGTTGCGGAGGTTAGTGTGTGTGGGGTTAGTGTGTGTGTAGTGGGGATGTTAGTGTGTGAGGTGGTGTTTGTGTGTGGGGGGGTTAGTGTGTGTGTGTGTGTGTGTGTGTGTGTGGGACGGATAGTGTGTGTGGAGTGGGTTAGTGTGTGCGGGCGGTGAGTTAGTGTGTGTGGGGGAGGAGTTTATTGTGTGTGTGGGGGGGGGCTAGTGTGTGTGTGGTGGGGGTTAGTTTTTGTTGGGTGTGGTTAGTGTGTGTTGGGGGTGTTAGTGTGTGTGGGGGGTTTAGTGTGTGGGGGGTTTAGTGTGTGGTGGGGGTTAGTGTGTGGGGGGGGGTTAGTGTGTGTGGGGGTGTTAGTGTGTGTGGTGGGGGTTAGTGTGTGTTGGGTGTTATTAGTGTGTGTTGGTTGTGGTTAGTGTGTGTTGGGTGTGTTAGTGTGTGTGTGGGGGGGTTAGTGTGTGTGTGGTGGGGGTTAGTGTGTGTTGGGGTGGTTATTGTGTGTTGGGTGTGGTCAGTGTGTGTTGGGGAGGAGTTTATTGTGTGTGTGGGGGGGGGGCTAGTGTGTGTGTGGTGGGGGTTAGTGTTTGTTGGGTGTGGTTAGTGTGTGTTGGGGGTGTTAGTGTGTGTGGGGGGTTTAGTGTGTGGTGGGGGTTAGTGTGTGGGGGGGGGTTAGTGTGTGTGGGGGTGTTAGTGTGTGTGGTGGGGGTTAGTGTGTGTTGGGTGTGGTTAGTGTGTGTTGGTTGTGGTTAGTGTGTGTTGGGTGTGTTAGTGAGTGTGGGGGGGTTAGTGTGTGTGTGGTGGGGGTTAGTGTGTGTTGGGATGGTTATTGTGTGTTGGGTGTGGTTAGTGTGTGTTGGGTGTGTTAGTGTGTGTGGGGGGGTTAGTGTGTGTGCGGTGGGGGTTAGTGTGTGTTGGGGTGGTTATTGTGTGTTGGGTGTGTTAGTGTGTGTGGGGGTGTTAGTGTGTGTGTGGTGGGGGTTAGTGTGTTTTGGGTGTGGTTAGTGTGTGTGGGGGTGTTAGTGTGTGTGGGGGTGTTAGTGTGTGTGTGGCGGGTTAGTGTGTGTTGGGGTGGTTATTGTGTGTGTGGGGGATAGTGTGTGTGGGGGTGTTTGTGTGTGTGTTTATTTGGGGGGTTTAGTGTGTGGGGGGTTTAGTGTGTGTGAAGGGGCTAGTGTGTGTGAGGGGTGGGGGTTAATGTGTGTGGGGGGTTAGTATGTGTGTTTGTGTGGGTGGAGTAGCTAGTGTGTGTGTGAGGGCGATTAGTGTGTGTGAGGGAGGGTTAGTGTGTGTGGGGGGGTTAGTGTGTGTGTGGGGGTTAGTGTGTGTGGGGGGGGTTAGTGTGTGTGGGGGGGGTTAGTGTGTGTGGGGGGGTTAGTGTGTGTGTGGGGGGTTAGTGTGTGTGGGGGGTTAGTGTGTGTGTGGGAGGGTTAGTGTGTGTGTGGGAGGGTTAGTGTGTGTGTGGGAGGGTTAGTGTGTGTGTGGGAGGGTTAGTGTGTGTGTGGTGGGGGTTAGTGTGTGTGTGGGGGGTTAGTGTGTGTGGGGGGGGTTAGTGTGTGTGTGGGAGGGTTAGTGTGTGTGTGGTGGGGGTTAGTGTGTGTGTGGGAGGGTTAGTGTGTGTGTGGGGGGGGGTTAGTGTGTGTGAGGGAGGGTTAGTGTGTGTGTGGGAGGGTTAGTGTGTGTGTGGGGGGTTAGTGTGTGTGGGGGGGGTTAGTGTGTGTGGGGGGGGTTAGTGAGTGTGTGTGGGGGGTTAGTGTGTGTGAGGGAGGGTTAGTGTGTGTGAGGGGGGTTAGTGTGTGTGTGGGGGGTTAGTGTGTGTGGGGGAGGGTTAGTGTGTGTGGGGGGGTTAGTG
The DNA here is from genome assembly GCF_047496885.1 of Scyliorhinus torazame. Lineage (NCBI taxonomy): Eukaryota > Metazoa > Chordata > Chondrichthyes > Carcharhiniformes > Scyliorhinidae > Scyliorhinus > Scyliorhinus torazame. The sequence goes on along the minus strand of NC_092729.1, from coordinate 73,667,095 downwards.
TGTGTGGTGGGGGTTAGTGTGTGTGAGGGGGGGTTAGTGTGTGTGTGGGAGGGTTAGTGTGTGTGGGGGGGTTAGTGTGTGTGTGGGGGGGGGTTAGTGTGTGTGAGGGAGGGTTAGTGTGTGTGTGGGAGGGTTAGTGTGTGTGTGGGGGGTTAGTGTGTGTGGGGGGGTTAGTGTGTGTGGGGGGGGGTTAGTGAGTGTGTGTGGGGGGTTCGTGTGTGTGAGGGAGGGTTAGTGTGTGTGGGGGGGTTAGTGTGTGTGTGGTGGGGGTTAGTGTGTGTGTGGTGGGGGTTAGTATGTCTGGGGGGGGGTTAGTGTGTGTGGGGGGGTTAGTGTGTGTGGGGGGGGGGGTAGTGTGTGTGTGGTGGGGGTTAGTGTGTGTGTGGTGGGGGTTAGTATGTCTGGGGGGGGTTAGTGTGTGTGTGGTGGGGGTTAGTGTGTGTGTGGGAGGGTTAGTGTGTCTGGGGGGGGTTCGTGTGTGTGTGGGAGGGTTAGTGTGTGTGTGGTGGGGGTTAGTGTGTGTGTGGTGGGGGTTAGTGTGTGTGTGGTGGGGGTTAGTGTGTGTGTGGTGGGGGTTAGTGTGTGTGGGAGGGTTAGTGTGCGTGTGGTGGGGGTTAGTGTGTGTGTGGGAGGGTTAGTGTGCGTGTGGTGGGGGTTAGTGTGTCTGGGGGGGGTTAGTGTGTGTGTGGTGGGGGTTAGTGTGTGTGTGGTGGGGGTTAGTGTGTGTCTGGGGGGGGTTAGTGTGTGTGTGGTGGGGGTTAGTGTGTGTATGGGGGGTTAGTGTGTGTGAGGGAGGGTTAGTGTGTGTGGGGGGGTTAGTGTGTGTGGTGGGGGTTAGTGTGTGTGAGGGGGGGTTAGTGTGTGTGTGGGAGGGTTAGTGTGTGTGTGGTGGGGGTTAGTGTGTGTGTGGGAGGGTTAGTATGTCTGGGGGGGGGGGTAGTGTGTGTGTGGTGGGGGTTAGTGTGTGTGTGGGAGGGTTAGTGTGTCTGGGGGGGGTTAGTATGTGTGTGGTGGGGGTTAGTGTGTGTGTGGGATGGTTAGTGTGTGTGTGGTGGGGGTTAGTGTGTGTGTGGTGGGGCTTAGTGTGTGTGGGGGGTTAGTGTGTGTGGGGTGGGTTAGTGTGTGTGTGGGGTGTTAGTGTGTGTGGGGTGGGGGAGTGTGTGTGTGGGAGGTTAGTGTGTCTGCGGTGGGGGAGTGTGTTTGGGGGGTTAGTGTGTGTGGGGTGGGGGAATGTGTGTGGGAGGGTTAGTGTGTGTGGGGTGGGGGAGTGTGTGTGGGGGGGGTTAGTGTGTGTGTGGTGGGGGTTAGTGTGTGTGTGAGGGGTTAGTGTGTGTGGGGTGTGTGGGGGTGGTTTAGTGTGTGTGGGGTGGGGGAGTGTGTGTGTGGGGGGTTAGTGTGTGTGGGGTGGGGGAGTGTGTGTGGGGGGTTAGTGTGTATGTGGGGGATTAGTGTGTGTCAGGATGTGTGGGTGTGGTTTAGTGTGTGTGGGTGGGAGGGGGAACAGTGTGTGTGGGTGTTAGTATGAGTGGGGGTGTTAGTGTGTGTGGGGGGGGTTAGTGTGTGTGTGGAAGGGGGTCAGTGTGTGTGGTGTGGGGTCAGTGTGTGGAGGGGTTAGTGCGTGTGGGGGGGTTAGTGTGTGTGGGGGGTTAGTGTGTGTGGGGTGGGGGAGTGTGTGTGGGGGGTTAGTGTGTATGTGGGGGATTAGTATGTGTCAGGGTGTGTGGGTGTGGTTTAGTGTGTGTGGGTGGGAGGGGGAACAGTGTGTGTGGGTGTTAGTATGAGTGGGGGTGTTAGTGTGTGTGGGGGGGGTTAGTGTGTGTGTGGAAGGGGGTCAGTGTGTGTGGTGTGGGGTCAGTGTGTGGAGGGATTAGTGCGTGTGGGGGGGCTAGTGTATGTGAGGGAGGGTTAGTGTGTGTGTGGGGGGTTAGTGTGTGTGTGGGGGGGTTAGTGTGTGTGTGTGGGGGTTAGTGTGTGTGTGGGAGGGTTAGTATGTCTGGGGTGGGGGAGTGTGTGTGTGGGGGGTTAGTGTGTGTGTGGGTGGGTTAGTGTCTGTGGGGGTTAGTATGTCTGTGGTTGAGGGGGTTAGTGTGTGTGTGGGGGGTAGTGTCTGTCGAGGGGGTAGTGTGTGTGTGGAGGGTGGTGTGTGTGTGGAGGGACGTTTGAGTGTGTGTATTAGAGTCTGTGTGTGTCTGTATTTCTGTGTATATTAGTGTATCTGTGAGTGTCGGTGTGTGTGTGAGAATGTGGGCATTAGACTGTGTGTGAGAGTGTATTAGTGTCTATGTGTGTGAGTGTCTCTATTAGTGTGTGTGTGTTTGTGTATTAATGTCTCTGTCGGTCCGTGAGCTGTGTACTATTGTCTCTCTGTGTGTGAGTGTCTGTATTAGTGTATCTGTGTGTCTGTGAATGTGTCTTAGTGTCTCTGTGTGTGTATTAGTGTCGCTGTGTGTGTGTGTGAGTGTATGCATTAGAGTCTCCCTGTGTCTGTGAGTGTGTATATTATTGTCTCTGTGTATCACTGTGTGTGTATTACTATCTGTGTCTGTGCGTTAGTGTATGTGTGTGTGTATTAGTGCCAGTGTGAGTTTGTGAGTGTGTGTATTAGTGTCTATGTGTGTGAGTGTGTATGTGTGTATTGGTGCCAGTGTCTGTCTGTCTGTTAGTGCGTGTATTGTTGTCTGTGTATGTGAGTGTGTGTATTAGTGTCTGTATGTGTGTCTGTGAGTGTGTATTAGTGTATCTATGTGTCAGTGAGTGTGTGTACTAGTGTCTCTGTGTGTGTGAGTGTGTGTTAGTGTCTGTGTGTGTCTGAGTGTGTGTGAGAATGTGTGCATTAGTGTCTGTTTGTGTGAGTGCGTTAGTGGCTATGAGTGTGAGTGTCTCTATTAATGTGTGTGTGTTTGTGTGTTTGTGTATTAGTGTCTCTGTCAGTCTGTGAGCTGTGTACTAGTGTCTCTGTCAGTCTGTGAGCTGTGTACTGGTGCCTCTCTGTGTGTGAGTTGGTGTATTAGTGTATCTGTGTGTCTGTGAATGTATATTAGTGTCTCTGTGTGTTAGTGTGTGTATTAGTGTCTGCGTGTGACTGTGAGTCTGTGTATTAGTGTCTGTGTATTAGTGTATGTGTGGTGTGTGTATTAGTGTCTGCTTGTGTCTGTGAGTGTGTGTATTGTTGTCTCTGTGTATCAGTGAGTGTGTGTATTAGTTTATGTGTGTGTGTGTGTGTGTTAGTGCGTGTATTAGTGCATGTGTGTGTGACTGTGTGTATTAGTGTCGCTGTGTGTGAGTGTATGCATTCGAGTCTACCTGTGTCTGTGAGTGTGTATATTACTGTCTCTGTGCATCGTTAGAGTGTGTATTAGTATCTGGTGTGTGTGTGTTAATGTCTGTGTGTATTGGTGCCAGTTTGTGTCTGTGAGTGGGTGTATTAGGGTCTGTGTGTGTGTATTAGTGTCTGTATGTGTTTCTGTGAGTGTGTATTAGTGTCTCTGTGTGTCTGCGAGTGTGTATTAGTGTTTCTTTGAGCCTGTGAGTGTGTATTAGTGCCAGCGTGTGTCTGTGAGAACATAAGAACTAGGAGCAGGAGGAGGCCATCTGGCCCCTCGAGCCTGCTCCACCATTCAATGAGATCATGGCTGATCTATTGTGGACTCAGCTCCACTTTCCGGCCCGAACACCATAACCCTTAATCCCTTTATTCTTCAAAAAACTATCTATCTTTATCTTAAAAACATTTAGTGAAGGAGCCTCAACTGCTTCACTGGGCAAGGAATTCCATAGATTCACAACCCTTTGGGTGAAGACGTTCCTCCTAAACTCAGTCCTAAATCTACTTCCCCTTATTTTGAGGCTATGCCCCCTAGTTCTGCTTTAACCCGCCAGTGGAAACAACCTGCCCGCATCTATCCTATCTATTCCCTTCATAATCTTATATGTTTCTGTCAGATCCCCCCCTCATCCTTCTAAATTCCAACGAGTACAGTCCCAGTCTCCTCAACCTCTCCTCGTAATCCAACCCCTTCAGCTCTGGGATTAACCTAGTGAATCTCCTCTGCACACCCTCCAGTGCCAGTACGTCCTTTCTCAAGTAAGGAGACCAAAACTGAACACAATACTCCAGGTGTGGCCTCACTAACACCTTATACAATTGCAGCATAACCTCCCTAGTCTTGAACTCCATCCCTCTAGCAATGAAGGACAAAATTCCATTTGCCTTCTTAATCACCTGTTGCACCTGTAAACCAACTATTTGCAACTCATGCACTAGCACACCCAGGTCTCTCAGCACAGCAGCATGTTTTAATATTTTATCATTTAAATAATAATCCCTTTTGCTATTATTCCTACCAAAATGGATAACCTCACATTTGTCAACATTGTATTCCATCTGCCAGACCCTAGCCCATTCACTTCGCCTATCCAAATCCCTCTGCAGACTTCCAGTATCCTCTGCACTTTTTGCTTTACCACTCATCTTAGTGTCGTCTGCAAACTTGGACACATTGCCCTTTGTCCCCAACTCCAAATCATCTATGTAAATTGTGAACAATTGTGGGCCCAACACTGATCCCTGAGGGACGCCACTAGCTACTGATTGCCAACCAGAGAAACACCCATTAATCCCCACTCTTTGCTTTCCATCAAGTAACCAATCCTCTATCCATGCTACTACTTTCCCCTTAATGCCATGCATCTTTATCTTATGCAGTAACCTTTTGTGTGGCACCTTGTCAATGGTATTCTGGAAATCCAGATATACCACATCCATTGGCTCCCCGTTATCTACCGCACTGGTCATGTCCTCAAAAATTCCACTAAATTAGTTAGGCACGACCTGCCCTTTATGAACCCATGCTGCATCTGCCCAATGGGGCAATTTCCATCCAGATGCCTCGCTATTTCTTCCTTGATGATAGATTCCAGCATCTTCCCTCCTACCGAAGTTAAGCTGACTGGCCTATAATTACCCGCTTTCTGCCTACCTCCTTTTTTAAACAGTGGTGTCACGTTTGCTAATTTCCAATCCGTGTATTAGTGTCTATGTGTGTGAGTGTGTGTATTAGTGACTGTATGTGTGTCTGTAAGTGTGTATTAGTGTATCTATGTGTCGGTGAGTGAGTGTATTAGTGTGTCTGTGTGTGTGTGTTTTAGTGTCTGTGTGTGTGTGTGTGTCTGTGTCTGTGTCTCTGTGTGCGTCTTTGGGTTTGTGCATTAGTGTATGTGTGTGGCTGTGTGTGTTTGTGAGTTTGTGTGTTAGTGTCTGTGTCTTTGAGTGTGTGTATTACTATATGTGCGTGTGTGTGTATTAGTGTCTCTGTGTGTTGTGCGAGTGTGTATTTTAATGCATCTGCGTGCCAGTGAGTGAGTGTATTAGTGTCTGTGTGTGAGTGGTGTATGCGTGACTCTGTGTGTCTGTGTGTGTGTATTAGTGTCTCTGTGTGTGTATTTGAGTTTGTGCATTAGTATATGTGTGTGTCTGTGTGTGTGTGTTAGTGTCTGTGTTTGTGTGAGTGTGTGTATTAGTTTACCTGCATGTCAGTGTGTGTGTGTATTAGTGTCTGTGTGTGAGTGGTTGTATTAGTTTCTCTGTGTGTGTGTATTAGTGTCTCTGTGTGTATCTTTGAGTTTGTGCATTAGTGCATGTGTGTGTCTGTGTGTATGTATTAGTGTATGTGAGTGTGTGCATTAGTGTCTGAGTTGTGTGAGTGAGTTGATTAGTGTCTCTGTGTGTATCTGAGACTGGGTATATTAGCGTCTCTGTGTGTCAGTGAGTGTCTGTCTTAGTGTCTGGGAGAGTGTGTGAATATTCGTGTCTCTGCGTGACTGTGAGTGTGTGTGTCAGTGTCTCTGTGTTTGCGAGTGTGTATTAGTGTCTCTGTGTGACTGTGAGTGTGTGTCTTTGTGTGTATGTGAGTGTGTGTAATTGTGTGTCTGCGAGTGTGTGTATTAGTGTCTCTGTGTGTCTGTGAATGTGTGTTAGTGTCTCTGTGTGTATGTGAGTGTGTGTATTAGTGTCTCTGTGTGTCTGCGAGTGTGTGTATTAGTGTCTCGGTGTATCTGTGAGTGTGTGTATTAGTGTCTCTGTGTGTATGTGAGTGTGTGTATTAGTGTCTCTGTGTGTATGTGAGTGTGTGTATTAGTGTCTCTGTGTGTCTGCGAGTGTGTGTATTAGTGTCTCGGTGTATCTGTGAGTGTGTGTATTAGTGTCTCTGTGTGTATGTGAGTGTGTGTATTAGTGTCTCTGTGTGTATGTGAGTGTGTGTATTAGTGTCTCTGTGTGTCTGCGAGTGTGTGTATTAGTGTCTCGGTGTATCTGTGAGTGTGTGTATTAGTGTCTCTGTGTGTATGTGAGTGTGTGTATTAGTGTCTCTGAGTGTCTGTGAGTGTGTGTTAGTGTCTCTGTGTGTCTGTGAGTGTGTGTATTAGTGTCTCTGTGTGTCTGTGAGTGTGTGTATTAGTGTCTCTGTGTGTCTGTGAGTGTGTGTATTAGTGTCTCTGTGTGTCTGCGAGTGTGTGTATTAGTGTCTCTGTGTATCTGTGAGTGTGTGTATTTGTGTCTCTGTGTGTATGTGAGTGTGTGTATTAGTGTCTCTGTGTGTCTGTGAGTGTGTGTATTTGTGTTATGGGCCAGGGTTTAGAGAACCACAAAGTGTATCTTGGAGTTCCCCTGACCCACAAATGTTAATAGATTGTGTTATGGGGAGCACACGGCCCACACTACAGTGTGGTACAGCAGAAATGGAAACGTATTTTTCGAAGCAAAACAATGTTTATTCTATAAGCTCAAGTTAACCTTTTTGAAACATACAGTGAACAACTTAGGAACCATTAATTCAAATTCAACCCCCAAAGAATCCAACGCTAAGTAATCCGAAAGCTGTCCTTTTGACACCCAGAAGACTTCAGACACATTTTACCAGAGGGACGTTAGGTTTACATTCACTACTGAGAACATTTATAATTCTGAATTCACCAAATGATCTAGAGATAGTTTCTCATGGCAGAGAGATCAACAGTACACCTGCTCTGTCTGGCTTCAGCTCCAACACTGAAAACAAATCTAAAACACACCCTGGAGCAAACAGCCAAAATGAAAGAAAAAGCGGACAGACAGCCCATCTCCACACACTCTCTGACATCACTGCAGTAATAAACACCCATTTCTGTAAGGTACTTCACTATAGATATTTATATACACACCCATTATAAACACACATTTCTTACAGGTACTCGCACATGACAGTGTCTGTGTGTGTGTGTGAGAGTGTGTGCATTAGAGTCTCCATGTGCCTGTGGGTGTGTGGATGTATGTCTCTGTGTGTCTGTGAGAATGTGAATAAGTGTGTGTGTGTGTATTAGTGTCTCTATGTGTGTCTGTGAGTGTGTGTATTAGTGTCTCTGTGTCTGAGAGTGCGTTAGTGTCTCTGTGTCTGAGAGTGCGTTAGTGTCTCTGTGTGTATGTAAGTGTGTGTATTTGTGTGTCTGTGAGTGTGCGTATTAGTGCCTCTGTGTGTTTGTGAGTGTGTGTATTAGTGTTTCTGTGTGTCTGTGAGTGTGTGTGCTACTGTCTGTTTGAGTCTGTGAGTGTATGTATTAGTGTGTCTGTGAGTGTGTGTATTGGTGCCTCTGTTTGTCTGTGAGTGTGTGCATTAGTGTGTGTGTGTGATTGTGTGTATTAGTGTCCCTGTGTGTTTCAATATATCTATCAATGTATCTGTGTATTTCTGTGTGTGTGAGTTTTGTGTCTCTGGGTCTGTAAGTGTGTACATTAGTGTCTCTGTGTGTCAGTGAGTGTGTGAATTAGTGTCTCTGGGTGTCTGTGAGTGTGTGTATTAGTGTCTGTGTGTGACTGTGAGTGTATGTATTAGTGCGCCTGTGTGTGTGTGTATTCATGTCTGTGTGTGTCTGTGAGTGTGTGTATTAGTGTATCTGTGAGTCTGTGAGTGTGTATTAGTGCCTGTGGGTGAGTATGTGTATTATTGTGTCTGTGTCTCTGAGTGTGTATATTACTGTCTCTATGTATCAGTGAGTGTGTGTAATAGCGTCTGTGTGTGCATGTGGATTAGTGTCTATGTGTGCCTGTGAGTGTGTGCATTAGTGCTTGTGTGTGAGAGTGTGTGTATTAGTGTGCATGTGTGTGTGTCTGTTTGTGTGTGTCTTTGTGTGTGTGTGTCTGAGTATGTATTAGTGTATCTGCTTGTCAGTGAGTGTGTGTATTAGTGTCTCTGTGTGTCGTTGAGTGTGTGTATTAGTGTCTGTGTGTGGCTGTGTGTGTTTATGAGTTTGTGTATTCGTGCCTCTGCCTGTGTCTTTGTGTGTCTGTATTAGTGTCTATGTGTGTGAGGGGGTGTATTAATGTCTGTGTTTGTGTCTGTGAGTGTGTGTATTATTGTCTCTGTGTGAGTGTGTGTGTATTTGTGTCTCTGTGTCTGTGAGTGTGAATTAGTGTCCCTGTGTGTCTGTTTTGTGTGAGTGTGTGTATTAGTGTGTCTGTGTGTGAGTGTGCGTATTGCTGTCTGTGTGTTTGTCTGTGAGTGTGTGCATTAGTGTATCTGTGTGTGTGTATTAGTGTCTGTGTGTGTGTATTAGAGTCTCTGTTTAGTCTGTGAGTGGATGTGTATTAGTGCATCTGTGTGTGAGATTGTGCCCATTGGTGTCTTTGTGTGTGTGAGTGAGTATGTGTATTAGGGTCTATCTGTGTGTCTGTGAGTGTGTGTATTTGTGTTTGCGTGTGTGACTGTGTGTGTGTGTGTGTGTATTACTGTCTCTGTGTGAGTGTGTATTTGTGTCCCTGTGTGTGTCTGTGAGTGTGTGTATTACTGTCTGTGTGTGTGTGCATTAGTGCTTGTGTGTATTACTGTGCATGTGTGTGTGCCTGTGAGTATGTATTAGTGAATCTGCGTGTCAGTGCGTGTGTGTATTAGTCTATCTACAGGTCGGCGCAACATCGAGGGCTGAAGGGCCTGTACTGCACTGTAATGTTCTGTGTTCTATGTTCTATCTGTGTGTCTGAGAGTGTGTGTATTTGTGTGTGTGTGCATGTGTGTATTAGAGTCTTTGTGTGCGGCTGTGAGTGTGTCTATTAGTTTCTGTGTGTGTGTATATTCGTGTCTCTGTCTGTGTGTGGATGTATTAATGTCTGCGTGAGTCAGTGATTGTGTGTATTAGTGTATCTGTGTGTGAGTGTGTGTATTAGTGTCGCAGTCTGTCTGTGAGTGTTTATTAGAGTCTGTGTGTGAGTATGTGTATTATTGTCTCTGTGCCTGTGAGTGTGTTTATCAGTGTCAGTGTGTGTGTGTGTATTAGTGTCAGTGTGTGTCTGTGAGTGTGTATATTTCTTTCTCTATGTGTCTGTGTGTGTGAATTATTGTCTGTGTGTGTGTGTATTAGTGTCTGTGTGTGTCTGTGAGTTTGTATTAGTGTATCTGCGTGTCAGTGAGTGTGCGTCTTTGTGTCTGTTTGCGTGAGTGTGTGTATTAGTTTCTCTGTGTGTCTTTGAGCGTGTGTATTAGTGTCTCTGTTTCTGTGAGTGTTTGTATTAGTGTATCAGTGTCAGTGAGTGTGCGTCTTTGTGTCTGTTTGCGTGAGTGTGTGCATTAGTGTCTCTGTGAGTGTGTATTAGTGCCTTTGTGCCTGAGTATATTACTGTCTCTGTGTGAGTGTGTTAGTGTCTGTGTGAGTGTGAGTGTATTATTGTCTTTGTATGTGTGTGTGTGAGTGTGTTAGTGTCTGTGTGAGTGTGAGTGTATTGCTGTCTCTGCATGTGTGTGTGAGTGTGTTCGTGTCTGTGTGAGTGTGAGTGTATTACTGTCTCTGCATGTGTGTGTGTGAGTGTGTGTGTATTACTGTCTCTGTATGAGTGTGTGAGTGTGTTAGTCTCTGTGTGAGTGCATTACAGTCTCTGTCTGTGCGTGTGTGTGCATTACTGTGTGTGTGTTAGTATCTGTGTGAGTGTGAGTGTATTGCTGTATCTGCTTGTGTGTGTGTGAGTGTATTACTGTATGTGTGTGTGAGTGTGTTAGTGTCTGTGTGGGTATGCGAGTGTATTGCTGTCTCTGTATGTGTGAGTGTGAGTGTATTACTGTCTCTGTATGTGTTCGTGAGTGTATTACTGTCTCTGTATGTGTGTATGTGTGTGTTAGTGTCTGTGTGTGTGTGAGTGTATTACTGCCTCTGGATGTGTGTGAGTGTGTGTCAGAGTATGTGAGTGTATTACTGTCTCTGTCTGTGTGTGTATGCGAGTGTGTTACTGTATGCATGTGTGTGGTTCAGTGTCTGTGTGAGTGTGAATGCATAACTGTCTCTGTCCGTGTGTGTGTGTGTGTATTACTGTATGTGTGTCGGTGTGTCTGTTACTGTCTGTGTGAGTGTGAGGGTATTACTGTCTCTGTATGTGTGTGTCAGTGTGTGTTAGTGTCTGTGTAAGTGTGAGTATATTACTGTCTCTGTATGTGCGTGTGAGTGTGTTAGTGTCTGTGTGAGTGGTCTGTGAGTGTGTGTGTGTGTGTGTGTTAGTGTATGTGTGTGTGTCAGTGTCAGTGTGTGAGTGTGAGTATATGAGTGTGTGTGTGAGTGCATTACTGTCTGTGTGTGAGTGTGTTACTGTTTCTGTGTCTGTGTGTGAGTGTGTTACTGTCTCTGTGAGTGTGTGTATTAGTATATATTTATTTCACTCCCTCCACACCACGCCGACCATACTTGTGATGTCTTTCCCAGGCTGATGTATAATTTCATTGTGTATTTCCCTTCCTCACAGTGAACCTCATCACAATTGTGGTCCTGAAGAGAAGAAACTGTGGGCTGTCCAAATGTGTGAGTTGTTACCTGTTGGCCATGGCAGTGGGGGATCTCCTGGTCGTGATTCTCGACCTGATATTCAGACACATTCCCATTGTTTTTAGGGAACAGTTTTATTTCCTGTGGTCCATCCCCGTGTGTAATATCCACGCCGCCCTGCTTTATGCAGCCACTGACTGTTCTGTCTGGTTCACCGTCACTTTCACCTTTGATCGATTTGTGGCCATTTGTTGCCCGAGGCTGAAAAGTAAATATTGCAGCGAGAAAGCGGCGGCTGTGGTTCTGGGAACAGTGGCTGTGCTGAGCTGTCTGAAGGACATTTCCTGGGGGGTGATGCTGTCCGGTGGGTATCGGCTGGGGAACGACCCCTGGTTTTGTGCTGTCACAATGGGTGTTCTGTACTCTCCGGTCTGGGGACCAATCGAGTTCCTCCACCACATTCTAACCCCGGGTGTTCCATTCGCCCTGATTCTGCTGCTCAATGTTCTCACCGTCAGACACATTGTCCTGAGCAGCAGGGCCCGCAGGAGACTCCGGGCTCACAGCAGTGGGCACAGTGCCAGAGACCCGGAGATGGAGAGTCGCAGCAAATCCATCATCTTACTCTTCGTTATCTCCGCCAACTTCATCCTGTTATGGTCAACGGTAATGGTTTATTCTATATGGAACCGGATGCGGTGGCTGGGGTATAAGTCTGTATGGTTAGATGATTATGTTCAGGAATTGGGCTTCATGTTGCAGCTCCTGAGCTGCTGCACAAACACTGCGATTTACGCCGTGACACAGACTCAGTTCAGGCAGCAGTTGAAAAATGTGCTGAAAGTTCCCTTTCGTTCAATTCTTCAATTCATTAAATCCTGAGAGGAAACCCCACCCACTCGGCATCTCTCTCCTCGCACTGCCGGTGAAACTGACCCTCCCCAGCCAGCCTCACCCTGATTTACCATTCTGCATGACCAGGACTATCGGTGGGTGGGTGTGACTCCCCCCATTGCCGATCAGCTGGGAGTGTGCTTCCCCGCATTGCCGATCAGCTGGGAGTGTGCTTCCCCGCATTGCCGGGCAGCTGGGTGTGTGCTTCCCCGCATTGCCGATCAGCTGGGTGTGTCCTTCCCCCCATTGCCGATCAGCTGGGTGTGTCCTTCCCCCCATTGCCGATCAGCTGGGTGTGTGCTTCCCCCCATTGCCGATCAGCTGGGTGTGTGCTTTCCCCCATTGCCGATCAGCTGGGTGTGTGCTTCCCCCCCATTGCCGATCAGCTGGGCGTGTGCTTCCCCCCATTGCCGATCAGCTGGGCGTGTGCTTCCCCCCATTGCCGATCAGCTGGGAGTGTGCGTCCCCCCATTGCCGATCAGCTGGGTGTGTGCTTCCCCCCCATTGCCGATCAGCTGGGTGTGTGCTTCCCCGCATTGCCGATCAGCTGGGAGTGTGCTTCCCCCCATTGCCGATCAGCTGGGTGTGTGCTTCCCCGCATTGCCGATCAGCTGGGTGTGTGCTTCCCCCCCCATGCCGATCAGCTGGGTGTGTGCTTCCCCCCATTGCCGATCAGCTGGGTGTGTGCTTCCCCCCATTGCCGATCAGCTGGGAGTGTCCTGCCCCGCATTGCCGATCAGCTGGGAGTGTGCTTCCCCGCATTGCCGATCAGCTGGGAGTGTCCTTCCCCCCATTGCCGATCAGCTGGGAGTGTCCTTCCCCGCATTGCCGATCAGCTGGGAGTGTGCTTCCCCGCATTGCCGATCAGCTGGGTCTGTCCTTCCCCCCATTGCCGATCAGCTGGGAGTGTGCTTCCCCGCATTGCCGATCAGCTGGGTCTGTCCTTCCCCCCATTGCCGATCAGCTGGGTGTTTCCTTCCCCCCATTGCCGATCAGCTGGGTCTGTCCTTCCCCCCATTGCCGATCAGCTGGGTGTGTCCTTCCCCGCATTGCCGATCAGCTGGGTGTGTCCTTCCCCCCATTGCCGATCAGCTGGGTGTGTCCTTCCCCGCATTGCCGATCAGCTGGGAGTGTCCTTCCCCGCATTGCCGATCAGCTGGGTGTGTGCTTCCCCCCCATTGCCGATCAGCTGGGTGTGTGCTTCCCCCCATTGCCGATCAGCTGGGTCTGTCCTTCCCCGCATTGCCGATCAGCTGGGAGTGTCCTTTCCCCCATTGCCGATCAGCTGGGTCTGTCCTTCCCCCCATTGCCGATCAGCTGGGTGTGTGATTCCCCGCATTGCCGATCAGCTGGGTCTGTCCTTCCCCCCATTGCCGATCAGCTGGGTCTGTCCTTCCCCCCATTGCCGATCAGCTGGGTGTTTCCTTCCCCCCATTGCCGATCAGCTGGGTCTGTCCTTCCCCGCATTGCCGATCAGCTGGGTGTGTGCTTCCCCCCATTGCCGATCAGCTGGGTCTGTCCTTCCCCGCATTGCCGATCAGCTGGGTGTGTGCTTCCCCCCATTGCCGATCAGCTGGGTGTGTGCTTCCCCGCATTGCCGATCAGCTGGGTGTGTGCTTCCCCCCATTGCCGATCAGCTGGGAGTGTCCTTCCCCGCATTGCCGATCAGCTGGGACTGTCCTTCCCCGCATTGCCGATCAGCTGGGATTGTGCTTCCCCCCATTGCCGATCAGCTGGTTGTGTGCTTCCCCGCATTGCCGATCAGCTGGGTGTGTGCTTCCCCCCATTGCCGATCAGCTGGGTGTGTCCTTCCCCGCATTGCCGATCAGCTGGGTGTGTGCTTCCCCCCATTGCCGATCAGGTGGGAGTGTCCTTCCCCCCATTGCCGATCAGCTGGGTGTGTGCTTCCCCGCATTGCCGATCAGCTGGGTGTGTGCTTCCCCCCATTGCCGATCAGCTGGGTGTGTCCTTCCCCCCATTGCCGATCAGCTGGGTGTGTGCTTCCCCGCATTGCCGATCAGCTGGGTGTGTGCTTCCCCGCATTGCCGATCAGCTGTGTGTGTGCTTCCCCCCTTTGCCGATCAGCTGGGAGTGTGCTTCCCCGCATTGCCGATCAGCTGGGAGTGTGCTTCCCCCCATTGCCGATCAGCTGGGAGTGTGCTTCCCCCCTTTGCCGATCAGCTGGGAGTGTGCTTCCCCACATTGCCGATCAGCTGGGTGTGTGCGTCCCCGCATTGCCGATCAGCTGGGTCTGTCCTTCCCCCCATTGCCGATCAGCTGGGTGTGTGCTTCCCCGCATTGCCGATCAGCTGGGTGTGTGCTTCCCCCCATTGCCGATCAGCTGGGTGTGTCCTTCCCCCCATTGCCGATCAGCTGGGTGTGTGCTTCCCCGCATTGCCGATCAGCTGGGTGTGTGCTTCCCCGCATTGCCGATCAGCTGGGTGTGTGCTTCCCCCCTTTGCCGATCAGCTGGGAGTGTGCTTCCCCGCATTGCCGATCAGCTGGGTGTGTGCGTCCCCGCATTGCCGATCAGCTGGGTCTGTCCTTCCCCCCATTGCCGATCAGCTGGGTGTGTGGCTCCCCCCATTGCCGATCAGCTGGGAGTGTGCTTCCCCGCATTGCCGATCAGCTGGGTGTGTCCTTCCCCCCATTGCCGATCAGCTGGGTGTGTGCTTCCCCGCATTGCCGATCAGCTGGGTGTGTCCTTCCCCGCATTGCCGATCAGCTGGGTGTGTGCTTCCCCGCATTGCCGATCAGCTGGGTGTGTCCTTCCCCGCATTGCCGATCAGCTGGGTCTGTCCTTCCCCCCATTGCCGATCAGCTGGGTGTGTGCTTCCCCCCATTGCCGATCAGTTGGGTCTGTCCTTCCCCCCATTGCCGATCAGCTGGGTGTGTGCTTCCCCCCATTGCCGATCAGCTGGGTGTGTGCTTCCCCCCATTGCCGATCAGCTGGGTGTGTGCTACCCCCCATTGCCGATCAGCTGGGTCTGTCCTTCCCCCCATTGCCGATCAGCTGGGTGTGTGCTTCCCCCCATGGCCGATCAGCTGGGTGTGTGCTTCCCCCCATTGCCGATCAGTTGGGTCTGTCCTTCCCCCCATTGCCGATCAGCTCGGTGTGTGCTTCCCCCCATTGCCGATCAGCTGGGTGTGTGCTTCCCCGCATTGCCGATCAGCTGGGTGTGTGCTTCCCCGCATTGCCGATCAGCTGGGTGTGTCCTTCCCCGCATTGCCGATCAGCTGGGGGTGTGCTTCCCCGCATTGCCGATCAGCTGGGTGTGTCCTTCCCCGCATTGCCGATCAGCTGGGTGTGTGCTTCCCCGCATTGCCGATCAGCTGGGTGTGTGCTTCCCCCCTTTGCCGATCAGCTGGGAGTGTGCTTCCCCGCATTGCCGATCAGTTGGGTGTGTGCTTCCCCCCATTGCCGATCAGCTGGGAGTGTCCTTCCCCCCATTGCCGATCAGCTGGGTGTGTCCTTCCCCCCATTGCCGATCAGCTGGGTGTGTCCTTCCCCGCATTGCCGATCAGCTGGGTGTGTGCTTCCCCGCATTGCCGATCAGCTGGGTGTGTGCTTCCCCGCATTGCCGATCAGCTGTGTGTGTGCTTCCCCCCATTGCCGATCAGCTGGGTGTGTGCTTCCCCGCATTGCCGATCAGTTGGGTCTGTCCTTCCCCCCATTGCCGATCTGTTGGGAGTGTCCTTCCCCCCATTGCCGATCAGCTGGGTGTGTGCTTCCCCCCATTGCCGATCAGCTGGGTGTGTGCTTCCCCCCATTGCCGATCAGCTGGGTGTGTGCTTCCCCGCATTGCCGATCAGCTGGGTCTGTCCTTCCCCCCATTGCCGATCAGCTGTGAGTGTGCTTCCCCCCATTGCCGATCAGCTGGGTCTGTCCTTCCCCCCATTGCCGATCAGCTGGGTGTGCGCTTCCCCGCATTGCCGATCAGCTGGGTGTGTGCTTCCCCCCATTGCCGATCAGCTGGGAGTGTGCTTCCCCCCATTGCCGATCAGCTGGGTCTGTCCTTCCCCCCATTGCCGATCAGCTGGGCGTGTGCTTCCCCCATTGCCGATCAGCTGGGTGTGTGCTTCCCCCCATTGCCGATCAGCTGGGTGTGTCCTTCCCCCCATTGCTGATCAGCTGGGTGTGTGCTTCCCCCCATTGCCGATCAGCTGGGAGCGTGCTTCCCCGCATTGCCGATCAGCTGGGTGTGTGCTTCCCCCCATTGCCGATCAGCTGGGAGTGTCCTTCCCCCCATTGCCGATCAGCTGGGTGTGTGCTTCCCCCCATTGCCGATCAGCTGGGAGCGTGCTTCCCCGCATTGCCGATCAGCTGGGTGTGTGCTTCCCCCCATTGCCGATCAGCTGGGTGTGTGCTTCCCCCCATTGCCGATCAGCTGGGTGTGTGCTTCCCCGCATTGCCGATCAGCTGGGTGTGTGCTTCCCCCCATTGCCGATCAGTTGGGTCTGTCCTTCCCCCCATTGCCGATCAGCTGGGAGTGTCCTTCCCCCCATTGCCGATCAGCTGGGTGTGTGCTTCACCCCATTGCCGATCAGCTGGGTGTGTGCTTCCCCCCATTGCCGATCAGCTGGGTGTGTGCTTCCCCCCATTGCCGATCAGCTGGGTCTGTCCTTCCCCCCATTGCCGATCAGCTGGGTGTGTGCTTCCCCCCATTGCCGATCAGCTGGGAGTGTCCTTCCCCGCATTGCCGATCAGCTGGGTCTGTCCTTCCCCCCATTGCCGATCAGCTGGGTGTGTGCTTCCCCCCATTGCCGATCAGCTGGGTCTGTCCTTCCCCCCATTGCCGATCAGCTGGGAGTGTGCGTCCCCCCATTGCCGATCAGCTGGGTCTGTCCTTCCCCCCATTGCCGATCAGCTGGGTGTGTGCTTCCCCGCATTGCCGATCAGCTGGGAGTGTGCTTCCCCGCATTGCCGATCAGCTGGGTGTGTCCTTCCCCCCATTGCCGATCAGCTGGGTGTGTGCTTCCCCGCATTGCCGATCAGCTGGGTGTGTGCTTCCCCGCATTGCCGATCAGCTGGGTGTGTGACTCCCCCCATTGCCGATCAGCTGGGTCTGTCCTTCCCCCCATTGCCGATCAGCTGGGTGTGTCCTTCCCCCCATTGCCGATCAGCTGGGAGTGTGCTTCCCCCCATTGCCGATCAGCTGGGTGTGTTCTTCCCCCCCATTGCCGATCAGCTGGGTGTGTGCTTCCCCCCATTGCCGATCAGCTAGGTGTGTGCTTCCCCGCATTGCCGATCAGCTGGGTGTGTTCTTCCCCCCATTGCCGATCAGCTGGGTGTGTGCTTCCCCCCATTGCCGATCAGCTTGGAGTGTGCTTCCCCGCATTGCCGATCAGCTGGATGTGTGCTTCCCCGCATTGCCGATCAGCTGGGTGTGTTCTTCCCCGCATTGCCGATCAGCTGGGTGTGTTCTTCCCCGCATTGCCGATCAGCTGGGTGTGTGCTTCCCCCCATTGCCGATCAGCTGGGTCTGTCCTTCCCCCCATTGCCGATCAGCTGGGTCTGTCCTTCCCCCCATTGCCGATCAGCTGGGTGTGTGCTTCCCCCCATTGCCGATCAGCTGGGTCTGTCCTTCCCCCCATTGCCGATCAGCTGGGTCTGTCCTTCCCCCCATTGCCGATCAGCTGGGTGTGTGCTTCCCCCCATTGCCGATCAGCTGGGTCTGTCCTTCCCCCCATTGCCGATCAGCTGGGTGTGTGCTTCCCCCCATTGCCGATCAGCTGGGTCTGTCCTTCCCCCCATTGCCGATCAGCTGGGTCTGCCCTTCCCCCCATTGCCGATCAGCTGGGTCTGTCCTTCCCCCCATTGCCGATCAGCTGGGTCTGTCCTTCCCCCCATTGCCGATCAGCTGGGTCTGTCCTTCCCCCCATTGCCGATCAGCTGGGTGTGTCCTTCCCCCCATTGCCGATCAGCTGGGTCTGTCCTTCCCCGCATTGCCGATCAGCTGGGAGTGTCCTTCCCCGCATTGCCGATCAGCTGGGTGTGTCCTTCCCCCCATTGCCGATCAGCTGGGTCTGTCCTCCCCCCCATTGCCGATCAGCTGGGTGTTTCCTTCCCCCCATTGCCGATCAGCTGGGTCTGTCCTTCCCCGCATTGCCGATCAGCTGGGTGTGTGCTTCCCCCCATTGCCGATCAGCTGGGTGTGTGCTTCCCCCCATTGCCGATCAGCTAGGTGTGTGCTTCCCCGCATTGCCGATCAGCTGGGTCTGTCCTTCCCCCCATTGCCGATCAGCTGGGTGTGTGCTTCCCCGCATTGCCGATCAGCTGGGTGTGTGCTTCCCCCCATTGCCGATCAGCTGGGTGTGTCCTTCCCCCCATTGCCGATCAGCTGGGTGTGTGCTTCCCCGCATTGCCGATCAGCTGGGTGTGTGCTTCCCCGCATTGCCGATCAGCTGGGTGTGTGCTTCCCCCCTTTGCCGATCAGCTGGGAGTGTGCTTCCCCGCATTGCCGATCAGCTGGGTGTGTGCGTCCCCGCATTGCCGATCAGCTGGGTCTGTCCTTCCCCCCATTGCCGATCAGCTGGGTGTGTGGCTCCCCCCATTGCCGATCAGCTGGGAGTGTGCTTCCCCGCATTGCCGATCAGCTGGGTGTGTCCTTCCCCCCATTGCCGATCAGCTGGGTGTGTGCTTCCCCGCATTGCCGATCAGCTGGGTGTGTCCTTCCCCGCATTGCCGATCAGCTGGGTGTGTGCTTCCCCGCATTGCCGATCAGCTGGGTGTGTCCTTCCCCGCATTGCCGATCAGCTGGGTCTGTCCTTCCCCCCATTGCCGATCAGCTGGGTGTGTGCTTCCCCCCATTGCCGATCAGTTGGGTCTGTCCTTCCCCCCATTGCCGATCAGCTGGGTGTGTGCTTCCCCCCATTGCCGATCAGCTGGGTGTGTGCTTCCCCCCATTGCCGATCAGCTGGGTGTGTGCTACCCCCCATTGCCGATCAGCTGGGTCTGTCCTTCCCCCCATTGCCGATCAGCTGGGTGTGTGCTTCCCCCCATGGCCGATCAGCTGGGTGTGTGCTTCCCCCCATTGCCGATCAGTTGGGTCTGTCCTTCCCCCCATTGCCGATCAGCTCGGTGTGTGCTTCCCCCCATTGCCGATCAGCTGGGTGTGTGCTTCCCCGCATTGCCGATCAGCTGGGTGTGTGCTTCCCCGCATTGCCGATCAGCTGGGTGTGTCCTTCCCCGCATTGCCGATCAGCTGGGGGTGTGCTTCCCCGCATTGCCGATCAGCTGGGTGTGTCCTTCCCCGCATTGCCGATCAGCTGGGTGTGTGCTTCCCCGCATTGCCGATCAGCTGGGTGTGTGCTTCCCCCCTTTGCCGATCAGCTGGGAGTGTGCTTCCCCGCATTGCCGATCAGTTGGGTGTGTGCTTCCCCCCATTGCCGATCAGCTGGGAGTGTCCTTCCCCCCATTGCCGATCAGCTGGGTGTGTCCTTCCCCCCATTGCCGATCAGCTGGGTGTGTCCTTCCCCGCATTGCCGATCAGCTGGGTGTGTGCTTCCCCGCATTGCCGATCAGCTGGGTGTGTGCTTCCCCGCATTGCCGATCAGCTGTGTGTGTGCTTCCCCCCATTGCCGATCAGCTGGGTGTGTGCTTCCCCGCATTGCCGATCAGTTGGGTCTGTCCTTCCCCCCATTGCCGATCTGTTGGGAGTGTCCTTCCCCCCATTGCCGATCAGCTGGGTGTGTGCTTCCCCCCATTGCCGATCAGCTGGGTGTGTGCTTCCCCCCATTGCCGATCAGCTGGGTGTGTGCTTCCCCGCATTGCCGATCAGCTGGGTCTGTCCTTCCCCCCATTGCCGATCAGCTGTGAGTGTGCTTCCCCCCATTGCCGATCAGCTGGGTCTGTCCTTCCCCCCATTGCCGATCAGCTGGGTGTGCGCTTCCCCGCATTGCCGATCAGCTGGGTGTGTGCTTCCCCCCATTGCCGATCAGCTGGGAGTGTGCTTCCCCCCATTGCCGATCAGCTGGGTCTGTCCTTCCCCCCATTGCCGATCAGCTGGGCGTGTGCTTCCCCCATTGCCGATCAGCTGGGTGTGTGCTTCCCCCCATTGCCGATCAGCTGGGTGTGTCCTTCCCCCCATTGCTGATCAGCTGGGTGTGTGCTTCCCCCCATTGCCGATCAGCTGGGAGCGTGCTTCCCCGCATTGCCGATCAGCTGGGTGTGTGCTTCCCCCCATTGCCGATCAGCTGGGAGTGTCCTTCCCCCCATTGCCGATCAGCTGGGTGTGTGCTTCCCCCCATTGCCGATCAGCTGGGAGCGTGCTTCCCCGCATTGCCGATCAGCTGGGTGTGTGCTTCCCCCCATTGCCGATCAGCTGGGTGTGTGCTTCCCCCCATTGCCGATCAGCTGGGTGTGTGCTTCCCCGCATTGCCGATCAGCTGGGTGTGTGCTTCCCCCCATTGCCGATCAGTTGGGTCTGTCCTTCCCCCCATTGCCGATCAGCTGGGAGTGTCCTTCCCCCCATTGCCGATCAGCTGGGTGTGTGCTTCACCCCATTGCCGATCAGCTGGGTGTGTGCTTCCCCCCATTGCCGATCAGCTGGGTGTGTGCTTCCCCCCATTGCCGATCAGCTGGGTCTGTCCTTCCCCCCATTGCCGATCAGCTGGGTGTGTGCTTCCCCCCATTGCCGATCAGCTGGGAGTGTCCTTCCCCGCATTGCCGATCAGCTGGGTCTGTCCTTCCCCCCATTGCCGATCAGCTGGGTGTGTGCTTCCCCCCATTGCCGATCAGCTGGGTCTGTCCTTCCCCCCATTGCCGATCAGCTGGGAGTGTGCGTCCCCCCATTGCCGATCAGCTGGGTCTGTCCTTCCCCCCATTGCCGATCAGCTGGGTGTGTGCTTCCCCGCATTGCCGATCAGCTGGGAGTGTGCTTCCCCGCATTGCCGATCAGCTGGGTGTGTCCTTCCCCCCATTGCCGATCAGCTGGGTGTGTGCTTCCCCGCATTGCCGATCAGCTGGGTGTGTGCTTCCCCGCATTGCCGATCAGCTGGGTGTGTGACTCCCCCCATTGCCGATCAGCTGGGTCTGTCCTTCCCCCCATTGCCGATCAGCTGGGTGTGTCCTTCCCCCCATTGCCGATCAGCTGGGAGTGTGCTTCCCCCCATTGCCGATCAGCTGGGTGTGTTCTTCCCCCCCATTGCCGATCAGCTGGGTGTGTGCTTCCCCCCATTGCCGATCAGCTAGGTGTGTGCTTCCCCGCATTGCCGATCAGCTGGGTGTGTTCTTCCCCCCATTGCCGATCAGCTGGGTGTGTGCTTCCCCCCATTGCCGATCAGCTTGGAGTGTGCTTCCCCGCATTGCCGATCAGCTGGATGTGTGCTTCCCCGCATTGCCGATCAGCTGGGTGTGTTCTTCCCCGCATTGCCGATCAGCTGGGTGTGTTCTTCCCCGCATTGCCGATCAGCTGGGTGTGTGCTTCCCCCCATTGCCGATCAGCTGGGTCTGTCCTTCCCCCCATTGCCGATCAGCTGGGTCTGTCCTTCCCCCCATTGCCGATCAGCTGGGTGTGTGCTTCCCCCCATTGCCGATCAGCTGGGTCTGTCCTTCCCCCCATTGCCGATCAGCTGGGTCTGTCCTTCCCCCCATTGCCGATCAGCTGGGTGTGTGCTTCCCCCCATTGCCGATCAGCTGGGTCTGTCCTTCCCCCCATTGCCGATCAGCTGGGTGTGTGCTTCCCCCCATTGCCGATCAGCTGGGTCTGTCCTTCCCCCCATTGCCGATCAGCTGGGTCTGCCCTTCCCCCCATTGCCGATCAGCTGGGTCTGTCCTTCCCCCCATTGCCGATCAGCTGGGTCTGTCCTTCCCCCCATTGCCGATCAGCTGGGTCTGTCCTTCCCCCCATTGCCGATCAGCTGGGTGTGTCCTTCCCCCCATTGCCGATCAGCTGGGTCTGTCCTTCCCCGCATTGCCGATCAGCTGGGAGTGTCCTTCCCCGCATTGCCGATCAGCTGGGTGTGTCCTTCCCCCCATTGCCGATCAGCTGGGTCTGTCCTCCCCCCCATTGCCGATCAGCTGGGTGTTTCCTTCCCCCCATTGCCGATCAGCTGGGTCTGTCCTTCCCCGCATTGCCGATCAGCTGGGTGTGTGCTTCCCCCCATTGCCGATCAGCTGGGTGTGTGCTTCCCCCCATTGCCGATCAGCTAGGTGTGTGCTTCCCCGCATTGCCGATCAGCTGGGTGTGTTCTTCCCCCCCTTTGCCGAACAGCTGGGTGTGTCCTTCCCCCCATTGCCGATCAGCTGGGTGTGTGCTTCCCCGCATTGCCGATCAGCTGGGAGTGTGCTTCCCCCCATTGCCGATCAGCTGGATGTGTGCTTCCCCGCATTGCCGATCAGCTGGGAGTGTGCTTCCCCCCATTGCCGATCCGCTGGGTGTGTGCTTCCCCCCATTGCCGATCAGCTAGGTGTGTGCTTCCCCGCATTGCCGATCAGCTGGGTGTGTTCTTCCCCCCCATTGCCGATCAGCTGGGTGTGTGCTTCCCCCCATTGCCGATCAGCAGGGAGTGTGCTTCCCCGCATTGCCGATCAGCTGGATGTGTGCTTCCCCGCATTGCCGATCAGCTGGGTGTGTTCTTCCCCGCATTGCCGATCAGCTGGGTGTGTTCTTCCCCGCATTGCCGATCAGCTGGGTGTGTGCTTCCCCCCATTGCCGATCAGCTGGGTCTGTCCTTCCCCCCATTGCCGATCAGCTGGGTCTGTCCTTCCCCCCATTGCCGATCAGCTGGGTGTGTGCTTCCCCCCATTGCCGATCAGCTGGGTCTGTCCTTCCCCCCATTGCCGATCAGCTGGGTCTGTCCTTCCCCCCATTGCCGATCAGCTGGGTGTGTGCTTCCCCCCATTGCCGATCAGCTGGGTGTGTCGTTCCCCGCATTGCCGATCAGCTGGGTCTGTCCTTCCCCCCATTGCCGATCAGCTGGGTGTGTGCTTCCCCCCATTGCCGATCAGCTGGGTGTGTCGTTCCCCGCATTGCCGATCAGCTGGGTCTGTCCTTCCCCCCATTGCCGATCAGCTGGGCGTGTGCTTCCCCCCATTGCCGATCAGCTGGGTGTGTGCTTCCCCCCATTGCCGATCAGCTGGGTGTGTGCTTCCCCCCATTGCCGATCAGCTGGGTGTGTGCTTCCCCCCATTGCCGATCAGCTGGGAGTGTGCTTCCCCGCATTGCCGATCAGCTGGGTCTGTCCTTCCCACCATTGCCGATCAGCTGGGTCTGCCCTTCCCCCCATTGCCGATCAGCTGGGTCTGTCCTTCCCCCCATTGCCGATCAGCTGGGTCTGCCCTTCCCCCCATTGCCGATCAGCTGGGTGTGTGCTTCCCCGCATTGCCGATCAGCTGGGTGTGTGCTTCCCCCCATTGCCGATCAGCTGGGTCTGTCCTTCCCCGCATTGCCGATCAGCTGGGTGTGTGCTTCCCCCCATTGCCGATCAGCTGGGTGTGTCCTTCCCCCCATTGCCGATCAGCTGGGTGTGTGCTTCCCCCCATTGCCGATCAGCTGGGTCTGTCCTTCCCCCCATTGCCGATCAGCTGGGTGTGTGCTTCCCCCCATTGCCGATCAGCTGGTTGTGTCCTTCCCCCCATTGCCGATCAGCTGGGTGTGTCATTCCCCCCATTGCCGATCAGCTGGGTCTGCCCTTCCCCCCATTGCCGATCAGCTGGGTCTGTCCTTCCCCCCATTGCCGATCAGCTGGGTGTGTCCTTCCCCCCATTGCCGATCAGCTGGGTGTGTGCTTCCCCCCATTGCCGATCAGCTGGGTGTGTGCTTTCCCCCATTGCCGATCAGCTGGGTGTGTGCTTCCCCCCCATTGCCGATCAGCTGGGCGTGTGCTTCCCCCCATTGCCGATCAGCTGGGAGAGTGCTTCCCCCCATTGCCGATCAGCTGGGAGTGTGCGTCCCCCCATTGCCGATCAGCTGGGTGTGTGCTTCCCCCCATTGCCGATCAGCTGGGTGTGTGCTTCCCCGCATTGCCGATCAGCTGGGAGTGTGCTTCCCCGCATTGCCGATCAGCTGGGTGTGTGCTTCCCCGCATTGCCGATCAGCTGGGTGTGTGCTTCCCCCCCATGCCGATCAGCTGGGTGTGTGCTTCCCCCCATTGCCGATCAGCTGGGTGTGTGCTTCCCCCCATTGCCGATCAGCTGGGAGTGTCCTGCCTCGCATTGCCGATCAGCTGGGAGTGTGCTTCCCCGCATTGCCGATCAGCTGGGAGTGTCCTTCCCCCCATTGCCGATCAGCTGGGAGTGTCCTTCCCCGCATTGCCGATCAGCTGGGAGTGTGCTTCCCCGCATTGCCGATCAGCTGGGTCTGTCCTTCCCCCCATTGCCGATCAGCTGGGTGTTTCCTTCCCCCCATTGCCGATCAGCTGGGTCTGTCCTTCCCCCCATTGCCGATCAGCTGGGTCTGTCCTTCCCCCCATTGCCGATCAGCTGGGTGTGTCCTTCCCCGCATTGCCGATCAGCTGGGTGTGTGCTTCCCCCCCATTGCCGATCAGCTGGGTGTGTGCTTCCCCCCATTGCCGATCAGCTGGGTCTGTCCTTCCCCGCATTGCCGATCAGCTGGGAGTGTCCTTCCCCCCATTGCCGATCAGCTGGGTCTGTCCTTCCCCCCATTGCCGATCAGCTGGGAGTGTCCTTCCCCCCATTGCCGATCAGCTGGGTGTTTCCTTCCCCCCATTGCCGATCAGCTGGGTGTGTGCTTCCCCCCATTGCCGATCAGCTGGGTATGTGCTTCCCCCCATTGCCGATCAGCTGGGTGTGTGCTTCCCCCCATTGCCGATCAGCTGGGTCTGTCCTTCCCCCCATTGCCGATCAGCTGGGTCTGTCCTTCCCCCCATTGCCGATCAGCTGGGTGTGTCCTTCCCCCCATTGCCGAGCAGCTGGGTCTGTCCTTCCCCGCATTGCCGATCAGCTGGGAGTGTCCTTCCCCGCATTGCCGATCAGCTGGGTGTGTGCTTCCCCCCATTGCCGATCAGCTGGGTCTGTCCTTCCCCCCATTGCCGATCAGCTGGGTGTTTCCTTCCCCCCATTGCCGATCAGCTGGGTCTGTCCTTCCCCGCATTGCCGATCAGCTGGGTGTGTGCTTCCCCCCATTGCCGATCAGCTGGGTCTGTCCTTCCCCGCATTGCCGATCAGCTGGGTGTGTGCTTCCCCCCATTGCCGATCAGCTGGGTGTGTGCTTCCCCGCATTGCCGATCAGCTGGGTGTGTGCTTCCCCCCATTGCCGATCAGCTGGGAGTGTCCTTCCCCGCATTGCCGATCAGCTGGGTCTGTCCTTCCCCGCATTGCCGATCAGCTGGGATTGTGCTTCCCCCCATTGCCGATCAGCTGGGTGTGTGCTTCCCCGCATTGCCGATCAGCTGGGTGTGTGCTTCCCCCCATTGCCGATCAGCTGGGTGTGTCCTTCCCCGCATTGCCGATCAGCTGGGTGTGTGCTTCCCCCCATTGCCGATCAGCTGGGTGTGTGCTTCCCCCCATTGCCGATCAGCTGGGTGTGTCCTTCCCCCCATTGCCGATCAGCTGGGTGTGTGCTTCCCCGCATTGCCGATCAGCTGGGTGTGTGCTTCCCCGCATTGCCGATCAGCTGGATGTGTGCTTCCCCCCTTTGCCGATCAGCTGGGAGTGTGCTTCCCCGCATTGCCGATCAGCTGGGTGTGTGCGTCCCCGCATTGCCGATCAGCTGGGTGTGTCCTTCCCCCCATTGCCGATCAGCTGGGTGTGTGGCTCCCCCCATTGCCGATCAGCTGGGAGTGTGCTTCCTTGCATTGCCGATCAGCTGGGTGTGTCCTTCCCCCCATTGCCGATCAGCTGGGTGTGTCCTTCCCCGCATTGCCGATCAGCTGGGTGTGTGCTTCCCCGCATTGCCGATCAGCTGGGTGTGTGCTTCCCCCCATTGCCGATCAGTTGGGTCTGTCCTTCCCCCCATTGCCGATCAGCTGGGTGTGTGCTTCCCCCCATTGCCGATGAGCTGGGTGTGTGCTTCCCCCCATTGCCGATCAGCTGGGTGTGTGCTACCCCCATTGCCGATCAGCTGGGTCTGTCCTTCCCCCCATTGCCGATCAGCTGGGTGTGTGCTTCCCCCCATGGCCGATCAGCTGGGTGTGTGCTTCCCCCCATTGCCGATCAGTTGGGTCTGTCCTTCCCCCCATTGCCGATCACCTCGGTGTGTGCTTCCCCCCATTGCCGATCAGCTGGGTGTGTGCTTTCCCCCATTGCCGATCAGCTGTGTGTGTGCTTCCCCGCATTGCCGATCAGCTGGGTGTGTGCTTCCCCGCATTGCCGATCAGCTGGGTGTGTCCTTCCCCGCATTGCCGATCAGCTGGGTGTGTGCTTCCCCGCATTGCCGATCAGCTGGGTGTGTCCTTCCCCGCATTGCCGATCAGCTGGGTGTGTGCTTCCCTGCATTGCCGATCAGCTGGGTGTGTGCTTCCCCCCTTTGCCGATCAGCTGGGAGTGTGCTTCCCCGCATTGCCGATCAGCTGGGTGTGTGCTTCCCCCCATTGCCGATCAGCTGGGAGTGTCCTTCCCCCCATTGCCGATCAGCTGGGTGTGTCCTTCCCCGCATTGCCGATCAGCTGGGTGTGTGCTTCCCCGCATTGCCGATCAGCTGGGTGTGTGCTTCCCCGCATTGCCGATCAGCTGTGTGTGTGCTTCCCCCCATTGCCGATCAGCTGGGTGTGTGCTTCCCCGCATTGCCGATCAGTTGGGTCTGTCCTTCCCCCCATTGCCGATCAGCTGGGAGTGTCCTTCCCCCCATTGCCGATCAGCTGGGTGTGTGCTTCCCCCCATTGCCGATCAGCTGGGTGTGTGCTTCCCCCCATTGCCGATCAGCTGGGTGTGTGCTTCCCCCCATTGCCGATCAGCTGGGTGTGTGCTTCCCCGCATTGCCGATCAGTTGGGTCTGTCCTTCCCCCCATTGCCGATCAGCTGGGAGTGTCCTTCCCCCCATTGCCGATCAGCTGGGTGTGTGCTTCCCCCCATTGCCGATCAGCTGGGTGTGTGCTTCCCCCCATTGCCGCTCAGCTGGGTGTGTGCTTCCCCCCATTGCCGATCAGCTGTGTGTGTGCTTCCCCGCATTGCCGATCAGTTGGGTCTGTCCTTCCCCCCATTGCCGATCAGCTGGGAGTGTCCTTCCCCCCATTGCCGATCAGCTGGGAGTGTGCTTCCCCGCATTGCCGATCAGCTGGGTCTGTCCTTCCCCCCCATTGCCGATCAGCTGGGTGTGTGCTTCCCCCCATTGCCGATCAGCTGGGTGTGTGCTTCCCCCCATTGCCGATCAGCTGGGTGTGTGCTTCCCCCCATTGCCGATCAGCTGGGTGTGTGCTACCCCCCATTGCCGATCAGCTGGGTCTGTCCTTCCCCCCATTGCCGATCAGCTGGGTGTGTGCTTCCCCCCATTGCCGATCAGTTGGGTCTGTCCTTCCCCCCATTGCCGATCAGCTCGGTGTGTGCTTCCCCCCATTGCCGATCAGCTGGGTGTGTGCTTTCCCCCATTGCCGATCAGCTGTGTGTGTGCTTCCCCCCATTGCCGATCAGCAGGGTGTGTCCTTCCCCGCATTGCCGATCAGCTGCGTGTGCGCTTCCCCCCATTGCCGATCAGCTGGGTGTGTGCTTTCCCCCATTGCCGATCAGCTGGGTGTGTGCTTCCCCGCATTGCCGATCAGCTGCGTGTGTGCTTCCCCCCATTGCCGATCAGCTGGGTGTGTGCTTCCCCCCATTGCCGATCAGCTGGGCGTGTGCTTTCCCCCCATTGCCGATCAGCTGGGTCTGTCCTTCCCCCCATTGCCGATCAGCTGGGTCTGTCCTTCCCCCCATTGCCGATCAGCTGGGTGTGTGCTTCCCCCCATTGCCGATCAGCTGGGCGTGTGCTTTCCCCCCATTGCCGATCAGCTGGGTCTGTCCTTCCCCCCATTGCCGATCAGCTGGGTCTGTCCTTCCCCGCATTGCCGATCAGCTGCTTGTGTCCTTCCCCCCATTGCCGATCAGCTGGGAGTGTCCTTCCCCCCATTGCCGATCAGCTGGGTGTGTGCTTTCCCCGCATTGCCGATCAGCTGGGTCTGTCCTTCCCCGCATTGCTGATCAGATGGGTGTATGCTTCCCCCCATTGCCGATCAGCTGGGTATGTGCTTCCCCCCATTGCCGATCAGCTGGGTGTGTGCTTCCCCGCATTGCCGATCAGCTGGGTCTGTCCTTCCCCGCATTGCCGATCAGCTGGGTGTGTGCGTCCCCCCATTGCCGATCAGCTGGGTGTGTGCTTCCCCCCATTGCCGATCAGCTGGGTGTGTGTTTCCCCCCATTGCCGATCAGCTGGGTATGTGCTTCCCCCCATTGCCGATCAGCTGGGAGTGTCCTTCCCCCCATTGCCGATCAGCTGGGTGTGTGCTTCCCCGCGTTGCCGATCAGCTGGGTCTGTCCTTCCCCGCATTGCCGATCAGCTGGGTGTGTGCTTCCCCCCATTGCCGATCAGCTGGGTGTGTGCTTCCCCACTTTGCCGATCAGCTGGGTGTGTGCTTCCCCGCATTGCCGATCAGCTGGGTCTGTCCTTCCCTGCATTGCCGATCAGCTGGGTTTGTGCTTCCCCCCATTGCCGATCAGCTGGGTGTGTCCTTCCCCCCATTGCCGATCAGCTGGATGTGTGCCCCCACCATGGCCGATCAGCTGGGTGTGTGCTTCCCCCCATTGCCGATTAGCTGGGTGTGTTCTTCCCCCCATTGCCGATCAGCTGGATGTGTGCCCCCACCATGGCCGATCAGCTGGGTGTGTGTTTCCCCCCATTGCCGATCAGCTGGGTGTGTGCTTCCCCCCATTGCCGATCAGCTGGTTGTGTGCCTCTCCCCATTGCCGATCAGCTGGGTGTGTGCTTCCCCCCATTGCCGATCAGCTGGATGTGTGCTTCCCCCCATTGCCGATCAGCTGGGTGTGTGCTTCCCCGCATTGCCGATCAGCTGGGTGTGTGCTTCCCCGCATTGCCGATCAGCTGGGTGTGTGCTTACCCGCATTGCCGATCAGCTGGGTGTGTGCTTCCCCCCATTGCCGATCAGCTGGGTGTGTGCTTCCCCCCATTGCCGATCAGCTGGGTCTGTCCTTCCCCCCATTGCCGATCAGCTGGGAGTGTGCTTCCCCGCATTGCCGATCAGCTGGGTGTGTGCTTCCCCCCATTGCCGATCAACTGGGTGTATGCTTCCCCCATTGCCGATCAGCTGGGTCTGTCCTTCCCCCCATTGCCGATCAGCTGGGTGTGTGCTTCCCCCCATTGCCGATCAGCTGGGTCTGTCCTTCCCCGCATTGCCGATCAGCTGGGTCTGTCCTTCCCCCCATTGCCGATCAGCTGGGTGTGTGCTTCCCCCATTGCCGATCAGCTGGGTGTGTCCTTCCCCCCATTGCCGATCAGCTGGGTGTGTGCTTCCCCCATTGCCGATCAGCTGGGTCTGTCCTTCCCCGCATTGCCGATCAGCTGGGTGTGTCCTTCCCCCCATTGCCGATCAGCTTGGATGTGTGCTTCCCCCCATTGCCGATCAGCTGGGTGTGTCCTTCCCCCCATTGCCGATCAGCTGGGTGTGTGCTTCCCCCCATTGCCGATCAGCTGGGAGTGTGCTTCCCCGCATTGCCGATCAGCTGGGTCTGTCCTTCCCCCCATTGCCGATCAGCTGGGTGTGTGCTTCCCCCATTGCCGATCAGCTGGGTGTGTGCTTTCCCCCATTGCCGATCAGCTGGGTGTGTGCTTCCCCGCATTGCCGATCAGCTGGGTGTGTGCTTCCCCCCATTGCCGATCAGCTGGGTGTGTGCTTCCCCGCATTGCCGATCAGCTGGGAGTGTGCTTCCCCCCATTGCCGATCAGCTGGGTGTGTGCTTCCCCGCATTGCCGATCAGCTGGGTGTGTGCTTCCCCGCATTGCCGATCAGCTGGGTCTGTCCTTTCCCGCATTGCCAATCAGCTGAGTGTGTGTTTCCCCCCATTGCCGATCAGCTGGGTATGTGCTTCCCCCCATTGCCGATCAGCTGGGAGTGTCCTTCCCCGCATTGCCGATCAGCTGGGTGTGTGCTTCCCCCCATTGCCGATCAGCTGGGTGTGTGCTTCCCCACTTTGCCGATCAGCTGGGTGTGTGCTTCCCCGCATTGCCGATCAGCTGGGTCTGTCCTTCCCTGCATTGCCGATCAGCTGGTTTTGTGCTTCCCCCCATTGCCGATCAGCTGGTTGTGTGCTTCCCCCCATTGCCGATCAGCTGTGTCTGTTCTTCCCCCCATTGCCGATCAGCTGGGTGTGTGCTTCCCCCCATTGCCGATCAGCTGGATGTGTGCCCCCACCATGGCCGATCAGCTGGGTGTGTGCTTCCCCCCATTGCCGATTAGCTGGGTGTGTGCTTCCCCCCATTGCCGATCAGCTGGATGTGTGCCCCCACCATGGCCGATCAGCTGGGTGTGTGTTTCCCCGCATTGCCGATCAGCTGGGTGTGTGCTTCCCCCCATTGCCGATCAGCTGGATGTGTGCCCCCACCATGGCCGATCAGCTGGGTGGTGTGCTTCCCCGCATTGCCGATCAGCAGGGTGTGTGCCTCACACCTAAACACAGTCTGTGCAGCAGAATGTGACACAGACAGAGACAGAGACACAGACAGAGACACAGACAGAGACACAGACACAGAGACACAGAGACACAGACACAGACACAGACACAAACAGAAACACAGACACAGACACAGACAGAGACTCAGACAGAGACACAGAGACACAGACACAGAGACACAGACACAGACACAGACACAGACACACAGACAGAGACACAGACAGAGACTCTGACACAGAGACACAGAGACAGAGACAGAGACACAGACACAGACACAGAGACAGACACAGAGACACAGACTCAGACACAGAGACACAGAGACACAGAGACACAGGCAGAGACACAGATACAGAGAGACACAGAGACACAGATACAGAGACACAGAGACACAGACAGAGACACAGACACAGGCACAGGTACAGTCACAGACACAGACTCAGAAACACAGACAGACACAGACCGAGAGAGAGAAAAAGACACAGTCAGAGACACAGACAGAAACGCAGTCAGGTTCAGAGACACAGACAGAGACCCGGGCTGAGACACAGACAGTTACAGGGACACAGGCAGACACAGAGACACAGACACCAACACAAACAGAGACAGGGACACAGACAGATATACAGACAGAGACAGAGACACAGGCAGACACAGCGACGCACACAAAGACAGCGACACAGACAGAGATAAAGACAGAGAAACAGGCACAGACAGAGAAAGAGACACAGACAGAAACACAGACAGACACAGACCGAGAGAGAGAAAAAGACACAGGCAGAGCCACAGACATAAACGCAGTCAGATTCAGAGACACAGACATATACAGGGACACAGGCAGACACAGAGACACAGACACCGACACAGGCACCGACACAGGCACAGACAGAGGCACAGACAGAGACACAGACAGCGGCAGAGACTGCGACAGAGACAGACACAGACAGAGGCATAGACACAGACAGAGACACAGACAGAGACAGGGACACAGGCACAGACAGAGACACAGGCACAGATATAGACAGAGACACAGACACAGACATAGACAGAGAAACAGACAGAAACAGCGACAGAGACAGAGACACAGCCACAGGCATAGACACAGACACAGGCATAGACACAGACACAGACAGAGACACAGACAGAGACACAGACAGAGTCACAGACACAGACAGTGAAAGAGACACAGACAGGAACACAGACAGACACAGACCGAGAGAGAGAAAAAGACACAGGCAGAGACACAGACAGAAACGCAGTCATATTCAGAGACACAGACAGAGACCCGGGCTGAGACACAGACAGGGACACAGGCAGACACAGAAACACAGACACCAACAAAGACAGAGACAGGGACACAGACAGATATACAGACAGAGACACAGACAGAAACACAGACAGACACAGACCGAGAGAGAGAAAAAGACACAGGCAGAGACACAGACAGAAACGCAGTCAGATTCAGGGACACAGGCAGACACAGAGACACCGAGACCGACACAGACACCGAGACAGAGACAGAGACAGAGACACCGACACCGACACAGACACAGACACCGAGACAGAGACACAGACAGAGACACAGGCAGAGACACAGGCAGAGACACAGGCAGAGACAGAGTCAGCGACACAGACAGAGACACAGACAGAGACACAGACAGAGACAGGGACACAGACACAGACAGAGACACAGACAGAGACAGGGACACAGACAGAGACAGGGACACAGAAAGAGACACAGACACAGACAGGGACACAGACACAGACAGAGACACAGACAGAGACACAGACAGAGACAGGGACACAGACAGGGACACAGACAGAGACAGGGACACAGACAGAGACAGGGACAGGGACACAGACACAGACAGAGACACAGACACAGACAGAGACACAGACAGGGACACAGACACAGACAGAGAAACAGACAGAAACACAGACAGAGAGAGAATTGGACAGGTACAGGCAGAGACACAGGCAGAGATTTACCATTCTACATTACCAGGAGAGACTGTCGGTGGGTGGGTGTGACTCCCCCATGGCCGATCAGCTAGGTCAGTGTGACTCCCCCATGGCCGATCAGCTGGTTCAGTGTGACTCCCCCATGGCCGATCAGCTGGGTCAGTGTGACTCCCCCATGGCCCATCAGCTGTGTGTGTGCTTCCCCCCATTGCCGATCAGCTGGGATGTGCTTCCCCCCATTGCCGATCAGCTGGGTGTGTGCTTCCCCCCATTGCCGATCAGCTGGGAGTGTGCTTCCCCCCATTGCCGATCAGCTGGGTGTGTGCTTCCCCCCATTGCCGATCAGCTGGGTGTGTGCTTCACCCGCATTGCCGATCAGCTGGGTATGTGCTCCCACCATGGCCGATCAGCTGGGTGTGTGCTACCCCCATTGCCGATCAGCTGGGTGTGTGTGACTCCCCGCATTGCCGATCAGCTGGGTGTGTGCTTCCCCGCATTGCCGATCAGCTGGGTGTGTGCTACCCCCCAATGCCGATCAGCTGGGTGTGTGTGACTCCCCGCATTGCCGATCAGCTGGGTGTGTGTGACTCCCCGCATTGCCGATCAGCTGGGTTTGTGTGACTCCCCCATTGCCGATCAGCTGGATGTGTGCCTCACACTTAAACACAGTCTGTGCAGCAGAATGTGCCCCAGACAGAGACACAGAAACAGACACAGACAGAGACACAGAAACAGACAGAGACACATAAACAGACAGAGACACAAACAGAGACACAGATAGAGACAGAGACACAGACAGAGACAGGGACACAGACAGAGACAGAGACTGAGACACAGACAGACACGGAGATACAGACAGAGACAGAGAGTGAGACACAGACACCGACAGACAGAGAGACACAGACAGAGGCAGAGACTGAGACACAGACAGACACAGAGACACAGCGAGACACACAGACAGACAGAGACACAGACAGAGACACAGACAGAGACAGACACAGAGACGCAGACAGACAGAGACAGGGACACAGACAGAGACAGGGACAGAGAGAGAGACAGGGACAGGGACAGAGACACAGACACAGACAGAGACAGGGACACAGACAGAGACAGGGACACAGACAGAGACAGGGACAGGGACAGGGACAGAGACAGGGGCAGAGATAGAGACAGAGACAGAGACAGAGACAGAGACAGAGACAGGGACAGGGACAGGGACAGAGACAGGGACAGAGACACAGACAGAGACACAGACCGAGTGTGGGGGAGCACTGCCAGTGCTGGCTGTTTGGGGGAGCACTGCCAGTGCTGGCTGTGTGGGGGGAGCACTGATAGTGCTGGCTGTGTGGTGGGAGCACTGACAGTGCTGGCTGTGTGCGGGGAGCACTGACAGTGCTGGCTGTGTGGTGGGAGCACTGACAGTGCTGGCTGTGTGGGGGGAGCTCTGACAGTGCTGGCTGTGTGGTGGGAGCAATGACAGTGCTGGCTGTGTGGTGGGAGCACTGACAGTGCTGGCTGTGTGGGGAGCACTGACAGTGCTGGCTGTATGGTGGGAGCACTGACAGTGCTGGCTGTGTGGGGGGAGCACTGATAGTGCTGGCTGTGTGGGGGAGCACTGACAGTGCTGGCTGTGTGGTGGGAGCACTGACAGTGCTGGCTGTGTGGGGGAGCACTGACAGTGCTGGCTGTGTGGGGGAGCACTGACAGTGCTGGCTGTGTGGGGGGAGCACCGACAGTGCTGGCTGTGTGGGGGGAGCACTGACAGTGCTGGCTGTGTGGTGGGAGCACTTACAGTGCTGGCTGTGCGGTGGGAGCACTGACAGTGCTGTCTGTGTGGCGGAGCACTGACAGTGCTGGCTGTGTGGGGGGAGCACTGACAGTGCTGCCTGTGTGGGGGAGCACTGACAGTGCTGGCTGTGTGGTGGGAGCACTGACAGTGCTGGCTGTGTGGTGGGAGCACTGAGCGCTGGCTCTGTGGGGGGGGGAAGTGCACTGGCAGTGCTGGCTCTGTGGGGGGGGGAGTGCACTGGCAGTGCTGGCTCTGTGGGGGGGAAGTGCACTGACAGTTCTGGCTCTGTGGTGGGAGCACTGACAGTGCTGGCTGTGTCGGGGGAGCACTGACAGTGCTGGCTGTGTGGGGGGAGCACTGACAGTGCTGGCTGTGTGGTGGCAGCATTGACAGTGCTGGCTCTGTGGTGGGAGCACTGACAGTGCTAGCTCTGTGGGAGAGCACTGGCAGTGCTGGCTGTGGGGGGGGGAAGTGCACTGGAAGTGCTGGCTGTGTGGGGGGAGCACTGCCAGTGCTGGCTGTGTGGGGGAGCACTGCCAGTGCAGTCTGTGTGGGGGGAGCACTGATAGTGCTGGCTGTGTGGTGGGAGCACTGACAGTGCTGGCTGTGTGCGGGGAGCACTGACAGTGCTGGCTGTGTGGTGGGAGCACTGACAGTGCTGGCTGTGTGGGGGGAGCACTGACAGTGCTGGCTGTGTGGTGGGAGCACTGACAGTGCTGGCTGTGTGGTGGGAGCACTGACAGTGCTGGCTGTGTGGGGAGCACTGACAGTGCTGGCCGTATGGTGGGAGCACTGACAGTGCTGGCTGTGTGGGGGGAGCACTGATAGTGCTGGCTGTGTGGGGGAGCACTGACAGTGCTGGCTGTGTGGTGGGAGCACTGACAGTGCTGGCTGTGGGGGGGGGGGGTGCACTGGCAGTTCTGGCTGTGTGGTGGGAGCACTGACAGTGCTGGCTGTGTGGGGGAGCACTGACAGTGCTGGCTGTGTGGGGGGTGCACTGGCAGTTCTGGCTGTGTGGTGGGAGCACTGACAGTGCTGGCTGTGTGGGGGAGCACTGACAGTGCTGGCTGTGTGGTGGGAGCACTGACAGTGCTGGCTGTGTGGTGGGAGCACTGACATTGCTGGCTGTGTGGGGGGGAGCACTGACAGTGCTGGCTCCGTGGGTGGCGTAAGTGCAATGGCAGTGCTGGCAGTGCTGGCTCTGTGGGCGGGAGTGCACTGGCAGTGCTGGTTCTGTGGGTGGGGTAAGTGCACTGGCAGTGCTGGCTGTGGGGGGAGGGAAGTGCAATGGCAGTGCTGGCTCTGTGGGGGGGTGCACTGGCAGTTCTGGCTGTGTGGTGGGAGCACTGACAATGCTGGCTGTGGGGGGGGGGGGCACTGACAGTGCTGCCTGTGTGGGGGGAGCACTGACAGTGCTGGCTGTGTGTGGGATGCACCGGCAGTTCTGGCTGTGTGGTGGGAGCACTGACAGGGCTGGCTGTGTGGGGGAGCACTGACAGTGCTGGCTGTGTGTGGGGAGCACTGACAGTGCAGGCTGTGTGAGGGGTAGCACTGACAGTGCTGGCTCTGTGGGAGGGCACTGGCAGTGCTGGCTGTGTGGGTCGCACTCTCAGTGCTGGCTGTGTGGTGGGAGCACTGACAGTGCTGGCTGTGTGGTGGGAGCACTGACAGTGCTCGCTGTGTGGGGAAGCACTGACAGTGCTGGCTGTGTGGTGGGAACACTGACAGTGCTGCCTGTGTGGGCGGAGCACTGACAGTGCTGGCTGTATGGGGGGGAGCACTGACAGTGCTGGCTGTGTTGGGGGAGCACTGACAGTGCTGGCTGTGTGGGGGGAGCACTGACAGTCCTGGCTGTGTGGTGGGAGCACTGACAGTGCTGGCTGTGTGGGGGTACACTGACAGTGCTGGCTGTGTGGTGGGAGCACTGACAGTGCTGGTTGTGTGGTGGGAGCACTGACAGTGCTGGCTGTGTGGGGGGAGCACTGACAGTGCTGGATTTGTGGGGGAGCACTGGCAGTGCTGGCTGTATGGGGAGCACTGACAGTGCTGGCTGTGTGGTGGGAGCACTGACAGTGCTGGCTGTGTGGTGGAGCAACAAAGAACAACAAAGAACAAAGAAATGTACAGCACAGGAACAGGCCCTTCGGCCCTCCAAGCCCGCGCCGACCATACTGCCCGACTAAACTACAATCTTCTACACTTCCTGGGTCCGTATCCTTCTATTCCCATCCTATTCATATATTTGTCAAGATGCCCCTTAAATGTCCCTATCGTCCCTGCTTCCACTACCTCCTCCGGTAGCGAGTTCCAGGCACCCACTACCCTCTGCGTAAAAAACTTGCCTCGTACATCTACTCTAAACCTTGCCCCTCTCACCTTAAACCTATGCCCCCTAGTAATTGACCCCTCTACCCTGGGGAAAAGCCTCTGACTATCCACTCTGTCTATGCCCCTCATAATTTTGTAGACCTCTATCAGGTCGCCCCTCAACCTCCTTCGTTCCAGAGAGAACAAACCGAGTTTATTCAATCGCTCCCAATCATCCAACCCTTTCCCAATCATCTTAGCTTATGCCCTCCATACCAGGCAACATTCTGGTAAATCTCTTCTGCACCCTCTCTAAAGCCTCCACATCCTTCTGGTAGTGTGGCGACCAGAATTGAACACTATACTCCAAGTGTGGCCTAACTAAGGTTCTATACAGCTGCAACATGACTTGCCAATTCTTATACTCAATGCCCCGTCCAATGAAGGCAAGCATGCCGTATGCCTTCTTGACTACCTTCTCCACCTGTGTTGCCCCTTTCAATGACCTGTGGACCTGTACTCCTAGATCTCTTTGACTTTCAATACTCTTGAGGGTTCTACCATTTACTGTATATTCCCTACCTGCATTAGCCCTTCCAAAATGCATTACCTCACATTTGTCCGGATTAAACTCCATCTGCCATCTCTCCGCCCAAGTCTCCAGACAATCTAAATCCTGCTGTATCCTCAGACAGTCCTCATCGCTATCCGCAATTCCACCAACCTTTGTGTCGTCTGCAAACTTACTAATCAGACCAGTTACATTTTCCTCCAAATCATTTATATATACTACAAACAGCAAAGGTCCCAGCACAGATCCCTGTGGAACACCACTGGTCACAGCCCTCCAATTAGAAAAGCATCCCTCCATTGCTACCCTCTGCCTTCTATGGCCTAGCCAGTTCTGAATCCACCTTGCCAGCTCACCCCTGATCCCGTGTGACTTCACCTTTTGTACTAGTCTACCATGAGGGACCTTGTCAAAGGCCTTACTGAAGTCCATGTAGACAACATCCACTGCCCTACCTGCATCAATCATCTTAGTGACCTCCTCGAAAAACTCTATCAAGTTAGTGAGACACGACCTCCCCTTCACAAAACCGTGCTGCCTCTCACTAATACGTCCATTTGCTTCCAAATGGGAGTAGATCCTGTCTCGAAGAATTCTCTCCAGTAATTTCCCTACCACTGAAGTAAGGCTCACCGGCCTGTAGTTCCCGGGATTATCCTTGCTACCCTTCTTAAACAGAGGAACAACATTGGCTATTCTCCAGTCCTCCGGGACATCCCCTGAAGACAGCGAGGATCCAAAGATTTCTGTCAAGGCCTCAGCAATTTCCTCTCCAGCCTCCTTCAGTATTCTGGGGTAGATCCCATCAGGCCCTGGGGACTTATCTACCTTAATATTTTTTAAGACACCCAACACCTCGTCTTTTTGGATCACAATGTGACCCAGGCTATCTACAAACCCTTCTCCAGACTCAACATCTACCAATTCCTTCTCTTTGGTGAATACTGATGCAAAGTATTCATTTAGTACCTCGCCCATTTCCTCTGGCTCCACACATAGATTCCCTTGCCTATCCTTCAGTGGGCCAACCCTTTCCCTGGCTACCCTCTTGCTTTTTATGTACGTGTAAAAAGCCTTGGGATTTTCCTTAACCCTATTTGCCAATGACTTTTCATGACCCCTTCTAGCCCTCCTGACTCCTTGCTTAAGTTCCTTCCTACTTTCCTTATATGCCACACAGGCTTCGTCTGTTCCCAGCCTTTTAGCCCTGACAAATGCCTCCTTTTTCTTTTTGACGAGGCCTACAATATCACTCGTCATCCAAGGTTCCCGAAAATTGCCGTATTTATCTTTCTTCCTCACAGGAACATGCCTGTCCTGTATTCCCTTCAACTGACACTTGAAAGCCTCCCACATGTCAGATGTTGATTTGCCCTCAAACATCCGCCCCCAATCTATGTTCTTCAGTTCCCACCTAATATTGTCATAATTAGCCTTCCCCCAATTTAGCACATTCATCCTCGGACCACTCTTATCCTTGTCCACCAGTACTTTAAAACTTACTGAATTGTGGTCACTGTTACCGAAATGCTCCCCTACTGAAACATCTACCACCTGGCCGGGCTCATTCCCCAATACCAGGTCCAGTACCGCCCCTTCCCTAGTTGGACTGTCTACATATTGTTTTAAGAAGCCCTCCTGGATGCTCCTTACAAACTCCGCCCCGTCTAAGCCCCTGGCACTAAGTGAGTCCCAGTCAATATTGGGGAAGTTGAAGTCTCCCATCACCACAACCCTGTTGTTTTTACTCTTTTCCAAAATCTGTCTACCTATCTGCTCCTCTATCTCCCGCTGGCTGTTGGGAGGCCTGTAGTATACCCCCAACATTGTGACTGCACCCTTCTTATTCCTGATCTCTACCCATATAGCCTCACTGCCCTCTGAGGTGTCCTCTCGCAGTATAGCTGTGATATTCTCCCGAACAAGTAGCGCAACTCCGCCTCCCCTTTTACATCCCCCTCTATCCCGCCTGAAACATCTAAATCCTGGAACGTTTAGCTGCCAATCCTGCCCTTCCCTCAACCAGGTCTCTGTAATGGCAATAACATCATAGTTCCAAGTAGTAATCCAAGCTCTAAGTTCATCTGCCTTACCCGTAATGCTCCTTGCATTAAAACATAGGCACTTCAGGCCACCAGACCCGCTGTGTTCAGCAACTTTTCCCCGTCTGCTCTGCCTCAGAGCCACACTGTCCCTATTCCCTAGTTCTCCCTCAATGCTCTCACCTTCTGACCTATTGCTCCCGTACCCACCCCCCTGCCATACTAGTTTAAACCCTCCCGTGTGACACTTACAGTGCTGGCTGTGTGGTGGGAGCACTGGCAGTGCTGGCTGTGTGGTGGGAGCACTGACAGTGCTGGCTGTGCGGGGAGCACTGACAGTGCTGGCTATGTGGGGGGAGCACTGACAGTGCTGGCTGTGTGGGGGAGAACTGACAGTGCTGGCTGTGTGGTGGGAGCACTGACAGTGCTGGCTGTGTGGGGGGCACTGACACTGCTGGCTGTGTGGGGGAGCACTGACAGTGCTGGCTGTGTGGGGGAGCACAGACAGTGCAGGCTGTGTGGGGGAGCACTGACAGTGCTGGCTGTGTGGTGGGAGCACTGACAGTGCTGGCTGTGTGGTGGGAGCACTGACAGGTCTGGCTGTGTGGTGGGAGCACTGACAGTGCTGGCTATGTGGGGGGAGCACTGACAGTGCTGGCTGTGTGGGGGGAGCACTGACAGTGCTGGCTGTGTGGTGGGAGCACTGACAGGTCTGGCTGAGTGGTGGGAGCACTAACAGTGCTGGCTATGTGGGGGGAGCATTGACAGTGCTGGCTGTGTGGTGGGAGCACTGACAGTGCTGTCTGTGTGGGGAGCACTGTCAGTGCTGGCTGTGTGGTGGGAGCACTGACGGTCCTGGCTGTGCGTGTGGGAGCACTGACAGTGCTGGCTGTGTGGCGGGTGCACTGACAGTGCGGGATGTGTGGTGGGAGCACTGACAGTGCTGGCTGTGTGGGGTAGGAGCACTGACAGTGCTGGCTGTGTGGGAGAGCGCTGGCAGTGCTGGCTGTGTGGGGAGCACTGACAGTGCTGGCTGTGTGGTGGCAGCATTGACAGTGCTGGCTCTGTGGTGGGAGCACTGACAGTGCTAGCTCTGTGGGAGAGCACTGGCAGTGCTGGCTGTGGGGGGAGGAAGTGCACTGGAAGTGCTGGCTGTGTGGGGGGAGCACTGCCAGTGCTGGCTGTGTGGGGGAGCACTGCCAGTGCAGTCTGTGTGGGGGAGCACTGATAGTGCTGGCTGTGTGGTGGGAGCACTGACAGTGCTGGCTGTGTGCGGGGAGCACTGACAGTGCTGGCTGTGTGGTGGGAGCACTGACAGTGCTGGCTGTGTGGGGGGAGCACTGACAGTGCTGGCTGTGTGGTGGGAGCACTGACAGTGCTGGCTGTGTGGTGGGAGCACTGACAGTGCTGGCTGTGTGGGGAGCACTGACAGTGCTGGCCGTATGGTGGGAGCACTGACAGTGCTGGCTGTGTGGGGGGAGCACTGA
This sequence comes from Scyliorhinus torazame, assembly GCF_047496885.1. Classification (NCBI taxonomy): domain Eukaryota; kingdom Metazoa; phylum Chordata; class Chondrichthyes; order Carcharhiniformes; family Scyliorhinidae; genus Scyliorhinus; species Scyliorhinus torazame. Next base: position 73,626,717 of record NC_092729.1, on the reverse strand, counting down.
TAGTGCTGGCTGTGTGGGGGAGCACTGACAGTGCTGGCTGTGTGGTGGGAGCACTGACAGTGCTGGCTGTGGGGGGGGGGGTGCACTGGCAGTTCTGGCTGAGTGGTGGGAGCACTGACAGTGCTGGCTGTGTGGGGGAGCACTGACAGTGCTGGCTGTGTGGGGGGTGCACTGGCAGTTCTGGCTGTGTGGTGGGAGCACTGACAGTGCTGGCTGTGTGGGGGAGCACTGACAGTGCTGGCTGTGTGGTGGGAGCACTGACAGTGCTGGCTGTGTGGTGGGAGCACTGACATTGCTGGCTGTGTGGGGGGGAGCACTGACAGTGCTGGCTCCGTGGGTGGCGTAAGTGCAATGGCAGTGCTGGCAGTGCTGGCTCTGTGGGCGGGAGTGCACTGGCAGTGCTGGTTCTGTGGGTGGGGTAAGTGCACTGGCAGTGCTGGCTGTGGGGGGAGGGAAGTGCAATGGCAGTGCTGGCTCTGTGGGGGGGTGCACTGGCAGTTCTGGCTGTGTGGTGGGAGCACTGACAATGCTGGCTGTGGGGGGGGGGGCACTGACAGTGCTGCCTGTGTGGGGGGAGCACTGACAGTGCTGGCTGTGTGTGGGATGCACCGGCAGTTCTGGCTGTGTGGTGGGAGCACTGACAGGGCTGGCTGTGTGGGGGAGCACTGACAGTGCTGGCTGTGTGTGGGGAGCACTGACAGTGCAGGCTGTGTGAGGGGTAGCACTGACAGTGCTGGCTCTGTGGGAGGGCACTGGCAGTGCTGGCTGTGTGGGTCGCACTCTCAGTGCTGGCTGTGTGGTGGGAGCACTGACAGTGCTGGCTGTGTGGTGGGAGCACTGACAGTGCTCGCTGTGTGGGGAAGCACTGACAGTGCTGGCTGTGTGGTGGGAGCACTGACAGTGCTGCCTGTGTGGGCGGAGCACTGACAGTGCTGGCTGTATGGGGGGGAGCACTGACAGTGCTGGCTGTGTTGGGGGAGCACTGACAGTGCTGGCTGTGTGGGGGGAGCACTGACAGTGCTGGCTCCGTGGGTGGCGTAAGTGCAATGGCAGTGCTGGCAGTGCTGGCTCTGTGGGCGGGAGTGCACTGGCAGTGCTGGTTCTGTGGGTGGGGTAAGTGCACTGGCAGTGCTGGCTGTGGGGGGAGGGAAGTGCAATGGCAGTGCTGGCTCTGTGGGGGGGTGCACTGGCAGTTCTGGCTGTGTGGTGGGAGCACTGACAATGCTGGCTGTGGGGGGGGGGGCACTGACAGTGCTGCCTGTGTGGGGGGAGCACTGACAGTGCTGGCTGTGTGTGGGATGCACCGGCAGTTCTGGCTGTGTGGTGGGAGCACTGACAGGGCTGGCTGTGTGGGGGAGCACTGACAGTGCTGGCTGTGTGTGGGGAGCACTGACAGTGCAGGCTGTGTGAGGGGTAGCACTGACAGTGCTGGCTCTGTGGGAGGGCACTGGCAGTGCTGGCTGTGTGGGTCGCACTCTCAGTGCTGGCTGTGTGGTGGGAGCACTGACAGTGCTGGCTGTGTGGTGGGAGCACTGACAGTGCTCGCTGTGTGGGGAAGCACTGACAGTGCTGGCTGTGTGGTGGGAGCACTGACAGTGCTGCCTGTGTGGGCGGAGCACTGACAGTGCTGGCTGTATGGGGGGGAGCACTGACAGTGCTGGCTGTGTTGGGGGAGCACTGACAGTGCTGGCTGTGTGGGGGGAGCACTGACAGTCCTGGCTGTGTGGTGGGAGCACTGACAGTGCTGGCTGTGTGGGGGTACACTGACAGTGCTGGCTGTGTGGTGGGAGCACTGACAGTGCTGGTTGTGTGGTGGGAGCACTGACAGTGCTGGCTGTGTGGGGGAGCACTGACACTGCTAGCTCTGTGGGAGGGCACTGGCAGTGCTGGCTGTGTGGGTCGCACTCTCAGTGCTGGCTGTGTGGGGGAGCACGGACAGTGCTGGCTGTGTGGTGGGAGCACTGACAGTGCTGGCAGTGTGGGGGGAGCACTGACAGTGCTGGCTGCGGGGGGAGAACTGCCAGTGCTGGCTGTGTGGTGGGAGCATAGACAGTGCTGGCAGTGTGGGGGAGCACAGACAGTGCTGGCTGTGTGGGGTGAGCACTGACAGTGCTGGCTCTGTGGGGGAGCACTGACAGTGCTGGCTGTGTGGTGGGAGCACTGAGAGTGCTGGCTGTGAGGGTGGAGCACTGACAGTGCTGGCTGTGTGGTAGGAGCACTAGCAGTGCTGGCTGTGTGGGTGGAGCACTGACAGTGCTGGCTGTGTGGGGAGCACTGACAGTGCTGGCTGTGTGGGGGGAGCACTGACAGTGCTGGATTTGTGGGGGAGCACTGGCAGTGCTGGCTGTATGGGGAGCACTGACAGTGCTGGCTGTGTGGTGGGAGCACTGACAGTGCTGGCTGTGTGGTGGAGCACTTACAGTGCTGGCTGTGTGGTGGGAGCACTGGCAGTGCTGGCTGTGTGGTGGGAGCACTGACAGTGCTGGCTGTGCGGGGAGCACTGACAGTGCTGGCTATGTGGGGGGAGCACTGACAGTGCTGGCTGTGTGGGGGAGAACTGACAGTGCTGGCTGTGTGGTGGGAGCACTGACAGTGCTGGCTGTGTGGGGGGCACTGACACTGCTGGCTGTGTGGGGGAGCACTGACAGTGCTGGCTGTGTGGGGGAGCACAGACAGTGCAGGCTGTGTGGGGGAGCACTGACAGTGCTGGCTGTGTGGTGGGAGCACTGACAGTGCTGGCTGTGTGGTGGGAGCACTGACAGGTCTGGCTGTGTGGTGGGAGCACTGACAGTGCTGGCTATGTGGGGGGAGCACTGACAGTGCTGGCTGTGTGGGGGGAGCACTGACAGTGCTGGCTGTGTGGTGGGAGCACTGACAGGTCTGGCTGAGTGGTGGGAGCACTAACAGTGCTGGCTATGTGGGGGGAGCACTGACAGTGCTGGCTGTGTGGTGGGAGCACTGACAGTGCTGTCTGTGTGGGGAGCACTGTCAGTGCTGGCTGTGTGGTGGGAGCACTGACGGTCCTGGCTGTGCGTGTGGGAGCACTGACAGTGCTGGCTGTGTGGCGGGTGCACTGACAGTGCGGGATGTGTGGTGGGAGCACTGACAGTGCTGGCTGTGTGGGGTAGGAGCACTGACAGTGCTGGCTGTGTGGGAGAGCGCTGGCAGTGCTGGCTGTGTGGGGAGCACTGACAGTGCTGGCTGTGTGGGGGAGCACTGACAGTGCTGGTTGTGTGGGGAGCACTGACAGTGCTGGCTGTGTGTGGGGAGCACTGACAGTGCTGCCTATGTGGGGGGAGCACTGACAGTGCTGGCTGTGTGCGGTAGGAGCACTGACAGTGCTGACTGTGTGGGAGAGCACTGGCAGTGCTGGCTGTGTGGGGAGCACTGACAGTGCTGGCTGTGTGGGGAGCACTGACAGTGCTGCCTATGTGGGGGGAGCACTGACAGTGCTGGCTGTGTGGGAGAGCACTGGCAGTGCTGGCTGTGGTTGGAGCACTGACGGTGCTGGCTGTGCGTGTGGGAGCACTGACAGTGCTGGCTGTGTGGCGGGTGCACTGACAGTGCGGGATGTGTGGTGGGAGCACTGACAGTGCTGGCTGTGTGGGGTAGGAGCACTGACAGTGCTGGCTGTGTGGGAGAGCGCTGGCAGTGCTGGCTGTGTGGGGAGCACTGACAGTGCTGGCTGTGTGGGGGAGCACTGACAGTGCTGGTTGTGTGGGGAGCACTGACAGTGCTGGCTGTGTGTGGGGAGCACTGACAGTGCTGCCTATGTGGGGGAGCACTGACAGTGCTGGCTGTGTGCGGTAGGAGCACTGACAGTGCTGGCTGTGTGGGAGAGCACTGGCAGTGCTGGCTGTGTGGGGAGCACTGACAGTGCTGGCTGTGTGGGGAGCACTGACAGTGCTGCCTATGTGGGGGGAGCACTGACAGTGCTGGCTGTGTGCGGTAGGAGCACTGACAGTGCTGGCTGTGTGGGGAGCACTGACAGTGCTGGCTCTGTGCGGTAGGAGCACTGACAATGCTGGCTGTGTGGTGGGAGCACTGACAGTGCTGGCTGTGTGCGGTAGGAGCACTGACGGTGCTGGCTGTGTGGTGGGAGCACTGACAGTGCTGGCTGTGTGGGAGAGCACTGGCAGTGCTGGCTGTGTGGGGAGCACTGACAGTGCTGGCTGTGTGGGGGGTGCACTGACAGTGCTGGCTGTGTGGGGGGAGCACTGACAGTGCTGGCTGTGTGGGGAGCACTGACAGTGCTGGCTGTGTGGGGGAGCACTGGCAGTGCTGGCTGTGTGGGGAGCACTGACAGTGCTGGCTGTGTAGGGGAGCATTGACAGTGCTGGCTGTGTGGGGGAGCACTGACAGTGCTGGCTGTGTGGTGGGAGCACTGACAGTGCTGGTGTGTGGGGAGCACTGACAGTGCTGGCTGTGTGGGGGGTGCACTGACAGTGCTGGATGTGTGGGGGGAGCACTGACAGTGATGGCTGTGTGGGGGGTGCACTGACAATGCTGGCTGTGTGGGGGGAGCACTGATAGAGCTGGCTGTGTGGTGGGAGCACTGACAGTGCTGGCTGTGTGGGGAGAGCACTGACAGTGCTGGCTGTGTGGTGGGAGCACTGACAGTGTTGGCTGTATGTGTGGAATCACTGACAGTGCCGTCTGTATGGTGGGAGCACTGACAGTGCTGGCTGTGTGCTGGGAGCACTAACAGTGCTGGCTGTGTGGGGAGAGCACTGACAGTGCTGGCTGTGTGGGGGGAGCACTGACAGCGCTGGCTGTGTGGTGGGAGCACTGGCAGTGCTGGCTGTGTGGTGGGAGCACTGACAGTGCTGGCTATGTAGTGGGAGCACGGACAGTGCTGGCTCTTTGGGGGACCACTGAAAGTGCTGGCTGTGTGGTGGGAGCACTGACAGTGCTGTCTGTGAGGGTGGAGCACTGACGGTGCTGGCTGTGTGGTGGGAGCACTGACAGTGCTGTCTGTGAGGGTGGAGCACTGACAGTGCTGGCTGTGGGGGAGCACTGATAGTGCTGGCTATGTGGTGTGGGGGCACTGACAGTGCTGGCTGTGTGGTGGGAGTACTGACAGTGCTGGCTGTGTGGTGGGAGCACTGGCACTGCTGGCTGTGTGGGGGGAGCACTGACAGTTCTTGCTGTGTTGGGTGGAAGCACTGACAGTGCTGGCTGTGTAGGGGAGCACTGACAGTGCTGGCTGTGTGGGGTGCACTGACAGTGCTGGCTGTGTGGGGGGAGCACTGGCAGTGCTGGTTGTGTGGGGGGTGCACAGACAGTGCTCGCTGTGTGGTGGGAGCACTGATAGTGCTGGCTCTGTGGGGGAGCACTGACAGTGCTCGCTGTGTGGTGGGAGCACTGAAAGTGCTGGCTGTGTGGGAGAGCACTGACAGTGTTGGCCGTGAGGGTGGAGCACTGACAGTGCTGGCTGTGTGGGGTGAGAGCACTGACAGTGCTGGCTGTGTGAGGGGAGCACTGACAGTGTTGGCTCTGTGGGGTGGGGGCACTGTCAGTGCTGGCTGTGTGGTGGGAGCACTGACAGTGCTGGCTGTGTGGTGGGAGCACTGGCATTGCTGGCTGTGTGGTGGGAGCACTGATAGTACTGGGTGTGTGGGGGGAGCACTGACAGTGCTGGCTGTGTGGTGAGGGAGCACTGACAGTGCTGGCTGTGTGGGGGAAGCACTGACAGTGCTGGCTGTGTGGGGGAGCACTGACAGTGTTGGCTGTGTGGGGAGCACAGACAGTGCTGGCTGTGTGGGGGAGCACTGACAGTGCTGGCTGTGTGGGCAGCACTGACAGTTCTGGCTGTGGCTGTGTGGGGAGCACTGACAGTGCTGGCTGTGTGTGGGGAGCATTGACAGTGCTGGCTGTGTGGTGGGAGCACTGACAGTGCTGGCTGTGTGCGGTAGGAGCACTGACGGTGCTGGCTGTGTGGTGAGAGCACTGACAGTGCTGGCTGTGTGGGAGAGCACTGACAGTGCTGGCTGTGTGGGGAGCACTGACAGTGCTGGCTGTGTGGGGGGAGCACTGGCAGTGCTGGCTGTGTGGGGAGCACTGACCGTGCTGGCTGTGTGGGGGAGCATTGACAGTGCTGGCTGTGTGGGGGAGCACTGACAGTGCTGGCTGTGTGGGGAGCACTGACAGTGCTGGCTGTATGGGGGGTGCACTGACAGTGCTGGCTGTGTGGGGGGAGCACTGACAGTGCAGGCTGTGTGGGGGGAGCACTGACAGTGCTGGCTATGTGGGGGTGCACTGACAGTGCTGGCTGTGTGGGGGAGCACTGATAGTGCTGGCTGTGTGGTGGGAGCACTGTCAGTGATGGCTGTGTGGGAAAGCACTGACAGTGCTGGCTGTGTGGTGGGAGCACTGACAGTGCTGGCTGTATGTGTGGGAGCATTGACAGTGCCGTCTGTATGGTGGGAGCACTGACAGTGCTGGCTGTGTGGTGGAAGCACTAACAGTGCTGGCTGTGTGGGGAGAGCACTGACAGTGCTGGCTGTGTGGGGGGAGCACTGACAGTGCTGGCTGTGTGGTGGGAGCACTGGCAGTGCTGGCTGTGTGGTGGGAGCACTGACAGTGCTGGCTATGTAGTGGGAGCACGGACAGTGCTGGCTCTGTGGCGGAGCACTGAAAGTGCTGGCTGTGTGGTGGGAGCACTGAAAGTGCTGTCTGTGAGGCTGGAGCACTGACGGTGCTGGCTGTGTGGGGGAGCACTGACAGTGCTAGCTCTGTGGGTGGAGCACTGGCAGTGCTGGCTGTGGGGGAGCACTGATAGTGCTGGCTGTGTGGTGTGGGGGCACTGACAGTGCTGGCTGTGTGGTGGGAGTACTGACAGTGCTGGCTGTGTGGTGGGAGCACTTGCATTGCTGGCTGTGTGGTGGGAGCACCGACAGTGCTGGCTGTGTGGGGTGAGAGCACTGACAGTGCTGGCTGTGTGAGGGGAGCATTGACAGTGTTGGCTCTGTGGGGTGGGAGCACTGACAGTGCTGGCTGTGTGGTGGGAGCACTTGCATTGCTGGCTGTGTGGTGGGAGCACTGACAGTGCTGGCTGTGTGGTGGGAGCACTGACAGTGCTGGCTGCGTGGGGGGAGCACTGACAGTGCTGGCTGTGTGGTGGGAGTACTGACAGTGTTGGCTCTGTGGTGGAGCACTGTCAGTGCTGGCTGTGTGGTGGGAGCACTGACAGTGCTGGCTGTGTGGTGGGAGCACTGGCATTGCTGGCTGTGTGGTGGGAGCACTGACAGTACTGGGTGTGTGGGGGAAGCACTGACAGTGCTGGCTGTGTGGTGAGGGAGCACTGACAGTGCTGGCTGTGTGGGGGAAGCACTGACAGTGCTGGCTGTGTGGGGGAGCACTGACAGTGTTGGCTTTGTGGGCAGCACTGACAGTGCTGGTTGTGTGGGGGAGCACTGACAGTGCTGGCTGTGTGGGCAGCACTGACAGTTCTGGCTGTGGCTATGTGGGGAGCACTGACAGTGCTGGCTGTATGTGTGGGAGCATTGACAGTGCCGTCTGTATGGTGGGAGCACTGACAGTGCTGGCTGTGTGGTGGGAGCACTCACAGTGCTGGCTGTGTGGGGAGAGCACTGACAGTGCTGGCTGTGTGGGGGGAGCACTGACAGTGCTGGCTGTGTGGTGGGAGCACTGGCAGTGCTGGCTGTGTGGTGGGAGCACTGACAGTGCTGGCTATGTAGTGGGAGCACGGACAGTGCTGGCTCTGTGGGGGAGCAATGAACGTGCTGGCTGTGTGGTGGGAGCAATGACAGTGCTGTCTGTGAGGGTGGAGCACTGACGGTGCTAGCTCTGTGGGTGGAGAACTGGCAGTGCTGGCTGTGTGGTGTGGGGGCACTGACAGTGCTGGCTGTGTGGTGGGAGTACTGACAGTGCTGGCTGTGTGGTGGGAGCACTTGCATTGCTGGCTGTGTGGTGGGAGCCCTGACAGTGCTGGCTGTGTGGGGTGAGAGCACTGACAGTGCTGGCTGTGTGAGGGGAGCATTGACAGTGTTGGCTCTGTGGGGTGGGAGCACTGACAGTGCTGGCTGTGTGGTGGGAGCACTTGCATTACTGGCTGTGTGGTGGGAGCACTGAGTGCTGGCTGTGTGGTGGGAGCACTGACAGTGCTGGCTGCGTGGGGGGAGCACTGACAGTGCTGGCTGTGTGGTGGGAGTACTGACAGTGTTGGCTCTGTGGTGGAGCACTGTCAGTGCTGGCTGTGTGGTGGGAGCACTGACAGTGCTGGCTGTGTGGTGGGAGCACTGGCATTGCTGGCTGTGTGGTGGGAGCACTGACAGTACTGGGTGTGTGGGGGGAGCACTGACAGTGCTGGCTGTGTGGTGAGGCAGCACTGACAGTGCTGGCTGTGTGGGGGAAGCACTGACAGTGTGGCTGTGTGGGGGAGCACTGACAGTGTTGGCTGTGTGGGGAGCACTGACAGTGCTGGCTGTGTGGGGGAGCACTGACAGTGCTGGCTGTGTGGGCAGCACTGACAGTTCTGGCTGTGGCTGTGTGGGGAGCACTGACAGTGCTGGCTGTGTGTGGGGAGCACTGACAGTGCTGGCTGTGTGGTGGGATCGCTGACAGTGCTGGCTGTGTGCGGTAGGAGCACTGACGGTGCTGGCTGTGTGGTGGGAGCACTGACAGTGCTGGCTGTGTGGGAGAGCACTGACAGTGCTGGCTGTGTGGGGGTGCACTGACAGTGCTGGCTGTGTGGGGGGAGCACTGACAGTGCTGGCTGTGTGGGGAGCACTGACAGTGCTGGCTGTGTGGGGGGAGCACTGGCAGTGCTGGCTGTGTGGGGAGCACTGACCGTGCTGGCTGTGTGGGGGAGCATAGACAGTGCTGGCTGTGTGGGGGAGCACTGGCAGTGCTGGCTGTGTGGGGAGCACTGACAGTGCTGACTGAATGGGGGGTGCACTGACAGTGCTGGCTGTGTGGGGGGAGCACTGACAGTGCTGGCTGTGTGGGGGGAGCACTGACAGTGCTGGCTATGTGGGGGGTGCACTGACAGTGCTGGCTGTGTGGGGGGAGCACTGATAGTGCTGGCTGTGTGGTGGGAGCACTGACAGTGCTGGCTGTGTGGGGGAAGCACTGACAGTGCTGGCTGTGTGGTGAGGGAGCACTGACAGTGCTGGCTGTGTGGGGGAAGCACTGACAGTGCTGGCTGTGTGGGGGAGCACTGACAGTGTTGGCTTTGTGGGCAGCACTGACAGTGCTGGTTGTGTGGGGGAGCACTGACAGTGCTGGCTGTGTGGGCAGCACTGACAGTTCTGGCTGTGGCTATGTGGGGAGCACTGACAGTGCTGGCTGTATGTGTGGGAGCATTGACAGTGCCGTCTGTATGGTGGGAGCACTGACAGTGCTGGCTGTGTGGTGGGAGCACTCACAGTGCTGGCTGTGTGGGGAGAGCACTGACAGTGCTGGCTGTGTGGGGGGAGCACTGACAGTGCTGGCTGTGTGGTGGGAGCACTGGCAGTGCTGGCTGTGTGGTGGGAGCACTGACAGTGCTGGCTATTTAGTGGGAGCACGGACAGTGCTGGCTCTGTGGGGGAGCACTGAACGTGCTGGCTGTGTGGTGGGAGCACTGACAGTGCTGTCTGTGAGGGTGGAGCACTGACGGTGCTGGCTGTGTGGGGGAGCACTGACAGTGCTAGCTCTGTGGGTGGAGAACTGGCAGTGCTGGCTGTGGGGGAGCACTGATAGTGCTGGCTGTGTGGTGTGGGGGCACTGACAGTGCTGGCTGTGTGGTGGGAGTACTGACAGTGCTGGCTGTGTGGTGGGAGCACTTGCATTGCTGGCTGTGTGGTGGGAGCACTGACAGTGCTGGCTGTGTGGGGTGAGAGCACTGACAGTGCTGGCTGTGTGAGTGGAGCATTGACAGTGTTGGCTCTGTGGGGTGGGAGCACTGACAGTGCTGGCTGTGTGGTGGGAGCACTTGCATTACTGGCTGTGTGGTGGGAGCACTGACAGTGCTGGCTGTGTGGTGGGAGCACTGACAGTGCTGGCTGCGTGGGGGTGCACTGACAGTGCTGGCTGTGTGGTGGGAGTACTGACAGTGTTGGCTCTGTGGTGGAGCACTGTCAGTGCTGGCTGTGTGGTGGGAGCACTGACAGTGCTGGCTGTGTGGTGGGAGCACTGGCATTGCTGGCTGTATGGTGGGAGCACAGACAGTACTGGGTGTGTGGGGGGAGCACTGACAGTGCTGGCTGTGTGGTGAGGCAGCACTGACAGTGCTGGCTGTGTGGGGGAAGCACTGACAGTGTGGCTGTGTGGGGGAGCACTGACAGTGTTGGCTGTGTGGGGAGCACTGACAGTGCTGGCTGTGTGGGGGAGCACTGACAGTGCTGGCTGTGTGGGCAGCACTGACAGTTCTGGCTGTGGCTGTGTGGGGAGCACTGACAGTGCTGGCTGTGTGTGGGGAGCACTGACAGTGCTGGCTGTGTGGTGGGAGCACTGACAGTGCTGGCTGTGTGCGGTAGGAGCACTGACGGTGCTGGCTGTGTGGTGGGAGCACTGACAGTGCTGGCTGTGTGGGAGAGCACTGACAGTGCTGGCTGTGTGGGGGTGCACTGACAGTGCTGGCTGTGTGGGGGGAGCACTGACAGTGCTGGCTGTGTGGGGAGCACTGACAGTGCTGGCTGTGTGGGGGAGCACTGGCAGTGCTGGCTGTGTGGGGAGCACTGACCGTGCTGGCTGTGTGGGGGAGCATAGACAGTGCTGGCTGTGTGGGGGAGCACTGACAGTGCTGGCTGTGTGGGGAGCACTGACAGTGCTGACTGTATGGGGGGTGCACTGACAGTGCTGGCTGTGTGGGGGGAGCACTGACAGTGCTGGCTGTGTGGGGGGAGCACTGACAGTGCTGGCTATGTGGGGGGTGCACTGACAGTGCTGGCTGTGTGGGGGGAGCACTGATAGTGCTGGCTGTGTGGTGGGAGCACTGACAGTGCTGGCTGTGTGGGAAAGCACTGACAGTGCTGGCTGTGTGGTGGGAGCACTGACAGTGCTGGCTGTATGTGTGGGAGCATTGACAGTGCCGTCTGTATGGTGGGAGCACTGACAGTGCTGGCTGTGTGGTGGGAGCACTAACAGTGCTGGCTGTGTAGGGAGAGCACTGACAGTGCTGGCTGTGTGGGGGGAGCACTGACAGTGCTGGCTGTGTGGTGGGAGCACTGGCAGTGCTGGCTGTGTGGTGGGAGCACTGACAGTGCTGGCTATGTAGTGGGAGCACGGACAGTGCTGGCTCTGTGGGGGAGCACTGAAAGTGCTGGCTGTGTGGTGGGAGCACTGACAGTGCTGTCTGTGAGGGTGGAGCACTGACGGTGCTGGCTGTGTGGAGGAGCACTGACAGTGCTAGCTCTGTGGGTGGAGAACTGGCAGTGCTGGCTGTGGGGGAGCACTGATAGTGCTGGCTGTGTGGTGTGGGGGCACTGACAGTGCTGGCTGTGTGGTGGGAGTTCTGACAGTGCTGGCTGTGTGGTGGGAGCACTGGCAGTGCTGGCTGTGTGGGGGAGCACTGACAGTGCTTGCTGTGTTGGGTGGAAGCACTGACAGTGCTGGCTGTGTGGGGAGCACTGACAGTGCTGGCTGTGTGGGGGGAGCACTGACAGTGCTGGTTGTGTGGGGGGAGCACTGACAGTGCTCGCTGTGTGGTGGGAGCACTGATAGTGCTGGCTCTGTGGGGGAGCACTGACAGTGCTCGCTGTGTGGTGGGAGCACTGAAAGTGCTGGCTGTGTGTGAGAGCACTGACAGTGTTGGCTGTGAGGGTGGAGCACTGACAGTGCTGGCTGTGTGGGGTGAGAGCACTGACAGTGCTGGCTATGTGGGGGGTCACTGACAGTGCTGGCTGTGTGAGGGGAGCACTGACAGTGTTGGCTCAGTGGGGTGGGAGCACTGACAGTGCTGGCAGTGTGGGGGAGCACTGACAGTGCTGGCTGTGTGGTGGGAGCACTTGCATTGCTGGCTGTGTGGTGGGAGCACTGACAGTGCTGGCTGTGTGGTGGGAGCACTGACAGTGCTGGCTGCGTGGGGGAGCACTGACAGTGCTGGCTGTGTGGTGGGAGTACTGACAGTGTTGGCTCTGTGGTGGAGCACTGTCAGTGCTGGCTGTGTGGTGGGAGCACTGACAGTGCTGGCTGTGTGGGAGAGCACTGGCAGTGCTGGCTGTGTGGGGAGCACTTACAGTGCTGGCTGTGTGGGGGGTGCACTGACAGTGCTGGCTGTGTGGGGGAGCACTGACAGTGCTGGCTGTGTGGGGAGCACTGACAGTGCTGGCTGTGTGGGGGGAGCACTGGCAGTGCTGGATGTGTGGGGAGCACTGACAGTGCTGGCTGTGTGGGGGAGCATTGACAGTGCTGGCTGTGTGGGGAGCAATGACAGTGCTGGCTGTGTTGGGAGCACTGACAGTGCTGGCTGTGTGGGGGGTGCACTGACAGTGCTGGCTGTGTGGGGGGAGCACTGACAGTGCTGGCTGTGTGGGGGGAGCACTGACAGTGCTGGCTGTGTGGGGTGTGCACTGACAGTGCTGGCTGTGTGATGGAGCACTGACAGTGCTGGCTGTGTGGGGGGTACACTGACAGTGCTGGCTGTGTGGGGGGAGCACTGACAGTGCTGGCTGTGTGGTGGGAGCACTGACAGTGCTGGCTGCGTGGGGGAGCACTGACAGTGCTGGCTGTGTGGTGGGAGTACTGACAGTGTTGGCTCTGTGGTGGAGCACTGTCAGTGCTGGCTGTGTGGTGGGAGCACTGACAGTGCTGGCTGTGTGGGAGAGCACTGGCAGTGCTGGCTGTGTGGGGGGAGCACTGGCAGTGCTGGATGTGTGGGGAGCACTGACAGTGCTGGCTGTGTGGGGGAGCATTGACAGTGCTGGCTGTGTGGGGAGCACTGACAGTGCTGGCTGTGTGGGGAGCACTGACAGTGCTGGCTGTGTGGGGGGTGCACTGACAGTGCTGGCTGTGTGGGGGAGCACTGACAGTGCTGGCTGTGTGGGGGGAGCACTGACAGTGCTGGCTGTGTGGGGGGTGCACTGACAGTGCTGGCTGTGTGATGGAGCACTGATAGTGCTGTCTGTGTGGTGGGAGCACTGACAGTGCTGGCTGTGTGGGGAGAGCACTGACAGTGCGGGCTGTGTGGAGGGAGCACTGACAGTGCTGGCTGTATGTGTGGGAGCACTGACAGTGCCGTCTGTCTGGTGGGAGCACTGACAGTGCTGGCTGTGTGGTGGGAGCACTAACAGTGCTGGCTGTGTGGGGAGAGCACTGACAGTGCTGGCTGTGTGGGGGGAGCACTGACAGTGCTGGCTGTGTGGTGGGAGCACTGACAGTGCTGGCTATGTGAGGAGAGCACTGACAGTGCCGTCTGTATGGTGGGAGCACTCACAGTGCTGGCTGTGTGGTGGGAGCACTAACAGTGCTGGCTGTGTGGGGGAGCACTGACAGTGCTGGCTGTGTGGGGGGAGCACTGAAAGTGCTGGCTGTGTGGTGGGAGCACTGACAGTGCTGTCTGTGAGCGTGGAGCACTGACGGTGCTGGCTGTGTGCGTGGAAGCACTGACAGTGCTAGCTCTGTGGGTGGAGAACTGGCAGTGCTGGCTGTGGGGGAGCACTGATAGTGCTGGCTGTGTGGTGTGGGGGCACTGACAGTGCTGGCTGTGTGGTGGGAGTACTGACAGTGCTGGCTGTGTGGTGGGAGCACTGGCAGTGCTGGCTGTGTGGGGGGAGCACTGGCAGTGCTTGCTGTGTTGGGTGGAAGCACTGACAGTGCTGGCTATGTAGGGGAGCACTGACAGTGCTGGCTGTGTGGGGAGCACTGACAGTGCTGGCTGTGTGGGGGGAGCACTGACAGTGCTGGCTGTGTGGAGGAGCACTGACAGTGCTCGTTGTGTGGTGGGAGCACTGAAAGTGCTGGCTGTGTGGGAGAGCACTGACAGTGTTGGCTGTGAGGGTGGAGCACTGGCAGTGCTGGCTGTGTGGGGTGAGAGCACTGACAGTGCTGGCTATGTGGGGGGTCACTGACAGTGCTGGCTGTGTGAGTGGAGCATGACAGTGTTGGCTCTGTGGGGTGGGAGCACTGACAGTGCTGGCTGTGTGGTGGGAGCACTGAAAGTGCTGGCTGTGTGGTGAGAGCACTGGCAGTGCTGGCTGTGTGGGGTGAGAGCACTGACAGTGCTGGCTATGTGGGGGGTCACTGACAGTGCTGGCTGTGTGGGGAGCACTGACAGTGCTGGCTGTGTGGGGGGAGCACTGGCAGTGCTGGATGTGTGGGAGCACTGACAGTGCTGGCTGTGTGGGGGAGCATTGACAGTGCTGGCTGTGTGGGGAGCACTGACAGTGCTGGCTGTGTGGGGAGCACTGACAGTGCTGGCTGTGTGGGGGGTGCACTGACAGTGCTGGCTGTGTGGGGGGAGCACTGACAGTGCTGGCTGTGTGGGGGGAGCACTGACAGTGCTGGCTGTGTGGGGGGTGCACTGACAGTGCTGGCTGTGTGATGGATCACTGATAGTGCTGTCTGTGTGGTGGGAGCACTGACAGTGCTGGCTGTGTGGGGAGAGCACTGACAGTGCGGGCTGTGTGGAGGGAGCACTGACAGTGCTGGCTGTATGTGTGGGAGCACTGACAGTGCCGTCTGTCTGGTGGGAGCACTGACAGTGCTGGCTGTGTGGTGGGAGCACTAACAGTGCTGGCTGTGTGGGTAGAGCACTGACAGTGCTGGCTGTGTGGGGGAGCACTGACAGTGCTGGCTGTGTGGTGGGAGCACTGACAGTGCTGGCTATGTGAGGAGCGCACTGACAGTGCCGTCTGTATGGTGGGAGCACTCACAGTGCTGGCTGTGTGGTGGGAGCACTAACAGTGCTGGCTGTGTGGGGGAGCACTGACAGTGCTGGCTGTGTGGGGGGAGCACTGAAAGTGCTGGCTGTGTGGTGGGAGCACTGACAGTGCTGTCTGTGAGCGTGGAGCACTTACGGTGCTGGCTGTGTTGGTGGAAGCACTGACAGTGCTAGCTCTGTGGGTGGAGAACTGGCAGTGCTGGCTGTGGGGGAGTACTGACAGTGCTGGCTGTGTGGTGGGAGCACTGGCAGTGCTGGCTGTGTGGGGGGAGCACTGGCAGTGCTTGCTGTGTTGGGTGGAAGCACTGACAGTGCTGGCTATGTAGGGGAGCACTGACAGTGCTGGCTGTGTGGGGAGCACTGACAGTGCTGGCTGTGTGGGGGGAGCACTGACAGTGCTGGCTGTGTGGGGGAGCACTGACAGTGCTCGTTGTGTGGTGGGAGCACTGTAAGTGCTGGCTGTGTGGGAGAGCACTGACAGTGTTGGCTGTGAGGGTGGAGCACTGGCAGTGCTGGCTGTGTGGGGTGAGAGCACTGACAGTGCTGGCTATGTGGGGGGTCACTGACAGTGCTGGCTGTGTGAGTGGAGCATGACAGTGTTGGCTCTTTGGGGTGGGAGCACTGACAGTGCTGGCTGTGTGGTGGGAGCACTGACAGTGCTGGCTGTGTGGTGAGAGCACTGACAGTGCTGGCTGCGTGGGGGGAGCACTGACAGTGCTGGCTGTGTGGTGGGAGTACTGACAGTGTTGGCTCTGTGTGGAGCACTGTCAGTGCTGGCAGTGTGGTGGGAGCACTGACAGTGCTGGCTGTGTGGTGGGAGCACTGGCATTGCTGGCATTGTGGTGGGAGCACTGACAGTACTGGGTGTGTGGGGGGAGCACTGACAGTGCTGGGTGTGTGGTGAGGGAGCACTGACAGTGCTGGCTGTGTGGGGGAAGCACTGACAGTGCTGGCTGTGTGGGGGAGCACTGACAGTGCTGGCTGTGTGGGGAGCACGGACAGTGCTGGCTGTGTGGGGCAGCACTGACAGTTCTGGCTGTGTGGTGGGAGCTCTGACAGTGCTGGCTGTGTGGTGGGAGCACTGACAGTGCTGGCTGTGTGGTGGGAGCACTGACACTGTTGGCTGTGAGGGTGGAGCACTCACAGTGCTGGCTCTGTGGGGGAGCACACACAGTGCTGGCTGTGTGGGGAGCTCAGACAGTGCTGGCTGTGTGTGGGGAGCACTGACAGTGCTGGCTGTGTGGGGGAGCACTAACAGTGCCGGCTGTGTGGTGGGAGCACTGGCAGTGCTGGCTGTGCGGTGGGAGCACTGACAGTGCTGGCTGTGTGGGGGAGCACTAACAGTGCCAGCTGTGTGGGGGAGCACTAACAGTGCTGGCTGTGTGGTGGGAGCACTGAAATTGCTGGCTGTGTGGGGGGAGCAGTGACAGTTCTGGCTGTGTGGTGGGAGCACTGACAGTGCTGGCTGTGTGGTGGGAGCACTGACAGTGCTGGCTGGGTGGTGGGAGCACTGACAGTGCTGGCTGTGTGGGGGAGCACTGACAGTGCTGGCTGTGTGGGGGGAGCACTGACAGTGCTGGCTGTGAGGGTGGAGCACTGACAGTGCTGTCTCTGTGGGGGAGCACAGACAGTGCTGGCTGTGTGGGGAGCACTGACAGTGCTGGCTGTGTGTGGGGAGCACTGACAGTGCTGGCTGTGTGGTGGGAGCACTAACAGTGCTGGCTGTGTGGTGGGAGCACTGGCAGTGCTGGCTGTGTGGTGAGAGCACTGACAGTGCTAGCTGTGTGGGGAGCACTGACAGTGCTGGCTGTGTGGGGGAGCACTGACAGTGCTGGCTGTGCGGTGGGAGCACTAACAGTGCTGGCTGTGTGGTGGGAGAACTGGCAGTGCTGGCTGTGCGGTGGGAGCACTGACAGTGCTGGCTCTGTGGGGGAGAGCTGACAGTGCTGGCTGTGTGTGTGGGAGAGCTGACAGTGCTGGCTGTGTGGGGGAGCACTGACAGTGCTGGCTGTGCGGTGGGAGCACTGACAGTGCTGTCTGTGTGGGGGGAGCACTGACAGTGCTGGCTGTGCGGTGGGAGCACTGACAGTGCTCGCTGTGTGTGGGAGCACTGACAGTGCTGGCTGTGTGGGGGGAGCACTGACAGTGCTGGCTGTGTGTGGGAGCACTGGCAGTGCTGGCTGTGTTGGGGAGCACTGACAGTGCTGGCTGTGTGGGGGAAGCACTGACACTGCTGGCTGTGTGGGGGGAGCACTGACAGTGCTGGCTGTGTGGGGAGAGCACTGACAGTGCTGGCTGTGTGGTGGGAGCACTGACAGTGCCGTCTGTATGGTGGGAGCACTGACAGTGCTGGCTGTGTGGGGGGAGCACTGACAGTGCTGGCTGTGTGGTGGGAGCACTGGCAGTGCTGGCTGTGTGGTGGGAGCACTGACAGTGCTGTCTGTGTGGGGGGAGCACTGACAGTACTTGCTGTGCGGTGGGAGCACTGACAGTGCTGGCTGTGTGTGGGAGCACTGACAGTGCTGGCTGTGTGGGGGAAGCACTGACACTGCTGCCTGTGTGGGGGGAGCACTGATAGTGCTGGCTGTGTGGGGGAGCACTGACAGTGCTGGCTGTGTGGGTGAGCACTGACAGTGCTGGCTGTGTGGGGGGAGCACTGATAGTGCTGGCTGTGTGGGGGAGCACTGACAGTGCTGGCTGTGTGGGTGAGCACTGATAGTGCTGGCTGTGTGGGGGAGCACTTATAGTGCTGGCTGTGTGGGGGGAGCACTGACAGTGATGGCTGTGTGGTGGGAGCACTGACTGTTCTGGCTGTGTGGCGGGAGCTCTGAGAGTGCTGGCTGTGTGGGGGGAACACTGACAGTGCTGGCTGTGTGGGGGAGCACTGACAGTGCTGGTTGTGAGGGGTGGGAGCACTGACAGTGGGGGCTGTGTGGGGAGCACTGACAGTACTGGCTGTGTGGTGGGAGCACTGACAGTGCTGGCTGTGTGGGGGAGCACTGACAGTGCTGGCTGTGTGGGGGGAGCACTGACAGTGCTGGCTGTGTGGTGGGAGCACTGACAGTGCTGGCTGTGTGGGGGGAGCACTGACAGTGCTGTCTGTGTGGGTGGAGCACTGACAGTGATGGCTGTGTGGGGAGCACTGACAGTGCTGTCTGTGTGGGGGGAGCACAGACAGTGCTGGCTGTGTGGTGGGAGCACTGACAGTGCTGTCTGTGTGTGGGGAGCACTGACAGTGCTGGCTGTGTGGGGGAGCACTGACAGTGCTGTATGTGTGTGGGGAGCACTGACAGTGCTGGCTGTGTGGTGGGAGCACTGACAGTGCTGGCTGTGTGGGGGAGCATTGACAGTGCTGACTGTGTGGGGGGAGCACGGACAGTGCTGGCTGTGTGGGGGAGCACTGACAGTGCTGGCTGTGTGTTGGGAGCACTGACAGTGCTGGCATTGTGAGGGGAGCAATGACAGTGCTGGCTGTGTGGTAGAGCACTGACAGTGCTGGCTGTTTGGGGGGAGCACTGACAGTGCTGGCTGTGTGGGGGGAGCACTGACAGTGCTGGCTGCGTGGGGGAGCACTGACAGTGCTGGCTGTGTGGGGGGAGCACTGACACTGCTGGCTGTGTGGTGGGAGCACTGACGGTGCTGGCTGTGTGGGGAGCACTGACAGTGCTGGCTGTGTGGTGGGAGCACTGATAGTGCTGGCTGTGTGGTGGGAGCACTGACAGTGCTGGCTGTGTGGGAAAGCACTGACAGTGCTGGCTGTGTGTGGGAGCACTGACAGTGCTGGCTGTGTGGGGGGAGCACTGACAGTACTGGCTGTGCGGTGGGAGCACTGACAGTGCTGGCTGTGTGTGGGAGCACTGACAGTGCTGGCTGTGTGGGGGAAGCACTGACACTGCTGCCTGTGTGGGGGGAGCACTGATAGTGCTGGCTGTGTGGGGGAGCACTGACAGTGCTGGCTGTGTGGGTGAGCACTGACAGTGCTGGCTGTGTGGGGGGAGCACTGATAGTGCTGGCTGTGTGGGGGAGCACTGACAGTGCTGGCTGTGTGGGTGAGCACTGATAGTGCTGGCTGTGTGGGGGAGCACTTATAGTGCTGGCTGTGTGGGGGGAGCACTGACAGTGATGGCTGTGTGGTGGGAGCACTGACTGTTCTGGCTGTGTGGCGGGAGCTCTGAGAGTGCTGGCTGTGTGGGGGGAACACTGACAGTGCTGGCTGTGTGGGGAGCACTGACAGTGCTGGTTGTGAGGGGTGGGAGCACTGACAGTGGGGGCTGTGTGGGGAGCACTGACAGTACTGGCTGTGTGGGGGAAGCACTGACACTGCTGGCTGTGTGGGGGGAGCACTGACAGTGCTGGCTGTGTGGGGAGAGCACTGACAGTGCTGGCTGTGTGGTGGGAGCACTGACAGTGCCGTCTGTATGGTGGGAGCACTGACAGTGCTGGCTGTGTGGGGGGAGCACTGACAGTGCTGGCTGTGTGGTGGGAGCACTGGCAGTGCTGGCTGTGTGGTGGGAGCACTGACAGTGCTGTCTGTGTGGGGGGAGCACTGACAGTACTTGCTGTGCGGTGGGAGCACTGACAGTGCTGGCTGTGTGTGGGAGCACTGACAGTGCTGGCTGTGTGGGGGAAGCACTGACACTGCTGCCTGTGTGGGGGGAGCACTGATAGTGCTGGCTGTGTGGGGGAGCACTGACAGTGCTGGCTGTGTGGGTGAGCACTGACAGTGCTGGCTGTGTGGGGGGAGCACTGATAGTGCTGGCTGTGTGGGGGAGCACTGACAGTGCTGGCTGTGTGGGTGAGCACTGATAGTGCTGGCTGTGTGGGGGAGCACTTATAGTGCTGGCTGTGTGGGGGGAGCACTGACAGTGATGGCTGTGTGGTGGGAGCACTGACTGTTCTGGCTGTGTGGCGGGAGCTCTGAGAGTGCTGGCTGTGTGGGGGGAACACTGACAGTGCTGGCTGTGTGGGG
Organism: Scyliorhinus torazame; assembly: GCF_047496885.1. NCBI lineage: Eukaryota > Metazoa > Chordata > Chondrichthyes > Carcharhiniformes > Scyliorhinidae > Scyliorhinus > Scyliorhinus torazame. The sequence goes on along the minus strand of NC_092729.1, from coordinate 73,606,924 downwards.
GAGCACTGACAGTGCTGGTTGTGAGGGGTGGGAGCACTGACAGTGGGGGCTGTGTGGGGAGCACTGACAGTACTGGCTGTGTGGTGGGAGCACTGACAGTGCTGGCTGTGTGGGGGAGCACTGACAGTGCTGGCTGTGTGGGGGGAGCACTGACAGTGCTGGCTGTGTGGTGGGAGCACTGACAGTGCTGGCTGTGTGGGGGGAGCACTGACAGTGCTGTCTGTGTGGGTGGAGCACTGACAGTGATGGCTGTGTGGGGAGCACTGACAGTGCTGTCTGTGTGGGGGGAGCACAGACAGTGCTGGCTGTGTGGTGGGAGCACTGACAGTGCTGTCTGTGTGTGGGGAGCACTGACAGTGCTGGCTGTGTGGGGGAGCACTGACAGTGCTGTATGTGTGTGGGGAGCACTGACAGTGCTGGCTGTGTGGTGGGAGCACTGACAGTGCTGGCTGTGTGGGGGAGCATTGACAGTGCTGACTGTGTGGGGGGAGCACGGACAGTGCTGGCTGTGTGGGGGAGCACTGACAGTGCTGGCTGTGTGTTGGGAGCACTGACAGTGCTGGCATTGTGAGGGGAGCAATGACAGTGCTGGCTGTGTGGTAGAGCACTGACAGTGCTGGCTGTTTGGGGGGAGCACTGACAGTGCTGGCTGTGTGGGGGGAGCACTGACAGTGCTGGCTGCGTGGGGGAGCACTGACAGTGCTGGCTGTGTGGGGGGAGCACTGACACTGCTGGCTGTGTGGTGGGAGCACTGACGGTGCTGGCTGTGTGGGGAGCACTGACAGTGCTGGCTGTGTGGTGGGAGCACTGATAGTGCTGGCTGTGTGGTGGGAGCACTGACAGTGCTGGCTGTGTGGGAAAGCACTGACAGTGCTGGCTGTGTGTGGGAGCACTGACAGTGCTGGCTGTGTGGGGGGAGCACTGACAGTACTGGCTGTGCGGTGGGAGCACTGACAGTGCTGGCCGTGTGTGGGAGCACTGACAGTGCTGGCTGTGTGGGGGAAGCACTGACACTGCTGCCTGTGTGGGGGGAGCACTGATAGTGCTGGCTGTGTGGGGGAGCACTGACAGTGCTGGCTGTGTGGGTGAGCACTGACAGTGCTGGCTGTGTGGGGGGAGCACTGATAGTGCTGGCTGTGTGGGGGAGCACTGACAGTGCTGGCTGTGTGGGTGAGCACTGATAGTGCTGGCTGTGTGGGGGAGCACTTATAGTGCTGGCTGTGTGGGGGGAGCACTGACAGTGATGGCTGTGTGGTGGGAGCACTGACTGTTCTGGCTGTGTGGCGGGAGCTCTGAGAGTGCTGGCTGTGTGGGGGGAACACTGACAGTGCTGGCTGTGTGGGGGAGCACTGACAGTGCTGGTTGTGAGGGGTGGGAGCACTGACAGTGGGGGCTGTGTGGGGAGCACTGACAGTACTGGCTGTGTGGTGGGAGCACTGACAGTGCTGGCTGTGTGGGGGAGCACTGACAGTGCTGGCTGTGTGGGGGGAGCACTGACAGTGCTGGCTGTGTGGTGGGAGCACTGACAGTGCTGGCTGTGTGGGGGGAGCACTGACAGTGCTGTCTGTGTGGGTGGAGCACTGACAGTGATGGCTGTGTGGGGGGAGCACTGATAGTGCTGTCTGTGTGGGGGGAGCACAGACAGTGCTGGCTGTGTGGTGGGAGCACTGACAGTGCTGTCTGTGTGTGGGGAGCACTGACAGTGCTGGCTGTGTGGGGGGAGCACTGACAGTACTGGCTGTGCGGTGGGAGCACTGACAGTGCTGGCTGTGTGTGGGAGCACTGACAGTGCTGGCTGTGTGGGGGAAGCACTGACACTGCTGCCTGTGTGGGGGGAGCACTGATAGTGCTGGCTGTGTGGGGGAGCACTGACAGTGCTGGCTGTGTGGGTGAGCACTGACAGTGCTGGCTGTGTGGGGGGAGCACTGATAGTGCTGGCTGTGTGGGGGAGCACTGACAGTGCTGGCTGTGTGGGTGAGCACTGATAGTGCTGGCTGTGTGGGGGAGCACTGACAGTGCTGGCTGTGTGGTGGGAGCACTGGCAGTGCTGGCTGTGTGGGGGGAGCACTGGCAGTGCTTGCTGTGTTGGGTGGAAGCACTGACAGTGCTGGCTATGTAGGGGAGCACTGACAGTGCTGGCTGTGTGGGGAGCACTGACAGTGCTGGCTGTGTGGGGGGAGCACTGACAGTGCTGGCTGTGTGGGGGAGCACTGACAGTGCTCGTTGTGTGGTGGGAGCACTGTAAGTGCTGGCTGTGTGGGAGAGCACTGACAGTGTTGGCTGTGAGGGTGGAGCACTGGCAGTGCTGGCTGTGTGGGGTGAGAGCACTGACAGTGCTGGCTATGTGGGGGGTCACTGACAGTGCTGGCTGTGTGAGTGGAGCATGACAGTGTTGGCTCTTTGGGGTGGGAGCACTGACAGTGCTGGCTGTGTGGTGGGAGCACTGACAGTGCTGGCTGTGTGGTGAGAGCACTGACAGTGCTGGCTGCGTGGGGGGAGCACTGACAGTGCTGGCTGTGTGGTGGGAGTACTGACAGTGTTGGCTCTGTGTGGAGCACTGTCAGTGCTGGCAGTGTGGTGGGAGCACTGACAGTGCTGGCTGTGTGGTGGGAGCACTGGCATTGCTGGCATTGTGGTGGGAGCACTGACAGTACTGGGTGTGTGGGGGGAGCACTGACAGTGCTGGGTGTGTGGTGAGGGAGCACTGACAGTGCTGGCTGTGTGGGGGAAGCACTGACAGTGCTGGCTGTGTGGGGGAGCACTGACAGTGCTGGCTGTGTGGGGAGCACTGACAGTGCTGGCTGTGTGGGGCAGCACTGACAGTTCTGGCTGTGTGGTGGGAGCTCTGACAGTGCTGGCTGTGTGGTGGGAGCACTGACAGTGCTGGCTGTGTGGTGGGAGCACTGACACTGTTGGCTGTGAGGGTGGAGCACTCACAGTGCTGGCTCTGTGGGGGAGCATACACAGTGCTGGCTGTGTGGGGAGCTCAGACAGTGCTGGCTGTGTGTGGGGAGCACTGACAGTGCTGGCTGTGTGGGGGAGCACTAACAGTGCCGGCTGTGTGGTGGGAGCACTGGCAGTGCTGGCTGTGCGGTGGGAGCACTGACAGTGCTGGCTGTGTGGGGGAGCACTAACAGTGCCAGCTGTGTGGGGGAGCACTAACAGTGCTGGCTGTGTGGTGGGAGCACTGAAATTGCTGGCTGTGTGGGGGGAGCAGTGACAGTTCTGGCTGTGTGGTGGGAGCACTGACAGTGCTGGCTGTGTGGTGGGAGCACTGACAGTGCTGGCTGGGTGGTGGGAGCACTGACAGTGCTGGCTGTGTGGGGGAGCACTGACAGTGCTGGCTGTGTGGGGGGAGCACTGACAGTGCTGGCTGTGAGGGTGGAGCACTGACAGTGCTGTCTCTGTGGGGGAGCACAGACAGTGCTGGCTGTGTGGGGAGCACTGACAGTGCTGGCTGTGTGTGGGGAGCACTGACAGTGCTGGCTGTGTGGTGGGAGCACTAACAGTGCTGGCTGTGTGGTGGGAGCACTGGCAGTGCTGGCTGTGTGGTGAGAGCACTGACAGTGCTAGCTGTGTGGGGGAGCACTGACAGTGCTGGCTGTGCGGTGGGAGCACTAACAGTGCTGGCTGTGTGGTGGGAGAACTGGCAGTGCTGGCTGTGCGGTGGGAGCACTGACAGTGCTGGCTCTGTGGGGGAGAGCTGACAGTGCTGGCTGTGTGTGTGGGAGAGCTGACAGTGCTGGCTGTGTGGGGGAGCACTGACAGTGCTGGCTGTGCGGTGGGAGCACTGACAGTGCTGTCTGTGTGGGGGGAGCACTGACAGTGCTGGCTGTGCGGTGGGAGCACTGACAGTGCTCGCTGTGTGTGGGAGCACTGACAGTGCTGGCTGTGTGGGGGGAGCACTGACAGTGCTGGCTGTGTGTGGGAGCACTGGCAGTGCTGGCTGTGTTGGGGAGCACTGACAGTGCTGGCTGTGTGGGGGAAGCACTGACACTGCTGGCTGTGTGGGGGGAGCACTGACAGTGCTGGCTGTGTGGGGAGAGCACTGACAGTGCTGGCTGTGTGGGGGTGGGAGCACTGACAGTGCTGGCTGTGTGGTGGGAGCACTGACAGTGCTGGCTGTGTGGTGGGAGCACTGACAGTGCCGTCTGTATGGTGGGAGCACTGACAGTGCTGGCTGTGTGGGGGGAGCACTGACAGTGCTGGCTGTGTGGTGGGAGCACTGGCAGTGCTGGCTGTGTGGTGGGAGCACTGACAGTGCTGTCTGTGTGGGGGGAGCACTGACAGTACTTGCTGTGCGGTGGGAGCACTGACAGTGCTGGCTGTGTGTGGGAGCACTGACAGTGCTGGCTGTGTGGGGGAAGCACTGACACTGCTGCCTGTGTGGGGGGAGCACTGATAGTGCTGGCTGTGTGGGGGAGCACTGACAGTGCTGGCTGTGTGGGTGAGCACTGACAGTGCTGGCTGCGTGGGGGGAGCACTGATAGTGCTGGCTGTGTGGGGGAGCACTGACAGTGCTGGCTGTGTGGGTGAGCACTGATAGTGCTGGCTGTGTGGGGGAGCACTTATAGTGCTGGCTGTGTGGGGGGAGCACTGACAGTGATGGCTGTGTGGTGGGAGCACTGACTGTTCTGGCTGTGTGGCGGGAGCTCTGAGAGTGCTGGCTGTGTGGGGGGAACACTGACAGTGCTGGCTGTGTGGGGGAGCACTGACAGTGCTGGTTGTGAGGGGTGGGAGCACTGACAGTGGGGGCTGTGTGGGGAGCACTGACAGTACTGGCTGTGTGGTGGGAGCACTGACAGTGCTGGCTGTGTGGGGGAGCACTGACAGTGCTGGCTGTGTGGGGGGAGCACTGACAGTGCTGGCTGTGTGGTGGGAGCACTGACAGTGCTGGCTGTGTGGGGGGAGCACTGACAGTGCTGTCTGTGTGGGTGGAGCACTGACAGTGATGGCTGTGTGGGGGAGCACTGACAGTGCTGTCTGTGTGTGGGGAGCACAGACAGTGCTGGCTGTGTGGTGGGAGCACTGACAGTGCTGTCTGTGTGTGGGGAGCACTGACAGTGCTGGCTGTGTGGGGGAGCACTGACAGTGCTGTATGTGTGTGGGGAGCACTGACAGTGCTGGCTGTGTGGTGGGAGCACTGACAGTGCTGGCTGTGTGGGGGAGCATTGACAGTGCTGACTGTGTGGGGGGAGCACGGACAGTGCTGGCTGTGTGGGGGAGCACTGACAGTGCTGGCTGTGTGTTGGGAGCACTGACAGTGCTGGCATTGTGAGGGGAGCAATGACAGTGCTGGCTGTGTGGTAGAGCACTGACAGTGCTGGCTGTTTGGGGGGAGCACTGACAGTGCTGGCTGTGTGGGGGGAGCACTGACAGTGCTGGCTGCGTGGGGGAGCACTGACAGTGCTGGCTGTGTGGGGGGAGCACTGACACTGCTGGCTGTGTGGTGGGAGCACTGACGGTGCAGGCTGTGTGGGGAGCACTGACAGTGCTGGCTGTGTGGTGGGAGCACTGATAGTGCTGGCTGTGTGGTGGGAGCACTGACAGAGCTGGCTGTGTGGGAAAGCACTGACAGTGCTGGCTGTGTGTGGGAGCACTGACAGTGCTGGCTGTGTGGGGGGAGCACTGACAGTACTGGCTGTGCGGTGGGAGCACTGACAGTGCTGGCTGTGTGTGGGAGCACTGACAGTGCTGGCTGTGTGGGGGAAGCACTGACACTGCTGCCTGTGTGGGGGGAGCACTGATAGTGCTGGCTGTGTGGGGGAGCACTGACAGTGCTGGCTGTGTGGGTGAGCACTGACAGTGCTGGCTGTGTGGGGGGAGCACTGATAGTGCTGGCTGTGTGGGGGAGCACTGACAGTGCTGGCTGTGTGGGTGAGCACTGATAGTGCTGGCTGTGTGGGGGAGCACTTATAGTGCTGGCTGTGTGGGGGGAGCACTGACAGTGATGGCTGTGTGGTGGGAGCACTGACTGTTCTGGCTGTGTGGCGGGAGCTCTGAGAGTGCTGGCTGTGTGGGGGGAACACTGACAGTGCTGGCTGTGTGGGGGAGCACTGACAGTGCTGGTTGTGAGGGGTGGGAGCACTGACAGTGGGGGCTGTGTGGGGAGCACTGACAGTACTGGCTGTGTGGTGGGAGCACTGACAGTGCTGGCTGTGTGGGGGAGCACTGACAGTGCTGGCTGTGTGGGGGGAGCACTGACAGTGCTGGCTGTGTGGTGGGAGCACTGACAGTGCTGGCTGTGTGGGGGGAGCACTGACAGTGCTGTCTGTGTGGGTGGAGCACTGACAGTGATGGCTGTGTGGGGGGAGCACTGATAGTGCTGTCTGTGTGGGGGGAGCACAGACAGTGCTGGCTGTGTGGTGGGAGCACTGACAGTGCTGTCTGTGTGTGGGGAGCACTGACAGTGCTGGCTGTGTGGGGGGAGCACTGACAGTGCTGTATGTGTGTGGGGAGCACTGACAGTGCTGGCTGTGTGGTGGGAGCACTGACAGTGCTGGCTGTGTGGGGGAGCATTGACAGTGCTGACTGTGTGGGGGGAGCACGGACAGTGCTGGCTGTGTGGGGGAGCACTGACAGTGCTGGCTGTGTGTTGGGAGCACTGACAGTGCTGGCTGTGTGAGGGGAGCACTGACAGTGCTGGCTGTGTGGTAGAGCACTGACAGTGCTGGCTGTTTGGGGGGAGCACTGACAGTGCTGGCTGTGTGGGGGGAGCACTGACAGTGCTGGCTGCGTGGGGGAGCACTGACAGTGCTGGCTGTGTGGGGGGAGCACTGACACTGCTGGCTGTGTGGTGGGAGCACTGACGGTGCTGGCTGTGTGGGGAGCACTGACAGTGCTGGCTGTGTGGTGGGAGCACTGATAGTGCTGGCTGTGTGGTGGGAGCACTGACAGTGCTGGCTGTGTGGGAAAGCACTGACAGTGCTGGCTGTGTGGTGGGAGCACTGACAGTGCTGGCTGTATGTGTGGGAGCATTGACAGTGCCGTCTGTATGGTGGGAGCACTGACAGTGCTGGCTGTGTGGTGGGAGCACTAACAGTGCTGGCTGTGTGGGGAGAGCACTGACAGTGCTGGCTGTGTGGGGGAGCACTGACAGTGCTGGCTGTGTGGTGGGAGCACTGGCAGTGCTGGCTGTGTGGTGGGAGCACTGACAGTGCTGGCTATGTAGTGGGAGAACGGACAGTGCTGGCTCTGTGGGGGAGCACTGAAAGTGCTGGCTGTGTGGTGGGAGCACTGACAGTGCTGTCTGTGAGGGTGGAGCACTGACGGTGCTGGCTGTGTGGGGGAGCACTGACAGTGCTAGCTCTGTGGGTGGAGAACTGGCAGTGCTGGCTGTGGGGGAGCACTGATAGTGCTGGCTGTGTGGTGTGGGGGCACTGACAGTGCTGGCTGTGTGGTGGGAGTTCTGACAGTGCTGGCTGTGTGGTGGGAGCACTGGCAGTGCTGGCTGTGTGGGGGGAGCACTGACAGTGCTTGCTGTGTTGGGTGGAAGCACTGACAGTGCTGGCTGTGTGGGGAGCACTGACAGTGCTGGCTGTGTGGGGGGAGCACTGGCAGTGCTGGTTGTGTGGGGGGAGCACTGACAGTGCTCGCTGTGTGGTGGGAGCACTGATAGTGCTGGCTCTGTGGGGGAGCACTGACAGTGCTCGCTGTGTGGTGGGAGCACTGAAAGTGCTGGCTGTGTGTGAGAGCACTGACAGTGTTGGCTGTGAGGGTGGAGCACTGACAGTGCTGGCTGTGTGGGGTGAGACCACTGACAGTGCTGGCTATGTGGGGGGGTCACTGACAGTGCTGGCTGTGTGAGGGGAGCACTGACAGTGTTGGCTCTGTGGGGTGGGAGCACTGACAGTGCTGGCAGTGTGGGGGAGCACTGACAGTGCTGGCTGTGTGGTGGGAGCACTTGCATTGCTGGCTGTGTGGTGGGAGCACTGACAGTGCTGGCTGTGTGGTGGGAGCACTGACAGTGCTGGCTGCGTGGGGGAGCACTGACAGTGCTGGCTGTGTGGTGGGAGTACTGACAGTGTTGGCTCTGTGGTGGAGCACTGTCAGTGCTGGTTGTGTGGTGGGAGCACTGACAGTGCTGGCTGTGTGGGAGAGCACTGGCAGTGCTGGCTGTGTGGGGAGCACTGACAGTGCTGGCTGTGTGGGGGGTGCACTGACAGTGCTGGCTGTGTGGGGGGAGCACTGACAGTGCTGGCTGTGTGGGGAGCACTGACAGTGCTGGCTGTGTGGGGGGAGCACTGGCAGTGCTGGATGTGTGGGGAGCACTGACAGTGCTGGCTGTGTGGGGGAGCATTGACAGTGCTGGCTGTGTGGGGAGCACTGACAGTGCTGGCTGTGTGGGGAGCACTGACAGTGCTGGCTGTGTGGGGGGTGCACTGACAGTGCTGGCTGTGTGGGGGGAGCACTGACAGTGCTGGCTGTGTGGGGGGAGCACTGACAGTGCTGGCTGTGTGGGGGGTGCACTGACAGTGCTGGCTGTGTGAGGGAGCACTGATAGTGCTGTCTGTGTGGTGGGAGCACTGACAGTGCTGGCTGTGTGGGGAGAGCACTGACAGTGCGGGCTGTGTGGAGGGAGCACTGACAGTGCTGGCTGTATGTGTGGGAGCACTGACAGTGCCGTCTGTCTGGTGGGAGCGCTGATAGTGCTGGCTTTGTGGTGGGAGCACTAACAGTGCTGGCTGTGTGGGGAGAGCACTGACAGTGCTGGCTGTGTGGGGGGAGCACTGACAGTGCTGGCTGTGTGGTGGGAGCACTGACAGTGCTGGCTATGTGAGGAGAGCACTGACAGTGCCGTCTGTATGGTGGGAGCACTCACAGTGCTGGCTGTGTGGTGGGAGCACTAACAGCGCTGGCTGTGTGGGGGAGCACGGACAGTGCTGGCTGTGTGGGGGGAGCACTGAAAGTGCTGGCTGTGTGGTGGGAGCACTGACAGTGCTGTCTGTGAGCGTGGAGCACTGACGGTGCTGGCTGTGTGGGTGGAAGCACTGACAGTGCTAGCTCTGTGGGTGGAGAACTGGCAGTGCTGGCTGTGGGGGAGCACTGATAGTGCTGGCTGTGTGGTGTGGGGGCACTGACAGTGCTGGCTGTGTGGTGGGAGTACTGACAGTGCTGGCTGTGTGGTGGGAGCACTGGCATTGCTGGCTGTGTGGGGGAGCACTGACAGTGCTTGCTGTGTTGGGTGGAAGCACTGACAGTGCTGGCTGTGTAGGGGAGCACTGACAGTGCTGGCTGTGTGGGGAGCACTGACAGTGCTGGCTGTGTGGGGGGAGCACTGACAGTGCTGGCTGTGTGGGGAGCACTGACAGTGCTCGTTGTGTGGTGGGAGCACTGAAAGTGCTGGCTGTGTGGGAGAGCACTGACAGTGTTGGCTGTGAGGGTGGAGCACTGGCAGTGCTGGCTGTGTGGGGTGAGAGCACTGACAGTGCTGGCTATGTGGGGGGTCACTGACAGTGCTGGCTGTGTGAGGGGAGCATGACAGTGTTGGCTCTGTGGGGTGGGAGCACTGACAGTGCTGGCTGTGTGGTGGGAGCACTGACAGTGCTGGCTGTGTGGTGAGAGCACTGACAGTGCTGGCTGCGTGGGGGGAGCACTGACAGTGCTGGCTGTGTGGTGGGAGTACTGACAGTGTTGGCTCTGTGGTGGAGCACTGTCAGTGCTGGCTGTGTGGTGGGAGCACTGACAGTGCTGGCTGTGTGGTGGGAGCACTGGCATTGCTGGCTGTGTGGTGGGAGCACTGACAGTACTGGGTGTGTGGGGGGAGCACTGACAGTGCTGGCTGTGTGGTGAGGGAGCACTGACAGTGCTGGCTGTGTGGGGGAAGCACTGACAGTGCTGGCTGTGTGGGGGAGCACTGACAGTGCTGGCTGTGTGGGGAGCACTGACAGTGCTGGCTCTGTGGGGCAGCACTGACAGTTCTGGCTGTGTGGTGGGAGCTCTGACAGTGCTGGCTGTGTGGTGGGAGCACTGACAGTGCTGGCTGTCTGGTGGGAGCACTGACAGTGCTGGCTGTGTGGTGGGAGCACTGACAGTGCTGGCTGTGTGGGAAAGCACTGACAGTGCTGGCTGTGTGGTGGGAGCACTGACAGTGCTGGCTGTATGTGTGGGAGCATTGACAGTGCCGTCTGTATGGTGGGAGCACTGACAGTGCTGGCTGTGTGGTGGGAGCACTAACAGTGCTGGCTGTGTGGGGAGAGCACTGACAGTGCTGGCTGTGTGGGGGGAGCACTGACAGTGCTGGCTGTGTGGTGGGAGCACTGGCAGTGCTGGCTGTGTGGTGGGAGCACTGACAGTGCTGGCTATGTAGTGGGAGCACGGACAGTGCTGGCTCTGTGGGGGAGCACTGAAAGTGCTGGCTGTGTGGTGGGAGCACTGACAGTGCTGTCTGTGAGGGTGGAGCACTGACGGTGCTGGCTGTGTGGGGGAGCACTGACAGTGCTAGCTCTGTGGGTGGAGATCTGGCAGTGCTGGCTGTGGGGGAGCACTGATAGTGCTGGCTGTGTGGTGTGGGGGCACTGACAGTGCTGGCTGTGTGGTGGGAGTTCTGACAGTGCTCGCTGTGTGGTGGGAGCACTGATAGTGCTGGCTCTGTGGGGGAGCACTGACAGTGCTCGCTGTGTGGTGGGAGCACTGAAAGTGCTGGCTGTGTGTGAGAGCACTGACAGTGTTGGCTGTGAGGGTGGAGCACTGACAGTGCTGGCTGTGTGGGGTGAGAGCACTGACAGTGCTGGCTATGTGGGGGGTCACTGACAGTGCTGGCTGTGTGAGGGGAGCACTGACAGTGTTGGCTCTGTGGGGTGGGAGCACTGACAGTGCTGGCAGTGTGGGGGAGCACTGACAGTGCTGGCTGTGTGGTGGGAGCACTTGCATTGCTGGCTGTGTGGTGGGAGCACTGACAGTGCTGGCTGTGTGGTGGGAGCACTGACAGTGCTGGCTGCGTGGGGGAGCACTGACAGTGCTGGCTGTGTGGTGGGAGTACTGACAGTGTTGGCTCTGTGGTGGAGCACTGTCAGTGCTGGCTGTGTGGTGGGAGCACTGACAGTGCTGGCTGTGTGGGAGAGCACTGGCAGTGCTGGCTGTGTGGGGAGCACTGACAGTGCTGGCTGTGTGGGGGGTGCACTGACAGTGCTGGCTGTGTGGGGGGAGCACTGACAGTGCTGGCTGTGTGGGGAGCACTGACAGTGCTGGCTGTGTGGGGGGAGCACTGGCAGTGCTGGATGTGTGGGGAGCACTGACAGTGCTGGCTGTGTGGGGGAGCATTGACAGTGCTGGCTGTGTGGGGAGCACTGACAGTGCTGGCTGTGTGGGGAGCACTGACAGTGCTGGCTGTGTGGGGGGTGCACTGACAGTGCTGGCTGTGTGGGGGGAGCACTGACAGTGCTGGCTGTGTGGGGGGAGCACTGACAGTGCTGGCTGTGTGGGGGGTGCACTGACAGTGCTGGCTGTGTGAGGGAGCACTGATAGTGCTGTCTGTGTGGTGGGAGCACTGACAGTGCTGGCTGTGTGGGGAGAGCACTGACAGTGCGGGCTGTGTGGAGGGAGCACTGACAGTGCTGGCTGTATGTGTGGGAGCACTGACAGTGCCGTCTGTCTGGTGGGAGCGCTGACAGTGCTGGCTTTGTGGTGGGAGCACTAACAGTGCTGGCTGTGTGGGGAGAGCACTGACAGTGCTGGCTGTGTGGGGGAGCACTGACAGTGCTGGCTGTGTGGTGGGAGCACTGACAGTGCTGGCTATGTGAGGAGAGCACTGACAGTGCCGTCTGTATGGTGGGAGCACTCACAGTGCTGGCTGTGTGGTGGGAGCACTAACAGCGCTGGCTGTGTGGGGAGCACTGACAGTGCTGGCTGTGTGGGGGGAGCACTGAAAGTGCAGGCTGTGTGGTGGGAGCACTGACAGTGCTGTCTGTGAGCGTGGAGCACTGACGGTGCTGGCTGTGTGGGTGGAAGCACTGACAGTGCTAGCTCTGTGGGTGGAGAACTGGCAGTGCTGGCTGTGGGGGAGCACTGATAGTGCTGGCTGTGTGGTGTGGGGGCAGTGACAGTGCTGGCTGTGTGGTGGGAGTACTGACAGTGCTGGCTGTGTGGTGGGAGCACTGGCATTGCTGGCTGTGTGGGGGGAGCACTGACAGTGCTTGCTGTGTTGGGTGGAAGCACTGACAGTGCTGGCTGTGTAGGGGAGCACTGACAGTGCTGGCTGTGTGGGGAGCACTGACAGTGCTGGCTGTGTGGGGGGAGCACTGACAGTGCTGGCTGTGTGGGGAGCACTGACAGTGCTCGTTGTGTGGTGGGAGCACTGAAAGTGCTGGCTGTGTGGGAGAGCACTGACAGTGTTGGCTGTGAGGGTGGAGCACTGGCAGTGCTGGCTGTGTGGGGTGAGAGCACTGACAGTGCTGGCTATGTGGGGGGTCACTGACAGTGCTGGCTGTGTGAGGGGAGCATGACAGTGTTGGCTCTGTGGGGTGGGAGCACTGACAGTGCTGGCTGTGTGGTGGGAGCACTGACAGTGCTGGCTGTGTGGTGAGAGCACTGACAGTGCTGGCTGCGTGGGGGGAGCACTGACAGTGCTGGCTGTGTGGTGGGAGTACTGACAGTGTTGGCTCTGTGGTGGAGCACTGTCAGTGCTGGCTGTGTAGTGGGAGCACTGACAGTGCTGGCTGTGTGGTGGGAGCACTGGCATTGCTGGCTGTGTGGTGGGAGCACTGACAGTACTGGGTGTGTGGGGGGAGCACTGACAGTGCTGGCTGTGTGGTGAGGGAGCACTGACAGTGCTGGCTGTGTGGGGGAAGCACTGACAGTGCTGGCTGTGTGGGGGAGCACTGACAGTGCTGGCTGTGTGGGGAGCACTGACAGTGCTGGCTCTGTGGGGCAGCACTGACAGTTCTGGCTGTGTGGTGGGAGCTCTGACAGTGCTGGCTGTGTGGTGGGAGCACTGACAGTGCTGGCTGTCTGGTGGGAGCACTGACAGTGCTGGCTGTGAGGGTGGAGCACTGACAGTGCTGGCTCTGTGGGGGAGCACAGACAGTGCTGGCTGTGTGGGGAGCACAGACAGTGCTGGCTGTGTGTGGGGAGCACTGACAGTGTTGGCTGTGTGGGGGAGCACTAACAGTGCTGGCTGTGTGGTGGGAGCACTGGCAGTGCTGGCTGTGCGGTGGGAGCACTGACAGTGCTGGCTGTGTGGGGGAGCACTAACAGTGCCAGCTGTGTGGGGGAGCACTAACAGTGCTGGCTGTGTGGTGGGAGCACTGAAATTTCTGGCTGTGTGGGGGGAGCAGTGACAGTTCTGGCTGTGTGGTGGGAGCACTGACAGTGCTGGCTGTGTGGTGGGAGCACTGACAGTGCTGGCTGGGTGGTGGGAGCACTGACAGTGCTGGCTGCGTGGGGGAGCACTGACAGTGCTGGCTGTGTGGGGGGAGCACTGACAGTGCTGGCTGTGAGGGTGGAGCACTGACAGTGCTGTCTCTGTGGGGGAGCACAGACAGTGCTGGCTGTGTGGGAAGCACTGACAGTGCTGGCTGTGTGTGGGGAGCACTGACAGTGCTGGCTGTGTGGTGGGAGCACTAACAGTGCTGGCTGTGTGGTGGGAGCACTGGCAGTGCTGGCTGTGTGGTGGGAGCACTGACAGTGCTGGCTGTGTGGGGAGCACTGACAGTGCTGGCTGTGCGGTGGGATCACTAACAGTGCAGGCTGTGTGGTGGGAGCACTGGCAGTGCTGGCTGTGCGGTGGGAGCACTGACAGTGCTGGCTGTGTGGGAGGAGCACAGACAGTGCTGGCTCTGTGGGGGAGAGCTGACAGTGCTGGCTGTGTGTGTGGGAGAGCTGACAGTGCTGGCTGTGTGGGGGAGCACTGACAGGGCTGGCTGTGCGGTGGGAGCACTGACAGTGCTGTCTGTGTGGGGGGAGCACTGACAGTGCTGGCTGTGCGTTGGGAGCACTGACAGTGCTCGCTGTGTGTGGGAGCACTGACAGTGCTGGCTGTGTGGGGGGAGCACTGACAGTGCTGGCTGTGTGTGGGAGCACTGGCAGTGCTGGCTGTGTAGTGGAGCACTGACAGTGCTGGCTGTGTGGGGGGAGCACTGACAGTGCTGGCTGTGTGTGGGAGCACTTGCAGTGCTGGCTGTGTGGGGGAAGCACTGACACTGCTGGCTGTGTGGGGGGAGCACTAACAGTGCTGGCTGTCTGGGGAGAGCACTGACAGTGCTGGCTTTGTGGTGGGAGCACTGACAGTGCCGTCTGTATGGTGGGAGCACTGACAGTGCTGGCTGTGTGGGGGGAGCACTGACAGTGCTGGCTGTGTGGTGGGAGCACTGGCAGTGCTGGCTGTGTGGTGGGAGCACTGACAGTGCTGTCTGTGTGGGGGGAGCACTGACAGTACTGGCTGTGCGGTGGGAGCACTGACAGTGCTGGCTGTGTGGGGGAAGCACTGACACTGCTGCCTGTGTGGGGGGAGCACTGATAGTGCTGGCTGTGTGGGGGAGCACTGACAGTGCTGGCTGTGTGGGTGAGCACTGACAGTGCTGGCTGTGTGGGGGGAGCACTGATAGTGCTGGCTGTGTGGGGGAGCACTGACAGTGCTGGCTGTGTGGGTGAGCACTGATAGTGCTGGCTGTGTGGGGGAGCACTTATAGTGCTGGCTGTGTGGGGGGAGCACTGACAGTGCTGGCTGTGTGGTGGGAGCACTGACTGTTCTGGGTGTGTGGCGGGAGCTCTGAGAGTGCTGGCTGTGTGGGAGGAACACTGACAGTGCTGGCTGTGTGGGGGAGCACTGACAGTGCTGGTTGTGTGGGGTGGGAGCACTGACAGTGGGGTCTGTGTGGGGAGCACTGACAGTACTGGCTGTGTGGTGGGAGCACTGACAGTGCTGGCTGTGTGGGGGAGCACTGACAGTGCTGGCTGTGTGGGGGAGCACTGACAGTGCTGGCTGTGTGGTGGGAGCACCGACAGTGCTGGCTGTGTGGGGGGAGCACTGACAGTGCTGTCTGTGTGGGTGGAGCACTGACAGTGATGGCTGTGTGGGGGAGCACTGACAGTGCTGTATGTGTGTGGGGAGCACTGACAGTGCTGGCTGTGTGGTGGGAGCACTGACAGTGCTGGCTGTGTGGGGGAGCATTGACAGTGCTGACTGTGTGGGGGGAGCACGGACAGTGCTGGCTGTGTGGGGGAGCACTGACAGTGCTGGCTGTGTGTTGGGAGCACTGACAGTGCTGGCTGTGTGAGGGGAGCACTGACAGTGCTGGCTGTGTGGGGGAGCACTGACAGTGCTGGCTGTTTGGGGGGAGCACTGACAGTGCTGGCTGTGTGGGGGAGCACTGACAGTGCTGGCTGCGTGGGGGAGCACTGACAGTGCTGGCTGTGTGGGGGGAGCACTGACACTGCTGGCTGTGTGGTGGGAGCACTGACGGTGCTGGCTGTGTGGGGAGCACTGACAGTGCTGGCTGTGTGGTGGGAGCACAGACAGTGCTGGCTGTGTGGTGGGAGCACTGACAGTGCTGGCTTTGTGGTGGGAGCACTGACGGTGCTGGCTGTGTGGGGAGCACTGACAGTGCTGGCTGTGTGGGGGAGCACTGACAGTGTTGGCTGTGTAAGGGAGCACTGACAGAGCTGGCTGTGTGGGGAGCACTGACAGTGCTGGCTGTGTGGTGGGAGCACAGACAGTCCTGGCTGTGTGGTGGGAGCACTGACAGTGCTGGTTGTGTGGTGGGAGCACTGACAGTGCTGGGTGTGGGTGAGAGCACTGACAGTGCTGACTGTGTGGGGGGAGCACTGACAGTGCTGGCTGTGTGGTGGGAGCGCTGACAGTGCTGGCTGTGTGGTGGGAGCACTGACAGTGCTGGCTGTGTGGTGGGAGCACTGATAGTGCTGGCTGTGTGGGCGGAGCACTGACAGTGCTGGCTGTGTGGTGGGAGCACTGACAGTGCTGGCTGTGTGGGGGAGCGCTGACAGTGCTGGCTGTGTGGGTGAGCACTGGCAGTGCTGGCAGTGGGATGGCTGAAAATTGCCAGAAATGGTTGCCGTGTTCTGACATAAAAAGTCTGCCGTGAACTGACGTAAAATGGCCACCGTGAACTGACATATAATGGCCACCGTGAACTGACATAAAATGGCTGCCGTGAACTGACATAAAATGGCCAACGTGAACTGACAAAAAATGGCCACCGTGAACTGACTTAAAATGGCCACAGCGAACTGACATAAAATGGCCACCGTGAACTGACATAAAATGAACCCCTTCAACCGACATTAAATGACCACCGTGAACTGACATAAAATGGCTGCCGTGAACTGACATAAAATGGCCACCGTAAATGAACATAAAATGGCTGCCGTGAGCTCACATAAAATAGCCACCGTGACCTGACATAAAATGGCCTCCGTGAACTGACATACAATGGCCACCGTGAACTGACATAAAATGGCCATTGCGAGCTGAAATAAAATGGTTACCTTCAAACGACATAAAATGACCACCGTGAACTGACATAAAATGGCCACCGTGTACTGACATTAAATGGCCCCTTCGACTGAATAAAATGCCCCCCGTGAACTGACATAAAATGGCCACTGTGAACTGAGATAAAATGGCCACCATGAACTGACATAAAATGGCCCCCGTGAACTGACATAAAATGGCCATTGTGAACCGACATACAATGGCCACCATGAACTGACATAAAATGGCCATTGTGAACTGATATACAATGGCTACCGTGAATTGACATAAAATGGCCACTGTGAACTGACATAAAATGGCCATTGAGAACTGACATACAATGGCCATTGTGAACTGACATACCAAGGCCCCCGTGAACTGACATAAACTGTCAATTGTGAACTGACATACAATGGACGCCATGAACTGACATACAATGGCCACCGTGAACTGACATAAAATGGCCATTGCGAGCTGACATAAAATGGCCCCCGTCAATCGACATAAAATGACCACCGTGAACTGACATAAAATGGCCACCATGTACTGACATAAAATGGCCCCCATCGACTGAATAAAATGGCCCCCGTGAACTGCCATAAAATGGCCACTGTGAACTGAGATAAAATGGCCACCGTGAACTGACATAAAATGACAATTGTGTACTGACATACAATAGCCACCATGAACTGACATTAAATGGCCCCCGTGAACTGACATAAAATGGCCACTGTGAACTGACATAACATGGGCCCCGTGAACCAACATGAACTGGCCACCGCAACTGAGATAAAATGGCCATTGCAAACTGACATAAAATGGCCATTGTGAACTCACATACAATGGCCACCGTGAACTGACACAAAATGGCCACCGTCAACTGAGAAAAAATGGCCATTGCAAACTGACATAAAATGGCCATTGTGGACTGACAAACAATGGCCATTGTGAACTGACATAAAAGGGCCCCCGTGAACTGACATAAACTGTCCATTGTGAAATGACATACAATGGACACCGTGAACTGACACAAAATGGCCACCGTCAACTGAGAAAAAATGGTCATTGCAAACTGACATAAAATGGCCATTGTGAACTGACATACAATGGCCACCATGAATTGACATAAAATGGCCATTGTGAACTGACATAAAATGGCCATTGTGAACTGACATAAAATGGACCCGGTGAACTGACATAAAATAGCCACCATGACCTGACATAAAATGGCCCCCGTGAACTGACATACAATGGCCACCGTGAACTGACATAAAATGGCCATTGCGAGCTGACATAAAATGGCCCCCGTCAACCGACATAAAATGACCACCGTGAACTGACATAAAATGGCCACCATGTACTGACATAAAATGGCCCCCATCGACTGAATAAAATGGCCCCCGTGAACTGAGATAAAATGGCCACCGTGAACTGACATAAAATGACAATTGTGTACTGACATACAATAGCCACCATGAACTGACATAAAATGGCCCCCGTGAACTGACATAAAATGGCCACCGTGAACTGACATAACATGGCCCCCGTGAACCAACATGAACTGGTCACCGCAACTGAGATAAAATGGCCATTGCAAACTGACATAAAATGGCCAATGTGAACTCGCATATATTGGCCACCGTGAACTGACACAAAATGGCCACCGTCAACTGAGAAAAAATGGCCATTGCAAACTGACATAAAATGGCCATTGTGAACTGACATACAATGGCCATTGTGAACTGACATATAAGGGCCACCGTGAACTGACATAAACTGTCCATTGTGAACTGACATAAAATGGCCATTGTGAACTGACATAAAATGGCCATTGAGAACTGACATATAATGGACCCCGTGAACTGACATAAAATGGCCACTGTGAACTGACATAACATGGCCCCCGTGAACTGACACAAAATGGCCACCATCAACTGAGAAAAAATGGCCATTGCAAACTGACATAAAATGGCCATTGTGAACTGACATACAATGGCCAATGTGAACTGACATACAATGGCCACCATGAACTGACATAAAATGGCCATTGTCAACTGACATAAAATGGCCATTGTGAACTGACTTGCAATGGCCACCGTGATCTGACATAAAATGGCCATTGTGAACTGACATTAAATGGACCCCGTGAACTGATATAAAATGGCCTTTGTGAACTGACATACAATGGCCCCCGTGAACTGACATAAAATGGCCATTGTGAACTGACATAAAATGGACCCCGTGAACTGACATAAAATGGCCAATGTGAACTGACATAAAATGGCCCCCGTGAACTGACATAAAATGGCCATTGTGAACTGACATAAAATGGACCCCGTGAACTGACATAAAATGGCCAATGTGAACTGACATAAAATGGCCCCCGTGAACTGACATAAAATGGCCATTGCGACCTGACATAAAATGGCTACCGTGAACTGACATAAAATGGCCATTGCGACCTGACATAAAAATACCCCCGTGAACTGACATAAACTGTCCATTGTGAACTGACATACAATGGCCATTGCGACCTGACATAAAAAGGCCCCCGTGAACTGACATAAACTGTCCATTCTGAACTGACATACAATGGTTATTGCGACCTGACATAAAATGGCCCCCGTGAACTGACATAAACTGTCCATTGTGAACTGACATAAAATGGCCATTGTGACCTGACATAAAATGGCCCCCGTGATATAACATAACATGGCCATTGTGAACTGACATAAAATGGCCACTGTGAACTGACATAAAATGGCCACCGTGAGCTGACATAAAATGGCTACCGTGAACTGACATAAAATGGCCATTGCGACCTGACATAAAAATGCCCCCGTGAACTGACATAAACTGTCCATTGTGAACTGACATACAATGGCCATTGCGACCTGACATAAAAAGGCCCCCGTGAACTGACATAAACTGTCCATTCTGAACTGACATACAATGGTTATTGCGACCTGACATAAAATGGCCCCCGTGAACTGACATAAACTGTCCATTGTGAACTGACATAAAATGGCCATTGTGACCTGACATAAAATGGCCCCCGTGATATAACATAACATGGCCATTGTGAACTGACATAAAATGGCCACTGTGAACTGACATAAAATGGCC
Organism: Scyliorhinus torazame; assembly: GCF_047496885.1. NCBI lineage: Eukaryota > Metazoa > Chordata > Chondrichthyes > Carcharhiniformes > Scyliorhinidae > Scyliorhinus > Scyliorhinus torazame. The sequence goes on along the minus strand of NC_092729.1, from coordinate 73,587,369 downwards.
ACCGTGAGCTGACATAAAATGGCCACCGTGAATTGAGATAAAATGGCCCCCGTGAACCGACATGAACTGTCCATTGCAAATTGACATAAAATGGCCATTGTGAACTGACATAAAATGGCCATTGTGAACTGTCATAAAATGGCCATTGTGAACTGACAGAAAATGGCCATTGTGAACTGACATACAATGGCCACCGTGAACTGATATAAAATGGCCATTGCGACCTGACCTAAAAAGGCCCCCGTGAACTGACATGAACTGTCCATTGTTAACTGACATAAAATGGCTATTGTGAACTGACATAAAATGGCTCCCGTGAACCGACATAAAATGGCCACCGTGAACTGACATACAATGGCCATTGTGAACTGACATAAAATGGCTCCCGTGAACTGACAGAAAATGGCCGACTGCTGGTTGTGGATTTTGTTTTGGCAGAGTCCCAGAGAGAGACGGAGAGACCGAGAGACCGAGAGAGATGGAGAGGGGAGAACACCCCCCCCCCACCGAGAGAGATGGAGAAGGGGAACCCCCCAACCCCACCGAGAGAGATGGAGAAGGGGACCCCCCCCACAGAGAGAGATGGAGAAGGGGGACCCCCCCCCACAGAGAGAGATGGAGTGGGTGGAACCCCCCCCCTACCGAGAGAGATGGAGAGGGGGGACCCCCCCACCGAGAGAGATGGAGAGGGGGGACCCCCCACCGAGAGAGACGGAGAGGGGGGACCCCCCCACCGAGGGAGATGTAGAGGCGGGACCCCCCACTGAGAGAGATGGAGAGGGGGGATCCCCCCACCGAGGGAGATGGAGAGGGGGACCCCCCCACCGAGAGAGATGGAGAGGCGGGACCCCCCACCCACCGAGAGAGATGGAGGGGGGGACCCCCCACCGAGAGAGATGGAGAGGGGGGACCCTCCCTCCCCCCCCACCCACCGAGAGAGATGGAGGGGGGGACCCCCCACCGAGAGAGATGGAGAGGGTGGACTCCCCCAACGAGAGAGATGTAGAGGGGGGACCCCCCCACCGAGAGAGATGGAGAGGCGGGACCCCCCACCCACCGAGAGAGATGGAGAGGGGGACCCTTCCCCCCACCCCCACCGAGACGGAGAGGAAAACTGCAGGGGATGGGCACAATGGAAATGTGGAGCTTGTTCAAGGAACAGCTACTGCGTGTCCTTGATAAGTATGTACCTGTCAGGCAGGGAGGAAGTGGTCGAGCAAGGGAACCGTGATTTACCAAGGCAGTTGAAACACTTGTCTAGAGGAAGAAGGAAGGAGGCTTATGTAAAGATGAGACATGAAGGTTCAGTAAGGGCGCTCGAGAGTTACAAGTTAGCTAGGAAGGACCTAAAGAGAGAGCTAAGAAGAGCCAGGAGGGGACATGAGAAGACTTTGGAAGGTAGGATCAAGGATAACCCTAAAGCTTTCTATAGATATGTCAGGAATAAAAGAATGACTAGGGTAAGAGTAGGGTCAGTCAAGGACAATAGTGGGAAGTTGTGCTTGGAGTCCAAGGAGATAGGAGAGGTGCTATATGAATATTTTTCATCACTATTCACACAGCAAAAAGACAGTGTTGACGAGGAGAATACTGAGATTCAGGCTACTATACTAGAAGGGCTTGAGGTTCATAAGGAGGAGGTGTTAGCAATTCTGGAAAGGGTGAAAATTGATAAGTCCCCTGGGCCGGATACGATTTATCCTAGGATTCTCTGGGAAGCTAGGGAGGAGATTTCAGAGCCTTTGGCTTTGATCTTTAAGTCATCTTTGTCAACAGGAATAGTGCCAGAAGACTGGAGGATAGCAAATGTTGTCCCCTTGTTCAAGAAGGAGAGTAGAGACAACCCCGGTAAATATAGACCAGTGAGCCTAACTTCTGTTGTGGGCAAAATCTTGGAAAGGTTTATAAGAGATAGGGTGTATAATCATCTGGAAAGGAATAATTTGATTAGACATAGCCAACACGGTTTTGTGAAGGGTCGGTTGTGCCTCACAAACCATATAGAGTTCTTTGAGAAGGTGACCAAACAGGTGGATGAGGGTAAAGCAGTTGATGTGGTGTATATGGATTTCAGTAAAGCATTTGACAAGGTTCCCCACGGTAGGCTACTGCAGAAAATACGGAAGCATGGGATTCAGGGAGATTTAGCAGTTTGGATCAGAAATTGGCTAGCTGGAAGAAGACAAAGGGTGGTGGTTGATGGGAAGTGTTCAGGCTGGAGTCCAGTTATTAGTGGTGTACCACAAGGATCTGTTTTGGGTCCACTGCTGTTTGTCATTTTTATAAATGACCTGGAGGAGGGCGTAGAAGGATGGGTGAGTAAATTTGCAGATGACACTAAAGTCGGTGGAGTTGTGGACAGTGCGGAAGGATGTTACAAGTTACAGAGGGACATAGATAAGCTGCAGCGCTGGGCTGAGAGGTGGCAAATGGAGTTTAATGCAGAAAAGTGTGAGGTGATTGATTTTTTAAGGAAAAACAGGAAGACAGAGTACTAGGCTAATGGTAAGACTCTTGGCAGTGTGGATGAGCAGAGAGATCTCGGTGTCCATGTACATAGATCCCTGAAAGTTGCCACCCAGGTTGAGAGGGTTGTTAAGAAGGCGTACGGTGTGTTAGCTTCTATTGGTAGAGTGTCTGAATTTCGGAGCCATGAGGTCATGTTGCAGCTGTACAATACTCTGGTGCGGCCGCATTTGGAGTATTACGTGCAATTCTGGTCGCCGCATTATAGGAAGGATGTGGAAGCATTGGAAAGGGTGCAGAGGAGATTTACCAGAATGTTGCCTGGTATGGAGGGAAGATCTTATGAGGAAAGGCTGAGGGACTTGAGGCTGTTTTCGTTAGAGAGAAGAAGGTTAAGAGGTGACTTAATTGAGGCATACAAGATGATCAGAGGATTGGATAGGGTGGACAGTGAGAGCCTTTTTCCTCGTATGGTGATGTCCAGCACGAGGGGACATAGCTCAAAATTGAGGGGAGATAGATATAGGACAGATGTCAGAGGTAGGTTCTTTACTCAGAGAGTAGTAAGGGCGTGGAAAGCTCTGCCTGCAACAGTAGTGGACTCTCCAACACTAAGGGCATTCAAATGGTCATTGGAGAGACATATGGGCGATAAGGGAATAGTGTAGATGGGCTTTAGAGTGGTTTCACAGGTCGGCGTAACATCGAGGGCCGAAGGGCCTGTACTGCGCTGTAATGTTCTATGTTCTATGAGATAGATGGGGAGGGGGGAACCCCCCCCCCCACCGAGAGAGATGGAGAGGGGGACCCCCCCTACCGAGAGAGATGGAGAGGGGGGAACCCCCCCCCCACCGAGAGAGATGGGGAGGGGGGACCCCCCACCGAGAGAGATGGAGAGGAGGGACCCCCCCCACCCACCGAGAGAAATGGAGAGGGGAGGAACTACCCCCATCGAGAGAGATGGAGAGGAGGGAACCCCCCCCCCCACCGAGAGAGATGGAGAGGGGGGAACCCCCCCCCCACCCACCGAGAGAGATGGTCAAGGGGACCCACCCCCACCGAGAGAGATGGAGAGGGGGGACCACCCCCCACCGAGAGAGATGGAGAGGGGGGACCCCCCACCGAGAGAGATGGAGATGGGGGAACCGCCCCCCCCCACCCACCGAGAGAGATTGGGAGGGGGAAACCCCCCCCCCCAATCCACTGAAAGAACACGGCTGAAACCGATGGAGGGAGAAAAGAAAGGGGGGTAAGGGGGTAAACAAGGAGCAGGGGGGTCACACACCAGGTCGGACCGGAAGGGCATCACGGAGGGGCTGCGGGGGAGAGAGGGGAAGGGTTAGGGAAAGGGGGGTTGGGGGTGGGGGGGGGGGCAGACACGCCGAACTGAACGGCAACAGTTTGTAACGATAGAAACGTAAGAGAAAGCCTTTTCAATCTCTGAGAAATGTAAACTAGCCGCAATGCACAGAATTGTGGAAATGGCAATAAAAAGATTTTTACAATAAATTCAGAGCCCAGTTCAATTTTTCCAATTCAGGGGCAACTTAGTGTGGCCAATCCACCTGCCCTGCACATCTTTGGGTTGTGGGGGTGAAACCCAAACAAACACGGGGAGAATGTGCAGACTCCGCACAGGCTGCGACCCAAGCCGGGATTCGAACCTGGGACCCTGGAGCTGTGAGACCGCAGTGCTAACCACTGTGCTACCGTGTAACTTCCAGTGCCGCGTAAAGAATGCCACACATAACCCCCCCCCCCCCCCCCCAAACACACACACACGTGTACAGAAACACAGATACTCAAACTCAGACAGACTGGGTCAATTCATCTTTCAAATGGAGCGAGATCCATTCTCCACCTTTCGCTTGGAGAGGTGTATCTGGCCTGTGTGTGACCCAAGTCACACACTGACTCTGAACATCCTCACAGCAGCTTGGGGACAGACTTTTCTAAATCACTTTTCATAACCTTTGGGTATCACAAACTGCTTCACAGGCAATGGAGCCCTTTTGAAATCTAGTCAGGAGTAATTTAGGAAATGGACCAGCTAATTTCAGAGAGAGAGACACAGAAACAGGATGAGATTGTGCTGTACGTGTTTCAGAGCTGACACTGAGACACACACGAGATGTACAACATCAATTATTATTCTGAAGCATTTTGATTAAATCAGCCCTGAGACTGAATTCCAGTGTTTCAGAGTAAAGCTTCATCTACACTGCCCATCAAACACTCACAACACAAATACTGTCTGGGGTTAAATACAGAGTCAAAATCCCTCTGTCCTGTCCAAGAAATTTTTCATTGCAGATAGTTATTTTTATTTTTTGAAAAAGCAGAACTTAAATTGCACCGAATCCCAGGGTGGACTCTTGTTTATTTCAGCCCTTCACATTCAAACGTGAAGTTTAAGCTCCGATTATAGGTGTCTGCTTGTCTCTGTCTGTATATTCAATGTTCCTGTAGCTTATTCACTTGTCTGAAGTATTTGAATAATAGGCCTTGGTTAATCAATCCTTTCTCACAGCACATGGAAGTTGTGAATCTTCAAGGCTCTCAGTCAAATGTAGTTAAAAAACAACTGCTTCCTTTGATCCTCAATCCATTTCCAAACCCTAAATAGATCTCACACATTTCCATAATGCGGCTGCTGGGGGAGGGGGACCGCGGCTGCTGGGGAGGGGGACAGCGGCTGCTGGGGGAGGGGGACCGCGGCTGCTGGGGCAGGGGAGGGGGACCGCGGCTGCTGGTGGAGGGGGACCGCGGCTGCTGGGGGAGGGGGAGGGGGACCGCGTCTGCTGGGGGAGGGGGACCGCGTCTGCTGGGGGAGGGGGACCGCGCCTGCTCGGGGAGGGGGACCGCGGCTGCTGGGGGATGGGGAGGGGGACCGCGGCTGCTGGGGAGGGGGACCGCGGCTGCTGGGGGAGGGGGACCGCGGCTGCTGGGGGAGGGGGAGGGGGACCGCGGCTGCTGGGGGACGGAAGGGAGACCGCGGCTGCTGGGAGAGGGGGAGGGGGACCGCGGCTGCTGGGGGAGTGTGAGGGGGACCGTGGCTGCTGGGGGAGGGGGACCGCGGCTGCTGGAGGAGGGGGACCGCGGCTGCTGGGGGAGGGGGAGCGTGGCTGCTGGGGGAGGGGGACCGCGGCTGCTGGGGGAGGGGGACCGCGGCTGCTCGGGTAGGGGGAGGGGGACCGCGGCTGCTGGGGGAGGGGGAGGGGGAGGGGGACTGCGGCTGCTGGGGAGGGGGAGGGGGACCGCAGCTGCTGGCGGAGGGGGAGGGGGACCGCGGCTGCTGGGGGAGGGGGAGGGGGACCGTGGCTGTTGGGGGAGAAAGAGGGGACCGTGGCTGCTGGGGGAGAGGGGGAGGGGGACCGCGGCTGCTGGGGAGGGGGACGCGGTTGCTGGGGGAGAGGGAGGGGGACTACGGGTGCTGGGTGAGGGGGACAGCGGCTGCTGGGGAAGGGGGAGGGGGACTGCGCTGCTGGGGGAGAGGAGGGGGACCGCGGCTGCTGGGGGAGGGGAGGGGGACCGCGGCTGCTGGGGGTAAGGAGGGGGACCACGGCTGCTGGGGGAGGGGGGAGGGATCGCGGCTGCTGGGGGAGGGGAGGGGGAACCGCGGCTGCTGGGGGAGGGAGGAGGGATCGTGGCTGCTGGGGAAGGGGAGGGGGAACGCGGCTGCTGGGGGGAGGGGGACAGCGGCTGCTCGGGGAGGGAGGGCTACCGCGGCTGCTGGGGAGGGGGAGGGGGACCGCAGCTGCTGGCGGAGGGGGAGGGGGACCGCGGCTGCTGGGGGAGGGGGAGGGGGACCGTGGCTGTTGGGGGAGAAAGAGGGGACCGTGGCTGCTGGGGGAGAGGGGGAGGGGGACCGCGGCTGCTGGGGAGGGGGACGCGGTTGCTGGGGGAGAGGGAGGGGGACTACGGGTGCTGGGTGAGGGGGACAGCGGCTGCTGGGGAAGGGGGAGGGGGACTGCGCTGCTGGGGGAGAGGAGGGGGACCGCGGCTGCTGGGGGAGGGGAGGGGGACCGCGGCTACTGGGGGTAAGGAGGGGGACCACGGCTGCTGGGGGAGGGGGGAGGGATCGCGGCTGCTGGGGGAGGGGGAGGGATCGCGGCTGCTGGGGGAGGGGAGGGGGAACCGCGGCTGCTGGGGGAGGGAGGAGGGATCGTGGCTGCTGGGGAAGGGGAGGGGGAACGCGGCTGCTGGGGGGAGGGGGACAGCGGCTGCTGGGGGAGGGTGGAGGGATCGTGGCTGCTGGGGGAGGGGAGGGCGACCGCGGCTGCTGGGGGAGGGGGAGGGATCGTGGCTGCTGGGGGAGGGGGGGACGGCGGCTGCTGGGGGAGGGGGACAGCGGCTGCTGGGGAATGGGGAGGGATCGCAGCTGCTGGGGGAGGGGGACCACAGTTGCTGGGGAGGTGGAGGGGGACTGCGGCTGATGGGGGAGGGGTGAGGGGGTGAGGGGGGCGCGGCTGCTGGTGGAGGGGGTGGGTGACCGCGGCTGCTTGGGGAGGGGGTGAGGGGGTGAGGGTGAGGGGGGCCGCGGCTGCTGGGGGAGGGGGAGCGGGGCTGCTGGGGGAGGGGTGAGGGTGTGAGGGGGGCGCGGCTGCTGGGGGAGGGGGAGGGTGACTGCGGCTGCTTGGGGAGGGGGTGAGGGGGTGAGGGTGAGGGGGGCCGCGGCTGCTGGGGGAGGGGGAGCGGGGCCGCGGCTGCTGGGGGAGTGTGGTACATTGGCGAGACCATGCAGACGCTGCGACAACGAATTAACGGACATCGCGCGACAATCACGAGGCAGGAATGTTCCCTTCCAGTCTCGGAACACTTCAGCAGTCAAGGGCATTCAGCCTCTGATCTCCGGGTAAGCGTTCTCCAAGGCGGCCTTCAGGACGCGCAACAACGCAGAATCGCCGAGCAGAAGCTTATAGCCAATTTCCGCACACATGAGTGCGGCCTCAACCGGGACCTGGGATTCATGTCGCATTACATTCATCCCCCACTATCTGGCCTGCAAAGTCCTACCAATTGTCCTGGCTTGATGCAATTCACACCTCTTTAACCTGGGGTTACCCCATCTCTGGATCTGTAAAGATTTAATCACCTGCTAATGGTCGCATTCCTAGCATTGTTTGGCAGCTTTGAATCTGTCTATATATGTGTTTCTGGAGCATACCTCTTCATTCACCTGAGGAAGGAGCAGCGCTCCGAAAGCTAGTGACATCGAAACAAACCTGTTGGGCTTTAACCTGGTGTTGTAAGACTTCTTACTGCGCTCACCCCAGTCCAACGCCGGCATCTCCACATCATCTGTAAATACAGATATACTGCCCAGGGACCACTGCAAATAGTGATATACTACCCAGTGTTCACTGTAAATAATTATATACTACCCAGTGATCATTCAAAATAATGATATACTGCACAGAGCAACAGTAAATAATGATATACTACACAGAGCCACTGTAAATAATGATAGACTACCAGGGACCACTGTAAATATTGATATTCCACCCAGTGACCACTGTAAATAATGATATTCTGCACAGGGACCACAGTAAATAATGATATTCTACCCAGGGACCACTGTAAATAATGATATTGTATGCCGGGGCCTCTGTTAATATTTATAAATAACCCAGGGACCACTGTAAATAAAGAAATACCGCCCAGGGACCACTGTAAATAAAGGTACACCACCCAGGGACCATTGTAAATAATAATAACCTACCCAGGAACCACTGTAAATAAGATATACTGCACAGGGACCACTGTCAATAATGATATACCAGCCAGTGACCACTGTAAATAAAGAAATACCACCCAGGGACCACTGTAAATAAAAATATACCACCCAGGGACTATTGTAAATAATGATATACTACACAGTGGCCACTGTAAATAATGATATACAACCCAGTGGCCACTGTAAATAAAGGTATCACGCCCAGGAACCACTGTAATTAAAGACTTTCTATACAAGGACCACTGTAAATAATGATATACTACCCAGGGACCACTGCAGATAATAATATACTGCACACAGCCACTGTAAATAATGGCATACTACCCAGGGACCACAGTAAATAATGATGTACTATCCAGGGACCACTGTAAATAAAGATATTCTACACAGGGACAACTGTAAATAGTGATATAATACTGAGGGACAACTGTAAATAATGATATTCTACCCAGGGGCCACTGTAAATAATGATGTACTACACAGGGGTCACTGTAAATAATGATGTACTACACAGGGGTCACTGTAAATACTGATATTCTACCCAGGGGCCACTGTAACTAATGATATACTACCCAGGGACAACTGTAAATAATGATGTACTACACAGGGGTCACTGTAAATACTGATTTACTACCCAGTGACCGCTGTAGATAAAGATATACTGCCCAGGGACGACTGTAAATAATGATATACTACCCAGGGGCCACAGTAAGTAATGATATACTACCCAGGGACCACTGTAAAGAATGATATACTACCAGGGACCACTGTAAATAGTGATATTCTACCCATGGAGCACTGTAAATAATTATATACTACGCATGGACCACGGCAAATTAAGATATACTATCCAGGGGCAACTGTAGATAATGACATAGTACCTAGGCACAACTGTAAATAAATATATACCGCCGAGGGACGACTGTAAATAATGATATACCACCGAGTGAACACTGGAAATCATGATACTCTACCCAGGGACCACAGTAAATCATAGATCATAGAATTTACAGTGCAGAAGGAGGCCATTCGGCCCATCGAGTCTGCCCGGCTCTTGAAAAGAGCACCCTAACCAAGTCCACATCTCCACCCTATCCCTATAAGCGAGTAACCCCACCCAACACTAAGGGCAATTTTGGACACGAAGGCAATTTCTGATGGCCAATTCACCTAAACTGCACATCTTTGGACTGTGGGAGGAAACCGGAGCACCCGGAGGAAACCCACGCACACACGGGGAGGATGTGCAGACTCCGCACAGACAGTGACCAAGCCGGGAATCGAACCTGGGACCCTGGAGCTGTGAAACAATTGTGCTATCCACTCTGCTACCGTGCTGCACACTAAATGATATAGTGGTGCTAAATGATATAATAATATACCGTGCTGCCCACTAAATGATACAGTATAATGATATACTTCCCAGGGACCACTGTAAATAAAGATAAACCACCCAGAGACCACTGTAAATAAAGATAAACAACACGGGGACCACTGTAAATAAAGATAAACCACCCAGGGACCACTGTAAATAAAGATAAACAACCCAGGGGCCACTGTAAATAAAGATAAACAACACGGGGACCACTGTAAATAAAGATAAACAACCCAGGGACCACTGTAAATAAATATAAACCACCCGGGGACCACTGTAAATAAAGATAAACCACCCAGAGACCACTGTAAATAAAGATAAACCACCCAGGAAACCACTGAAAATAAAGATGAACAACACGGGGACCACTGTAAATAAAGATAAACCACCCAGGGACCACTGTAAATAAAGATAAACCACCCAGGGACCACTGTAAATAAAGATAAACCACCCAGAGACCACTGTAAATAAAGATAAACCACTCAGGGACCACTGTAAATAAAGATAAACCACCCAGGGACCACTGTAAATAAAGATACACCACCCGGGAACCACTGTAAATAAAGATAAACCACCCAGGAACCACTGAAAATAAAGATAAACCACCCGGGAACCACTGTAAATAAAGATAAACCACCCAGAGACCACTGTAAATAAAGATAAACCACCCAGGAACCACTGAAAATAAAGATAAACCACCCAGGATCCACTGTAAATAAAGATAAACCACCCAGGGACCACTGTAAATAAAGATAAACCACCCAGAGACCACTGTAAATAAAGATAAACCACCCAGAGACCACTGTAAATAAAGATAAACCACCCAGGGACCACTGTAAATAAAGATAAAGCACCCGGGTACCACTGTAAATAAAGGTAAACCACCCGGGGACCACTTTAAATAAAGATAAACCACCCAGGAAACCACTGTAAATAAAGATAAACAACACGGGGACCACTGTAAATAAAGATAAACCACCCAGGGACCACTGTAAATAAAGATAAACAACCCAGGGGCCACTGTAAATAAAGATAAACAACACGGGGACCACTGTAAATAAAGATGAACAACACGGGGACCACTGTAAATAAAGATATACCACCCAGAGACCACTGTAAATAAAGATAAACCACCCAGGGACCACTGTAAATAAAGATAAACCACCCAGAGACCACTGTAAATAAAGATAAACCACCCAGGGACCACTGTAAATAAAGGTAAACCACCCGGGGACCACTTTAAATAAAGATAAACCACCCAGGAAACCACTGTAAATAAAGATAAACAACACGGGGACCACTGTAAATTAAGATAAACCACCCAGGGACCACTGTAAATAAAGATAAACAACCCAGGGACCACTGTAAATAAAGATAAACAACACGGGGAACACTGTAAATAAAGATAAACCACCCAAAGACCACTGTAAATAAAGATAAACCACCCAGGGACCACTGTAAATAAAGATAAACAACACGGGGAATACTGTAATTAAAGATAAACCACCCAGGGACCACTGTAAATAAAGATAAACCACCCAGGGACCACTGTAAATAAAGATAAACAACACGGGGAACACTGTAAATAAAGATAAACCACCCAGGGACCACTGTAAATAAAGATAAACCACCCGGGGACCACTGTAAATAAAGATAAACCACCCAGTGACCACTGCAAATAAAGATAAACCACCCGGGGACCACTGTAAATAAAGATAAACCACCCGGGAACCACTGTAAATAAAGATAAACCACCCAGGGACCACTGTAAATAAAGATAAACAACACGGGGACCACTGTAAATAAAGATAAACAACACGGGGACCACTGTAAACAAAGATAAACAACCCAGGGACCACTGTAAATAATTAGAAACCACCCGGGGACCTCTGTAAATAAAGATAAACCACCCAGGGCCCACTGTAAATAAAGATAAACCACCCAGGGACCACTGTAAATAAAGATAAACAACACGGGGACCACTGTAAATAAAGATAAACCACCCGGGGACCATTGTAAATAAAGATAAACCACCCAGGGACCACTGTAAATAAAGATAAACAACACGGGGACCACTGAAAATAAAGATAAACCACCCGGGGATCACTGTAAATAAAGATAAACCACCCAGAGACCACTGTAAATAAAGATAAACCACCCGGGAACGACTGTAAATAAAGATAAACCACCCAGGGACCACTGTAAATAAAGATAAACCACCCAGGGACCACTGTAAATAAAGAAAAACCACCCAGGGACCACTGTAAATAAAGACAAACCACCCAGGGACCACTGTAAATAAAGATAAACCACTCGGGGACCACTGTAAATAAAGATAAACCACCCGGGGACCACTGTAAATAAAGATAAACCACCCAGGGACCACTGTAAATAAAGATAAACCACCCGGGGACCACTTTAAATAAAGATAAACCACCCAGGAAACCACTGTAAATAAAGATAAACCACCCAGGAAACCACTGTAAATAAAGATAAACAACACGGGGACCACTGTAAATAAAGATAAACCACCCAGGGACCACTGTAAATAAAGATAAACAACCCAGGGACCACCGTAAATAAAGATAAACAACACGGGGACCACTGTAAATAAAGATAAACAACCCAGGGACCACTGTAAATAAAGATAAACAACACGGGGACCACTGTAAATAAAGATAAACCACCCAAAGACCACTGTAAATAAAGATAAACCACCCAGGGACCACTGTAAATAAAGATAAACCACCCAGTGACCACTGCAAATAAAGATAAACCACCCGGGGACCACTGTAAATAAAGATAAACCACCCGGGAACCACTGTAAATAAGGATAAACCACCCAGGGACCACTGTAAATAAAGATAAACCACCCAGAGACCACTGTAAAAAAAAAAAACGCCCAGGGACCACTGTAAATAAAGATAAACCACCCAGGGACCACTGTAAATAAAGATAAACCACCCAGGGACCACTGTAAATAAAGATAAACAACCCAGAGACCACTGTAAATAAAGATAAACCACCCAGAGACCACTGTAAATAAAGATAAACCACCCAGGGACCACTGTAAATAAAGATAAACCACCCAGGGACCACTGTAAATAAAGATAAACAACCCAGAGACCACTGTAAATAAAGATAAACCACCCAGGGACCACTTTAAATAAAGATAAACAACACGGGGACCACTGTAAATAAAGATAAACCACCCAGGGACCACTGTAAATAAAGATAAACAACACGGGGACCACTGTAAATAAAGATAAACCACCCAGGGACCACTGTAAATAAAGATAAACCACCCAGGGACCACTGTAAATAAAGATAAACAACCCAGAGACCACTGTAAATAAAGATAAACCACCCAGGGACCACTGTAAATAAAGATAAACAACACGGGGACCACTGTAAATAAAGATAAACCACCCAGTGACCACTGCAAATAAAGATAAACCACCCGGGGACCACTGTAAATAAAGATAAACCACCCGGGAACCACTGTAAATAAGGATAAACCACCCAGGGACCACTGTAAATAAAGATAAACCACCCAGAGACCACTGTAAAAAAAGAAAACACCCAGGGACCACTGTAAATAAAGATAAACCACCCAGGGACCACTGTAAATAAAGATAAACCACCCAGAGACCACTGTAAATAAAGATAAATCACCCAGGGACCACTGTAAATAAGGATACACCACCCAGGGACCACTGTAAATAAAGATAAACCACCCAGAGACCACTGTAAAAAACGAAAACACCCAGGGACCACTGCAAATAAAGATAAACCACCCAGGGACCACTGTAAATAAAGATAAACCACCCAGGGACCACTGTAAATAAAGATAAACCACCCAGGGACCACTGTAAATAAAGATAAACCACCCAGGGACCACTGTAAATAAAGATAAACCACCCAGGGATCACTGTAAATAAAGATAAACCACCCAGGGACCACTGTAAATAAAGATAAACCACCCAGGGAACACTGTAAATAAAGATAAACAACACGGGGACCACTGTAAATAAAGATAAACAACACGGGGACCACTGTAAATAAAGATAAACAACCCAGGGACCACTGTAAATAAATAGAAACCACCCGGGAACCACTGTAAATAAAGATAAACCACCCGGGGACCACTGTAAATAAAGATAAACCACACGGGGATCACTGTAAATAAAGATAAACCACCCAGAGACCACTGTAAATAAAGATAAGCCACCCAGGAAACCACTGTAAATAAAGATGAACAACACGGGGACCACTGTAAATAAAGATAAACCACCCAGGGACCACTGTAAATAAAGATAAACCACCCGGGGACCACTGTAAATAAAGATAAACCACCCAGAGACCACTGTAAATAAAGATAAACCACCCAGGGACCACTGTAAATAAAGGTAAACCACCCGGGGACCACTTTAAATAAAGATAAACCACCCAGGAAACCACTGTAAATAAAGATAAACAACACGGGGACCACTGTAAATAAAGATAAACCACCCAGGGACCACTGTAAATAAAGATAAACAACCCAGGGACCACCGTAAATAAAGATAAACAACACGGGGTCCACTGTAAATAAAGATAAACCACCCAGGGACCACTGTAAATAAAGATAAACCACCCGGGGACCACTGTAAATAAAGATAAACCACCCAGAGACCACTGTAAATAAAGATAAACCACTCAGGGACCACTGTAAATAAAGGTAAACCACCCGGGGACCACTTTAAATAAAGATAAACCACCCAGGAAACCACTGTAAATAAAGATAAACAACACGGGGACCACTGTAAATAAAGATAAACCACCCAGGTACCACTGTAAATAAAGATAAACAACCCAGGGACCACCGTAAATAAAGATAAACAACACGGGGTCCACTGTAAATAAAGATAAACAACCCAGGGACCACTGTAAATAAAGATAAACAACACGGGGACCACTGTAAATAAAGATAAACCACCCAAAGACCACTGTAAATTAAGATAAACCACCCAGGGACCACTGTAAATAAAGATAAACCACACAGTGACCACTGCAAATAAAGATAAACCACCCGGGGACCACTGTAAATAAAGATAAACCACCCGGGAACCACTGTAAATAAGGATAAACCACCCAGGGACCACTGTAAATAAAGATAAACCACCCAGAGACCACTGTAAAAAAAAACGCCCAGGGACCACTGTAAATAAAGATAAACCACCCAGGGACCACTGTAAATAAAGATAAACCACCCAGGGACCACTGTAAATAAAGATAAACAACCCAGAGACCACTGTAAATAAAGATAAACCACCCAGAGACCACTGTAAATAAAGATAAACCACCCAGGGACCACTGTAAATAAAGATAAACCACCCAGGGACCACTGTAAATAAAGATAAACAACCCAGAGACCACTGTAAATAAAGATAAACCACCCAGGGACCACTGTAAATAAAGATAAACAACACGGGGACCACTGTAAATAAAGATAAACCACCCAGGTACCACTGTAAATAAAGATAAACCACCCAGTGACCACTGCAA
This sequence comes from Scyliorhinus torazame, assembly GCF_047496885.1. Lineage (NCBI taxonomy): Eukaryota > Metazoa > Chordata > Chondrichthyes > Carcharhiniformes > Scyliorhinidae > Scyliorhinus > Scyliorhinus torazame. The sequence goes on along the minus strand of NC_092729.1, from coordinate 73,572,244 downwards.
ATAAAGATAAACCACCCGGGAAACACTGTAAATAAAGATAAACCACCCAGAGACCACTGTAAATAAAGATAAACCACCCGGGGACCACTGTAAATAAAGATAAACCACCCAGAGACCACTGTAAATAAAGATAAACCACCCAGGGACCAGTGTAAATAAAGATAAACCACCCGGGAACCACTGTAAATAAAGATAAACCACCCAGGGACCACTGTAAATAAAGATAAACCACCCAGGGACCACTGTAAATAAAGATAAACCACCCAGGGACCACTGTAAATAAAGATAAACCACCCAGAGACCACTGTAAAAAAAAAAAACACCCAGGGACCACTGTAAATAAAGATACACCACCCAGGGACCACTGTAAATAAAGATAAACCACCCAGAGACCACTGTAAAAAAAAAAAAAACACCCAGGGACCACTGTAAATAAAGATAAACCACCCGGGGATCACTGTAAATAAAGATAAACCACCCGGGGATCACTGTAAATAAAGATAAACCACCCAGGGTCCACTGTAAATAAAGATAAACCACCCAGGGACCACTGTAAATAAAGATAAACCACCCAGGGACCACTGTAAATAAAGATAAACCACCCAGGGACCACTGTAAATAAAGATAAACCACCCAGGGACCACTGTAAATAAAGATAAACCACCCAGGGACCACTGTAAATAAAGATAAACCACCCGGGGATCACTGTAAATAAAGATAAACCACCCAGGGACCACTGTAAATAAAGATAAACCACCCGGGGACCACTGTAAATAAAGATAAACCACCCATGGACCACTGTAAATAAAGATAGACCACCCAGGGACCACTGTAAATAAAGATAAACCACCCAGGAACCACTGTAAATAAAGATAAACCACCCGGGAACCACTGTAAATAAGGATAAACCACCCAGGGACCACTGTAAATAAAGATAAACCACTCGGGAACCACTGTAAATAATGATAAACCACCCAGGGACCACTGTAAATAAAGATAAACCACCCGGGAACCACTGTAAATAAAGATAAACCACCCAGGGACCACTGTAAATAAAGATAAACCATCCGGGGACCACTGTAAATAAAGATAAACCACACAGGGACCATGTAAATAAAAATAAACCACCCAGGGACCACTGTAAATAAAGATAAACCACTCGGGAACCACTGTAAATAAAGATAAACCACCCAGGGACCACTGTAAATAAAGATAAACCACCCAGGAACCACTGTAAATCAAGATAAACCGCCCAGGAACCACTGTAAATAAAGATAAACCACCCAGAGACCACTGTAAATAAAGATAAACCACCCGGGGACCGCTGTAAATAAAGATAAACCACCCAGAGACCACTGTAAATAAAGATAAACCACCCAGGGACTACTGTAAATAAAGATAAACCACCCGTGGACCACTGTAAATAAAGATAAACCACCCAGGGACCACTGTAAATAAAGATATACCACCCGGGGACCACTGTAAATAAAGATAAACCACCCAGGGACCACTGTAAATAAAGGTAAACCACCCAGGGACCACTGTAAATAAAGATAAACCACCCATGGACCACTGTAAATAAAGATAAACCACCCAGGGACCACTGTAAATAAAGATAAACAACCCAGGAACCACTGTAAATAAAGATAAACCACCCGGGGACCACTGTAAATAAAGATAAACCACCCAGGGACCACTGTAAATAAAGATAAACCACCCAGGGACCACTGTAAATAAAGATAAACAACCCAGGGACCACTGTAAATTAAGATAAACCACCCAGGGACCACTGTAAATGAAGATAAACCACCCAGAGACCACTGTAAATAAAGACAAACTACCCAGAGACCACTGTAAATAAAGATAAACCACCCAGAGACCACTGTAAATAAAGATAAACCACCCAGGGACCACTGTAAATAAAGATAAACCACCCAGGGACCACTGTAAATAAAGATAAACCACCCAGGGACCACTGTAAATAAAGATAAACCACGCGGGGACCACTGTAAATAAAGATAAACCACCCAGGGACCACTGTAAATAAAGATAAACCACCCAGGGACCACTGTAAATAAAGATAAACCACCCAGGAACCACTGTAAATAAAGATAAACCACCCAGGAACCACTGTAAATAAAGATAAACTACACAGGGACCACTGTAAATAAAGATAAACCACCCGGGGACCACTGTAAATAAAGATAAACCACCCGGGGACCACTGTAAATAAAGATAAACCACCCAGGGACCACTGTAAATAAAGATAAACCACCCAGAGACCACTGTAAATAAAGATAAACCACCCAGAGACCACTGTAAATAAAGATCGACCACCCAGGGACCACTGTAAATAAAGATAAATCACCCGGGGACCACTGTAAATAAAGATATACCACCCAGGGACCACTGAAAATAAAGATAAACCACCCAGGGACCACTGTAAATAAAGATAAACCACCCGGGGACCACTGTAAATAAAGATAAACCACCCAGGGACCACTGTAAATAAAGATAAACCACCCGGGGACCACTGTAAATAAAGATAAACCACCCGGTGACCACTGTAAATATTGATAAACCACCCAGGGACCACTGTAAATAAAGATAAACCACCCAGGGACCACTGTAAATAAAGATAAACCACCCAGGGACCACTGTAAATAAAGATAAACCACCCAGGAACCACTGTAAATAAAGATAAACCACCCAGGGACCACTGTAAATAAAGATAAACCACCCAGGGACCACTGTAAATAAAGATAAACTACCCAGAGACCACTGTAAATAAAGATAAACCACCCAGAGACCACTGTAAATAAAGATAAACCACCCAGAGACCACTGTAAATAAAGATAAACCACTGTAAATAAAGATAAACCACCCAGGAACCACTGTAAATAAAGATAAACCACACAGAGACCACTGTATATAAAGATAAACCACCCAGGGACCACTGTAAATAAAGATAAACCACCCAGGGACCACTGTAAATAAAGATAAACCACCCGGGGACCACTGTAAATAAAGATAAACCACCCAGGGACCACTGTAAATAAAGATAAACAACCCAGGGACCACTGTAAATAAAGATAAACCACCCAGAGATCACTGTAAATTAAGATAAACCACCCAGGGACCACTGTAAATAAAGATAAACCACCCAGGGACCACTGTAAATAAAGATAAACCACCCGGGAACCACTGTAAATAAAGATAAACCACCCAGGGACCACTGTAAATAAAGATAAACCACCCGGGGACCGCTGTAAATAAAGATAAACCACCCAGAGACCACTGTAAATAAAGATAAACCACACAGGGACCACTGTAAATAAAGATAAACCACCCAGGGACCACTGTAAATAAAGATAAACCACCCAGGGACCACTGTAAATAAAGATAAACCACTCGGGGACCACTGTAAATAAAGATATACCACCCAGGGACCACTGTAAATAAAGATAAACCACCCAGGGACCACTGTAAATAAAGATAAACCACCCAGGGACCACTGTAAATAAAGATAAACCACCCGGGGACCACTGTAAATAAAGATAAACCACCCGGGGACCACTGTAAATAAAGATAAACCACCCAGGGACCACTGTAAATAAAGATAAACCACCCAGGGACCACTGTAAATAAAGATAAACCACCCAGGAACCACTGTAAATAAAGATATACCACCCAGAGAGCTTTGTAAATAATGATAAACAACCCGGGAACCACTTTAAATAAGACATACTGCACAGTGCCCACTGTAAATAATGATATTCTTCCAGGGATCACTGTAAATAAAGCTATAATGCCGAGGGACCACTGTAAATAAAATCATACTACCCAGGGACTATTGTAAATAATGATACACTACACAGTGGCCACTGTAAATAATATGAAGTCTTACAACACCAGGTTAAAGTCCAACAGGTTTGTTTCGATGTCACGAGCTTTCGGAGCGCTGCTCCTTCCTCAGGTGAATGCAGAGGTCTGTTCTAGAAACACATATATAGACAAATTCAAAGATGCCAAACAATGCTAGGAATGCGAGCATTAGCAGGTGATTAAATCTTTACAGATCCAGAGATGGGGTAACCACAGGTTAAAGAGGTGTGAATTGTACCAAGCCAGGACAGTTGGTAGGATTTTGCAGGCCAGATGGTGGGGGATGAATGTAATGCGACATGAATCCCAGGTCCCGGTTGAGGCCGCACTCATGTGTGCGGAACTTGGCTATACGTTTCTGCTCGGCGATTCTGCGTTGTCGCGGGTCCTGAAGGCCGCCTCGGAGAACGCTTACCCGGAGATCAGAGGCTGAATGCCCTTGACTGCTGAAGTGTTCCCCGACTGGAAGGGAACATTCCTGCCTGGTGATTGTTGCGCGATGTCCGTTCATTCGTTGTCGCAGCGTCTGCATGGTCTCGCCAATGTACCACGCTTCGGGACATCCTTTCCTGCAGCGTATGAGGTAGACAACGTTGGCCGAGTCGCACGAGTATGTACCGCGTAGCTGGTGGGTGGTGTTCTCACGTGTAATGGTGGTATCCATGTCGATGATCCGGCGCGTCTTGCAGAGATTGCCCTGACAGGGTTGTGTGGTGTCGTGGTCACTGTTCTGAAGACTGGGTAGTTTGCTGCAAACAATGGTTCGTTTGAGGTTGTGCGGTTGTTTGAAGGCAAGTAGTGGGGGTGTGGGGATGACCTTGGCAAGATCTTCATCGTCATCAATGACGTGTTGAAGGCTGTCAAGAAGTTCTGCACACATGAGTGCGGCCTCAACCGGGACATGGGATTCATGTCGCATTACATTCATCCCCCACCATCTGGCCTGCAAAATCCTACCAACTGTCCTGGCTTGATACAATTCACACCTCTTTAACCTGGGGTTACCCCATCTCTGGATCTGTAAAGATTTAATCACCTGCTAATGCTCGCATTCCTAGCATTGTTTGGCATCTTTGCATTTGTCTATATATGTGTTTCTGGAACAGACCTCTTCATTCACCTGTGGAAGGAGCAGCGCTCCGAAAGCTAGTGACATCGAAACAAACCTGTTGGACTTTAACCTGGTGTTGTAAGACTTCGTACTGTGCCCACCCCAGTCCAACGACGGCATCTCCACATCACTGTAAATAATGATATTCCAACCAGAGACAACTGTAAATAATGATATATTACCCAGGGACTACTGTAAACAATGATATCCTGATCAGGGATCACTGTAAATTATGACATACAGCCTAGGTACCACTGTAAAAATGATATACTGCTCAGGGACCGCTGGAAATAATGATATACCAGCCAGTGACCACTGTAAATAATGATATTCTAATCAGAGACAACTGCAAATAATGATATATTACCCAGGGACCACTGTAAATAATGATATACTATCAGCGACTACTTTAAATAAAGACATACTACACAGGGACCACTGTAAATAATGATATACTACCCAGGGACCACTGTAAATAATGATCTACTACCCAGGGACCACTTTAAATAATTATTTACTACCCAGTGACCACTGCAAAGAATGATATACTACCAGGAACCACTGTAAATAGAGGTACACTCCCAGGGACCATTGTAAATAAAGACATACTACACAGGGACCACTGTAAATAATTATTTACTACCCAGTGACCACTGTAAATAATTATATACTACCCTGGGACCACTATAAATAATGATACGTTGCCCAGAAACCACTGTAAATAATGTTAAACTATGCAGGGAACACTGAAAATAATGATATACAGCACAGGGGCCATATTAAATAATGATATTTTACTCAGGAACAACTGTAAATAATGATATTCTACACCGGGACCAGTGTAAATAATGATATACTGCACAGGGACCACTGAAAATAATGAAATACTGCCCAGGGACCACTGTAAATAATGATATTCTACCCAGGGTCAAATGCAAATAATAATGTACTACACAGGCACAACTGTAAATAATGACATTCAGACCGGGGACCACTGTAAATGCTGATATTCTACCAGGGACTACAGTAAATAATGATTTACTACCCAGGGACCACTGCAGAAAATAATATACTCCCGATGGACAACTATTAATAATGGTGAAGTGCCCATGGAACGCTGTAACTAATGATATTCTACCAAGGAACCACTGTAAATAATGATATACTGCCCAGGGGCAACTGTAAACAATGATATTCTACCCAGTGACCACTGTAAATAATGATATACTACCTAGGGACCACTGTAAATAATGATATTCTACACAGGGACCACTGTAAATAATGACAGACTGCCCAGGGACCTCTGTAAATAATTATATACTCACCAGGGACTACAATAAATAATGTTATACTACTCAGGGACCACTGTAAATAAAGATATACTGCCCAGGGACCACTGTAAATAAAGACTTACTGCCCAGGGTCCACTGCAAATAATGATGTACTGCACAGGGATCCCTGTAAATAACGAGTCACTACCAGGGGCCCACTGTAAATAATGGTATACAACCTAGGGCCCACTGTCAATAATGATATACTGCCCATGGCCCACTGTAAATAATGATATACTGCCCAGGGACCACTGTAAATAATGATATACTACCCAGGGACCACTGTAAATAAAGATATACTGCCCAGGGTCCATTGCAAAAATGATATACTACACAGGGACCACTGTAAATAATGATATACTGCCCAGGGACTACTGCATATAATGGTATACTGCCCAGGGACCACCGTAAATAATGATATACTTTCCACGGTTCAATGTAAATAATGATATACACCCGAGGGACCACTGTAATTATTCATGTACTACCCAAGGACCACTGTAAGTAATAACAAACGGCCGAGGGACCAGTGTAGATAATGATATTCGACCCAGGGACCACTGTAAATAATGATATTCTACTCAGGCACCACAGTAAATAATGTGATACTACCCAGGGACCACAGTAAATAATGAGATAATACCCCGGGACCACTGTAAATAATGCTATACTACCCAGGGAACACTGTAAATAATGAGATACTACCCAGGGACCACTGTAAATAATGACATTCTACCCAGGGACCACTGTAAATAATGATATTCTACACAGGGACCACTGTAAATAATCATCCACTGTCAAGAGACCACTGTAAATAATGATATACTGCCGAGGGACCACTGTCACTAATGAAATACTGTCCAGTGATCACTGTAAATGATGTTACCGACCCAAGGCCAATGTAAACAATTACATACTACCCAGGGACCACTGTCAATAATGGTATGCCACCCTGGAACCTTTGTAAATAATGGGATACTACCCAGTGACCACGGTAAATAATGACATACTACCCAGGGACCACTGTAAATAATCATATACTACCCTGGAACCATTGTAAATAATGGGATACTACCCAGTGACCACGGTAAATAATGACATACTGCACAGGACCACTGTAAATAATTATATACTACCCTTGGACCACTGTAAATAATGATATACTGTCCAGGGACCACTGTAAATAATGATATATTTCCCAGAGACCACTGTAAATAAAGATAAACCACCCAGGGACCAGTGTAAATAAAGATAAACCACCCGGGAACCACTGTAAATAAAGATAAACCACCCAGGGACCACTGTAAATAAAGATAAACCACCCAGGGACCACTGTAAATAAAGATAAACCACCCGGGGATCACTGTAAATAAAGATAAACCACCCGGGGATCACTGTAAATAAAGATAAACCACCCAGGGTCCACTGTAAATAAAGATAAACCACCCAGGGACCACTGTAAATAAAGATAAACCACCCAGGGACCACTGTAAATAAAGATAAACCACCCGGGGACCACTGTAAATAAAGATAAACCACCCATGGACCACTGTAAATAAAGATAGACCACCCAGGGACCACTGTAAATAAAGATAAACCACCCAGGAACCACTGTAAATAAAGATAAACCACCCGGGAACCACTGTAAATAAGGATAAACCACCCAGGGACCACTGTAAATAAAGATAAACCACTCGGGAACCACTGTAAATAAAGATAAACCACCCAGGGACCACTGTAAATAAAGATAAACCACCCGGGAACCACTGTAAATAAAGATAAACCACCCAGGGACCACTGTAAATAAAGATAAACCATCCGGGGACCACTGTAAATAAAGATAAACCACACAGGGACCATGTAAATAAAAATAAACCACCCAGGGACCACTGTAAATAAAGATAAACCACTCGGGAACCACTGTAAATAAAGATAAACCACCCAGGGACCACTGTAAATAAAGATAAACCACCCAGGAACCACTGTAAATCAAGATAAACCGCCCAGGAACCACTGTAAATAAAGATAAACCACCCAGAGACCACTGTAAATAAAGATAAACCACCCGGGGACCGCTGTAAATAAAGATAAACCACCCAGAGACCACTGTAAATAAAGATAAACCACCCAGGGACTACTGTAAATAAAGATAAACCACCCGTGGACCACTGTAAATAAAGATAAACCACCCTGGGACCACTGTAAATAAAGATATACCACCCGGGGACCACTGTAAATAAAGATAAACCACCCAGGGACCACTGTAAATAAAGGTAAACCACCCAGGGACCACTGTAAATAAAGATAAACCACCCATGGACCACTGTAAATAAAGATAAACCACCCAGGGACCACTGTAAATAAAGATAAACAACCCAGGAACCACTGTAAATAAAGATAAACCACCCGGGGACCACTGTAAATAAAGATAAACCACCCAGGGACCACTGTAAATAAAGATAAACCACCCAGGGACCACTGTAAATAAAGATAAACAACCCAGGGACCACTGTAAATTAAGATAAACCACCCAGGGACCACTGTAAATGAAGATAAACCACCCAGAGACCACTGTAAATAAAGACAAACTACCCAGAGACCACTGTAAATAAAGATAAACCACCCAGAGACCACTGTAAATAAAGATAAACCACGCGGGGACCACTGTAAATAAAGATAAACCACCCAGGGACCACTGTAAATAAAGATAAACCACCCAGGGACCACTGTAAATAAAGATAAACCACCCAGGGACCACTGTAAATAAAGATAAACCACGCGGGGACCACTGTAAATAAAGATAAACCACCCAGGGACCACTGTAAATAAAGATAAACCACCCAGGGACCACTGTAAATAAAGATAAACCACCCAGGAACCACTGTAAATAAAGATAAACCACCCAGGAACCACTGTAAATAAAGATAAACCACACAGGGACCACTGTAAATAAAGATAAACCACCCGGGGACCACTGTAAATAAAGATATACCACCCGGGGACCACTGTAAATAAAGATAAACCACCCAGGGACCACTGTAAATAAAGGTAAACCACCCAGGGACCACTGTAAATAAAGATAAACCACCCATGGACCACTGTAAATAAAGATAAACCACCCAGGGACCACTGTAAATAAAGATAAACAACCCAGGAACCACTGTAAATAAAGATAAACCACCCGGGGACCACTGTAAATAAAGATAAACCACCCAGGGACCACTGTAAATAAAGATAAACCACCCAGGGACCACTGTAAATAAAGATAAACAACCCAGGGACCACTGTAAATTAAGATAAACCACCCAGGGACCACTGTAAATGAAGATAAACCACCCAGAGACCACTGTAAATAAAGACAAACTACCCAGAGACCACTGTAAATAAAGATAAACCACCCAGAGACCACTGTAAATAAAGATAAACCACGCGGGGACCACTGTAAATAAAGATAAACCACCCAGGGACCACTGTAAATAAAGATAAACCACCCAGGGACCACTGTAAATAAAGATAAACCACCCAGGGACCACTGTAAATAAAGATAAACCACGCGGGGACCACTGTAAATAAAGATAAACCACCCAGGGACCACTGTAAATAAAGATAAACCACCCAGGGACCACTGTAAATAAAGATAAACCACCCAGGAACCACTGTAAATAAAGATAAACCACCCAGGAACCACTGTAAATAAAGATAAACCACACAGGGACCACTGTAAATAAAGATAAACCACCCGGGGACCACTGTAAATAAAGATAAACCACCCGGGGACCACTGTAAATAAAGATAAACCACCCAGGGACCACTGTAAATAAAGATAAACCACCCAGAGACCACTGTAAATAAAGATAAACCACCCAGAGACCACTGTAAATAAAGATCGACCACCCAGGGACCACTGTAAATAAAGATAAATCACCCGGGGACCACTGTAAATAAAGATATACCACCCAGGGACCACTGAAAATAAAGATAAACCACCCAGGGACCACTGTAAATAAAGATAAACCACCCGGGGACCACTGTAAATAAAGATAAACCACCCAGGGACCACTGTAAATAAAGATAAACCACCCGGGGACCACTGTAAATAAAGATAAACCACCCGGTGACCACTGTAAATATTGATAAACCACCCAGGGACCACTGTAAATAAAGATAAACCACCCAGGGACCACTGTAAATAAAGATAAACCACCCAGGGACCACTGTAAATAAAGATAAACCACCCAGGAACCACTGTAAATAAAGATAAACCACCCAGAGACCACTGTAAATAAAGATAAACCACCCAGAGACCACTGTAAATAAAGATAAACCACTGTAAATAAAGATAAACCACCCAGGAACCACTGTAAATAAAGATAAACCACACAGAGACCACTGTATATAAAGATAAACCACCCAGGGACCACTGTAAATAAAGATAAACCACCCAGGGACCACTGTAAATAAAGATAAACCACCCGGGGACCACTGTAAATAAAGATAAACCACCCAGGGACCACTGTAAATAAAGATAAACAACCCAGGGACCACTGTAAATAAAGATAAACCATCCAGAGATCACTGTAAATTAAGATAAACCACCCAGGGACCACTGTAAATAAAGATAAACCACCCAGGGACCACTGTAAATAAAGATAAACCACCCGGGAACCACTGTAAATAAAGATAAACCACCCAGGGACCACTGTAAATAAAGATAAACCACCCGGGGACCGCTGTAAATAAAGATAAACCACCCAGAGACCACTGTAAATAAAGATAAACCACACAGGGACCACTGTAAATAAAGATAAACCACCCAGGGACCACTGTAAATAAAGATAAACCACCCAGGGACCACTGTAAATAAAGATAAACCACTCGGGGACCACTGTAAATAAAGATATACCACCCAGGGACCACTGTAAATAAAGATAAACCACCCAGGGACCACTGTAAATAAAGATAAACCACCCAGGGACCACTGTAAATAAAGATAAACCACCCGGGGACCACTGTAAATAAAGATAAACCACCCGGGGACCACTGTAAATAAAGATAAACCACCCAGGGACCACTGTAAATAAAGATAAACCACCCAGGGACCACTGTTAATAAAGATAAACCACCCAGGAACCACTGTAAATAAAGATATACCACCCAGAGAGCTTTGTAAATAATGATAAACAACCCGGGAACCACTTTAAATAAGACATACTGCACAGTGCCCACTGTAAATAATGATATTCTTCCAGGGATCACTGTAAATAAAGCTATAATGCCGAGGGACCACTGTAAATAAAATCATACTACCCAGGGACTATTGTAAATAATGATACACTACACAGTGGCCACTGTAAATAATATGAAGTCTTACAACACCAGGTTAAAGTCCAACAGGTTTGTTTCGATGTCACGAGCTTTCGGAGCGCTGCTCCTTCCTCAGGTGAATGCAGAGGTCTGTTCTAGAAACACATATATAGACAAATTCAAAGATGCCAAACAATGCTAGGAATGCGAGCATTAGCAGGTGATTAAATCTTTACAGATCCAGAGATGGGGTAACCACAGGTTAAAGAGGTGTGAATTGTACCAAGCCAGGACAGTTGGTAGGATTTTGCAGGCCAGATGGTGGGGGATGAATGTAATGCGACATGAATCCCAGGTCCCGGTTGAGGCCGCACTCATGTGTGCGGAACTTGGCTATACGTTTCTGCTCGGCGATTCTGCGTTGTCGCGGGTCCTGAAGGCCGCCTCGGAGAACGCTTACCCGGAGATCAGAGGCTGAATGCCCTTGACTGCTGAAGTGTTCCCCGACTGGAAGGGAACATTCCTGCCTGGTGATTGTTGCGCGATGTCCGTTCATTCGTTGTCGCAGCGTCTGCATGGTCTCGCCAATGTACCACGCTTCGGGACATCCTTTCCTGCAGCGTATGAGGTAGACAACGTTGGCCGAGTCGCACGAGTATGTACCGCGTAGCTGGTGGGTGGTGTTCTCACGTGTAATAGTGGTATCCATGTCGATGATCCGGCGCGTCTTGCAGAGATTGCCCTGACAGGGTTGTGTGGTGTCGTGGTCACTGTTCTGAAGACTGGGTAGTTTGCTGCAAACAATGGTTCGTTTGAGGTTGTGCGGTTGTTTGAAGGCAAGTAGTGGGGGTGTGGGGATGACCTTGGCAAGATCTTCATCGTCATCAATGACGTGTTGAAGGCTGTCAAGAAGTTCTGCACACATGAGTGCGGCCTCAACCGGGACATGGGATTCATGTCGCATTACATTCATCCCCCACCATCTGGCCTGCAAAATCCTACCAACTGTCCTGGCTTGATACAATTCACACCTCTTTAACCTGGGGTTACCCCATCTCTGGATCTGTAAAGATTTAATCACCTGCTAATGCTCGCATTCCTAGCATTGTTTGGCATCTTTGCATTTGTCTATATATGTGTTTCTGGAACAGACCTCTTCATTCACCTGTGGAAGGAGCAGCGCTCCGAAAGCTAGTGACATCGAAACAAACCTGTTGGACTTTAACCTGGTGTTGTAAGACTTCGTACTGTGCCCACCCCAGTCCAACGCCGGCATCTCCACATCACTGTAAATAATGATATTCCAACCAGAGACAACTGTAAATAATGATATATTACCCAGGGACTACTGTAAACAATGATATCCTGATCAGGGATCACTGTAAATTATGACATACAGCCTAGGTACCACTGTAAAAATGATATACTGCTCAGGGACCGCTGGAAATAATGATATACCAGCCAGTGACCACTGTAAATAATGATATTCTAATCAGAGACAACTGCAAATAATGATATATTACCCAGGGACCACTGTAAATAATGATATACTATCAGCGACTACTTTAAATAAAGACATACTACACAGGGACCACTGTAAATAATGATATACTACCCAGGGACCACTGTAAATAATGATCTACTACCCAGGGACCACTTTAAATAATTATTTACTACCCAGTGACCACTGCAAAGAATGATATACTACCAGGAACCACTGTAAATAGAGGTACACTCCCAGGGACCATTGTAAATAAAGACATACTACACAGGGACCACTGTAAATAATTATTTACTACCCAGTGACCACTGTAAATAATTATATTCTACCCTGGGACCACTATAAATAATGATACGTTGCCCAGAAACCACTGTAAATAATGTTAAACTATGCAGGGAACACTGAAAATAATGATATACAGCACAGGGGCCATATTAAATAATGATATTTTACTCAGGAACAACTGTAAATAATGATATTCTACACCGGGACCAGTGTAAATAATGATATACTGCACAGGGACCACTGAAAATAATGAAATACTGCCCAGGGACCACTGTAAATAATGATATTCTACCCAGGGTCAAATGCAAATAATAATGTACTACACAGGCACAACTGTAAATAATGACATTCAGACCGGGGACCACTGTAAATGCTGATATTCTACCAGGGACTACAGTAAATAATGATTTACTACCCAGGGACCACTGCAGAAAATAATATACTCCCGATGGACAACTATTAATAATGGTGAAGTGCCCATGGAACGCTGTAACTAATGATATTCTACCAAGGAACCACTGTAAATAATGATATACTGCCCAGGGGCAACTGTAAACAATGATATTCTACCCAGTGACCACTGTAAATAATGATATACTACCTAGGGACCACTGTAAATAATGATATTCTACACAGGGACAACTGTAAATAATGACAGACTGCCCAGGGACCTCTGTAAATAATTATATACTCACCAGGGACTACAATAAATAATGTTATACTACTCAGGGACCACTGTAAATAAAGATATACTGCCCAGGGACCACTGTAAATAAAGACTTACTGCCCAGGGTCCACTGCAAATAATGATGTACTGCACAGGGATCCCTGTAAATAACGAGTCACTACCAGGGGCCCACTGTAAATAATGGTATACAACCTAGGGCCCACTGTCAATAATGATATACTGCCCATGGCCCACTGTAAATAATGATATACTGCCCAGGGACCACTGTAAATAATGATATACTACCCAGGGACCACTGTAAATAAAGATATACTGCCCAGGGTCCATTGCAAAAATGATATACTACACAGGGACCACTGTAAATAATGATATACTGCCCAGGGACTACTGCATATAATGGTATACTGCCCAGGGACCACCGTAAATAATGATATACTTTCCACGGTTCAATGTAAATAATGATATACACCCGAGGGACCACTGTAATTATTCATGTACTACCCAAGGACCACTGTAAGTAATAACAAACGGCCGAGGGACCAGTGTAGATAATGATATTCGACCCAGGGACCACTGTAAATAATGATATTCTACTCAGGCACCACAGTAAATAATGTGATACTACCCAGGGACCACAGTAAATAATGAGATAATACCCCGGGACCACTGTAAATAATGCTATACTACCCAGGGAACACTGTAAATAATGAGATACTACCCAGGGACCACTGTAAATAATGACATTCTACCCAGGGACCACTGTAAATAATGATATTCTACACAGGGACCACTGTAAATAATCATCCACTGTCAAGAGACCACTGTAAATAATGATATACTGCCGAGGGACCACTGTCACTAATGAAATACTGTCCAGTGATCACTGTAAATGATGTTACCGACCCAAGGCCAATGTAAACAATTACATACTACCCAGGGACCACTGTCAATAATGGTATGCCACCCTGGAACCTTTGTAAATAATGGGATACTACCCAGTGACCACGGTAAATAATGACATACTACCCAGGGACCACTGTAAATAATCATATACTACCCTGGAACCATTGTAAATAATGGGATACTACCCAGTGACCACGGTAAATAATGACATACTGCACAGGACCACTGTAAATAATTATATACTACCCTTGGACCACTGTAAATAATGATATACTATCCAGGGACCACTGTAAATAATGATATATTTCCCAGAGACCACTGTAAATAATGATATACGACCCAGGACTACTGTCAATAATGATATACTATGCAGAATCCACTGTAGATTAAGAGGTACTACACAGGGCACACTATAAATGATGACATAATGTCCAGGTACCACTGTAAATAATGATATATTTCCCAGAGACCACTGTAAATAATGATATCCCACCCACGGACTACTGTCAATAATGATATACTATCCAGAATCCACTGTAAATTAAGAGGTACTACACAGGGCACACTATAAATGATGACATAATGTCCAGGGACCACTGTAAATCATGATGTATCACTCTGGGACCACTGTAGATAATACTACACTACACTGGGACCACTGTAAAGGATGATATACTACCCAGTGACCTGTGTAAATAATGACATACTACCCAGGGACCAGTGTAAATAATGATATATTTCCCAGGAACCGCGGTCAATGACGATATACTACCCAGAGCCCTCTGTGATTAATGATATATTGCCCTGGGACCACTGTAAATAATGATATACTACCCAGGGACCACTGTAAGTAATGGTATACTGCCCACGGACCACTGTGCTTAATGCTATATTGCCCAGGGACCACTGTAAATAATGATATACTGCCCATGGACCACTGTGAATAAAGATGTACTGCACAGTGCACACTATAATTGATGACATACTGTCCAGGGACCACTGTAAATCATGATATACCACCCTGGGACCACTGTAAATAACGATATATTACGCAGGGACCACTGTAGAAAATAATATACTACCCAGGGACCACTGTAAATAATGATATCCTACCCAGGGACAACTGTAAATAATGATATACTGCTCAGGGACCACTGTAAATAATGAAATACTAACAGGGGCCCTCTGTAAATAATGATATACAACGCAGGGACGACTGTTTATTGGATATGATACCCAGGGTCCACTGTAAGTAATGAGATACTCCCCAGGGAACACTGTAAATAAAGATATACTGCCCACGGTCCACTGAAAATAATGATATACTGCCCTGGCGCCACTGTAAATAATGAAATACTATCCAGTGACCACTGTAAATGATGATAACTACCCACAGCCATTGTAAATAATAGTATACTACATCGACCAGTGTAAATAAGGATATAATACAAAGGGACAACTGTTCATAACGATTTACTCCCCAGGGATCACTGTAAATAATGATGTACTACCCAGGGATCACGGTAAGTAATGATGTACTACCCAGGGATCACGGTAAATAATGATGTACTACCCAGGGATCACGGTAAATAATGATGTACTACCCTGGGACCACTGTAAATAATGATATGCTACCGAGGGACCATTGTAGATACTGATATACTATCCAGGAACATCTGTAAATAATGATGTAATACCCAGGGACCATTGTAGATACTGATATTCTACCCAGGGTCCACTGTAAATATTGATATACTATCCAAGTACCACACTAAATAATAATTAATATCCCAGGAGCCAGTGTAAATAATGATATTCTACCCAGGGTCCACTAAATATTGATATACTATCCAAGTACCACAGTAAATAGTGATTTACTATCCTGGGACTACTGTAGATAATGGTATACTACCCAGTGACCACTGTAAATAATGACATACTTTCCACGGTCCACTGTAAATAATCATATACACCCCAGGGACCACTGTAAATATTCATATACTACCTAAGGACCACTGTAAGTTATAACAAACTGCTCAGGGACCAGTGTAGATAATGATATCGACCCAGGGACCACTGTAAAGAATGATATTCTACCCAGGAACCACTGTAAATAATGATGTACTACCCAGGGTACATTGTAAATAATGATATTCTACCCGTGGTCCACTGTAAATATTGATATGCTCTCCAATAACCACAGTAAATAATAATTAATATCACAGGAGCCAGTGTAAATAATGATATTCTACCCAGGGACCACTGTAAATATTGAGACATTACCCAGGGACCAATGTAAAGAATGATATATGACCCAGGGACCACTGTAAATAGTGATATTCTACCCAGGGACCACTGTAAATAATGATATTCTACCCAGGGACCACTGTAAATAATGATATTCTACACAGGGACCACTTTAAACAATGATATAATAGTTCGAAGTCTTACAACAACAGGTTAAAGTCCAACAGGTTTGTTTCGATGTCACGAGCTTTCGGAGCGCTGCTCCTTCCTCAGGTGAATGAAGAGGTATGTTCCAGAAACACATATATAGACAAATTCAAAGATGCCAAACAATGCTAGGAATGCGAGCATTAGCAGGTGATTAAATCTTTACAGATCCAGAGATGGGGTAACCCCAGGTTAAAGAGGTGTGAATTGTACCAAGCCAGGACAGTTGGTAGGATTTTGCAGGCCAGACGGTGGGGGATGACTGTAATGCAACACGAATACCAGGTCCCGGTTGAGGCCGCACTCATGCGTGCGGAACTTGGCTATAAGCTTCTGCTCGGCGATTCTGCGTTGTCGCGGGTCCTGGAGAACCCGTACCCGGAGATCAGAGGCTGAATGCCCTTGACTGCTGAAGTGTTCCCCGACTGGAAGGGAACATTCCTGCCTGGTGATTGTTGCGCGATGTCCGTTCATTCGTTGTCGCAGCGTCTGCATGGTCTCGCCAATGTACCACGCTTCGGGACATCCTTTCCTGCAGCGTATGAGGTAGACAACGTTGGCCGAGTCGCACGAGTATGTACCGCGTACCTGGTGGGTGGTGTTCTCACGTGAAATAGTGGTATCCATGTCGATGATCTGGCACGTCTTGCAGAGATTACCATGACAGGGTTGTGTGGTGTCATGGTCACTGTTCTGAAGACTGGGTAGTTTGCTGCAAACAATGGTTCGTTTGAGGTTGCGCGGTTGTTTGAAGGCAAGTAGTGGGGGTGTGGGGATGACCTTGGCAAGATGTTCATCGTCATCAATGACGTGTTGAAGGCTGTGAAGAAGATGACGTAGTTTCTCCGCTCCGGGGAAGTACTGGACGACGAAGGGTATTCTGTCGGTTGTGTCCCATGTTTGTCTTCTGAGGAGGTCGGTGCGGTTTTTCACTGTGACGCGTTGGAACTGTCGATCGATGAGTCGAGCGCCATATCCAATTCGTACGAGGGCATATTTCAACGTCTGTAGATGTCTGTTACACTCCTCCTCGTCTGAGCAGATCCTGTGTATACGGAGCGCTTGTCCATAGGGGGTGGCTTCTTTAATGTGTTTAGGGTGGAAGCTGGAGAAGTGGAGCATCATAAGGTTATCCGTGGGTTTGCGGTAAAGCGAAGTGCTGAGGTGACCGTCCTTGATGGAGACGAGTGTGTCCAAGAATGCAACTGATTTTGGAGAGTAGACCATGGTGAGTCTGATGGTTGGATGGAACTTATTAATGTCATTGTGTAGTCGTTTCAGTGATTCTTCGCCGTGGGTCCAAAGGAAAAAAATGTCATCGATGTATCTGGTGTATAACATCGGTTGAAGGTCCTGTGCGGTGAGTAGGTCCTGTTCAAACTTGTGCATGAATATGTTGGCGTATTGGGGTGCGAATTTGGTCCCCATGGCTGTTCCGTGCGTCTGAATGAAGAACTTGTTGTCGAAGGTGAAGACGTTGTGATCCAGAATGAAGCGGATGAGTTGCAGAATTGCGTCTGGAGATTGGCAGTTGTCGGTGTTGAGTACTGAGGCTGTTGCAGCAATGCCGTCGTCATGGGGGATGCTGGTGTAGAGTGCCGAGACGTCCATTGTGACGAGGAATGTTCCTGGTTCAACTGGTCCATGGGTGCTGAGTTTCTGTAGGAAGTCCGTCGTGTCGCGACAGAAGCTGGGTGTACCTTGTACGATGGGTTTCAAGATGCCCTCGATGTAGCCAGAGAGGTTCTCACACAAGGTCCTATTGCCTGAAACGATAGGGCGGCCTGGTGTGTTGGCCTTATGTATTTTCGGGAGGCAGTAGAGATCTCCAATGCGGGGAGTACGTGGGATGAGAGCACGTAGGGTGCTCTGAAGATCTGGATCCAAGGTCTTGATCAGTCTGTTAAGTTGGCGGATGTGTTCCTTGGTCGGATCTGCGGGTAACTGTCTGTAGTGTTCTTGGTTGTTCAGTTGTCGGTATACTTCTTTGCAGTAGTCCGTTCTGTTCAGTACGACAGTGCCCCCCCCCCTTGTCTGCTGGTTTGATGACGATGCTGCGGTTGGTCTTGAGAGCGCGGATGGCATTGCTTTGTGCTTGGGTGACGTTCGGGGCTGTCTTGTGAATGCGACTGATGAATCTGGCATTGACGCGACTCCTGACGGCTTGAGCATACATGTCGAGTCTAAGGCAGCTGCCTTCCGGAGGGGTCCTCCGGAATGAGAGGGAATGAGACCGGGAATGAGACCTCTTCATTCACCTGAGGAAGGAGCAGCGCTCCGAAAGCGAGTGACATCGAAACAAACCTGCTGGACTTTAACCTGGTGTTGTAAGACTTCGTACTGTGCTCACCCCAGTCCAACGCCGGCATCTCCACATCAATGATATAATACCCAGTGACCACGGTAAATAATGATACACTACCCAGGGACCACTGTAAATATTGATATACTATCCAGGGACCACTGTAAATATTGATATACTATCCAGGGACCACGGAAAATAATGATGTACTACCTACGGTACATTGTAAATATTGATATTCTACCCGTGGTCCACTGTAAATATTGATATACAATCCAAGTACCACAGTAAATAATAATTAATATCCCAGGAGCCACTGTAAATGATGATATTCTACCCAGGGACCACTGTAAATAATGATATTGCACGCCGGGACCTCTGTAAATATTTATAAATAACCAGGGCGCTGTAAATATTGAGACATTACCCAGGGAACAATGTAACTAATGATATATTACCCAGGGACCACTGTAAATAATAATATTCTACTCAGTGACCACTGTAAATAATGATACACTACCCAGGGACCACTGTAAATAATGATATTCTACACAGGGACCACTGTAAATAATGATATTGTACGCCGGGACCTCTGTTAATATTTATAAATAGCCAGGGCGCTGTAAATATTGAGACATTACCCAGGGAACAATGTAACTAATGATATATTACCCAGGGACCACTGTAAATAATGATATTCTACCCAGTGACCACTGTAAATAATGATACACTACCCAGGGACCACTGTAAATAATTATATTCTACACAGGGACCACGTTAAACAATGATATAATACCCAGGGATCACTGTAAATAATGATATACTACACAGGGAACACTGTAAATAATGATATTCTACCCAGGGCCCAATGTAAATAATGATATTCTACCCTGGGACCACTTTGAACAAATATAATACCCAGGGACCACGGTAAATAATGATATTCTACCCGTGGTCCACTGTAAATATTGATATACTATCCAAGTACCGCAGTAAATAATAATTAATATCGCAGGAGTCAGTGTAAATGCTGATATTCTACCCAGGGACCACTGTAAATATTTAATGTCGTGCTCTGTTTAATTTTACATTGTTCACTGTAGGGCACTGTTTCATTGTACCGTATTTAATGTCGGGCTATGTTTAATTTTACATTGTTCACTGTAGGTCACTGTTTCATTGTACTGTATTGAATGTCGGGCTCTCTTTAATTTTACCTTGTTGCTTGTAGGGCACTGTTTCATTGTACCGTATTTAATGTCGGGCTCTGTTTAATTTTACCTTGTTCACTGTAGGTCACTGTTTCATTGCACCGTATTTAATGTCGGGCTGTGTTAAATTTTACATTGTTCAGTGTAGGGCACTGTTTCATTGTACCGTATTTAATGTCGGGCTGTGTTTAATTTTACCTTGCTTAGTGTAGGGCACTGTTTCATTTTACCGTATTTAATGTCGGGCTGTGTTTAATTGTACATTGTTCACTGTAGGGCACTGTTTCATTGTACCGTATTTAATGTCGGGCTGTGTTTAATTGTACCTTGCTCAGTGGAGGGCACTGTTACATTGTACTGTATTTAATGTCGTGCTCCGTTTAATTTTACATTGTTCACTGCAGGGGACTGTTTCATTGTGCCGTATTTAATGTCGGGCTATGTTTAATTTTACATTGTTCACTGTAGGTCACTGTTTCATTGTACTGTATTTAATGTCGGGCTGTGTTTAATTTTACCTTGCTCAGTGGAGGGCACTGTTACATTGTACTGTATTTAATGTCGTGCTCTGTTTAATTTTACCTTGTTCACTGTCGGGCACTGTTTCGTTGTCCCGTATTTAATGTCGGGCTCTGTTTAATGTTACATTGTTCAGTGTAGGGCACTGTTTCATTGTACTGTATTTAATGTCGGGCTCTGTTTAATTTTGCCTTGTTTACTGTAGGTCACTGTTTCATTGTACTGTATTTAATGTCGGGCTGTGTTTAATTTTACATTGTTCACTGTAGGGCACTGTTTCATTGTACTGTATTTAATGTCGGGCTCTGTTTAATTTTACCTTGTTCAGTGTAGGGCACTGTTTCATTGTACCGTATTTAATGTCGGGCTCTGTTTAATTTTACCTTGTTCAGTGTAGGGCACTGTTTCATTTTACCGTATTTAATGTCGGGCTGTGTTTAACTTTACATTGTTCATTGTAGGGCATTGTTTCTTTGTGCTGTATTTAATGCTGGGCTCTGTTTAATTTTACCTTGTTCACTGTCGGGCACTGTTTCATTGTCCCGTATTTAATGTCGGGCTCTGTTTAATTTTACATTATTCATTGTAGGGCACTGTTTTATTGTACCGTATTTAATGTCGAGCTCTGTTTAATTTTACATTATTCAGTGTCTGGCACTGTTTCATTGTACCGTATTTAATGTCGAGCTCTGTTTAATTTTACATTATTCAGTGTCGGGCACTGTTTCATTGTACCGTATTTAATGTCGGGCTCTCTTTAATTTTGCCTTGTTTACTGTAGGTCACTGTTTCATTGTACCGTATTTAATGTCGGGCTGTGTTTAATTTTACATTGTTCAGTGTAGTGCACTGTTTCATTCTCCCGTATTTAATGTTGGTCTCTGTTTAATTTTACCTTGTTGCTTGTAGGGCACAGTTTCATTGTACCGTATTTAATGTCGAGCTCTGTTTAATTTTACATTGTAGCTTGTAGGGCAGTGTTTCATTGTACTGTATTTAATGTCGGGCTCTGTTTAATTTTACCTTGTTCACTGTAGGGCACTGTTTCATTGCACTGTATTTAATGTCGGGCTGTGTTTAATTTTACATTGTTCAGTGTAGGGCACTGATTCATTGTACCGTATTTAATGTCGGGCTGTGTTTAATTTTACATTGTTGCTGGTAGGGCACTGATTCATTGTACCGTATTTAATGTCGGGCTGTGTTTAATTTTACATTGTTCACTGTAGGGCACTGTTTCATTGTACCGTATTTAATGTCGGGCTCTCTTTAATTTTGCCTTGTTTACTGTAGGTCACTGTTTCATTGTACCGTATTTAATGTCGGGCTGTGTTTAATTTTACATTATTCAGTGTAGTGCACTGTTTCATTCTCCCGTATTTAATGTTGGTCTCTGTTTAATTTTACCTTGTTGCTTGTAGGGCACAGTTTCATTGTACCGTATTTAATGTCGAGCTCTGTTTAATTTTACATTGTAGCTTGTAGGGCACTGTTTCATTGTACTGTATTTAATGTCGGGCTCTGTTTAATTTTACCTTGTTCACTGTAGGGCACTGTTTCATTGCACTGTATTTAATGTCGGGCTCTGTTTAATTTTACCTTGTTCAGTGTAGGGCACTGTTTCATTGTACCGTATTTAATGTCGGGCTCTGTTTAATTTTACATTGTTCACTGTAGGGCACTGTTTCATTGCACTGTATTTAATGTCGGTCTCTGTTTAATTTTACCTCGTTGCTTGTAGGGCACTGTTTCATTGTACTGTATTTAATGTCGGGCTCTGTTTAATTTTACCTTGTTCACTGTATGGCACTGTTTCATTGTACTGTATTTAATGTCGGGCTGTGTTTAATTTTACATTGTTCAGTGTAGGGCACTGATTCATTGTACCGTATTTAATGTCGGGCTGTGTTTAATTTTACATTGTTGCTGGTAGGGCACTGATTCATTGTACCGTATTTAATGTCGGGCTGTGTTTAATTTTACATTGTTCAGTGTAGGGAACTGTTTCATTGTACCGTATTTAATGTCGGGCTCTGTTTAATTTTACATTCTTCAGTGTAGGGCACTGTTTCATTGTACCGTATTTAATGTCGGGCTGTTTAATTTTGCCTTGTTTAATGTAGGTCACTGTTTCATTGTACTGTATTTAATGTCGGGCTCTGTTTAATTTTACATTGTTCAGTGTAGGGCACTGTTTCATTGTACTGTATTTAATGTCGGGCTCTGTTTAATTTTGCCTTGTTTACTGTAGGTCACTGTTTCATTGTACTGTATTTAATGTCGGGCCTTGTTTAATTTTACATTGTTCACTGTAGGGCACTGTTTCATTGTACCGTATTTAATGTCGGGCTCTGTTTAATTTTACTTTGTACACTGTAGGGCACTGTTTCGTTGTACTGTATTTAATATCGTGCTCTGTTTAATTTTTCTTTGTACTGTAGGGCACTGTTTCATTGTACTGTATTTAATGTCGGGTTCTGTTTAATTTTACATTGTTCAGTGTAGGGCACTGTTTCATTGTACTGTATTTAATGTCGGTTTCTGTTTAATTTTACATTGTTCAGTGTAGGGCACTGTTTCATTGTACTGTATTTAATGTCGGTCTCTGTTTAATTATACTAAGTTTACTGTAGGGCACTGTTTCATTGTACCGTATTTAATGTCGGGCTCTGCTTAATGTTACCTTGTTCAGTGTAGGGCACTGTTTCATTGGACTGTATTTAATGTCGGGCTCTGTTTAAGTTTACATTGGTCAGTGTAGGGCACTGTTTCGTTGTACTGTATTTAATATCGTGCTCTGTTTAATTTTACTTTGTACTGTAGGGCACTGTTTCATTGTACTGTATTTAATGTCGGGTTCTGTTTAATTTTACATTGTTCAGTGTAGGGCACTGTTTCATTGTACTGTACTGAATGTCGGGCTCTGTTTAATTTTACATTGGACAGTGTAGGGCACTGTTTCATTGTACTGTATTTAATGTCGCGTTCTGTTTAATTTTCCATTGTTCAGTGTAGGGCACTGTTTCATTGATCTGTATTTAATGTCGGTCTCTGTTTAATTATACTGTGTTTACTGTAGGGCACTGTTTCATTGTACTGTATTTAATGTCGGGCTCTGCTTAATGTTACCTTGTTCACTGTAGGGCACTGTTTCATTGCACTGTATTTAATGTCGGGCTGTGTTTAATTTTACATTGTTCACTGTAGGGCACTGTTTCATTGCACTGTATTTAATGTCGGGCTCGGTTTAATTTTACCATGTTGCTTGTAGGGCACTGTTTCATTGTACTGTATTTAATGTCGGTCTCTGTTTAATTATACTAAGTTTACTGTAGGGCACTGTTTCATTGTACCGTATTTAATGTCGGGCTCTGCTTAATGTTACCTTGTTCACTGTAGGGCACTGTTTCATTGGACTGTATTTAATGTCGGGTTCTGTTTATTTTTACCTTGTACACTGTAGGGCACAGTTTCATTGTACCGTATTTAATGTCGGGCTCTGTTTAATTTTACTTTGTACTGTAGGGCACTGTTTCATTGTACCGTATTTAATGTCGGGCACTGATTAACTTTACTTTGTACACTGTAGGGCACTGTTTCATTGTACTGTATTGAATGTCGGGCTCTGTTTAATTTTACCTTGTTCAGTGTAGGGCACTGTTTCATTGTACTGTACTGAATGTCGGGCTCTGTTTAATTTTACATTGGACAGTGTAGGGCACTGTTTCATTGTACTGTATTTAATGTCGCGTTCTGTTTAATTTTCCATTGTTCAGTGTAGGGCACTGTTTCATTGATCTGTATTTAATGTCGGTCTCTGTTTAATTATACTGTGTTTACTGTAGGGCACTGTTTCATTGTACTGTATTTAATGTCGGGCTCTGCTTAATGTTACCTTGTTCACTGTAGGGCACTGTTTCATTGCACTGTATTTAATGTCGGGCTGTGTTTAATTTTACATTGTTCACTGTAGGGCACTGTTTCATTGCACTGTATTTAATGTCGGGCTCTGTTTAATTTTACCATGTTGCTTGTAGGGCACAGTTTCATTGTACCGTATTTAATGTCGGGCTCTGTTTAATTTTACATTGTTCACTGTAGGGCACTGTTTCATTGCACTGTATTTAATGTCGGTCTCTGTTTAATTTTACCTCGTTGCTTGTAGGGCACTGTTTCATTGTACTGTATTTAATGTCGGGCTCTGTTTAATTTTACCTTGTTCACTGTAGGGCACTGTTTCATTGTACTGTATTTAATGTCAGGCTGTGTTTAATTTTACATTGTTCAGTGTAGGGCACTGATTCATTGTACCGCATTTAATGTCGGGCTCTGTTTAATTTTACATTGTTCACATTAGGGCACTGTTTCATTGTACTGTATTTAATGTCGGTCTCTGTTTAATTATACTAAGTTTACTGTAGGGCACTGTTTCATTGTACTGTATTTAATGTCGGGCTCTGTTTATTTTTACCTTGTACACTGTAGGGCACAGTTTCATTGTACCGTATTTAATGTCGTGCTCTGTTTAATTTTACTTTGTACTGTAGGGCACTGTTTCATTGTACCGTATATAATGTCGAGCTCTGTTTAATTTTACATTGGTCAGTGTAGGGCACTGTTTCATTGTACTGTATTTAATGTCGGGTTCTGTTTAATTTTACATTGTTCAGTGTAGGGCACTGTTTCATTGTACTGTATTTAATGTCGGTCTCTGGTTAATTATACTAAGTTTACTGTAGGGCACTGTTTCATTGTACTGTATTTAATGTCGGGCTCTGCTTAATGTTACCTTGTTCACTGTAGGGCACTGTTTCATTGGACTGTATTTAATGTCGGGCTCTGTTTATTTTTACCTTGTACACTGTAGGGCACAGTTTCATTGTACCGTATTTAATGTCGGGCTCTGTTTAATTTTACTTTGTACTGTAGGGCACTGTTTCATTGGACTGTATTTAATGTCGGGCTCTGTTTATTTTTACCTTGTACACTGTAGGGCACAGTTTCATTGTACTGTATTTAATGTCGGGCTCTGTTTAATTTTACGTTGTTCACTGTAGGGCACTGTTTCATTGTACCGTATTTAATGTCGGGCTCTGTTTAATTTTACATTGTTGCTGGTAGGGCACTGATTCATTGTACCGTATTTAATGTCGGGCTGTGTTTAATTTTACATTGTTCACTGTAGGGCACTGTTTCATTGTACCGTATTTATTGTCGGGCTCTGTTTAATTTTACCTTGTTCAGTGTAGGGCACTGTTTCATTGTGCTGTATTTAATGTTGGGCTCTGTTTAATTTTACCTTGTTCACTGTCGGGCACTGTTTCGTTGTCCCGTATTTAATGTCGGGCTCTGTTTAATGTTACATTGTTCAGTGTAGGGCACTGTTTCATTGTACTGTATTTAATGTCGGGCTCTGTTTAATTTTGCCTTGTTTACTGCAGGTCACTGTTTCATTGTACTGTATTTAATGTCGGGCTCTGTTTAATTTTACCTTGTTCAGTGTAGGGCACTGTTTCATTGATCTGTATTTAATGTCGGTCTCTGTTTAATTATACTGTGTTTACTGTAGGGCACTGTTTCATTGTACTGTATTTAATGTCGGGCTCTGCTTAATGTTACCTTGTTAACTGTAGGGCACTGTTTCATTCTATTGTATTTAATGTTGGTCTCTGTTTAATTTTACCTTGTTGCTGGTAGGGCACTGATTCATTGTACCGTATTTAATGTCGGGCTGTGTTTAATTTTACATTGTACACTGTAGGGCACTGTTTCGTTGTACAGTATTTAATGTCGTGCTCTGTTTAATTTTACTTTGTACTGTAGGGCACTGTTTCATTGTACCGTATATAATGTCGAGCTCTGTTTAATTTTACATTGGTCAGTGTAGGGCACTGTTTCATTGTACTGTATTTAATGTCGGGTTCTGTTTAATTTACATTGTTCAGTGTAGGGCACTGTTTCATTGTACTGTATTTAATGTCGGTCTCTGTTTAATTATACTAAGTTTACTGTAGGGCACTGTTTCATTGTACTGTATTTAATGTCGGGCTCTGTTTAATTTTACTTTGTACACTGTAGGGCACTGTTTCGTTGTACTGTATTTAATGTCGTGCTCTGTTTAATTTTACTTTGTACTGTAGGGCACTGTTTCATTGTACCGTATATAATGTCGAGCTCTGTTTAATTTTACATTGGTCAGTGTAGGGCACTGTTTCATTGTACTGTATTTAATGTCGGGTTCTGTTTAATTTACATTGTTCAGTGTAGGGCACTGTTTCATTGTACTGTATTTAATGTCGGTCTCTGTTTAATTATACAAAGTTTACTGTAGGGCACTGTTTCATTGTACTGTATTTAATGTCGGGCTCTGCTTAATGTTACCTTGTTCACTGTAGGGCACTGTTTCATTGGACTGTATTTAATGTCGGGCTCTGTTTATTTTTACCTTGTACACTGTAGGGCACAGTTTCATTGTACCGTATTTAATGTCGGGCTATGTTTAATTTTACTTTGTACTGTAGGGCACTGTTTCATTGGACTATATTTAATGTCGGGCTCTGTTTATTTTTACCTTGTACACTGTAGGGCACAGTTTCATTGTACTGTATTTAATGTCGGGCTCTGTTTAATTTTACGTTATTCACTGTAGGGCACTGTTTCATTGTACCGTATTTAATGTCAGGCTCTGTTTAATTTTACATTGTTGCTGGTAGGGCACTGATTCATTGTACCGTATTTAGTGTCGGGCTGTGTTTAATTTTACATTGTTCACTGTAGGGCACTGTTTCATTGTACCGTATTTAATGTCGGGCACTGATTAACTTTACTTTGTACACTGTAGGGCACTGTTTCATTGTACTGTATTTAATGTCGGGCTCTGTTTAATTTTACATTGTTCAGTGTAGGGCACTGTCTCATTGTACTGTATTGAATGTCGGGCTCTGTTTAATTTTACATTGGACAGTGTAGGGCACTGTTTCATTGTACTGTATTTAATGTCGGGTTCTGTTTAATTTTACATTGTTCAGTGTGGGCACTGTTTCATTGTACTGTATTTAATGTCGGTCTCTGTTTAATTATACTAAGTTTACTGTAGAGCACTGTTTCATTGTACTGTATTTAATGTCGGGCGCTGCTTAATGTTACCTTGTTCACTGTAGGGCACTGTTTCATTGGACTGTATTTAATGTCGGGCTCTGTTTATTTTTACCTTGTACACTGTAGGGCACAGTTTCATTGTACCGTATTTAATGTCGGGCTCTGTTTAATTTTACTTTGTACTGTAGGGCACTGTTTCATTGGACTGTATTTAATGTCGGGCTCTGTTTATTTTTACCTTGTACACTGTAGGGCACAGTTTCATTGTACTGTATTTAATGTCGGGCTCTGTTTAATTTTACGTTGTTCACTGTAGGGCACTGTTTCATTGTACCGTATTTAATGTCGGGCTCTGTTTAATTTTACATTGTTCAGTGTAGGGCACTGTTTCATTGTGCTGTATTTAATGTTGGGCTCTGTTTAATTTTACCTTGTTCACTGTCGGGCACTGTTTCGTTGACCCGTATTTAATGTCGGGCTCTGTTTAATGTTACATTGTTCACTGTAGGGCACTGTTTCATTGCACTGTATTTAATGTCGGGCTCTGTTTAATTTTACCATGTTGCTTGTAGGGCACAGTTTCATTGTACCGTATTTAATGTCGGGCTCTGTTTAATTTTACATTGTTCACTGTAGGGCACTGTTTCATTGCACTGTATTTAATGTCGGTCTCTGTTTAATTTTACCTCGTTGCTTGTAGGGCACTGTTTCATTGTACTGTATTTAATGTCGGGCTCTGTTTAATTTTACCTTGTTCACTGTAGGGCACTGTTTCATTGTACTGTATTTAATGTCAGGCTGTGTTTAATTTTACATTGTTCAGTGTAGGGCACTGATTCATTGTACCGTATTTAATGTCGGGCTCTGTTTAATTTTACATTGTTCACATTAGGGCACTGTTTCATTGTACTGTATTTAATGTCGGTCTCTGTTTAATTATACTAAGTTTACTGTAGGGCACTGTTTCATTGTACTGTATTTAATGTCGGGCTCTGTTTATTTTTACCTTGTACACTGTAGGGCACAGTTTCATTGTACCGTATTTAATGTCGTGCTCTGTTTAATTTTACTTTGTCCTGTAGGGCACTGTTTCATTGTACCGTATATAATGTCGAGCTCTGTTTAATTTTACATTGGTCAGTGTAGGGCACTGTTTCATTGTACTGTATTTAATGTCGGGTTCTGTTTAATTTTACATTGTTCAGTGTAGGGCACTGTTTCATTGTACTGTATTTAATGTCGGTCTCTGGTTAATTATACTAAGTTTACTGTAGGGCACTGTTTCATTGTACTGTATTTAATGTCGGGCTCTGCTTAATGTTACCTTGTTCACTGTAGGGCACTGTTTCATTGGACTGTATTTAATGTCGGGCTCTGTTTATTTTTACCTTGTACACTGTAGGGCACAGTTTCATTGTACCGTATTTAATGTCGGGCTCTGTTTAATTTTACTTTGTACTGTAGGGCACTGTTTCATTGGACTGTATTTAATGTCGGGCTCTGTTTATTTTTACCTTGTACACTGTAGGGCACAGTTTCATTGTACTGTATTTAATGTCGGGCTCTGTTTAATTTTACGTTGTTCACTGTAGGGCACTGTTTCATTGTACCGTATTTAATGTCGGGCTCTGTTTAATTTTACATTGTTGCTGGTAGGGCACTGATTCATTGTACCGTATTTAATGTCGGGCTGTGTTTAATTTTACATTGTTCACTGTAGGGCACTGTTTCATTGTACCGTATTTATTGTCGGGCTCTGTTTAATTTTACCTTGTTCAGTATAGGGCACTGTTTCATTGTGCTGTATTTAATGTTGGGCTCTGTTTAATTTTACCTTGTTCACTGTCGGGCACTGTTTCGTTGTCCCGTATTTAATGTCGGGCTCTGTTTAATGTTACATTGTTCAGTGTAGGGCACTGTTTCATTGTACTGTATTTAATGTCGGGCTCTGTTTAATTTTGCCTTGTTTACTGCAGGTCACTGTTTCATTGTACTGTATTTAATGTCGGGCTCTGTTTAATTTTACCTTGTTCAGTGTAGGGCACTGTTTCATTGATCTGTATTTAATGTCGGTCTCTGTTTAATTATACTGTGTTTACTGTAGGGCACTGTTTCATTGTACTGTATTTAATGTCGGGCTCTGCTTAATGTTACCTTGTTAACTGTAGGGCACTGTTTCATTCTATTGTATTTAATGTTGGTCTCTGTTTAATTTTACCTTGTTGCTGGTAGGGCACTGATTCATTGTACCGTATTTAATGTCGGGCTGTGTTTAATTTTACATTGTACACTGTAGGGCACTGTTTCGTTGTACAGTATTTAATGTCGTGCTCTGTTTAATTTTACTTTGTACTGTAGGGCACTGTTTCATTGTACCGTATATAATGTCGAGCTCTGTTTAATTTTACATTGGTCAGTGTAGGGCACTGTTTCATTGTACTGTATTTAATGTCGGGTTCTGTTTAATTTACATTGTTCAGTGTAGGGCACTGTTTCATTGTACTGTATTTAATGTCGGTCTCTGTTTAATTATACTAAGTTTACTGTAGGGCACTGTTTCATTGTACTGTATTTAATGTCGGGCTCTGTTTAATTTTACTTTGTACACTGTAGGGCACTGTTTCGTTGTACTGTATTTAATGTCGTGCTCTGTTTAATTTTACTTTGTACTGTAGGGCACTGTTTCATTGTACCGTATATAATGTCGAGCTCTGTTTAATTTTACATTGGTCAGTGTAGGGCACTGTTTCATTGTACTGTATTTAATGTCGGGTTCTGTTTAATTTACATTGTTCAGTGTAGGGCACTGTTTCATTGTACTGTATTTAATGTCGGTCTCTGTTTAATTATACAAAGTTTACTGTAGGGCACTGTTTCATTGTACTGTATTTAATGTCGGGCTCTGCTTAATGTTACCTTGTTCACTGTAGGGCACTGTTTCATTGGACTGTATTTAATGTCGGGCTCTGTTTATTTTTACCTTGTACACTGTAGGGCACAGTTTCATTGTACCGTATTTAATGTCGGGCTATGTTTAATTTTACTTTGTACTGTAGGGCACTGTTTCATTGGACTATATTTAATGTCGGGCTCTGTTTATTTTTACCTTGTACACTGTAGGGCACAGTTTCATTGTACTGTATTTAATGTCGGGCTCTGTTTAATTTTACGTTATTCACTGTAGGGCACTGTTTCATTGTACCGTATTTAATGTCAGGCTCTGTTTAATTTTACATTGTTGCTGGTAGGGCACTGATTCATTGTACCGTATTTAGTGTCGGGCTTTGTTTAATTTTACATTGTTCACTGTAGGGCACTGTTTCATTGTACCGTATTTAATGTCGGGCACTGATTAACTTTACTTTGTACACTGTAGGGCACTGTTTCATTGTACTGTATTTAATGTCGGGCTCTGTTTAATTTTACATTGTTCAGTGTAGGGCACTGTCTCATTGTACTGTATTGAATGTCGGGCTCTGTTTAATTTTACATTGGACAGTGTAGGGCACTGTTTCATTGTACTGTATTTAATGTCGGGTTCTGTTTAATTTTACATTGTTCAGTGTGGGCACTGTTTCATTGTACTGTATTTAATGTCGGTCTCTGTTTAATTATACTAAGTTTACTGTAGAGCACTGTTTCATTGTACTGTATTTAATGTCGGGCGCTGCTTAATGTTACCTTGTTCACTGTAGGGCACTGTTTCATTGGACTGTATTTAATGTCGGGCTCTGTTTATTTTTACCTTGTACACTGTAGGGCACAGTTTCATTGTACCGTATTTAATGTCGGGCTCTGTTTAATTTTACTTTGTACTGTAGGGCACTGTTTCATTGGACTGTATTTAATGTCGGGCTCTGTTTATTTTTACCTTGTACACTGTAGGGCACAGTTTCATTGTACTGTATTTAATGTCGGGCTCTGTTTAATTTTACGTTGTTCACTGTAGGGCACTGTTTCATTGTACCGTATTTAATGTCGGGCTCTGTTTAATTTTACATTGTTCAGTGTAGGGCACTGTTTCATTGTGCTGTATTTAATGTTGGGCTCTGTTTAATTTTACCTTGTTCACTGTCGGGCACTGTTTCGTTGACCCGTATTTAATGTCGGGCTCTGTTTAATGTTACATTGTTCAGTGTAGGGCACTGTTTCATTGTACTGTATTTAATGTCGGGCTCTGTTTAATTTTGCCTTGTTTACTGCAGGTCACTGTTTCATTGTACTGTATTTAATGTCGGGCTCTGTTTAATTTTACCTTGTTCAGTGTAGGGCACTGTTTCATTGATCTGTATTTAATGTCGGTCTCTATTTAATTATACTATGTTAACTGTAGGGCACAGTTTCATTGTACCGTATTTAATGTCGGGCTCTGCTTAATGTTACCTTGTTCACTGTAGAGCACTGTTTCATTGGACTGTATTTAATGTCGGGCTCTGTTTATTTTTACCTTGTACACTGTAGGGCACAGTTTCATTGTACCGTATTTAATGTCGGGCTCTGTTTAATTTTACTTTGTACTGTAGGGCACAGTTTCATTGTACTGTATTTAATGTCGGGCTCTGTTTAATTTTACGTTATTCACTGTAGGGCACTGTTTCATTGTACTGTATTTAATGTCGGGCTCTGTTTAATTTTACCTTGTTCAGTGTAGGGCACTGTTTCATTGATCTGTATTTAATGTCGGTCTCTATTTAATTATACTATGTTAACTGTAGGGCACAGTTTCATTGTACCGTATTTAATGTCGGGCTCTGCTTAATGTTACCTTGTTCACTGTAGAGCACTGTTTCATTGGACTGTATTTAATGTCGGGCTCTGTTTATTTTTACCTTGTACACTGTAGGGCACAGTTTCATTGTACCGTATTTAATGTCGGGCTCTGTTTAATTTTACTTTGTACTGTAGGGCACAGTTTCATTGTACTGTATTTAATGTCGGGCTCTGTTTAATTTTACGTTATTCACTGTAGGGCACTGTTTCATTGTACCGTATTTAATGTCGGGCTCTGTTTAATTTTATCTTGTTCACTGTCGGGCACTGTTTCGTTGTCCCGTATTTAATGTCGGGCTCTGTTTAATTTTACATTGTACACTGTAGGGCACTGTTTCGTTGTACAGTATTTAATGTCGTGCTCTGTTTAATTTTACTTTGTACTGTAGGGCACTGTTTCATTGTACCGTATATAATGTCGAGCTCTGTTTAATTTTACATTGGTCAGTGTAGGGCACTGTTTCATTGTACTGTATTTAATGTCGGGTTCTGTTTAATTTACATTGTTCAGTGTAGGGCACTGTTTCATTGTACTGTATTTAATGTCGGTCTCTGTTTAATTATACTAAGTTTACTGTAGGGCACTGTTTCATTGTACTGTATTTAATGTCGGGCTCTGTTTAATTTTACTTTGTACACTGTAGGGCACTGTTTCGTTGTACTGTATTTAATGTCGTGCTCTGTTTAATTTTACTTTGTACTGTAGGGCACTGTTTCATTGTACCGTATATAATGTCGAGCTCTGTTTAATTTTACATTGGTCAGTGTAGGGCACTGTTTCATTGTACTGTATTTAATGTCGGGTTCTGTTTAATTTACATTGTTCAGTGTAGGGCACTGTTTCATTGTACTGTATTTAATGTCGGTCTCTGTTTAATTATACAAAGTTTACTGTAGGGCACTGTTTCATTGTACTGTATTTAATGTCGGGCTCTGCTTAATGTTACCTTGTTCACTGTAGGGCACTGTTTCATTGGACTGTATTTAATGTCGGGCTCTGTTTATTTTTACCTTGTACACTGTAGGGCACAGTTTCATTGTACCGTATTTAATGTCGGGCTATGTTTAATTTTACTTTGTACTGTAGGGCACTGTTTCATTGGACTATATTTAATGTCGGGCTCTGTTTATTTTTACCTTGTACACTGTAGGGCACAGTTTCATTGTACTGTATTTAATGTCGGGCTCTGTTTAATTTTACGTTATTCACTGTAGGGCACTGTTTCATTGTACCGTATTTAATGTCAGGCTCTGTTTAATTTTACATTGTTGCTGGTAGGGCACTGATTCATTGTACCGTATTTAGTGTCGGGCTTTGTTTAATTTTACATTGTTCACTGTAGGGCACTGTTTCATTGTACCGTATTTAATGTCGGGCACTGATTAACTTTACTTTGTACACTGTAGGGCACTGTTTCATTGTACTGTATTTAATGTCGGGCTCTGTTTAATTTTACATTGTTCAGTGTAGGGCACTGTCTCATTGTACTGTATTGAATGTCGGGCTCTGTTTAATTTTACATTGGACAGTGTAGGGCACTGTTTCATTGTACTGTATTTAATGTCGGGTTCTGTTTAATTTTACATTGTTCAGTGTGGGCACTGTTTCATTGTACTGTATTTAATGTCGGTCTCTGTTTAATTATACTAAGTTTACTGTAGAGCACTGTTTCATTGTACTGTATTTAATGTCGGGCGCTGCTTAATGTTACCTTGTTCACTGTAGGGCACTGTTTCATTGGACTGTATTTAATGTCGGGCTCTGTTTATTTTTACCTTGTACACTGTAGGGCACAGTTTCATTGTACCGTATTTAATGTCGGGCTCTGTTTAATTTTACTTTGTACTGTAGGGCACTGTTTCATTGGACTGTATTTAATGTCGGGCTCTGTTTATTTTTACCTTGTACACTGTAGGGCACAGTTTCATTGTACTGTATTTAATGTCGGGCTCTGTTTAATTTTACGTTGTTCACTGTAGGGCACTGTTTCATTGTACCGTATTTAATGTCGGGCTCTGTTTAATTTTACATTGTTCAGTGTAGGGCACTGTTTCATTGTGCTGTATTTAATGTTGGGCTCTGTTTAATTTTACCTTGTTCACTGTCGGGCACTGTTTCGTTGACCCGTATTTAATGTCGGGCTCTGTTTAATGTTACATTGTTCAGTGTAGGGCACTGTTTCATTGTACTGTATTTAATGTCGGGCTCTGTTTAATTTTGCCTTGTTTACTGCAGGTCACTGTTTCATTGTACTGTATTTAATGTCGGGCTCTGTTTAATTTTACCTTGTTCAGTGTAGGGCACTGTTTCATTGATCTGTATTTAATGTCGGTCTCTATTTAATTATACTATGTTAACTGTAGGGCACAGTTTCATTGTACCGTATTTAATGTCGGGCTCTGCTTAATGTTACCTTGTTCACTGTAGAGCACTGTTTCATTGGACTGTATTTAATGTCGGGCTCTGTTTATTTTTACCTTGTACACTGTAGGGCACAGTTTCATTGTACCGTATTTAATGTCGGGCTCTGTTTAATTTTACTTTGTACTGTAGGGCACAGTTTCATTGTACTGTATTTAATGTCGGGCTCTGTTTAATTTTACGTTATTCACTGTAGGGCACTGTTTCATTGTACTGTATTTAATGTCGGGCTCTGTTTAATTTTGCCTTGTTTACTGCAGGTCACTGTTTCATTGTACTGTATTTAATGTCGGGCTCTGTTTAATTTTACCTTGTTCAGTGTAGGGCACTGTTTCATTGATCTGTATTTAATGTCGGTCTCTATTTAATTATACTATGTTAACTGTAGGGCACAGTTTCATTGTACCGTATTTAATGTCGGGCTCTGCTTAATGTTACCTTGTTCACTGTAGAGCACTGTTTCATTGGACTGTATTTAATGTCGGGCTCTGTTTATTTTTACCTTGTACACTGTAGGGCACAGTTTCATTGTACCGTATTTAATGTCGGGCTCTGTTTAATTTTACTTTGTACTGTAGGGCACAGTTTCATTGTACTGTATTTAATGTCGGGCTCTGTTTAATTTTACGTTATTCACTGTAGGGCACTGTTTCATTGTACCGTATTTAATGTCGGGCTCTGTTTAATTTTATCTTGTTCACTGTCGGGCACTGTTTCGTTGTCCCGTATTTAATGTCGGGCTCTGTTTAATTTTACCTTGTTCAGTGGAGGGCACTGTTTCATTGTACTGTATTTAATGTCGGGCTCTGTTTATTTTTGCCGTGTTTACTGTAGGTCACTGTTTCATTGTACTGTATTTAATGTCGGGCTCTGTTTAATTTTACCTTGTTCAGTGTAGGGCACTGTTTCATTGTACCGTATTTAATGTCGGGCTCTGTTTAATTTTACTTTGTACATTGTAGGGCACTGTTTCGTTGTACTGTATTTAATGTCGGGCTGTGTTTAATTTTACATTGTTCCGTGTAGGGCACTGTTTCATTGTACTGTATTTAATGTCGGGCTCTGTTTAATTTTACTTTGTACACTGTAGGGCACTGTTTCATTGTACCGTATTTAATGTCGGGTTCTGTTTAATTTTACTTTGTACACTGTAGGGCACTGTTTCGTTGTACTGTATTTAATGTCGTGCTCTGTTTAATTTTACTTTGTACTGTAGGGCACTGTTTCATTGTACCGTATATAATGTCGGGCTCTGTTTAATTTTACATTGGTCAGTGTAGGGCACTGTTTCATTGTACTGTATTTAATGTCGGTTTCTGTTTAATTTTACATTGTTCAGTGTAGGGCACTGTTTCATTGTACTGTATTTAATGTCGGTCTCTGTTTAATTATACTAAGTTTACTGTAGGGCACTGTTTCATTGTACCGTATTTAATGTCGGGCTCTGTTTAATTTTACTTTGTACTGTAGGGAACTGTTTCATTGTACCGTATTTAATGTCGGGCACTGATTAACTTTACTTTGCACAATGTAGGGCACTGTTTCATTGTACTGTATTGAATGTCGGGCTCTGTTTAATTTTATATTGGACAGTGTAGGGCACTGTTTCATTGTACTGTATTTAATGTCGCGTTCTGTTTAATTTTACATTGTTCAGTGTAGGGCACTGTTTCATTGTACTGTATTGAATGTCGGGCTCTGTTTAATTTTACATTGTTCAGTGTAGGGCACTGTTTCATTGTACTGTATTTAATGTCGGGTTCTGTTTAATTTTACATTGTTCAGTGTGGGCACTGTTTCATTGTACTGTATTTAATGTCGGTCTCTGTTTAATTATACTAAGTTTACTGTAGAGCACTGTTTCATTGTACTGTATTTAATGTCGGGCGCTGCTTAATGTTACCTTGTTCACTGTAGGGCACTGTTTCATTGGACTGTATTTAATGTCGGGCTCTGTTTATTTTTACCTTGTACACTGTAGGGCACAGTTTCATTGTACCGTATTTAATGTCGGGCTCTGTTTAATTTTACTTTGTACTGTAGGGCACTGTTTCATTGGACTGTATTTAATGTCGGGCTCTGTTTATTTTTACCTTGTACACTGTAGGGCACAGTTTCATTGTACTGTATTTAATGTCGGGCTCTGTTTAATTTTACGTTGTTCACTGTAGGGCACTGTTTCATTGTACCGTATTTAATGTCGGGCTCTGTTTAATTTTACATTGTTCAGTGTAGGGCACTGTTTCATTGTGCTGTATTTAATGTTGGGCTCTGTTTAATTTTACCTTGTTCACTGTCGGGCACTGTTTCGTTGACCCGTATTTAATGTCGGGCTCTGTTTAATGTTACATTGTTCACTGTAGGGCACTGTTTCATTGCACTGTATTTAATGTCGGGCTCTGTTTAATTTTACCATGTTGCTTGTAGGGCACAGTTTCATTGTACCGTATTTAATGTCGGGCTCTGTTTAATTTTACATTGTTCACTGTAGGGCACTGTTTCATTGCACTGTATTTAATGTCGGTCTCTGTTTAATTTTACCTCGTTGCTTGTAGGGCACTGTTTCATTGTACTGTATTTAATGTCGGGCTCTGTTTAATTTTACCTTGTTCACTGTAGGGCACTGTTTCATTGTACTGTATTTAATGTCAGGCTGTGTTTAATTTTACATTGTTCAGTGTAGGGCACTGATTCATTGTACCGTATTTAATGTCGGGCTCTGTTTAATTTTACATTGTTCACATTAGGGCACTGTTTCATTGTACTGTATTTAATGTCGGTCTCTGTTTAATTATACTAAGTTTACTGTAGGGCACTGTTTCATTGTACTGTATTTAATGTCGGGCTCTGTTTATTTTTACCTTGTACACTGTAGGGCACAGTTTCATTGTACCGTATTTAATGTCGTGCTCTGTTTAATTTTACTTTGTACTGTAGGGCACTGTTTCATTGTACCGTATATAATGTCGAGCTCTGTTTAATTTTACATTGGTCAGTGTAGGGCACTGTTTCATTGTACTGTATTTAATGTCGGGTTCTGTTTAATTTTACATTGTTCAGTGTAGGGCACTGTTTCATTGTACTGTATTTAATGTCGGTCTCTGGTTAATTATACTAAGTTTACTGTAGGGCACTGTTTCATTGTACTGTATTTAATGTCGGGCTCTGCTTAATGTTACCTTGTTCACTGTAGGGCACTGTTTCATTGGACTGTATTTAATGTCGGGCTCTGTTTATTTTTACCTTGTACACTGTAGGGCACAGTTTCATTGTACCGTATTTAATGTCGGGCTCTGTTTAATTTTACTTTGTACTGTAGGGCACTGTTTCATTGGACTGTATTTAATGTCGGGCTCTGTTTATTTTTACCTTGTACACTGTAGGGCACAGTTTCATTGTACTGTATTTAATGTCGGGCTCTGTTTAATTTTACGTTGTTCACTGTAGGGCACTGTTTCATTGTACCGTATTTAATGTCGGGCTCTGTTTAATTTTACATTGTTGCTGGTAGGGCACTGATTCATTGTACCGTATTTAATGTCGGGCTGTGTTTAATTTTACATTGTTCACTGTAGGGCACTGTTTCATTGTACCGTATTTATTGTCGGGCTCTGTTTAATTTTACCTTGTTCAGTATAGGGCACTGTTTCATTGTGCTGTATTTAATGTTGGGCTCTGTTTAATTTTACCTTGTTCACTGTCGGGCACTGTTTCGTTGTCCCGTATTTAATGTCGGGCTCTGTTTAATGTTACATTGTTCAGTGTAGGGCACTGTTTCATTGTACTGTATTTAATGTCGGGCTCTGTTTAATTTTGCCTTGTTTACTGCAGGTCACTGTTTCATTGTACTGTATTTAATGTCGGGCTCTGTTTAATTTTACCTTGTTCAGTGTAGGGCACTGTTTCATTGATCTGTATTTAATGTCGGTCTCTGTTTAATTATACTGTGTTTACTGTAGGGCACTGTTTCATTGTACTGTATTTAATGTCGGGCTCTGCTTAATGTTACCTTGTTAACTGTAGGGCACTGTTTCATTCTATTGTATTTAATGTTGGTCTCTGTTTAATTTTACCTTGTTGCTGGTAGGGCACTGATTCATTGTACCGTATTTAATGTCGGGCTGTGTTTAATTTTACATTGTACACTGTAGGGCACTGTTTCGTTGTACAGTATTTAATGTCGTGCTCTGTTTAATTTTACTTTGTACTGTAGGGCACTGTTTCATTGTACCGTATATAATGTCGAGCTCTGTTTAATTTTACATTGGTCAGTGTAGGGCACTGTTTCATTGTACTGTATTTAATGTCGGGTTCTGTTTAATTTACATTGTTCAGTGTAGGGCACTGTTTCATTGTACTGTATTTAATGTCGGTCTCTGTTTAATTATACTAAGTTTACTGTAGGGCACTGTTTCATTGTACTGTATTTAATGTCGGGCTCTGTTTAATTTTACTTTGTACACTGTAGGGCACTGTTTCGTTGTACTGTATTTAATGTCGTGCTCTGTTTAATTTTACTTTGTACTGTAGGGCACTGTTTCATTGTACCGTATATAATGTCGAGCTCTGTTTAATTTTACATTGGTCAGTGTAGGGCACTGTTTCATTGTACTGTATTTAATGTCGGGTTCTGTTTAATTTACATTGTTCAGTGTAGGGCACTGTTTCATTGTACTGTATTTAATGTCGGTCTCTGTTTAATTATACAAAGTTTACTGTAGGGCACTGTTTCATTGTACTGTATTTAATGTCGGGCTCTGCTTAATGTTACCTTGTTCACTGTAGGGCACTGTTTCATTGGACTGTATTTAATGTCGGGCTCTGTTTATTTTTACCTTGTACACTGTAGGGCACAGTTTCATTGTACCGTATTTAATGTCGGGCTATGTTTAATTTTACTTTGTACTGTAGGGCACTGTTTCATTGGACTATATTTAATGTCGGGCTCTGTTTATTTTTACCTTGTACACTGTAGGGCACAGTTTCATTGTACTGTATTTAATGTCGGGCTCTGTTTAATTTTACGTTATTCACTGTAGGGCACTGTTTCATTGTACCGTATTTAATGTCAGGCTCTGTTTAATTTTACATTGTTGCTGGTAGGGCACTGATTCATTGTACCGTATTTAGTGTCGGGCTTTGTTTAATTTTACATTGTTCACTGTAGGGCACTGTTTCATTGTACCGTATTTAATGTCGGGCACTGATTAACTTTACATTGTTCAGTGTAGGGCACTGTCTCATTGTACTGTATTGAATGTCGGGCTCTGTTTAATTTTACATTGGACAGTGTAGGGCACTGTTTCATTGTACTGTATTTAATGTCGGGTTCTGTTTAATTTTACATTGTTCAGTGTGGGCACTGTTTCATTGTACTGTATTTAATGTCGGTCTCTGTTTAATTATACTAAGTTTACTGTAGAGCACTGTTTCATTGTACTGTATTTAATGTCGGGCGCTGCTTAATGTTACCTTGTTCACTGTAGGGCACTGTTTCATTGGACTGTATTTAATGTCGGGCTCTGTTTATTTTTACCTTGTACACTGTAGGGCACAGTTTCATTGTACCGTATTTAATGTCGGGCTCTGTTTAATTTTACTTTGTACTGTAGGGCACTGTTTCATTGGACTGTATTTAATGTCGGGCTCTGTTTATTTTTACCTTGTACACTGTAGGGCACAGTTTCATTGTACTGTATTTAATGTCGGGCTCTGTTTAATTTTACGTTGTTCACTGTAGGGCACTGTTTCATTGTACCGTATTTAATGTCGGGCTCTGTTTAATTTTACATTGTTCAGTGTAGGGCACTGTTTCATTGTGCTGTATTTAATGTTGGGCTCTGTTTAATTTTACCTTGTTCACTGTCGGGCACTGTTTCGTTGACCCGTATTTAATGTCGGGCTCTGTTTAATGTTACATTGTTCAGTGTAGGGCACTGTTTCATTGTACTGTATTTAATGTCGGGCTCTGTTTAATTTTGCCTTGTTTACTGCAGGTCACTGTTTCATTGTACTGTATTTAATGTCGGGCTCTGTTTAATTTTACCTTGTTCAGTGTAGGGCACTGTTTCATTGATCTGTATTTAATGTCGGTCTCTATTTAATTATACTATGTTAACTGTAGGGCACAGTTTCATTGTACCGTATTTAATGTCGGGCTCTGCTTAATGTTACCTTGTTCACTGTAGAGCACTGTTTCATTGGACTGTATTTAATGTCGGGCTCTGTTTATTTTTACCTTGTACACTGTAGGGCACAGTTTCATTGTACCGTATTTAATGTCGGGCTCTGTTTAATTTTACTTTGTACTGTAGGGCACAGTTTCATTGTACTGTATTTAATGTCGGGCTCTGTTTAATTTTACGTTATTCACTGTAGGGCACTGTTTCATTGTACTGTATTTAATGTCGGGCTCTGTTTAATTTTGCCTTGTTTACTGCAGGTCACTGTTTCATTGTACTGTATTTAATGTCGGGCTCTGTTTAATTTTACCTTGTTCAGTGTAGGGCACTGTTTCATTGATCTGTATTTAATGTCGGTCTCTATTTAATTATACTATGTTAACTGTAGGGCACAGTTTCATTGTACCGTATTTAATGTCGGGCTCTGCTTAATGTTACCTTGTTCACTGTAGAGCACTGTTTCATTGGACTGTATTTAATGTCGGGCTCTGTTTATTTTTACCTTGTACACTGTAGGGCACAGTTTCATTGTACCGTATTTAATGTCGGGCTCTGTTTAATTTTACTTTGTACTGTAGGGCACAGTTTCATTGTACTGTATTTAATGTCGGGCTCTGTTTAATTTTACGTTATTCACTGTAGGGCACTGTTTCATTGTACCGTATTTAATGTCGGGCTCTGTTTAATTTTATCTTGTTCACTGTCGGGCACTGTTTCGTTGTCCCGTATTTAATGTCGGGCTCTGTTTAATTTTACCTTGTTCAGTG
The DNA here is from genome assembly GCF_047496885.1 of Scyliorhinus torazame. Classification (NCBI taxonomy): domain Eukaryota; kingdom Metazoa; phylum Chordata; class Chondrichthyes; order Carcharhiniformes; family Scyliorhinidae; genus Scyliorhinus; species Scyliorhinus torazame. Next base: position 73,529,511 of record NC_092729.1, on the reverse strand, counting down.
GAGGGCACTGTTTCATTGTACTGTATTTAATGTCGGGCTCTGTTTATTTTTGCCGTGTTTACTGTAGGTCACTGTTTCATTGTACTGTATTTAATGTCGGGCTCTGTTTAATTTTACCTTGTTCAGTGTAGGGCACTGTTTCATTGTACCGTATTTAATGTCGGGCTCTGTTTAATTTTACTTTGTACATTGTAGGGCACTGTTTCGTTGTACTGTATTTAATGTCGGGCTGTGTTTAATTTTACATTGTTCCGTGTAGGGCACTGTTTCATTGTACTGTATTTAATGTCGGGCTCTGTTTAATTTTACTTTGTACACTGTAGGGCACTGTTTCATTGTACCGTATTTAATGTCGGGTTCTGTTTAATTTTACTTTGTACACTGTAGGGCACTGTTTCGTTGTACTGTATTTAATGTCGTGCTCTGTTTAATTTTACTTTGTACTGTAGGGCACTGTTTCATTGTACCGTATATAATGTCGGGCTCTGTTTAATTTTACATTGGTCAGTGTAGGGCACTGTTTCATTGTACTGTATTTAATGTCGGTTTCTGTTTAATTTTACATTGTTCAGTGTAGGGCACTGTTTCATTGTACTGTATTTAATGTCGGTCTCTGTTTAATTATACTAAGTTTACTGTAGGGCACTGTTTCATTGTACCGTATTTAATGTCGGGCTCTGTTTAATTTTACTTTGTACTGTAGGGAACTGTTTCATTGTACCGTATTTAATGTCGGGCACTGATTAACTTTACTTTGCACAATGTAGGGCACTGTTTCATTGTACTGTATTGAATGTCGGGCTCTGTTTAATTTTATATTGGACAGTGTAGGGCACTGTTTCATTGTACTGTATTTAATGTCGCGTTCTGTTTAATTTTACATTGTTCAGTGTAGGGCACTGTTTCATTGTACTGTATTGAATGTCGGGCTCTGTTTAATTTTACATTGTTCAGTGTAGGGCACTGTTTCATTGTACTGTATTGAATGTCGGGCTCTGTTTAATTTTATATTGGACAGTGTAGGGCACTGTTTCATTGTACTGTATTTAATGTCGCGTTCTGTTTAATTTTACATTGTTCAGTGTAGGGCACTGTTTCATTGATCTGTATTTAATGTCGGTCTCTGTTTAATTATACTGTGTTTACTGTAGGGCGCTGTTTCATTGTACTGTATTTAATGTCGGGCTCTGCTTAATGTTACCTTGTTCACTGTAGGGCACTGATTCATTGGACTGTATTGAATGTCGGGCTCTGTTTAATTTTACATTGTTCACTGTAGGGCACTGTTTCATTGTGCTGTATTTAATGTTGGGCTCTGTTTAATTTTACATTGTTCAGTGCAGGGCACTGTTTCATTGATCAGTATAAAATGTCGGTCTCTGTTTAATTATAATATGTTTACTGCAGGGCACTGTTTCATTGTACTGTATTTAATGTTGGTCTCTGTTTAATTTTACCTTGTACACTGTAGGGCACTGTTTCATTGACTTTATTTAATGTCGGGCTCTGTTTAATTTTACATTGTTCACTGTAGGGCACTGTTTCATTGTGCTGTATTTAATGTCGGGCTCTGTTTAATATTACATTCTTCAGTGTTGGGCACTGTTTCATTGTAACGTATTGAATGTAGGGCTCTGTTTAACTTTGCATTGCTCAGTGTAGGGCATTGTTTCATTGTACCGTATTTAATGCCGTGCTCTGTTTAATTTTACATTGTTCAGTGTATGGCACAGTTTCTTGTACCGTATTTAATGTCGGGCTCTGTTTAATATTACATTGTTTAGTGTAGGGCACTGTTTCATTATACCGTATTTAAACAGAGCCCGACATTAAATACGGTACAAAGAAACAGTGCCCTACACTGAACAATGTAAAATTAAATAGAGCCCGACATTAAATACAGAACAATGAAACAGTGCCCTAGAGTGTACAAAGTAAAGTTAAACAGAGCCCGACATTAAATACAGTTCAATGAAACAGTACCCTACAGTAAACAATGTATAATTAAAGAGAGACCGACATTAAATACAGTACAATGAAACAGTGCCCTACAGTGAACAAGGTAACATTAAACAGAGCCCGACATTAAATACCGTACAATGAAACAGTGCCCTACAGTGAACAAAGTAAAATTAAACAGAGCCCGACATTAAACAGGCTTCTACTTCTAGGCACTTGCAGCTGGAGCTTGTTAATTAGTTAATTGGGTTAGGCCAGTTTTTCAGAGGCTAGATTCACAGTATAAAAGTGATACCCTACAGTGCAGACTTTGTTTGCACTGAGTGCTGAATTTGGTGTTTTTTGAGTGCGATAGTGAGAGTTTGGTGACCGAGGGAGTTAGGTGAGGAGGGAGTAAGGTGCTCCTTTCATTTTGTTTCGGATATTTCCGCAAAGAGTGCGAAGAGAGCCAGGAGTTTACAGGAAGTGTAGCTGACTGGGAGCAGAGTCGGAGGGCGGAGATCTAGTTAGTCCACACAGCAGCTATATTCTGTAAGGTGATGGAGGCTAGGCCAGTTACATGCTCCTCCTGTAGGATGTGGGTGGTGAGGGATACCACCGGTGTCCCCACTGACTATACCTGCGGGAAGTGCACCCAACTTCAGCTCCTCAAAGACCGTGTTAGGGAACTGGAGCTGAAGCTGGATGAACTTCGGATCATCCGGGAGGCAGAGGGGGTGATTGAGAAGAGTTACAGGGAGGTAACCACACCCAAGGTACAGGACAAGAATAGCTGGGTTACAGTCAGGGGGAAAAAACAAACAGGCAGACAGTGCAGGGATCCCTCGTGGCCGTTCCCCTTCAAAACAAGTATACCGTTTTGGATGCTGTTGGGGGGGGGATGACCTACCGGGGGAAGGCCCTAGCGGCCAGGTCTCTGGCACTGAGTCTGGCTCTGGGGCTCAGAAGGGAAGGGGGGAGAATAGAAAAGCAATAGTTGTAGGAGATTCAATGGTTAGGGGAATAGATAAGAGATTCTGTGGTCGCGAGCGAGACTCCCGGAAGGTATGTTGCCTCCCGGGTGCCAGGGCCAGGGATGTCTCGGATCGTGTCTTCAGGATCCTTAAGGGGGAGGGGGAGCAGCCAGAAGTCGTGGTGCACATTGGTACCAACGACATAGGTAGGAAAAGGGGTGTGGAGGTAATAAACAAGTTTAGGGAGTTAGGCTGGAAGTTGAAAGCCAGGACAAGCAGAGTTGTCATCTCTGGTTTGTTGCCGGTGCCACGTGATAGCGAGGCTAGGAATAGGGAGAGAGTGCAGTTGAACACGTGGCTGCAGGAATGGTGTAGGAGGGAGGGCTTCAGGTATTTGGATAATTGGAGCGCATTCTGAGGAAGGTGGGACCTGTACAAGCAGGACGGGTTGCATCTGAACCAGAGGGGCACCAATATCCTGGGAGGGAGGTTTGCTAGTACTCTTCGGGAGGATTTAAATTAATTTGGCAGGGGAATGGGAACCGGATTTGTAGTCCAGCAACTAAGGTAGCCGATATTCAGGACGCCAAAGCTTGTAATGAGGCAGTGGGGAAGGGAACACTGACAAAGGAGAGTATTTGCAGGCACGGAGATGGGTTGAAGTGTGTATACTTCAACGCAAGAAGCATCAGGAATAAGGTGGGTGAACTTAAGGCATGGATCGGTACTTGGGACTACGATGTGGTGGCCATCACGGAAACTTGGATAGAAGAGGGGCAGAAATGGTTGTTGGAGGTCCCTGGTTATAGATGTTTCAATAAGATTAGGGAGGGTGGTAAAAGAGGTGGGGGTGGCATTATTAATTAGAGATAGTATAACAGCTGCAGAAAGGCAGTTCGAGGAGTATCACCCTATTGAGGTAGTATGGGTTGAAGTCAGAAATAGGAAAGGAGCAGTCACCTTGTTAGGAGTTTTCTATAGGCCCCCCAATAGTAGCAGAGATGTGGAGGAACAGATTGGGAAACAGATTTTGGAAAGGTGCAGAAGTCATAGGGTAGTAGTCATGGGCGACTTTAACTTCCCAAATATTGAATGGAAACTCTTTAGATCAAATAGTTTGGATGGGGTGGTGTTTGTGCAGTGTGTCGAGGAAGCTTTTCTAACACAGTATGTAGATTGTCCAACCAGAGGAGGGGCAATATTGGATTTAGTACTGGGTAATGAACCAGGGCAAGTGATAGATTTGTTAGTGGGGGAGCATTTTGGAGATAGTGACCACAATTCTGTGACTTTCACTTTAGTAATGGAGAGGGATAGGTACGTGCAACAGGGCAAGGTTCACAATTGGGGGAAGGGTAACTACGATGTTGTCAGACAAGAATTGAAGTGCATAAGTTGGGAACATAGGCTGGCAGGGAAGGACACAAGTGAAATGTGGAACTTGTTCAAGGAACAGGTGCTACGTGTCCTTGATATGTATGTCCCTGTCAGGCAGGGAAGAAATGGTCGAGTGAGGGAACCATGGTTGACAAGAGAGGTTGAATGTCTTGTTAAGAGGAAAAAGGTGACTTATGTAAGGCTGAGGAAACAAGGTTCAGACAGGGCATTGGCGGGATACAAGATAGCCAGGAGGGAACTGAAGAAAGGGATTAGGAGAGCTAAGAGAGGGCATGAACAATCTTTGGCGGGTAGGATCAAGGAAAACCCCAAGGCCTTTTACACATATGTGAGAAATATGAGAATGACTAGAGCTAGGGTAGGTCCGATCAAGGACAGTAGCGGGAGATTGTGTATTGAGTCTGAAGAGATAGGAGAGGTCTTGAATGAGTACTTTTCTTCTGTATTTACAAATGAGAGGGGCGATATTGTTGGAGAGGACAGTGTGAAACAGATTGGTAAGCTCGAGGAAATACTTGTTAGGAAGGAAGATGTGTTGGGCATTTTGAAAAACTTGAGGATAGACAAGTCCCCCGGGCCTGACGGGATATATCCAAGGATTCTATGGGAAGCAAGAGATGAAATTGCAGAGCCGTTGGCAATTATCTTTTCGTCCTCACTGTCAACAGGGGTGGTACCAGGGGATTGGAGAGTGGCGAATGTCGTGCCCCTGTTCAAAAAAGGAACTAGGGATAACCCTGGGAATTACAGGCCAGTTAGTCTTACTTCGGTGGTAGGCAAAGTAATGGAAAGGGTACTGAAGGATAGGATTTCTGAGCATCTGGAAAGACACTGCTTGATTAGGGATAGTCAGCACGGATTTGTGAGGGGTAGGTCTTGCCTTACAAATCTTATTGAATTCTTTGAGGAGGTGACCAAGCATGTGGATGAAGGTAAAGCAGTGGATGTAGTGTACATGGATTTTAGTAAGGCATTTGATAAAGTTCCCCATGGTAGGCTTATGCAGAAAGTAAGGAGGCATGGGATAGTGGGAAATTTGGCCAGTTGGATAACGAACTGGCTAACCGATAGAAGTCAGAGAGTGGTGGTGGATGGCAAATATTCAGCCTGGATCCCAGTTACCAGTGGTGTACCGCAGGGATCAGTTCTGGGTCCTCTGCTGTTTGTGATTTTCATTAATGACTTGGATGAGGGAGTTGAAGGGTGGGTCAGTAAATTTGCAGACGATACGAAGATTGGTGGCGTGGTGGATAGTAAGGAGGGCTGTTGTCGGCTGCAAAGAGACATAGATAGGATGCAGAGCTGGGCTGAGAAGTGGCAGATGGAGTTTAACCCTGAAAAGTGTGAGGTTGTCCATTTTGGAAGGACAAATATGAATGCGGAATACAGGGTTAACGGTAGAGTTCTTGGCATTGTGGAGGAGCAGAGAGACCTTGAGGTCTATGTTCATACATCTTTGAAAGTTGCCACTCAAGTAGATAGTGCTGTGAAGAAGTCCTATGGTGTGCTCGCGTTCATTAACAGAGGGATTGAATTTAAGAGCCATGAGGTAATGATGCAGCTGTACAAAACTTTGGTAAGGCCACATTTGGAGTACTGTGTACAGTTCTGGTCGCCTCATTTTAGGAAGGATGTGGAAGTTCTGGAAAAGGTGCAAAGAAGATTTACCAGGATGTTGCCTGGAATGGAGAGTAGGTCTTACGAGGAAAGGTTGAGGGTGCTAAGCCTTTTCTCATTAGAGCGGAGAAGGATGAGGGGCGACTTGATAGAGGTTTATAAGATGATCAGGGGAATAGATAGAGTAGACAGTCAGAGACTTTTTCCCCAGGTGGAACACACCATTACAAGGGGACATAAATTTAAGGTGAAAGGTGGAAGATATAGGAGGGATATCAGAGGTAGGTTCTTTACCCAGAGAGTAGTGGGGGCATGGAATGCACTGCCTGTGGAAGTAGTTGAGTCGGAAACATTAGGGACCTTCAAGCAGCTGTTGGATAAGTACATGGATTACGGGAAAATGATATAGTGTAGATTTATTTGTTCTTAAGGGCAGCACGGTAGCATTGTGGATAGCACAATTGCTTCACAGATCCATGGTCCCAGGTTCGATTCCAGCTTTGGTCATTGTCTGTGCGGAGTCTGCACGTCCTCCCCGTGTCTGCGTGGGTTTCCTCCGGGTGCTCCGGTTTCCACCCACAGTCCAAAGATGTGCGGGTAAGGTGAATTGGCCAATGATAAATTGCCCTTAATGTCCAAATTGCCCTTGGTGTTGGGTGGAGGTGTTGAGTTTGGGTAGGGTGCTCTTTCCAAGAGCTGGTGCAGACTCAAAGGGCCGAATGGCCTCCTTCTGCACTGTAAATTCAATGATAATCTATGATTAATCTAGGACAAAGGTCCGGCACAACATCGTGGGCCGAAGGGCCTGTTCTGTGCTGTATTTTCTATGTTCTATGTTCTATTAAATACAGAACAATGAAACAGTGCCCTACAGTGTACAAAGTAAAGTTAAACAGAGCCCGACATTAAATACAGTACAATAACAGTGCCCTACAGTGAACAAGGTCAAATTAAACAGAGCCAGACATTAAATACGGTACAATGAAACAGTTCCCTACACTGAACAATGTAAAATTAAACAGAGCCCGACATTAAATACAGTACAATGAAACAGTGCCCTACATTGAACAATGTAAAATTAAACAGAGCCCAACATTAAATGCAGTACAATGAAACAGTGTCCTACACTGGCCAAAGCAAAATTAAACAGAGCCCGACATTAAATAAAGTCAATGAAACAGTGCCCTACAGTGTACACGGTTAAATTAAACAGAGACCGACATTAAATACAGTACAATGAAACAGTGCACTACAATCAACAATGTAAAATTAAACAGAGCCCGACATTAAATACGGTACCATGAAACAGTGCCCTACAGTGTACAAAGTAAAATTAAACAGAGCCAGACATTAAATACGGTACAATGAAATAGTTCCCTACAGTGAACAAGGTAACATTAAACAGAGCCCGTCATTAAATACAGTACAATGAAACAGTGCCCTGCAGTGAACAATGTAAAATTAAACACAGCCCGACATTAAATACAGTACAATTAATCAGTGCCCTACACTGAACAATGTAAACTTAAACACAGCCCGACATTAAATACGGTACAATGAAACAGTGCCCTACACTGAACAAGGTAAAATTAAACAGAGCCCGACATTAAATACAGTACAATGAAACAGTGCCCTACAGAGAACAATGTACAATTAAACACAGCCCGACATGAAATACGGTACAATGAAACAGTGCCCTACATTGAACAATGTAAAATTAACAGAGCCCGACATTAAATACAGTACAATGAAACAGTGACCTACAGTAAACAAGGCAAAATTAAACAGAGCCCGACATTAAATACAGTACAATGAAACAGTGCCCTACACTGAACAATGTAAAATTAATCAGAGCCCGACATCAAATACGGGACAATGAAACAGTGCCTTACACTGAACAATGTAAACTTAAACACAGCCCGACATTAAATACGGTACAATGAAACAGTGCCCTACACTGAATAAGGTAAAATTAAACAGAGCCCGACATTAAATACAGTACAATGAAACAGTGCCCTACAGAGAACAATGTACAATTAAACACAGCCCGACATGAAATACGGTACAATGAAACAGTGCCCTACATTGAACAATGTAAAACTAAACAGAGCCGGACATTAAATACAGTACAATGAAACATTGCCCTACAAGCTACAATGTAAAATTAACAGAGCCCGACATTAAATACAGTACAATGAAACAGTGCCCTACAAGCTACAATGTAAAATTAACAGAGCCCGACATTAAATACAGTACAATGAAACAGTTACCTACAGTAAACAAGGCAAAATTAAACAGAGCCCGACATTAAATACAGTACAATGAAACAGTGCCCTACATTGAACAATGTAAAATTAAACAGAGCCGGACATTAAATACAGTACAATGAAACAGTGCCCTACAGTGAACAATGTAAAATTAACAGAGCCCGACATTAAATACAGTACAATGAAACAGTGACCTACAGTAAACAAGGCAAAATTAAACAGAGCCCGACATTAAATACAGTGCAATGAAACAGTGCCCTACACTGAACAATGTAAAATTAAACAGAGCCCGACATTAAATACGGGACAATGAAACAGTGCCCGACAGTGAACAAGGTAAAATTAAACAGAGCCCAACATTAAATACAGCACAATGAAACGATGCCCTACAGTGAAGAATGTAAAATTAAACAGAGCCCGACATTAAATACGGTACAATGAAACAGTGCCCCACACTGAACAATGTAAAATTAAACAGAGCCCGACATTAAATACGGTACAATGAAACAGTGCCCTACAGTGAACAAGGTAAAATAAAACAGAGCCCGACATTAAGTACGGTACAATGAAACAGTGCCCTACAGTGAACAATGTAAAATAAAACAGAGCCCCGCATTAAGTACGGTACAATGAAACAGTGCCCGACAGTGAACAAGGTAAAATTAAACAGAGCCCAACATTAAAGACAGCACAATGAAACAATGCCCTACAGTCAACAATGTAAAATTAAACACAGCCCGACATTAAATACGGTACAATGAAACAGTGCCCGACAGTGAACAATGTAAAATTAACAGAGCCCGACATTAAATACAGTACAATGAAACAGTGACCTACAGTAAATAAGGCAAAATTAAACAGAGCCCGACATTAAATACAGTGCAATGAAACAGAGCCCTACACTGAACAATGTAAAATTAAACAGAGCCCGACATTAAATACAGTGCAATGAAACAGTGCCCGACAGTGAACAAGGTAAAATTAAACAGAGCCCGACATTAAATACAGCAACATGAAACAATGCCCTACAGTGAACAATGTAAAATTAAACACAGCCCGACACTAAATACGGTAAAATGAAACAGTGCCCTACACTGAACAATGTAAAATTAAACAGAGCCCGACATTAAATACGGTACAATGAAACAGTGCCCTACACTGAACAATGTAAAATTAAACAGAGCCCGACATTAAATACAGTACACTGAAACAGTGATTAAAAAGTGAACAATGTACAATTAAACACAGCCCGACACTAAATACGGTACAATGAAACAGTGCCCTACACTGAACAAGGTAAAATTAAACAGAGCCCGACATTAAATACGGTACAGTGAAACAGTGCCCTACAGTGAACAATGTACAATTAAACACAGCCCGACATTAAATACGGTACAATGAAACAGTGCCCTACACTGAACAAGGTAAAATTAAACAGAGCCCGACATTAAATACGGTACAATGAATCAATGCCCTACAGTGAACAATGTAAAATAAAACAGAGCCCGACATTAAATACAGTACAATGAAACAGTGCCCTACACTGAACAATGTAAAATTAAACAGAGTCCGAAATTAAATACGGGACAATGAAACAGTGCCCGACAGTGAACAAGGTAAAATTAAACAGAGCCCAACATTAAATACAGCACAATGAAACAATGCCCTACAGTGAACAATGTACAATTAAACACAGCCCGACACTAAATAAGGTACAGTGAAACAGTGCCCTACAGTGAACAATGTACAATTAAACACAGCCCGACATTAAATACGGTACAATGAAACAGTGCCCTACACTGAACAAGGTAAAATTAAACAGAGCCCGACATTAAATACAGTACAACGAAACAGTGCCCTACAGGGAACAATGTACAATTAAACACAGCCCGACACTAAATACGGTACAATGAAACAGTGCCCTACAGTGAACAATGTAAAATTAAACACAGCCCGACATTAAATACGGTACAATGAAACAGTGCCCTACACTGAACAATGTAAAATTAAACAGAGCCCGACATTAAATACGTTACAGTGAAACAGTGCCCTCCACTGAACAATGTAAAATTAAACAGAGCCCGACATTAAATACAGTACAATGAATCAGTGCCCTACACTGAACAATGTAAAATTAAACACAGCCCGACATTAAATACGGTACAATGAATCAGTGCCCTACACTAAACAATGTAAAATTAAACACAGCCCGACATTAAATACAGTGCAATGAAACAGTGACCTACAGTAAACAAGGCAAAATAAAACAGAACCCGACATTAAATACAGTACAATGAAACATTGCCCTACACTGAACAATGTAAAATTAAACAGAGCCCGAAATTAAATACGGGACAATGAAACAGTGCCCGACAGTGAACAAGGTAAAATTAAACAGAGCCCAACATTAAATACAGCACAATGAAACAATGCCCTACAGTGAACAATGTAAAATTAATCAGAGCCCGACACTAAATACGGTACAGTGAAACAGTGCCCTACAGTGAACAATGTACAATTAAACACAGCCCGACATTAAATACGGTACAATGAAACAGTGCCCTACAGTGAACAATGTAAAATTAAACAGAGCCCGACATTAAATACAGTACAATGAAACAGTGCCCTACAGTGAAGAATGTAAAATTAAACACAGCCCGACATTAAATACAGTACAATGAAACAGTGACCTACAGTGAACAATGTAAAATTAAACATAGCCCGACATTAAATACGGTAAAATGAAACAGTGCCCTACAGTGAACAATGTAAAATTAAACAGAGCACGACATTAAATACAGTACAATGTAACAGTGCCCTCCACTGAGCAAGGTAAAATTAAACACAGCCCGACATTAAATACGGTACAATGAAACAGTGCCCTACACTGAACAAGGTAAAATTAAACAGAGCCCGACATTAAATACAGTACAATGAAACAGTGCCTTACAGTGAACAATGTACAATTAAACACAGCCCGACACTAAATACGGTACAATGAAACAGTGCCCTCCTGTGAACAATGTACAATTAAACACAGCCCGACATTGAATACGGTACAATGAAACAGTGCCCTACAGTGAACAATGTAAAATTAAACAGAGCCCGACATTAAATACAGTACAATGAAACAGTGCCCAACAGTGAACAATGTAAAATTAACAGAGCCCGACATTAAATACAGTACAATGAAACAGTGACCTACAGTAAACAAGGCAAAATTAAACTGAGCCCGACATTAAATACTGTGCAATGAAACAGTGCCCTACACTGAACACTGTAAAATTAATCAGAGCCCGACATTAAATATGGGACAATGAAATAGTGCCCGACAGTGAACAAGGTAAAATTAAACAGAGCCCAACATTAAATACAGCACAATGAAACAATGCCCTACAGTAAAGAATGTAAAATTAAACAGAGCCCGACATTAAATACGGTACAATGAAACAGTGCCCTACACTGAACATTGTAAAATTAAACAGAGCCCGACATTAAATACGGTGCAATGAATCAGTGCCCTACACTGAACAATGTAAAATAAAACACAGCCCGACACTAAATACGGTACAATGAAACAGTGCCCTACAGTGAACAATGTACAATTAAACACAGCCCGACATAAAATACGGTACAATGAAACAGTGCCCTACAGTGAACAATGTAAAATTAACCAGAGCCCGACATTAAATACAGTACAATGAAACAGTGCCCTACAGTGAACAATGTAAAATTAACAGAGCCCGACATTAAATACAGTACAATGAAATAGTGCCCTACAGTGAAGAATGTAAAATTAAACACAGCCCGACATTAAATACAGTACAATGAAACAGTGCCCTACAGTGAAGAATGTAAAATTAAACACAGCCCGACATTAAATACAGTACAATGAAACAGTGACCTACAGTGAACAATGTAAAATTAAACATAGCCCGACATTAAATACGGTAAAATGAAACAGTGCCCTACAGTGAACAATGTAAAATTAAACAGAGCACGACATTAAATACAGTACAATGTAACAGTGCCCTCCACTGAGCAAGGTAAAATTAAACACAGCCCGACATTAAATACGGTACAATGAAACAGTGCCCTACACTGAACAAGGTAAAATTAAACAGAGCCCGACATTAAATACAGTACAATGAAACAGTGCCTTACAGTGAACAATGTACAATTAAACACAGCCCGACACTAAATACGGTACAATGAAACAGTGCCCTACTGTGAACAAGGTAAAATTAAACAGAGCCCAACATTAAATACAGCACAATGAAACAATGCCCTACAGTGAAGAATGTAAAATTAAACAGAGCCCGACATTAAATACGGTACAATGAAACAGTGCCCCACACTGAACAATGTAAAATTAAACAGAGCCCGACATTGAATACGGTACAATGAAACAGTGCCCTACAGAGAACAATGTACAATTAAACACAGCCCGACATGAAATACGGTACAATTAAACAGTGCCCTACATTGAACAATGTAAAATTAAACAGAGCCGAACTTTAAATACAGTACAATGAAACAGTGCCCTACCAGCAACAATGTAAAATTAACAGAGCCCGACATTAAATACAGTACAATGAAACAGTTACCTACAGTAAACAAGGAAAAATTAAACAGAGCCCGACATTAAATACAGTACAATGAAACAGTGCCCTACATTGAACAATGTAAAATTAAACAGAGCCGGACATTAAATACAGTACAATGAAACAGTGCCCTACAGTGAACAATGTAAAATTAACAGAGCCCGGCATTAAGTACGGTACAATGAAACAGTGCCCTACACTGAACAAGGTAAAATTAAACAGAGCCCAACATTAAATACAGCACAATGAAACAATGCCCTACAGTGAAGAATGTAAAATTAAACAGAGCCCGACATTAAATACGGTACAATGAAACAGTGCCCCACAATGAACAATGTAAAATTAAACAGAGCCCGACATTAAATACGGTACAATGAAACAGTGCCCTACAGTGAACAAGGTAAAATAAAACAGAGCCCGACATTAAGTACGGTACAATTAAACAGTGCCCTACAGTGAACAATGTAAAATAAAACAGAGCCCGGCATTAAGTACGGTACAATGAAACAGTGCCCTACACTGAACAATGTAAAATTAAACACAGACGGACATTAAATACAGTACAATGAATCAGTGCCCTACACTGAACAATGTAATCTTAAACACAGCCCGACATTAAATACAGTACAATGAAACAGTGACCTACAGTAAACAAGGCAAAATTAAACAGAGCCCGACATTAAATACAGTACAATGAAACAGTGCCCTACACTGAACTATGTAAAATTAAACAGAGCCCGACATTAAATACGGTACAATGAAACAGTGCCCTGCACTGAACAAGGTAAAATTAAACAGAGCCCGACATTAAATCCAGTACAATGAAACAGTGCCCTACACTAAACAAGGTAAAATTAAACAGAGCCCGACATTAAATACAGTACAATGAAACAGTGCCCTACAGTGATGAATGTAAAATTAAACACAGCCCGACATTAAATACAGTACAATGAAACAGTGACCTACAGTGAACAATGTAAAATTAAACACAGCCCGACATTGAATACGGTACAATGAAACAGAGCCCTACAGTGAACAATGTAAAATTAAACAGAGCCCGACATTAAATACAGTACAATGAAACAGTGCCCAACAGTGAACAATGTAAAATTAACAGAGCCCGACATTAAATACAGTACAATGAAACAGTGACCTACAGTAAATAAGGCAAAATTAAACAGAGCCCGACATTAAATACAGTGCAATGAAACAGTGCCCTACACTGAACAATGTAAAATTAAACAGAGCCCGACATTAAATACGGGACAATGAAACAGTGCCCGACAGTGAACAAGGTAAAATTAAACAGAGCCCAACATTAAATACAGCACAATGAAACGATGCCCTACAGTGAAGAATGTAAAATTAAACAGAGCCCGACATTAAATACGGTACAATGAAACAGTGCCCCACACTGAACAATGTAAAATTAAACAGAGCCCGACATTAAATACGGTACAATGAAACAGTGCCCTACAGTGAACAAGGTAAAATAAAACAGAGCCCGACATTAAGTACGGTACAATGAAACAGTGCCCTACAGTGAACAATGTAAAATAAAACAGAGCCCCGCATTAAGTACGGTACAATGAAACAGTGCCCTACACTGAACAATGTAAAATTAAACACAGCCCGACATTAAATACAGTACAATGAAACAGTGACCTACAGTAAACAAGGCAAAATTAAACAGAGCCCGACATTAAATACAGTACAATGAAACAGTGCCCTACACTGAACTATGTAAAATTAAACAGAGCCCGACATTAAATACGGGACAATGAAACAGTGCCCGACAGTGAACAAGGTAAAATTAAACAGAGCCCAACATTAAAGACAGCACAATGAAACAATGCCCTACAGTGAACAATGTAAAATTAAACACAGCCCGACATTAAATACGGTACAATGAAACAGTGCCCGACAGTGAACAATGTAAAATTAACAGAGCCCGACATTAAATACAGTACAATGAAACAGTGACCTACAGTAAATAAGGCAAAATTAAACAGAGCCCGACATTAAATACAGTGCAATGAAACAGAGCCCTACACTGAACAATGTAAAATTAAACAGAGCCCGACATTAAATACAGTGCAATGAAACAGTGCCCGACAGTGAACAAGGTAAAATTAAACAGAGCCCGACATTAAATACAGCAACATGAAACAATGCCCTACAGTGAACAATGTAAAATTAAACACAGCCCGACACTAAATACGGTAAAATGAAACAGTGCCCTACACTGAACAATGTAAAATTAAACAGAGCCCGACATTAAATACGGTACAATGAAACAGTGCCCTACACTGAACAATGTAAAATTAAACAGAGCCCGACATTAAATACAGTACACTGAAACAGTGATTAAAAAGTGAACAATGTACAATTAAACACAGCCCGACACTAAATACGGTACAATGAAACAGTGCCCTACACTGAACAAGGTAAAATTAAACAGAGCCCGACATTAAATACGGTACAGTGAAACAGTGCCCTACAGTGAACAATGTACAATTAAACACAGCCCGACATTAAATACGGTACAATGAAACAGTGCCCTACACTGAACAAGGTAAAATTAAACAGAGCCCGACATTAAATACGGTACAATGAATCAATGCCCTACAGTGAACAATGTAAAATAAAACAGAGCCCGACATTAAATACAGTACAATGAAACAGTGCCCTACACTGAACAATGTAAAATTAAACAGAGTCCGAAATTAAATACGGGACAATGAAACAGTGCCCGACAGTGAACAAGGTAAAATTAAACAGAGCCCAACATTAAATACAGCACAATGAAACAATGCCCTACAGTGAACAATGTACAATTAAACACAGCCCGACACTAAATAAGGTACAGTGAAACAGTGCCCTACAGTGAACAATGTACAATTAAACACAGCCCGACATTAAATACGGTACAATGAAACAGTGCCCTACACTGAACAAGGTAAAATTAAACAGAGCCCGACATTAAATACAGTACAACGAAACAGTGCCCTACAGGGAACAATGTACAATTAAACACAGCCCGACACTAAATACGGTACAATGAAACAGTGCCCTACAGTGAACAATGTACAATTAAACACAGCCCGACATAAAATACGGTACAATGAAACAGTGCCCTACAGTGAACAATGTAAAATTAAACACAGCCCGACATTAAATACGGTACAATGAAACAGTGCCCTACACTGAACAATGTAAAATTAAACAGAGCCCGACATTAAATACGTTACAGTGAAACAGTGCCCTCCACTGAACAATGTAAAATTAAACAGAGCCCGACATTAAATACAGTACAATGAATCAGTGCCCTACACTGAACAATGTAAAATTAAACACAGCCCGACATTAAATACGGTACAATGAATCAGTGCCCTACACTAAACAATGTAAAATTAAACACAGCCCGACATTAAATACAGTGCAATGAAACAGTGACCTACAGTAAACAAGGCAAAATAAAACAGAACCCGACATTAAATACAGTACAATGAAACATTGCCCTACACTGAACAATGTAAAATTAAACAGAGCCCGAAATTAAATACGGGACAATGAAACAGTGCCCGACAGTGAACAAGGTAAAATTAAACAGAGCCCAACATTAAATACAGCACAATGAAACAATGCCCTACAGTGAACAATGTAAAATTAATCAGAGCCCGACACTAAATACGGTACAGTGAAACAGTGCCCTACAGTGAACAATGTACAATTAAACACAGCCCGACATTAAATACGGTACAATGAAACAGTGCCCTACAGTGAACAATGTAAAATTAAACAGAGCCCGACATTAAATACAGTACAATGAAACAGTGCCCTACAGTGAAGAATGTAAAATTAAACACAGCCCGACATTAAATACAGTACAATGAAACAGTGACCTACAGTGAACAATGTAAAATTAAACATAGCCCGACATTAAATACGGTAAAATGAAACAGTGCCCTACAGTGAACAATGTAAAATTAAACAGAGCACGACATTAAATACAGTACAATGTAACAGTGCCCTCCACTGAGCAAGGTAAAATTAAACACAGCCCGACATTAAATACGGTACAATGAAACAGTGCCCTACACTGAACAAGGTAAAATTAAACAGAGCCCGACATTAAATACAGTACAATGAAACAGTGCCTTACAGTGAACAATGTACAATTAAACACAGCCCGACACTAAATACGGTACAATGAAACAGTGCCCTCCTGTGAACAATGTACAATTAAACACAGCCCGACATTGAATACGGTACAATGAAACAGTGCCCTACAGTGAACAATGTAAAATTAAACAGAGCCCGACATTAAATACAGTACAATGAAACAGTGCCCAACAGTGAACAATGTAAAATTAACAGAGCCCGACATTAAATACAGTACAATGAAACAGTGACCTGCAGTAAACAAGGCAAAATTAAACTGAGCCCGACATTAAATACTGTGCAATGAAACAGTGCCCTACACTGAACACTGTAAAATTAATCAGAGCCCGACATTAAATATGGGACAATGAAATAGTGCCCGACAGTGAACAAGGTAAAATTAAACAGAGCCCAACATTAAATACAGCACAATGAAACAATGCCCTACAGTAAAGAATGTAAAATTAAACAGAGCCCGACATTAAATACGGTACAATGAAACAGTGCCCTACACTGAACATTGTAAAATTAAACAGAGCCCGACATTAAATACGGTGCAATGAATCAGTGCCCTACACTGAACAATGTAAAATAAAACACAGCCCGACACTAAATACGGTACAATGAAACAGTGCCCTACAGTGAACAATGTACAATTAAACACAGCCCGACATAAAATACGGTACAATGAAACAGTGCCCTACAGTGAACAATGTAAAATTAACCAGAGCCCGACATTAAATACAGTACAATGAAACAGTGCCCTACAGTGAACAATGTAAAATTAACAGAGCCCGACATTAAATACAGTACAATGAAATAGTGCCCTCCAGTGAAGAATGTAAAATTAAACACAGCCCGACATTAAATACAGTACAATGAAACAGTGCCCTACAGTGAAGAATGTAAAATTAAACACAGCCCGACATTAAATACAGTACAATGAAACAGTGACCTACAGTGAACAATGTAAAATTAAACATAGCCCGACATTAAATACGGTAAAATGAAACAGTGCCCTACAGTGAACAATGTAAAATTAAACAGAGCACGACATTAAATACAGTACAATGTAACAGTGCCCTCCACTGAGCAAGGTAAAATTAAACACAGCCCGACATTAAATACGGTACAATGAAACAGTGCCCTACACTGAACAAGGTAAAATTAAACAGAGCCCGACATTAAATACAGTACAATGAAACAGTGCCTTACAGTGAACAATGTACAATTAAACACAGCCCGACACTAAATACGGTACAATGAAACAGTGCCCTACTGTGAACAATGTACAATTAAACACAGCCCGACATTGAATACGGTACAATGAAACAGTGCCCTACAGTGAACAATGTAAAATTAACAGAGCCCGACATTAAATACAGTACAATGAAACAGTGACCTACAGTAAACAAGGCAAAATTAAACTGAGCCCGACATTAAATACTGTGCAATGAAACAGTGCCCTACACTGAACACTGTAAAATTAATCAGAGCCCGACATTAAATACGGGACAATGAAATAGTGCCCGACAGTGAACAAGGTAAAATTAAACAGAGCCCAACATTAAATACAGCACAATGAAACAATGCCCTACAGTAAAGAATGTAAAATTAAACAGAGCCCGACATTAAATACGGTACAATGAAACAGTGCCCTACACTGAACATTGTAAAATTAAACAGAGCCCGACATTAAATATAGCACAATGAAACAATGCCCTACAGTGAACAATGTACAATTAAACACAGCCCGGCACTAAATACGGTACAGTGAAACAGTGCCCTACAGTGAACAATGTACAATTAAACACAGGCCGACATTAAATACGGTACAATGAAACAGTGCCCTACAGTGAACAATGTAAAATTAAACAGAGCACGACATTAAATACAGTACAATGAAACAGTGCCCTACACTGAACAAGGTAAAATTAAACAGAGCCCAACATTAAATACAGCACAATGAAACAATGCCCTACAGTGAAGAATGTAAAATTAAACAGAGCCCGACATTAAATACGGTACAATGAAACAGTGCCCCACACTGAACAATGTAAAATTAAACAGAGCCCGACATTGAATACGGTACAATGAAACAGTGCCCTACAGTGAACAATGTAAAATTAAACAGAGCACGACATTAAATACAGTACAATGTAACAGTGCCCTCCACTGAGCAAGGGAAAATTAAACACAGCCCGACATTAAATACAGTACAATGAAACAGTGCCCTATAGTGAACAATGTAAAATAAAACACAGCCCGACATTAAATACGGTACAATTAAACAGTGCCCTACACTGAACAATGTACAATTAAACACAGCCCGACATAAAATACGGTACAATGAAACAGTGCCCTACAGTGAACAATGTAAAATTAAACAGAGCCCGGCATTAAATACAGCACAATGAAACAGTGCCCTACAGTGAACAATGTAAAATTAACAGAGCCCGACATTAAATACAGTACAATGAAACAGTGACCTACAGTAAACAAGGCAAAATTAAACAGAGCCCGACATTAAATACAGTGCAATGAAACAGTGCCCGACAGTGAACAAGGTAAAATTAAACAGAGCCCAACATTAAATACAGCACAATGAAACAATGCCCTACAGTGAAGAATGTATAATTAAACAGAGCCCGACATTAAATACAGTACAATGAGACAGTGCCCTACAGAGAACAATGTACAATTAAACACAGCCCGACATGAAATACGGTACAATTAAACAGTGCCCTACATTGAACAATGTAAAATTAAACAGAGCCGAACTTTAAATACAGTACAATGAAACAGTGCCCTACCAGCAACAATGTAAAATTAACAGAGCCCGACATTAAATACAGTACAATGAAACAGTTACCTACAGTAAACAAGGAAAAATTAAACAGAGCCCGACATTAAATACAGTACAATGAAACAGTGCCCTACATTGAACAATGTAAAATTAAACAGAGCCGGACATTAAATACAGTACAATGAAACAGTGCCCTACAGTGAACAATGTAAAATTAACAGAGCCCGACATTAAATACAGTACAATGAAACAGTGCCCTACACTGAACAAGGTAAAATTAAACAGAGCCCAACATTAAATACAGCACAATGAAACAATGCCCTACAGTGAAGAATGTAAAATTAAACAGAGCCCGACATTAAATACGGTACAATGAAACAGTGCCCCACACTGAACAATGTAAAATTAAACAGAGCCCGACATTAAATACGGTACAATGAAACAGTGCCCTACAGTGAACAAGGTAAAATAAAACAGAGCCCGACATTAAGTACGGTACAATTAAACAGTGCCCTACAGTGAACAATGTAAAATAAAACAGAGCCCGGCATTAAGTACGGTACAATGAAACAGTGCCCTACACTGAACAATGTAAAATTAAACACAGACGGACATTAAATACAGTACAATGAATCAGTGCCCTACACTGAACAATGTAATCTTAAACACAGCCCGACATTAAATACAGTACAATGAAACAGTGACCTACAGTAAACAAGGCAAAATTAAACAGAGCCCGACATTAAATACAGTACAATGAAACAGTGCCCTACACTGAACTATGTAAAATTAAACAGAGCCCGACATTAAATACGGTACAATGAAACAGTGCCCTGCACTGAACAAGGTAAAATTAAACAGAGCCCGACATTAAATCCAGTACAATGAAACAGTGCCCTACACTAAACAAGGTAAAATTAAACAGAGCCCAACATTAAATACAGCACAATGAAACAATGCCCTACAGTGAAGAATGTAAAATTAAACAGAGCCCGACATTAAATACGGTACAATGAAACAGTGCCCCACACTGAACAATGTAAAATTAAACAGAGCCCGACATTAAATACGGTACAATGAAACAGTGCCCTACAGTGAACAAGGTAAAATAAAACAGAGCCCGACATTAAGTACGGTACAATTAAACAGTGCCCTACAGTGAACAATGTAAAATAAAACAGAGCCCGGCATTAAGTACGGTACAATGAAACAGTGCCCTACACTGAACAATGTAAAATTAAACACAGACGGACATTAAATACAGTACAATGAATCAGTGCCCTACACTGAACAATGTAATCTTAAACACAGCCCGACATTAAATACAGTACAATGAAACAGTGACCTACAGTAAACAAGGCAAAATTAAACAGAGCCCGACATTAAATACAGTACAATGAAACAGTGCCCTACACTGAACTATGTAAAATTAAACAGAGCCCGACATTAAATACGGTACAATGAAACAGTGCCCTGCACTGAACAAGGTAAAATTAACCAGAGCCCGACATTAAATACAGTACAATGAAACAGTGCCCTACAGTGAACAATGTAAAATTAACAGAGCCCGACATTAAATACAGTACAATGAAATAGTGCCCTCCAGTGAAGAATGTAAAATTAAACACAGCCCGACATTAAATACAGTACAATGAAACAGTGCCCTACAGTGAAGAATGTAAAATTAAACACAGCCCGACATTAAATACAGTACAATGAAACAGTGACCTACAGTGAACAATGTAAAATTAAACATAGCCCGACATTAAATACGGTAAAATGAAACAGTGCCCTACAGTGAACAATGTAAAATTAAACAGAGCACGACATTAAATACAGTACAATGTAACAGTGCCCTCCACTGAGCAAGGTAAAATTAAACACAGCCCGACATTAAATACGGTACAATGAAACAGTGCCCTACACTGAACAAGGTAAAATTAAACAGAGCCCGACATTAAATACAGTACAATGAAACAGTGCCTTACAGTGAACAATGTACAATTAAACACAGCCCGACACTAAATACGGTACAATGAAACAGTGCCCTACTGTGAACAATGTACAATTAAACACAGCCCGACATTGAATACGGTACAATGAAACAGTGCCCTACAGTGAACAATGTAAAATTAACAGAGCCCGACATTAAATACAGTACAATGAAACAGTGACCTACAGTAAACAAGGCAAAATTAAACTGAGCCCGACATTAAATACTGTGCAATGAAACAGTGCCCTACACTGAACACTGTAAAATTAATCAGAGCCCGACATTAAATACGGGACAATGAAATAGTGCCCGACAGTGAACAAGGTAAAATTAAACAGAGCCCAACATTAAATACAGCACAATGAAACAATGCCCTACAGTAAAGAATGTAAAATTAAACAGAGCCCGACATTAAATACGGTACAATGAAACAGTGCCCTACACTGAACATTGTAAAATTAAACAGAGCCCGACATTAAATATAGCACAATGAAACAATGCCCTACAGTGAACAATGTACAATTAAACACAGCCCGGCACTAAATACGGTACAGTGAAACAGTGCCCTACAGTGAACAATGTACAATTAAACACAGGCCGACATTAAATACGGTACAATGAAACAGTGCCCTACAGTGAACAATGTAAAATTAAACAGAGCACGACATTAAATACAGTACAATGAAACAGTGCCCTACACTGAACAAGGTAAAATTAAACAGAGCCCAACATTAAATACAGCACAATGAAACAATGCCCTACAGTGAAGAATGTAAAATTAAACAGAGCCCGACATTAAATACGGTACAATGAAACAGTGCCCCACACTGAACAATGTAAAATTAAACAGAGCCCGACATTGAATACGGTACAATGAAACAGTGCCCTACAGTGAACAATGTAAAATTAAACAGAGCACGACATTAAATACAGTACAATGTAACAGTGCCCTCCACTGAGCAAGGGAAAATTAAACACAGCCCGACATTAAATACAGTACAATGAAACAGTGCCCTATAGTGAACAATGTAAAATAAAACACAGCCCGACATTAAATACGGTACAATTAAACAGTGCCCTACACTGAACAATGTACAATTAAACACAGCCCGACATAAAATACGGTACAATGAAACAGTGCCCTACAGTGAACAATGTAAAATTAAACAGAGCCCGGCATTAAATACAGCACAATGAAACAGTGCCCTACAGTGAACAATGTAAAATTAACAGAGCCCGACATTAAATACAGTACAATGAAACAGTGACCTACAGTAAACAAGGCAAAATTAAACAGAGCCCGACATTAAATACAGTGCAATGAAACAGTGCCCGACAGTGAACAAGGTAAAATTAAACAGAGCCCAACATTAAATACAGCACAATGAAACAATGCCCTACAGTGAAGAATGTATAATTAAACAGAGCCCGACATTAAATACAGTACAATGAGACAGTGCCCTACAGAGAACAATGTACAATTAAACACAGCCCGACATGAAATACGGTACAATTAAACAGTGCCCTACATTGAACAATGTAAAATTAAACAGAGCCGAACTTTAAATACAGTACAATGAAACAGTGCCCTACCAGCAACAATGTAAAATTAACAGAGCCCGACATTAAATACAGTACAATGAAACAGTTACCTACAGTAAACAAGGAAAAATTAAACAGAGCCCGACATTAAATACAGTACAATGAAACAGTGCCCTACATTGAACAATGTAAAATTAAACAGAGCCGGACATTAAATACAGTACAATGAAACAGTGCCCTACAGTGAACAATGTAAAATTAACAGAGCCCGACATTAAATACAGTACAATGAAACAGTGCCCTACACTGAACAAGGTAAAATTAAACAGAGCCCAACATTAAATACAGCACAATGAAACAATGCCCTACAGTGAAGAATGTAAAATTAAACAGAGCCCGACATTAAATACGGTACAATGAAACAGTGCCCCACACTGAACAATGTAAAATTAAACAGAGCCCGACATTAAATACGGTACAATGAAACAGTGCCCTACAGTGAACAAGGTAAAATAAAACAGAGCCCGACATTAAGTACGGTACAATTAAACAGTGCCCTACAGTGAACAATGTAAAATAAAACAGAGCCCGGCATTAAGTACGGTACAATGAAACAGTGCCCTACACTGAACAATGTAAAATTAAACACAGACGGACATTAAATACAGTACAATGAATCAGTGCCCTACACTGAACAATGTAATCTTAAACACAGCCCGACATTAAATACAGTACAATGAAACAGTGACCTACAGTAAACAAGGCAAAATTAAACAGAGCCCGACATTAAATACAGTACAATGAAACAGTGCCCTACACTGAACTATGTAAAATTAAACAGAGCCCGACATTAAATACGGTACAATGAAACAGTGCCCTGCACTGAACAAGGTAAAATTAAACAGAGCCCGACATTAAATCCAGTACAATGAAACAGTGCCCTACACTAAACAAGGTAAAATTAAACAGAGCCCAACATTAAATACAGCACAATGAAACAATGCCCTACAGTGAAGAATGTAAAATTAAACAGAGCCCGACATTAAATACGGTACAATGAAACAGTGCCCCACACTGAACAATGTAAAATTAAACAGAGCCCGACATTAAATACGGTACAATGAAACAGTGCCCTACAGTGAACAAGGTAAAATAAAACAGAGCCCGACATTAAGTACGGTACAATTAAACAGTGCCCTACAGTGAACAATGTAAAATAAAACAGAGCCCGGCATTAAGTACGGTACAATGAAACAGTGCCCTACACTGAACAATGTAAAATTAAACACAGACGGACATTAAATACAGTACAATGAATCAGTGCCCTACACTGAACAATGTAATCTTAAACACAGCCCGACATTAAATACAGTACAATGAAACAGTGACCTACAGTAAACAAGGCAAAATTAAACAGAGCCCGACATTAAATACAGTACAATGAAACAGTGCCCTACACTGAACTATGTAAAATTAAACAGAGCCCGACATTAAATACGGTACAATGAAACAGTGCCCTGCACTGAACAAGGTAAAATTAAACAGAGCCCGACATTAAATCCAGTACAATGAAACAGTGCCCTACACTAAACAAGGTAAAATTAAACAGAGCCCGACATTAAATACAGTACAATGAAACAGTGCCCTACAGTGATGAATGTAAAATTAAACACAGCCCGACATTAAATACAGTACAATGAAACAGTGACCTACAGTGAACAATGTAAAATTAAACACAGCCCGACATTGAATACGGTACAATGAAACAGAGCCCTACAGTGAACAATGTAAAATTAAACAGAGCCCGACATTAAATACAGTACAATGAAACAGTGCCCAACAGTGAACAATGTAAAATTAACAGAGCCCGACATTAAATACAGTACAATGAAACAGTGACCTACAGTAAATAAGGCAAAATTAAACAGAGCCCGACATTAAATACAGTGCAATGAAACAGTGCCCTACACTGAACACTGTAAAATTAATCAGAGCCCGACATTAAATACGGGACAATGAAACAGTGCACAACAGTGAACAAGGTAAAATTAAACAGAGCCCAACATTAAATACAGCACAATGAAACAATGCCCTACAGTGAACAATGTACAATTAAACACAGCCCGACACTAAATACGGTACAGTGAAACAGTGCCCTACAGTGAACAATGTACAATTAAACACAGCCCGACATTAAATACGGTACAATGAAACAGTGCCCTACACTGAACAAGGTAAAATTAAACAGAGCCCGACATTAAATACAGTACAATGAAACAGTGCCCTACAGTGAACAATGTACAATTAAACACAGCCCGACACTAAATACGGTACAATGAAACAGTGCCCTACAGTGAACAATGTACAATTAAACACAGCCCGACATAAAATACGGTACAATGAAACAGTGCCCTACAGTGAACAATGTAAAATTAAACACAGCCCGACATTAAATACGGTACAATGAAACAGTGCCCTACACTGAACAATGTAAAATTAAACAGAGCCCGACATTAAATACGTTACAGTGAAACAGTGCCCTCCACTGAACAATGTAAAATTAAACAGAGCCCGACATTAAATACAGTACAATGAATCAGTGCCCTACACTGAACAATGTAAAATCAAACACAGCCCGACATTAAATACGGTACAATGAATCAGTGCCCTACACTAAACAATGTAAAATTAAACACAGCCCGACATTAAATACAGTGCAATGAAACAGTGACCTACAGTAAACAAGGCAAAATTAAACAGAGCCCGACATTAAATACAGTACAATGAAACAGTGCCCTACACTGAACAATGTAAAATTAAACAGAGCCCGAAATTAAATACGGGACAGTGAAACAGTGCCCTACAGTGAACAATGTACAAATAAACACAGCCCGACATTATATACGGTACAATGAAACAGTGCCCTACAGTGAACAATGTAAAATTAAACAGAGCCCGACATTAAATACAGTACAATGAAACAGTGCCCTACAGTGAACAATGTACAATTAAACACAGCCCGACATTAAATACGGTACAATGAAACAGTGCCCTACAGTGAACAATGTAAAATTAAACAGAGCCCGACATTAAATAAAGTACAATGAAACAGTGCCCTACAGTGAAGAATGTAAAATTAAACACAGCCCGACATTAAATACAGTACAATGAAACAGTGCCCTACAGTGAACAATGTAAAATTAAACAGAGCCCGACATTAAATACAGTACAATGAAACAGTGCCCTACAGTGAAGAATGTAAAATTAAACACAGCCCGACATTAAATACAGTACAATGAAACAGTGACCTCCACTGAACAAGGTAAAATTAAACAGAGCCCGACATTAAATACAGTACAATGAAACAGTGCCCAACAGTGAACAATGTAAAATTAACAGAGCCCGACATTAAATACAGTACAATGAAACAGTGACCTACAGTAAACAAGGCAAAATTAAACAGAGCCCGACATTAAATACTGTGCAATGAAACAGTGCCCTACACTGAACATTGTAAAATTAATCAGAGCCCGACATTAAATACGGGACAATGAAACAGTGCCCGACAGTGAACAAGGTAAAATTAAACAGAGCCCAACATTAAATACAGCACAATGAAACAATGCCCTACAGTAAAGAATGTAAAATTAAACAGAGCCCGACATTAAATACGGTACAAGGAAACAGTGCCCTACACTGAACATTGTAAAATTAAACAGAGCCCGACATTAAATACGATACAATGAAACAGTGTCCTACACTGAACAATGTAAAATTAAACAGAGCCCGACATTAAATACGGTACAGTGAAACAGTGCCCTACACTGAACAATGTAAAATTAAACACAGCCCGACATTAAATACGGTACAATGAAACAGTGCCCTACACTGAACAAGGTGAAATTAAACAGAGCCCGACATTAAATACAGTACAATGAAACAGTGCCCTACAGTGAACAATGTACAATTAAACACAGCCCGACACTAAATACGGTACAATGAAACAGTGCCCTACAGTGAACAATGTACAATTAAACACAGCCCGACATAAAATACGGTACAATGAAACAGTGCCCTACAGTGAACAATGTAAAATTAACCAGAGCCCGACATTAAATACAGTACAATGAAACAGTGCCCTACACTGAACAATGTAAAATTAAACAGAGCCCGAAATTAAATACGGGACAATGAAACAGTGCCCGACAGTGAATAAGGTAAAATTAAACAGAGCCCAACATTAAATACAGCACAATGAAACAATGCCCTACAGTGAACAATGTACAAATAAACACAGCCCGACACTAAATACGGTACAGTGAAACAGTGCCCTACAGTGAACAATGTACAATTAAACACAGGCCGACATTAAATACGGTACAATGAAACAGTGCCCTACAGTGAACAATGTAAAATTAGACAGAGCCCGACATTAAATACGGTACAATGAAACAGTGCCCTGCACTGAACATTGTAAAATTAAACAGAGCCCGACATTAAATACGGTACAATGAAACAGTGCCCTACACTGAACAAGGTGAAATTAAACAGAGCCCGACATTAAATACAGTACAATGAAACAGTGCCCTACAGTGAACAATGTACAATTAAACACAGCCCGACACTAAATACGGTACAATGAAACAGTGCCCTACAGTGAACAATGTACAATTAAACACAGCCCGACATAAAATACGGTACAATGAAACAGTGCCCTACAGTGAACAATGTAAAATTAACCAGAGCCCGACATTAAATACAGTACAATGAAACAGTGCCCTACAGTGAACAATGTAAAATTAACAGAGCCCGACATTAAATACAGTACAATGAAACAGTGCCCTACACTGAACAATGTAAAATTAAACAGAGCCCGAAATTAAATACGGGACAATGAAACAGTGCCCGACAGTGAATAAGGTAAAATTAAACAGAGCCCAACATTAAATACAGCACAATGAAACAATGCCCTACTGTGAACAATGTACAATTAAACACAGCCCGACACTAAATACGGTACAGTGAAACAGTGCCCTACAGTGAACAATGTACAATTAAACACAGGCCGACATTAAATACGGTACAATGAAACAGTGCCCTACAGTGAACAATGTAAAATTAAACAGAGCCCCACATTAAATACAGTACAATGAAACAGTGCCCTACAGTGAAGAATGTAAAATTAAACACAGCCCGACATTAAATACAGTACAATGAAACAGTGACCTACAATGAACAATGTAAAATTAAACATAGCCCGACATTAAATACGGTACAATGAAACAATGCCCTACAGTAAAGAATGTAAAATTAGACAGAGCCCGACATTAAATACGGTACAATGAAACAGTGCCCTGCACTGAACATTGTAAAATTAAACAGAGCCCGACATTAAATACGGTGCAATGAATCAGTGCCCTACACTGAACAATGTAAAATAAAACACAGCCCGACATTAAATACGGTACAATGAAACAGTGCCCTACACTGAACAATGTAAAATTAAACAGAGCCCGATATTAAATACGGTACAGTGAAACAGTGCCCTACAGTGAACAATGTACAATTAAACACAGCCCGACATAAAATACGGTACAATGAAACAGTGCCGTACAGTGAACAATGTAAAATTAACCAGAGCCCGACATTAAATACAGTACAATGAAACAGTGCCCTACAGTGAACAATGTAAAATTAACAGAGCCCGACATTAAATACAGTACAATGAAACAGTGCCCTACACTGAACAATGTAAAATTAAACAGAGCCCGAAATTAAATACGGGACAATGAAACAGTGCCCGACAGTGAACAAGGTAAAATTAAACAGAGCCCAACATTAAATACAGCACAATGAAACAATGCCCTACAGTGAACAATGTACAATTAAACACAGCCCGACACTAAATACCGTACAGTGAAACAGTGCCCTACAGTGAACAATGTACAATTAAACACAGGCCGACATTAAATACGGTACAATGATACAGTGCCCTACAGTGAACAATGTAAAATTAAACAGAGCCCGACATGAAATACAGTACAATGAAACAGTGCCCTACAGTGAAGAATGTAAAATTAAACACAGCCCGACATTAAATACAGTACAATGAAACAGTGCCCAACAGTGAACAATGTAAAATTAACAGAGCCCGACATTAAATACAGTACAATGAAACAGTGACCTACAGTAAACAAGGCAAAATTCAACAGAGCCCGACATTAAATACGGTGCAATGAATTAGTGCCCTACACTGAACAATGTAAAATAAAACACAGCCCGACATTAAATACGGTACAATGAAACAGTGCCCTACACTGAACAATGTAAAATTAAACAGAGCCCGTCATTAAATACGGTACAGTGAAACAGTGCCCTACAGTGAACAATGTACAATTAAACACAGCCCGACATAAAATACGGTACAATGAAACAGTGCCCTACAGTGAACAATGTAAAATTAACCAGAGCCCGACATTAAATACAGTACAATGAAACAGTGCCCTACAGTGAACAAGGTAAAATTAAACAGAGCCCAACATTAAATACAGCACAATGAAACAATGCCCTACAGTGAACAATGTACAATTAAACACAGCCCGACACTAAATACGGTACAGTGAAACAGTGCCCTACAGTGAACAATGTACAATTAAACACAGCCCGACACTAAATACGGTACAATGAAACAGTGCCCTACAGTGAACAATGTAAAATTAAACAGAGCCCGACATTAAATACAGTACAATGAAACAGTGCCCTACAGTGAAGAATGTAAAAT
The DNA here is from genome assembly GCF_047496885.1 of Scyliorhinus torazame. Lineage (NCBI taxonomy): Eukaryota > Metazoa > Chordata > Chondrichthyes > Carcharhiniformes > Scyliorhinidae > Scyliorhinus > Scyliorhinus torazame. Next base: position 73,499,427 of record NC_092729.1, on the reverse strand, counting down.
TAAACACAGCCCGACATTAAATACAGTACACTGAAACAGTGACCTGCAGTGAACAATGTAAAATTAAACATAGCTCGACATTAAATACGGTACAATGAAACAGTGCCCTACAGTGAACAATGTAAAATTAAACAGAGCACGACATTAAATACAGTACAATGTAACAGTGCCCTCCACTGAGCAAGGTAAAATTAAACACAGCCCGACATTAAATACGGTACAATGAAACAGTGCCCTACACTGAACAAGGTAAAATTAAACAGAGCCCGACATTAAATACAGTACAATGAAACAGTGCCTTACAGTGAACAATGTACAATTAAACACAGCCCGACACTAAATACGGTACAATGAAACAGTGCCCTACAGTGAACAATGTACAATTAAACACAGCCCGACATTGAATACGGTACAATGAAACAGTGCCCTCCAGTGAACAATGTAAAATTAAATAGAGCCCGACATTAAATACAGTACAATGAAACAGTGCCCAACAGTGAACCATGTAAAATTAACAGAGCCCGACATTAAATAAAGTACAATGAAACAGTGACCTACAGTAAACAAGGCAAAATTAAACAGAGCCCGACATTAAATACGGTGCAATGAATCAGTGCCCTACACTGAACAATGTAAAATAAAACACAGCCCGACATTAAATACGGTACAATGAAACAGTACCCTACACTGAACAATGTAAAATTAAACAGAGCCCGACATTAAATACGGTACAGTGAAACAGTGCCCTACACTGAACAATGTAAAATTAAACACAGACCGACATTAAATACGGTACAATGAAACAGTGCCCTACACTGAACAAGGTAAAATTAAACACAGCCCGACATTAAATACAGTACAATGTAACAGTGCCCTCCACTGAGCAAGGTAAAATTAAACACAGCCCGACATTAAATACGGTACAATGAAACAGTGCCCTACACTGAACAAGGTAAAATTAAACAGAGCCCGACATTAAATACAGTACAGTGAAACGGTGCCCTACACTGAACAATGTAAAATTAAACACAGCCCGACATTAAATACAGTACAATGAATCATTGCCCTACACTGAACAATGTAAACTTAAACAGAGCCCGACATTAAATACGGTACAATGAAACAGTGCCCTACACTGAACAAGGTAAAATTAAACAGAGCCCGACATTAAATACAGTACAATGAAACAGTGCCCTACAGAGAACAATGTACAATTAAACACAGCCCGACATGAAATACGGTACAATGAAACAGTGCCCTACTTTGAACAATGTAAAATTAACAGAGCCCGACATTAAATACAGTACAATGAAACAGTGACCTACAGTAAACAAGGCAAAATTAAACAGAGCCCGACATTAAATACGGTGCAATGAAACAGTGCCCTACACTGAACAATGTAAAATTAAACAGAGCCCGACATTAAATACGGTACAGTGAAACAGTGCCCTACACTGAACAATGTAAAATTAAACACAGACCGACATTAAATACGGTACAATGAAACAGTGCCCTACACTGAACAAGGTAAAATTAAACACAGCCCGACATTAAATACAGTACAATGAAACAGTGCCCTACAGTGAACAATGTACAATTAAACACAGCCCGACACTAAATACGGTACAATGAAACAGTGCCCTACAGTGAACAATGTACAATTAAACACAGCCCGACATAAAATACGGTACAATGAAACAGTGCCCAACAGTGAACAATGTAAAATTTAACAGAGCCCGACATTAAATACAATACAATGAAACAGTGACCTACAGTAAACAAGGCAAAATTAATCAGAGCCCGACATTAAATACGGTACAATGAAAAAGTGCCCTACAGTGAACAATGTAAAATTAACAGAGCCCGACATTAAATCCAGTACAATGAAACAGTGACCTACAGTAAACAAGGCAAAATTAATCAGAGCCCGACATTAAATACGGTACAATGAAAAAGTGCCCTACAGTGAACAATGTAAAATTAAACAGAGCACGACATTAAATACAGTACAATGTAACAGTGCCCTCCACTGAGCAAGGTAAAATTAAACACAGCCCGACATTAAATACGGTACAATGAAACAGTGCCCTACACTGAACAATGTAAAATTAAACAGAGCCCGACATTAAATACGGTACAATGAAACAGTGCCCTACAGTGAACAATGTAAAATTAAACAGAGCACGACATTAAATACAGTACAATGTAACAGTGCCCTCCACTGAGCAAGGTAAAATTAAACACAGCCCGACATTAAATACGGTACAATGAAACAGTGCCCTACACTGAACAAGGTAAAATTAAACAGAGCCCGACATTAAATACAGTACAATGAAACAGTGCCTTACAGTGAACAATGTACAATTAAACACAGCCCGACACTAAATACGGTACAATGAAACAGTGCCCTACAGTGAACAATGTACAATTAAACACAGCCCGACATTGAATACGGCACAATGAAACAGTGCCCTCCAGTGAACAATGTAAAATTAAATAGAGCCCGACATTAAATACAGTACAATGAAACAGTGCCCAACAGTGAACCATGTAAAATTAACAGAGCCCGACATTAAATACAGTACAATGAAACAGTGACCTACATTAAACAAGGCAAAATTAAACAGAGCCCGACATTAAATACGGTGCAATGAATCAGTGCCCTACACTGAACAATGTAAAATAAAACAGAGCCCGACATTAAATACGGTACAATGAAACAGTGCCCTACACTGAACAATGTAAAATTAAACAGAGCCCGACATTAAATACGGTACAGTGAAACAGTGCCCTACACTGAACAATGTAAAATTAAACACAGACCGACATTAAATACGGTACAATGAAACAGTGCCCTACACTGAACAAGGTAAAATTAAACACAGCCTGACATTAAATACAGTACAATGTAACAGTGCCCTCCACTGAGCAAGGTAAAATTAAACACAGCCCGACATTAAATACGGTACAATGAAACAGTGCCCTACACTGAACAAGGTAAAATTAAACAGAGCCCGACATTAAATACAGTACAGTGAAACGGTGCCCTACACGGAACAATGTAAAATTAAACACAGCCCGACATTAAATACAGTACAATGAATCATTGCCCTACACTGAACAATGTAAACTTAAACAGAGCCCGACATTAAATACGGTACAATGAAACAGTGCCCTACACTGAACAAGGTAAAATTAAACAGAGCCCGACATTAAATACAGTACAATGAAACAGTGCCCTACAGAGAACAATGTACAATTAAACACAGCCCGACATGAAATACGGTACAATGAAACAGTGCCCTACTTTGAACAATGTAAAATTAACAGAGCCCGACATTAAATACAGTACAATGAAACAGTGACCTACAGTAAACAAGGCAAAATTAAACAGAGCCCGACATTAAATACGGTGCAATGAAACAGTGCCCTACACTGAACAATGTAAAATTAAACAGAGCCCGACATTAAATACGGTACAGTGAAACAGTGCCCTACACTGAACAATGTAAAATTAAACACAGACCGACATTAAATACGGTACAATGAAACAGTGCCCTACACTGAACAAGGTAAAATTAAACACAGCCCGACATTAAATACAGTACAATGAAACAGTGCCCTACAGTGAACAATGTACAATTAAACACAGCCCGACACTAAATACGGTACAATGAAACAGTGCCCTACAGTGAACAATGTACAATTAAACACAGCCCGACATAAAATACGGTACAATGAAACAGTGCCCGACAGTGAACAATGTAAAATTTAACAGAGCCCGACATTAAATACAATACAATGAAACAGTGACCTACAGTAAACAAGGCAAAATTAATCAGAGCCCGACATTAAATACGGTACAATGAAAAAGTGCCCTACAGTGAACAATGTAAAATTAACAGAGCCCGACATTAAATACAGTACAATGAAACAGTGACCTACAGTAAACAAGGCAAAATTAATCAGAGCCCGACATTAAATACGGTACAATGAAAAAGTGCCCTACAGTGAACAATGTAAAATTAAACAGAGCACGACATTAAATACAGTACAATGTAACAGTGCCCTCCACTGAGCAAGGTAAAATTAAACACAGCCCGACATTAAATACGGTACAATGAAACAGTGCCCTACACTGAACAATGTAAAATTAAACAGAGCCCGACATTAAATACGGTACAATGAAACAGTGCCCTACACTGAACAAGGTAAAATTAAACAGAGCCCGACATTAAATACAGTACAGTGAAACGGTGCCCTACACTGAACAATGTAAAATTAAACACAGCCCGACATTAAATACAGTACAATGAATCATTGCCCTACACTGAACAATGTAAACTTAAACACAGCCCGACATTAAATACGGTACAATGAAACAGTGCCCTACACTGAACAAGGTAAAATTAAACAGAGCCGGACATTAAATACAGTGCAATGAAACAGTGCCCTACAAGCTACAATGTAAAATTAACAGAGCCCGACATTAAATACAGTACAATGAAACAGTTACCTACAGTAAACAAGGCAAAATTAAACAGAGCCCGACATTAAATACAGTACAATGAAACAGTGCCCTACATTGAACAATGTAAAATTAAACAGAGCCGGACATTAAATACAGTACAATGAAACAGTGCCCTACAGTGAACAATGTAAAATTAACAGAGCCCGACATTAAATACAGTACAATGAAACAGTGCCCGACAGTGAACAAGGTAAAATTAAACAGAGCCCAACATTAAATACAGCACAATGAAACAATGCCCTACAGTGAAGAATGTAAAATTAAACAGAGCCCGACATTAAATACGGTACAATGAAACAGTGCCCCACACTGAACAATGTAAAATTAAACAGAGCCCGACATTAAATACGGTACAATGAAACAGTGCCCTACAGTGAACAAGGTAAAATAAAACAGAGCCCGACATTAAGTACGGTACAATGAAACAGTGCCCTACAGTGAACAATGTAAAATAAAACAAAGCCCGGCATTAAGTACGGTACAACGAAACAGTGCCCTACACTGAACAATGTAAAATTAAACACAGACGGACATTAAATACAGTACAATGAATCAGTGCCCTACACTGAACAATGTAAACTTAAACACAGCCCGACATTAAATACAGTACAATGTAACAGTGCCCTCCACTGAGCAAGGTAAAATTAAACACAGCCCGACATTAAATACGGTACAATGAAACAGTGCCCTACACTGAACAAGGTAAAATTAAACAGAGCCCGACATTAAATACAGTACAATGAAACAGTGCCTTACAGTGAACAATGTACAATTATACACAGCCCGACACTAAATACGGTACAATGAAACAGTGCCCTACAGTGAACAATGTACAATTAAACACAGCCCGACATTGAATACGGTACAATGAAACAGTGCCCTACAGTGAACAATGTAAAATTAAACAGAGCCCGACATTAAATACAGTACAATGAAACAGTGCCTTACAGTGAACAATGTACAATTATACACAGCCCGACACTAAATACGGTACAATGAAACAGTGCCCTACAGTGAACAATGTACAATTAAACACAGCCCGACATTGAATACGGTACAATGAAACAGTGCCCTACAGTGAACAATGTACAATTAAACACAGCCCGACACTAAATACGGTACAGTGAAACAGTGCCCTACAGTGAACAATGTACAATTAAACACAGGCCGACATTAAATACGGTACAATGATACAGTGCCCTACAGTGAACAATGTAAAATTAAACAGAGCCCGACATGAAATACAGTACAATGAAACAGTGCCCTACAGTAAAGAATGTAAAATTAAACACAGCCCGACATTAAATACGGTACAATGAAACAGTGACCTACAGTGAACAATGTAAAATTAAACATAGCCCCACATTAAATACGGTACAATGAAACAGTGCCCTACAGTGAACAATGTAAAATTAAACAGAGCACGACATTAAATACAGTACAATGTAACAGTGCCCTCCACTGAGCAAGGTAAAATTAAACACAGCCCGACATTAAATACGGTACAATGAAACAGTGCCCTACACTGAACAAGGTAAAATTAAACAGAGCCCGACATTAAATACAGTACAATGAAACAGTGACCTACAGTAAACAAGGCAAAATTAAACAGAGCCCGACATTAAATACGGTGCAATGAATCAGTGCCCTACACTGAACAATGTAAAATAAAACACAGCCCGACATTAAATACGGTACAATGAAACAGTGCCCTACAGTGAACAATGTACAATTAAACACAGCCCGACATAAAATACGGTACAATGAAACAGTGCCCGACAGTGAACAATGTAAAATTTAACAGAGCCCGACATTAAATACAATACAATGAAACAGTGCCCTACAGTGAACAATGTAAAATTAACAGAGCCCGACATTAAATACAGTACAATGAAACAGTGACCTACAGTAAACAAGGCAAAATTAATCAGAGCCCGACATTAAATACGGTACAATGAAAAAGTGCCCTACAGTGAACAATGTAAAATTAAACAGAGCACGACATTAAATACAGTACAATGTAACAGTGCCCTCCACTGAGCAAGGTAAAATTAAACACAGCCCGACATTAAATACGGTACAATGAATCAGTGCCCTACACTGAACAATGTAAAATTAAACAGAGCCCGACATTAAATACGGTACAATGAAACAGTGCCCTACACTGAACAAGGTAAAATTAAACAGAGCCCGACATTAAATACAGTACAGTGAAACGGTGCCCTACACTGAACAATGTAAAATTAAACACAGCCCGACATTAAATACAGTACAATGAATCATTGCCCTACACTGAACAATGTAAACTTAAACACAGCCCGACATTAAATACGGTACAATGAAACAGTGCCCTACACTAAACAAGGTAAAATTAAACAGAGCCGGACATTAAATACAGTGCAATGAAACAGTGCCCTACAAGCTACAATGTAAAATTAACAGAGCCCGACATTAAATACAGTACAATGAAACAGTTACCTACAGTAAACAAGGCAAAATTAAACAGAGCCCGACATTAAATACAGTACAATGAAACAGTGCCCTACATTGAACAATGTAAAATTAAACAGAGCCGGACATTAAATACAGTACAATGAAACAGTGCCCTACAGTGAACAATGTAAAATTAACAGAGCCCGACATTAAATACAGTACAATGAAACAGTGCCCGACAGTGAACAAGGTAAAATTAAACAGAGCCCAACATTAAATACAGCACAATGAAACAATGCCCTACAGTGAAGAATGTAAAATTAAACAGAGCCCGACATTAAATACGGTACAATGAAACAGTGCCCCACACTGAACAATGTAAAATTAAACAGAGCCCGACATTAAATACGGTACAATGAAACAGTGCCCTACAATGAACAAGGTAAAATAAAACAGAGCCCGACATTAAGTACGGTACAATGAAACAGTGCCCTACAGTGAACAATGTAAAATAAAACAAAGCCCGGCATTAAGTACGGTACAACGAAACAGTGCCCTACACTGAACAATGTAAAATTAAACACAGACGGACATTAAATACAGTACAATGAATCAGTGCCCTACACTGAACAATGTAAACTTAAACACAGCCCGACATTAAATACAGTACAATGAAACAGTGACCTACAGTAAACAAGGCAAAATTAAACAGAGCCCGACATTAAATACAGTACAATGAAACAGTGCCCTAAACTGAACTATGTAAAATTAAACAGAGCCCGACATTAAATACGGGACAATGAAACAGTGCCCGACAGTGAACAAGGTAAAATTAAACAGAGCCCAACACTAAAGACAGCACAATGAAACAATGCCCTACAGTGAACAATGTAAAATTAAACACAGCCCGACATTAAATACAGTACAATGTAACAGTGCCCTCCACTGAGCAAGGTAAAATTAAACACAGCCCGACATTAAATACGGTACAATGAAACAGTGCCCTACACTGAACAAGGTAAAATTAAACAGAGCCCGACATTAAATACAGTACAATGAAACAGTGCCTTACAGTGAACAATGTACAATTATACACAGCCCGACACTAAATACGGTACAATGAAACAGTGCCCTACAGTGAACAATGTACAATTAAACACAGCCCGACATTGAATACGGTACAATGAAACAGTGCCCTACAGTGAACAATGTAAAATTAAACAGAGCCCGACATTAAATACAGTACAATGAAACAGTGCCCTACAGTGAAGAATGTAAAATTAAACACAGCCCGACATTAAATACGGTACAATGAAACAGTGACCTACAGTGAACAATGTAAAATTAAACATAGCCCCACATTAAATACGGTACAATGAAACAGTGCCCTACAGTGAACAATGTAAAATTAAACAGAGCACGACATTAAATACAGTACAATGTAACAGTGCCCTCCACTGAGCAAGGTAAAATTAAACACAGCCCGACATTAAATACGGTACAATGAAACAGTGCCCTACACTGAACAAGGTAAAATTAAACAGAGCCCGACATTAAATACAGTACAATGAAACAGTGACCTACAGTAAACAAGGCAAAATTAAACAGAGCCCGACATTAAATACGGTGCAATGAATCAGTGCCCTACACTGAACAATGTAAAATAAAACACAGCCCGACATTAAATACGGTACAGTGAAACAGTGCCCTACAGTGAACAATGTACAATTAAACACAGCCCGACATAAAATACGGTACAATGAAACAGTGCCCTACAGTGAACAATGTAAAATTAACCAGAGCCCGACATTAAATACAGTACAATGTAACAGTGCCCTCCACTGAGCAAGGTAAAATTAAACACAGCCCGACATTAAATACGGTACAATGAATCAGTGCCCTACACTGAACAATGTAAAATTAAACAGAGCCCGACATTAAATACGGTACAATGAAACAGTGCCCTACACTGAACAAGGTAAAATTAAACAGAGCCCGACATTAAATACAGTACAGTGAAACGGTGCCCTACACTGAACAATGTAAAATTAAACACAGCCCGACATTAAATACAGTACAATGAATCATTGCCCTACACTGAACAATGTAAACTTAAACACAGCCCGACATTAAATACGGTACAATGAAACAGTGCCCTACACTAAACAAGGTAAAATTAAACAGAGCCGGACATTAAATACAGTGCAATGAAACAGTGCCCTACAAGCTACAATGTAAAATTAACAGAGCCCGACATTAAATACAGTACAATGAAACAGTTACCTACAGTAAACAAGGCAAAATTAAACAGAGCCCGACATTAAATACAGTACAATGAAACAGTGCCCTACATTGAACAATGTAAAATTAAACAGAGCCGGACATTAAATACAGTACAATGAAACAGTGCCCTACAGTGAACAATGTAAAATTAACAGAGCCCGACATTAAATACAGTACAATGAAACAGTGCCCGACAGTGAACAAGGTAAAATTAAACAGAGCCCAACATTAAATACAGCACAATGAAACAATGCCCTACAGTGAAGAATGTAAAATTAAACAGAGCCCGACATTAAATACGGTACAATGAAACAGTGCCCCACACTGAACAATGTAAAATTAAACAGAGCCCGACATTAAATACGGTACAATGAAACAGTGCCCTACAATGAACAAGGTAAAATAAAACAGAGCCCGACATTAAGTACGGTACAATGAAACAGTGCCCTACAGTGAACAATGTAAAATAAAACAAAGCCCGGCATTAAGTACGGTACAACGAAACAGTGCCCTACACTGAACAATGTAAAATTAAACACAGACGGACATTAAATACAGTACAATGAATCAGTGCCCTACACTGAACAATGTAAACTTAAACACAGCCCGACATTAAATACAGTACAATGAAACAGTGACCTACAGTAAACAAGGCAAAATTAAACAGAGCCCGACATTAAATACAGTACAATGAAACAGTGCCCTAAACTGAACTATGTAAAATTAAACAGAGCCCGACATTAAATACGGGACAATGAAACAGTGCCCGACAGTGAACAAGGTAAAATTAAACAGAGCCCAACACTAAAGACAGCACAATGAAACAATGCCCTACAGTGAACAATGTAAAATTAAACACAGCCCGACATTAAATACAGTACAATGTAACAGTGCCCTCCACTGAGCAAGGTAAAATTAAACACAGCCCGACATTAAATACGGTACAATGAAACAGTGCCCTACACTGAACAAGGTAAAATTAAACAGAGCCCGACATTAAATACAGTACAATGAAACAGTGCCTTACAGTGAACAATGTACAATTATACACAGCCCGACACTAAATACGGTACAATGAAACAGTGCCCTACAGTGAACAATGTACAATTAAACACAGCCCGACATTGAATACGGTACAATGAAACAGTGCCCTACAGTGAACAATGTAAAATTAAACAGAGCCCGACATTAAATACAGTACAATGAAACAGTGCCCTACAGTGAAGAATGTAAAATTAAACACAGCCCGACATTAAATACGGTACAATGAAACAGTGACCTACAGTGAACAATGTAAAATTAAACATAGCCCCACATTAAATACGGTACAATGAAACAGTGCCCTACAGTGAACAATGTAAAATTAAACAGAGCACGACATTAAATACAGTACAATGTAACAGTGCCCTCCACTGAGCAAGGTAAAATTAAACACAGCCCGACATTAAATACGGTACAATGAAACAGTGCCCTACACTGAACAAGGTAAAATTAAACAGAGCCCGACATTAAATACAGTACAATGAAACAGTGACCTACAGTAAACAAGGCAAAATTAAACAGAGCCCGACATTAAATACGGTGCAATGAATCAGTGCCCTACACTGAACAATGTAAAATAAAACACAGCCCGACATTAAATACGGTACAGTGAAACAGTGCCCTACAGTGAACAATGTACAATTAAACACAGCCCGACATAAAATACGGTACAATGAAACAGTGCCCTACAGTGAACAATGTAAAATTAACCAGAGCCCGACATTAAATACAGTACAATGAAACAGTGCCCTACAGTGAACAATGTAAAATTAACAGAGCCCGACATTAAATACAGTACAATGAAACAGTGCCCGACAGTGAACAATGTAAAATTAAACAGAGCCCGACATTAAATACGGTACAGTGAAACAGTGCCCTGCAGTGAACAATGTACAATTAAACACAGCCCGACATAAAATACGGTACAATGAAACAGTGCCCTACAGTGAACAATGTAAAATTAACCAGAGCCCGACATTAAATACAGTACAATGAAACAGTGCCCTACAGTGAACAGTGTAAAATTAACAGTTCCCGACATTAAATACAGTACAATGAAACAGTGCCCTACACTGAACAATGTAAAATTAAACAGAGCCCGAATTAAATACGGGACAATGAAACAGTGCCCGACAGTGAACAAGGTAAAATTAAACAGAGCCCAACATTAAATACAGCACAATGAAACAATGCCCTACAGTGAACAATGTACAATTAAACACAGCCCGACACTAAATACGGTACAGTGAAACAGTGCCCTAAAGTGAACAATGTACAATTAAACACAGGCCGACATTAAATACGGTACAATGAAACAGTGCCCTACAGTGAACAATGTAAAATTAAACAGAGCCCGACATTAAATACAGTACAATGAAACAGTGCCCTACACTGAACAAGGTAAAATTAAACAGAGCCCGACATTAAATACAGTACAATGAAACAGTGACTTACAGTGAACAATGTACAATTAAACACAGCCCGACACTAAATACGGTACAATGAAACAGTGCCCTACAGTGAACAATGTACAATTAAACACAGCCCGACATTGAATACGGTACAATTAAACAGTGCCCTCCAGTGAACAATGTAAAATTAAATAGAGCCCGACATTAAATACAGTACAATGAAACAGTGCCCAACAGTGAACAATGTAAAATTAACAGAGCCCGACACTAAATACGGTACAATGAAACAGTGCCCTACAGTGAACAATGTACAATTAAACACAGCCCGACATAAAATACGGTACAATGAAACAGTGCCCTACAGTGAACAATGTAAAATTAAACACAGCCCGACATTAAATACAGTACAATGAATCATTGCCCTACACTGAACAAGGTAAACTTAAACACAGCCCGACATTAAATACGGTACAATGAAACAGTGCCTTACAGTGAACAATGTACAATTAAACACAGCCCGACACTAAATACGGTACAATGAAACAGTGCCCTACTGTGAACAATGTACAATTAAACACAGCCCGACATTGAATACGGTACAATGAAACAGTGCACTACAGTGAACAATGTAAAATTAAACAGAGCCCGACGTTAAATACAGTACAATGAAACAGTGCCCAACAGTGAACAATGTAAAATTAACAGAGCCCGACATTAAATACAGTACAATGAAACAGTGACCTACAGTGAACAAGGCAAAATTAAACAGAGCCCGACATTAAATACTGTGCAATGAAACAGTGCCCTACACTGAACACTGTAAAATTAATCAGAGCCCGACATTAAATACGGGACAATGAAATAGTGCCCGACAGTGAACAAGGTAAAACTAAACAGAGCCCAACATTAAATACAGCACAATGAAACAATGCCCTACAGTAAAGAATGTAAAATTAAACAGAGCCCGACATTAAATACGGTACAATGAAACAGTGCCCTACACTGAACATTGTAAAATTAAACAGAGCCCGACATTAAATACGGTGCAATGAATCAGTGCCCTACACTGAACAATGTAAAATAAAACACAGCCCGACATTAAATACGGTACAATGAAACAGTGCCCTACACTGAACAATGTAAAATTAAACAGAGCCCGACATTAAATACGGTACAGTGAAACAGTGCCCTACACTGAACAATGTAAAATTAAACACAGCCCGACATTAAATACGGTACAATGAAACAGTGCCCTACAGTGAACAATGTACAATTAAACACAGCCCGACACTAAATACGGTACAATGAAACAGTGCCCTACAGTGAACAATGTACAATTAAACACAGCCCGACATAAAATACGGTACAATGAAACAGTGCCCTACAGTGAACAATGTAAAATTAACCAGAGCCCGACATTAAATACAGTACAATGAAACAGTGCCCTACAGTGAACAATGTAAAATTAACAGAGCCCGACATTAAATACAGTACAATGAAACAGTGCCCTACACTGAACAATGTAAAATTAAACAGAGCCCGAAATTAAATACGGGACAATGAAACAGTGCCCGACAGTGAACAAGGTAAAATTAAACAGAGCCCAACATTAAATACAGCACAATGAAACAATGCCCTACAGTGAACAATGTACAATTAAACACAGCCCGACACTAAATACGGTACAGTGAAACAGTGCCCTACAGTGAACAATGTACAATTAAACACAGGCCGACATTAAATACGGTACAATGAAACAGTGCCCTACAGTGAACAATGTAAAATTAAACAGAGCACGACATTAAATACAGTACAATGTAACAGTGCCCTCCACTGAGCAAGGTAAAATTAAACACAGCCCGACATTAAATACGGTACAATGAAACAGTGCCCTACACTGAACAAGGTAAAATTAAACAGAGCCCGACATTAAATATAGTACAATGAAACAGTGCCTTACAGTGAACAATGTACAATTAAACACAGCCCGACACTAAATACAGTACAATGAAACAGTGCCCTACAGTGAACAATGTACAATTAAACACAGCCCGACATTGAATACGGTACAATGAAACAGTGCCCTCCAGTGAACAATGTAAAATTAAACAGAGCCCGACATTAAATACAGTACAATGAAACAGTGCCCAACAGTGAACAATGTAAAATTAACAGAGCCCGACATTAAATACAGTACAATGAAACAGTGACCTACAGGAAACAAGGCAAAATTAAACAGAGCCCGAAATTAAATACGGTGCAATGAATCAGTGCCCTACACTGAACAATGTAAAATAAAACACAGCCCGACATTAAATACGGTACAATGAAACAGTGCCCTACACTGAACAATGTAAAATTAAACAGGGCCCGACATTAAATACGGTACAGTGAAACAGTGCCCTACACTGAACAATGTAAAATTAAACACAGACCGACATTAAATTCGGTACAATGAAACAGTGCCCTACACTGAACAAGGTAAAATTAAACAGAGCCCGACATTAAATACAGTACAATGAAACAGTGCCCTACAGTGAACAATGTACAATTAAACACAGCCCGACACTAAATACGGTACAATGAAGCAGTGCCCTACAGTGAACAATGTACAATTAAACACAGCCCGACATAAAATACGGTACAATGAAACAGTGCCCTACAGTGAACAATGTAAAATTAAACAGAGCCCGACATTAAATACAGTACAATGAAACAGTGCCCTACAGTGAACAATGTAAAATTAACAGAGCCCGACATTAAATACAGTACAATGAAACAGTGACCTACAGTAAACAAGGCAAAATTAAACAGAGCCCGACATTAAATACAGTGCAATGAAACAGTGCCCGACAGTGAACAAGGTAAAATTAAACAGAGCCCAACATTAAATACAGCACAATGAAACAATGCCCTACAGTGAAGAATGTATAATTAAACAGAGCCCGACATTAAATACAGTACAATGAAACAGTGCCCTACAGATAACAATGTACAATTAAACACAGCCCGACATGAAATACGGTACAGTGAAACAGTGCCCTACAGTGAACAATGTAAAATTAAACAGAGCCGGACATTAAATACAGTACAATGAAACAGTGCCCTACAAGCTACAATGTAAAATTAACAGAGCCCGACATTAAATACAGTACAATGAAACAGTTACCTACAGTAAACAAGGAAAAATTAAACAGAGCCCGACATTAAATACAGTACAATGAAACAGTGCCCTACATTGAACAATGTAAAATTAAACAGAGCCGGACATTAAATACAGTACAATGAAACAGTGCCCTACACTGAACAATGTAAAATTAAACAGAGCCCGACATTAAATACGGGACAATGAAACAGTGCCCGACAGTGAACAAGGTAAAATTAAACAGAGCCCAACATTAAATACAGCACAATGAAACAATGCCCTACAGTGAAGAATGTAAAATTAAACAGAGCCCGACATTAAATACGGTACAATGAAACAGTGCCCCACACTGAACAATGTAAAATTAAACAGAGCCCGACATTAAATACGGTACAATGAAACAGTGCCCTACACTGAACAAAGTAAAATTAAACAGAGCCCGACATTAAATACGGGACAATGAAACAGTGCCCGACAGTGAACAAGGTAAAATTAAACAGAGCCCAACATTAAATACAGCACAATGAAACAATGCCCTACAGTGAAGAATGTAAAATTAAACAGAGCCCGACATTAAATACGGTACAATGAAACAGTGCCCCACACTGAACAATGTAAAATTAAACAGAGCCCGACATTAAATACGGTACAATGAAACAGTGCCCTACACTGAACAAAGTAAAATTAAACAGAGCCCGACATTAAATACGGTACAATGAAACAGTGCCCTACACTGAACAAAGTAAAATTAAACCGAGCCCGACATTAAATACAGTACAATGAAACAGTGCCCTACACTGAACAAAGTAAAATTAAACACAGACGGACATTAAATACAGTACAATGAATCAGTGCCCTACACTGAACAATGTAATCTTAAACACAGCCCGACATTAAATACAGTACAATGAAACAGTGACCTACAGTAAACACGGCAAAATTAAACAGAGCCCGACATTAAATACAGTACAATGAAACAGTGCCCTACACTGAACTATGTAAAATTAAACAGAGCCCGACATTAAATACGGTAAAATGAAACAGTGCCCTACACTGAACAATGTAAAATTAAACAGAGCCCGACATTAAATACAGTACAATGAAACAGTGCCCTACACTGAACAATGTAAAATTAAACAGAGCCCGACATTAAATCCAGTACAATGAAACAGTGCCCTACACTAAACAAGGTAAAATTAAACAGAGCCAGACATTAAATACAGTACAATGAAACAGTGCCTTACAGTGAACAATGTACAATTATACACAGACCGACACTAAATACGGTACAATGAAACAGTGCCCTACAGTGAACAATGTACAATTAAACACAGCCCGACATTGAATACGGTACAATGAAACAGAGCCCTACAGTGAACAATGTAAAATTAAACAGAGCCCGACATTAAATACAGTACAATGAAACAGTGACCTACAGTAAATAAGGCAAAATTAAACAGAGCCCGACATTAAATACAGTGCAATGAAACAGTGCCCTACACTGAACACTGTAAAATTAATCAGAGCCCGACATTAAATACGGGACAATGAAACAGTGCCCGACAGTGAACAAGGTAAAATTAAACAGAGCCCAACATTAAATGCAGCACAATGAAACAATGCCCTACAGTGAACAATGTACAATTAAACACAGCCCGACACTAAATACGGTACAGTGAAACAGTGCCCTACAGTGAACAATGTACAATTAAACACAGCCCGACATTAAATACGGTACAATGAAACAGTGCCCTACACTGAAGAAGGTAAAATTAAACAGAGCCCGACATTAAATACAGTACAATGAAACAGTGCCCTACAGTGAACAATGTACAATTAAACACAGCCCGACACTAAATACGGTACAATGAAACAGTGCCCTACAGTGAACAATGTACAATTAAACACAGCCCGACATAAAATACGGTACAATGAAACAGTGCCCTACAGTGAACAATGTAAAATTAAACACAGCCCGACATTAAATACGGTACAATGAAACAGTGCCCTACACTGAACAATGTAAAATTAAACAGAGCCCGACATTAAATACGTTACAGTGAAACAGTGCCCTCCACTGAACAATGTAAAATTAAACAGAGCCCGACATTAAATACAGTACAATGAATCAGTGCCCTACACTGAACAATGTAAAATTAAACACAGCCCGACATTAAATACGGTACAATGAATCAGTGCCCTACACTAAACAATGTAAAATTAAACACAGCCCGACATTAAATACAGTGCAATGAAACAGTGACCTACAGTAAACAAGGCAAAATTAAACAGAGCCCGACATTAAATACAGTACAATGAAACAGTGCCCTACACTGAACAATGTAAAATTAAACAGAGCCCGAAATTAAATATGGGACGATGAAACAGTGCCCGACAGTGAACAAGGTAAAATTAAACAGAGCCCAACATTAAATACAGCACAATGAAACAATGCCCTACAGTGAACAATGTACAATTAAACACAGCCCGACACTAAATACGGTACAGTGAAACAGTGCCCTACAGTGAACAATGTACAATTAAACACAGCCCGACATTAAATACGGTACATTGAAACAGCGCCCTACAGTGAACAATGTAAAATTAAACAGAGCCCGACATTAAATACAGTACAATGAAACAGTGCCCTACAGTGAACAATGTACAATTAAACACAGCCCGACATTAAATACGGTACAATGAAACAGTGCCCTACAGTGAACAATGTAAAATTAAACAGAGCCCGACATTAAATACAGTACAATGAAACAGTGCCCAACAGTGAACAATGTAAAATTAACAGAGCCCGACATTAAATACAGTACAATGAAACAGTGACCTACAGTAAACAAGGCAAAATTAAACAGAGCCCGACATTAAATACTGTGCAATGAAACAGTGCCCTACACTGAACACTGTAAAATTAATCAGAGCCCGACATTAAATACGGGACAATGAAACAGTGCCCGACAGTGAACAAGGTAAAATTAAACAGAGCCCAACATTAAATACAGCACAATGAAACAATGCCCTACAGTAAAGAATGTAAAATTAAACAGAGCCCGACATTAAATACGGTACAATGAAACAGTGCCCTACACTGAACATTGTAAAATTAAACAGAGCCCGCCATTAAATACTGTACAATGAAACAGTGACCTACAGTAAACAAGGCAAAATTAAACAGAGCCCGACATTAAATACTGTGCAATGAAACAGTGCCCTTCACTGAACACTGTAAAATTAATCAGAGCCCGACATTAAATACGGGACAATGAAACAGTGCCCGACAGTGAACAAGGAAAAATTAAACAGAGCCCAACATTAAATACAGCACAATGAAACAATGCCCTACAGTAAAGAATGTAAAATTAAACAGAGCCCGACATTAAATATGGTACAATGAAACAGTGCCCTACACTGAACAATGTAAAATTAAACAGAGCCCGACATTAAATACGGTACAGTGAAACAGTGCCCTACACTGAACAATGTAAAATTAAACACAGACCGACATTAAATTCGGTACAATGAAACAGTGCCCTACACTGAACAAGGTAAAATTAAACAGAGCCCGACATTAAATACAGTACAATGAAACAGTGCCCTACAGTGAACAATGTACAATTAAACACAGCCCGACACTAAATACGGTACAATGAAACAGTGCCCTACAGTGAACAATGTACAATTAAACACAGCCCGACATAAAATACGGTACAATGAAACAGTGCCCTACAGTGAACAATGTAAAATTAAACAGAGCCCGACATTAAATACAGTACAATGAAACAGTGCCCTACAGTGAACAATGTAAAATTAACAGAGCCCGACATTAAATACAGTACAATGAAACAGTGACCTACAGTAAACAAGGCAAAATTAAACAGAGCCCGACATTAAATACAGTGCAATGAAACAGTGCCCGACAGTGAACAAGGTAAAATTAAACAGAGCCCAACATTAAATACAGCACAATGAAACAATGCCCTACAGTGAAGAATGTATAATTAAACAGAGCCCGACATTAAATACAGTACAATGAAACAGTGCCCTACAGATAACAATGTACAATTAAACACAGCCCGACATGAAATACGGTACAGTGAAACAGTGCCCTACAGTGAACAATGTAAAATTAAACAGAGCCGGACATTAAATACAGTACAATGAAACAGTGCCCTACAAGCTACAATGCAAAATTAACAGAGCCCGACATTAAATACAGTACAATGAAACAGTTACCTACAGTAAACAAGGAAAAATTAAACAGAGCCCGACATTAAATACAGTACAATGAAACAGTGCCCTACATTGAACAATGTAAAATTAAACAGAGCCGGACATTAAATACAGTACAATGAAACAGTGCCCTACAGTGAACAATGTAAAATTAACAGAGCCCGACATTAAATACAGCACAATGAAACAGTGCCCTACAGTGAACAAGGTAAAATAAAACAGAGCCCGACATTAAGTACGGTACAATGAAACAGTGCCCTACAGTGAACAATGTAAAATAAAACAGAGCCCGGCATTAAGTACGGTACAATGAAACAGTGCCCTACACTGAACAAAGTAAAATTAAACAGAGCCCGACATTAAATACGGTACAATGAAACAGTGCCCTACACTGAACAAAGTAAAATTAAACAGAGCCCGACATTAAATACAGTACAATGAAACAGTGCCCTACACTGAACAAAGTAAAATTAAACACAGACGGACATTAAATACAGTACAATGAATCAGTGCCCTACACTGAACAATGTAATCTTAAACACAGCCCGACATTAAATACAGTACAATGAAACAGTGACCTACAGTAAACACGGCAAAATTAAACAGAGCCCGACATTAAATACAGTACAATGAAACAGTGCCCTACACTGAACTATGTAAAATTAAACAGAGCCCGACATTAAATACGGTAAAATGAAACAGTGCCCTACACTGAACAATGTAAAATTAAACAGAGCCCGACATTAAATACAGTACAATGAAACAGTGCCCTACACTGAACAATGTAAAATTAAACAGAGCCCGACATTAAATCCAGTACAATGAAACAGTGCCCTACACTAAACAAGGTAAAATTAAACAGAGCCAGACATTAAATACAGTACAATGAAACAGTGCCTTACAGTGAACAATGTACAATTATACACAGACCGACACTAAATACGGTACAATGAAACAGTGCCCTACAGTGAACAATGTACAATTAAACACAGCCCGACATTGAATACGGTACAATGAAACAGAGCCCTACAGTGAACAATGTACAATTAAACACAGCCCGACATTAAATACGGTACAATGAAACAGTGCCCTACACTGACCAATGTAAAATTAAACAGAGCACGACATTAAATACAGTACAATGAAACAGTGCCCTACACTGAACAATGTAAAATTAAACAGAGCCCGACATTAAATACGGTACAATGAAACAGTGCCCTACAATCAAGAATGTAAAATTAAACAGAGTTCGACATTAAATACGGGACAATGAAACAGTGCCCTACACTGAACAATGTAAAATTAAACAGAGCCCGACATTAAATACGGTACAATGAAACAGTGCCCTACAGTGAACAATGTAAAATTAAACAGAGCCCGACATGAAATACAGTACAATGAAACAGTGCCCAACACTGAACAAGGTAAAATTAAACAGAGCCCGACATTAAATACAGTACAATGAAACAGTGCCCTACAGTGAACAATGTAAAATTAAGCAGAGCCCGACATTAAATACAGTACAATGAAACAGTGCCTTACAGTCAACAATGTAAAATTAAACAGAGCCCGACATTAAATAAAGTCAACGAAACAGTGCCCTACAGTCTAAACGGTTAAATTAAACAGAGACCGACATTAAATACAGTACAATGAAACAGTGCCCTACACGGAACAATGTAAAATTAAACAGAGCCCGACATTAAATACGGTACAATGAAACAGTGCCCTACAGTGAACAAGGTAAAATTAAACAGACCCCGACATTAAATACAGTACAATTAAACAGTGCCCGACAGTGAACAAGTTAACATTAAGCAGAGCCCGACATTAAATACAGTACAATGAAACAGTGCCTTACAGTCAACAATGTAAAATTAAACAGAGCCCGACATTAAATAAAGTCAATGAAACAGTGCCCTACAGTGTACACGGTTAAATTAACCAGAGACCGACATAAATACAGTACAATGAAACAGTGCCCTACACGGAGCAATGTAAAATTAAACAGAGCCCGACATTAAATACGGTACAATGAAACAGTGCCCTACAGTGAACAAGGTAAAATTAAACAGAACCCGACATTAAATACAGTACAATGAAAGAGTGCACTACAGTCAACAATGTAAAATTAAACAGAGCCCGACATTAAATACAGTACAATGAAACAGTGCCCTACAGTCAACAATGTAAAATTAAACAGAGCCCGACATTAAATACAGTACAATGAAACTGTGCCCTACACTGAACAAGGTTAAATTAAACAGAGCCCGACATTAAATACAGTTCAATGAAACAGTGCCCTACAGAGAACAATGTAAAATTAAACAGAACCTGACATTAAATACAGTACAATGAAACAGTGCCCTACAGTACAAAGTAAAATTAAACAGAGCACGACATTAAATACAGTACAATGAAACAGTGCCCTACAGTGTACAAAGTGAAGTTAAACAGAGCCCGACATTAAATACAGGACAATGAAACAGTGCCCTACAGTGAACAAGGTAAAATTAAACAGAACCCGACATTAAATACAGTACAATGAAAGAGTGCCCTACAGTCAACAATGTAAATTTAAACAGAGCCCGACATTAAATACAGTACAATGAAACAGTGGCCAACACTGAACAAGGTAAAATTAAACAGAGCCCGACATTAAATACAGTACAATGAAACAGTGCCCGACAGTCAACAATGTAAAATTAAACAGAACCCGACATTAAAGACAGTACAATTAAACAGTGCCCGACAGTGAACAAGTTAACATTAAGCAGAGCCCGACATTAAATACAGTACAATGAAACAGTGCCTTACAGTCAACAATGTAAAATTAAACAGAGCCCGACATTAAATAAAGTCAATGAAACAGTGCCCTACAGTGTACACGGTTAAATTAAACAGAGACCGACATTAAATACAGTACAATGAAACAGTGCCCTACACGGAACAATGTAAAATTAAACAGAGCCCGACATTAAATATAGTACAATGAAACAGTGCCCTACACTGACCAATGTAAAATTAAACAGATCCCGACATTCAATACAGTACAATGAAACAGCGCCCTACACTGAACAATGTAAAATTAAACAGAGCCCGACATTAAATACGGTACAATTATACAGTGCCCGACAGTGTACAAAGTAAAATTAAACAGAGCCCGACACTAAATACGGTACAATGAAACAGTGCCCTACAGTACAAAGTAAAATTAAACAGAGTACGACATTAAATACAGTACAATGAAACAGTGCCCTACAGTACAAAGTAAAATTAAACAGAGCCCGACATTAAATACAGTACAAGGAATCAGTGCCCTACACTGAACAATGTAAAATTAAACAGAGCCCGACATTAAATACAGTACAATGAAACAGTGCCCAACACTGAACAAGGTAAAATTAAACAGAGCCCGACATTAAATACAGTACAATGAAACAGTGCCCTACAGTGAACAATGTAAAATTAAGCAGAGCCCGACATTAAATACAGTACAATGAAACAGTGCCTTACAGTCAACAATGTAAAATTAAACAGAGCCCGACATTAAATAAAGTCAACGAAACAGTGCCCTACAGTCTAAACGGTTAAATTAAACAGAGACCGACATTAAATACAGTACAATGAAACAGTGCCCTACACGGAACAATGTAAAATTAAACAGAGCCCGACATTAAATACGGTACAATGAAACAGTGCCCTACAGTGAACAAGGTAAAATTAAACAGACCCCGACATTAAATACAGTACAATTAAACAGTGCCCGACAGTGAACAAGTTAACATTAAGCAGAGCCCGACATTAAATACAGTACAATGAAACAGTGCCTTACAGTCAACAATGTAAAATTAAACAGAGCCCGACATTAAATAAAGTCAATGAAACAGTGCCCTACAGTGTACACGGTTAAATTAACCAGAGACCGACATAAATACAGTACAATGAAACAGTGCCCTACACGGAGCAATGTAAAATTAAACAGAGCCCGACATTAAATACGGTACAATGAAACAGTGCCCTACAGTGAACAAGGTAAAATTAAACAGAACCCGACATTAAATACAGTACAATGAAAGAGTGCACTACAGTCAACAATGTAAAATTAAACAGAGCCCGACATTAAATACAGTACAATGAAACAGTGCCCTACAGTCAACAATGTAAAATTAAACAGAGCCCGACATTAAATACAGTACAATGAAACTGTGCCCTACACTGAACAAGGTTAAATTAAACAGAGCCCGACATTAAATACAGTTCAATGAAACAGTGCCCTACAGAGAACAATGTAAAATTAAACAGAACCTGACATTAAATACAGTACAATGAAACAGTGCCCTACAGTACAAAGTAAAATTAAACAGAGCACGACATTAAATACAGTACAATGAAACAGTGCCCTACAGTGTACAAAGTGAAGTTAAACAGAGCCCGACATTAAATACAGGACAATGAAACAGTGCCCTACAGTGAACAAGGTAACATTAAGCAGAGCCCGTCATTAAACACAGTACAATGAAACAGTGCCTTACAGTCAACAATGTAAAATTAAACAGAGCCCGACATTAAATAAAGTCAATGAAACAGTGCCCTACAGTGTACACGGTTAAATTAAACAGAGACCGACATTAAATACAGTACAACGAAACAGTGCCCTACACGGAACAATGTAAAATTAAACAGAGCCCGACATTAAATATGGTACAATGAAACAGTGCCCTACAGTGAACAAGGTAAAATTAAACAGAACCCGACATTAAATACAGTACAATGAAAGAGTGCCCTACAGTCAACAATGTAAATTTAAACAGAGCCCGACATTAAATACAGTACAATGAAACAGTGCCCAACACTGAACAAGGTAAAATTAAACAGAGCCCGACATTAAATACAGTACAATGAAACAGTGCCCGACAGTCAACAATGTAAAATTAAACAGAACCCGACATTAAAGACAGTACAATTAAACAGTGCCCGACAGTGAACAAGTTAACATTAAGCAGAGCCCGACATTAAATACAGTACAATGAAACAGTGCCTTACAGTCAACAATGTAAAATTAAACAGAGCCCGACATTAAATAAAGTCAATGAAACAGTGCCCTACAGTGTACACGGTTAAATTAAACAGAGACCGACATTAAATACAGTACAATGAAACAGTGCCCTACACGGAACAATGTAAAATTAAACAGAGCCCGACATTAAATATAGTACAATGAAACAGTGCCCTACACTGACCAATGTAAAATTAAACAGATCCCGACATTCAATACAGTACAATGAAACAGCGCCCTACACTGAACAATGTAAAATTAAACAGAGCCCGACATTAAATACGGTACAATTATACAGTGCCCGACAGTGTACAAAGTAAAATTAAACAGAGCCCGACACTAAATACGGTACAATGAAACAGTGCCCTACAGTACAAAGTAAAATTAAACAGAGTACGACATTAAATACAGTACAATGAAACAGTGCCCTACAGTACAAAGTAAAATTAAACAGAGCCCGACATTAAATACAGTACAAGGAATCAGTGCCCTACACTGAACAATGTAAAATTAAACAGAGCCCGACATTAAATACGGTACAATGAAACAGTGCCCTACACTGACCAATGTAAAATTAAACAGAGCACGACATTAAATACAGTACAATGAAACAGTGCCCTACACTGAACAATGTAAAATTAAACAGAGCCCGACATTAAATACGGTACAATGAAACAGTGCCCTACAATCAAGAATGTAAAATTAAAAAGAGTTCGACATTAAATACGGGACAATGAAACTGTGCCCTACACTGAACAATGTAAAATTAAACAGAGCCCGACATTAAATACGGTACAATGAAACAGTGCCCTACAGTGAACAATGTAAAATTAAACAGAGCCCTACATGAAATACAGTACAATGAAACAGTGCCCAACACTGAACAAGGTAAAATTAAACAGAGCCCGACATTAAATACAGTACAATGAAACAGTGCCCTACAGTGAACAATGTAAAATTAAGCAGAGCCCGACATTAAATACAGTACAATGAAACAGTGCCTTACAGTCAACAATGTAAAATTAAACAGAGCCCGACATTAAATAAAGTCAACGAAACAGTGCCCTACAGTCTACACGGTTAAATTAAACAGAGACCGACATTAAATACAGTACAATGAAACAGTGCCCGACACGGAACAATGTAAAATTAAACAGAGCCCGACATTAAATACGGTACAATGAATCAGTGCCCTACAGTGAACAAGGTAAAATTAAACAGACCCCGACATTAAATACAGTACAATGAAACAGTGCCCGACAGTGAACAAGTTAACATTAAGCAGAGCCCGACATTAAATACAGTACAATGAAACAGTGCCTTACAGTCAACAATGTAAAATTAAACAGAGCCCGACATTAAATAAAGTCAATGAAACAGTGCCCTACAGTGTACACGGTTAAATTAACCAGAGACCGACATTAAATACAGTACAATTAAAGAGTGCCCTACACGGAACAATGTAAAATTAAACAGAGCCCGACATTAAATACGGTACAATGAAACAGTGCCCTACAGTGAACAAGGTAAAATTAAACAGAACCCGACATTAAATACAGTACAATGAAAGAGTGCCCTACAGTCAACAATGTAAAATTAAACAGAGCCCGACATTAAATACAGTACAATGAAACAGTGCCCTACAGTCAACAATGTAAAATTAAACAGAGCCCGACATTAAATACAGTACAATGAAACAGTGCCCTACACTGACCAATGTAAAATTAAACAGATCCCGACATTCAATACAGTACAATGAAACAGTGCCCTACACTGAACAATGTAAAATTAAACAGAGCCCGACATTAAATACGGTACAATTAAACAGTGCCCGACAGTGTACAAAGTAAAATTAAACAGAGCACGACACTAAATACGGTACAATGAAACAGTGCCCTACAGTACAAAGTAAAATTAAACAGAGCACGACATTAAATACAGCACAATGAAACAGTGCCCAACACTGAACAATGTAAAATTAAACAGAGCACGACATTAAATACGGTACAATGAATCAGTGCCCTACACTGAACAATGTAAAATTAAACAGAGCCCGACATTAAATACGGTACAATGAAACAGTGCCCTTCATTGAACAAGGTAACATTAAGCAGAGCCCGACATTAAATACAGTACAATGAAACAGTGCCCTACAGTAAACATAGAATAATTAAACAGAGACCGACATTAAATACAGATCAATGAAAGAGTGCCCTACACTGAACAATGTAAAACTAAACAAAGCCCGACATTAATTACAGCACAATGAAACAGTGCCCTACAGTGAACAAGGTAAAATTAAACAGAACCCGACATTAAATACAGTACAATGAAAGAGTGCCCTACAGTCAACAATGTAAAATTAAACAGAGCCCGACATTAAATACAGCACAATGAAACAGTGCCCAACACAGAACAAGGTAAAATTAAACAGAGCCCGACATTAAATACAGTACAATGAAATAGTGCCTTTGAGTCAACAATGTAAAATTAAACAGAGCCCGACATTCAATAGAGTACAATGAAACAGTGCCCAACACTGAACAATGTAAAATTAAACAGAGCACGACATTAAATACGGTACAATGAATCAGTGCCCTACACTGAACAATGTAAAATTAAACAGAGCCCGACATTAAATACGGTACAATGAAACAGTGCCCTTCATTGAACAAGGTAACATTAAGCAGAGCCCGACATTAAATACAGTACAATGAAACAGTGCCCTACAGTAAACATAGAATAATTAAACAGAGACCGACATTAAATACAGATCAATGAAAGAGTGCCCTACACTGAACAATGTAAAACTAAACAAAGCCCGACATTAATTACAGCACAATGAAACAGTGCCCTACAGTGAACAAGGTAAAATTAAACAGAACCCGACATTAAATACAGTACAATGAAAGAGTGCCCTACAGTCAACAATGTAAAATTAAACAGAGCCCGACATTAAATACAGCACAATGAAACAGTGCCCAACACAGAACAAGGTAAAATTAAACAGAGCCCGACATTAAATACAGTACAATGAAATAGTGCCTTTGAGTCAACAATGTAAAATTAAACAGAGCCCGACATTCAATAGAGTACAATGAAACAGTGCCCAACACTGAACAATGTAAAATTAAACAGAGTTCGACATTAAATACGGTACAATGAAACAGTGCCCTACAGTACAAAGTAAAATTAAACAGAGCACGACATTAAATACAGTACAATGAAACAGTGCCCTACAGTACAAAGTAAACTTAAACAGAGCACGACATTAAATACGGTACAATGAATCAGTGCCCTACACTGAACAATGTAAAATTAAACAGAGCCCGACATTAAATACGGTACAATGAAACAGTGCCCTACACTGAACAATGTAAAATTAAACAGAGCACGACATTAAATACAGTAAAATGAAACAGTGCCCTACAAAAAACAATGTAAAATTAAACAGACCCCGACATTAAATACGGTACAATGAAACAGTGCCCTACAATCAAGAATGTAAAATTAAACAGAGTTCGACATTGAATACAGTACAATGAAACAGTGCCCTACACTGAACAATGTAAAATTAAACAGAGCCCGACATTATATACGGTACAATTAAACAGTGCCCTACAGTGAACAATGTAAAATTAAACAGAGCCCGACATTAAATACAGTCCAATGAAACAGTGCCCTTCATTGAACAAGGTAAAATTAAACAGAGCCCGACATTAAATACAGTCCAATGAAATAGTGCCCTACACTGAACAATGTAAAAGTAAACAGAGCCCGACATTAAATACGGTACAATGAAACAGTGCCCTACACTGACCAATGTAAAATTAAGCAGAGCACGCCATTAAATACAGTACAATGAAACAGTGCCCTACACTGAACAATGTGAAATTAAACAGAGCCCGACATTAAATACGGTACAATGAAACAGTGCCCTACAGTAAACAAGGTAACATTAAATAGAGCCCGACATTAAATACAGTACAATGAAATAGTGCCCTACAGTAAACAAGGTAACATTAAATAGAGCCCGACATTAAATACAGTACAATGAAATAGTGCCTTTGAGTCAACCATGTAAAATTAAACAGAGCCCGACATTAAATACAGTACAATGAAATAGTGCCTTTGAGTCAACAATGTAAAATTAAACAGAGCCCGACATTCAATAGAGTACAATGAAACAGTGCCCAACACTGAACAAGGTAAAATTAAACAGAGGCCGACATTAAATACAGTTCAATGAAACAGTGCCCTACACGGAATAATGTAAAATTAAACAGACCCTACAGTAAACATAGTATA
The DNA here is from genome assembly GCF_047496885.1 of Scyliorhinus torazame. Classification (NCBI taxonomy): domain Eukaryota; kingdom Metazoa; phylum Chordata; class Chondrichthyes; order Carcharhiniformes; family Scyliorhinidae; genus Scyliorhinus; species Scyliorhinus torazame. Next base: position 73,470,973 of record NC_092729.1, on the reverse strand, counting down.
ATTAAACAGAGACCGACATTAAATACAGATCAATGAAACAGTGCCCTACACTGAACAATGTAAAAGTAAACAAAGCACGACATTAATTACAGCACAATGAAACAGTGCCCTACAGTGAACTAGGTAAAATTAAACAGAGCCGTCATTAAATACAGTACAATGAAACAGTGCCCTACAGTGCACACGTTTAAATTAAACAAAGCCCGACATGAAATACAGTACAATGAAACAGTGCCCAACACTGAACAAGGTAAAATTAAACAGAGCCCGACATTAAATACAGTACAATGAAACAGTGCCCTACAGTGAACAATGTAAAATTAAGCAGAGCCCGACATTAAATACAGTACAATGAAACAGTGCCCTACACTGAACAATGTAAAATTAAACAGAGCCCGACATTAAATACGGTACAATGAAACAGTGCCCTACACTGAACAATGTAAAATTAAGCAGAGCCCGACATCAAATACAGTACAATGAAACAGTGCCCTACACTGAACAATGTAAAATTAAACAGAGCCCGACATTATATACGGTACAATTAAACAGTGCCCTACAGTGAACAATGTAAAATTAAACAGAGCCCGACATTAAATACAGTCCAATGAAACAGTGCCCTTCATTGAACAAGGTAACATTAAGCAGAGCCCGACATTAAATACAGTACAATGAAACAGTGCCCTACAGTAAACATAGAATAATTAAACAGAGACCGACATTAAATACAGATCAATGAAAGAGTGCCCTACACTGAACAATGTAAAACTAAACAAAGCCCGACATTAATTACAGCACAATGAAACAGTGCCCTACAGTGAACAAGGTAAAATTAAACAGAACCCGACATTAAATACAGTACAATGAAAGAGTGCCCTACAGTCAACAATGTAAAATTAAACAGAGCCCGACATTAAATACAGCACAATGAAACAGTGCCCAACACAGAACAAGGTAAAATTAAACAGAGCCCGACATTAAATACAGTACAATGAAATAGTGCCTTTGAGTCAACAATGTAAAATTAAACAGAGCCCGACATTCAATAGAGTACAATGAAACAGTGCCCAACACTGAACAATGTAAAATTAAACAGAGTTCGACATTAAATACGGTACAATGAAACAGTGTCCTACAGTACAAAGTAAAATTAAACAGAGCACGACATTAAATACAGTACAATGAAACAGTGCCCTACAGTACAAAGTAAACTTAAACAGAGCACGACATTAAATACGGTACAATGAATCAGTGCCCTACACTGAACAATGTAAAATTAAACAGAGCCCGACATTAAATACGGTACAATGAAACAGTGCCCTACACTGAACAATGTAAAATTAAACAGAGCACGACATTAAATACAGTAAAATGAAACAGTGCCCTACAAAAAACAATGTAAAATTAAACAGACCCCGACATTAAATACGGTACAATGAAACAGTGCCCTACAATCAAGAATGTAAAATTAAACAGAGTTCGACATTGAATACAGTACAATGAAACAGTGCCCTACACTGAACAATGTAAAATTAAACAGAGCCCGACATTATATACGGTACAATTAAACAGTGCCCTACAGTGAACAATGTAAAATTAAACAGAGCCCGACATTAAATACAGTCCAATGAAACAGTGCCCTTCATTGAACAAGGTAAAATTAAACAGAGCCCGACATTAAATACAGTCCAATGAAATAGTGCCCTACACTGAACAATGTAAAAGTAAACAGAGCCCGACATTAAATACGGTACAATGAAACAGTGCCCTACACTGACCAATGTAAAATTAAGCAGAGCACGCCATTAAATACAGTACAATGAAACAGTGCCCTACACTGAACAATGTGAAATTAAACAGAGCCCGACATTAAATACGGTACAATGAAACAGTGCCCTACAGTAAACAAGGTAACATTAAATAGAGCCCGACATTAAATACAGTACAATGAAATAGTGCCCTACAGTAAACAAGGTAACATTAAATAGAGCCCGACATTAAATACAGTACAATGAAATAGTGCCTTTGAGTCAACCATGTAAAATTAAACAGAGCCCGACATTAAATACAGTACAATGAAATAGTGCCTTTGAGTCAACAATGTAAAATTAAACAGAGCCCGACATTCAATAGAGTACAATGAAACAGTGCCCAACACTGAACAAGGTAAAATTAAACAGAGGCCGACATTAAATACAGTTCAATGAAACAGTGCCCTACACGGAATAATGTAAAATTAAACAGACCCTACAGTAAACATAGTATAATTAAACAGAGACCGACATTAAATACAGATCAATGAAACAGTGCCCTACACTGAACAATGTAAAAGTAAACAAAGCCCGACATTAATTACAGCACAATGAAACAGTGCCCTACAGTGAACTAGGTAAAATTAAACAGAGCCGTCATTAAATACAGTACAATGAAACAGTGCCCTACAGTGCACACGTTTAAATTAAACAAAGCCCGACATGAAATACAGTACAATGAAACAGTGCCCAACACTGAACAAGGTAAAATTAAACAGAGCCCGACATTAAATACAGTACAATGAAACAGTGCCCTACAGTGAACAATGTAAAATTAAGCAGAGCCCGACATTAAATACAGTACAATGAAACAGTGCCCTACACTGAACAATGTAAAATTAAACAGAGCCCGACATTAAATACGGTACAATGAAACAGTGCCCTACACTGAACAATGTAAAATTAAGCAGAGCCCGACATCAAATACAGTACAATGAAACAGTGCCCTACACTGAACAATGTAAAATTAAACAGAGCCCGACATTATATACGGTACAATTAAACAGTGCCCTACAGTGAACAATGTAAAATTAAACAGAGCCCGACATTAAATACAGTCCAATGAAACAGTGCCCTTCATTGAACAAGGTAACATTAAGCAGAGCCCGACATTAAATACAGTACAATGAAACAGTGCCCTACAGTAAACATAGAATAATTAAACAGAGACCGACATTAAATACAGATCAATGAAAGAGTGCCCTACACTGAACAATGTAAAACTAAACAAAGCCCGACATTAATTACAGCACAATGAAACAGTGCCCTACAGTGAACAAGGTAAAATTAAACAGAACCCGACATTAAATACAGTACAATGAAAGAGTGCCCTACAGTCAACAATGTAAAATTAAACAGAGCCCGACATTAAATACAGCACAATGAAACAGTGCCCAACACAGAACAAGGTAAAATTAAACAGAGCCCGACATTAAATACAGTACAATGAAATAGTGCCTTTGAGTCAACAATGTAAAATTAAACAGAGCCCGACATTCAATAGAGTACAATGAAACAGTGCCCAACACTGAACAAGGTAAAATTAAACAGAGGCCGACATTAAATACAGTTCAATGAAACAGTGCCCTACACTGAACTATGTAAAATTAAACAGAACCCGACATTAAATACAGTACAATGAAACAGTGCCCTACACTGACCCATGTAAAATTCAACAGAGCCCGACATTCAATAAAGTACAATGAAACAGTGCCCTACACTGAACAATGTAAAAGTAAACAGAGCCCGACATTAAATACGGTACAATGAAACAGTGCCCTACAGTACAAAGTAAAATTAAACAGAGCACGACATTAAATACAGTACAATGGATCAGTGCCCTACACTGAACAATGTAAAATTAATCAGAGCCCGACATTAAATACGGTACAATGAAACAGTGCCCTACACTGACCAATGTAAAATTAAGCAGAGAACGACATTAAATACAGTACAATGAAACAGTGCCCTACACTGAACAATGTAAAATTAAACAGAGCCCGACATTAAATACGGTACAATGAAACAGTGCCCTACAATCAACAATGTAAAATTAAACAGAGCCCGACATTAAATACGGTACAATGAAACAGTGCCCTACAGTGAACAATGTAAAATTAAACAGAGCCCGACATGAAATACAGTACAATGAAACAGTGCCCTACAGTAAACAAGGTAACATTAAATAGAGCCCGACATTAAATACAGTACAATGAAATAGTGCCTTTGAGTCAACAATGTAAAATTAAACAGAGCCCGACATTAAATACAGTACAATGGAATAGTGCCTTTGAGTCAACAATGTAAAATTAAACAGAGCCCGACATACAATAGAGTACAATGAAACAGTGCCCAACACTGAACAAGGTAAAATTAAACAGAGGCCGACATTAAATACAGTTCAATGAAACAGTGCCCTACACTGAACTATGTAAAATTAAACAGAGCCCGACATTATATACGGTACAATTAAACAGTGCCCTACAGTGAACAATATAAAATTAAACAGAGCCCGACATTAAATACAGTTCAATGAAACAGTGCCCTTCATTGAACAAGGTAACATTAAGCAGAGCCCGACATTAAATACAGTACAATGAAACAGTGCCCTACAGTAAACATAGTATAATTCAACAGAGACCGACATTAAATACAGATCAATGAAACAGTGCCCTACACTGAACAATGTAAAACTAAACAAAGCCCGACATTAATTACAGCACAATGAAACAGTGCCCTCCAGTGAACAAGGTAAAATTAAACAGAACCCGACATTAAATACAGTACAATGAAAGAGTGCCCTACAGTCAACAATGTAAAATTAAACAGAGGCCGACATTAAATACAGCACAATGAAACAGTGCCCAACACAGAACAAGGTAAAATTAAACAGAGCCCGACATTAAATACAGTACAATGAAATAGTGCCCTACACTGACCAATGTAAAATTCAACAGAGCCCGACATTGAATAAAGTACAATGAAAAAGTGCCCTACACTGAACAATGTAAAATTAAACAGAGCCCGACATTATATACGGTACAATTAAACAGTGCCCTACAGTGAACAATATAAAATTAAACAGAGCCCGACATTAAATACAGTTCAATGAAACAGTGCCCTTCATTGAACAAGGTAACATTAAGCAGAGCCCGACATTAAATACAGTACAATGAAACAGTGCCCTACAGTAAACATAGTATAATTAAACAGAGACCGACATTAAATACAGATCAATGAAACAGTGCCCTACACTGAACAATGTAAAACTAAACAAAGCCCGGCATTAATTACAGCACAATGAAACAGTGCCCTACAGTGAACTAGGTAAAATTAAACAGAGCCGTCATTAAATACAGTACAATGAAACAGTGCCCTACAGTGCACACGGTTAAATTAAACAGAGACCGACATTATATACAGTACAATGAAACAGTGCCCTACACGGAACAATGTAAAATTAAACAGAGCCCGACATTAAATACGGTACAATGAAACAGTGCCCTTCAGTGAACAAGGTAAAATTAAACAGAACCCGACATTAAATACAGTACAATGAAACAGTGCCCTACAGTCAACAATGTAAAATTAAACAGAGCCCGACATTAAATACAGTACAATGAAACAGTGCCCTACACTGCACAAGGTAAAATTAAACAGAGTCCGACATTAAATACAGTACAAAGAAACAATGCCCAACAGTACAAAGTAAAATTAAACAGAGCCCGACATTAAATACAGTCCAATGAAACAGTGCCCTACAGTGAACAAGGTAACATTAAGCAGAGCCCGATATTAAATACAGTACAATGAAACAGTGCCCTACAGTAAACATAGTATAATTAAACAGACACCGACATTAAATACAGATGAATGAAACAGTGCCCTACAGTAAACAAGGTAACATTAAATAGACCCGGACATTAAATACAGTACAATGAAATAGTGCCTTTGAGTCAACAATGTAAAATTAAACAGAGCCCGACATTAAATACAGTACCATGAAACAGTGCCCTACACTGAACAATGTAAAATTAAACAGAGCCTGACATTAAATACGGTACAATGAAACAGTGCCCTACAATCAACAATGTAAAATTAAACAGAGCCCGACATTAAATACGGTACAATGAAACAGTGCCCTACAATCAACAATGTAAAATTAAACAGAGCCCGACATGAAATACAGTACAATGAAACAGTGCCCTACAGTAAACAAGGTAATATTAAATAGAGCCCGACATTAAATACAGTACAATGAAATAGTGCCTTTGAGTCAACAATGTAAAATTAAACAGAGCCCGACATTAAATACAGTACAATGAAACAGTGTCCTACACTGACCAACGTAAAATTCAACAGAGCCCGACATTCGATACAGTACAATGAAACAGTGCCCTCCACTGAGCAATGTAAAATTAAACAGAGCCCGACATTATATACGGTACAATTAAACAGTGCCCGACAGTGTACAAGGTAAAATTAAACAGAGCCCGACATTAAATACGGTACAATTAAACAGTGCCCTACAGTGAACAATGTAAAATTAAACAGAGCCCGACATTAAATACAGTCCAATGAAACAGTGCCCTTCATTGAACAAGGTAACATTAAGCAGAGCCCGACATTAAATACAGTACAATGAAACAGTGCCCTACAGTAAACATAGTATAATTAAACAGAGACCGACATTAAATACAGATCAATGAAACAGTGCCCTACACGGAACAATGTAAAACTAAACAAAGCCCGACATTAATTACAGCACAATGAAACAGTGCCCTACAGTGAACTAGGTAAAATTAAACAGAGCCGTCATTAAATACAGTACAATGAAACAGTGCCCTACAGTGCACACGGTTAAATTAAACAGAGACCGACATTATATACAGTACACTGAAACAGTGCCCTACACGGAACAATGTAAAATTAAACAGAGCCCGACATTAAATACGGTACAATGAAACAGTGCCCTACAGTGAACAAGGTAAAATTAAACAGAACCCGACATTCAATACAGTACAATGAAAGAGTGCCCAACAGTCAACAATGTAAAATTAAACAGAGCCCGACATTCAATAGAGTACAATGAAATAGTGCCTTTGAGTCAACAATGTAAAATTAAACAGGGCCCGACATTCAATAGAGTACAATGAAACAGTGCCCAACACTGAACAAGGTAAAATTAAACAGAGGCCGACATTAAATAAAGTTCAATGAAACAGTGCCCTACACTGAACTAAGTAAAAATAAACAGAACCCGATATTAAATACAGTACAATGAAACAGTGCCCTACACTGACCAATGTAAAATTAAACAGAGCCCGACATTAAATGCAGTCCAATGAAACAGTGCCCTTCATTGAACAAGGTAAAATGAAACAGAGCCCGACATTAAATACGGTACAATGAAACAGTGCCCTACAGCGAACAAGGTAAAATTAAACAGAACCCGACATTAAATACAGATGAATGAAACAGTGCCCTACAGTAAACAAGGTAACATTAAATAGAGCCGGACATTAGATACAGTACAATGAAATAGTGCCTTTGAGTCAACAATGTAAAATTAAACAGAGCCCGACATTAAATACAGTACAATGAAACAGTGCCCTACACTGAACAATGTAAAATTAAACAGAGCCTGACATTAAATACGGTACAATGAAACAGTGCCCTACAATCAACAATGTAAAATTAAACAGAACCCGACATTAAATACGGTACAATGAAACAGTGCCCTACAATCAACAATGTAAAATTAAACAGAGCCCGACATTAAATACGGTACAATGAAACAGTGCCCTACACTGAACAATGTAAAATTAAACAGAGCCCGACATGAAATACAGTACAATGAAACAGTGCCCTACAGTAAACAAGGTAATATTAAATAGAGCCCGACATTAAATACAGTACAATGAAATAGTGCCTTTGAGTCAACAATGTAAAATTAAACAGAGCCCGACATTAAATACAGTACAATGAAATAGTGCCTTTGAGTCAACAATGTAAAATTAAACAGAGCCCGACATTCAATAGAGTACAATGAAACAGTGCCCAACACTGAACAAGGTAAAATTAAACAGAGGCCGACATTAAATACAGTTCTATGGAACAGTGCCCTGCACTGAACTATGTAAAATTAAACAGGACCCGACATTAAATACAGTACAATGAAACAGTGCCCTGCACTGACCAATGTAAAATTCAACAGAGCCCGACATTCAATACAGTACAATGAAACAGTGCCCTACACTGAACAATGTAAAATTAAACAGAGCCCGACATTATATACGGTACAATTAAACAGTGCCCGACAGTGTACAAGGTAAAATTAAACAGAGCCCGACATTAAATACGGTACAATTAAACAGTGCCCTACAGTGAACAATATAAAATTAAACAGAGCCCGACATTAAATACAGTCCAATGAAACAGTGCCCTTCATTGAACAAGGTAACATTAAGCAGAGCCCGACATTAAATACGGTACAATGAAACAGTGCCCTACAGTAAACATAGTATAATTAAACAGAGAGCGACATTAAATACGGTACAATGAAACAGTGCCCTACAGTGAACAAGGTAAAATTAAACAGAACCCGACATTAAATACAGTACAATGAAACAGTGCCATACACTGAACAAGTAAAATTAAACAGAGCCCGACATTAAATACGGTACAATGAAACAGTGCCCTACAGTGAACAAGGTAAAATTAAACAGAACCCGACATTAAATACAGTACAATGAAACAGTGCCCTACACTGAACAAGGTAAAATTAAACAGAGCCCGACATTAAATACAGTCCAATGAAACAGTGCCCTACAGTGAACAATATAAAATTAAACAGAGCCCGACATTAAATACAGTCCAATGAAACAGTGCCCTTCATTGAACAAGGTAACATTAAGCAGAGCCCGACATTAAATACGGTACAATTAAACAGTGCCCTACAGTGAACAATATAAAATTAAACAGAGCCCGACATTAAATACAGTCCAATGAAACAGTGCCCTTCATTGAACAAGGTAACATTAAGCAGAGCCCGACATTAAATACGGTACAATGAAACAGTGCCCTACAGTAAACATAGTATAATTAAACAGAGACCGACATTAAATACGGTACAATGAAACAGTGCCCTACAGTGAACAAGGTAAAATTAAACAGAACCCGACATTAAATACAGTACAATGAAACAGTGCCATACACTGAACAAGTAAAATTAAACAGAGCCCGACATTAAATACGGTACAATGAAACAGTGCCCTACAGTGAACAAGGTAAAATTAAACAGAACCCGACATTAAATACAGTACAATGAAACAGTGCCCTACACTGAACAAGGTAAAATTAAACAGAGCCCGACATTAAATACAGTCCAATGAAACAGTGCCCTACAGTGAACAAGGTAACATTAAGCAGAGCCCGACATTAAATACAGTACAATGAAACAGTGCCCTACAGTAAACATAGTATAATTAAACAGACACCGACATTAAATACAGATGAATGAAACAGTGCCCTACAGTAAACAAGGTAACATTAAATAGAGCCGGACATTAAATACAGTACAATGAAATAGTGCCTTAGAGTCACCAATGTAAAATTAAACAGAGCCCGACATTAAATACAGTACAATGAAACAGTGCCCTACACTGAACAATCTAAAATTAAACAGAGCCTGACATTAAATACGGTACAATGAAACAGTGCCCTACAATCAACAATGTAAAATTAAACAGAGCCCGACATTAAATACGGTACAATGAAACAGTGCCCTACAATCAACAATGTAAAATTAAACAGAGCCCGACATTAAATACGGTACAATGAAACAGTGCCCTACACTGAACAATGTAAAATTAAACAGAGCCCGGCATGAAATACAGTACAATGAAACAGTGCCCTAGAGTAAACAAGGTAATATTAAATAGAGCCCGACATTAAATACAGTACAATGAAATAGTGCCTTTGAGTCAACAATGTAAAATTAAACAGAGCCCGACATTAAATACAGTACAATGAAATAGTGCCTTTGAGTCAACAATGTAAAATTAAACAGAGCCCGACATTCAATAGAGTACAATGAAACAGTGCCAACACTGAACAAGGTAAAATTAATCAGAGGCCGACATTAAATACAGTTCAATGAAACAGTGCCCTGCACTGAACTATGTAAAATTAAACAGAACCCGACATTATATACAGTACAATGAAACAGTGCCCTGCACTGACCAATGTAAAATTCAACAGAGCCCGACATTCAATACAGTACAATGAAACAGTGCCCTACACTGAACAATGTAAAATTAAACAGAGCCCGTCATTATATACGGTACAATTAAACAGTGCCCGACAGTGTACAAGGTAAAATTAAACAGAGCCCGACATTAAATACGGTACAATTAAACAGTGCCCTACAGTGAACAATGTAAAATTAAACAGAGCCCGACATTAAATACAGTCCAATGAAACAGTGCCCTTCATTGAACAAGGCAACATTAAGCAGAGCCCGACATTAAATACAGTACAATGAAACAGTGCCCTACAGTAAACATAGTATAATTAAACAGAGACCGACATTAAATACAGATCAATGAAACAGTGCCCTACACTGAACAAGGTAAAATTAAACAGATCCCGTCATTAAATACAGTCCAATGAAACAGTGCCCTACACTGAACAATGTAAAATTAAACAGAACCCGACATTAAATACAGTACAATGAAACAGTGCCATACACTGAACAAGTAAAATTAAACAGAGCCCGACATTAAATACGGTACAATTAAACAGTGCCCGACAGTGTACAAAGTAAAATTAAACAGAGTCCGACATTAAATACGGTACAATGAAACAATGCCCAACAGTACAAAGTAAAATTAAACAGAGCCCGACATTAAATACAGTCCAATGAAACAGTGCCCTACAGTGAACAAGGTAACATTAAGCAGAGCCCGACATTAAATACAGTACAATGAAACAGTGCCCTACAGTAAACATAGTATAATTAAACAGACACCGGCATTAAATACAGATGAATGAAACAGTGCCCTACAGTAAACAAGGTAACATTAAATAGAGCCCGACATTAAATACAGTACAATGAAATAGTGCCTTTGAGTCAACAATGTAAAATTAAACAGAGCCCGACATTCAATACAGTACAATGAAACAGTGCCCCACACTGACCAATGTAAAATTAAACAGAGCACGGCATTAAATACAGTACAATGAAACAGTGCCCTACACTGAACAATGTAAAATTAAACAGAGCCTGACATTAAATACGGTACAATGAAACAGTGCCCTACAATCAACAATGTAAAATTAAACAGAGCCTGACATTAAATACGGTACAATGAAACAGTGCCCTACAATCAACAATGTAAAATTAAACAGAGCCCGACATTAAATACGGTACAATGAAACAGTGCCCTACAATCAACAATGTAAAATTAAACAGAGCCCGACATTAAATACGGTACAATGAAACAGTGTCCTACAATCAAGAATGTAAAATTAAACAGAGTTCGGCATTAAATACGGTACAATGAAACAGTGCCCTACACTGAACAATGTAAAATTAAACAGAGCCCGACATTAAATACGGTACAATGTAACCGTGCCCTACAGTGTACAAGGTTAAATTAAACAGAGCCCGACATTAAATACGGTACAATAAAACAGTACCCTACAATCAACAATGTAAAATTAAACAGAGCCCGACATTAAATACGTTACAATGAAACAGTGCCCTACAATCAAGAATGTAAAATTAAACGGAGTTCGACATTAAATACGGTACAATGAAACAGTGCCTTACACGGAACAATGTAAAATTAAACAGAGCCCGACATTAAATACGGTCCAATGAAACAGTGCCCTACAGTGAACAAGTAACATTAAGCAGAGCCCGACATTAAATACAGTACAATGAAACAGTGCCCTACAGTAAACATAGTATAATTAAACAGACACCGGCATTAAATACAGATGAATGAAACAGTGCCCTACAGTAAACAAGGTAACATTAAATAGAGCCCGACATTAAATACAGTACAATGAAATAGTGCCTTTGAGTCAACAATGTAAAATTAAACAGAGCCCGACATTCAATACAGTACAATGAAACAGTGCCCTACACTGACCAATGTAAAATTAAACAGAGCACGACATTAAATACAGTACAATGAAACAGTGTCCTACAATCAAGAATATAAAATTAAATACGGTACAATGAAACCGTGCCCTACAGTGTACAAAGTAAAATTAAACAGAGCCCGACATTAAATACGGTACAATGAAATAGTGCCCTACAGTGTACAAAGTAAAATTAAGCAGAGCCCGACATTAAATACAGTACAATGAAACAGTGCCCTACACTGAACAATGTAAAATTAAACAGAGCCCGACATTAAATACGGTACAATGAAACAGTGCCCTACAATCAACAATGTAAAATTAAACAGAGCCCGACATTAAATACGGTACAATGAAACAGTGTCCTACAATCAAGAATGTAAAATTAAATACGGTACAATGAAACCGTGCCCTACAGTGTACAAAGTAAAATTAAACAGAGCCCGACATTAAATACGGTACAATGAAATAGTGCCCTACAGTGTACAAAGTAAAATTAAGCAGAGCCCGACATTAAATACAGTACAATGAAACAGTGCCTTACAGTCAACAATGTAAAACTAAACAGAGCCCGACATTAAATAAATTCAATGAAACAGTGCCCTACAGTGTACAAGGTTAAATTAAACAGAGCCCGACATTAAATACGGTACAATAAAACAGTGCCCTACAATCAACAATGTAAAATTAAACAGAGCCCGACATTGAATACAGTACAATGAAACAGTGCCCAACACTGAACAAGGTAAAATTAAACAGAGCCCGACATTAAATGCAGTACAATGAAACAGCGCCCAACGCTGAACAATGTAAAATTAAACAGAGCCCGACATTCAATACAGTACAATGAAACAGTGCCCTACACTGAACAACGTAAAATTAGACAGAGCCCGACATTAAATACGGTACAATTAACCAGTGCCCGACAGTGTACAAAGTAAAATTAAACAGAGCCCGACATTAAATACGGTACAATGAAACAGTGCCCTACACTGACCAATGTAAAATTAAACAGAGCACGACATTAAATACAGTACAATGAAACAGTGCCCTACACTGAACAATGTAAAATTAAACAGAGCCTGATTTTAAATACGGTACAATGAAACAGTGCCCTACAATCAACAATGTAAAATTAAACAGAGCCCGACATTAAATACGGTACAATGAAACAGTGCCCTACAATCAACAATGTAAAATTAAACAGAGCCCGACATTAAATACGGTACAATGAAACAGTGCCCTACACTGAACAATGTAAAATTAAACAGAGCCCGACATTAAATACAGTACAATGAAATAGTGCCTTTGAGTAAACAATGTAAAATTAAACAGAGCCCGACATTAAATACAGTACAATGAAACAGTGCCCTACAGTGAACAATGTAAAATTAAACAGAGCCCGACATGAAATACAGTACAATGAAACAGTGCCCTACAGTAAACAAGGTAACATTAAATAGAGCCCGACATTAAATACAGTACAATGAAATAGTGCCTTTGAGTAAACAATGTAAAATTAAACAGAGCCCGACATTAAATACGGTACAATAAAACAGTACCCTACAATCAACAATGTAAAATTAAACAGAGCCCGACATTAAATACGTTACAATGAAACAGTGCCCTACAATCAAGAATGTAAAATTAAACGGAGTTCGACATTAAATACGGTACAATGAAACAGTGCCTTACACGGAACAATGTAAAATTAAACAGAGCCCGACATTAAATACGGTCCAATGAAACAGTGCCCTACAGTGAACAAGTAACATTAAGCAGAGCCCGACATTAAATACAGTACAATGAAACAGTGCCCTACAGTAAACATAGTATAATTAAACAGACACCGGCATTAAATACAGATGAATGAAACAGTGCCCTACAGTAAACAAGGTAACATTAAATAGAGCCCGACATTAAATACAGTACAATGAAATAGTGCCTTTGAGTCAACAATGTAAAATTAAACAGAGCCCGACATTCAATACAGTACAATGAAACAGTGCCCTACACTGACCAATGTAAAATTAAACAGAGCACGACATTAAATACAGTACAATGAAACAGTGTCCTACAATCAAGAATATAAAATTAAATACGGTACAATGAAACCGTGCCCTACAGTGTACAAAGTAAAATTAAACAGAGCCCGACATTAAATACGGTACAATGAAATAGTGCCCTACAGTGTACAAAGTAAAATTAAGCAGAGCCCGACATTAAATACAGTACAATGAAACAGTGCCCTACAGTGTACAAGGTTAAATTAGACAGAGCCCGACATTAAATACAGTACAATGAAACAGTGCCCTACACTGAACAATGTATAATTAAACAGAGCCCGACATTAAATACGGTACAATGAAACAGTGCCCTACAATCAACAATGTAAAATTAAACAGAGCCCGACATTAAATACGGTACAATGAAACAGTGTCCTACAATCAAGAATGTAAAATTAAATACGGTACAATGAAACCGTGCCCTACAGTGTACAAAGTAAAATTAAACAGAGCCCGACATTAAATACGGTACAATGAAATAGTGCCCTACAGTGTACAAAGTAAAATTAAGCAGAGCCCGACATTAAATACAGTACAATGAAACAGTGCCTTACAGTCAACAATGTAAAACTAAACAGAGCCCGACATTAAATAAAGTCAATGAAACAGTGCCCTACAGTGTACAAGGTTAAATTAAACAGAGCCCGACATTAAATACGGTACAATAAAACAGTGCCCTACAATCAACAATGTAAAATTAAACAGAGCCCGACATTAAATACGTTACAATGAAACAGTGCCCTACAATCAAGAATGTAAAATTAAACGGAGCCCGACATTGAATACAGTACAATGAAACAGTGCCCAACACTGAACAAGGTAAAATTAAACAGAGCCCGACATTAAATGCAGTACAATGAAACAGCGCCCAACGCTGAACAATGTAAAATTAAACAGAGCCCGACATTCAATACAGTACAATGAAACAGTGCCCTACACTGAACAACGTAAAATTAGACAGAGCCCGACATTAAATACGGTACAATTAACCAGTGCCCGACAGTGTACAAAGTAAAAGTAAACAGAGCCCGACATTAAATACGGTACAATGAAACAGTGCCCTACACTGACCAATGTAAAATTAAACAGAGCACGACATTAAATACAGTACAATGAAACAGTGCCCTACACTGAACAATGTAAAATTAAACAGAGCCTGATTTTAAATACGGTACAATGAAACAGTGCCCTACAATCAACAATGTAAAATTAAACAGAGCCCGACATTAAATACGGTACAATGAAACAGTGCCCTACAATCAACAATGTAAAATTAAACAGAGCCCGACATTAAATACGGTACAATGAAACAGTGCCCTACACTGAACAATGTAAAATTAAACAGAGCCCGACATTAAATACAGTACAATGAAATAGTGCCTTTGAGTAAACAATGTAAAATTAAACAGAGCCCGACATTAAATACAGTACAATGAAACAGTGCCCTACAGTGAACAATGTAAAATTAAACAGAGCCCGACATGAAATACAGTACAATGAAACAGTGCCCTACAGTAAACAAGGTAACATTAAATAGAGCCCGACATTAAATACAGTACAATGAAATAGTGCCTTTGAGTAAACAATGTAAAATTAAACAGAGCCCGACATTAAATACAGGACAATGAAACAGTGCCCTACACTGAACACTGTAAAATTAAACAGAGCCCGACATTAATAACGGTACAATGAAACTGTGCCCTACAATCAACAATGTAAAATTAAACAGAGCCCGACAATAAATACGGTACAATTAAACAGTGCCCTACACTGAACAATGAAATATTAAACAGAGCCCGACATTAAATACGGTACAATGAAACAGTGCCCTACACTGAACAATGTAAAATTAAACAGAGCCCGACATTACATACAGGACAATGAAACAGTGCCCTATACTGAACAATGTAAAATTAAACAGAGCCCGATATTAAATACGGTACAATGAAACAGTGCCCTACAATCAAGAATGTAAAATTAAACAGAGCCCGAATTTACATACAGATCAATGAAACAGTGCCCTATACTGAACAATGTAAAATTAAACAGAGCCCGACATTAAATACGGTACAATGAAACAGTGCCCTACAATCAAGAATGTAAAATTAAACAGAGCCCGACATTAAATACGGTACAATGAAACAGTGCCCTACAGTGTACAAAGTAAAATTAAACAGAGCCCGACATTAAATACGGTACAATGATACAGTGCCCTACAGTGAACAAGGTAAAATTACACAGAGCCCGACATTAAATACAGTACAATGAAACAGTACCCTGCACTGAACAATGTAAAATTAAACAGAGCCCGACATTAAATGCAGTACAATGAAACAGTGCCCTACAGTGTACAAAGTAAAATTAAACAGAGCCCGAAATTATATACAGTACAATGAAACAGTGCCCTACAGTGTACAAAGTAAAATTAAACAGAGCCCGACATTAAATACAGTACAATGAAACAGTGCCTTACAGTCAAAAATGTAAAATTAAACAGAGCCCGACATTAAATGCAGTACAATGAAACAGTGCCCTACAGTGTACAAAGTAAAATTAAACAGAGCCCCACATTAAATACAGTACAATGAAACAGTGCCCTACAGTACAAAGTAAAATTAAACAGAGCACGAAATTAAATACAGTACAATGAAACAGTGCCCTACAGTGTACAAAGTGAAGTTAAACAGAGCCCAACATTAAATACAGGACAATGAAACAGTGCCCTACAGTGAACAAGGTAACATTAAGCAGAGCCCGTCATTAAATACAGTACAATGAAACAGTGCCTTACAGTCAACAATGTAAAATTAAACAGAGCCCGACATTAAATAAACTCAATGAAACAGTGCCCTACAGTGTACACGGTTAAATTAAACAGAGACCGACATTAAATACAGTACAAGGAAACAGTGCCCTACACGGAACAATGTAAAATTAAACAGAGCCCGACATTAAATACAGTACAATGAAACAGTGCACAACACTGAACAAGGTAAAATTAAACAGAGCCCGACATTAAATACAGTACAATGAAACAGTGCCCTACAGTGTACAAAGTACAATTAAACAGAGCCCGACATTAAATACAGTACAATGAAACAGTGCCTTACAGTCAACAATGTAAAATTAAACAGAGCCCGACATTAAATACGGCACAATGAAACAGTGTCCTACAATCAAGAATGTAAAATCAAATACGGTACAATGAAACCGTGCCCTACAGTGTACAAAGTAAAATTAAACAGAGCCCGACATTAAATACGGTACAATGAAATAGTGCCCTACAGTGTACAAAGTAAAATTAAGCAGAGCCCGACATTAAATACAGTACAATGAAACAGTGCCTTACAGTCAACAATGTAAAACTAAACAGAGCCCGACATTAAATAAAGTCAATGAAACAGTGCCCTACAGTGTCTAAGGTTAAATTGAACAGAGCCCGACATTAAATACGGTACAATAAAACAGTGCCCTACAATCAACAATGTAAAATTAAACAGAGCCCGACATTAAATACGTTACAATGAAACAGTGCCCTACAATCAAGAATGTAAAATTTAACGGAGTTCGACATTAAATACGGTACAATGAAACAGTGCCTTACACGGAACAATGTAAAATTAAACAGAGCCCGACATTAAATACGGTACAATGAAACAGTGCCCTACAGTGAACAAGGTAACATTAAACAGAACCCGACATTAAATACAGTACACTGAAAGAGTGCCCTACAGTCAACAATGTAAAATTATACAGAGCCCGACATTGAATACAGTACAATGAAACAGTGCCCAACACTGAACAAGGTAAAATTAAACAGAGCCCGACATTAAATACAGTACAATGAAACAGTGCCCAACGCTGAACAATGTAAAATTAAACAGAGCCCGACATTCAATACAGTACAATGAAACAGTGCCCTACACTGAACAACGTAAAATTAGACAGAGACCGACATTAAATACAGTACAATGAAAGTGCCCTACACTGAACAATGTAAAATTAAACAGAGCCCGACATTAAATACGGTACAATTAAACAGTGCCCGACAGTGTACAAAGTAAAATTAAACAGAGCCCGACATTAAATACGGTACAATGAAACAGTGCCCTACAATCAACAATGTAAAATTAAACAGAGCACGACATTAAATACGGTACAATGAAACAGTGCCCTACACTGAACAATGTAAAATTAAACAGGGCCCGACATTAAATACGGTATAATGAAACAGTGCCCTACAGTACAAAGTAAAATTAAACAGAGCACGACATTAAATTCAGTACAGTGAAACAGTGCCCTACAGTGTACAAAGTAAAGTTAAACAGAGCCCGACATTAAATACAGGACAAGGAAACAGTGCCCTACGGTGAACAATGTAAAATTAAACAGAGCCCGACATTAAATACAGTACAATGAAACAGTGCCCTACAGTGAACAATGTAAAATTAAACAGAGCCCGACATGAAATACAGTACAATGAAACAGTGCCCTACAGTAAACAAGGTAACATTAAATAGAGCCCGACATTAAATACAGGACAATGAAACAGTGCCCTACACTGAACAATGTAAAATTAAACAGAGCCCGACATTAATAACGGTACAATGAAACTGTGCCCTAAAATCAACAATGTAAAATTAAACAGAGCCCGACATTAAATACGGTACAATGAAACAGTGCCCTACACTGAACAATGAAATATTAAACAGAGCCCGACATTAAATACGGTACAATGAAACAGTGCCCTACAGTGTACAAAGTAAAATTAAACAGAGCCCGAAATTATATACAGTACAATGAAACAGTGCCCTACAGTGTACAAAGTAAAATTAAACAGAGCCCGAAATTAAATACAGTACAATGAAACAGTGCCTTACAGTCAACAATGTAAAATTAAACAGAGCCCGACATTAAATACAGTACAATGAAACAGTGCCTTACAGTCAACAATGTAAAATTAAACAGAGCCCGACATTAAATGCAGTACAATGAAACAGTGCCCTACAGTGTACAAAGTAAAATTAAACAGAGCCCGACATTAAATACAGTACAATGAAACAGTGCCCTACAGTACAAAGTAAAATTAAACAGAGCCCGACATTAAATACGGTACAATGAAACAGTGCCCTACAATCAAGAATGTAAAATTAAACAGAGCCCGACATTAAATACGGTACAATGAAATAGTGCCCCACAGTGTACAAAGTAAAATTAAACAGAGCCCGACATTAAATACGGTACAATGAAACAGTGCCCTACAGTACAAAGTAAAATTAAACAGAGCCCGGCATTAAATACGGTACAATGAAACAGTGCCCTACAATCAAGAATGTAAAATTAAACAGAGCCCGACATTAAATACGGTACAATGAAATAGTGCCCTACAGTGTACAAAGTAAAATTAAACAGAGCCCGACATTAAATACGGTACAATGATACAGTGCCCTACAGTGAACAAGGTAAAATTAAACAGAGCCCGACATTAAATACAGTACAATGAAACAGTACCCTACACTGAACAATGTAAAATTAAACAGAGCCCGACATTAAATGCAGTACAATGAAACAGTGCCCTACAGTGTACAAAGTAAAATTAAACAGAGCCCGAAATTATATACAGTACAATGAAACAGTGCACAACACTGAACAAGGTAAAATTAAACAGAGCCCGACATGAAATACAGTACAATTAAACAGTGCCCGACAGTGAACAAGTTAACATTAAGCAGAGCCCGACATTAAATACAGTACAATGAAACAGTGCCCTACAATCAAGAATGTAAAATTAAACAGAGCCCGACATTAAATGCAGTACAATGAAACAGTGCCCTACAGTGTACAAAGTAAAATTAAACAGAGCCCGAAATTATATACAGTACAATGAAACAGTGCCCTACAGTGTACAAAGTAAAATTAAACAGAGCCCGACATTAAATACAGTACAATGAAACAGTGCCTTACAGTCAACAATGTAAAATTAAACAGAGCCCGACATTAAATGCAGTACAATGAAACAGTGCCCTACAGTGTGCAAAGTAAAATTAAACAGAGCCCGACATTAAATACAGGACAATGGAACAGTGCCCTACAGTGAACAAGGTAACATTAAGCCGAGCCCCTCATTAAATACAGTACAAAGAAACAGTGCCTTACAGTCAACAATGTAAAATTAAGCAGAGCCCGACATTAAATAAAGTCAATGAAACAGTGCCCTACAGTGTACACGGTTAAATTAAACAGAGACCGACATTAAATACAGTACAAGGAAACAGTGCCCTACACGGAACAATGTAAAACTAAACAGAGCCCGACATTAAATATGGTACAATGAAACACTGCCCTACAGTGAACAAGGTAAAATTAAACAGAACCCGACATTAAATACAGTACAATGAAACAGTGCCCTACAGTCAACAATGTAAAATTAAACAGAGACCGACATTAAATACAGTACAAGGAAACAGTGCCCTACACGGAACAATGTAAAACTAAACAGAGCCCGACATTAAATACAGTACAATTAAACAGTGCCCGACAGTGAACAAGTTAACATTAAGCAGAGCCCGACATTAAATACAGTACAATGAAACAGTGCCTTACAGTCAACAATGTAAAATTAAACAGAGCCCGACATTAAATACGGTACAATGAAACAGTGCCCTACAGTGAACAAGGTAAAATTAAGCAGGCCCCGACATTAAATACAGTACAATTAAACAGTGCCCGACAGTGAACAAGTTAACATTAAGCAGAGCCCGACATTAAATACAGTACAATGAAACAGTGCCTTAAAGTCAACAATGTAAAATTAAACAGAGCCCGACATTAAATAAAGTCAATGAAACAGTGCCCTACAGTGCACACGGTTAAATTAAACAGAGACCGACATTAAATACAGTACAATGAAACAGTGCCCTACACGGAACAATGTAAAATTAAACAGAGCCCGACATTAAATACAGTACAATGAAACAGTGCCCTACACTGAACAAGGTTAAATTAAACAGAGCCCGACATTAAATACAGTTCAATGAAACAGTGCCCTACACTGAACAATGTAAAATAAAACAGAGCCCGACATTAAACACGGTACAATGAAACAGTGCCCCACAGTACAAAGTAAAATTAAACAGAGCACGACATTAAATACAGTACAATGAATCAGTGCCCTACACTGAACAATGTAAAATTAAACAGAGCCCGACATTAAATACGGTACAATGAAACAGTGCCCTACAGTACAAAGTAAAATTAAACAGAGCACGACATTAAATACAGTACAATGAAACAGTGCCCTACACTGACCAATGTAAAATTAAACATAGCACGACATTAAATACAGCACAATGAAACAGTGCCCTACACTGAACAATGTAAAATTAAACAAACCCCGACGTTAAATACGGTACAATGAAATAGAGCCCTACAGTGTACAACGTAAAATTAAACAGAGCCCGACATTAAATCGGGTACAATGAAACAGTGCCCAACACTGAACAATGTTAAATTAAACAGAGCCCGACATTAAATACGGTACAATGAAACAGTGCCCTACAATCAACAATGTAAAATTAAACAGAGCACGACATTAATTACAGTACAATGAAACAGTGCCCTACACTGAACACTGTAAAATTAAACAGAGCCCGACATTAAATACGGTACAATGAAACAGTGCCCTACAATCAACACTGTAAAATTAAACAGAGCACGACATTAAATACGGTACAATGAAACAGTGCCCTACAATCAAGAATGTAATATTAAACAGAGTTCGACATTAAATACGGTACAATGAAATAGTGCCCTACAGTGTACAAAGTAAAATTAAGCAGAGCCCTACATTAAATACAGTACAATGAAACAGTGCCTTACAGTCAACAATGTAAAATTAAACAGAGCCCGACATTAAATAGGGTACAATGAAACAGTGCCCAACACTGAACAATGTAAAATTAAACAGAGCCCGACATTAAATAAAGTCAATGAAACAGTGCCCTACAGTGTACAAGGTTAAATTAAACAGAGCACGACATTAAATACAGTACAATGAATCAGTGCCCTACACTGATCAATGTAAAATTAAACAGAGCCCGACATTAAATACGGTACAATGAAACAGTGCCCTACTGTACAAAGTAAAATTAAACAGAGCACGACAATAATACAGTACAATGAAACAGTGCCCTACACTGACCAATGTAAAATTAAACAGAGCACGACATTAAATACAGGACAATGAAACAGTGCCCTACACTGAACAATGTAAAATTAAACAGACCCCGACATTAAATACGGTACAATGAAACAATGCCCTACAATCAAGAATGTATTAATTAAACAGAGTTCGACATTAAATACGGTACAATGAAACAGTGCCCTACACTGAACAATGTAAAATTAAACAGAGCCCGACATTAAATACGGTACAATGAAACAGTGCCCTACAGAGTACAAAGTAAAATTAAACAGAGCCCGACATTAAATACGGTACAATGAAATAGTGCCCTACAGTGTACAAAGTAAAATTAAGCAGAGCCCGACATTAAATACAGTACAATGAAACAGTGCCTTACAGTCAACAATGTAAAATTAAACAGAGCCCGACATTAAATAGGGTACAATGAAACAGTGCCCAACACTGAACAATGTAAAATTAAACAGAGCCCGACATTAAATAAAGTCAATGAAACAGTGCCCTGCAGTGTACAAGGTTAAATTAAACAGAGCCCGACATTAAATACGGTACAATGAAACAGTGCCCTACAATCAACAATGTAAAATTAAACAGAGCCCGGCATTAAATACGGTACAATGAAACAGTGCCCTACAATCAAGAATGTAAAATTAAACAGAGTTCGACATTAAATACGGAACAATGAAAGAGTGCCCTACACTGAACAATGTAAAATTAAACAGAGTCCGACAGTAAATACGGTACAATGAAACAGTGCCCTACAGTAAAATTAAACAGAGCCCGACATTAAATTCGGTACAATGAAATAGTGCCCTACAGTGTACAAAGTAAAATTAAGCAGAGCCCGACATTAAATACAGTACAATGAAACAGTGACCTACAGTGTACAAAGTAAAATTAAACAGAGCCCGACATTAAATACAGTACAATATAACAGTGCCTTACAGTCAACAATGTAAAATTAAACAGAGCCCGACATTAAATACGGTGCAATGAAATAGTGCCCTACACGGAACAATGTAAAATTAAACAGAGCCCGACATTAAATACGGTACAATGAAACAGTGCCCTACACTGAACAATGTAAAATTAAACAGGGCCCGACATTAAATACGGTATAATGAAACAGTGCCCTACAGTACAAAGTAAAATTAAACAGAGCACGACATTAAATTCAGTACAATGAAACAGTGCCCTACACTGTACAAAGTAAAGTTAAACAGAGCCCGACATTAAATACAGGACAAGGAAACAGTGCCCTACGGTGAACAATGTAAAATTAAACAGAGCCCGACATTAAATACAGTACAATGAAACAGTGCCCTACAGTGAACAATGTAAAATTAAACAGAGCCCGACATGAAATACAGGACAATGAAACAGTGCCCTACACTGAACAATGTAAAATTAAACAGAGCCCGACATTAATAACGGTACAATGAAACTGTGCCCTAAAATCAACAATGTAAAATTAAACAGAGCCCGACATTAAATACGGTACAATGAAACAGTGCCCTACACTGAACAATGAAATATTAAACAGAGCCCGACATTAAATGCGGTACAATGAAACAGTGCCCTACACTGAACAATGTAAAATTAAACAGAGCCCGACATTAAATGCAGTACAATGAAACAGTGCCCTACAGTGTACAAAGCAAAATTAAACAGAGCCCGAAATTATATACAGTACAATGAAACAGTGCCCTACAGTGTACAAAGTAAAATTAAACAGAGCCCGACATTAAATACAGTACAATGAAACAGTGCCCTACAGTACAAAGTAAAATTAAACAGAGCCCGACATTAAATACGGTACAATGAAACAGTGCCCTACAATCAAGAATGTAAAATTAAACAGAGCCCGACATTAAATACGGTACAATGAAATAGTGCCCCACAGTGTACAAAGTAAAATTAAACAGAGCCCGACATTAAATACGGTACAATGAAACAGTGCCCTACAGTACAAAGTAAAATTAAACAGAGCCCGAGATTAAATACGGTACAATGAAACAGTGCCCTACAATCAAGAATGTAAAATTAAACAGTGCCCGACATTAAATACGGTACAATGAAATAGTGCCCTCCAGTGTACAAAGTAAAATTAAACAGAGCCCGACATTAAATACGGTACAATGATACAGTGCCCTACAGTGAACAAGGTAAAATTAAACAGAGCCCGACATTAAATACGGTACAATGATACAGTGCCCTACAGTGAACAAGGTAAAATTAAACAGAGCCCGACATTAAATACAGTACAATGAAACAGTACCCTACACTGAACAATGTAAAATTAAACAGAGCCCGACATTAAATGCAGTACAATGAAACAGTGCCCTAGAGTGTACAAAGTAAAATTAAACAGAGCCCGAAATTATATACAGTACAATGAAACAGTGCCCTACAATGTACAAAGTAAAATTAAACAGAGCCCGACATTAAATACAGTACAATGAAAGAGTGCCTTCCAGTCAACAATGTAAAATTAAACAGAGCCCGACATTAAATGCTGTACAATGAAACAGTGCCCTACAGTGTACAAAGTAAAATTAAACAGAGCCCGACATTAAATACAGTACAATGAAACAGTGCCCTACAGTACAAAGTAAAATTAAACAGAGCCCGACATTAAATACGGTACAATGAAACAGTGCCCTACAATCAAGAATGTAAAATTAAACAGAGCCCGACATTAAATACGGTACAATGAAATAGTGCCCTACAGTGTACAAAGTAAAATTAAACAGAGCCCGACATTAAATACGGTACAATGATACAGTGCCCTACAGTGAACAAGGTAAAATTAAACAGAGCCCGACATTAAATACAGTACAATGAAACAGTACCCTACACTGAACAATGTAAAATTAAACAGAGCCCGACATTAAATGCAGTACAATGAAACAGTGCCCTACAGTGTACAAAGTAAAAGTAAACAGAGCCCGAAATTATATACAGTAGAATGAAACAGTGCACAACACTGAACAAGGTAAAATTAAACAATGCCCGACATGAAATACAGTACAATTAAACAGTGCCCGACAGTGAACAAGTTAACATTAAGCAGAGCCCGACATTAAATACAGTAGAATGAAACAGTGCCCTACAATCAAGAATGTAAAATTAAACAGAGCCCGACATTAAATACGGTACAATGAAATAGTGCCCTACAGTGTACAAAGTAAAATTAAACAGAGCCCGACATTAAATACGGTACAATGATACAGTGCCCTACAGTGAACAAGGTAAAATTAAACAGAGCCCGACATTAAATACAGTACAATGAAACAGTACCCTACACTGAACAATGTAAAATTAAACAGAGCCCGACATTAAATGCAGTACAATGAAACAGTGCCCTACAGTGTACAAAGTAAAAGTAAACAGAGCCCGAAATTATATACAGTAGAATGAAACAGTGCACAACACTGAACAAGGTAAAATTAAACAGAGCCCGACATGAAATACAGTACAATTAAACAGTGCCCGACAGTGAACAAGTTAACATTAAGCAGAGCCCGACATTAAATACAGTAGAATGAAACAGTGCCCTACAATCAAGAATGTAAAATTAAACAGAGCCCGACATCAAATGCAGTACAATGAAACAGTGCCCTACAGTGTACAAAGTAAAATTAAACAGAGCCCGAAATTATATACAGTACAATAAAACAGTGCCCTACAGTGTACAAAGTAAAATTAAACAGAGCCCGACATTAAATACAGTACAATGAAACAGTGCCTTACAGTCAACAATGTAAAATTAAACAGAGCCCGACATTAAATGCAGTACAATGAAACAGTGCCCTACAGTGTACGAAGTAAAATTAAACAGAGCCCGACATCAAATACAGTACAATGAAACAGTGCCCTACAGTACAAAGTAAAATTAAACAGAGCCCGACATTAAATACAGTACAATGAAACAGTGCCCTACAGTGTACAAAGTGAAGTTAAACAGAGCCCGACATTAAATACAGGACAATGGAACAGTGCCCTACAGTGAACAAGGTAACATTAAGCAGAGCCCCTCATTAAATACAGTACAAAGAAACAGTGCCTTACAGTCAACAATGTAAAATTAAACAGAGCCCGACATTAAATAAAGTCAATGAAACAGTGCCCTACAGTGTACACGGTTAAATTAAACAGAGACCGACATTAAATACAGTACAAGGAAACAGTGCCCTACACGGAACAATGTAAAACTAAACAGAGCCCGACATTAAATATGGTACAATGAAACAGTGCCCTACAGTGAACAAGGTAAAATTAAACAGAACCCGACATTAAATACAGTACAATGAAACAGTGCCCTACAGTCAACAATGTAAAATTAAACAGAGACCGACATTAAATACAGTACAAGGAAACAGTGCCCTACACGGAACAATGTAAAACTAAACAGAGCCCGACATTAAATACAGTACAATTAAACAGTGCCCTACAGTGAACAAGGTAAAATTAAACAGGCCCCGACATTAAATACAGTACAATTAAACAGTGCCCGACAGTGAACAAGTTAACATTAAGCAGAGCCCGGCATTAAATACAGTACAATGAAACAGTGCCTTACAATCAACAATGTAAAATTAAACAGAGCCCGACATTAAATAAAGTCAATGAAACAGTGCCCTACAGTGCACACGGTTAAATTAAACAGAGACCGACATTAAATACAGTACAATGAAACAGTGCCCTACACGGAACAATGTAAAATTAAACAGAGCCCGACATTAAATACAGTACAATGAAACAGTGCCCTACACTGAACAAGGTTAAATTAAACAGAGCCCGACATTAAATACAGTTCAATGAAACAGTGCCCTACACTGAACAATGTAAAATAAAACAGAGTTCGACATGAAATACGGTACAATGAAATAGTGCCCTACAGTGTACAAAGTAAAATTAAGCAGAGCCCTACATTAAATACAGTACAATGAAACAGTGCCTTACAGTCAACAATGTAAAATTAAACAGAGCCCGATATTAAATACGGTACAATGAAACAGTGCCCTACAGTACAAAGTAAAATTAAACAGAGCACGACAATAATACAGTACAATGAAACAGTGCCCTACACTGACCAATGTAAAATTAAACAGAGCACGACATTAAATACAGGACAATGAAACAGTGCCCTACACTGAACAATGTAAAATTAAACAGACCCCGACATTAAATACGGTACAATGAAACAATGCCCTACAATCAAGAATGTATTAATTGAACAGAGTTCGACATTAAATACGGTACAATGAAACAGTGCCCTACACTGAACAATGTAAAATTAAACAGAGCCCGACATTAAATACGGTACAATGAAACAGTGCCCTACAGTGTACAAAGTAAAATTAAACAGAGCCCGACATTAAATACGGTACAATGAAATAGTGCCTTACAGTCAACAATGTAAAATTAAACAGAGCCCGATATTAAATACGGTACAATGAAACAGTGCCCTACAGTACAAAGTAAAATTAAACAGAGCACGACAATAATACAGTACAATGAAACAGTGCCCTACACTGACCAATGTAAAATTAAACAGAGCACGACATTAAATACAGTACAATGAAACAGTGCCTTACAGTCAACAATGTAAAATTAAACAGAGCCCGACATTAAATAGGGTACAATGAAACAGTGCCCAACACTGAACAATGTAAAATTAAACAGAGCCCGACATTAAATAAAGTCAATGAAACAGTGCCCTTCAGTGTACAAGGTTAAATTAAACAGAGCCCGACATTAAATACGGTACAATGAAACAATGCCCTACATTCAACAATGTAAAATTAAACAGAGCCCGGCATTAAATACGGTACAATGAAACAGTGCCCAACAATCAAGAATGTAAAATTAAACAGAGTACGACATTAAATACGGAACAATGAAACAGTGCCCTACACTGACCAAGGTAAAATTAAACAGAGCCCGACATTAAATACAGTACAATGAAACAGTACCCTACACTGAACAATGTAAAATTAAACAGAGCCCGACATTAAATGCAGTACAATGAAACAGTGCCCTACAGTGTACAAAGTAAAAGTAAACAGAGCCCGAAATTATATACAGTAGAATGAAACAGTGCACAACACTGAACAAGGTAAAATTAAACAGAGCCCGACATGAAATACAGTACAATTAAACAGTGCCCGACAGTGAACAAGTTAACATTAAGCAGAGCCCGACATTAAATACAGTAGAATGAAACAGTGCCCTACAATCAAGAATGTAAAATTAAACAGAGCCCGACATCAAATGCAGTACAATGAAACAGTGCCCTACAGTGTACAAAGTAAAATTAAACAGAGCCCGAAATTATATACAGTACAATAAAACAGTGCCCTACAGTGTACAAAGTAAAATTAAACAGAGCCCGACATTAAATACAGTACAATGAAACAGTGCCTTACAGTCAACAATGTAAAATTAAACAGAGCCCGACATTAAATGCAGTACAATGAAACAGTGCCCTACAGTGTACGAAGTAAAATTAAACAGAGCCCGACATCAAATACAGTACAATGAAACAGTGCCCTACAGTACAAAGTAAAATTAAACAGAGCCCGACATTAAATACAGTACAATGAAACAGTGCCCTACAGTGTACAAAGTGAAGTTAAACAGAGCCCGACATTAAATACAGGACAATGGAACAGTGCCCTACAGTGAACAAGGTAACATTAAGCAGAGCCCCTCATTAAATACAGTACAAAGAAACAGTGCCTTACAGTCAACAATGTAAAATTAAACAGAGCCCGACATTAAATAAAGTCAATGAAACAGTGCCCTACAGTGTACACGGTTAAATTAAACAGAGACCGACATTAAATACAGTACAAGGAAACAGTGCCCTACACGGAACAATGTAAAACTAAACAGAGCCCGACATTAAATATGGTACAATGAAACAGTGCCCTACAGTGAACAAGGTAAAATTAAACAGAACCCGACATTAAATACAGTACAATGAAACAGTGCCTTACAGTCAACAATGTAAAATTAAACAGAGCCCGACATTAAATAGGGTACAATGAAACAGTGCCCAACACTGAACAATGTAAAATTAAACAGAGCCCGACATTAAATAAAGTCAATGAAACAGTGCCCTTCAGTGTACAAGGTTAAATTAAACAGAGCCCGACATTAAATACGGTACAATGAAACAATGCCCTACATTCAACAATGTAAAATTAAACAGAGCCCGGCATTAAATACGGTACAATGAAACAGTGCCCAACAATCAAGAATGTAAAATTAAACAGAGTACGACATTAAATACGGAACAATGAAACAGTGCCCTACACTGACCAATGTAAAATTAAACAGAGCCCGACATTCAAAACAGTACAATGAAACAGTGCCCTACACTGAACAATGTAAAATTAAACAGAGCCCGACATTAAATACGGTACAATTAAACAGTGGCGACAGTACAAAGTAAAATTAAACAGAGCACGACATTAAATACAGTACAATGAAACAGTGCCCTACACTGAACAATGTAAAATTAAACAGAGCCCGACATTAAATACAGTACAATGAAACAGTGCCCTACAGTCAACAATGTAAAATTAAACATAACCCGACATTAAATACAGTACAATGAAACAGTGCCCTACACTGACCAATGTAAAATTAAACAGAGCCCGGCATTAAATACGGTACAATTAAACAGTGGCGACAGTACAAAGTAAAATTAAACAGAGCACGACATTAAATACAGTACAATGAAACAGTGCCCTACACTGAACAATGTAAAACTAAACAGAGCCCGACATTAAATACAGTACATTGAAATAGTGCCTTTGAGTTAACAATGTAAAATTAAACAGTGCCCGACATTAAATACAGGACAATGAAACAGTGCCCTACAGTCAACAATGTAAAATTAAACAGAGCCCGACATTCAATACAGTACAATGAAACAGTGCCCTACAATCAAGAATGTAAAATTAAACAGAGTTCGACATTAAATACGGTACAATGAAACAGTGCCCTACACTGAACAATGTAAAAGTAAACAGAGCCCGACATTAATAACGGTACAATGAAACTGTGCCCTACAATCAACAATGTAAAATTAAACAGAGCCCGACATTAAATACGGTACAATGAAACAGTGCCCTACACTGAACAATGAAATATTAAACAGAGCCCGACATTAAATACGGTACAATGAAACAGTGCCCTACACTGAACAATGTAAAATTAAACAGAGCCCGACATTACATACAGATCAATGAAACAGTGCCCTACAGTGTACAAAGTAAAATTAAACAGAGCCCGACATTAAATACAGTACAATGAAACAGTGCCTTACAGTCAACAATGTAAAATTAAACAGAGCCCGACATTAAATACAGTACAATGAAACAGTGCCTTACAGTCAACAATGTAAAATTAAACAGAGCCCGACATTAAATGCAGTACAATGAAACAGTGCCCTACAGTGTACAAAGTAAAATTAAACAGAGCCCGACATTAAATACGGTACAATGAAACAGTGCCCTACAATCAAGAATGTAAAATTAAACAGAGCCCGACATTAAATACGGTACAATGAAATAGTGCCCTACAGTGTACAAAGTAAAATTAAACAGAGCCCGACATTAAATACGGTACAATGAAACAGTGCCCTACAGTACAAAGTAAAATTAAACAGAGCCCGACATTAAATACGGTACAATGAAACAGTGCCCTACAATCAAGAATGTAAAATTAAACAGAGCCCGACATTAAATACGGTACAATGAAACAGTGCCCTTCAGTGTACAAAGTAAAATTAAACAGAGCCCGACATTAAATACGGTACAATGATACAGTGCCCTGCAGTGAACAAGGTAAAATTAAACAGAGCCCGACATTAAATACAGTACAATGAAACAGTACCCTACACTGAACAATGTAAAATTAAACAGAGCCCGACATTAAATGCAGTACAATGAAACAGTGCCGTACAGTGTACAAAGTAAAATTAAACTGAGCCCGAAATTATATACAGTACAATGAAACAGTGCCCTACAGTGTACAAAGTAAAATTAAACAGAGCCCGACATTAAATACAGTACAATGAAACAGTGCCTTACAGTCAACAATGTAAAATTAAACAGAGCCCGACATTAAATGCAGTACAATGAAACAGTGCCCTACAGTGTACAAAGTAAAATTAAACAGAGCCCGACATTAAATACAGTACAATGAAACAGTGCCCTACAGTACAAAGTAAAATTAAACAGAGCCCGACATTAAATACGGTACAATGAAACAGTGCCCTACAATCAAGAATGTAAAAGTAAACAGAGCCCGACATTAAATACGGTACAATGAAACAGTGCCTTACAGTCAACAATGTAAAATTAAACAGAGCCCGACATTAAATACAGTACAATGAAACAGTGCCCTACACTGACCAATGTAAAATTAAACAGAGCCCGACATTGAATACAGTACAATGAAACAGTGCCCAACACTGAACAAGGTAAAATTAAACAGAGCCCGACATTAAATACGGTACAATTAAACAGTGCCCGACAGTGTACAAAGTAAAATTAAACAGAGCCCGACATTAAATACGGTACAATGAAACAGTGCCCTACACTGACCAATGTAAAATTAAACAGAGCACGACATTACATACAGTACAATGAAACAGTGCCCTACAGTGTACAAAGTAAAGTTAAACAGAGCCCGACATTAAATACAGGACAAGGAAACAGTGCCCTACGGTGAACAATGTAAAATTAAACAGAAACCGACATTAAATACAGTACAATGAAACAGTGCCCTACAGTGAACAATGTAAAATTAAACAGTGCCCGACATTAAATACGGTACAATGGAACAGTGTCCTACAATCAAGAATGCAAAATTAAACAGAGTTCGACATTAAATACGGTACAATGAAACAGTGCCCTACACTGAACAATGTAAAATTAAACAGAGCCCGACATTAAATACGGTATAATGAAACAGTGCCCTACAGTACAAAGTAAAATTAAACAGAGCACGACATTAAATTCAGTACAATGAAACAGTGCCCTACAGTGTACAAAGTAAAGTTAAACAGAGCCCGACATTAAATACAGGACAAGGAAACAGTGCCCTACGGTGAACAATGTAAAATTAAACAGAAACCGACATTAAATACAGTACAATGAAACAGTGCCCTACAGTGAACAATGTAAAATTAAACAGTGCCCGACATGAAATACAGTACAATGAAACAGT
The DNA here is from genome assembly GCF_047496885.1 of Scyliorhinus torazame. Taxonomy (NCBI): domain Eukaryota; kingdom Metazoa; phylum Chordata; class Chondrichthyes; order Carcharhiniformes; family Scyliorhinidae; genus Scyliorhinus; species Scyliorhinus torazame. The sequence continues at coordinate 73,438,496 of NC_092729.1, read as the reverse complement.
GCCCTACAGTAAACAAGGTAACATTAAATAGAGCCCGACATTAAATACAGTTCAATGAAATAGTGCCTTTGAGTAAACAATGTAAAATTAAACAGAGCCCGACATTAAATACAGGACAATGAAACAGTGCCCTACACTGAACAATGTAAAATTAAACAGAGCCCGACACTAATAACGGTACAATGAAACTGTGCCCTACAATCAACAATGTAAAATTAAACAGACCCCGACATTAAATACGGTACAATGAAACAGTGCCCTACACTGAACAATGAAATATTAAACAGAGCCCGACATTAAATACGGTACAATGAAACAGTGCCCTATACTGAACAATGTAAAATTAAACAGAGCCAGACATTAAATACAGTACAATGAAACAGTGCCTTACAGTCAACAATGTAAAATTAAACAGAGCCCGACATTAAATGCTGTACAATGAAACAGTGCCCTACAGTGTACAAAGTAAAATTAAACAGAGCCCGACATTAAATACAGTACAATGAAACAGTGCCCTACAGTACAAAGTAAAATTAAACAGAGCCCGACATTAAATACGGTACAATGAAACAGTGCCCTACAATCAAGAATGTAAAAGAATACAGAGCCCGACAATAAATACGGTACAATGAAACAGTGCCTTACAGTCAACAATGTAAAATTAAACAGGGCCCGACATTAAATACAGTACAATGAAACAGTGCCCTACACTGACCAATGTAAAATTAAACAGAGCCCGACATTGAATACAGTACAATGAAACAGTGCCCAACACTGAACAAGGTAAAATTAAACAGAGCCCGACATTAAATACAGTACAATGAAACAGTGCCCAACGCTGAACAATGTAAAATTAAACAGAGCCCGACATTCAATACAGTACAATGAAACAGTGCCCTACACTGAACAACGTAAAATTAGACAGAGACCGACATTAAATACAGTACAATGAAACAGTGCCCTACACTGAACAATGTAAAATTAAACAGAGCCCGACATTAAATACGGTACAATTAAACAGTGCCCGACAGTGTAAAAGTAAAATTAAACAGAGCCCGACATTAAATACGGTACAATGAAACAGTGTCCTACACTGAACAATGTAAAATTAAACAGAGCCCGACATTAAATACGGTATAATGAAACAGTGCCCTACAGTAAACAAGGTAACATTAAATAGAGCCCGACATTAAATACAGTTCAATGAAATAGTGCCTTTGAGTAAACAATGTAAAATTAAACAGAGCCCGACAGTAAATGCAGGACAATGAAACAGTGCCCTACACTGAACAATGTAAAATTAAACAGAGGCCGACATTAATAACGGTACAATGAAACTGTGCCCTACAATCAACAATGTAAAATTAAACAGAGCCCGACATTAAATACGGTACAATGAAACAGTGCCCTACACTGAACAATGAAATATTAAACAGAGCCCGACATTAAATACGGTACAATGAAACAGTGCCCTGAACTGAACAATGTAAAATTAAACAGAGCCCGACATTAAATACGGTATAATGAAACAGTGCCCTACAATACAAAGTAAAATTAAACAGAGCACGACATTAAATTCAGTACAATGAAACAGTGCCCTACAGTGTACAAAGTAAAGTTAAACAGAGCCCGACATTAAATACAGGACAAGGAAACAGTGCCCTACGGTGAACAATGTAAAATTAAACAGAGCCCGACATTAAATACAGTACAATGAAACAGTGCCCTACACTGAACAATGAAATATTAAACAGAGCCCGACATTAAATACGGTACAATGAAACAGTGCCCTATACTGAACAATGTAAAATTAAACAGAGCCAGACATTAAATACGGTACAATGAAACAGTGCCCTACATTCAAGAATGTAAAATTAAACAGAGCCCGACATTAAATACGGTACAATGATACAGTGCCCTACAGTGAACAAGGTAAAATTAAACAGAGCCCGACATTAAATACAGTACAATGAAACAGTACCCTACACTGAACAATGTAAAATAATACAGAGCCCGACATTAAATGCAGTACAATGAAACAGTGCCCTACAGTGTACAAAGTAAAATTAAACAGAGCCCGAAATTATTTCCAGTACAATGAAACAGTGCCCTACAGTGTACAAAGTAAAATTAAACAGAGCCCGACATTAAATACAGTACAATGAAACAGTGACCTACAGAGAACAATGTAAAATTAAACAGAGCCCGACATTAAATACAGTACAATGAAACAGTGCCTTACAGTCAACAATGTAAAATTAAACAGAGCCCGACATTAAACACAGTACAATGAAACAGTGCCTTACAGTCAACAATGTAAAATTCAACAGAGCCCGACATTAAATACAGTACAATGAAACAGTGCCCTACAGTGTACAAAGTAAAATTAAGCAGAGCCCTACATTAAATACAGTACAATGAAACAGTGCCTTACAGTCAACAATGTAAAATAAAACAGAGCCCGACATTAAATAGGGTACAATGAAACAGTGCCCAACACTGAACAATGTAAAATTAAACAGAGCCCGACATTAAATAAAGTCAATGAAACAGTGCCCTACAGTGTACAAGGTTAAATTAAACAGTGCCCGACATTAAATACGGTACAATGAAACAGTGCCCTACAATCAACAACGTAAAATTAAACAGAGCCCGGCATTAAATACGATACAATGAAACAGTGCCCTACAATCAAGAATGTAAAATTAAACAGAGTTCGACATTAAATACGGTACAATGAAACAGTGCCCTACAGTGAACAATGTAAAATTAAACAGAGCCCGACATTAAATACGGTACTATTAAACAGTGCCCGACAGTGTACAAAGTAAAATTAAACAGAGCCCGAAATTATATACAGTACAATGAAACAGTGCCCTACAGTGTACAAAGTAAAATTAAACAGAGCCCGACATTAAATACAGTACAATGAAACAGTGCCTTACAGTCAACAATGTAAAATTAAACAGAGCCCGACATTAAATGCAGTACAATGAAACAGTGCCCTACAGTGTACAAAGTAAAATTAAACAGATCCCGACATTAAATACAGTACAATGCAACAGTGCCCTACAGTACAAAGTAAAATTAAACAGAGCACGACATTAAATACAGTACAAGGAAACAGTGCCCTACAGTGAACAATGTAAAATTAAACAGAGCCCGACATTAAATACAGTACAAAGAAACAGTGCCTTACAGTCAACAATGTAAAATTAAACAGAGCCCGACATTAAATAAAGTCAATGAAACAGTGCCCTACAGTGTACAAAGTGAAGTTAAACAGAGCCCGACATTAAATACAGTACAAGGAAACAGTGCCCTACACGGAACAATGTAAAACTAAACAGAGCCCGACATTAAATATGGTACAATGAAACAGTGCCCTACAGTGAACAAGGTAAAATTAAACAGAACCCGACATTAAATACAGTACAATGAAACAGTGCCCTACAGTCAACAATGTAAAACTAAACTGAGCCCGACATTAAATAAAGTCAACGAAACAGTGCCCTACAGTGCACACGGTTAAATTAAACTGAGACCGACATTAAATACAGTACAATAAAACAGTGCCCTACACGGAACAATGTAAAATTAAACAGAGCCCGACATTAAATACGGTACAATGAAACAGTGCCCTCCAGTGAACAAGGTAAAATTAAACAGGCCCCGACATTAAATACAGTACAATTAAACAGTGCCCGACAGTGAACAAGTTAACATTAAGCAGAGCCCGACATTAAATACAGTACAATGAAACAGTGCCTTACAGTCAACAATGTAAAATTAAACAGAGCCCGACATTAAATAAAGTCAATTAAACAGTGCCCTACAGTGCACACGGTTAAATTAAACAGAGACCGACATTAAATACAGTACAATGAAACAGTGCCCTACACGGAACAATGTAAAATTAAACAGAGCCCTACATTAAATGCAGTACAATGAAACAGTGCCCTACAGTGTACAAAGTAAAATTAAACAGAGCCCGACATTAAATACAGTACAATGCAACAGTGCCCTACAGTACAAAGTAAAATTAAACAGAGCACGGCATTAAATACAGTACAAGGAAACAGTGCCCTACAGTGTACAAAGTGAAGTTAAACAGAGCCCGACATTAAATACAGTACAAAGAAACAGTGCCTTACAGTCAACAATGTAAAATTAAACAGAGCCCGACATTAAATAAAGTCAATGAAACAGTGCCCTACAGTGTACACGGTTAAATTAAACAGAGACCGACATTAAATACAGTACAATGAAACAGTGCCCTACACGGAACAATGTAAAATTAAACAGAGCCCGACATTAAATACAGTACAATGAAACAGTGCCCTACACTGAACAAGGTTAAATTAAACAGAGCCCGACATTAAATACAGTTCAATGAAACAGTGCCCCACAGTACAAAGTAAAATTAAACAGAGCACGACATTAAATACAGCACAATGAAACAGTGCCCTACACTGAACAATGTAAAATTAAACAGAGCCCGACATTAAATACGGTACAATGAAACAGTGCCCTACAGTACAAAGTAAAATTAAACAGAGCACGACATTAAATACAGTACAATGAATCAGTGCCCTACACTGAACAATGCAAAATTAAACATAGCCCGACATTCAATACGGTACAATGAAACAGTGCCCTACAGTACAAAGTAAAATTAAACAGAGCACGACATTAAATACAGTACAATGAAACAGAGCACGACATTAAATACAGTACAATGAAACAGTGCCCTACAGTACAAAGTAAAATTAAACAGAGCACGACATTAAATACAGTACAATGAAACAGTGCCCTACACTGACCAATGTAAAATTAAACATAGCACGACATTAAATACAGCACAATGAAACAGTGCCCTACAGTGAACAATGTAAAATTAAACAGAGCCCGACATTAAATAGGGTACAATGAAACAGTGCCCTACACTGACCAATGTAAAATTAAAAATAGCACGACATTAAATACAGCACAATGAAACAGTGCCCTACAGTGAACAATGTAAAATTAAACAGAGCCCGACATTAAATAGGGTACAATGAAACAGTGCCCAACACTGAACAATGTAAAATTAAACAGAGCCCGACATTAAATAAAGTCAATGAAACAGTGCCCTACAGTGAACAAGGTTAAATTAAACAGAGCCCGACATTAAATACGGTACAATGAAACAGTGCCCTACAATCAACAATGTAAAATTAAACAGAGCACGACATTAAATACGGTACAATGAAACAGTGCCTTACAATCAAGAATGTAAAATTAAACAGAGCTCGACATTAAATACGGTACAATGAAATAGTGCCCTACAGTGTACAAAGTAAAATTAAGCAGAGCCCTACATTAAATACAGTACAATGAAACAGTGCCTTACAGTCAACAATGTAAAATTAAACAGAGCCCGACATTAAATAAAGTCAATGAAACAGTGCCCTACAGTGTACAAGGTTAAATTAAACAGAGCCCGACATTAAATACGGGACAATGAAACAGTGCCCTACAGTGAACAATGTAAAATTAAACTGAGCCCGACATTAAATACGGTACTATTAAACAGTGCCCGACAGTGTACAAAGTAAAATTAAACAGAGCCCGACATTAAATACGGTACAATGAAAAATTGCCCTACAGTACAAAGTAAAATTAAATAGAGCACGACATTAAATTCAGTACAATTAAACAGTTCCCTACAGTGAACAATGTAAAATTAAACAGAGCCCGACATTAAATACGGTACAATTAAACAGTGCCCTCAGTGTACAAAGTAAAGTTAAACAGAGCCCGACATTAAATACAGGACAATGAAACAGTGCCCTACAGTGAACAATGTAAAATTAAACAGAGCCCGACATTAAATACGGTACAATGAAACTGTGCCCTATAATCAACAATGTAAAATTAAACAGAGCCCGACATTAAATACAGTACAATGAAATAGTGCCTTTGAGTTAACAATGTAAAATTAAACAGTGCCCGACATTAAATACAGGACAATGAAACAGTGACCTACACTGAACGACGTAAAATTAAATAGAGCCCGACATTAAATACGGTACAATGAATCTGTGCCCTATAATCAACAATGTAAAATTAAACAGAGCCCGACATTAAATACGGTACAATGAAACAGTGCCCTACAATCAACAACGTAAAATTAAACAGAGCCCGGCATTAAATACGATACAATGAAACAGTGCCCTACAATCAAGAATGTAAAATTAAACAGAGTTCGACATTAAATACGGTACAATGAAACAGTGCCCTACAGTGAACAATGTAAAATTAAACAGAGCCCGACATTAAATACGGTACAATTAAACAGTGCCCGACAGTGTACAAAGTAAAACTAAACAGAGCCCGACATTAAATACGGTACAATGAAAAATTGCCCTACAGTACAAAGTAAAATTAAACAGAGCACGACATTAAATTCAGTACAATTAAACAGTGCCCTACAGTGAACAATGTAAAATTAAACAGAGCCCGACATTAAATACGGTACAATTAAACAGTGCCCTACAGTGTACAAAGTAAAGTTAAACAGAGCCCGACATTAAATACAGGACAATGAAACAGTGCCCTACAGTGAACAATGTAAAATTAAACAGAGCCCGACATTAAATACGGTACAATGAAACTGTGCCCTATAATCAACAATGTAAAATTAAACAGAGCCCGACATTAAATACAGTACAATGAAATAGTGCCTTTGAGTTAACAATGTAATATTAAACAGAGCCCGACATTAAATACGGTACAATGAAATAGTGCCCTACAGTGTACAAGATTAAATTAAACAGAGACCGACATTAAATACAGTACAATGAAACTGTGCCCTACACGGAACCATGTAAAATTAAATAGAGCCCGACATTAAACGCGGTACAATGAAACAGTGCCCTACAACCAAGAATGTAAAATTAAACAGAGCCCGACATTAAATACGGTACAATGAAATAGTGCCCTACAGTGTACAAGGTTAAATTAAACAGAGACCGGCATTAAATGCGGTACAATGAAACAGTGCCCTACAGTGTACAAAGTGACATTAAACGGAGCCTGACATTAAATACGGTACAATGAAACAGTGCCCTACAGTGTACAAAGTAAAATTAAATAGAGCCCGACATTAAATACGGTACAATGAAAGAGTGCCCTACAAGGAAAAAGGTAAAATTAAACAGAGCCCGACATTAAATACAGTACAATAAAACAGTGCCCAACAGTGAACAAGGTAAAATTAAACAGAGCCCGACATTAAATGCAGTACAATGAAGCAGTGCCCTACAGTGAACAATGTAATATTAAACAGAGCCCGATATTAAATACAGTACAATGAAACAGTGCCCTACAGTGAACAAGGTAACATTAAGCAGAGCCCGACATTAAATATAGTACAATGAAACAGTGCCTTACAGTCAACAATGTAAAATTAAACAGAGCCCGACATTAAATATAGTAAAATGAAACAGTGCCTTACAGTCAACAATGTAAAATTAAACAGAGCCCGACATTAAATAAAGTCAATGAAGCATTGCCCTACATTGTACAAGGTTAAATTAAACAGAGCCCGACATTAAATGCGGTACAATGAAACAGTGCCCTACAGTGAACAAGGTAAAATTAAGCAGAGCCCGACATTAAATATAGTAAAATGAAACAGTGCCTTACAGTCAACAATGTAAAATTAAACAGAGCCCGACATTAAATAAAGTCAATGAAGCATTGCCCTACATTGTACAAGGTTAAATTAAACAGAGACCGACATTAAATACAGTACAATGAAACAGTGCCCTATAGTCAACAATGTAAAATTAAACAGAGCCCGACATTAAATGCAGTACAATGAAGCAGTGCCCTACAGTGAACAAAGTAATATTAAACAGAGCCCGATATTAAATACAGTACAATGAAACAGTGCCCTACAGTGAACAAGGTAACATTAAGCAGAGCCCGACATTAAATATAGTACAATGAAACAGTGCCTTATAGTCAACAATGTAAAATTAAACAGAGCCCGACATTAAATATAGTAAAATGAAACAGTGCCTTACAGTCAACAATGTAAAATTAAACAGAGCCCGACATTAAATAAAGTCAATGAAGCATTGCCCTACATTGTACAAGGTTAAATTAAACAGAGCCCGACATTAAATGCGGTACAATGAAACAGTGCCCTACAGTGAACAAGGTAAAATTAAGCAGAGCCCGACATTAAATATAGTAAAATGAAACAGTGCCTTACAGTCAACAATGTAAAATTAAACAGAGCCCGACATTAAATAAAGTCAATGAAGCATTGCCCTACATTGTACAAGGTTAAATTAAACAGAGACCGACATTAAATACAGTACAATGAAACAGTGCCCTATAGTCAACAATGTAAAATTAAACAGAGCCCGACATTAAATACAGTACAATGAAACTGTGCCCTACACTGAACAAGGTTAAATTAAACAGAGCCCGACATTAAATACAGTGCAATGAAACAGTGCCCAACAGTGAACAAGGTAAAATTAAACAGAGCCCGAAATTAAATGCAGTTCAATGAAACAGTGCCCTACAGTGTACAAAGTAAAATTAAACAGAGCCCGACATTATATACAGTACAATGAAACAGTGCCCTACAGTGAACAATGTAAAATTAAACAGAGCCGACATTAAATACAGTACAATGAAACAGTGCCCTACAGTGAACAATGTAAAATTAAACAGAGCCCAGCATTAAATACGGTACAATGAAACTGTGCCCTATAATCAACAATGTAAAATTAAACAGATCCCGACATTAAATACAGTACAATGAAATAGTGCCTTTGAGTTAACAATGTAAAATTAAACAGTGCCCGACATTAAATACAGGACAATGAAACAGTGACCTACAACGAACAACGTAAAATTAAACAGAGCCCGACATTAAATACGGTACAAAGAATCTGTGCCCTATAAAAACAATGTAAAATTAAACAGAGCCCGACATTAAATACGGTACAATGAAACAGTGCCCTACACTGAACAATGTAATATTAAACAGAGCCCGACATTAAATACGGTACAATGAAACAGTGCCCTACACTGAACAATGTAAAATTAAACAGAGCCCGACATTAAATACGGTACAATGAATCTGTGCCCTATAATCAACAATGTAAAATTAAACAGAGCCCGACATTAAATACGGTACAATGAAACAGTGCCCTACAATCAAGAATGTAAAATTAAACAGAGCCCGACATTAAATACGGTACAATGAAATAGTGCCCGACAGTGTACAAAGTAAAATTAAACAGAGCCCGACATTAAATACGGTACAATGAAACAGTGCCCTACAGTGAACAAGGCAAAATTAAACAGAGCCCGACATTAAATACAGTACAATGAAACAGTGCCATACAGTGAACAAGGTAACATTGAGCAGAGCCCGACATTAAATACAGTACAATGAAACAGTGCCTTACAGTCAACAATGTAAAATTAAACAGAGCCCGACATTATATACAGTACAATGAAACAGTGCCCTACAGTGAACAAGGTAACATTGAGCAGAACCCGACATTAAATACAGTACAATGAAACAGTGCCTTACAGTCAACAATGTAAATCTAAACAGAGCCCGACATTAAATAAAGTCAATGAAACAGTGCCCTACAGTGTACAAGGTTAAATTAAACAGAGACCGACATTAAATGCGGTACAATGAAACAGTGCCCTACAGTGAACAAGGTAAAATTAAACAGAGCCCGACATTAAATACAGTACAATGAAACAGTGCCCTACAGTCAACAATGTAAAATTAAACAGAGCCCGACATTAAATACACTACAATGAAACTGTGCCCTACACTGAACAAGGTTAATTTAAACAGAGCCCGACATTAAATACAGCACAATGAAACAGTGCCCTGCAGTGTACAAAGTAAAATTAAACAGAGCCCGCCATTAAATACGGTACAATGAAACAGTGCCCTACAGTGTACAAAGTAAAATTAAATAGAGCCCGACATTAAATACGGTACAATGAAACAGTGCCCTACAAGGAAAAAGGTAAAATTAAACAGAGCCCGACATTAAATACAGTACAATGAAACAGTGCCCAACAGTGAACAAGGTAAAATTAAACAGAGCCCGACATTAAATGCAGTACAATGAAACAGTGCCCTACAGTGAACAATGTAAAATTAAACAGAGCCCGACATTAACTACAGTACAATGAAACAGTGCCATACAGTGAACAAGGTAACATTAAGCAGAGCCCGACATTAAATACAGTACAATGAAACAGTGCCTTACAGTCAACAATGTAAAATTAAACAGAGCCCGATATTAAATGCAGTACACTGAAACAGTGCCCTACAGTGTACAAAGTAACATTAAGCAGAGCCCGACATTAAATAAAGTCAATGAAACAGTGCCCTACACTGAACAAGGTTAAATTAAACAGAGACCGACATTAAATACCGTACAATGAAACAGTGCCCTACACTGAACAAGGTTAAATTAAACAGAGCCCGACATTAAATACGGTACAATGAAACAGTGCCCTACACTGAACAATGTAATATTAAACAGAGCCCGACATTAAATACGGTACAATGAAACAGTGCCCTACACTGAACAATGTAAAATTAAACAGAGCCCGACATTAAATACGGTACAATGAATCTGTGCCCTATAATCAACAATGTAAAATTAAACAGAGCCCGACATTAAATACGGTACAATGAAACAGTGCCCTACAATCAAGAATGTAAAATTAAACAGAGCCCGACATTAAATACGGTACAATGAAATAGTGCCCGACAGTGTACAAAGTAAAATTAAACAGAGCCCGACATTAAATACGGTACAATGAAGCAGTGCCCTACAGTGAACAAGGTAAAATTAAACAGAGCCCGACATTAAATACAGTACAATGAAACAGTGCCATACAGTGAACAAGGTAACATTGAGCAGAGCCCGACATTAAATACAGTACAATGAAACAGTGCCTTACAGTCAACAATGTAAAATTAAACAGAGCCCGACATTATATACAGTACAATGAAACAGTGCCCTACAGTGAACAATGTAAAATTAAACAGAGCCCGACATTAAATACAGTACTATGAAACAGTGCCATACAGTGAACAAGGTAACATTGAGCAGAACCCGACATTAAATACAGTACAATGAAACAGTGCCTTACAGTCAACAATGTAAAACTAAACAGAGCCCGACATTAAATAAAGTCAATGAAACAGTGCCCTACAGTGTACAAGGTTAAATTAAACAGAGACCGACATTAAATGCGGTACAATGAAACAGTGCCCTACAGTGAACAAGGTAACATTGAGCAGAGCCCGACATTAAATACAGTACAATGAAACAGTGCCTTACAGTCAACAATGTAAAATTAAACAGAGCCCGACATTATATACAGTACAATGAAACAGTGCCCTACAGTGAACAATGTAAAATTAAACAGAGCCCGACATTAAATACAGTACAATGAAACAGTGCCATACAGTGAACAAGGTAACATTGAGCAGAACCCGACATTAAATACAGTACAATGAAACAGTGCCTTACAGTCAACAATGTAAAACTAAACAGAGCCCGACATTAAATAAAGTCAATGAAACAGTGCCCTACAGTGTACAAGGTTAAATTAAACAGAGACCGACATTAAATGCGGTACAATGAAACAGTGCCCTACAGTGAACAAGGTAAAATTAAACAGAGCCCGACATTAAATGCGGTACAATGAAACAGTGCCCTACAGTGAACAAGGTAAAATTAAACAGAGCCCGACATTAAATACAGTAGAATGAAACAGTGCCCTACACTGACCAATGTAAAATTCAACAGAGCCCGACATTAAAAACGGTACAATGAAACAGTGCCCTACAGTGAACAAGGTAAAATTAAACAGAGCCCGACATTAAATACAGTGCAATGAACCAGTGCCCAACAGTGAACAAGGTAAAATTAAACAGAGCCCGATATTAAATGCAGTACAATGAAACAGTGCCCTACAGTGAACAATGTAAAATTAAACAGAGCCCGACATTAAATACAGTACAATGAAACAGTGCCTTACACGGAACCATGTAAAATTAAACAGAGCCCGACATTAAATGCGGTACAATGAAACAGTGCCCTAGACGGAACCATGTAAAATTAAACAGAGCCCGATATTAAATGCAGTACAATGAAACAGTGCCCTACAGTGTACAAAGTAAAATTAAACAGAGCCCGACATTATATACAGTACAATGAAACAGTGCCCTACAGTGAACAATGTAAAATTAAACAGAGCCCGACTTTAAATACAGTACAATGAAACAGTGCCCTACAGTGAACAATGTAAAATTAAACAGAGCCCGACATTAAATACAGTACTATGAAACAGTGCCATACAGTGAACAAGGTAACATTGAGCAGAACCCGACATTAAATACAGTACAATGAAACAGTGCCTTACAGTCAACAATGTAAAACTAAACAGAGCCCGACATTAAATAAAGTCAATGAAACAGTGCCCTACAGTGTACAAGGTTAAATTAAACAGAGACCGACATTAAATGCGGTACAATGAAACAGTGCCCTACAGTGAACAAGGTAACATTGAGCAGAGCCCGACATTAAATACAGTACAATGAAACAGTGCCTTACAGTCAACAATGTAAAATTAAACAGAGCCCGACATTATATACAGTACAATGAAACAGTGCCCTACAGTGAACAATGTAAAATTAAACAGAGCCCGACATTAAATACAGTACAATGAAACAGTGCCATACAGTGAACAAGGTAACATTGAGCAGAACCCGACATTAAATACAGTACAATGAAACAGTGCCTTACAGTCAACAATGTAAAACTAAACAGAGCCCGACATTAAATAAAGTCAATGAAACAGTGCCCTACAGTGTACAAGGTTAAATTAAACAGAGACCGACATTAAATGCGGTACAATGAAACAGTGCCCTACAGTGAACAAGGTAAAATTAAACAGAGCCCGACATTAAATGCGGTACAATGAAACAGTGCCCTACAGTGAACAAGGTAAAATTAAACAGAGCCCGACATTAAATACAGTAGAATGAAACAGTGCCCTACACTGACCAATGTAAAATTCAACAGAGCCCGACATTAAAAACGGTACAATGAAACAGTGCCCTACAGTGAACAAGGTAAAATTAAACAGAGCCCGACATTAAATACAGTGCAATGAACCAGTGCCCAACAGTGAACAAGGTAAAATTAAACAGAGCCCGATATTAAATGCAGTACAATGAAACAGTGCCCTACAGTGAACAATGTAAAATTAAACAGAGCCCGACATTAAATACAGTACAATGAAACAGTGCCTTACACGGAACCATGTAAAATTAAACAGAGCCCGACATTAAATGCGGTACAATGAAACAGTGCCCTAGACGGAACCATGTAAAATTAAACAGAGCCCGATATTAAATGCAGTACAATGAAACAGTGCCCTACAGTGTACAAAGTAAAATTAAACAGAGCCCGACATTATATACAGTACAATGAAACAGTGCCCTACAGTGAACAATGTAAAATTAAACAGAGCCCGACTTTAAATACAGTACAATGAAACAGTGCCCTACAGTGAACAATGTAAAATTAAACAGAGCCCGACATTAAATACAGTACAATGAAACAGTGCCTTACACTCAACAATGTAAAATTAAACAGAGCCCGACATTAAATTAAGTCAATGAAACAGTGCCCTACAGTGTACAAGGGTAAATTAAACAGTGACCGACATTAAATACAGTACAATGAAACAGTGCCCTACACGGAACCATGTAAAATTAAACAGAGCCCGACATTAAATGCGGTACAATGAAACAGTGCCCTAGACGGAACCATGTAAAATTAAACAGAGCCCGACATTAAATGCGGTACAATGAAACAGTGCCCTACAGTGAACAAGGTAAAATTAAACAGAGCCCGACATTAAATACAGTACAATGAAACAGTGCCCTACAGTACAAAGTAAAATTAAACAGAGCCCGACATTAAATACAGTACAATGAAACAGTGCCCTACAGTCAACAATGTAAAATTAAAGAGCCCGACATCAAATACGGTCCAATGAAACAGTGCCCTACAGTACAAAGTAAAATTAAACAGAGCACGACATTAAATACAGTACAATGAAACAGTGCCCTAAAGTGTACAAAGTAAAGTTAAACAGAGCCCGACATTAAATACAGTACAATGAAAGAGTGCCCTACAGTACAAAGTAAAATTAACAGAGCCCGACATTAAATACGGTTCAATGAAACAGTGCCCGACAGTGTACAAAGTAAAATTAAACAGAGCCCGACATTAAATACAGTTCAATGAAACAGTGCCCTACACTGAACAATGTAAAATTAAAAAGAGCCCGACATTAAATACAGTACAATGAAACAGTGCCCAACAGTGAACAAGGTAAAATTAAACAGAGCCCGACATTAAATGCAGTACAATGAAACAGTGCCCTACAGTGAACAAGGTAACATTGAGCAGAGCCCGACATTAAATACGGTACAATGAAACAGTGCCCTACAGTGAACAATGTAAAATTAAAAAGAGCCCGACATTAAATACAGTACAATGAAACAGTGCCCAACAGTGAACAAGGTAAAATTAAACAGAGCCCGACATTAAATGCAGTACAATGAAACAGTGCCCTACAGTGAACAAGGTAACATTGAGCAGAGCCCGACATTAAATTCAGTACAATGAAACAGTGCCTTAGAGTCAACAATGTAAAATTAAACAGAGACCGACATTAAACACAGTACAATGAAACAGTGCCCTACACTGACCAATGTAAAATTCAACAGAGCCCGACATTAAATACGGTACAATGAAACAGTGCCCTACAGTGAACAATGTAAAATTAAACAGAGCCCGACATTAAATACAGTACAATGAAACAGTGCCCTACAGTGAACAATGTAAAATTAAACAGAGCCCGACATTAAATACAGTACAATGAAACAGTGCCATACAGTCAACAATGTAAAATTAAACAGAGCACGACATTAAATAAAGTCAATGAAACAGTGCCCTACAGTGTACAAGGTTAAATTAAACAGAGACCGACATTAAATACAGTACAATGAAACAGTGCCCTACACTGACCAATATAAAATTCAACAGAGCCCGACATTAAATACGGTACAATGAAACAGTGCCCTACAGTGAACAATGTAAAATTAAACAGAGCCCGACATTAAATACAGTACAATGAAACAGTGCCCTACAGTGAACAATGTAAAATTAAACAGAGCACGACATTAAATACAGTACAATGAAACAGTGCCATACAGTCAACAATGTAAAATTAAACAGAGCCCGACATTAAATAAAGTCAACGAAACAGTGCCCTACAGTGTACAAGGTTAAATGAAACAGAGACCGACATTAAATACGGTACAATGAAACAGTGCCCTACAGTGAACAATGTAAAATTAAAAAGAGCCCGACATTAAATACAGTACAATGAAACAGTGCCCAACAGTGAACAAGGTAAAATTAAACAGAGCCCGACATTAAATGCAGTACAATGAAACAGTGCCCTACAGTGAACAAGGTAACATTGAGCAGAGCCCGACATTAAATTCAGTACAATGAAACAGTGCCTTAGAGTCAACAATGTAAAATTAAACAGAGACCGACATTAAACACAGTACAATGAAACAGTGCCCTACACTGACCAATGTAAAATTCAACAGAGCCCGACGTTAAATACGGTACAATGAAACAGTGCCCTACAGTGAACAATGTAAAATTAAACAGAGCCCGACATTAAATACAGTACAATGAAACAGTGCCCTACAGTGAACAATGTAAAATTAAACAGAGCCCGACATTAAATACAGTACAATGAAACAGTGTCATACAGTCAACAATGTAAAATTAAACAGAGCACGGCATTAAATAAAGTCAATGAAACAGTGCCCTACAGTGTACAAGGTTAAATTAAACAGAGACTGACATTAAATACAGTACAATGAAACAGTGCCCTACACTGACCAATATAAAATTCAACAGAGCCCGACATTAAATACGGTACAATGAAACAGTGCCCTACAGTGAACAATGTAAAATTAAACAGAGCCCGACATTAAATACAGTACAATGAAACAGTGCCCTACAGTGAACAATATAAAATTAAACAGAGCACGACATTAAATACAGTACAATGAAACAGTGCCATACAGTCAACAATGTAAAATTAAACAGAGCCCGACATTAAATAAAGTCAACGAAACAGTGCCCTACAGTGTACAAGGTTAAATGAAACAGAGACCGACATTAAATACAGTACAATGAAACAGTGCCCTACACTGAACAATGTAAAATTAAACAGAGTCCGACATTAAATGCGGTACAATGAAACAGTGCCCTACACGGAACAATGTAAAATTAAACAGAGCCCGACATTAAATGCGGTACAATGAAACAGTGCCCTACACGGAACAATGTAAAATTAAACAGAGCCCGACATTAAATGCGGTACAATGAAACAGTGCCCTACAGTGAACAAGGTAAAATTAAACAGAGCCCGACATTAAATACAGTACAATGAAACAGTGACCTACAGTCAACAATGTAAAATTAAACAGAGCCCGACATTAAATAGAGTACAATGAAACATTGCC
The DNA here is from genome assembly GCF_047496885.1 of Scyliorhinus torazame. Lineage (NCBI taxonomy): Eukaryota > Metazoa > Chordata > Chondrichthyes > Carcharhiniformes > Scyliorhinidae > Scyliorhinus > Scyliorhinus torazame. The sequence continues at coordinate 73,421,812 of NC_092729.1, read as the reverse complement.
CAACACTGAACAAGGTAAAATTAAACAGAGCCCGACATTAAATACAGTACAATGAAACAGTGCCCAATGCTGAGCAATGTAAAATTAAACAGAGCCCGACATCAAATACGGTTCAATGAAACAGTGCCCTACAGTACAAAGTAAAATTAAACAGAGCACGACATTAAATACAGTACAATGAAACAGTGCCCTACACTGAACAAGGTTAAATTAAACAGAGCCCGACATTAAATACAGTTCAATGAAACAGTGCCCTACACTGAACTATGTAAAATTAAACAGAACCCGACATTAAATACAGTACAATGAAACAGTGCCCTACACTGACCAATGTAAAATTCAACAGAGCCCGACATTAAAAACGGTACAATGAAACAGTGCCCTACAGTGAACAAGGTAAAATTAAACAGAGCCCGACATTAAATACAGTGCAATGAACCAGTGCCCAACAGTGAACAAGGTAAAATTAAACAGAGCCCGATATTAAATGCAGTACAATGAAACAGTGCCCTACAGTGTACAAAGTAAAATTAAACAGAGCCCGACATTATATACAGTACAATGAAACAGTGCCCTACAGTGAACAATGTAAAATTAAACAGAGCCCGACATTAAATACAGTACAATGAAACAGTGCCCTACAGTGAACAATGTAAAATTAAACAGAGCCCGACATTAAATACAGTACAATGAAACAGTGCCTTACACTCAACAATGTAAAATTAAACAGAGCCCGACATTAAATTAAGTCAATGAAACAGTGCCCTACAGTGTACAAGGGTAAATTAAACAGTGACCGACATTAAATACAGTGCAATGAAACAGTGCCCTACACGGAACCATGTAAAATTAAACAGAGCCCGACATTAAATGCGGTACAATGAAACAGTGCCCTAGACGGAACCATGTAAAATTAAACAGAGCCCGACATTAAATGCGGTACAATGAAACAGTGCCCTACAGTGAACAAGGTAAAATTAAACAGAGCCCGACATTAAATACAGTACAATGAAACAGTGCCCAACAGTCAACAATGTAAAATTAAACAGAGCCCGACATTAAATACGGTCCAATGAAACAGTGCCCTACAGTGTACAAAGTAAAATTAAACAGAGCCCGACATTAAACACAGTTCAATGAAACAGTGCCTTACACTGAACAATGTAAAATTAAACAGAACCCGACATTAAATACGGTTCAATGAAACAGTGCCCTACAGTACAAAGTAAAATTAAACAGAGCCCGACATTAAATACAGTACAATGAAACAGTGCCCTGCAGTCAACAATGTAAAATTAAAGAACCCGACATCAAATACGGTCCAATGAAACAGTGCCCTACAGTACAAAGTAAAATTAAACAGAGCACGACATTAAATACAGTACAATGAAACAGTGCCCTACAGTGTACAAAGTAAAGTTAAACAGAGCCCGACATTAAATACAGTACAATGAAAGAGTGCCCTACAGTACAAAGTAAAATTAAACAGAGCCCGACATTAAATACGGTTCAATCAAACAGTGCCCTACAGTACAAAGTAAAATTAAACAGAGCACGACATTAAATGCAGTTCAATGAAACAGTGCCCTACACTGAACAATGTAAAATTAAAAAGAGCCCGACATTAAATACAGTACAATGAAACAGTGCCCAACAGTGAACAAGGTAAAATTAAACAGAGCCCGACATTAAATGCAGTACAATGAAACAGTGCCCTACAGTGAACAAGGTAACATTGAGCAGAGCCCGACATTAAATACAGTACAATGAAACAGTGCCTTAGAGTCAACAATGTAAAATTAAACAGAGACCGACATTAAATACAGTACAATGAAACTGTGCCCTAGACTGAACAAGGTTAAATTAAACAGAGCCCGACATTAAATACAGTTCAATGAAACAGTGCCCTACACTGAACTATGTAAAATTAAACAGAACCCGACATTAAACACAGTACAATGAAACAGTGCCCTACACTGACCAATGTAAAATTCAACAGAGCCCGACATTAAATACGGTACAATGAAACAGTGCCCTACAGTGAACAATGTAAAATTAAACAGAGCCCGACATTAAATACAGTACAATGAAACAGTGCCCTACAGTGAACAATGTAAAATTAAACAGAGCCCGACATTAAATACAGTACAATGAAACAGTGCCATACAGTCAACAATGTAAAATTAAACAGAGCCCGACATTAAATAACGTCAATGAAACAGTGCCCTACAGTGTACAAGGTTAAATTAAACAGAGACCGACATTAAATACAGTACAATGAAACAGTGCCCTACACTGACCAATTTAAAATTCAACAGAGCCCGACATTAAATACGGTACAATGAAACAGTGCCCTACAGTGAACAATGTAAAATTAAACAGAGCCCGACATTAAATACAGTACAATGAAACAGTGCCCTACAGTGAACAATGTAAAATTAAACAGAGCCCGACATTAAATACAGTACAATGAAACAGTGCCATACAGTCAACAATGTAAAATTAAACAGAGCCCGACATTAAATAAAGTCAACGAAACAGTGCCCTACAGTGTTCAAGGTTAAATTAAACAGAGACCGACATTAAATACAGTACAATGAAACAGTGCCCTACACTGAACAATGTAAAATTAAACAGAGCCCGACATTAAATGCGGTACAATGAAACAGTGCCCTACAGTGAACAAGGTAAAATTAAACAGAGCCCGACATTAAATACAGTACAATGAAACAGTGCCCTACAGTCAACAATGTAAAATTAAACAGAGCCCGACATTAAATGCGGTACAATGAAACAGTGCCCTACAGTGAACAAGGTAAAATTAAACAGAGCCCGACATTAAATACAGTACAATGAAACAGTGCCCTACAGTCAACAATGTAAAATTAAACAGAGCCCGACATTAAATAGAGTACAATGAAACATTGCCCAACACTGAACAAGGTAAAATTAAACAGAGCCCGACATTAAATACAGTACAATGAAACAGTGCCCTACAGTGTACAAAGTAAAATTAAACAGAGCCCGACATTAAACACAGTTCAATGAAACAGTGCCTTACACTGAACAATGTAAAATTAAACAGAACCCGACATTAAATACGGTTCAATGAAACAGTGCCCTTCAGTACAAAGTAAAATTAAACAGAGCCCGACATTAAATACAGTACAATGAAACAGTGCCCTACAGTAAACAAGGTAACATTAAATAGAGCCCGACATTAAATACAGTACAATGAAATAGTGCCTATGAGTCAACAATGTAAAATTAAACAGAGCCCGACATTCAATACAGTGCAATGAAACAGTGCCCTAGAATCAACAATGTAAAATTAAGCAGAGCCCGACATTAAATACGGTACAATGAAACAGTGCCCTACACTGAACAATGTAATATTAAACAGAGCCCGACATTAAATACGGTACAATGAAACAGTGCCCTACAGTGAACAATGTAAAATTAAACAGAGCCCGACATTAAATACAGTACAATGAAACAGTGCCCTACAGTGAACAATGTAAAATTAAACAGAGCCCGACATTAAATACAGTACAATGAAACAGTGCCTTACACTCAACAATGTAAAATTAAACAGAGCCCGACATTAAATTAAGTCAATGAAACAGTGCCCTACAGTGTACAAGGGTAAATTAAACAGTGACCGACATTAAATACAGTACAATGAAACAGTGCCCTACACGGAACCATGTAAAATTAAACAGAGCCCGACATTAAACACAGTTCAATGAAACAGTGCCTTACACTGAACAATGTAAAATTAAACAGAACCCGACATTAAATACGGTTCAATGAAACAGTGCCCTACAGTACAAAGTAAAATTAAACAGAGCCCGACATTAAATACAGTACAATGAAACAGTGCCCTGCAGTCAACAATGTAAAATTAAAGAACCCGACATCAAATACGGTCCAATGAAACAGTGCCCTACAGTACAAAGTAAAATTAAACAGAGCACGACATTAAATACAGTACAATGAAACAGTGCCCTACAGTGTACAAAGTAAAGTTAAACAGAGCCCGACATTAAATACAGTACAATGAAAGAGTGCCCTACAGTACAAAGTAAAATTAAACAGAGCCCGACATTAAATACGGTTCAATCAAACAGTGCCCTACAGTACAAAGTAAAATTAAACAGAGCACGACATTAAATGCAGTTCAATGAAACAGTGCCCTACACTGAACAATGTAAAATTAAAAAGAGCCCGACATTAAATACAGTACAATGAAACAGTGCCCAACAGTGAACAAGGTAAAATTAAACAGAGCCCGACATTAAATGCAGTACAATGAAACAGTGCCCTACAGTGAACAAGGTAACATTGAGCAGAGCCCGACATTAAATACAGTACAATGAAACAGTGCCTTAGAGTCAACAATGTAAAATTAAACAGAGACCGACATTAAATACAGTACAATGAAACTGTGCCCTAGACTGAACAAGGTTAAATTAAACAGAGCCCGACATTAAATACAGTTCAATGAAACAGTGCCCTACACTGAACTATGTAAAATTAAACAGAACCCGACATTAAACACAGTACAATGAAACAGTGCCCTACACTGACCAATGTAAAATTCAACAGAGCTCGACATTAAATACGGTACAATGAAACAGTGCCCTACAGTGAACAATGTAAAATTAAACAGAGCCCGACATTAAATACAGTACAATGAAACAGTGCCCTACAGTGAACAATGTAAAATTAAACAGAGCCCGACATTAAATACAGTACAATGAAACAGTGCCATACAGTCAACAATGTAAAATTAAACAGAGCCCGACATTAAATAAAGTCAATGAAACAGTGCCCTACAGTGTACAAGGTTAAATTAAACAGAGACCGACATTAAATACAGTACAATGAAACAGTGCCCTACACTGACCAATTTAAAATTCAACAGAGCCCGACATTAAATACGGTACAATGAAACAGTGCCCTACAGTGAACAATGTAAAATTAAACAGACCCCAACATTAAATACAGTACAATGAAACAGTGCCCTACAGTGAACAATGTAAAATTAAACAGAGCCCGACATTAAATACAGTACAATGAAACAGTGCCATACAGTCAACAATGTAAAATTAAACAGAGCCCGACATTAAATAAAGTCAACGAAACAGTGCCCTACAGTGTTCAAGGTTAAATTAAACAGAGACCGACATTAAATACAGTACAATGAAACAGTGCCCTACACTGAACAATGTAAAATTAAACAGAGCCCGACATTAAATGCGGTACAATGAAACAGTGCCCTACACGGAACAATGTAAAATTAAACAGAGCCCGACATTAAATGCGGTACAATGAAACAGTGCCCTACAGTGAACAAGGTAAAATTAAACAGAGCCCGACATTAAATACAGTACAATGAAACAGTGCCCTACAGTCAACAATGTAAAATTAAACAGAGCCCGACATTAAATGCGGTACAATGAAACAGTGCCCTACAGTGAACAAGGTAAAATTAAACAGAGCCCGACATTAAATACAGTACAATGAAACAGTGCCCTACAGTCAACAATGTAAAATTAAACAGAGCCCGACATTAATACAGTACAATGAAACAGTGCCCTACACTGAACAAGGTAAAATTAAACAGAGCCCGGCATTAAATACAGTACAATGAAACAGTGCCCAACGCTGAGCAATGTAAAATTAAACAGAGCTCGACATTACATACGGTCCAATGAAACAGTGCCCTACAGTGTACAAAGTAAAATTAAACAGAGCCCGACATTAAACACAGTTCAATGAAACAGTGCCCTACACTGAACAATGTAAAATTAAACAGAACCCGACATTAAATACGGTCCAATGAAACAGTGCCCTACAGTACAAAGTAAAATTAAACAGAGCACGACATTAAATACGGTACAATGAAACAGTGCTCTACACTGAACAATGTAAAATTAAACAGAGCCCGACATTAAATACTGATCAATGAAACAGTGCCCTACACTGAACAATGTAAAGTTAAACAGAGCCCGACATTAAATACGGTACAATGAAACAGTGCCCTACAGTGTACAAAGTAAAATTAAACAGAGCCCGACATTAAATACAGTACAATGAAACAGTGCCCAACAGTGAATAAGGTAAAATTAAACAGAGCCCGACATTAAATACGGTACAATGAAACAGTGCCCTACAGTGTACAAAGTAAAATTAAACAGAGCCCGACATTAAATAAAGTAAATGAAACAGTGCCCTACAGTGTACAAGGTTAAATTAAACAGAGACCGACATTAAATACGGTACAATGAAACAGTGCCCTACACGGAACAATGTAAAATTAAACAGAGCCCGACATTAAATACGGTACAATGAAACAGTGCCCTACAGTGAACAAGGTAAAATTAAACAGAGCCCGACATTAAATACAGTACAATGAAACAGTGCCCTACAGTCAACAATGTAAAACTAAACAGAGCCCGACATTAATACAGTACAATGAAACAGTGCCCTACACTGAACAAGGTTAAATTAAACAGAGCCCGACATTAAATACAGTACAATGAAACAGTGCCCAACGCTGAGCAATGTAAAATTAAACAGAGCCCGACATTACATACGGTCCAATGAAACAGTGCCCTACACTGAACAATGTAAAATTAAACAGAACCCGACATTAAATACGGTCCAATGAAACAGTGCCCTACAGTACAAAGTAAAATTAAACAGAGCACGACATTAAATACGGTCCATTGAAACAGTGCCCTACAGTACAAAGTAAAATTAAACAGAGCACGACATTAAATACAGTACAATGAAACAGAGCCCTACAGTGTACAAAGTAAAGTTAAACAGAGGCCGACATTAAATACAGTACAATGAAACAGTGCCCTACAGTACAAAGTAAGATTAAACAGAGCCCGACATTAAATACAGTACAATGAAACAGTGCCCTACAGTACAATGTAAAATTAAACAGAGCACGACATTAAATACAGTACAATGAAACAGTGCCCTACAGTGAACAATGTAAAATTAAACAGAGCCCGACATTAAATACAGTACAATGAAACAGTGCCATACAGTCAACAATGTAAAATTAAACAGAGCCCGACATTAAATAAAGTCAACGAAACAGTGCCCTACAGTGTACAAGGTTAAATTAAACAGAGCACGACATTAAATACAGTACAATGAAACAGAGCCCTACAGTGTACAAAGTAAAGTTAAACAGAGGCCGACATTAAATACAGTACAATGAAACAGTGCCCTACAGTACAAAGTAAGATTAAACAGAGCCCGACATTAAATACAGTACAATGAAACAGTGCCCTACAGTACAATGTAAAATTAAACAGAGCACGACATTAAATACAGTACAATGAAACAGTGCCCTACAGTGAACAATGTAAAATTAAACAGAGCCCGACATTAAATACAGTACAATGAAACAGTGCCATACAGTCAACAATGTAAAATTAAACAGAGCCCGACATTAAATAAAGTCAACGAAACAGTGCCCTACAGTGTACAAGGTTAAATTAAACAGAGACCGACATTAAATACAGTACAATGAAACAGTGCCCTACACGGAACAATGTAAAATTAAACAGAGCCCGACATTAAATAGAGTACAATGAAACATTGCCCAACACTGAACAAGGTAAAATTAAACAGAGCCCGACATTAAATACAGTACAATGAAACAGTGCCCAATGCTGAGCAATGTAAAATTAAACAGAGCCCGACATTAAATACGGTCCAATGAAACAGTGCCCTACAGTGTAGAAAGTAAAATTAAACAGAGCCCGACATTAAACACAGTTCAATGAAACAGTGCCTTACACTGAACAATGTAAAATTAAACAGAACCCGACATTAAATACGGTTCAATGAAACAGTGCCCTACAGTACAAAGTAAAATTAAACAGAGCCCGACATCAAATACGGTTCAATGAAACAGTGCCCTACAGTACAAAGTAAAATTAAACAGAGCACGACATTAAATACAGTACAATGAAACAGTGCACTACAGTGTACAAAGTAAAGTTAAACAGAGCCCGACATTAAATACAGTACAATGAAACAGTGCCCTACAGTGAACAAGGTAACATTAAATAGAGCCCGACATTAAATACAGTACAATGAAACAGTGCCTTACAGTCAACAATGTAAAATTAAACAGAGCCCCACATAAAATACAGTACAATGAAACAGTGCCCTACACTGACCAATGTAAAATTAAACAGTGCCCGACATTAAATACAGTACAATGAAACAGTGCCCTACACTGAACAATGTAAAATTAAACAGAGCCTGACATGAAATACAGTACAATGAAACAGTGCCCTACAGTAAACAAGGTAACATTAAATAGAGCCCGACATTAAATACAGTACAATGAAATAGTGCCTTTGAGTCAACAATGTAAAATTAAACAGAGCCCGACATTCAATACAGTGCAATGAAACAGTGCCCTAGAATCAACAATGTAAAATTAAGCAGAGCCCGACATTAAATACGGTACAATGAAACAGTGCCCTACACTGAACAATGTAATATTAAACAGAGCCCGACATTAAATACGGTACAATGAAACAGTGCCCTACACTGAACAATGTAAAATTAAACAGAGCCCGACATTAAATACTGATCAATGAAACAGTGCCCTACACTGAACAATGTAAAGTTAAACAGAGCCCGACATTAAATACGGTAAATGAAACAGTGCCCTACAGTGTACAAGGTTAAATTAAACAGAGACCGACATTAAATACAGTACAATGAAACAGTGCCCTACACGGAACAATGTAAAATTAAACAGAGCCCGACATTAAATACGGTACAATGAAACAGTGCCCTACAGTGAACAAGGTAAAATTAAACAGAGCCCGACATTAAATACAGTACAATGAAACAGTGCCCTACAGTCAACAATGTAAAACTAAACAGAGCCCGACATTAATACAGTACAATGAAACAGTGCCCTACACTGAACAAGGTTAAATTAAACAGAGCCCGACATTAAATACAGTACAATGAAACAGTGCCCAACGCTGAGCAATGTAAAATTAAACAGAGCCCGACATTACATACGGTCCAATGAAACAGTGCCCTACAGTGTACAAAGTAAAATTAAACAGAGCCTGACATTAAACACAGTTCAATGAAACAGTGCCCTACACTGAACAATGTAAAATTAAACAGAACCCGACATTAAATACGGTCCAATGAAACAGTGCCCTACAGTACAAAGTAAAATTAAACAGAGCACGACATTAAATACGGTCCACTGAAACAGTGCCCTACAGTACAAAGTAAAATTAAACAGAGCACGACATTAAATACAGTACAATGAAACAGTGCCCAACACTGAACAATGTAAAATTAAACAGAGCCCGACATTAAATACAGTTCAATGAAACAGTGCCCTACACTGAACACTGTAAAATTAAACAGAGCCCGACATTAAATACAGTACAATGAAACAGTGCCCTACAGTGTACAAAGTAAAGTTAAACAGAGCCCGACATTAAATACAGTACAATGAAACAGTGCCCTACAGTACAAAGTAAAATTAAACAGAGCCCGACATTAAATACGGTACAATGAAACAGTGCCCTACAGTACAAAGTAAAATTAAACAGAGCACGACATTAAATGCAGTTCAATGAAACAGTGCCCGACAGTGTACAAAGTAAAATTAAACAGAGCCCGACATTAAATACAGTACAATGAAACAGTGCCCTACACTGAACAATGTAAAATTAAAAAGAGCCCGACATTAAATACAGTACAATGAAACAGAGCCCTACACTGACCAATGTAAAATTCAACAGAGCCCGACATTAAATACGGTACAATGAAACAGTGCCCTACAGTGAACAATGTAAAATTAAACAGAGCCCGACATTAAATACAGTACAATGAAACAGTGCCCTACATTGAACAATGTAAAATTAAACAGAGCCCGACATTAAATACAGTACAATGAAACAGTGCCATACAGTCAACAATGTAAAATTAAACAGAGCCCGACATTAAATAAAGTCAACGAAACAGTGCCCTACAGTGTACAAGGTTAAATTAAACAGAGCCCGACATTAAATAGAGTACAATGAAACATTGCCCAACACTGAACAAGGTAAAATTAAACAGAGCCCGACATTAAATACAGTACAATGAAACAGTGCCCAATGCTGAGCAATGTAAAATTAAACAGAGCCCGACATTAAATACGTTCCAATGAAACAGTGCCCTACAGTGTACAAAGTAAAATTAAACAGAGCCCGACATTAAACACAGTTCAATGAAACAGTGCCTTACACTGAACAATGTAAAATTAAACAGAACCCGACATTAAATACAGTACAATGGAACAGTGCCCTACAGTCAACAATGTAAAATTAAACAGAGCCCGACATCAAATACGGTCCAATGAAACAGTGCCCTACAGTACAAAGTAAAATTAAACAGAGCCCGACATCAAATACGGTCCAATGAAACAGTGCCCTACAGTACAAAGTAAAATTAAACAGAGCACGACATTAAATACAGTACAATGAAACAGTGCCCTACAGTGTACAAAGTAAAGTTAAACAGAGCCCGACATTAAATACAGTACAATGAAACAGTGCCCTACAGTGAACAAGGTAAAATTAAACAGAGCCCGACATTAAATACAGTACAATGAAACAGTGCCCTACAGTCAACAATGTAAAACTAAACAGAGCCCGAAATTAATACAGTACAATGAAACAGTGCCCTACACTGAACAAGGTTAAATTAAACAGAGCCCGACATTAAATACAGTACAATGAAACAGTGCCCAACGCTGAGCAATGTAAAATTAAACAGAGCCCGACATTACATACGGTCCAATGAAACAGTGCCCTACAGTGTACAAAGTAAAATTAAACAGAGCCCGACATTAAACACAGTTCAATGAAACAGTGCCCTACACTGAACAATGTAAAATTAAACAGAACCCGACATTAAATACGGTCCAATGAAACAGTGCCCTACAGTACAAAGTAAAATTAAACAGAGCACGACATTAAATACGGTACAATGAAACAGTGCCCTACACTGAACAATGTAAAATTAAACAGAGCCCGACATTAAATACTGATCAATGAAACAGTGCCCTACACTGAACAATGTAAAGTTAAACAGAGCCCGACATTAAATACGGTACAATGAAACAGTGCCCTACAGTGTACAAAGTAAAATTAAACAGAGCCCGACATTAAATACAGTACAATGAAACAGTGCCCTACAGTGAATAAGGTAAAATTAAACAGAGCCCGACATTAAATACGGTACAATGAAACAGTGCCCTACAGTGTACAAAGTAAAATTAAACAGAGCCCGACATTAAATAAAGTAAATGAAACAGTGCCATACAGTGTACAAGGTTAAATTAAACAGAGACCGACATTAAATACAGTACAATGAAACAGTGCCCTACACGGAACAATGTAAAATTAAACAGAGCCCGACATTAAATACGGTACAATGAAACAGTGCCCTACAGTGAACAAGGTAAAATTAAACAGAGCCCGACATTAAATACAGTACAATGAAACAGTGCCCTACATTCAACAATGTAAAACTAAACAGAGCCCGACATTAATACAGTACAATGAAACAGTGCCCTACACTGAACAAGGTTAAATTAAACAGAGCCCGACATTAAATACAGTACAATGAAACAGTGCCCAACGCTGAGCAATGTAAAATTAAACAGAGCCCGACATTACATACGGTCCAATGAAACAGTGCCCTACACTGAACAATGTAAAATTAAACAGAACCCGACATTAAATACGGTCCAATGAAACAGTGCCCTACAGTACAAAGTAAAATTAAACAGAGCACGACATTAAATACGGTCCATTGAAACAGTGCCCTACAGTACAAAGTAAAATTAAACAGAGCACGACATTAAATACAGTACAATGAAACAGAGCCCTACAGTGTACAAAGTAAAGTTAAACAGAGGCCGACATTAAATACAGTACAATGAAACAGTGCCCTACAGTACAAAGTAAGATTAAACAGAGCCCGACATTAAATACAGTACAATGAAACAGTGCCCTACAGTACAAAGTAAAATTAAACAGAGCCCGACATTAAATACAGTACAATGAAACAGTGCCCAACACTGAACAATGTAAAATTAAACAGAGCCCGACATTAAATACAGTTCAATGAAACAGTGCCCTACAGTACAAAGTAAAATTAAACAGAGCCCGACATTAAATACAGTACAATGAAACAGTGCCCTACAGTGTACAAAGTAAAGTTAAACAGGGCCCGACATTAAATACAGTACAATGAAACAGTGCCCTACAGTACAAAGTAAAATTAAACAGAGCCCGACATTAAATACGGTACAATGAAACAGTGCCCTACAGTACAAAGTAAAATTAAACAGAGCACGACATTAAATGCAGTTCAATGAAACAGTGCCCGACAGTGTACAAAGTAAAATTAAACAGAGCCCGACATTAAATACAGTACAGTGAAACAGTGCCCTACACTGAATAAGGTTAAATTAAACAGAGCCCGAGATTAACTACGGTTCAATGAAACAGTGCCCTACACTGACCAATGTAAAATTCAACAGAGCCCGACATTAAATACGGTACAATGGAACAGTGCCCTACAGTCAACAATGTAAAATTAAACAGAGCCCGACATCAAATACGGTCCAATGAAACAGTGCCCTACAGTACAAAGTAAAATTAAACAGAGCACGACATTAAATACAGTACAATGAAACAGTGCCCTACAGTGTACAAAGTAAAGTTAAACAGAGCCCGACATTAAATACAGTACAATGAAACAGTGCCCAAAAGTACAAAGTAAAATTAAACAGAGCCCCACATAAAATACAGTACAATGAAACAGTGCCCTACACTGACCAATGTAAAATTAAACAGTGCCCGACATTAAATACAGTACAATGAAACAGTGCCCTACACTGAACAATGTAAAATTAAACAGAGCCTGACATGAAATATAGTACAATGAAACAGTGCCCTACAGTAAACAAGGTAACATTAAATAGAGCCCGACATTAAATACAGTACAATGAAATAGTGCCTTTGAGTCAACAATGTAAAATTAAACAGAGCCCGACATTCAATACAGTGCAATGAAACAGTGCCCTACAATCAACAATGTAAAATTAAGCAGAGCCCGACATTAAATACGGTACAATGAAACAGTGCCCTACAGTGTACAAAGTAAAATTAAACAGAGCCCGACATTAAATACAGTACAATGAAACAGTTATCTACAGTGTACAAAGTAAAATTAAACAGAGCCCGACATTAAATACAGTACAATGAAACAGTGCCCTACAGTGTACAAAGTAAAATTAAACAGAGCCCGACATTAAATACAGTACAATGAAACAGTGCCCTACAGTGAATAAGGTAAAATTAAACAGAGCCCGACATTAAATACGGTACAATGAAACAGTGCCCTACAGTGTACAAAGTAAAATTAAACAGAGCCCGACATTAAATAAAGTAAATGAAACAGTGCCCTACAGTGTACAAGGTTAAATTAAACAGAGACCGACATTAAATACAGTACAATGAAACAGTGCCCTACACGGAACAATGTAAAATTAAACAGAGCCCGACATTAAATACGGTACAATGAAACAGTGCCCTACAGTGAACAAGGTAAAATTAAACAGAGCCCGACATTAAATACAGTACAATGAAACAGTGCCCAACGCTGAGCAATGTAAAATTAAACAGAGCCCGACATTACATACGGTCCAATGAAACAGTGCCCTACACTGAACAATGTAAAATTAAACAGAACCCGACATTAAATACGGTCCAATGAAACAGTGCCCTACAGTACAAAGTAAAATTAAACAGAGCACGACATTAAATACGGTCCATTGAAACAGTGCCCTACAGTACAAAGTTAAATTAAACAGAGCACGACATTAAATACAGTACAATGAAACAGAGCCCTACAGTGTACAAAGTAAAGTTAAACAGAGGCCGACATTAAATACAGTACAATGAAACAGTGCCCTACAGTACAAAGTAAGATTAAACAGAGCCCGACATTAAATACAGTACAATGAAACAGTGCCCTACAGTACAAAGTAAAATTAAACAGAGCCCGACATTAAATACAGTACAATGAAACAGTGCCCAACACTGAACAATGTAAAATTAAACAGAGCCCGACATTAAATACAGTTCAATGAAACAGTGCCCTATAGTACAAAGTAAAATTAAACAGAGCCCGACATTAAATACAGTACAATGAAACAGTGCCCTACAGTGTACAAAGTAAAGTTAAACAGGGCCCGACATTAAATACAGTACAATGAAACAGTGCCCTACAGTACAAAGTAAAATTAAACAGAGCCCGACATTAAATACGGTACAATGAAACAGTGCCCTACAGTACAAAGTAAAATTAAACAGAGCACGACATTAAATGCAGTTCAATGAAACAGTGCCCGACAGTGTACAAAGTAAAATTAAACAGAGCCCGACATTAAATACAGTACAGTGAAACAGTGCCCTACACTGAATAAGGTTAAATTAAACAGAGCCCGACATTAACTACAGTTCAATGAAACAGTGCCCTACACTGACCAATGTAAAATTCAACAGAGCCCGACATTAAATACGGTACAATGGAACAGTGCCCTACAGTCAACAATGTAAAATTAAACAGAGCCCGACATCAAATACGGTCCAATGAAACAGTGCCCTACAGTACAAAGTAAAATTAAACAGAGCACGACATTAAATACAGTACAATGAAACAGTGCCCTACAGTGTACAAAGTAAAGTTAAACAGAGCCCGACATTAAATACAGTACAATGAAACAGTGCCCAAAAGTACAAAGTAAAATTAAACAGAGCCCCACATAAAATACAGTACAATGAAACAGTGCCCTACACTGACCAATGTAAAATTAAACAGTGCCCGACATTAAATACAGTACAATGAAACAGTGCCCTACACTGAACAATGTAAAATTAAACAGAGCCTGACATGAAATACAGTACAATGAAACAGTGCCCTACAGTAAACAAGGTAACATTAAATAGAGCCCGACATTAAATACAGTACAATGAAATAGTGCCTTTGAGTCAACAATGTAAAATTAAACAGAGCCCGACATTCAATACAGTGCAATGAAACAGTGCCCTACAATCAACAATGTAAAATTAAGCAGAGCCCGACATTAAATACGGTACAATGAAACAGTGCCCTACAGTGTACAAAGTAAAATTAAACAGAGCCCGACATTAAATACAGTACAATGAAACAGTGCCCTACAGTGTACAAAGTAAAATTAAACAGAGCCCGACATTAAATACAGTACAATGAAACAGTGCCCTACAGTGTACAAAGTAAAATTAAACAGAGCCCGACATTAAATACAGTACAATGAAACAGTGCCCTACAGTGAATAAGGTAAAATTAAACAGAGCCCGACATTAAATACGGTACAATGAAACAGTGCCCTACAGTGTACAAAGTAAAATTAAACAGAGCCCGACATTAAATAAAGTAAATGAAACAGTGCCCTACAGTGTACAAGGTTAAATTAAACAGAGACCGACGTTAAATACAGTACAATGAAACAGTGCCCTACACGGAACAATGTAAAATTAAACAGAGCCCGACATTAAATACGGTACAATGAAACAGTGCCCTACAGTGAACAAGGTAAAATTAAACAGAGCCCGACATTAAATACAGTACAATGAAACAGTGCCCTACAGTCAACAATGTAAAACTAAACAGAGCCCGACATTAATACAGTACAATGAAACAGTGCCCTACACTGAACAAGGTTAAATTAAACAGAGCCCGACATTAAATACAGTACAATGAAACAGTGCCCAACGCTGAGCAATGTAAAATTAAACAGAGCCCGACATTACATACGGTCCAATGAAACAGTACCCTACAGTGTACAAAGTAAAATTAAACAGAGCCCGACATTAAACACAGTTCAATGAAACAGTGCCCTACACTGAACAATGTAAAATTAAACAGAACCCGACATTAAATACGGTCCAATGAAACAGTGCCCTACAGTACAAAGTAAAATTAAACAGAGCACGACATTAAATACAGTACAATGAAAGAGTGCCATACAGTGAACAAGGTAACATTGAGCAGAGCCCGACATTAAATACAGTACAATGAAACAGTGCCCTACAGTGAACAATGTAAAATTAAACAGAGCCCGACATTAAATACAGTACAATGAAACAGTGCCATACAGTCAGCATTGTAAAATTAAACAGAGCCCGACATTAAATAAAGTCAATGAAACAGTGCCCTACAGTGTACAAGGTTAAATGAAACAGAGACCGACATTAAATACAGTACAATGAAACAGTGCCCTACACTGAACAATGTAAAATTAAACAGAGCACGACATTAAATGCGGTACAATGAAATAGTGCCCGACACGGAACCATGTAAAATTAAACAGAGCCCGACATTAAATGCGGTACAATGAAACAGTGCCCTACAGTGAACAAGGTAAAATTAAACAGAGTCCGACATTAAATACAGTACAATGAAACAGTGCCCTACAGTCAACAATGTAAAATTAAACAGAGCACGACATTAAATACAGTACAATGAAACAGTGCCCTACACTGAATAAGGTTAAATTAAACAGAGCCCGACATTAAATACAGTACAATGAAACAGTGCCCTACACTGAATAAGGTTAAATTAAACAGAGCCCGACATTAAATACAGTACAATGAAACAGTGCCCTACATTGAATAATGTAAAATTAAACAGAGCCCCACATAAAATACAGTACAATGAAACAGTGCCCTACACTGAACAATGTAATATTAAACAGAGCCCGACATTAAATACGGTACAATGAAACAGTGCCCCACACTGAACAATGTAAAATTAAACAGAGCCTGACATGAAATACAGTACAATGAAACAGTGCCCTACAGTGAACAAGGTAAAATTAAACAGAGCCCGACATTAAATACAGTACAATGAAACAGTGCCCTACAGTCAACAATGTAAAATTAAACAGAGCCCGACATCAAATACGGTCCAAGGAAAAAGTGCCCTACAGTACAAAGTAAAATTAAACAGAGCACGACATTAAATACAGTACAATGAAACAGTGCCCTACACTGAATAAGGTTAAATTAAACAGAGCCCGACATTAAATACAGTACAATGAAACAGTGCCCTACACTGAATAAGGTTAAATTAAACAGAGCCCGACATTAAATACAGTACAATGAAACAGTGCCCTACATTGAATAATGTAAAATTAAACAGAGCCCGACATTAAATACGGTACAATGAAACAGTGCCCTACACTGAACAATGTAATATTAAACAGAGCCCGACATTAAATACGGTACAATGAAACAGTGCCCTACACTGAACAATGTAAAATTAAACAGAGCCTGACATGAAATACAGTACAATGAAACAGTGCCCTACAGTAAACAAGGTAACATTAAATAGAGCCCGACATTAAATACAGTACAATGAAATAGTGCCTTTGAGTCAACAATGTAAAATTAAACAGAGCCCGACATTCAATACAGTGCAATGAAACAGTGCCCTACAATCAACAATGTAAAATTAAACAGAGCCCGACATTAAATACGGTACAATGAAACAGTGCCCTACACTGAACAATGTAATATTAAACAGAGCCCGACATTAAATACGGTACAATGATACAGTGCCCTACACTGAACAATGTAAAATTAAACAGAGCCCGACATTAAATACAGATCAATGAAACAGTGCCCTACACTGAACAATGTAAAATTAAACAGAGCCCGACATTAAATACGGTACAATGAAACAGTGCCTTAGAGTCAACAATGTAAAATTAAACAGAGACCAACATTAAATACAGTACAATGAAACTGTGCCCTACACTGAACAAGGTTAAATTAAACAGAGCCCGACATTAAATACAGTTCAATGAAACAGTGCCCTACACTGAACTATGTAAAATTAAACAGAACCCGACATTAAATACAGTACAATGAAACAGTGCCCTACAGTGAACAATGTAAAATTAAACAGAGCCCGACATGAAATACAGTACAATGAAACAGTGCCATACAGTCAGCAATGTAAAATTAAACAGAGCCCGACATTAAATAAAGTCAATGAAACTGTGCCCTACAGTGTACACGGTTAAATTAAACAGAGCCCGACATTAAATAAAGTCAATGAAACAGTGCCCTACAGTGTACAAGGTTAAATTAAACAGAGACCGACATTAAATACAGTACAATGAAACAGTGCCCTACACTGAACAATGTAAAATTAAACAGAGCACGACATTAAATGCGGTACAATGAAATAGTGCCCTACATTGAACAAGGTAAAATTAAACAGAGCCCGACATTAAATACAGTACAATGAAACAGTGCCCTACAGTCAACAATGTAAAATTAAACAGAGCCCGACATCAAATACGGTCCAATGAAACAGTGCCCTACAGTACAAAGTAAAATTAAACAGAGCACGACATTAAATACAGTACAATGAAACAGTGCCCTACACTGAATAAGGTTAAATTAAACAGAGCCCGACATTAAATACAGTACAATGAAACAGTGCCCTACACTGAATAAGGTTAAATTAAACAGAGCCCGACATTAAATAAAGTACAATGAAACAGTGCCCTACACTGAACAATGTAATATTAAACAGAGCCCGACATTAAATACGGTACAATGAAACAGTGCCCTACACTGAACAATGTAAAATTAAACAGAGCCTGACATGAAATACAGTACAATGAAACAGTGCCCTACAGTAAACAAGGTAACATTAAATAGAGCCCGACATTAAATACAGTACAATGAAATAGTGCCTTTGAGTCAACAATGTAAAATTAAACAGAGCCCGACATTCAATACAGTGCAATGAAACAGTGCCCTACAATCAACAATGTAAAATTAAACAGAGCCCGACATTAAATACGGTACAATGAAACAGTGCCCTACACTGAACAATGTAATATTAAACAGAGCCCGACATTAAATACTGTACAATGAAACAGTGCCCTACACTGAACAATGTAAAATTAAACAGTGCCCGACATTAAATACAGATCAATGAAACAGTGCCCTACACTGAACAATGTAAAATTAAACAGAGCCCGACATTAAATACGGTACAATGAAACAGTGCCCTACAGTGTACAAAGTAAAATTAAACAGAGCCCGACATTAAATAAATTAAATGAAACAGTGCCCTACAGTGAATAAGGTAAAATTAAACAGAGCCCGACATTAAATAAATTAAATGAAACAGTGACCTACAGTGTACAAGGTTAAATTAAACAGAGACCGACATTAAATACAGTACAATGAAACAGTGCCATACAGTCAACAATGTAAAATTAAACAGAGCCCGACATTAAATAAAGTCAATGAAACAGTGCCCTACAGTGTACAAAGTTAAATTAAACAGAGACCGACATTAAATACAGTACAATGAAACAGTGCCCTACACTGACCAATGTAAAATTCAACAGAACCCGACATTAAATACGGTACAATGAAACAGTGCCCTACAGTGAACAATGTAAAATTAAACAGAGCCCGACATTAAATACAGTACAATGAAACAGTGCCCTACAGTGAACAATGTAAAATTAAACAGAGTCCGACATTAAATACAGTACAATGAAACAGTGCCATACAGTCAACAATGTAAAATTAAACAGAGCCCGACATTAAATAAAGTCAATGAAACAGTGCCCTACAGTGTACAAGGTTAAATTAAACAGAGACCGACATTAAATACAGTACAAGGAAACAGTGCCCTACACTGAACAATGTAAAATTAAACAGAGCCCGACATTAAATGCGGTACAATGAAACAGTGCCCTACAGTGAACAAGGTAAAATTAAACAGAGCCCGACATTAAATACAGTACAATGAAACAGTGCCCTACTGTCAACAATGTAAAATTAAACAGAGCCCGACATTAAATAGAGTACAATGAAACATTGCCCAACACTGAACAAGGTAAAATTAAACAGAGCCCGACATTAAATACAGTACAATGAAACAGTGCCCAATGCTGAGCAATGTAAAATTAAACAGAGCCCGACATTAAATACGGTCCAATGAAACAGTGCCCTACAGTGTACAAAGTAAAATTAAACAGAGCCCGACATTAAACACAGTTCAATGAAACAGTGCCTTACACTGAACAATGTAAAATTAAACAGAACCCGACATTAAATACGGTTCAATGAAACAGTGCCCTACATTACAAAGTAAAATTAAACAGAGCCCGACATTAAATACAGTACAATGAAACAGTGCCCTACAGTCAACAATGTAAAATTAAACAGAGCCCTACATCAAATACGGTCCAATGAAAGAGTGCCCTACAGTACAAAGTAATATTAAACAGAGCACGACATTAAATACAGTACAATGAAACAGTGCCCTACAGTGTACAAAGTAAAGTTAAACAGAGCCCGACATTAAATACAGTACAATGAAACAGTGCCCTATAGTACAAAGTAAAATTAAACAGAGCACGACATAAAATACAGTTCAATGAAACAGTGCCCGACAGTGTACAAAGTAAAATTAAACAGAGCCCGACATTAAATACAGTACAATGAAACAGTGCCCTACACTGAATAAGGTTAAATTAAACAGAGCCCGACATTAAATACAGTTCAATGAAACAGTGCCCTACAGTAAACAAGGTAACATTAAATAGAGCCCGACATTAAATACAGTACAATGAAACAGTGACCTACAGTGAACAAGGTAACATTAAATAGAGCCCGACATTAAATACAGTACAATGAAACAGTGCCTTACAGTCAACAATGTAAAATTAAACAGAGCCCCACATAAACTACAGTACAATGAAACAGTGCCCTACACTGACCAATGTAAAATTAAACAGTGCCCGACATTAAATACCGTACAATGAAACAGTGCCCTACACTGAACAATGTAAAATTAAACAGAGCCTGACATGAAATACAGTACAATGAAACAGTGCCCTACAGTAAACAAGGTAACATTAAATAGAGCCCGACATTAAATACAGTACAATGAAATAGTGCCTTTGAGTCAACAATGTAAAACTAAACAGAGCCCGACATTCAATACAGTGCAATGAAACAGTGCCCTACAATCAACAATGTAAAATTAAACAGAGACCGACATTAAATACGGTACAATGAAACATTGCCCAACACTGAACAAGGTAAAATTAAACAGAGCCCGACATTAAATACAGTACAATGAAACAGTGCCCAATGCTGAGCAATGTAAAATTAAACAGAGCCCGACATTAAATACGGTCCAATGAAACAGTGCCCTACAGTGTGCAAAGTAAAATTAAACAGAGCCCGACATTAAACACAGTTCAATGAAACAGTGCCTTACACTGAACAATGTAAAATTAAACAGAACCCGACATTAAATACGGTTCAATGAAACAGTGCCCTACACTGAACAATGTAAAATTAAACAGAGCCTGACATGAAACACAGTACAATGAAACAGTGCCCTACAGTAAACAAGGTAACATTAAATAGAGCCCGACATTAAATACAGTACAATGAAATAGTGCCTTTGAGTCAACAATGTAAAATTAAACAGAGCCCGACATTCAATACAGTGCAATGAAACAGTGCCCTACAATCAACAATGTAAAATTAAACAGAGCCCGACATTAAATACGGTACAATGAAACATTGCCCAACACTGAACAAGGTAAAATTAAACAGAGCCCGACATTAAATACAGTACAATGAAACAGTGCCCAATGCTGAGCAATGTAAAATTAAACAGAGCCAGACATTAAATACGGTCCAATGAAACAGTGCCCTACAGTGTGCAAAGTAAAATTAAACAGAGCCCGACATTAAACACAGTTCAATGAAACAGTGCCTTACACTGAACAATGTAAAATTAAACAGAACCCGACATTAAATACGGTTCAATGAAACAGTGCCCTACAGTACAAAGTAAAATTAAACAGAGCCCGACATTAAATACAGTACAATGAAACAGTGCCCTACAGTCAACAATGTAAAATTAAACAGAGCCCGACATCAAATACAGTACAATGAAACAGTGCCCTACAGTGTACAAAGTAAAGTTAAACAGAGCCCGACATTAAATACAGTACAATGAAACAGTGCCCGACACGGAACCATGTAAAATTAAACAGAGCCCGACATTAAATGCGGTACAATGAAACAGTGCCCTACAGTGAACAAGGTAAAATTAAACAGAGCCCGACATTAAATACAGTACAATGAAACAGTGCCCTACAGTCAACAATGTAAAATTAAACAGAGCCCGACATCAAATACGGTCCAATGAAACAGTGCCCTACAGTACAAAGTAAAATTAAACAGAGCACGACATTAAATACAGTACAATGAAACAGTGCCCTACACTGAATAAGGTTAAATTAAACAGAGCCCGACATTAAATACAGTACAATGAAACAGTGCCCTACTGTCAACAATGTAAAATTAAACAGAGCCCGACATTAAATAGAGTACAATGAAACATTGCCCAACACTGAACAAGGTAAAATTAAACAGAGCCCGACATTAAATACAGTACAATGAAACAGTGCCCAATGCTGAGCAATGTAAAATTAAACAGAGCCCGACATTAAATACGGTCCAATGAAACAGTGCCCTACAGTGTACAAAGTAAAATTAAACAGAGCCCGACATTAAACACAGTTCAATGAAACAGTGCCTTACACTGAACAATGTAAAATTAAACAGAACCCGACATTAAATACGGTTCAATGAAACAGTGCCCTACATTACAAAGTAAAATTAAACAGAGCCCGACATTAAATACAGTACAATGAAACAGTGCCCTACAGTCAACAATGTAAAATTAAACAGAGCCCTACATCAAATACGGTCCAATGAAAGAGTGCCCTACAGTACAAAGTAATATTAAACAGAGCACGACATTAAATACAGTACAATGAAACAGTGCCCTACAGTGTACAAAGTAAAGTTAAACAGAGCCCGACATTAAATACAGTACAATGAAACAGTGCCCTATAGTACAAAGTAAAATTAAACAGAGCACGACATAAAATACAGTTCAATGAAACAGTGCCCGACAGTGTACAAAGTAAAATTAAACAGAGCCCGACATTAAATACAGTACAATGAAACAGTGCCCTACACTGAATAAGGTTAAATTAAACAGAGCCCGACATTAAATACAGTTCAATGAAACAGTGCCCTACAGTAAACAAGGTAACATTAAATAGAGCCCGACATTAAATACAGTACAATGAAACAGTGACCTACAGTGAACAAGGTAACATTAAATAGAGCCCGACATTAAATACAGTACAATGAAACAGTGCCTTACAGTCAACAATGTAAAATTAAACAGAGCCCCACATAAACTACAGTACAATGAAACAGTGCCCTACACTGACCAATGTAAAATTAAACAGTGCCCGACATTAAATACCGTACAATGAAACAGTGCCCTACACTGAACAATGTAAAATTAAACAGAGCCTGACATGAAATACAGTACAATGAAACAGTGCCCTACAGTAAACAAGGTAACATTAAATAGAGCCCGACATTAAATACAGTACAATGAAATAGTGCCTTTGAGTCAACAATGTAAAACTAAACAGAGCCCGACATTCAATACAGTGCAATGAAACAGTGCCCTACAATCAACAATGTAAAATTAAACAGAGACCGACATTAAATACGGTACAATGAAACATTGCCCAACACTGAACAAGGTAAAATTAAACAGAGCCCGACATTAAATACAGTACAATGAAACAGTGCCCAATGCTGAGCAATGTAAAATTAAACAGAGCCCGACATTAAATACGGTCCAATGAAACAGTGCCCTACAGTGTGCAAAGTAAAATTAAACAGAGCCCGACATTAAACACAGTTCAATGAAACAGTGCCTTACACTGAACAATGTAAAATTAAACAGAACCCGACATTAAATACGGTTCAATGAAACAGTGCCCTACACTGAACAATGTAAAATTAAACAGAGCCTGACATGAAACACAGTACAATGAAACAGTGCCCTACAGTAAACAAGGTAACATTAAATAGAGCCCGACATTAAATACAGTACAATGAAATAGTGCCTTTGAGTCAACAATGTAAAATTAAACAGAGCCCGACATTCAATACAGTGCAATGAAACAGTGCCCTACAATCAACAATGTAAAATTAAACAGAGCCCGACATTAAATACGGTACAATGAAACATTGCCCAACACTGAACAAGGTAAAATTAAACAGAGCCCGACATTAAATACAGTACAATGAAACAGTGCCCAATGCTGAGCAATGTAAAATTAAACAGAGCCAGACATTAAATACGGTCCAATGAAACAGTGCCCTACAGTGTGCAAAGTAAAATTAAACAGAGCCCGACATTAAACACAGTTCAATGAAACAGTGCCTTACACTGAACAATGTAAAATTAAACAGAACCCGACATTAAATACGGTTCAATGAAACAGTGCCCTACAGTACAAAGTAAAATTAAACAGAGCCCGACATTAAATACAGTACAATGAAACAGTGCCCTACAGTCAACAATGTAAAATTAAACAGAGCCCGACATCAAATACAGTACAATGAAACAGTGCCCTACAGTGTACAAAGTAAAGTTAAACAGAGCCCGACATTAAATACAGTACAATGAAACAGTGCCCGACACGGAACCATGTAAAATTAAACAGAGCCCGACATTAAATGCGGTACAATGAAACAGTGCCCTACAGTGAACAAGGTAAAATTAAACAGAGCCCGACATTAAATACAGTACAATGAAACAGTGCCCTACAGTCAACAATGTAAAATTAAACAGAGCCCGACATCAAATACGGTCCAATGAAACAGTGCCCTACAGTACAAAGTAAAATTAAACAGAGCACGACATTAAATACAGTACAATGAAACAGTGCCCTACACTGAATAAGGTTAAATTAAACAGAGCCCGACATTAAATACAGTACAATGAAACAGTGCCCTACACTGAATAAGGTTAAATTAAACAGAGCCCGACATGAAATACAGTACAATGAAACAGTGCCCTACATTGAATAATGTAAAATTAAACAGAGCCCCACATAAAATACAGTACAATGAAACAGTGCCCTACACTGACCAATGTAAAATTAAACAGTGCCCGACATTAAATACCGTACAATGAAACAGTGCCCTACACTGAACAATGTAAAATTAAACAGAGCCTGACATGAAATACAGTACAATGAAACAGTGCCCTACAGTAAACAAGGTAACATTAAATAGAGCCCGACATTAAATACAGTACAATGAAATAGTGCCTTTGAGTCAACAATGTAAAACTAAACAGAGCCCGACATTCAATACAGTGCAATGAAACAGTGCCCTACAATCAACAATGTAAAATTAAACAGAGCCCGACATTAAATACGGTACAATGAAACATTGCCCAACACTGAACAAGGTAAAATTAAACAGAGCCCGACATTAAATACAGTACAATGAAACAGTGCCCAATGCTGAGC
The DNA here is from genome assembly GCF_047496885.1 of Scyliorhinus torazame. NCBI lineage: Eukaryota > Metazoa > Chordata > Chondrichthyes > Carcharhiniformes > Scyliorhinidae > Scyliorhinus > Scyliorhinus torazame. The sequence continues at coordinate 73,396,218 of NC_092729.1, read as the reverse complement.
AATGTAAAATTAAACAGAGCCAGACATTAAATACGGTCCAATGAAACAGTGCCCTACAGTGTGCAAAGTAAAATTAAACAGAGCCCGACATTAAACACAGTTCAATGAAACAGTGCCTTACACTGAACAATGTAAAATTAAACAGAACCCGACATTAAATACGGTTCAATGAAACAGTGCCCTACAGTACAAAGTAAAATTAAACAGAGCCCGACATTAAATACAGTACAATGAAACAGTGCCCTACAGTCAACAATGTAAAATTAAACAGAGCCCGACATCAAATACAGTACAATGAAACAGTGCCCTACAGTGTACAAAGTAAAGTTAAACAGAGCCCGACATTAAATACAGTACAATGAAACAGTGCCCGACACGGAACCATGTAAAATTAAACAGAGCCCGACATTAAATGCGGTACAATGAAACAGTGCCCTACAGTGAACAAGGTAAAATTAAACAGAGCCCGACATTAAATACAGTACAATGAAACAGTGCCCTACAGTCAACAATGTAAAATTAAACAGAGCCCGACATCAAATACGGTCCAATGAAACAGTGCCCTACAGTACAAAGTAAAATTAAACAGAGCACGACATTAAATACAGTACAATGAAACAGTGCCCTACACTGAATAAGGTTAAATTAAACAGAGCCCGACATTAAATACAGTACAATGAAACAGTGCCCTACACTGAATAAGGTTAAATTAAACAGAGCCCGACATTAAATACAGTACAATGAAACAGTGCCCTACATTGAATAATGTAAAATTAAACAGAGCCCCACATAAAATACAGTACAATGAAACAGTGCCCTACACTGACCAATGTAAAATTAAACAGTGCCCGACATTAAATACCGTACAATGAAACAGTGCCCTACACTGAACAATGTAAAATTAAACAGAGCCTGACATGAAATACAGTACAATGAAACAGTGCCCTACAGTAAACAAGGTAACATTAAATAGAGCCCGACATTAAATACAGTACAATGAAATAGTGCCTTTGAGTCAACAATGTAAAACTAAACAGAGCCCGACATTCAATACAGTGCAATGAAACAGTGCCCTACAATCAACAATGTAAAATTAAACAGAGCCCGACATTAAATACGGTACAATGAAACATTGCCCAACACTGAACAAGGTAAAATTAAACAGAGCCCGACATTAAATACAGTACAATGAAACAGTGCCCAATGCTGAGCAATGTAAAATTAAACAGAGCCCGACATTAAATACGGTCCAATGAAACAGTGCCCTACAGTGTGCAAAGTAAAATTAAACAGAGCCCGACATTAAACACAGTTCAATGAAACAGTGCCTTACACTGAACAATGTAAAATTAAACAGAACCCGACATTAAATACGGTTCAATGAAACAGTGCCCTACACTGAACAATGTAAAATTAAACAGAGCCTGACATGAAATACAGTACAATGAAACAGTGCCCTACAGTAAACAAGGTAACATTAAATAGAGCCCGACATTAAATACAGTACAATGAAATAGTGCCTTTGAGTCAACAATGTAAAATTAAACAGAGCCCGACATTCAATACAGTGCAATGAAACAGTGCCCTACAATCAACAATGTAAAATTAAACAGAGCCCGACATTAAATACGGTACAATGAAACATTGCCCAACACTGAACAAGGTAAAATTAAACAGAGCCCGACATTAAATACAGTACAATGAAACAGTGCCCAATGCTGAGCAATGCAAAATTAAACAGAGCCAGACATTAAATACGGTCCAATGAAACAGTGCCCTACAGTGTGCAAAGTAAAATTAAACAGTGCCCGACATTAAACACAGTTCAATGAAACAGTGCCTTACACTGAACAATGTAAAATTAAACAGAACCCGACATTAAATACGGTTCAATGAAACAGTGCCCTACAGTACAAAGTAAAATTAAACAGAGCCCGACATTAAATACAGTACAATGAAACAGTGCCCTACAGTCAACAATGTAAAATTAAACAGAGCCCGACATCAAATACAGTCCAATGAAACAGTGCCCTACAGTACAAAGTAAAATTAAACAGAGCACGACATTAAATACAGTACAATGAAACAGTGCCCTACAGTGTACAACGTAAAGTTAAACAGAGCCCGACATTAAATACAGTACAATGAAACAGTGCCCGACACGGAACCATGTAAAATTAAACAGAGCCCGACATTAAATGCGGTACAATGAAACAGTGCCCTACAGTGAACAAGGTAAAATTAAACAGAGCCCGACATTAAATACAGTACAATGAAACAGTGCCCTACAGTCAACAATGTAAAATTAAACAGAGCCCGACATCAAATACGGTCCAACGAAACAGTGCCCTACAGTACAAAGTAAAATTAAACAGAGCACGACATTAAATACAGTACAATGAAACAGTGCCCTACACTGAATAAGGTTAAATTAAACAGAGCCCGACATTAAATACAGTACAATGAAACAGTGCCCTACACTGAATAAGGTTAAATTAAACAGAGCCCGACATTAAATACAGTACAATGAAACAGTGCCCTACATTGAATAATGTAAAATTAAACAGAGCCCCACATAAAATACAGTACAATGAAACAGTGCCCTACACTGAACAATGTAATATTAAACAGAGCCCGACATTAAATACGGTACAATGAAACAGTGCCCTACACTGAACAATGTAAAATTAAACAGAGCCTGACATGAAATACAGTACAATGAAACAGTGCCCTACAGTACAAAGTAAAATTAAACAGAGCACGACATTAAATACAGTACAATGAAATAGTGCCTTTGAGTCAACAATGTAAAATTAAACAGAGCCCGACATTCAATACAGTGCAATGAAACAGTGCCCTACAATCAACAATGTAAAATTAAACAGAGCCCGACATTAAATACGGTACAATGAAACAGTGCCCTACACTGAACAATGTAATATTAAACAGAGCCCGACATTAAATACGGTACAATGAAACAGTGCCCTACACTGAACAATGTAAAATTAAACAGTGCCCGACATTAAATACAGATCAATGAAACAGTGCCCTACACTGAACAATGTAAAATTAAACAGAGCCCGACATTAAATACGGTACAATGAAACAGTGCCCTACAGTGTACAAAGTAAAATTAAACAGAGCCCGACATTAAATAAATTAAATGAAACAGTGCCCTACAGTGAATAAGGTAAAATTAAACAGAGCCCGACATTAAATAAATTAAATGAAACAGTGACCTACAGTGTACAAGGTTAAATTAAACAGAGACCGACATTAAATACAGTACAATGAAACAGTGCCATACAATCAACAATGTAAAATTAAACAGAGCCCGACATTAAATAAAGTCAATGAAACAGTGCCCTACAGTGTACAAAGTTAAATTAAACAGAGACCGACATTAAATACAGTACAATGAAACAGTGCCCTACACTGACCAATGTAAAATTCAACAGAACCCGACATTAAATACGGTAGAATGAAACAGTGCCCTACAGTGAACAATGTAAAATTAAACAGAGCCCGACATTAAATACAGTACAATGAAACAGTGCCCTACAGTGAACAATGTAAAATTAAACAGAGTCCGACATTAAATACAGTACAATGAAACAGTGCCATACAGTCAACAATGTAAAATTAAACAGAGCCCGACATTAAATAAAGTCAATGAAACAGTGCCCTACAGTGTACAAGGTTAAATTAAACAGAGACCGACATTAAATACAGTACAATGAAACAGTGCCCTACACTGAACAATGTAAAATTAAACAGAGCCCGACATTAAATGCGGTACAATGAAACAGTGCCCTACAGTGAACAAGGTAAAATTAAACAGAGCCCGACATTAAATACAGTACAATGAAACAGTGCCCTACTGTCAACAATGTAAAATTAAACAGAGCCCGACATTAAATAGAGTACAATGAAACATTGCCCAACACTGAACAAGGTAAAATTAAACAGAGCCCGACATTAAATACAGTACAATGAAACAGTGCCCAATGCTGAGCAATGTAAAATTAAACAGAGCCCGACATTAAATACGGTCCAATGAAACAGTGCCCTACAGTGTACAAAGTAAAATTAAACAGAGCCCGACATTAAACACAGTTCAATGAAACAGTGCCTTACACTGAACAATGTAAAATTAAACAGAACCCGACATTAAATACGGTTCAATGAAACAGTGCCCTACAGTACAAAGTAAAATTAAACAGAGCCCGACATTAAATACAGTACAATGAAACAGTGCCCTACAGTCAACAATGTAAAATTAAACAGAGCCCTACATCAAATACGGTCCAATGAAAGAGTGCCCTACAGTACAAAGTAATATTAAACAGAGCACGACATTAAATACAGTACAATGAAACAGTGCCCTACAGTGTACAAAGTAAAGTTAAACAGAGCCCGACATTAAATACAGTACAATGAAACAGTGCCCTATAGTACAAAGTAAAATTAAACAGAGCACGACATAAAATACAGTTCAATGAAACAGTGCCCGACAGTGTACAAAGTAAAATTAAACAGAGCCCGACATTAAATACAGTACAATGAAACAGTGCCCTACACTGAATAAGGTTAAATTAAACAGAGCCCGACATTAAATACAGTTCAATGAAACAGTGCCCTACAGTAAACAAGGTAACATTAAATAGAGCCCGACATTAAATACAGTACAATGAAACAGTGCCCTACAGTGAACAAGTAACATTAAATAGAGCCCGACATTAAATACAGTACAATGAAACAGTGCCTTACAGTCAACAATGTAAAATTAAACAGAGCCCCACATAAACTACAGTACAATGAAACAGTGCCCTACACTGACCAATGTAAAATTAAACAGTGCCCGACATTAAATACCGTACAATGAAACAGTGCCCTACACTGAACAATGTAAAATTAAACAGAGCCTGACATGAAATACAGTACAATGAAACAGTGCCCTACAGTAAACAAGGTAACATTAAATAGAGCCCGACATTAAATACAGTACAATGAAATAGTGCCTTTGAGTCAACAATGTAAAACTAAACAGAGCCCGACATTCAATACAGTGCAATGAAACAGTGCCCTACAATCAACAATGTAAAATTAAACAGAGCCCGACATTAAATACGGTACAATGAAACATTGCCCAACACTGAACAAGGTAAAATTAAACAGAGCCCGACATTAAATACAGTACAATGAAACAGTGCCCAATGCTGAGCAATGTAAAATTAAACAGAGCCCGACATTAAATACGGTCCAATGAAACAGTGCCCTACAGTGTGCAAAGTAAAATTAAACAGAGCCCGACATTAAACACAGTTCAATGAAACAGTGCCTTACACTGAACAATGTAAAATTAAACAGAACCCGACATTAAATACGGTTCAATGAAACAGTGCCCTACACTGAACAATGTAAAATTAAACAGAGCCTGACATGAAATACAGTACAATGAAACAGTGCCCTACAGTAAACAAGGTAACATTAAATAGAGCCCGACATTAAATACAGTACAATGAAATAGTGCCTTTGAGTCAACAATGTAAAATTAAACAGAGCCCGACATTCAATACAGTGCAATGAAACAGTGCCCTACAATCAACAATGTAAAATTAAACAGAGCCCGACATTAAATACGGTACAATGAAACATTGCCCAACACTGAACAAGGTAAAATTAAACAGAGCCCGACATTAAATACAGTACAATGAAACAGTGCCCTACAGTGTACAAAGTAAAGTTAAACAGAGCCCGACATTAAATACAGTACAATGAAACAGTGCCCGACACGGAACCATGTAAAATTAAACAGAGCCCGACATTAAATGCGGTACAATGAAACAGTGCCCTACAGTACAAAGTAAAATTAAACAGAGCACGACATTAAATACAGTACAATGAAACAGTGCCCTACACTGAATAAGGTTAAATTAAACAGAGCCCGACATTAAATACAGTACAATGAAACAGTGCCCTACACTGAATAAGGTTAAATTAAACAGAGCCCGACATTAAATACAGTACAATGAAACAGTGCCCTACATTGAATAATGTAAAATTAAACAGAGCCCCACATAAAATACAGTACAATGAAACAGTGCCCTACACTGACCAATGTAAAATTAAACAGTGCCCGACATTAAATACCGTACAATGAAACAGTGCCCTACACTGAACAATGTAAAATTAAACAGAGCCTGACATGAAATACAGTACAATGAAACAGTGCCCTACAGTAAACAAGGTAACATTAAATAGAGCCCGACATTAAATACAGTACAATGAAATAGTGCCTTTGAGTCAACAATGTAAAACTAAACAGAGCCCGACATTCAATACAGTGCAATGAAACAGTGCCCTACAATCAACAATGTAAAATTAAACAGAGCCCGACATTAAATACGGTACAATGAAACATGGCCCAACACTGAACAAGGTAAAATTAAACAGAGCCCGACATTCAATACAGTACAATGAAACAGTGCCCAATGCTGAGCAATGTAAAATTAAACAGAGCCCGACATTAAATACGGTCCAATGAAACAGTGCCCTACAGTGTGCAAAGTAAAATTAAACAGAGCCCGACATTAAACACAGTTCAATGAAACAGTGCCTTACACTGAACAATGTAAAATTAAACAGAACCCGACATTAAATACGGTTCAATGAAACAGTGCCCTACACTGAACAATGTAAAATTAAACAGAGCCTGACATGAAATACAGTACAATGAAACAGTGCCCTACAGTAAACAAGGTAACATTAAATAGAGCCCGACATTAAATACAGTACAATGAAATAGTGCCTTTGAGTCAACAATGTAAAATTAAACAGAGCCCGACATTCAATACAGTGCAATGAAACAGTGCCCTACAATCAACAATGTAAAATTAAACAGAGCCCGACATTAAATACGGTACAATGAAACATTGCCCAACACTGAACAAGGTAAAATTAAACAGAGCCCGACATTAAATACAGTACAATGAAATAGTGCCTTTGAGTCAACAATGTAAAATTAAACAGAGCCCGACATTCAATACAGTGCAATGAAACAGTGCCCTACAATCAACAATGTAAAATTAAACAGAGCCCGACATTAAATACGGTACAATGAAACAGTGCCCTACACTGAACAATGTAATATTAAACAGAGCCCGACATTAAATACGGTACAATGAAACAGTGCCCTACACTGAACAATGTAAAATTAAACAGTGCCCGACATTAAATACAGATCAATGAAACAGTGACCTACACTGAACAATGTAAAATTAAACAGAGCCCGACATTAAATACGGTACAATGAAACAGTGCCCTACAGTGTACAAAGTAAAATTAAACAGAGCCCGACATTAAATAAATTAAATGAAACAGTGCCCTACAGTGAATAAGGTAAAATTAAACAGAGCCCGACATTAAATAAATTAAATGAAACAGTGACCTACAGTGTACAAGGTTAAATTAAACAGAGCCCGACATTAAATACAGTACAATGAAACAGTGCCATACAGTCAACAATGTAAAATTAAACAGAGCCCGACATTAAATAAAGTCAATGAAACAGTGCCCTACAGTGTACAAAGTTAAATTAAACAGAGACCGACATTAAATACAGTACAATGAAACAGTGCCCTACACTGACCAATGTAAAATTCAACAGAACCCGACATTAAATACGGTACAATGAAACAGTGCCCTACAGTGAACAATGTAAAATTAAACAGAGCCCGACATTAAATACAGTACAATGAAACAGTGCCCAATGCTGACCAATGTAAAATTAAACAGAGCCCGACATTAAATACGGTCCAATGAAACAGTGCCCTACAGTGTACAAAGTAAAATTAAACAGAGCCCGACATTAAACACAGTTCAATGAAACAGTGCTTTACACTGAACAATGTAAAATTAAACAGAACCCGACATTAAATACGGTTCAATGAAACAGTGCCCTACAGTACAAAGTAAAATTAAACAGAGCACGACATTAAATACAGTACAATGAAACAGTGCCCTACAGTCAACAATGTAAAATTAAACAGAGCCCGACATCAAATACGGTCCAATGAAAGAGTGCCCTACAGTACAAAGTAATATTAAACAGAGCACGACATTAAATACAGTACAATGAAACAGTGCCCTACAGTGTACAAAGTAAAGTTAAACAGAGCCCGACATTAAATACAGTACAATGAAACAGTGCCCTATAGTACAAAGTAAAATTAAACAGAGCACGACATAAAATACAGTTCAATGAAACAGTGCCCGACAGTGTACAAAGTAAAATTAAACAGAGCCCGACATTAAATACAGTACAATGAAACAGTGCCCTACACTGAATAAGGTTAAATTAAACAGAGCCCGACATTAAATACAGTTCAATGAAACAGTGCCCTACAGTAAACAAGGTAACATTAAATAGAGCCCGACATTAAATACAGTACAATGAAACAGTGCCCTACAGTGAACAAGGTAACATTAAATAGAGCCCGACATTAAATACAGTACAATGAAACAGTGCCCTACACTGACCAATGTAAAATTAAACAGTGCCCGACATTAAATACAGTACAATGAAACAGTGCCCTACACTGAACAATGTAAAATTAAACAGAGCCTGACATGAAATACAGTACAATGAAACAGTGCCCTACAGTAAACAAGGTAACATTAAATAGAGCCCGACATTAAATACAGTACAATGAAATAGTGCCTTTGAGTCAACAATGTAAAATTAAACAGAGCCCGACATTCAATACAGTGCAATGAAACAGTGCCCTACAATCAACAATGTAAAATTAAACAGAGCCCGACATTAAATACGGTACAATGAAACATTGCCCAACACTGAACAAGGTAAAATTAAACAGAGCCCGACATTAAATACAGTACAATGAAACAGTGCCCAATGCTGAGCAATGTAAAATTAAACAGAGCCCGACATTAAATACGGTCCAATGAAACAGTGCCCTACAGTGTGCAAAGTAAAATTAAACAGAGCCCGACATTAAACACAGTTCAATGAAACAGTGCCTTACACTGAACAATGTAAAATTAAACAGAACCCGACATTAAATACGGTTCAATGAAACAGTGCCCTACACTGAACAATGCAAAATTAAACAGAGCCTGACATGAAATACAGTACAATGAAACAGCGCCCTACAGTAAACAAGGTAACATTAAATAGAGCCCGACATTAAATACAGTACAATGAAATAGTGCCTTTGAGTCAACAATGTAAAATTAAACAGAGCCCGACATTCAATACAGTGCAATGAAACAGTGCCCTACAATCAACAATGTAAAATTAAACAGAGCCCGACATTAAATACGGTACAATGAAACATTGCCCAACACTGAACAAGGTAAAATTAAACAGAGCCCGACATTAAATACAGTGCAATGAAACAGTGCCCAATGCTGAGCAATGTAAAATTAAACAGAGCCAGACATTAAATACGGTCCAATGAAACAGTGCCCTACAGTGTGCAAAGTAAAATTAAACAGAGCCCGACATTAAACACAGTTCAATGAAACAGTGCCTTACACTGAACAATGTAAAATTAAACAGAACCCGACATTAAATACGGTTCAATGAAACAGTGCCCTACAGTACAAAGTAAAATTAAACAGACCCCGACATTAAATACAGTACAATGAAACAGTGCCCTACAGTCAACAATGTAAAATTAAACAGAGCCCGACATCAAATACAGTCCAATGAAACAGTGCCCTACAGTACAAAGTAAAATTAAACAGAGCACGACATTAAATACAGTACAATGAAACAGTGCCCTACAGTGTACAAAGTAAAGTTAAACAGAGCCCGACATTAAATACAGTACAATGAAACAGTGCCCTATAGTACAAAGTAAAATTAAACAGAGCACGACATAAAATACAGTTCAATGAAACAGTGCCCGACAGTGTACAAAGTAAAATTAAACAGAGCCCGACATTAAATACAGTACAATGAAACAGTGCCCTACTGTCAACAATGTAAAATTAAACAGAGCCCGACATTAAATAGAGTACAATGAAACATTGCCCAACACTGAACAAGGTAAAATTAAACAGAGCCCGACATTAAATACAGTACAATGAAACAGTGCCCAATGCTGAGCAATGTAAAATTAAACAGAGCCCGACATTAAATACGGTCCAATGAAACAGTGCCCTACAGTGTACAAAGTAAAATTAAACAGAGCCCGACATTAAACACAGTTCAATGAAACAGTGCCTTACACTGAACAATGTAAAATTAAACAGAACCCGACATTAAATACGGTTCAATGAAACAGTGCCCTACAGTACAAAGTAAAATTAAACAGAGCCCGACATTAAATACAGTACAATGAAACAGTGCCCTACAGTCAACAATGTAAAATTAAACAGAGCCCGACATCAAATACGGTCCAATGAAAGAGTGCCCTACAGTACAAAGTAAAATTAAACAGAGCACGACATTAAATACAGTACAATGAAACAGTGCCCTACTGTGTACAAAGTAAAGTTAAACAGAGCCCGACATTAAATACAGTACAATGAAACAGTGCCCTATAGTACAAAGTAAAATTAAACAGAGCACGACATAAAATACAGTTCAATGAAACAGTGCCCGACAGTGTACAAAGTAAAATTAAACAGAGCCCGACATTAAATACAGTACAATGAAACAGTGCCGTACACTGAATAAGGTTAAATTAAACAGAGCCCGACATTAAATACAGTTCAATGAAACAGTGCCCTACAGTAAACAAGGTAACATTAAATAGAGCCCGACATTAAATACAGTACAATGAAACAGTGCCCTACAATCAACAATGTAAAATTAAACAGAGCCCGACATTAAATACGGTACAATGAAACAGTGCCCTACACTGAACAATGTAATATTAAACAGAGCCCGACATTAAATACGGTACAATGATACAGTGCCCTACACTGAACAATGTAAAATTAAACAGAGCCCGACATTAAATACAGATCAATGAAACAGTGCCCTACACTGAACAATGTAAAATTAAACAGAGCCCGACATTAAATACGGTACAATGAAACAGTGCCTTAGAGTCAACAATGTAAAATTAAACAGAGCCCGACATTAAATACAGTACAATGAAACTGTGCCCTACACTGAACAAGGTTAAATTAAACAGAGCCCGACATTAAATACAGTTCAATGAAACAGTGCCCTACACTGAACTATGTAAAATTAAACAGAACCCGACATTAAATACAGTACAATGAAACAGTGCCCTACAGTGAACAATGTAAAATTAAACAGAGCCCGACATTAAATAAAGTCAATGAAACAGTGCCCTACAGTGTACACGGTTAAATTAAACAGAGCCCGACATTAAATAAAGTCAATGAAACAGTGCCCTACAGTGTACAAGGTTAAATTAAACAGAGACCGACATTAAATACAGTACAATGAAACAGTGCCCTACACTGAACAATGTAAAATTAAACAGAGCACGACATTAAATGCGGTACAATGAAATAGTGCCCGACACGGAACCATGTAAAATTAAACAGAGCCCGACATTAAATGCGGTACAATGAAACAGTGCCCTACAGTGAACAAGGTAAAATTAAACAGAGCCCGACATTAAATACAGTACAATGAAACAGTGCCCTACAGTCAACAATGTAAAATTAAACAGAGCCCGACATCAAATACGGTCCAATGAAACAGTGCCCTACAGTACAAAGTAAAATTAAACAGAGCACGACATTAAATACAGTACAATGAAACAGTGCCCTACACTGAATAAGGTTAAATTAAACAGAGCCCGACATTAAATACAGTACAATGAAACAGTGCCCTACACTGAATAAGGTTAAATTAAACAGAGCCCGACATTAAATACAGTACAATGAAACAGTGCCCTACATTGAATAATGTAAAATTAAACAGAGCCCCATATAAAATACAGTACAATGAAACAGTGCCCTACACTGAACAATGTAATATTAAACAGAGCCCGACATTAAATACGGTACAATGAAACAGTGCCCTACACTGAACAATGTAAAATTAAACAGAGCCTGACATGAAATACAGTACAATGAAACAGTGCCCTACAGTAAACAAGGTAACATTAAATAGAGCCCGACATTAAATACAGTACAATGAAATAGTGCCTTTGAGTCGACAATGTAAAATTAAACAGAGCCCGACATTCAATACAGTGCAATGAAACAGTGCCCTACAATCAACAATGTAAAATTAAACAGAGCCCGACATTAAATACGGTACAATAAAACAGTGCCCTACACTGAACAATGTAATATTAAACAGAGCCCGACATTAAATACGGTACAATGAAACAGTGACCTACAATCAACAATGTAAAATTAAACAGAGCCCGACATTAAATACAGTACAATGAAACAGTGCCCTACACTGAACAATGTAAAATTAAACAGTGCCCGACATTAAATACAGATCAATGAAACAGTGCCCTACACTGAACAATGTAAAATTAAACAGAGCCCGACATTAAATACAGATCAATGAAACAGTGCCCTACACTGAACAATGTAAAATTAAACAGAGCCCGACATTAAATACGGTACAATGAAACAGTGCCCTACAGTGTACAAAGTAAAATTTAACAGAGCCCGACATTAAATAAATTAAATGAAACAGTGCCCTACAGTGTACAAGGTTAAATTAAACAGAGCCCGACATTAAATACAGTACAATGAAACAGTGCCATACAGTCAACAATGTAAAATTAAACAGAGCCCGACATTAAATAAAGTCAATGAAACAGTGCCCTACAGTGTACAAAGTTAAATTAAACAGAGACCGACATTAAATACAGTACAATGAAACAGTGCCCTACACTGACCAATGTAAAATTCAACAGAACCCGACATTAAATACGGTACAATGAAACAGTGCCCTACAGTGAACAATGTAAAATTAAACAGAGCCCGACATTAAATACAGTACAATGAAACAGTGCCCTACAGTGAACAATGTAAAATTAAACAGAGTCTGACATTAAATACAGTACAATGAAACAGTGCCATACAGTCAACAATGTAAAATTAAACAGAGCCCGACATTAAATAAAGTCAATGAAACAGTGCCCTACAGTGTACAAGGTTAAATTAAACAGAGACCGACATTAAATACAGTACAATGAAACAGTGCCCTACACTGAACAATGTAAAATTAAACAGAGCCCGACATTAAATGCGGTACAATGAAACAGTGCCCTACACGGAACAATGTAAAATTAAACAGAGCCCGACATTAAATGCGGTACAATGAAACAGTGCCCTACAGTGAACAAGGTAAAATTAAACAGAGCCCGACATTAAATACAGTACAATGAAACAGTGCCCTACATTGAATAATGTAAAATTAAACAGAGCCCCACATAAAATACAGTACAATGAAACAGTGCCCTACACTGAACAATGTAATATTAAACAGAGCCCGACATTAAATACGGTACAATGAAACAGTGCCCTACACTGAACAATGTAAAATTAAACAGAGCCTGACATGAAATACTGTACAATGAAACAGTGCCCTACAGTAAACAAGGTAACATTAAATAGAGCCCGACATTAAATGCAGTACAATGAAATAGTGCCTTTGAGTCAACAATGTAAAATTAAACAGAGCCCGACATTCAATACAGTGCAATGAAACAGTGCCCTACAATCAACAATGTAAAATTAAACAGAGCCCGACATTAAATACGGTACAATGAAACAGTGCCCTACACTGAACAATGTAATATTAAACAGAGCCCGATATTAAATACGGTACAATGAAACAGTGACCTACAATCAACAATGTAAAATTAAACAGAGCCCGACATTAAATACAGTACAATGAAACAGTGCCCTACACTGAACAATGTAAAATTAAACAGTGCCCGACATTAAATACAGATCAATGAAACAGTGCCCTACACTGAACAATGTAAAATTAAACAGAGCCCGACATTAAATACGGTACAATGAAACAGTGCCCTACAGTGTACAAGGTTAAATTAAACAGAGCCCGACATTAAATACAGTACAATGAAACAGTGCCATACAGTCAACAATGTAAAATTAAACAGAGCCCGACATTAAATAAAGTCAATGAAACAGTGCCCTACAGTGTACAAAGTTAAATTAAACAGAGACCGACATTAAATACAGTACAATGAAACAGTGCCCTACACTGACCAATGTAAAATTCAACAGAACCCGACATTAAATACGGTACAATGAAACAGTGCCCTACAGTGAACAATGTAAAATTAAACAGAGCCCGACATTAAATACAGTACAATGAAACAGTGCCCTACAGTGAACAATGTAAAATTAAACAGAGTCTGACATTAAATACAGTACAATGAAACAGTGCCATACAGTCAACAATGTAAAATTAAACAGAGCCCGACATTAAATAAAGTCAATGAAACAGTGCCCTACAGTGTACAAGGTTAAATTAAACAGAGACCGACATTAAACACAGTACAATGAAACAGTGCCCTACACTGAACAATGTAAAATTAAACAGAGCCCGACATTAAATGCGGTACAATGAAACAGTGCCCTACACGGAACAATGTAAAATTAAACAGAGCCCGACATTAAATGCGGTACAATGAAACAGTGCCCTACAGTGAACAAGGTAAAATTAAACAGAGCCCGACATTAAATACAGTACAATGAAACAGTGCCCTACTGTCAACAATGTAAAATTAAACAGAGCCCGACATTAAATAGAGTAAAATGAAACATTGCCCAACACTGAACAAGGTAAAATTAAACAGAGCCCGACATTAAATACAGTACAATGAAACAGTGCCCAATGCTGAGCAATGTAAAATTAAACAGAGCCCGACATTAAATACGGTCCAATGAAACAGTGCCCTACAGTGTACAAAGTAAAATTAAACAGAGCCCGACATTAAACACAGTTCAATGAAACAGTGCCTTACACTGAACAATGTAAAATTAAACAGAACCCGACATTAAATACGGTTCAATGAAACAGTGCCCTACAGTACAAAGTAAAATTAAACAGAGCCCGACATTAAATACAGTACAATGAAACAGTGCCCTACAGTCAACAATGTAAAATTAAACAGAGCCCGACATCAAATACGGTCCAATGAAAGAGTGCCCTACAGTACAAAGTAAAATTAAACAGAGCACGACATTAAATACAGTACAATGAAACAGTGCCCTACAGTGTACAAAGTAAAGTTAAACAGAGCCCTACATTAAATACAGTACAATGAAACAGTGCCCTATAGTACAAAGTAAAATTAAACAGAGCACGACATAAAATACAGTTCAATGAAACAGTGCCCGACAGTGTACAAAGTAAAATTAAACAGAGCCCGACATTAAATACAGTACAATGAAACAGAGCCCTACAGTGTACAAAGTAAAATTAAACAGAGCCCGACATTAAATACAGTACAATGAAACAGTGCCGTACACTGAATAAGGTTAAATTAAACAGAGCCCGACATTAAATACAGTTCAATGAAACAGTGCCCTACAGTAAACAAGGTAACATTAAATAGAGCCCGACATTAAATACAGTACAATGAAACAGTGCCCTACAATCAACAATGTAAAATTAAACAGAGCCCGACATTAAATACGGTACAATGAAACAGTGCCCTACACTGAACAATGTAATATTAAACAGAGCCCGACATTAAATACGGTACAATGATACAGTGCCCTACACTGAACAATGTAAAATTAAACAGAGCCCGACATTAAATACGGTACAATGAAACAGTGCCTTAGAGTCAACAATGTAAAATTAAACAGAGCCCGACATTAAATACAGTACAATGAAACTGTGCCCTACACTGAACAAGGTTAAATTAAACAGAGCCCGACATTAAATACAGTTCAATGAAACAGTGCCCTACACTGAACTATGTAAAATTAAACAGAACCCGACATTAAATACAGAACAATGAAACAGTGCCCTACAGTGAACAATGTAAAATTAAACAGAGCCCGACATTAAATAAAGTCAATGAAACAGTGCCCTACAGTGTACACGGTTAAATTAAACAGAGCCCGACATTAAATAAAGTCAATGAAACAGTGCCCTACAGTGTACAAGGTTAAATTAAACAGACACCGACATTAAATACAGTACAATGAAACAGTGCCCTACACTGAACAATGTAAAATTAAACAGAGCACGACATTAAATGCGGTACAATGAAATAGTGCCCGACACGGAACCATGTAAAATTAAACAGAGCCCGACATTAAATGCGGTACAATGAAACAGTGCCCTACAGTGAACAAGGTAAAATTAAACAGAGCCCGACATTAAATACAGTACAATGAAACAGTGCCCTAAATTCAACAATGTAAAATTAAACAGAGCCCGACATCAAATACGGTCCAATGAAACAGTGCCCTACAGTACAAAGTAAAATTAAACAGAGCACGACATTAAATACAGTACAATGAAACAGTGCCCTACACTGAATAAGGTTAAATTAAACAGAGCCCGACATTAAATACAGTACAATGAAACAGTGCCCTACACTGAATAAGGTTAAATTAAACAGAGCCCGACATTAAATACAGTACAATGAAACAGTGCCCTACATTGAATAATGTAAAATTAAACAGAGCCCCACATAAAATACAGTACAATGAAACAGTGCCCTACACTGAACAATGTAATATTAAACAGAGCCCGACATTAAATACGGTACAATGAAACAGTGCCCTACACTGAACAATGTAAAATTAAACAGAGCCTGACATGAAATACAGTACAATGAATTAGTGCCTTTGAGTCAACAATGTAAAATTAAACAGAGCCCGACATTCAATACAGTGCAATGAAACAGTGCCCTACACTGAACAATGTAAAATTAAACAGAGCCTGACATGAAATACAGTACAATGAAACAGTGCCCTACAGTAAACAAGGTAACATTAAATAGAGCCCGACATTAAATACAGTACAATGAAATAGTGCCTTTGAGTCAACAATGTAAAATTAAACAGAGCCCGACATTCAATACATTGCAATGAAACAGTGCCCTACACTGAACAATGTAAAATTAAACAGAGCCCGACATTAAATACGGTACAATGAAACAGTGCCCTACAGTGTACAAAGTAAAATTAAACAGAGCCCGACATTAAATAAATTAAATGAAACAGTGCCCTACAGTGTACAAGGTTAAATTAAACAGAGCCCGACATTAAATACAGTACAATGAAACAGTGCCATACAGTCAACAATGTAAAATTAAACAGAGCCCGACATTAAATAAAGTCAATGAAACAGTGCCCTACAGTGTACAAAGTTAAATTAAACAGAGACCGACATTAAATACAGTACAATGAAACAGTGCCCTACACTGACCAATGTAAAATTCAACAGAACCCGACATTAAATACGGTACAATGAAACAGTGCCCTACAGTGAACAATGTAAAATTAAACAGAGCCCGACATTAAATACAGTACAATGAAACAGTGCCCTACAGTGAACAATGTAAAATTAAACAGAGTCTGACATTAAATACAGTACAATGAAACAGTGCCATACAGTCAACAATGTAAAATTAAACAGAGCCCGACATTAAATAAAGTCAATGAAACAGTGCCCTACAGTGTACAAGGTTAAATTAAACAGAGACCGACATTAAATACAGTACAATGAAACAGTGCCCTACACTGAACAATGTAAAATTAAACAGAGCCCGACATTAAATGCGGTACAATGAAACAGTGCCCTACACGGAACAATGTAAAATTAAACAGAGCCCGACATTAAATGCGGTACAATGAAACAGTGCCCTACAGTGAACAAGGTAAAATTAAACAGAGCCCGACATTAAATACAGTACAATGAAACAGTGCCCTACATTGAATAAATTAAAATTAAACAGAGCCCCACATAAAATACAGTACAATGAAACAGTGCCCTACACTGAACAATGTAATATTAAACAGAGCCCGACATTAAATACGGTACAATGAAACAGTGCCCTACACTGAACAATGTAAAATTAAACAGAGCCTGACATGAAATACAGTACAATGAAACAGTGCCCTACAGTAAACAAGGTAACATTAAATAGAGCCCGACATTAAATACAGTACAATGAAATAGTGCCTTTGAGTCAACAATGTAAAATTAAACAGAGCCCGACATTCAATACAGTGCAATGAAACAGTGCCCTACAATCAACAATGTAAAATTAAACAGAGCCCGACATTAAATACGGTACAATGAAACAGTGCCCTACACTGAACAATGTAATATTAAACAGAGCCCGACATTAAATACGGTACAATGAAACAGTGACCTACAATCAACAATGTAAAATTAAACAGAGCCCGACATTAAATACAGTACAATGAAACAGTGCCCTACACTGAACAATGTAAAATTAAACAGTGCCCGACATTAAATACAGATCAATGAAACAGTGCCCTACACTGAACAATGTAAAATTAAACTGAGCCCGACATTAAATACGGTACAATGAAACAGTGCCCTACAGTGTACAAGGTTAAATTAAACAGAGCCCGACATTAAATACAGTACAATGAAACAGTGCCATACAGTCAACAATGTAAAATTAAACAGAGCCCGACATTAAATAAAGTCAATGAAACAGTGCCCTACAGTGTACAAAGTTAAATTAAACAGAGACCGACATTAAATACAGTACAATGAAACAGTGCCCTACACTGACCAATGTAAAATTCAACAGAACCCGACATTAAATACGGTACAATGAAACAGTGCCCTACAGTGAACAATGTAAAATTAAACAGAGCCCGACATTAAATACAGTACAATGAAACAGTGCCCTACAGTGAACAATGTAAAATTAAACAGAGTCTGACATTAAATACAGTACAATGAAACAGTGCCATACAGTCAACAATGTAAAATTAAACAGAGCCCGACATTAAATAAAGTCAATGAAACAGTGCCCTACAGTGTACAAGGTTAAATTAAACAGAGACCGACATTAAATACAGTACAATGAAACAGTGCCCTACACTGAACAATGTAAAATTAAACAGAGCCCGACATTAAATGCTGTACAATGAAACAGTGCCCTACACGGAACAATGTAAAATTAAACAGAGCCCGACATTAAATGCGGTACAATGAAACAGTGCCCTACAGTGAACAAGGTAAAATTAAACAGAGCCCGACATTAAATACAGTACAATGAAACAGTGCCCTACTGTCAACAATGTAAAATTAAACAGAGCCCGACATTAAATAGAGTACAATGAAACATTGCCCAACACTGAACAAGGTAAAATTAAACAGAGCCCGACATTAAATAGAGTACAATGAAACAGTGCCCAATGCTGAGCAATGTAAAATTAAACAGAGCCCGACATTAAATACGGTCCAATGAAACAGTGCCCTACAGTGTACAAAGTAAAATTAAACAGAGCCCGACATTAAACACAGTTCAATGAAACAGTGCCTTACACTGAACAATGTAAAATTAAACAGAACCCGACATTAAATACGGTTCAATGAAACAGTGCCCTACAGTACAAAGTAAAATTAAACAGAGCCCGACATTAAATACAGTACAATGAAACAGTGCCCTACAGTCAACAATGTAAAATTAAACAGAGCCCGACATCAAATACGGTCCAATGAAAGAGTGCCCTACAGTACAAAGTAAAATTAAACAGAGCACGACATTAAATACAGTACAATGAAACAGTGCCCTACAGTGTACAAAGTAAAGTTAAACAGAGCCCGACATTAAATACAGTACAATGAAACAGTGCCCTATAGTACAAAGTAAAATTAAACAGAGCACGACATAAAATACAGTTCAATGAAACAGTGCCCGACAGTGTACAAAGTAAAATTAAACAGAGCCCGACATTAAATACAGTACAATGAAACAGTGCCCTACACTGAATAAGGTTAAATTAAACAGAGCCCGACATTAAATACAGTTCAATGAAACAGTGCCCTACAGTAAACAAGGTAACATTAAATAGAGCCCGACATTAAATACAGTACAATGAAACAGTGCCCTACAGTGAACAAGGTAACATTAAATAGAGCCCGACATTAAATACGGTACAATGAAACATTGCCCAACACTGAACAAGGTAAAATTAAACAGAGCCCGACATTCAATACAGTGCAATGAAACAGTGCCCTACAATCAACAATGTAAAATTAAACAGAGCCCGACATTAAATACGGTACAATGAAACATTGCCCAACACTGAACAAGGTAAAATTAAACAGAGCCCGACATTAAATACAGTACAATGAAACAGTGCCCAATGCTGAGCAATGTAAAATTAAACAGAGCCAGACATTAAATACGGTCCAATGAAACAGTGCCCTACAGTGTGCAAAGTAAAATTAAACAGAGCCCGACATTAAACACAGTTCAATGAAACCGTGCCTTACACTGAACAATGTAAAATTAAACAGAACCCGACATTAAATACGGTTGAATGAAACAGTGCCCTACACTGAACAATGTAAAATTAAACAGAGCCTGACATGAAATACAGTACAATGAAACAGTGCCCTACAGTAAACAAGGTAACATTAAATAGAGCCCGACATTAAATACAGTACAATGAAATAGTGCCTTTGAGTCAACAATGTAAAATTAAACAGAGCCCGACATTCAATACAGTGCAATGAAACAGTGCCCTACAATCAACAATGTAAAATTAAACAGAGCCCGACATTAAATACGGTACAATGAAACATTGCCCAACACTGAACAAGGTAAAATTAAACAGAGCCCGACATTAAATACAGTACAATGAAACAGTGCCCAATGCTGAGCAATGTAAAATTAAACAGAGCCAGACATTAAATACGGTCCAATGAAACAGTGCCCTACAGTGTGCAAAGTAAAATTAAACAGAGCCCGACATTAAACACAGTTCAATGAAACAGTGCCTTACACTGAACAATGTAAAATTAAACAGAACCCGACATTAAATACGGTTCAATGAAACAGTGCCCTACAGTACAAAGCAAAATTAAACAGAGCCCGACATTAAATACAGTACAATGAAACAGTGCCCTACAGTCAACAATGTAAAATTAAACAGAGCCCGACATCAAATACGGTCCAATGAAACAGTGCCCTACAGTACAAAGTAAAATTAAACAGAGCACGACATTAAATACAGTACAATGAAACAGTGCCCTACAGTGTACAAAGTAAAGTTAAACAGAGCCCGACATTAAATACAGTACAATGAAACAGTGCCCTACACTGAATAAGGTTAAATTAAACAGAGCCCGACATTAAATACAGTTCAATGAAACAGTGCCCTACAGTAAACAAGGTAACATTAAATAGAGCCCGACATTAAATACAGTACAATGAAACAGTGCCCTACAGTGAACAAGGTAACATTAAATAGAGCCCGACATTAAATACAGTACAATGAAACAGTGCCTTACAGTCAACAATGTAAAATTAAACAGAGCCCCACATAAACTACAGTACAATGAAACAGTGCCCTACACTGACCAATGTAAAATTAAACAGTGCCCGACATTAAATACAGTACAATGAAACAGTGCCCTACACTGAACAATGTAAAATTAAACAGAGCCTGACATGAAATACAGTACAATGAAACAGTGCCCTACAGTAAACAAGGTAACATTAAATAGAGCCCGACATTAAATACAGTACAATGAAATAGTGCCTTTGAGTCAACAATGTAAAATTAAACAGAGCCCGACATTCAATACAGTGCAATGAAACAGTGCCCTACAATCAACAATGTAAAATTAAACAGAGCCCGACATTAAATACGGTACAATGAAACATTGCCCAACACTGAACAAGGTAAAATTAAACAGAGCCCGACATTAAATACAGTACAATGAAACAGTGCCCAATGCTGAGCAATGTAAAATTAAACAGAGCCAGACATTAAATACAGTCCAATGAAACAGTGCCCCACAGTGTGCAAAGTAAAATTAAACAGAGCGCGACATTAAACACAGTTCAATGAAACAGTGCCTTACACTGGACAATGTAAAATTAAACAGAACCCGACATTAAATACGGTTCAATGAAACAGTACCCTACAGTACAAAGTAAAATTAAACAGAGCACGACATAAAATACAGTTCAATGAAACAGTGCCCGACAGTGTACAAAGTAAAATTAAACATAGCCCGACATTAAATACAGTACAATGAAACAGTGCCCTACACTGAATAAGGTTAAATTAAACAGAGCCCGACATTAAATACAGTACAATGAAACAGTGCCCTACATTGAATAATGTAAAATTAAACAGAGTCCGACATTAAATACAGTACAATGAAACAGTGCCCGACACTGACCAATGTAAAATTAAACAGAGCCCGACATTAAAGACAGTACAATGAAACAGTGCCCTACAGTAAACAAGGTAACATTAAATAGAGCCCGACATTAAATACAGTACAATGAAACAGTGCCCTACACTGAACAATGTAAAATTAAACAGAGCCTGACATGAAATACAGTACAATGAAACAGTGCCCTACAGTAAACAAGGTAACATTAAATAGAGCCCGACATTAAATACAGTACAATGAAATAGTGCCTTTGAGTCAACAATGTAAAATTAAACAGAGCCCGACATTAAATACGGTACAATGAAACAGTGCCCTACACTGAACAATGTAATATATAAAAAAACAGAGCCCGACATTAAATACGGTACAATGAAACAGTGCCCTACACTGAACAATGTAAAATTAAACAGAGCCCGACATTAAATACTGATCAATGAAACAGTGCCCTACACTGAACAATGTAAAATTAAACAGAGCCCGACATTAAATACGGTACAATGAAACAGTGCCCTACAGTGTACAAAGTAAAATTAAACAGAGTCCGACATTAAATACAGTACAATGAAACAGTGCCCTACACTGACCAATGTAAAATTAAACAGAGCCCGACATTAATACAGTACAATGAAACAGTGCCCTACAGTGAACAAGGTAACATTAAATAGAGCCCGACATTAAATACAGTACAATGAAACAGTGCCTTACAGTCAACAATGTAAAATTAAACAGAGCCCCACATAAAATACAGTACAATGAAACAGTGACCTACACTGACCAATGTAAAATTAAACAGTGCCCGACATTAAATACAGTACCATGAAATAGTGCCTTTGAGTCAACAATGTAAAATTAAACAGAGCCCGACATTAAATACGGTACAATGAAACAGTGCCCAACGCTGAGCAATGTAAAATTAAACAGAGCCCGACATTAAATACGGTCCAATGAAACAGTGCCCTACAGTGTACAAAGTAAAATTAAACAGAGCCCGACATTAAACACAGTTCAATGAAACAGTGCCCTACACTGAACAATGTAAAATTAAACAGAACCCGACTTTAAATACGGTCCAATGAAACAGTGCCCTACAGTACAAAGTAAAATTAAACAGAGCACGACATTAAATACGGTCCAATGAAACAGTGCCCTACAGTACAAAGTAAAATTAAACAGAGCACGACATTAAATACAGTACAATGAAACAGTGCCCTACAGTGTACAAAGTAAAATTAAACAGAGCCCGACATTAAATACAGTTCAATGAAACAGTGCCCTACACTGAACACTGTAAAATTAAACAGAGCCCGACATTAAATACAGTACAATGAAACAGTGCCCTACAGTGTACAAAGTAAAGTTAAACAGAGCCCGACATTAAATACAGTACAATGAAACAGTGCCCTACAGTACAAAGTAAAATTAAACAGAGCCCGACATTAAATACGGTACAATGAAACAGTGCCCTACAGTACAAAGTAAAATTAAACAGAGCACGAAATTAAATGCAGTTCAATGAAACAGTGCCCGACAGTGTACAAAGTAAAATTAAACAGAGCCCGACATTAAATACAGTACAATGAAACAGTGCCCTACACTGAATAAGGTTAAATTAAACAGAGCCCGACATTAACTACAGTTCAATGAAACAGTGCCCTACACTGAACAATGGAAAATTAAAAAGAGCCCGACATTAAATACAGTACAATGAAACAGTGCCCAACAGTGAACAATGTAAAATTAAACAGAGCCCGACATTAAATACAGCACAATGAAACAGTGCCATACAGTGAACAAGGTAACATTGAGCAGAGCCCGACATTAAATACAGTACAATGAAACAGTGCCTTAGAGTCAACAATGTAAAATTAAACAGAGACCGACATTAAATACAGTACAATGAAACTGTGCCCTACAGTGTACAAAGTAAAATTAAACAAAGCCCGACATTATATACAGTACAATGAAACAGTGCCCTACAGTGAACAATGTAAAATTAAACAGAGCCCGACATTAAATACAGCACAATGAAACAGTGCCCTACACTGAACTATGTAAAATTAAACAGAACCCGACATTAAATACAGTACAATGAAACAGTGCCCTACACTGACCAATGTAAAATTCAACAGAGCCCGACATTAAATACGATACAATGAAACAGTGCCCTACAGTGAACAATGAAAAATTAAACAGAGCCCGACATTAAATACAGTACAATGAAACAGTGCCCTACAGTGAACAATGTAAAATTAAACAGAGCCCGACATTAAATACAGTACAATGAAACAGTGCCATACAGTCAACAATGTAAAATTATACAGAGCCCGACATTAAATAAAGTCAATGAAACAGTGCCCTACAGTGTACAAGGTTAAATTAAACAGAGACCGACATTAAATACAGTACAATAAAACAGTGCCCTACACTGAACAATGTAAAATTAAACAGAGCCCGACATTAAATGCGGTACAATGAAACAGTGCCCTACACGGAACCATGTAAAATTAAACAGAGCCCGACATTAAATGCGGTACAATGAAACAGTGCCCTACAGTGAACAAGGTAAAATTAAACAGAGCCCGACATTAAATACAGTACAATGAAACAGTGCCCTACAGTCAACAATGTAAAATTAAACAGAGCCCGACATCAAATACGGTCCAATGAAACAGTGCCCTACAGTACAAAGTAAAATTAAACAGAGCACGACATAAAATACAGTTCAATGAAACAGTGCCCGACAGTGTACAAAGTAAAATTAAACAGAGCCCGACATCAAATACGGTCCAATGAAACAGTGCCCTACAGTACAAAGTAAAATTAAACAGAGCACGACATTAAATACAGTACAATGAAACAGTGCCCTACAGTGTACAAAGTAAAGTTAAACAGAGCCCGACATTAAATACAGTACAATGAAACAGTGCCCTATAGTACAAAGTAAAATTAAACAGAGCACGACATAAAATACAGTTCAATGAAACAGTGCCCGACAGTGTACAAAGTAAAATTAAACAGAGCCCGACATTAAATACAGTACAATGAAACAGTGCCCTACAGTGTACAAAGTAAAGTTAAACAGAGCCCGACATTAAATACAGTACAATGAAACAGTGCCCGACAGTGTACAAAGTAAAATTAAACAGAGCCCGACATTAAATACAGTACAATGAAACAGTGCTCTACACTGAATAAGGTTAAATTAAACAGAGCCCGACATTAAATACAGTACAATGAAACAGTGCCCGACATTGAATAATGTAAAATTAAACAGAGTCCGACATTAAATACAGTACAATGAAACAGTGCCCTACACTGACCAATGTAAAATTAAACAGAGCCCGACATTAAATACAATACAATGAAACAGTGCCCTACAGTGAACAAGGTAACATTAAATAGAGCCCGACATTAAATACAGTACAATGAAACAGTGCCTTACAGTCAATAATGTAAAATTAAACAGAGCCCCACATAAAATGCAGTACAATGAAACAGTGACCTACACTGAATAAGGTTAAATTAAACAGAGCCCCACATTAAATACAGTACAATGAAACAGTGCTCTACACTGAATAAGGTTAAATTAAACAGTGCCCGACATTAAATACAGTACAATGAAACAGTGCTCTACACTGAATAAGGTTAAATTAAACAGTGCCCGACATTAAATACAGTACAATGAAATAGTGCCTTTGAGTCAACAATGTAAAATTAAACAGAGCCCGACATTAAATACGGTACAATGAAACAGTGCCCTACACTGAACAATGTAAAATTAAACAGAGCCCGACATTAAATACGGTACAATAAAACAGTGCCCTACAGTGTACAAAGTAAAATTAAACAGAGCCCGACATTAAATACAGTACAATGAAACAGTGCCCTTCAGTGAATAAGGTAAAATTAAACAGAGCCCGACATTAAATACGGTACAATGAAACAGTGCCCTACAGTGTACAAAGTAAAATTAAAAAGAGCCCGACATTAAATAAAGTAAATGAAACAGTGCCCTACAGTGTACAAGGTTAAATTAAACAGAGACCGACATTAAATACGGTACAATGAAACAGTGCCCTACAGTGAACAAGGTACAATTAAACAGAGCCCGACATTAAATACAGTACAATGAAACAGTGCCCTACAGTCAACAATGTAAAACTAAACAGAGCCCGACATTAATACAGTACAATGAAACAGTGCCCTACACTGAACAAGGTTAAATTAAACAGAGCCCGACATTAAATACAGTACAATGAAACAGTGCCCAACGCTGAGCAATGTAAAATTAAACAGAGCCCGACATTAAATACGGTCCAATGAAACAGTGCCCTACAGTACAAAGTAAAATTAAACAGAGCACGACATTAAATTGGGTCCAATGAAACAGTGCCCTACAGTACAAAGTAAAATTAAACAGAGCACGACATTAAATACAGTACAATGAAACAGTGCCCTACAGTGTACAAAGTAAAATTAAACAGAGCCCGACATTAAATACAGTTCAATGAAACAGTGCCCTACACTGAACACTGTAAAATTAAACAGAGCCCGACATTAAATACAGTACATTGAAACAGTGCCCTACAGTGTACAAAGTAAAATTAAACAGAGACCGACATTAAATACAGTAAAATGAAACAGTGCCCTACACTGAATAAGGATAAATTAAACAGAGCCCGACATTAACTACAGTTCAATGAAACAGTGCCCTACACTGAACAATGGAAAATTAAAAAGAGCCCGACATTAAATACAGTACAATGAAACAGTGCCCAACAGTGAACAAGGTAAAATTAAACAGAGCCCGACATTAAATGCAGTACAATGAAACAGTGCCCTACAGTGTACAAAGTAAAATTAAACAAAGCCCGACATTATATACAGTACAATGAAACAGTGCCCTACAGTGAACAATGTAAAATTAAACAGAGCCCGACATTAAATACAATACAACGAAACTGTGCCATACAGTGAACAAGGTAACATTGAGCAGAGCCCGACATTAAATACAGTACAATGAAACAGTGCCTTAGAGTCAACAATGTAAAATTAAACAGAGACCGACATTAAATACAGTACAATGAAACTGTGCCCTACACTGAACAATGTAAAATTAAACAGAACCCGACTTTAAATACGGTCCAATGAAACAGTGCCCTACAGTACAAAGTAAAATTAAACAGAGCACGACATTAAATACGATACAATGAAACAGTGCCCTACAGTACAAAGTAAAATTAAACAGAGCACGACATTAAATACGGTCCAATGAAACAGTGCCCTACAGTACAAAGTAAAATTAAACAGAGCACGACATTAAATACAGTACAATGAAACAGTGCCCTACAGTGTACAAAGTAAAATTAAACAGAGCCCGACATTAAATACAGTTCAATGAAACAGTGCCCTACACTGAACACTGTAAAATTAAACAGAGCCCGACATAAAATACAGTACAATGAAACAGTGCCCTACAGTGTACAAAGTAAAGTTAAACAGAGCCCGACATTAAATACGGTACAATGAAACAGTGCCCTACAGTACAAAGTAAAATTAAACAGAGCACGAAATTAAATGCAGTTCAATGAAACAGTGCCCGACAGTGTACAAAGTAAAATTAAACAGAGCCCGACATTAAATACAGTACAATGAAACAGTGCCCTACACTGAATAAGGTTAAATTAAACAGAGCCCGACATTAACTACAGTTCAATGAAACAGTGCCCTACACTGAACAATGGAAAATTAAAAAGAGCCCGACATTAAATACAGTACAATGAAACAGTGCCCAACAGTGAACAAGGTAAAATTAAACAGAGCCCGACATTAAATGCAGTACAATGAAACAGTGCCCTACAGTGTACAAAGTAAAATTAAACAAAGCCCGACATTATATACAGTACAATGAAACAGTGCCCTACACTGAACAATGTAAAATTAAACAGAGCCCGACATTAAATACAGCACAATGAAACAGTGCCATACAGTGAACAAGGTAACATTGAGCAGAGCCCGACATTAAATACAGTACAATGAAACAGTGCCTTAGAGTCAACAATGTAAAATTAAACAGAGACCGACATTAAATACAGTACAATGAAACTGTGCCCTACAGTGTACAAAGTAAAATTAAACAAAGCCCGACATTATATACAGTACAATGAAACAGTGCCCTACAGTGAACAATGTAAAATTAAACAGAGCCCGACATTAAATACAGTACAATGAAACAGTGCCTTAGAGTCAACAATGTAAAATTAAACAGAGACCGACATTAAATACAGTACAATGAAACTGTGCCCTACACTGAACAAGGTTAAATTAAACAGAGCCCGACATTAAATACAGTTCAATGAAACAGTGCCCTACACTGAACTATGTAAAATTAAACAGAACCCGACATTAAATACAGTACAATGAAACAGTGCCCTACACTGACCAATGGAAAATTCAACAGAGCCCGACATTAAATTCGATACAATGAAACAGTGCCCTACAGTGAACAATGTAAAATTAAACAGAGCCCGACATTAAATACAGTACAATGAAACAGTGCCCTACAGTGAACAATGTAAAATTAAACAGAGCCCGACATTAAATACAGTACAATGAAACAGTGCCATACAGTCAACAATGTAAAATTATACAGAGCCCGACATCAAATAAAGTCAATGAAACAGTGCCCTACAGTGTACAAGGTTAAATTAAACAGAGACCGACATTAAATACAGTACAATAAAACAGTGCCCTACACTGAACAATGTAAAATTAAACAGAGCCCGACATTAAATGCGGTACAATGAAACAGTGCCCTACACGGAACCATGTAAAATTAAACAGAGCCCGACATTAAATGCGGTACAATGAAACAGTGCCCTACAGTGAACAAGGTAAAATTAAACAGAGCCCGACATTAAATACAGTACAATGAAACAGTGCCCTACAGTCAACAATGTAAAATTAAACAGAGCCCGACATCAAATACGGTCCAATGAAACAGTGCCCTACAGTACAAAGTAAAATTAAACAGAGCACGACATAAAATACAGTTCAATGAAACAGTGCCCGACAGTGTACAAAGTAAAATTAAACAGAGCCCGACATCAAATACGGTCCAATGAAACAGTGCCCTACAGTACAAAGTAAAATTAAACAGAGCACGACATTAAATACAGTACAATGAAACAGTGCCCTACAGTGTACAAAGTAAAGTTAAACAGAGCCCGACATTAAATACAGTACAATGAAACAGTGCCCTATAGTACAAAGTAAAATTAAACAGAGCACGACATAAAATACAGTTCAATGAAACAGTGCTCAACAGTGTACAAAGTAAAATTAAACAGAGCCCGACATTAAATACAGTACAATGAAACAGTGCCCTACACTGAATAAGGTTAAATTAAACAGAGCCCGACATTAAATACAGTACAATGAAACAGTGCCCTACAGTGTACAAGGTTAAATTAAACAGAGCCCGACATTAAATACAGTACAATGAAACAGTGCCATACAGTCAACAATGTAAAATTATACAGAGCCCGACATTAAATAAAGTCAATGAAACAGTGCCCTACAGTGTACAAGGTTAAATTAAACAGAGACCGACATTAAATACAGTACAATAAAACAGTGCCCTACACTGAACAATGTAAAATTAAACAGAGCCCGACATTAAATGCGGTACAATGAAACAGTGCCCTACACGGAACCATGTAAAATTAAACAGAGCCCGACATTAAATGCGGTACAATGAAACAGTGCCCTACAGTGAACAAGGTAAAATTAAACAGAGCCCGACATTAAATACAGTACAATGAAACAGTGCCCTACAGTCAACAATGTAAAATTAAACAGAGCCCGACATCAAATACGGTCCAATGAAACAGTGCCCTACAGTACAAAGTAAAATTAAACAGAGCACGACATAAAATACAGTTCAATGAAACAGTGCCCGACAGTGTACAAAGTAAAATTAAACAGAGCCCGACATCAAATACGGTCCAATGAAACAGTGCCCTACAGTACAAAGTAAAATTAAACAGAGCACGACATTAAATACAGTACAATGAAACAGTGCCCTACAGTGTACAAAGTAAAGTTAAACAGAGCCCGACATTAAATACAGTACAATGAAACAGTGCCCTATAGTACAAAGTAAAATTAAACAGAGCACGACATAAAATACAGTTCAATGAAACAGTGCCCAACAGTGTACAAAGTAAAAGTAAACAGAGCCCGACATTAAATACAGTACAATGAAACAGTGCCCTACACTGAATAAGGTTAAATTAAACAGAGCCCGACATTAAATACAGTACAATGAAACAGTGCCCTACAGTGTACAAGGTTAAATTAAACAGAGACCGACATTAAATACAGTACAATAAAACAGTGCCCTACACTGAACAATGTAAAATTAAACAGAGCCCGACATTAAATGCGGTACAATGAAACAGTGCCCTACACGGAACCATGTAAAATTAAACAGAGCCCGACATTAAATGCGGTACAATGAAACAGTGCCCTACAGTGAACAAGGTAAAATTAAACAGAGCCCGACATTAAATACAGTACAATGAAACAGTGCCCTACAGTCAACAATGTAAAATTAAACAGAGCCCGACATCAAATACGGTCCAATGAAACAGTGCCCTACAGTACAAAGTAAAATTAAACAGAGCACGACATAAAATACAGTTCAATGAAACAGTGCCCGACAGTGTACAAAGTAAAATTAAACAGAGCCCGACATCAAATACGGTCCAATGAAACAGTGCCCTACAGTACAAAGTAAAATTAAACAGAGCACGACATTAAATACAGTACAATGAAACAGTGCCCTACAGTGTACAAAGTAAAGTTAAACAGAGCCCGACATTAAATACAGTACAATGAAACAGTGCCCTATAGTACAAAGTAAAATTAAACAGAGCACGACATAAAATACAGTTCAATGAAACAGTGCCCGACAGTGTACAAAGTAAAATTAAACAGAGCCCGACATTAAATACAGTACAATGAAACAGTGCCCTACACTGAATAAGGTTAAATTAAACAGAGCCCGACATTAAATACAGTACAATGAAACAGTGCCCTACATTGAATAATGTAAAATTAAACAGAGTCCGACATTAAATACAGTACAATGAAACAGTGCCCTACACTGACCAATGTAAAATTAAACAGAGCCCGACATTAAATACAGTACAATGAAACAGTGCCCTACAGTGAACAAGGTAACATTAAATAGAGCCCGACATTAAATACAGTACAATGAAACAGTGCCTTACAGTCAACAATGTAAAATTAAACAGAGCCCCACATAAAATGCAGTACAATGAAACAGTGACCTACACTGACCAATGTAAAATTAAACAGTGCCCGACATTAAATACAGTACAATGAAACAGTGCCCTACACTGAACAATGTAAAATTAAACAGAGCCTGACATGAAATACAGTACAATGAAACAGTGCCCTACAGTGAACAATGTAAAATTAAACAGAGCCCGACATTAAATACAGTACAATGAAATAGTGCCTTTGAGTCAACAATGTAAAATGAAACAGAGCCCGACATTAAATACGGTACAATGAAACAGTGCCCTACACTGAACAATGTAATATTAAACAGAGCCCGACATTAAATACGGTACAATGAAACAGTGCCCTACACTGAACAATGTAAAATTAAACAGAGCCCGACATTAAATACTGATCAATGAAACAGTGCCCTACACTGAACAATGTAAAATTAAACAGAGCCCGACATTAAATACAGTACAATGAAACAGTGCCCTACAGTCAACAATGTAAAACTAAACAGAGCCCGACATTAATACAGTACAAGGAAACAGTGCCCTACACTGAACAAGGTTAAATTAAACAGAGCCCGACATTAAATACAGTACAATGAAACAGTGCCCAACGCTGAGCAATGTAAAATTAAACAGAGCCCGACATTAAATACGGTCCAATGAAACAGTGCCCAACGCTGAGCAATGTAAAATTAAACAGAGCCCGACATTAAATACGGTCCAATGAAACAGTGCCCTACAGTACAAAGTAAAATTAAACAGAGCACGACATTAAATTGGGTCCAATGAAACAGTGCCCTACAGTACAAAGTAAAATTAAACAGAGCACGACATTAAATACAGTACAATGAAACAGTGCCCTACAGTGTACAAAGTAAAATTAAACAGAGCCCGACATTAAATACAGTTCAATGAAACAGTGCCCTACACTGAACACTGTAAAATTAAACAGAGCCCGACATTAAATACAGTACAATGAAACAGTGCCCTACAGTACAAAGTAAAATTAAACAGAGCACGACATTAAATGCAGTTCAATGAAACAGTGCCCGACAGTGTACAAAGTAAAATTAAACAGAGCCCGACATTAAATACAGTACAATGAAACAGTGCCCGACACTGAACAATGTAAAATTAAACAGAGCCCGACATTAAATGCAGTACAATGAAACAGTGCCCTACAGTGTTCAAAGTAAAGTTAAACAGAGCCCGACATTAAATACAGTACAATGAAACAGTGCCCTACAGTACAAAGTAAAATTAAACAGAGCCCGACATTAAATACGGTACAATGAAACAGTGCCCTACAGTACAAAGTAAAATTAAACAGAGCACGACATTAAATGCAGTTCAATGAAACAGTGCCCGACAGTGTACAAAGTAAAATTAAACAGAGCCCGACATTAAATACAGTACAATGAAACAGTGCCCTACACTGAATAAGGTTAAATTAAAAAGAGCCCGACATTAAATACAGTACAATGAAACAGTGCCCAACAGTGAACAAGGTAAAATTAAACAGAGCCCGACATTAAATGCAGTACAATGAAACAGTGCCCTACAGTGTACAAAGTAAAATTAAACAAAGCCCGACATTATATACAGTACAATGAAACAGTGCCCTACAGTGAACAATGTAAAATTAAACAGAGCCCGACATTAAATACAGTACAACGAAACAGTGCCATACAGTGAACAAGGTAACATTGAGCAGAGCCCGACATTAAATACAGTACAATGAAACAGTGCCTTAGAGTCAACAATGTAAAATTAAACAGAGACCGACATTAAATACAGTACAATGAAACTGTGCCCTACACTGAACAAGGTTAAATTAAACAGAGCCCGACATTAAATACAGTTCAATGAAACAGTGCCCTACACTGAACTATGTAAAATTAAACAGAACCCGACATTAAATACAGTACAATGAAACAGTGCCCTACACTGACCAATGTAAAATTCAACAGAGCCCGACATTAAATACGATACAATGAAACAGTGCCCGACAGTGAACAATGTAAAATTAAACAGAGCCCGACATTAAATACAGTACAATGAAACAGTGCCCTACAGTGAACAATGTAAAATTAAACAGAGCCCGACATTAAATACAGTACAATGAAACAGTGCCATACAGTCAACAATGTAAAATTAAACAGAGCCCGACATTAAATAAAGTCAATGAAACACTGCCCTACACGGAACCATGTAAAATTAAACAGAGCCCGACATTAAATGCGGTACAATGAAACAGTGCCCTACAGTGAACAAGGTAAAATTAAACAGAGCCCGACATTAAATACAGTACAATGAAACAGTGCCCTACAGTCAACAATGTAAAATTAAACAGAGCCCGACATCAAATACGGTCCAATGAAACAGTGCCCTACAGTACAAAGTAAAATTAAACAGAGCACGACATAAAATACAGTTCAATGAAACAGTGCCCGACAGTGTACAAAGTAAAATTAAATTGAGCCCGACATTAAATACAATACAATGAAACAATGCCCTACAGTGAACAATGTAAAATTAAACAGAGCCCGACATTAAATACAGTTCAACGAAACAGTGCCCTACAGTAAACAAGGTAACATTAAATAGAGCCCGACATTAAATACGGTCCAATGAAACAGTGCCCTACAGTGTACAAAGTAAAATTAAACAGAGCCCGACATTAAACACAGTTCAATGAAACAGTGCCTTACACTGAACAATGTAAAATTAAACAGAACCCGACATTAAATACGGTTCAATGAAACAGTGCCCTACAGTACAAAGTAAAATTAAACAGAGCCCGACATTAAATACAGTACAATGAAACAGTGCCCTACAGTCAACAATGTAAAATTAAACAGAGCCCGACATCAAATACGGTCCAATGAAACAGTGCCCTACAGTACAAAGTAAAATTAAACAGAGCACGACATTAAATACAGTACAATTAAACAGTGCCCTACAGTGTACAAAGTAAAGTTAAACAGAGCCCGACATTAAATACAGTACAATGAAACAGTGCCCTATAGTACAAAGTAAAATTAAACAGAGCACGACATAAAATACAGTTCAATGAAACAGTGCCTTACACTGAACAATGTAAAATTAAACAGAGCCCGACATTATATACGGTACAATGAAACAGTGCCCTACAGTAAACTTAGTATAATTAAACAGAGACCGACATTAAATACGGTACAACGAAACAGTGCCCTACACTGACCAATGTAAAATTCAACAGAGCCCGACATTAAATACGATACAATGAAACAGTGCCCGACAGTGTACAAAGTAAAATTAAACAGAGCCCGACATTAAATACAGTACAATGAAACAGTGCCTTACAGTCAACAATGTAAAATTAAACAGAGCCCCACATAAAATACAGTACAATGAAACAGTGCCCTACACTGACCAATGAAAAATTAAACAGTGCCCGACATTAAATACAGTACAATGAAACAGTGCCCTACACTGACCAATGTAAAATTAAACAGAGCCCGACATTAAATACAATACAATGAAACAGTGCCCTACAGTGAACAATGTAAAATTAAACAGAGCCTGACATGAAATACAGTACAATGAAACAGTGCCCTACAGTAAACAAGGTAACATTAAATAGAGCCCGACATTAAATACAGTACAATGAAATAGTGCCTTTGAGTCAACAATGTAAAATTAAACAGAGCCCGACATTCAATACAGTGCAATGAAACAGTGCCCTACAATCAACAATGTAAAATTAAACAGAGCCCGACATTAAATACGGTACAATGAAACAGTGCCCTACACTGAACAATGTAAAATTAAACAGAGCCCGACATTAAATACAGATCAATGAAACAGTGCCCTACACTGAACAATGTAAAATTAAACAGAGCCCGACATTAAATACGGTACAATGAAACAGTGCCCTACAGTGTACAAAGTAAAATTAAACAGAGCCCGACATTAAATACAGTACAATGAAACAGTGCCCTACAGTGAATAAGGTAAAATTAAACAGAGCCCGACATTAAATACGGTACAATGAAACAGTGACCTACAGTGTACAAAGTAAAATTAAACAGAGCCCGACATTAAATAAAGTAAATGAAACAGTGCCCTACAGTGTACAGGTTAAATTAAACAGAGACCGACATTAAATACAGTACAATGAAACAGTGCCCTACACGGAACAATGTAAAATTAAACAGAGCCCGACATTAAATATTGGTACAATGAAACAGTGCCCTACAGTGAACAAGGTAAAGCTAAACAGAGCCCGACATTAATACAGTACAATGAAACAGTGCCCTACACTGAGCAAGGTTAAATTAAACAGAGCCCGACATTAAATACAGTACAATGAAACAGTGCCCAACGCTGAGCAATGTAAAATTAAACAGAGCCCGACATTAAATACGGTCCAATGAAACAGTGCCCTACAGTGTACAAAGTAAAATTAAACAGAGCCCGACATTAAACACAGTTCAATGAAACAGTGCCCTACACTGAACAATGTAAAATTAAACAGAACCCGACATTAAATACGGTCCAATGAAACAGTGCCCTACAGTACAAAGTAAAATTAAACAGAGCACGACATTAAATACAGTACAATGAAACAGTGCCCTACAGTGTACAAAGTAAAGTTAAACAGAGCCCGACATTAAATACAGTGCAATGAAACAGTGCCCTACAATCAACAATGTAAAATTAAACAGAGCCAGACATTAAATACGGTACATTGAAACATTGCCCAACACTGAACAAGGTAATATTAAACAGAGCCCGACATTAAATACAGTACAATGAAACAGTGCCCAATGCTGAGCAATGTAAAATTAAACAGAGCCCGACATTAAATACGGTCCAATGAAACAGTGCCCTACAGTGTACAAAGTCAAATTAAACAGAGCCCGACATTAAACACAGTTCAATGAAACAGTGCCTTACACTGAACAATGTAAAATTAAACAGAACCCGACATTAAATACGGTTCAATGAAACAGTGCCCTACAGTCAACAATGTAAAATTAAACAGAGCCCGACATCAAATACGGTCCAATGAAACAGTGCCCTACAGTACAAAGTAAAATTAAACAGAGCACGACATTAAATACAGTACAATGAAACAGTGCCCTACAGTGTACAAAGTAAATTTAAACAGAGCCCGACATTAAATACAGTACAATGAAACAGTGCCCTATAGTACAAAGTAAAATTAAACAGAGCACGACATAAAATACAGTTCAATGAAACAGTGCCCGACAGTGTACAAAGTAAAATTAAACAGAGCCCGACATTAAATACAGTACAATGAAACAGTGCCCTACACTGACCAATGTAAAATTAAACAGAGCCCGACATTAAATACAATACAATGAAACAGTGCCCTACAGTGAACAATGTAAAATTAAACAGAGCCCGACATTAAATACAGTTCAATGAAACAGTGCCCTACAGTAAACAAGGTAACATTAAATAGAGCCCGACATTAAATACAGTACAATGAAACAGTGCCCTACAGTGAACAAGGTAACATTAAATAGAGCCCGACATTAAATACAGTACAATGAAACAGTGCCTTACAGTCAACAATGTAAAATTAAACAGAGCCCCACATAAAATACAGTACAATGAAACAGTGCCCTACACTGACCAATGAAAAATTAAACAGTGCCCGACATTAAATACAGTACAATGAAACAGTGCCCTACACTGAACAATGTAAAATTAAACAGAGCCTGACATGAAATACAGTACAATGAAACAGTGCCCTACAGTAAACAAGGTAACATTAAATAGAGCCCGACATTAAATACAGTACAATGAAATAGTGCCATTGAGTCAACAATGTAAAATTAAACAGAGCCCGACATTCAATACAGTGCAATGAAACAGTGCCCTACAATCAACAATGTAAAATTAAACAGAGCCCGACATTAAATACGGTACAATGAAACAGTGCCCTACACTGAACAATGTAAAATTAAACAGAGCCCGACATTAAATACTGATCAATGAAACAGTGCCCTACACTGAACAATGTAAAATTAAACAGAGCCCGACATTAAATACGGTACAATGAAACAGTGCCCTACAGTGTACAAAGTAAAATTAAACAGAGCCCGACATTAAATACAGTACAATGAAACAGTGCCCTTCAGTGAATAAGGTAAAATTAAACAGAGCCCGACATTAAATAAAGTAGATGAAACAGTGCCCTACAGTGTACAAGGTTAAATTAAACAGAGACCGACATTAAATACAGTACAATGAAACAGTGCCCTACACGGAACAATGTAAAATTAAACAGAGCCCGACATTAAATACGGTACAATGAAACAGTGCCCTACACTGAACAAGGTCAAAATAAACAGAGCCCGACATTAAATACAGTACAATGAAACAGTGCCCAACGCTGAGCAATGTAAAATTAAACAGAGCCCGTCATTAAATACGGTCCAATGAAACAGTGCCCTACAGTGTACAAAGTAAAATTAAACAGAGCCCGACATTAAACACAGTTCAATGAAACAGTGCCCTACACTGAACAATGTAAAATTAAACAGAACCCGACTTTAAATACGGTCCAATGAAACAGTGCCCTACAGTACAAAGTAAAATTAAACAGAGCACGACATTAAATACGGTCCAATGAAACAGTGCCCTACAGTACAAAGTAAAATTAAACAGAGCCCGACATTAAATACAGTACAATGAAACAGTGCCCTACAGTGTACAAAGTAAAATTAAACAGAGCCCGACATTAAATACAGTTCAATGAAACAGTGCCCTCCACTGAACACTGTAAAATTAAACAGAGCCCGACATTAAATACAGTACAATGAAACAGTGCCCTACAGTGTACAAAGTAAAGTTAAACAGAGCCCGACATTAAATACAGTACAATGAAACAGTGCCCTACAGTACAAAGTAAAATTAAACAGAGCCCGACATTAAATACGGTACAATGAAACAGTGCCCTACAGTACAAAGTAAAATTAAACAGAGCACGACATTAAATGCAGTTCAATGAAACAGTGCCCGACAGTGTACAAAGTAAAATTAAACAGAGCCCGACATTAAATACAGTTCAATGAAACAGTGCCCTACACTGAACAATGGAAAATTAAAAAGAGCCCGACATTAAATACAGTACAATGAAACAGTGCCCAACAGTGAACAAGGTAAAATTAAACAGAGCCCGACATTAAATGCAGTACAATGAAACAGTGCCCTACAGTGTACAAAGTAAAATTAAACAAAGCCCGACATTATATACAGTACAATGAAACAGTGCCCTACAGTGAACAATGTAAAATTAAACAGAGCCCGACATTAAATACAGTACAATGAAACAGTGCCATACAGTGAACAAGGTAACATTGAGCAGAGCCCGACATTAAATACAGTACAATGAAACAGTGCCTTAGAGTCAACAATGTAAAATTAAACAGAGACCGACATTAAATACAGTACAATGAAACTGTGCCCTACACTGAACAAGGTTAAATTAAACAGAGCCCGACATTAAATACAGTTCAATGAAACAGTGCCCTACACTGAACTATGTAAAATTAAACAGAACCCGACATTAAATACAGTACAATGAAACAGTGCCCTACACTGACCAATGTAAAATTCAACAGAGCCCGACATTAAATACGATACAATGAAACAGTGCCCTACAGTGAACAATGTAAAATTAAACAGAGCCCGACATTAAATACAGTACAATGAAACAGTGCCATACAGTCAACAATTTAAAATTAAACAGAGCCCGACATTAAATAAAGTCAATGAAACAGTGCCCTACAGTGTACAATGTAAAATTAAACAGAGCCCGACATTAAATGCGGTACAATGAAACAGTGCCCTACACGGAACCATGTAAAATTAAACAGAGCCCGACATTAAATGCGGTACAATGAAACAGTGCCCTACAGTGAACAAGGTAAAATTAAACAGAGCCCGACATTAAATACAGTACAATGAAACAGTGCCCTACAGTCAACAATGTAAAATTAAACAGAGCCCGACATCAAATACGGTCCAATGCCACAGTGCCCTACAGTACAAAGTAAAATTAAACAGAGCACGACATTAAATACGGTCCAATGAAACAGTGCCCTACAGTACAAAGTAAAATTAAACAGAGCACGACATTAAATACAGTACAATTAAGCAGTGCCCTACAGTGTACAAAGTAAAGTTAAACAGAGCCCGACATTAAATACAGTACAATGAAACAGTGCCCTACAGTACAAAGTAAGATTAAACAGAGCCCGACATTAAATACAGTACAATGAAACAGTGCCCTACAGTACAAAGTAAAATTAAACAGAGCACGACATTAAATACAGTACAATGAAACATTGCCCAACACTGAACAAGGTAATATTAAACAGAGCCCGACATTAAATACAGTACAATGAAACAGTGCCCAATGCTGAGCAATGTAAAATTAAACAGAGCCCGACATTAAAAACGGTCCAATGAAACAGTGCCCTACAGTGTACAAAGTAAAATTAAACAGAGCCCGACATTAAACACAGTTCAATGAAACAGTGCCTTACACTGAACAATGTAAAATTAAACAGAACCCGACATTAAATACGGTTCAATGAAACAGTGCCCTACAGTACAAAGTAAAATTAAACAGAGCCCGACATTAAATACAGTACAATGAAACAGTGCCCTACAGTCAACAATGTAAAATTAAACAGAGCCCGACATCAAATACGGTCCAATGAAACAGTGCCCTACAGTACAAAGTAAAATTAAACAGAGCACGACATTAAATACAGTACAATGAAACAGTGCCCTACAGTGTACAAAGTAAAGTGAAACAGAGCCCGACATTAAATACAGTACAATGAAACAGTGCCCTATAGTACAAAGTAAAATTAAACAGAGCACGACATAAAATACAGTTCAATTAAACAGTGCCCGACAGTGTACAAAGTAAAATTAAACAGAGCCCGACATTAAATACAGTACAATGAAACAGTGCCCTACACTGACCAATGTAAAATTAAACAGAGCCCGACATTAAATACAATACAATGAAACAGTGCCCTACAGTGAACAATGTAAAATTAAACAGAGCCCGACATTAAATACAGTTCAATGAAACAGTGCCCTACAGTAAACAAGGTAACATTAAATAGAGCCCGACATTAAATACAGTACAATGAAACAGTGCCCTACAGTGAACAAGGTAACATTAAATAGAGCCCGACATTAAATACAGTACAATGAAACAGTGCCTTACAGTCAACAATGTAAAATTAAACAGAGCCCCACATAAAATACAGTACAATGAAACAGTGCCCTACACTGACCAATGAAAAATTAAACAGTGCCCGACATTAAATACAGTACAATGAAACAGTGCCCTACAGTACAAAGTAAAATTAAACAGAGCACGACATTAAATACAGTACAATGAAACATTGCCCAACACTGAACAAGGTAATATTAAACAGAGCCCGACATTAAATACAGTACAATGAAACAGTGCCCAATGCTGAGCAATGTAAAATTAAACAGAGCCCGACATTAAAAACGGTCCAATGAAACAGTGCCCTACAGTGTACAAAGTAAAATTAAACAGAGCCCGACATTAAACACAGTTCAATGAAACAGTGCCTTACACTGAACAATGTAAAATTAAACAGAACCCGACATTAAATACGGTTCAATGAAACAGTGCCCTACAGTACAAAGTAAAATTAAACAGAGCCCGACATTAAATACAGTACAATGAAACAGTGCCCTACAGTCAACAATGTAAAATTAAACAGAGCCCGACATCAAATACGGTCCAATGAAACAGTGCCCTACAGTACAAAGTAAAATTAAACAGAGCACGACATTAAATACAGTACAATGAAACAGTGCCCTACAGTGTACAAAGTAAAGTGAAACAGAGCCCGACATTAAATACAGTACAATGAAACAGTGCCCTATAGTACAAAGTAAAATTAAACAGAGCACGACATAAAATACAGTTCAATTAAACAGTGCCCGACAGTGTACAAAGTAAAATTAAACAGAGCCCGACATTAAATACAGTACAATGAAACAGTGCCCTACACTGACCAATGTAAAATTAAACAGAGCCCGACATTAAATACAATACAATGAAACAGTGCCCTACAGTGAACAATGTAAAATTAAACAGAGCCCGACATTAAATACAGTTCAATGAAACAGTGCCCTACAGTAAACAAGGTAACATTAAATAGAGCCCGACATTAAATACAGTACAATGAAACAGTGCCCTACAGTGAACAAGGTAACATTAAATAGAGCCCGACATTAAATACAGTACAATGAAACAGTGCCTTACAGTCAACAATGTAAAATTAAACAGAGCCCCACATAAAATACAGTACAATGAAACAGTGCCCTACACTGACCAATGAAAAATTAAACAGTGCCCGACATTAAATACAGTACAATGAAACAGTGCCCTACACTGAACAATGTAAAATTAAACAGAGCCTGACATGAAATACAGTACAATGAAACAGTGCCCTATAGTAAACAAGGTAACATTAAATAGAGCCCGACATTAAATACAGTACAATGAAATAGTGCCATTGAGTCAACAATGTAAAATTAAACAGAGCCCGACATTCAATACAGTGCAATGAAACAGTGCCCTACAATCAACAATGTAAAATTAAACAGAGCCCGACATTAAATACGGTACAATGAAACAGTGCCCCACACTGAACAATGTAAAATTAAACAGAGCCCGACATTAAATACTGATCAATGAAACAGTGCCCTACACTGAACAATGTAAAATTAAACAGAGCCCGACATTAAATACGGTACAATGAAACAGTGCCCTACAGTGTACAAAGTAAAATTAAACAGAGCCCGACATTAAATACAGTACAATGAAACAGTGACCTACAGTGTACAAGGTTAAATTAAACAGAGACCGACATTAAATACAGTACAATGAAACAGTGCCCTACACGGAACAATGTAAAATTAAACAGAGCCCGACATTAAATACGGTACAATGAAACAGTGCCCTAATGTGAACAAGGTAAAATTAAACAGAGCCCGACATTAAATACAGTACAATGAAACAGTGCCCAACGCTGAGCAATGTAAAATTAAACAGAGCCCGTCATTAAATACGGTCCAATGAAACAGTGCCCTACAGTGTACAAAGTAAAATTAAACAGAGCCCGACATTAAACACAGTTCAATGAAACAGTGCCCTACACTGAACAATGTAAAATTAAACAGAGCCCGACATTAAATACAGTACAATGAAACAGTGCCCTACAGTGTACAAAGTAAAGTTAAACAGAGCCCGACATTAAATACAGTACAATGAAACAGTGCCCTACAGTACAAAGTAAAATTAAACAGAGCCCGACATTAAATACGGTACAATGAAACAGTGCCCTACAGTACAAAGTAAAATTAAACAGAGCACGACATTAAATGCAGTTCAATGAAACAGTGCCCGACAGTGTACAAAGTAAAATTAAACAGAGCCCGACATTAAATGCAGTACAATGAAACAGTGCCGTACAGTGTACAAAGTAAAATTAAACAAAGCCCGACATTATATACAGTACAATGAAACAGTGCCCTACAGTGTACAATGTAAAATTAAACAGAGCCCGACATTAAATACAGTACAATGAAACAGTGCCATACAGTGAACAAGGTAACATTGAGCAGAGCCCGACATTAAATACAGTACAATGAAACAGTGCCTTAGAGTCAACAATGTAAAATTAAACAGAGACCGACATTAAATACAGTACAATGAAACTGTGCCCTACACTGAACAAGGTTAAATTAAACAGAGCCCGACATTAAATACAGTTCAATGAAACAGTGCCCTACACTGAACTATGTAAAATTAAACAGAACCCGACATTAAATACAGTACAATGAAACAGTGCCCTACACTGACCAATGTAAAATTCAACAGAGCCCGACATTAAATACGATACAATGAAACAGTGCCCTACAGTGAACAATGTAAAATTAAACAGAGCCCGACATTAAATACAGTACAATGAAACAGTGCCATACAGTCAACAATGTAAAATTAAACAGAGCCCGACATTAAATAAAGTCAATGAAACAGTGCCCTACAGTGTACAATGTAAAATTAAACAGAGCCCGACATTAAATGCGGTACAATGAAACAGTGCCCTACACGGAACCATGTAAAATTAAACAGAGCCCGACATTAAATGCGGTACAATGAAACAGTGCCCTACAGTGAACAAGGTAAAATTAAACAGAGCCCGACATTAAATACAGTACAATGAAACAGTGCCCTACAGTCAACAATGTAAAATT
Source organism: Scyliorhinus torazame (assembly GCF_047496885.1). Classification (NCBI taxonomy): domain Eukaryota; kingdom Metazoa; phylum Chordata; class Chondrichthyes; order Carcharhiniformes; family Scyliorhinidae; genus Scyliorhinus; species Scyliorhinus torazame. Next base: position 73,352,175 of record NC_092729.1, on the reverse strand, counting down.
AAACAGAGCCCGACATCAAATACGGTCCAATGCCACAGTGCCCTACAGTACAAAGTAAAATTAAACAGAGCACGACATTAAATACGGTCCAATGAAACAGTGCCCTACAGTACAAAGTAAAATTAAACAGAGCACGACATTAAATACAGTACAATTAAGCAGTGCCCTACAGTGTACAAAGTAAAGTTAAACAGAGCCCGACATTAAATACAGTACAATGAAACAGTGCCCTACAGTACAAAGTAAGATTAAACAGAGCCCGACATTAAATACAGTACAATGAAACAGTGCCCTACAGTACAAAGTAAAATTAAACAGAGCACGACATTAAATACAGTACAATGAAACATTGCCCAACACTGAACAAGGTAATATTAAACAGAGCCCGACATTAAATACAGTACAATGAAACAGTGCCCAATGCTGAGCAATGTAAAATTAAACAGAGCCCGACATTAAAAACGGTCCAATGAAACAGTGCCCTACAGTGTACAAAGTAAAATTAAACAGAGCCCGACATTAAACACAGTTCAATGAAACAGTGCCTTACACTGAACAATGTAAAATTAAACAGAACCCGACATTAAATACGGTTCAATGAAACAGTTCCCTACAGTACAAAGTAAAATTAAACAGAGCCCGACATTAAATACAGTACAATGAAACAGTGCCCTACAGTCAACAATGTAAAATTAAACAGAGCCCGACATCAAATACGGTCCAATGAAACAGTGCCCTACAGTACAAAGTAAAATTGAACATAGCACGACATTAAATACAGTACAATGAAACAGTGCCCTACAGTGTACAAAGTAAAGTGAAACAGAGCCCGACATTAAATACAGTACAATGAAACAGTGCCCTATAGTACAAAGTAAAATTAAACAGAGCACGACATAAAATACAGTTCAATGAAACAGTGCCCGACAGTGTACAAAGTAAAATTAAACAGAGCCCGACATTAAATACAGTACAATGAAACAGTGCCCTACACTGACCAATGTAAAATTAAACAGAGCCCGACATTAAATACAATACAATGAAACAGTGCCCTACAGTGAACAATGTAAAATTAAACAGAGCCCGACATTCAATACAGTGCAATGAAACAGTGCCCTACAATCAACAATGTAAAATTAAACAGAGCCCGACATTAAATACGGTACAATGAAACAGTGCCCCACACTGAACAATGTAAAATTAAACAGAGCCCGACATTAAATACTGATCAATGAAACAGTGCCCTACACTGAACAATGTAAAATTAAACAGAGCCCGACATTAAATACGGTACAATGAAACAGTGCCCTACAGTGTACAAAGTAAAATTAAACAGAGCCCGACATTAAATACAGTACAATGAAACAGTGCCCTTCAGTGAATAAGGTAAAATTAAACAGAGCCCGACATTAAATACGGTACAATGAAACAGTGCCCTACAGTGTACAAAGTAAAATTAAACAGAGCCCGACATTAAATAAAGTAGATGAAACAGTGACCTACAGTGTACAAGGTTAAATTAAACAGAGACCGACATTAAATACAGTACAATGAAACAGTGCCCTACACGGAACAATGTAAAATTAAACAGAGCCCGACATTAAATACGGTACAATGAAACAGTGCCCTAATGTGAACAAGGTAAAATTAAACAGAGCCCGACATTAAATACAGTACAATGAAACAGTGCCCTACAGTCAACAATGTAAAACTAAACAGAGCCCGACATTAATACAGTACAATGAAACAGTGCCCTACACTGAACAAGGTCAAATTAAACAGAGCCCGACATTAAATACAGTACAATGAAACAGTGCCCAACGCTGAGCAATGTAAAATTAAACAGAGCCCGTCATTAAATACGGTCCAATGAAACAGTGCCCTACAGTGTACAAAGTAAAATTAAACAGAGCCCGACATTAAACACAGTTCAATGAAACAGTGCCATACAGTGAACAAGGTAACATTGAGCAGAGCCCGACATTAAATACAGTACAATGAAACAGTGCCTTAGAGTCAACAATGTAAAATTAAACAGAGACCGACATTAAATACAGTACAATGAAACTGTGCCCTACACTGAACAAGGTTAAATTAAACAGAGCCCGACATTAAATACAGTTCAATGAAACAGTGCCCTACACTGAACTATGTAAAATTAAACAGAACCCGACATTAAATACTGTACAATGAAACAGTGCCCTATACTGACCAATGTAAAATTCAACAGAGCCCGACATTAAATACGATACAATGAAACAGTGCCATACAGTCAACAATGTAAAATTAAACAGAGCCCGACATTAAATAAAGTCAATGAAACAGTGCCCTACAGTGTACAAGGTAAAATTAAACAGAGCCCGACATTAAATACAGTACAATGAAACAGTGCCCTACAGTCAACAATGTAAAATTAAACAGAGCCCGACATCAAATACGGTCCAATGAAACAGTGCCCTACAGTACAAAGTAAAATTAAACAGAGCACGACATAAAATACAGTTCAATGAAACAGTGCCCGACAGTGTACAAAGTAAAATTAAACAGAGCCCGTCATTAAATACAGTACAATGAAACAGTGCCCTACATTGAATAATGTAAAATTAAACAGAGTCCGACATTAAATACAGTACAATGAATCAGTGCCCTACACTGACCAATGTAAAATTAAACAGAGCCCGGCATTGAATACGGTACAATGAAACAGTGCCCTACACTGAACAATGTAAAATTAAACAGAGCCTGACGTGAAACACAGTACAATGAAACAGTGCCCTACAGTAAACAAGGTAACATTAAATAGAGCCCGACATTAAATACAGTACAATGAAATAGTGCCTTTGAGTCAACAATGTAAAATTAAACAGAGCCCGACATTCAATACAGTACAATGAAACAGTGCCCTACTGTGTACAAAGTAAAATTAAACAGAGCCCGACATTAAATACAGTACAATGAAACAGTGCCCTACAGTGAATAAGGTAAAATTAAACAGAGCCCGACATTAAATACGGTACAATGAAACAGTGCCCTACAGTGTACAAAGTAAAATTAAACAGAGACCGACATTAAATACAGTACAATGAAACAGTGCCCTACACGGAACAATGTAAAATTAAACAGAGCCCGACATTAAATACGGTACAATGAAACAGTGCCCTACAGTGAACAAGGTAAAATTAAACAGAGCCCGACATTAAATACAGTACAATGAAACAGTGCCCTACAGCCAACAATGTAAAACTAAACAGAGCCCGACATTAATACAGTACAATGAAACAGTGCCCTACACTGAACAAGGTTAAATTAAACAGAGCCCGACATTAAATACAGTACAATGAAACAGTGCCCAACGCTGAGCAATGTAAAATTAAACAGAGCCCGACATTAAATACGGTCCAATTAAACAGTGCCCTACAGTGTACAAAGTAAAATTAAACAGAGCCCGACATTAAACACAGTTCAATGAAACAGTGTCCTACACTGAACAATGTAAAATTAAACAGAGCCCGACATTAAATACGGTCCAATGAAACAGTGCCCTACAGTACAAAGTAAAATTAAACAGAGCACGACATTAAATACGGTCCAATGAAACAGTGCCCTACAGTACAAAGTAAAATTAAACAGAGCAGGACATTAAATACAGTACAATGAAACAGTGCCCTACAGTGTACAAAGTAAAGTTAAACAGAGCCCGACATTAAATACAGTACAATGGAATAGTGCCCTACAGTACAAAGTAAGATAAAACAGAGCCCGACATTAAATACAGTACAATGAAACAGTGCCCTACAGTACAAAGTAAAATTAAACAGAGCACGACATTAAATACAGTACAATGAAACAGTGCCCAACACTGAACAATGTAAAATTAAACAGAGCCCGACATTAAATACAGTTCAATGAAACAGTGCCCTACACTGAACACTGTAAAATTAAACAGAGCCCGACATTAAATACAGCCCAATGAAACATTGCCCTACAGTGAACAAGGTAACATTAAACACAGCCCGCCATTAAATACAGATCAATGAAACAGTGCCCTTCACTGAACAATGTAAAATTAAACAGAGCCCGACATTAAATACGGTACAATGAAACAGTGCCCTACAATCAACAAGGTAAAATTAAACAGAGCCCGACATTAAATACAGATCAATGAAACAGTGCTCTACACTAAACAATGTAAAATTAAACAGAGCCCGACATTAAATACAGTACAATGAAACAGTGCCCTACAGTGAACAATGTAAAATTAAACAGAGTCCGACATTAAATACAGTACAATGAAACAGTGCCCTACAGTGAACAAGGTAAAATTAAACAGAGCCCGACATTAAATGCAGTACAATGAAACAGTGCCCTACAGTCTACAACGTAAAGTTGAACAGAGCCCGACATTATATACAGTACAATGAAACAGTGCCCGACAGTACAAAGTAAAATTAAACAGAGCACGACGTTAAATACAGTACAATGAAACAGTGCCCTACAGTGAACAAGGTTAAATTAAACAGAGCACGACGTTAAATACAGTACAATGAAACAGTGCCCTACAGTACAAAGTAAAATTAAACAGAGCCCGACATTAAATACGGTACAATGAAACAGTGCCCTTCAGTGCACAATCTAAAATTAAACAGAGCCCGCCATTAAATACAGTACAATGAAACAGTGCCCTACAGTGAACAATGTAAAATTAAACAGAGTCCGACATTAAATACAGTACAATGAAACAGTGCCCTACAGTGAACAAGGTAAAATTAAACAGAGCCCGACATTAAATGCAGTACAATGAAACAGTGCCCTACAGTCTACAACGTAAAGTTGAACAGAGCCCGACATTATATACAGTACAATGAAACAGTGCCCGACAGTACAAAGTAAAATTAAACAGAGCACGACGTTAAATACAGTACAATGAAACAGTGCCCTACAGTGAACAAGGTTAAATCAAACATAGCACGACGTTAAATACAGTACAATGAAACAGTGCCCTACAGTACAAAGTAAAATTAAACAGAGCCCGACATTAAATACGGTACAATGAAACAGTGCCCTTCAGTGCACAATCTAAAATTAAACAGAGCCCGCCATTAAATACAGTACAATGAAACAGTGCCCTACAGTGAACAAGGTAACATTAAGCAGAGCCCGACATTAAATACAGTACAATGAAACAGTGCCTTACAGTCAAAAATGTAAAATTAAACAGAGCCCGACATTAAATAAAGTCAATGAAACAGTGCCCTACAGTGTACAAGGTAAAATTAAACAGAGCCCGACATTAAATACAGCACAATGAAACAGTGCCCTACAGTGAACAATGTAACATTAAACAGAGCCCGACATTAAATACAGATCAATAAAACAGTGCCCTACACTGAACAAGGTAAAATTAAACAGAGCCCGACATTAAATACGGTACAATAAAACAGTGCCCTTAACTGAACAAGGTAAAATTAAACAGAGCCCGACATTAAATACAGTACAATGAAACAGTGCCCTAAAGTAAATAATGTATAATTAAACAGAGCCCGACATTAAATACGGTATAATGAAACAATGCCCTACAGTGAACAATGTAAAATTAAACAGAGCCCGACATTAAATACAGTTCAATGAAACAGTGCCCTACAGTAAACAAGGTAACATTAAATAGAGCCCGACATTAAATACAGTACAATGAAACAGTGCCCTACAGTGAACAAGGTAACATTAAATAGAGCCCGACATTACATACAGTACAATAAAACAGTGCCTTACAGTCAACAATGTAAAATTAAACAGAGCCCCACATAAAATACAGTACAATGAAACAGTGCCCTACACTGACCAATGTAAAATTAAACAGTGCCCGACATTAAATACAGTACAATGAAACAGTGCCCTACACTGAACAATGTAAAATTAAACAGAGCCTGACATGAAATACAGTACAATGAAACAGTGCCCTACAGTAAACAAGGTAACATTAAATAGAGCCCGACATGAAATACAGTACAATGAAATAGTGCCTTTGAGTCAACAATGTAAAATTAAACAGAGCCCGACATTCAATACAGTGCAATGAAACAGTGCCCTACAATCAACAATGTAAAATTAAACAGAGCCCGACATTAAATACGGTACAATGAAACAGTGCCCTACACTGAACAATGTAATATTAAACAAAGCCCGACATTAAATACGGTACAATGAAACAGTGCCCTACACTGAACAATGTAAAATTAAACAGAGCCCGACATTAAATACTGATCAATGAAACAGTGCCCTACACTGAACAATGTAAAATTAAACGGAGGCCGACATTAAATACGGTACAATGAAACAGTGCCCTACAGTGTACAAAGTAAAATTAAACAGAGACCGACTTTAAATACAGTACAATGAAACAGTGCCCGACAGTGAACAAGGTTAAATTAAACAGAGACCGACATTAAATACAGTACAATGTAACAGTGCCCTACACTGAACAATGTAAAATTAAACAGAGCCCGACATTAAATACGGTACAATGAAACAGTGCCCTACAGTGAACAAGGTTAAATTAAACAGAGACCGACATTAAATACAGTACAATGAAACAGTGCCCTACACGGAACAATGTAAAATTAAACAGAGCCCGACATTAAATACTGATCAATGAAACAGTGCCCTACACTGAACAATGTAAAATTAAACAGAGGCCGACATTAAATACGGTACAATGAAACAGTGCCCTACAGTACAAAGTAAGATTAAACAGAGCCCGACATTAAATACAGTACAATGAAACAGTGCCCTACAGTACAAAGTAAAATTAAACAGAGCAGGACATTAAATACGGTCCAATGAAACAGTGCCCTACAGTACAAAGTGAAATTAAACAGAGCACGACATTAAATACAATACAATGAAACAGTGCCCTACAGTGTACAAAGTAAAGTTAAACAGAGCCCGACATTAAATACAGTACAATGAAACAGTGCCCTACAGTACAAAGTAAGATTAAACAGAGCCCGACATTAAATACAGTACAATGAAACAGTGCCCTACAGTACAAAGTAAAATTAAACAGAGCACGACATTAAATACAGTACAATGAAACAGTGCCCAACACTGAACAATGTAAAATTAAACAGAGCCCGACATTTAATACAGTTCAATGAAACAGTGCCCTACACTGAACACTGGAAAATTAAACAGAGCCCGACATTAAATACAGTACAATGAAACAGTGCCCTATAGTGTACAAAGTACAGTTAAACAGAGCCCGACATTAAATACAGTACAATGAAACAGTGCCCTACAGTACAAAGTAAAATTAAACAGAGCCCGACATTAAATACGGTACAATGAAACAGTGCCCTACAGTACAAAGTAAAATTAAACAGAGCACGACATTAAATGAAGTTCAAAGGAACAGTGCCCGACAGTGTACAAAGTAAAATTAAACAGAGCCCGACATTAAATACAGTACAATGAAACAGTGCCCTCCACTGAACAATGTACAATTAAAAAGAGCCCGACATTAAATACAGTACAATGAAACAGTGCCCAACAGTGAACAAGGTAAAATTAAACAGAGCCCGACATTAAATGCAGTACAATTAAACAGTGCCCTACAGTGTACAAAGTAAAATTAAACAAAGCCCGACATTATATACAGTACAATGAAACAGTTCCCGACAGTGAACAATGTAAAATTAAACAGAGCCCGACATTAAATACAGTACAATGAAACAGTGCCATACAGTGAACAAGGTAACATTGAGCAGAGCCCGACATTAAATACAGTACAATGAAACAGTGCCTTAGAGTCAACAATGTAAAATTAAACAGAGCCCGACATTAAATACAGAACAATGAAACAGTGCCATACAGTCAACAATGTAAAATTAAACGGAGCCCGACATTAAATAAAGTCAATGAAACAGTGCCCTACAGTGTACAAGGTTAAATTAAACAGAGACCGACATTAAATACAGTACAATGAAACAGTGCCCTACACTGAACAATGTAAAATTAAACAGAGCCCGACATTAAATGCGGTACAATGAAACAGTGCCCTACACGGAACCATGTAAAATTAAACAGAGACCGACATTAAATGCAGTACAATGAAACAGTGCCCTACAGTGAACAAGGTAAAATTAAACAGAGCCCGACATTAAATACAGTACAATGAAACAGTGCCCTACAGTCAACAATGTAAAATTAAACAGAGCCCGACATTAAATACAGTACAATGAAACAGTGCCCAACCCTGAACAAGGTAACATTAAACAGAGCCCGACATTAAATACAGTACAATGAAACAGTGCCCTACACTGACCAATGTAAAATTAAACAGAGCCCGACATAAAATACAGTACAATGAAACAGTGCCCTACACTGACCAATGTAAAATTAAACAGTGCCCGACATTAAATACAGTACAATGAAACAGTGCCCTACAGTAAACAAGGTAACATTAAATAGAGCCCGACATTAAATACAGTACAATGAAATAGTGCCTTACAGTCAACAATGTAAAATTAAACAGAGCCCGACATTCAATACAGTGCAATGAAACAGTGCCCTACAATCAACAATGTAAAATTATACAGAGCCCGACATTAAATACAGTACAATGAAACAGTGCCCTACACTGAACAATGTAAAATTAAACAGAGCCTGACATGAAATACAGTACAATGAAACAGTGCCCTACAGTAAACAAGGTAACATTAAATAGAGCCCGACATTAAATACAGTACAATGAAATAGTGCCTTTGAGTCAACAATGTAAAATTAAACAGAGCCCGACATTCAATACAGTGCAATGAAACAGTGCCCTACAATCAACATTGTAAAATTAAACAGAGCCCGACATTAAATACGGTACAGTGAAACAGTGCCCTACACTGAACAATGTAATATTAAACAGAGCCCGACATTAAATACGGTACAATGAAACAGTGCCCTACACTGAACAATGTAAAATTAAACAGAGCCCGACATTAAATACTGATCAATGAAACAGTGCCCTACACTGAACAATGTAAAAGTAAACAGAGGCCGACATTAAATACGGTACAATGAAACAGTGCCCTACAGTGTACAAAGTAAAATTAAACAGAGACCGACATTAAATACAGTACAATGAAACAGTGCCCTACACGGAACAATGTAAAATTAAACAGAGCCCGACATTAAATACGGTACAATGAAACATTGCCCTACAGTGAACAAGGTGAAATTAAACAGAGCCCGACATTAATACAGTACAATGAAACAGTGCCCTACACTGAACAAGGTTAAATTAAACAGAGCCCGACATTAAATACAGTACAATGAAACAGTGCCCAACGCTGAGCAATGTAAAATTAAAGAGCCCGACATTAAATACGGTCCAATGAAACAGTGCCCTACAGTGTACAAAGTAAAATTAAACAGAGCCCGACATTAAACACAGTTCAATGAAACAGTGCCCTAAACTGAACAATGTAAAATTAAACGGAACCCGACATTAAATACGGTCCAATGAAACAGTGCCCTACAGTACAAAGTAAAATTAAACAGAGCACGACATTAAATACAATACAATGAAACAGTGCCCTACAGTACAAAGTAAGATTAAACAGAGCCCGACATTAAATACAGTACAATGAAACAGTGCCCTACAGTACAAAGTAAAATTAAACAGAGCCCAACATTAAATACAGTACAATGAAACAGTGCCCTACACTGAATAAGGTTAAATTAAACACAGCCCGACATTAAATGCAGTTCAAAGAAACAGTGCCCGACAGTGTACAAAGTAAAATTAAACAGAGCCCGACATTAAATACAGTACAATGAAACAGTGCCCTACACTGAATAAGGTTAAATTAAACAGAGCCCGACATTAACTACAGTTCAATGAAACAGTGCCCTACACTGAACAATGTACAATTAAAAAGAGCCCGACATTAAATACAGTACAATGAAACAGTGGCCAACAGTGAACAAGGTAAAATTAAACAGAGCCCGACATTAAATGCAGTACAATGAAACAGTGCCCTACAGTGTACAAAGTAAAATTAAACAAAGCCCGACATTATATACAGTACAATGAAACAGTGCCCTACAGTACAAAGTAAAATTAAACAGAGCCCGACATTAAATACGGTACAATGAAACAGTGCCCTACAGTACAAAGTAAAATTAAACAGAGCACGACATTAAATGCAGTTCAAAGAAACAGTGCCCGACAGTGTACAAAGTAAAATTAAACAAAGCCCGACATTATATACAGTACAATGAAACAGTGCCATAGAGTGAACAAGGTAACATTGAGCAGAGCCCGACATTAAATACAGTACAATGAAACAGTGCCTTAGAGTCAACAATGTAAAATTAAACAGAGCACGGCATTAAATGCAGATCAAAGAAACAGTGCCCGACAGTGTACAAAGTAAAATTAAACAGAGCCCGACATTAAATACAGTACAATGAAACAGTGCCCTACACTGAATAAGGTTAAATTAAACAGAGCCCGACATTAACTACAGTTCAATGAAACAGTGCCCTACACTGAACAATGTACAATTAAAAAGAGCCCGACATTAAATACAGTACAATGAAACAGTGCCCAACAGTGAACAAGGTAAAATTAAACAGAGCCCGACATTAAATGCAGTACAATGAAACAGTGCCCTACAGTGTACAAAGTAAAATTAAACAAAGCCCGACATTATATACAGTACAATGAAACAGTGCCCTACAGTGAACAATGTAAAAGTAAACAGAGCCCGACATTAAATACAGTACAATGAAACAGTGCCATAGAGTGAACAAGGTAACATTGAGCAGAGCCCGACATTAAATACAGTACAATGAAACAGTGCCTTAGAGTCAACAATGTAAAATTAAACAGAGACCGACATTAAATACAGTACAATGAAACTGTGCCCTACACTGAACAAGGTTAAATTAAACAGAGCCCGACATTAAATACAGTTCAATGAAACAGTGCCCTACACTGAACTATGTAAAATTAAACAGAGCCCGACATTAAATACGATACAATGAAACAGTGCCCTACAGTGAACAATGTAAAATTAAACAGAGCCCGACATTAAATACAGTACAATGAAACAGTGCCCTACAGTGAACAATGTAAAATTAAACAGAGCCCGACATTAAATACAGTACAATGAAACAGTGCCATACAGTCAACAATGTAAAATTAAACAGAGACCGACATTAAATACAGTACAATGAAACTGTGCCCTACACTGAACAAGGTTAAATTAAACAGAGCCCGACATTAAATACAGTTCAATGAAACAGTGCCCTACACTGAACTATGTAAAATTAAACAGAGCCCGACATTAAATACGATACAATGAAACAGTGCCCTACAGTGAACAATGTAAAATTAAACAGAGCCCGACATTAAATACAGTACAATGAAACAGTGCCCTACAGTGAACAATGTAAAATTAAACAGAGCCCGACATTAAATACAGTACAATGAAACAGTGCCATACAGTCAACAATGTAAAATTAAACAGAGCCCGACATTAAATAAAGTCAATGAAACAGTGCCCTACAGTGTACAAGGTTAAATTAAACAGAGACCGACATTAAATGCAGTACAATGAAACAGTGCCCTACACTGAACAATGTAAAATTAAACAGAGCCCGACATTAAATACAGTTCAACGAAACAGTGCCCTACAGTAAACAAGGTAACATTAAATAGAGCCCGACATTAAATACAGTACAATGAAACAGTGACCTACAGTCAACAATGTAAAATTAAACAGAGCCCCACATAAAATACAGTACAATGAAACAGTGCCCTAATCTGAACAATGTAAAATTAAACAGAGCCCGACATTAAATACAGTTCAATGAAACAGTGCCCTACACTGAACTATGTAAAATTAAACAGAGCCCGACATTAAATACGATACAATGAAACAGTGCCCTACAGTGAACGATGTAAAATTAAACAGAGCCCGACATTAAATGCGGTACAATGAAACAGTGCCCTACAGTGAATAAGGTTAAATTAAACAGAGCCCGACATTAAATACAGTACAATGAAACAGTGCCCTAGATTGAATAATGTAAAATTAAACAGAGCCCGACATTAAATACAGTACAATGAAACAGTGCCCTACAGTAAACAAGGTAACATTAAATAGAGCCCGACATTAAATACAGTACAATGAAACAGTGACCTACAGTCAACAATGTAAAATTAAACAGAGCCCCACATAAAATACAGTACAATAAAACAGTGCCCTAATCTGAACAATGTAAAATTAAACAGTGCACGACATTAAATACAGTACAATGAAACAGTGCCCTACACTGAACAATGTACTATTAAACAGAGCCCGACATTAAATACGGTACAATGAAACAGTGCCCTACACTGAACAATGTAAAATTAAACAGAGCCTGACATGAAATACAGTGCAATGAAACAGTGCCCTACAATCAACAATGTAAAATTTAACAGAGCCCGACATTAAATACAGTACAATGAAACAGTGCCCTACACTGACCAATGTAAAATTAAACAGTGCCCTACACTGAACAATGTAAAATTAAACAGAGCCTGACATGAAATACAGTGCAATGAAACAGTGCCCTCCAATCAACAATGTAAAATTAAACAGAGCCCGACATTAAATACGGTACAATGAAACAGTGCCCTACACTGAACAATGTAATATTAAACAGAGCCCGACATTAAATACAGTACAATGAAACAGTGCCCTACAGTAAACAAGGTAACATTAAATAGAGCCCGACATTAAATACAGTACAATGAAATAGTGCCTTTGAGTCAACAATGTAAAATTAAACAGAGCCCGACATTCAATACAGTGCAATGAAACAGTGCCCTACAATCAACAATGTAAAATTAAACAGAGCCCGACATTAAATACGGTACAATGAAACAGGGCCCTACACTGAACAATGTAATATTAAACAGAGCCCGACATTAAATACGGTACAATGAAACAGTGCCCTACACTGAATAATGTAAAATTAAACAGAGCCCGACATTAAATACAGATCAATGAAACAGTGCCCTACACTGAACAATGTAAAATTAAACAGAGCCCGACATTAAATACGGTACAATGAAACAGTGCCCTACAGTGTACAAAGTAAAATTAAACAGAGCCCGACATTAAATACGGTACAATGAAACAGTGCCCTACAGTGTACAAAGTAAAATTAAACAGAGCCCGACATTAAATAAAGTAAATGAAACAGTGCCCTACAGTGTACAAGGTTAAATTAAACAGAGACCGACATTAAATACAGTACAATGAAACAGTGCCCTACACGGAACAATGTAAAATTAAACAGAGCCCGACATTAAATACGGTACAATGAAACAGTGCCCTACAGTGAACAAGGTAAAATTAAACAGAGCCCGACATTAAATACAGTACAATGAAACAGTGCCTTACAGTCAACAATGTAAAACTAAACAGAGCCCGACATTAATACAGTACAATGAAACAGTGCCCTACACTGAACAAGGTTAAATTAAACAGAGCCCGACATTAAATACAGTACAATGAAACAGTGCCCAACGCTGAGCAATGTAAAATTAAACAGAGCCCGACATTAAATACGGTCCAATGAAACAGTGCCCTACAGTGTACAAAGTAAAATTAAACAGAGCCCGACATTAAATACAGTACAATGAAACAGTGCCCTACAGTGAACAATGTAAAATTAAACAGAGCCCGACATTAAATACAGTACAATGAAACAGTGCCATACAGTCAACAATGTAAAATTAAACAGAGACCGACATTAAATACAGTACAATGAAACTGTGCCCTACACTGAACAAGGTTAAATTAAACAGAGCCCGACATTAAATACAGTTCAATGAAACAGTGCCCTACACTGAACTATGTAAAATTAAACAGAGCCCGACATTAAATACGATACAATGAAACAGTGCCCTACAGTGAACAATGTAAAATTAAACAGAGCCCGACATTAAATACAGTACAATGAAACAGTGCCCTACAGTGAACAATGTAAAATTAAACAGAGCCCGACATTAAATACAGTACAATGAAACAGTGCCATACAGTCAACAATGTAAAATTAAACAGAGCCCGACATTAAATAAATTCAATGAAACAGTGCCCTACAGTGTACAAGGTTAAATTAAACAGAGACCGACATTAAATGCAGTACAATGAAACAGTGCCCTACACTGAACAATGTAAAATTAAACAGAGCCCGACATTAAATACAGTTCAACGAAACAGTGCCCTACAGTAAACAAGGTAACATTAAATAGAGCCCGACATTAAATACAGTACAATGAAACAGTGACCTACAGTCAACAATGTAAAATTAAACAGAGCCCCACATAAAATACAGTACAATGAAACAGTGCCCTAATCTGAACAATGTAAAATTAAACAGAGCCCGACATTAAATACAGTTCAATGAAACAGTGCCCTACACTGAACTATGTAAAATTAAACAGAGCCCGACATTAAATACGATACAATGAAACAGTGCCCTACAGTGAACAATGTAAAATTAAACAGAGCCCGACATTAAATGCGGTACAATGAAACAGTGCCCTACAGTGAATAAGGTTAAATTAAACAGAGCCCGACATTAAATACAGTACAATGAAACAGTGCCCTAGATTGAATAATGTAAAATTAAACAGAGCCCGACATTAAATACAGTACAATGAAACAGTGCCCTACAGTAAACAAGGTAACATTAAATAGAGCCCGACATTAAATACAGTACAATGAAACAGTGACCTACAGTCAACAATGTAAAATTAAACAGAGCCCCACATAAAATACAGTACAATAAAACAGTGCCCTAATCTGAACAATGTAAAATTAAACAGTGCACGACATTAAATACAGTACAATGAAACAGTGCCCTACACTGAACAATGTACTATTAAACAGAGCCCGACATTAAATACGGTACAATGAAACAGTGCCCTACACTGAACAATGTAAAATTAAACAGAGCCTGACATGAAATACAGTGCAATGAAACAGTGCCCTACAATCAACAATGTAAAATTTAACAGAGCCCGACATTAAATACAGTACAATGAAACAGTGCCCTACACTGACCAATGTAAAATTAAACAGTGCCCTACACTGAACAATGTAAAATTAAACAGAGCCTGACATGAAATACAGTGCAATGAAACAGTGCCCTCCAATCAACAATGTAAAATTAAACAGAGCCCGACATTAAATACGGTACAATGAAACAGTGCCCTACACTGAACAATGTAATATTAAACAGAGCCCGACATTAAATACAGTACAATGAAACAGTGCCCTACAGTAAACAAGGTAACATTAAATAGAGCCCGACATTAAATACAGTACAATGAAACAGTGCCCTACAGTGAACAAGGTAAAATTAAACAGAGCCCGACATTAAATACAGTACAATGAAATAGTGCCTTTGAGTCAACAATGTAAAATTAAACAGAGCCCGACATTCAATACAGTGCAATGAAACAGTGCCCTACAATCAACAATGTAAAATTAAACAGAGCCCGACATTAAATACGGTACAATGAAACAGGGCCCTACACTGAACAATGTAATATTAAACAGAGCCCGACATTAAATACGGTACAATGAAACAGTGCCCTACACTGAATAATGTAAAATTAAACAGAGCCCGACATTAAATACAGATCAATGAAACAGTGCCCTACACTGAACAATGTAAAATTAAACAGAGCCCGACATTAAATACGGTACAATGAAACAGTGCCCTACAGTGTACAAAGTAAAATTAAACAGAGCCCGACATTAAATACAGTACAATGAAACAGTGCCCTACAGTGAATAAGGTAAAATTAAACAGAGCCCGACATTAAATACGGTACAATGAAACAGTGCCCTACAGTGTACAAAGTAAAATTAAACAGAGCCCGACATTAAATAAAGTAAATGAAACAGTGCCCTACAGTGTACAAGGTTAAATTAAACAGAGACCGACATTAAATACAGTACAATGAAACAGTGCCCTACACGGAACAATGTAAAATTAAACAGAGCCCGACATTAAATACGGTACAATGAAACAGTGCCCTACAGTGAACAAGGTAAAATTAAACAGAGCCCGACATTAAATACAGTACAATGAAACAGTGCCTTACAGTCAACAATGTAAAACTAAACAGAGCCCGACATTAATACAGTACAATGAAACAGTGCCCTACACTGAACAAGGTTAAATTAAACAGAGCCCGACATTAAATACAGTACAATGAAACAGTGCCCAACGCTGAGCAATGTAAAATTAAACAGAGCCCGACATTAAATACGGTCCAATGAAACAGTGCCCTACAGTGTACAAAGTAAAATTAAACAGAGCCCGACATTAAACACAGTTCAATGAAACAGTGCCCTACACTGAACAATGTAAAATTAAACAGAACCCGACATTAAATACGGTCCAATGAAACAGTGCCCTACAGTACAAAGTAAAATTAAACAGAGCACGACATTAAATACGGTCCAATGAAACAGTGCCCTACAGTACAAAGTAAAATTAAACAGAGCACGACATTAAATACAGTACAATGAAACAGTGCCCTACAGTGTACAAAGTAAAGTTAAACAGAGCCCGAAATTAAATACAGTACAATGAAACAGTGCCCTACATTACAAAGTAAGATTAAACAGAGCCCGACATTAAATACAGTACAATGAAACAGTGCCCTACAGTACAAAGTAAAATTAAACAGAGCACGACATTAAATACAGTACAATGAAACAGTGCCCAACACTGAACAATGTAAAATTAAACAGAGCCCGACATTAAATACAGTTCAATGAAACAGTGCCCTACACTGAACACTGTAAAATTAAACAGAGCCCGACATTAAATACAGCCCAATGAAACAGTGCCCTACAGTGGACAAGGTAACATTAAACAGAGCCCGACATTAAATACAGATCAATGAAACAGTGCTCTGCACTAAACAATGTAAAATTAAACAGAGCCCGACATTAAATACAGTACAATGAAACAGTGCCCTACAGTGAACAATGTAAAATTAAACAGAGACCGACATTAAATACAGTACAATGAAACAGTGCCCTACACTGAACAAGTTTAAATTAAACAGAGCTGGCATTAAATGCAGTACAATGAAACAGTGCCCTACAGTACAAAGTAAAATTAAACAGAGCACGGCATTAAATACAGTACAATGAAACAGTGCCCTACACTGAACAATGTAAAATTAAACAGAACCCGACATTAAATACAGTACAATGAAACAGTGCCCAACACTGAACAATGTAAAATTAAACAGAGCCCGACATTAAATACAGTTCAATGAAACAGTGCCCTACACTGAACACTGTAAAATTAAACAGAGCCCGACATTAAATACAGCCCATTGAAACAGTGCCCTACAGTGAACAAGGTAACATTAAACACAGCCCGCCATTAAATACAGATCAATGAAACAGTGCCCTACACTGAACAATGTAAAATTAAACAGAGCCGGACATTAAATACAGTACAATGAAACAGTGCCCTACAGTGAACAAGGTAAAATTAAACAGAGTCCGACATTAAATACAGTACAATGAAACAGTGCCCTACAGTGAACAAGGTAAAATTAAACCGAGCCCGACATTAAATGCAGTACAATGAAACAGTGCCCTACAGTGAACAAGGTAAAATTAAACAGAGCCCGACATTAAATACAGTACAATGAAACAGTCCCCTACAGTACAAAGTAAAACTAAACAGAGCACGACATTAAATACAGTACAATGAAACAGTGCCCCACTTTGAACAACGTAAAATTAAATAGAGACCGACATTAAATACGGTACAATTAAACAGTGCCCTACAGTCTACAACGTAAAGTTGAACAGAGCCCGACATTATATACAGTACAATGAAACAGTGCCCTACAGTACAAAGTAAAATTAAACAGAGCACGAAGTTAAATACAGTACAATGAAACAGTGCCCCACTTTGAACAACGTAAAATGAAACAGAGCCCGACATTAAATACGGTACAATGAAACAGTGCCCTACAATCAACAATGTAAAATTAAACAGAGCCCGACAGTAAATACGGTACAATGAAACAGTGCCCTTCAGTGCACAATCTAAAATTAAACAGAGCCCGACATTAAATACAGTACAATGAAACAGTGCCCTACAGTGAACAAGGTAACATTAAGCAGAGCCCGACATTAAATACAGTACAATGAAACAGTGCCTTACAGTCAAAAATGTAAAATTAAACAGAGCCCGACATTAAATAAAGTCAATGAAACAGTGCCCTACAGTGTACAAGGTTAAATTAAACAGAGACCGACATTAATTACAGTACAATGAAACAGTGTCCTACACGGAACAATGAAAAATTAAACAGAGCCCGACATTAAATACAGCACAATGAAACAGTGCCCTACAGTGAACAAGGTAACAGTAAACAGAGCCCGACATTAAATACAGATCAATGAAACAGTGCCCTACAGCACAAAGTAAGATTAAACAGAGCACGACATTAAATACAGTACAATGAAACAGTGCCCTACAGTGTACAAAGTAAAGTTAAACAGAGCCCGACATTAAATACAGTACAATGAAACAGTGCCCAACCCTGAATAAGGTAACATTAAACAGAGCCCGACATTAAATACAGTACAATGAAACAGTGCCCTACAGTAAATAATGTATAATTAAACAGAGCCCGACATTAAATACGGTACAATGAAACAGTGCCATAGAGTGAACAAGGTAACATTGAGCAGAGCCCGACATTAAATACAGTACAATGAAACAGTGCCTTAGAGTCAACAATGTAAAATTAACCAGAGACCGACATTAAATACAGTACAATGAAACTGTGCCCTACACTGAACAAGGTTAAATTAAACAGAGCCCGACATTAAATACAGTTCAATGAAACAGTGCCCTACACTGAACTATGTAAAATTAAACAGAGCCCGACATTAAATACGATACAATGAAACAGTGCCCTACAGTGAACAATGTAAAATTAAACAGAGCCCGACATTAAATACAGTACAATGAAACAGTGCCCTACAGTGAACAATGTAAAATTAAACAGAGCCCGACATTAAATACAGTACAATGAAACAGTGCCATACAGTCAACAATGTAAAATTAAACAGAGACCGACATTAAATACAGTACAATGAAACTGTGCCCTACACTGAACAAGGTTAAATTAAACAGAGCCCGACATTAAATACAGTTCAATGAAACAGTGCCCTACACTGAACTATGTAAAATTAAACAGAGCCCGACATTAAATACGATACAATGAAACAGTGCCCTACAGTGAACAATGTAAAATTAAACAGAGCCCGACATTAAATACAGTACAATGAAACAGTGCCCTACAGTGAACAATGTAAAATTAAACAGAGCCCGACATTAAATACAGTACAATGAAACAGTGCCATACAGTCAACAATGTAAAATTAAACAGAGCCCGACATTAAATAAAGTCAATGAAACAGTGCCCTACAGTGTACAAGGGTAAATTAAACAGAGACCGACATTAAATACAGTACAATGAAACAGTGCCCTACACTGAACAATGTAAAATTAAACAGAGCCCGACATTAAATACAGTTCAACGAAACAGTGCCCTACAGTAAACAAGGTAACATTAAATAGAGCCCGACATTAAATACAGTACAATGAAACAGTGACCTACAGTCAACAAAGTAAAATTAAACAGAGCCCGACATTAAATAAAGTAAATGAAACAGTGCCCTACAGTGTACAAGGTTAAATTAAACAGAGACCGACATTAAATACAGTACAATGAAACAGTGCCCTACACGGAACAATGTAAAATTAAACAGAGCCCGACATTAAATACGGTACAATGAAACAGTGCCCTACAGTGAACAAGGTAAAATTAAACAGAGCCCGACATTAAATACAGTACAATGAAACAGTGCCTTACAGTCAACAATGTAAAACTAAACAGAGCCCGACATTAATACAGTACAATGAAACAGTGCCCTACACTGAACAAGGTTAAATTAAACAGAGCCCGACATTAAATACAGTACAATGAAACAGTGCCCAACGCTGAGCAATGTAAAATTAAACAGAGCCCGACATTAAATACGGTCCAATGAAACAGTGCCCTACAGTGTACAAAGTAAAATTAAACAGAGCCCGACATTAAACACAGTTCAATGAAACAGTGCCCTACACTGAACAATGTAAAATTAAACAGAACCCGACATTAAATACGGTCCAATGAAACAGTGCCCTACAGTACAAAGTAAAATTAAACAGAGCACGACATTAAATACGGTCCAATGAAACAGTGCCCTACAGTACAAAGTAAAATTAAACAGAGCACGACATTAAATACGGTCCAATGAAACAGTGCCCTACAGTACAAAGTAAAATTAAACAGAGCACGACATTAAATACGGTCCAATGAAACAATGCCCTACAGTGTACAAAGTAAAGTTAAACAGAGCCCGAAATTAAATACAGTACAATGAAACAGTGCCCTACATTACAAAGTAAGATTAAACAGAGCCCGACATTAAATACAGTACAATGAAACAGTGCCCTACAGTACAAAGTAAAATTAAACAGAGCACGACATTAAATACAGTACAATGAAACAGTGCCCAACACTGAACAATGTAAAATTAAACAGAGCCCGACATTAAATACAGTTCAATGAAACAGTGCCCTACACTGAACACTGTAAAATTAAACAGAGCCCGACATTAAATACAGCCCAATGAAACAGTGCCCTACAGTGGACAAGGTAACATTAAACACAGCCCGCCATTAAATACAGATCAATGAAACAGTGCCCTACACTGAACAATGTAAAATTAAACAGAGCCCGACATTAAATACGGTACAATGAAACAGTGCCCTACAATCAACAAGGTAAAATTAAACAGAGCCCGACATTAAATACAGATCAATGAAACAGTGCTCTGCACTAAACAATGTAAAATTAAACAGAGCCCGACATTAAATACAGTACAATGAAACAGTGCCCTACAGTGAACAATGTAAAATTAAACAGAGACCGACATTAAATACAGTACAATGAAACAGTGCCCTACACTGAACAAGTTTAAATTAAACAGAGCTGGACATTAAATGCAGTGCAATGAATCAGTGCCCTACAGTACAAAGTAAAATTAAACAGAGCACGGCATTAAATACAGTACAATGAAACAGTGCCCTACACTGAACAATGTAAAATTAAACAGAACCCGACATTAAATACAGTACAATGAAACAGTGCCCAACACTGAACAATGTAAAATTAAACAGAGCCCGACATTAAATACAGTTCAATGAAACAGTGCCCTACACTGAACACTGTAAAATTAAACAGAGCCCGACATTAAATACAGCCCATTGAAACAGTGCCCTACAGTGAACAAGGTAACATTAAACACAGCCCGCCATTAAATACAGATCAATGAAACAGTGCCCTACACTGAACAATGTAAAATTAAACAGAGCCGGACATTAAATACAGTACAATGAAACAGTGCCCTACAGTGAACAAGGTAAAATTAAACAGAGTCCGACATTAAATACAGTACAATGAAACAGTGCCCTACAGTGAACAAGGTAAAATTAAACCGAGCCCGACATTAAATGCAGTACAATGAAACAGTGCCCTACAGTGAATAAGGTAAAATTAAACAGAGCCCGACATTAAATACAGTACAATGAAACAGTCCCCTACAGTACAAAGTAAAACTAAACAGAGCACGACATTAAATACAGTACAATGAAACAGTGCCCCACTTTGAACAACGTAAAATTAAATAGAGACCGACATTAAATACGGTACAATTAAACAGTGCCCTACAGTCTACAACGTAAAGTTGAACAGAGCCCGACATTATATACAGTACAATGAAACAGTGCCCTACAGTACAAAGTAAAATTAAACAGAGCACGAAGTTAAATACAGTACAATGAAACAGTGCCCCACTTTGAACAACGTAAAATTAAACAGAGCCCGACATTAAATACGGTACAATGAAACAGTGCCCTACAATCAACAATGTAAAATTAAACAGAGCCCGACAGTAAATACGGTACAATGAAACAGTGCCCTTCAGTGCACAATCTAAAATTAAACAGAGCCCGACATTAAATACAGTACAATGAAACAGTGCCCTACAGTGAACAAGGTAACATTAAGCAGAGCCCGACATTAAATACAGTACAATGAAACAGTGCCTTACAGTCAAAAATGTAAAATTAAACAGAGCCCGACATTAAATAAAGTCAATGAAACAGTGCCCTACAGTGTACAAGGTTAAATTAAACAGAGACCGACATTAATTACAGTACAATGAAACAGTGTCCTACACGGAACAATGAAAAATTAAACAGAGCCCGACATTAAATACAGCACAATGAAACAGTGCCCTACAGTGAACAAGGTAACAGTAAACAGAGCCCGACATTAAATACAGATCAATGAAACAGTGCCCTACACTGAACAAGGTAAAATTAAACAGAGCCCGACATTAAATACGGTACAATGAAACAGTGCCCTTAACTGAACAAGGTAAAATTAAACAGAACCCGACATTAAATACAGTACAATGAAACAGTGCCCTACAGTCAACAATGTAAAACTAAACAGAACCCGACATTAATACAGTACATTGAAACAGTGCCCTACACTGAAAAAGGTTAAATTAAACAGAGCCCGACATTAAATACAGTACAATGAAACAGTGCCCAACGCTGAACAATGTGAAATTAA
The DNA here is from genome assembly GCF_047496885.1 of Scyliorhinus torazame. Lineage (NCBI taxonomy): Eukaryota > Metazoa > Chordata > Chondrichthyes > Carcharhiniformes > Scyliorhinidae > Scyliorhinus > Scyliorhinus torazame. The sequence continues at coordinate 73,329,371 of NC_092729.1, read as the reverse complement.
ACAGAGACCGACATTAAATACGGTCCAATGAAACAGTGCCCTACAGTGTACAAAGTAAAATTAAACAGAGCACGACATTAAATACAGTACAATGAAACAGTGCCCTACAGTGTACAAAGTATAGTTCAACAGAGCCCGACATTAAATACAATACAATGAAACAGTGCCCTACAGTACAAAGTAAAATTAAACAGAGCCCGACATTAAATACAGTACAATGAAACAGTGCCCTACAGTGAACAAGGTAAAATTAAACAGAGCCCGGCATTAAATACGGTCCAATGATACAGTGCCCTACAGTGTACAAAGTAAAATTAAACAGAACCCGACATTAAATACAGCACAATGAAACAGTGTCCTACACTGACCAATGTAAAATTAAACAGAGCCCGGCATTAAATACGGTACAATGAAACAGTGCCCTACAGTAGAAAGTAAAATTAAACAGAGCACGACATTAAATACAGTACAATGAAACAGTGCCCTACAGTCTACAAAGTAAAGTTAAACAGAGCCCGACATTAAATACAGTACAATGAAACAGTGCCCTACAGTACAAAGTAAAACTAAACAGTGCACGACGTTAAATACAGTACAATGAAACAGTGCCCTACAGTGAACAATGTAAAATTAAACAGATACCGACATTAAATACGGTACAATGAAACAGTGCCCTTCAGTGAACAATGTAAAATTAAACAGAGCCCGACATTAAATACAGTACAATGAAACAGTGCCCTACAGTGAACAAGGTAACATTAAGCAGAGCCCGACATTAAATACAGTACAATGAAACAGTGCCTTACAGTCAAAAATGTAAAGTTAAACAGAGCCCGACATTAAATAAAGTCAATGAAACAGTGCCCTACAGTGTACAAGTTTAAATTAAACAGAGATCGACATTAAATACAGTACAATGAAACAGTGCCCTACAGTGAATAAGGTAAAATTAAACAGAGCCCGACATTAAACACGGTACAATGAAACAGTGCCCTACAGTGTACAAAGTAAAATTAAACAGAGCCCGACATTAAATAAAGTAAATGACACAGTGCCCTACAGTGTACAAGGTTAAATTAAACAGAGACCGACATTAAATACAGTACAATGAAACAGTGCGCTACACGGAACAATGTAAAACTAAACAGAGCCCGACATTAAATACGGTACAATGAAACAGTGCCGTACAGCGAACAAGGTAAAACTAAACAGAGCCCGACATTAAATGCGGTACAATGAAACAGTGCCCTACAGGTAACAAGGTAAAATTAAACAGAGCCCGACATTAAATACAGTACAATGAAACAGTGCCCTACAGTCAACAATGTAAAACTAAACAGAGCCCGACATTAATACAGTACAATGAAACAGTGCCCTACACTGAACAAGGTTAAATTAAACAGAGCCCGACATTAAATACAGTACAGTGAAACAGTGCCCAACGCTGAGCAATGTAAAATTAAAGAGCCCGACATTAAATACGGTCCAATGAAACAGTGCCCTACAGTGAACAAGGTAAAATTAAACAGAGCCCGACATTAAATACAGTACAATGAAACAGTGCCCTACAGTACAAACTAAAACTAAACAGAGCACGACATTAAATACAGTACAATGAAACAGTGCCCCACTTTGAACAACGTAAAATTAAATAGAGACCGACATTAAATACGGTACAATGAAACAGTGCCCTACAGCCTACAACGTAAAGTTGAACAGAGCCCGACATTATATACAGTACAATGAAACAGTGCCCTACAGTACAAAGTAAAATTAAACAGAGCACGAAGTTAAATACAGTACAATGAAACAGTGCCCCACTTTGAACAACGTAAAATTAAACAGAGCCCGACATTAAATACGGTACAATGAAACAGTGCACTACAATCAACAATGTAAAATTAAACAGAGCCCGACAGTAAATACGGTACAATGAAACAGTGCCCTTCAGTGCACAATCTAAAATTAAACAGAGCCCGACATTAAATACAGTACAATGAAACAGTGCCCTACAGTGAACAAGGTAACATTAAGCAGAGCCCGACATTAAATACAGTACAATGAAACAGTGCCTTACAGTCAAAAATGTAAAATTAAACAGAGCCCGACATTAAATAAAGTCAATGAAACAGTGCCCTACAGTGTACAAGGTTAAATTAAACAGAGACCGACATTAATTACAGTACAATGAAACAGTGTCCTACACGGAACAATGAAAAATTAAACAGAGCCCGACATTAAATACAGCACAATGAAACAGTGCCCTACAGTGAACAAGGTAACATTAAACAGAGCCCGACATTAAATACAGATCAATGAAACAGTGCCCTACACTGAACAAGGTAAAATTAAACAGAGCCCGACATTAAATACGGTACAATGAAACAGTGCCCTTAACTGAACAAGGTAAAATGAAACAGAACCCGACATTAAATACAGTACAATGAAACAGTGCCCTACAGTCAACAATGTAAAACTAAACAGAACCCGACATTAATACAGTACATTGAAACAGTGCCCTACACTGAAAAAGGTTAAATTAAACAGAGCCCGACATTAAATACAGTACAATGAAACAGTGCCCAACGCTGAACAATGTGAAATTAAACAGAGACCGACATTAAATACGGTCCAATGAAACAGTGCCCTACAGTGTACAAAGTAAAATTAAACAGAGCACGACATTAAATACAGTACAATGAAACAGTGCCCTACAGTGTACAAAGTATAGTTCAACAGAGCCCGACATTAAATACAATACAATGAAACAGTGCCCTACAGTACAAAGTAAAATTAAACAGAGCCCGACATTAAATACAGTACAATGAAACAGTGCCCTACAGTGAACAAGGTAAAATTAAACAGAGCCCGACATTAAATACAGTACAATGAAACAGTGACCTACAGTGAACAATGTAAAATTAAACAGAGCCCGGCATTAAATGCGGTCCAATGATACAGTGCCCTACAGTGTACAAAGTAAAATTAAACAGAACCCGACATTAAATACAGCACAATGAAACAGTGTCCTACACTGACCAATGTAAAATTAAACAGAGCCCGGCATTAAATACGGTACAATGAAAAAGTGCCCTACAGTAGAAAGTAAAATTAAACAGAGCACGACATTAAATACAGTACAATGAAACAGTGCCCTACAGTCTACAAAGTAAAGTTAAACAGAGCCCGACATTAAATACAGTACAATGAAACAGTGCCCTACAGTACAAAGTAAAACTAAACAGTGCACGACGTTAAATACAGTACAATGAAACAGTGCCCTTCAGTGAACAATGTAAAATTAAACAGAGCCCGACATTAAATACAGTACAATGAAACAGTGCCCTACAGTGAACAAGGTAACATTAAGCAGAGCCCGACATTAAATACAGTACAATGAAACAGTGCCTTACAGTCAAAAATGTAAAGTTAAACAGAGCCCGACATTAAATAAAGTCAATGAAACAGTGCCCTACAGTGTACAAGTTTAAATTAAACAGAGATCGACATTAAATACAGTACAATGAAACAGTGCCCTACAGTGAATAAGGTAAAATTAAACAGAGCCCGACATTAAATACGGTACAATGAAACAGTGCCCTACAGTGTACAAAGTAAAATTAAACAGAGCCCGACATTAAATAAAGTAAATGACACAGTGCCCTACAGTGTACAAGGTTAAATTAAACAGAGACCGACATTAAATACAGTACAATGAAACAGTGCGCTACACGGAACAATGTAAAATTAAACAGAGCCCGACATTAAATACGGTACAATGAAACAGTGCCCTACAGTGAACAAGGTAAAATTAAACAGAGCCCGACATTAAATACAGTACAATGAAACAGTGCCCTACAGTCAACAATGTAAAACTAAACAGAGCCCGACATTAAATACAGTACAGTGAAACAGTGCCCAACGCTGAGCAATGTAAAATTAAAGAGCCCGACATTAAATACGGTCCAATGAAACAGTGCCCTACAGTGTACAAAGTAAAATTAAACAGAGCCCGACATTAAACACAGTTCAATGAAACAGTGCCCTACACTGAACAATGTAAAATTAAACAGAACCCGACATTAAATACGGTCCAATGAAACAGTGCCCTACAGTACAAAGTAAAATTAAACAGAGCACGACATTAAATACGGTCCAAAGAAACAGTGCCCTACAGTACAAAGTAAAATTAAACAGAGCACGACATTAAATACAGTACAATGAAACAGTGCCCTACAGTGTACAAAGTAAAGTTAAACAGAGCCCGACTTTAAATACAGTACAATGAAACAGTGCACTACAGCACAAAGTAAGATTAAACAGAGCACGACATTAAATACAGTACAATGAAACAGTGCCCTACAGTGTACAAAGTAAAGTTAAACAGAGCCCGACATTAAATACAGTACAATGAAACAGTGCCCAACCCTGAATAAGGTAACATTAAACAGAGCCCGACATTAAATACAGTACAATGAAACAGTGCCCTACAGTAAATAATGTATAATTAAACAGAGCCCGACATTAAATACGGTATAATGAAACAGTGACATACAGTGAACAAGGTAAAATTAAACAGAGCCCGACATTAAATACAGTACAATGAAACAGTGACCTACAGTGAACAATGTAAAATTAAACAGAGCCCGGCATTAAATGCGGTCCAATGATACAGTGCCCTACAGTGTACAAAGTAAAATTAAACAGAACCCGACATTAAATACAGCACAATGAAACAGTGTCCTACACTGACCAATGTAAAATTAAACAGAGCCCGGCATTAAATACGGTACAATGAAACAGTGCCCTACAGTAGAAAGTAAAATTAAACAGAGCATGACATTAAATACAGTACAATGAAACAGTGCCCTAGTCTACAAAGTAAAGTTAAACAGAGCCCGACATTAAATACAGTACAATGAAACAGTGCCCTACAGTACAAAGTAAAACTAAACAGTGCACGACGTTAAATACAGTACAATGAAACAGTGCCCTTCAGTGAACAATGTAAAATTAAACAGAGCCCGACATTAAATACAGTACAATGAAACAGTGCCCTACAGTGAACAAGGTAACATTAAGCAGAGCCCGACATTAAATACAGTACAATGAAACAGTGCCTTACAGTCAAAAATGTAAAGTTAAACAGAGCCCGACATTAAATAAAGTCAATGAAACAGTGCCCTACAGTACAAAGTAAAATTAAACAGAGCACGACATTAAATACAGTACAATGAAACAGTGCCCTACAGTGAATAAGGTAAAATTAAACAGAGCCCGACATTAAATACGGTACAATGAAACAGTGCCCTACAGTGTACAAAGTAAAATTAAACAGAGCCCGACATTAAATAAAGTAAATGACACAGTGCCCTACAGTGTACAAGGTTAAATTAAACAGAGACCGACATTAAATACAGTACAATGAAACAGTGCGCTACACGGAACAATGTAAAACTAAACAGAGCCCGACATTAAATACGGTACAATGAAACAGTGCCCTACAGTGAACAAGGTAAAATTAAACAGAGCCCGACATTAATTACAGTACAATGAAACAGTGCCCTACAGTCAACAATGTAAAACTAAACAGAGCCCGACATTAAATACAGTACAGTGAAACAGTGCCCAACGCTGAGCAATGTAAAATTAAAGAGCCCGACATTAAATACGGTCCAATGAAACAGTACCCTACAGTGTACAAAGTAAAATTAAACAGAGCCCGACATTAAACACAGTTCAATGAAACAGTGCCCTACACTGAACAATGTAAAATTAAACAGAACCCGACATTAAATACGGTCCAATGAAACAGTGCCCTACAGTACAAAGTAAAATTAAACAGAGCACGACATTAAATACGGTCCAAAGAAACAGTGCCCTACAGTACAAAGTAAAATTAAACAGAGCACGACATTAAATACAGTACAATGAAACAGTGCCCTACAGTGTACAAAGTAAAGTTAAACAGAGCCCGACTTTAAATACAGTACAATGAAACAGTGCCCTACAGCACAAAGTAAGATTAAACAGAGCACGACATTAAATACAGTACAATGAAACAGTGCCCTACAGTGTACAAAGTAAAGTTAAACAGAGCCCGACATTAAATACAGTACAATGAAACAGTGCCCAACCCTGAATAAGGTAACATTAAACAGAGCCCGACATTTAATACAGTACAATGAAACAGTGCCCTACAGTAAATAATGTATAATTAAACAGAGCCCGACATTAAATACGGTATAATGAAACAGTGACATACAGTGAACAAGGTAACATTAAGCAGAGCCCGACATTAAATACAGTACAATGAAACAGTGCCTTGCAGTCAACAATGTAAAATTAAACAGAGTCCGACATTAAATAAAGTAAATGAAACAGTGCCCTACAGTGAACAAGGTTAAATTAAACACAGCCCGACATTAAATACAGTACAATGAAACAGTGCCCTACAGTGAACAAGGTTAAATTAAACACAGCCCGACATTAAATACGGTACAATGAAACAGTGCCCTACAGTCAACAAAGTAAAATTAAACAGAGCACGACATTAAATACAGTACAATGAAACAGTGCCCTACAGTGTACAAAGTATAGTTAAACAGAGCCCGACATTAATTACAATACAATGAAACAGTGCCCTACAGTACAAAGTAAAATTAAACAGAGCCCGACATTAAATACAGTACAATGAAACAGTGCCCTACAGTGAACAAGGTAAAATTAAACAGAGCCCGACATTAAATACAGTACAATGAAACAGTGACCTACAGTGAACAATGTAAAATTAAACAGAGCCCGGCATTAAATACGGTCCAATTATACAGTGCCCTACAGTGTACAAAGTAAAATTAAACAGAACCCGACATTAAATACAGTACAATGAAACAGTGTTCTACACTGACCAATGTAAAATTAAACAGAGCCCGGCATTAAATACGGTACAATGAAACAGTGCCCTACAGTAGAAAGTAAAATTAAACAGAGCACGACATTAAATACAGTACAATGAAACAGTGCCCTACAGTCTACAAAGTAAAGTTAAACAGAGCCCGACATTAAATACAGTACAATGAAACAGTGCCCTACAGTACGAAGTAAAATTAAACAGAACCCGACATTAAATACAGTACAATGAAACAGTGTTCTACACTGACCAATGTAAAATTAAACAGAGCCCGGCATTAAATACGGTACAATGAAACAGTGCCCTACAGTAGAAAGTAAAATTAAACAGAGCACGACATTAAATACAGTACAATGAAACAGTGCCCTTCAGTGAACAATGTAAAATTAAACAGAGCCCGACATTAAATACAGTACAATGAAACAGTGCCCTACAGTGAACAAGGTAACATTAAGCAGAGCCCGACATTAAATACAGTACAATGAAACAGTGCCTTACAGTCAAAAATGTAAAATTAACAGAGCCCGACATTAAATAAAGTCAATGAAACAGTGCCCTACAGTGTACAAGTTTAAATTAAACAGAGATCGACATTAAATACAGTACAATGAAACAGTGCCCTACAGTGAATAAGGTAAAATTAAACAGAGCCCGACATTAAATACGGTACAATGAAACAGTGCCCTACAGTGTACAAAGTAAAATTAAACAGAGCCCGACATTAAATAAAGTAAATGACACAGTGCCCTACAGTGTACAAGGTTAAATTAAACAGAGACCGACATTAAATACAGTACAATGAAACAGTGCGCTACACGGAACAATGTAAAACTAAACAGAGCCCGACATTAAATACGGTACAATGAAACAGTGCCCTACAGTGAACAAGGTAAAATTAAACAGAGCCCGACATTAAATACAGTACAATGAAACAGTGCCCTACAGTCAACAATGTAAAACTAAACAGAGCCCGACATTAATACAGTACAATGAAACAGTGCCCTACACTGAACAAGGTTAAATTAAACAGAGCCCGACATTAAATGCAGTACAGTGAAACCGTGCCCAACGCTGAGCAATGTAAAATTAAAGAGCCCGACATTAAATACGGTCCAATGAAACAGTGCCCTACAGTGTACAAAGTAAAATTAAACAGAGCCCGACATTAAATACAGTTCAATGAAACAGTGCCCTACACTGTACAATGTAAAATTAAACAGAACCCGACATTAAATACGGTCCAATGAAACAGTGCCCTACAGTACAAAGTAAAATTAAACAGAGCACGACATTAAATACAGTACAATGAAACAGTGCCCTACAGTGTACAAAGTAAAGTTAAACAGAGCCCGACATTAAATACAGTACAATGAAACAGTGCCCGACAGCACAAAGTAAGATTAAACAGAGCACGACGTTAAATACAGTACAATGAAACAGTGCCCCACTTTGAACAACGTAAAATTAAACAGAGCCCGACATTAAATACGGTACAATGAAACAGTGCCCTACAATCAACAATGTAAAATTAAACAGAGCCCGACAGTAAATACGGTACAATGAAACAGTGCCCTTCAGTGCACAATCTAAAATTAAACAGAGCCCGACATTAAATACAGTACAATGAAACAGTGCCCTACAGTGAACAATGTAACATTAAGAAGAGCCCGACATTAAATACAGTACAATGAAACAGTGCCTTACAGTCAAAAATGTAAAATTAAACAGAGCCCGACATTAAATAAAGTCAATGAAACAGTGCCCTACAGTGTACAAGGTTAAATTAAACAGAGACCGACATTAATTACAGTACAATGAAACAGTGTCCTACACGGAACAATGAAAAATTAAACAGAGCCCGACATTAAATACAGCACAATGAAACAGTGCCCTACAGTGAACAAGGTAACATTAAACAGAGCCCGACATTAAATACAGATCAATGAAACAGTGCCCTACACTGAACAAGGTAAAATTAAACAGAGCCCGACATTAAATACGGTACAATGAAACAGTGCCCTTAACTGAACAAGGTAAAATTAAACAGAGCCCGACATTAAATACAGTACAATGAAACAGTGCCCTACAGTCAACAATGTAAAATTAAACAGAGCCCGACATTAAATACAGTACAATGAAACAGTGCCCAACCCTGAATAAGGTAACATTAAACAGAGCCCGACATTAAATACAGTACAATGAAACAGTGCCCTACAGTAAATAATGTATAATTAAACAGAGCCCGACATTAAATACGGTATAATGAAACAGTGACATACAGTGAACAAGGTAACATTAAGCAGAGCCCGACATTAAATACAGTACAATGAAACAGTGCCTTGCAGTCAACAATGTAAAATTAAACAGAGTCCGACATTAAATAAAGTAAATGAAACAGTGCCCTACAGTGAACAAGGTTAAATTAAACACAGCCCGACATTAAATACAGTACAATGAAACAGTGCCCTACAGTACAAAGTAAGATTAAACAGAGCCCGACATTAAATACAGTACAATGAAACAGTGCCCTACAGTACAAAGTAAAATTAAACAGAGCACGACATTAAATACAGTACAATGTAACAGTGCCCAACACTGAACAATGTAAAATTAAACAGAGCCCGACATTAAATACAGTACAATGAAACAGTGCCCTACAGTCAACAATGTAAAATTAAACAGAGCCCGACATTAAATACAGTACAATGAAACAGTGCCCAACACTGAACAAGGTAAAATTAAACAGAGCCCGACATTAAATACAGTACAATGAAACAGTGCCCTACAGTCAACAATGTAAAACTAAACAGAACCCGACATTAATACAGTACATTGAAACAGTGCCCTACACTGAACAAGGTTAAATTAAACAGAGCCCGACATTAAATACAGTACAATGAAACAGTGCCCAACGCTGAACAATGTGAAATTAAACAGAGACCGACATTAAATACGGTCCAATGAAACAGTGCCCTACAGTGTACAAAGTAAAATTAAACAGAGCACGACATTAAATACAGTACAATGAAACAGTGCCCTACAGTGTACAAAGTATAGTTAAACAGAGCCCGACATTAAATACAGTACAATGAAACAGTGCCCTACAGTACAAAGTAAAATTAAACAGAGCCCGGCATTAAATACAGTACAATGAAACAGTGCCCTACAATGAACAAGGTAAAATTAAACAGAGCCCGACATTAAATACAGTACAATGAAACAGTGTCCTACACTGACCAATGTAAAATTAAACAGAGCCCGGCATTAAATACGGTCCAATGATACAGTGCCCTACAGTGTACTAAGTAAAATTAAACAGAACCCGACATTAAATACAGTACAATGAAACAGTGTCCTACACTGACCAATGTAAAATTAAACAGAGCCCGGCATTAAATACGGTACAATGAAACAGTGCCCTACAGTAGAAAGTAAAATTAAACAGAGCACGACATTAAATACAGTACAATGAAACAGTTCCCTACAGTCTACAAAGTAAAGTTAAACAGAGCCCGACATTAAATACAGTACAATGAAACAGTGCCCTACAGTGAACAAGGTAACATTAAGCAGAGCCCGACATTAAATACAGTACAATGAAACAGTGCCTTACAGTCAAAAATGTAAAATTAAACAGAGCCCGACATTAAATAAAGTCAATGAAACAGTGCCCTACAGTGTACAAGGTTAAATTAAACAGAGACCGACATTAATTACAGTACAATGAAACAGTGTCCTACACGGAACAATGAAAAATTAAACAGAGCCCGACATTAAATACAGCACAATGAAACAGTGCCCTACAGTGAACAAGGTAACATTAAACAGAGCCCGACATTAAATACAGATCAATGAAACAGTGCCCTACACTGAACAAGGTAAAATTAAACAGAGCCCGACATTAAATACGGTACAATGAAACAGTGCCCTTAACTGAACAAGGTAAAATTAAACAGAGCCCGACATTAAATACAGTACAATGAAACAGTGCCCTACAGTCAACAATGTAAAATTAAACAGAGCCCGACATTAAATACAGTACAATGAAACAGTACCCAACCCTGAATAAGGTAACATTAAACAGAGTCCGACATTAAATACAGTACAATGAAACAGTGCCCTACAGTAAATAATGTATAATTAAACAGAGTCCGACATTAAATAAAGTAAATGAAACAGTGCCCTACAGTGAACAAGGTTAAATTAAACACAGCCCGGCATTAAATACAGTACAATGAAACAGTGCCCTACAGTCAACAATGTAAAATTAAACAGAGCCCGACATTAAATACAGTACAATGAAACAGTGCCCTACAGTCAACAATGTAAAACTAAACAGAACCCGACATTAATACAGTACATTGAAACAGTGCCCTACACTGAACAAGGTTAAATTAAACAGAGCCCGACATTAAATACAGTACAATGAAACAGTGCCCAACGCTGAACAATGTGAAATTAAACAGATACCGACATTAAATACGGTCCAATGAAACAGTGCCCTACAGTGTACAAAGTAAAATTAAACAGAGCACGACATTAAATACAGTACAATGAAACAGTGCCCTACAGTGTACAAAGTATAGTTAAACAGTGCCCAACCCTGAACAAGGTAACATTAAACAGAGCCCGACATTAAATACAGTACAATGAAACAGTGCCCAACACTGAACAAGGTAAAATTAAACAGAGCCCGACATTAAATACAGTACAATGAAACAGTGCCCTACAGTCAACAATGTAAAACTAAACAGAACCCGACATTAATACAGTACATTGAAACAGTGCCCTACACTGAACAAGGTTAAATTAAACAGAGCCCGACATTAAATACAGTACAATGAAACAGTGCCCAGCGCTGAACAATGTGAAATTAAACAGAGACCGACATTAAATACGGTCCAATGAAACAGTGCCCTACAGTGTACAAAGTAAAATTAAACAGAGCACGACATTAAATACAGTACAATGAAACAGTGCCCTACAGTGTACAAAGTATAGTTAAACAGTACCCGACATTAAATACAGTACAATGAAACAGTGCCCTACAGTGAACAAGGTAAAATTAAACAGAGCCCGACATTAAATACAGTACAATGAAACAGTGTCCTACACTGACCAATGTAAAATTAAACAGAGCCCGGCATTAAATACGGTCCAATGATACAGTGCCCTACAGTGTACAAAGTAAAATTAAACAGAACCCGACATTAAATACAGTACAATGAAACAGTGTCCTACACTGACCAATGTAAAATTAAACAGAGCCCGGCATTAAATACGGTACAATGAAACAGTGCCCTACAGTAGAAAGTAAAATTAAACAGAGCACGACATTAAATACAGTACAATGAAACAGTGCCCTACAGTCTACAAAGTAAAGTTAAACAGAGCCCGACATTAAATACAGTACAATGAAACAGTGCCCTACAGTACAAAGTAAAATTAAACAGTGCACGACGTTAAATACAGTACAATGAAACAGTGCCCTACAGTGAACAAGGTAAAATTAAACAGAGATTGACATTAAATACGATACAATGAAACAGTGCCCTACAATCAACAATGTAAAATTAAACAGAGCCCGACATTAAATACAGTACAATGAAACAGTGCCCTACAGTGAATAAGGTAAAATTAAACAGAGCCCAACATTAAATACGGTACAATGAAACAGTGCCCTACAGTGTACAAAGTAAAATTAAACAGAGCCCGACATTAAATAAAGTAAATGACACAGTGCCCTACAGTGTACAAGGTTAAATTAAACAGAGACCGACATTAAATACAGTACAATGAAACAGTGCGCTACACGGAACAATGTAAAACTAAACAGAGCCCGGCATTAAATACGGTACAATGAAACAGTGCCCGACACTGAACAAGGTTAAATTAAACAGAGCCCGACATTAAATACAGTACAGTGAAACAGTGCCCAACGCTGAGCAATGTAAAATTAAAGAGCCTGACATTAAATACGGTCCAATGAAACAGTGCCCTACAGTGTACAAAGTAAAATTAAACAGAGCACGACATTAAATACAGTACAATGAAACAGTGCCCTACAGTGTACAAAGTATAGTTAAACAGAGCCCGACATTAAATACAGTACAATGAAACAGTGCCCTACAGTACAAAGTAAAATTAAACAGAGCCCGACATTAAATACAGTACAATGAAACAGAGCCCTACAGTGAACAAGGTAAAATTAAACAGAGCTCGACATTAAATACAGTACAATGAAACAGTGTCCTACACTGACCAATGTAAAATTAAACAGAGCCCGGCATTAAATACGGTCCAATGATACAGTGCCCTACAGTGTACAAAGTAAAATTAAACAGAACCCGACATTAAATACAGTACAATGAAACAGTGTCCTACACTGACAAATGTAAAATTAAACAGAGCCCGGCATTAAATACGGTACAATGAAACAGTGCCCTACAGTAGAAAGTAAAATTAAACAGAGCACGACATTAAATACAGTACAATGAAACAGTGCCCTACAGTCTACAAAGTAAAGTTAAACAGAGCCCGACATTAAATACAGTACAATGAAACAGTGCCCTACAGTACAAAGTAAAATTAAACAGTGCACGACGTTAAAGACAGTACAATGAAACAGTGCCCTACAGTGAACAAGGTAAAATTAAACAGAGCCCGACATTAAATACAGTACAATGAAACAGTGCCCTACAGTCAACAATGTAAAACTAAACAGAACCCGACATTAATACAGTACATTGAAACAGTGCCCTACACTGAACAAGGTTAAATTAAACAGAGCCCGACATTAAATACAGTACAATGAAACAGTGCCCAACGCTGAACAATGTGAAATTAAACAGAGACCGACATTAAATACGGTCCAATGAAACAGTGCCCTACAGTGTACAAAGTAAAATTAAACAGAGCACGACATTAAATACAGTACAATGAAACAGTGCCCTACAGTGTACAAAGTATAGTTAAACAGTGCCCAACCCTGAACAAGGTAACATTAAACAGAGCCCGACATTAAATACAGTACAATGAAACAGTGCCCAACACTGAACAAGGTAAAATTAAACAGAGCCCGACATTAAATACAGTACAATGAAACAGTGCCCTACAGTCAACAATGTAAAACTAAACAGAACCCGACATTAATACAGTACATTGAAACAGTGCCCTACACTGAACAAGGTTAAATTAAACAGAGCCCGACATTAAATACAGTACAATGAAACAGTGCCCAGCGCTGAACAATGTGAAATTAAACAGAGACCGACATTAAATACGGTCCAATGAAACAGTGCCCTACAGTGTACAAAGTAAAATTAAACAGAGCACGACATTAAATACAGTACAATGAAACAGTGCCCTACAGTGTACAAACTATAGTTAAACAGTATCCGACATTAAATACAGTACAATGAAACAGTGCCCTACAGTGAACAAGGTAAAATTAAACAGAGCCCGACATTAAATACAGTACAATGAAACAGTGTCCTACACTGACCAATGTAAAATTAAACAGAGCCCGGCATTAAATACGGTCCAATGATACAGTGCCCTACAGTGTACAAAGTAAAATTAAACAGAACCCGACATTAAATACAGTACAATGAAACAGTGTCCTACACTGACCAATGTAAAATTAAACAGAGCCCGGCATTAAATACGGTACAATGAAACAGTGCCCTACAGTAGAAAGTAAAATTAAACAGAGCACGACATTAAATACAGTACAATGAAACAGTGCCCTACAGTCTACAAAGTAAAGTTAAACAGAGCCCGACATTAAATACAGTACAATGAAACAGTGCCCTACAGTACAAAGTAAAATTAAACAGTGCACGACGTTAAATACAGTACAATGAAACAGTGCCCTACAGTGAACAAGGTAAAATTAAACAGAGATTGACATTAAATACGATACAATGAAACAGTGCCCTACAATCAACAATGTAAAATTAAACAGAGCCCGACATTAAATACAGTACAATGAAACAGTGCCCTACAGTGAATAAGGTAAAATTAAACAGAGCCCAACATTAAATACGGTACAATGAAACAGTGCCCTACAGTGTACAAAGTAAAATTAAACAGAGCCCGACATTAAATAAAGTAAATGACACAGTGCCCTACAGTGTACAAGGTTAAATTAAACAGAGACCGACATTAAATACAGTACAATGAAACAGTGCGCTACACGGAACAATGTAAAACTAAACAGAGCCCGGCATTAAATACGGTACAATGAAACAGTGCCCGACACTGAACAAGGTTAAATTAAACAGAGCCCGACATTAAATACAGTACAGTGAAACAGTGCCCAACGCTGAGCAATGTAAAATTAAAGAGCCTGACATTAAATACGGTCCAATGAAACAGTGCCCTACAGTGTACAAAGTAAAATTAAACAGAGCACGACATTAAATACAGTACAATGAAACAGTGCCCTACAGTGTACAAAGTATAGTTAAACAGAGCCCGACATTAAATACAGTACAATGAAACAGTGCCCTACAGTACAAAGTAAAATTAAACAGAGCCCGACATTAAATACAGTACAATGAAACAGTGCCCTACAGTGAACAAGGTAAAATTAAACAGAGCTCGACATTAAATACAGTACAATGAAACAGTGTCCTACACTGACCAATGTAAAATTAAACAGAGCCCGGCATTAAATACGGTCCAATGATACAGTGCCCTACAGTGTACAAAGTAAAATTAAACAGAACCCGACATTAAATACAGTACAATGAAACAGTGTCCTACACTGACAAATGTAAAATTAAACAGAGCCCGGCATTAAATACGGTACAATGAAACAGTGCCCTACAGTAGAAAGTAAAATTAAACAGAGCACGACATTAAATACAGTACAATGAAACAGTGCCCTACAGTCTACAAAGTAAAGTTAAACAGAGCCCGACATTAAATACAGTACAATGAAACAGTGCCCTACAGTACAAAGTAAAATTAAACAGTGCACGACGTTAAAGACAGTACAATGAAACAGTGCCCTACAGTGAACAAGGTAAAATTAAACAGAGCCCGACATTAAATACGATACAATGAAACAGTGCCCTCCACTGAACAATGTAAAATTAAACAGAGCCCGACATTTAATAAGGTACAATGAAACAGTGCCCTTCAGTGAACAATGTAAAATTAAACAGAGCCCGACATTAAATACAATACAATGAAACAGTGCCCTACAATCAACAATGTAAAATTAAACAGAGCCCGACATTTAATAAGGTACAATGAAACAGTGCCCTTCAGTGAACAATGTAAAATTAAACAGAGCCCGACATTAAATACAGTACAATGAAACAGTGCCCTACAGTGAACAAGGTAACATTAAGCAGAGCCCGACATTACATACAGTACAATGAAACAGTGCCCTACAGTGAACAAGGTAAAATTAAACAGAGCCCGACATTAAATACGATACAATGAAACAGTGCCCTACAATCAACAATGTAAAATTAAAGAGCCCGACATTAAATACGGTCCAATGAAACAGTGCCCTACAGTGTACAAAGTAAAATTAAACAGAGCACGACATTAAATACAGTACAATGAAACAGTGCCCTACAGTGTACAAAGTATAGTTAAACAGAGCCCGACATTAAATACAGTACAATGAAACAGTGCCCTACAGTACAAAGTAAAATTAAACAGAGCCCGACATTAAATACAGTACAATGAAACAGTGCCCTACAGTGTACAAGTTTAAATTAAACAGAGACCGACATTAAATACAGTACAATGAAACAGTGCCCTACAGTGAATAAGGTAAAATTAAACAGAGCCCGACATTAAATACGGTACAATGAAACAGTGCCCTACAGTGTACAAAGTAAAATTAAACAGAGCCCGACATTAAATAAAGTAAATGACACAGTGCCCTACAGTGTACAAGGTTAAATTAAACAGAGACCGAAATTAAATACAGTACAATGAAACAGTGCGCTACACGGAACAATGTAAAACTAAACAGAGCCCGGCATTAAATACGGTACAATGAAACAGTGCCCTACAGTGAACAAGGTAAAATTAAACAGAGCCCGACATTAAATACAGTACAATAAAACAGTGCCCTACAGTCAACAATGTAAAACTAAACAGAGCCCGACATTAATACAGTACAATGAAACAGTGCCCTACACTGAACAAGGTTAAATTAAACAGAGCCCGACATTAAATACAGTACAGTGAAACAGTGCCCAACGCTGAGCAATGTAAAATTAAAGAGCCCGACATTAAACACAGTTCAATGAAACAGTGCCCTACACTGAACAATGTAAAATTAAACAGAACCCGACATTAAATACGGTCCAATGAAACAGTGCCCTACAGTACAATGTAAAATTAAACAGAGCACGACAATAAATACAGTACAATGAAACAGTGCCCTACAGTGTACAAAGTAAAGTTAAACAGAGCCCGACATTAAATACAGTACAATGAAACAGTGCCCTACAGCACAAAGTAAGATTAAACAGAGCCCGACATTCAATACAGTGCAATGAAACAGTGCCCTACAATCAACAATGTAAAATTAAACAGAGCCCGACATTAAATACGGTACAATGAAACAGTGCCCTACACTGAACAATGTAATATTAAACAGAGCCCGACATTAAATACGTTACAATGAAACAGTGCCCTACACTGAACAATGTAAAATTAAACAGAGCCCGACATTAAATACGGTACAATGAAACAGTGCCCTACAGTGTAGAAAGTAAAATTAAACAGAGCCCGACATTAAATACAGTACAATGAAACAGTGCCCTACAGTGAATAAGGTAAAATTAAACAGAGCCCGACATTAAATACGGTACAATGAAACAGTGCCCTACAGTCAACAATGTAAAATTAAACAGAGCCCGACATCAAATACGGTCCAATGAAACAGTGCCCTACAGTACAAAGTAAAATTAAACAGAGCACGACATAAAATACAGTTCAATGAAACAGTGCCCGACAGTGTACAAAGTAAAATTAAACAGAGCCCGACATTAAATACAGTACAATGAAACAGTGCCCTACATTGAATAATGTAAAATTAAACAGAGTCCGACATTAAATACAGTACAATGAAACAGTGCCCTACACTGACCAATGTAAAATTAAACAGAGCCCGACATTAAATACAGTTCAACGAAACAGTGCCCTACAGTAAACAAGGTAACATTAAATAGAGCCCGACAATAAATACAGTACAATGAAACAGTGCCCTACAGTGAACAAGGTAACATTAAATAGAGCCCGACATTAAATACAGTACAATGAAACAGTGCCTTTCAGTCAACAATGTAAAATTAAACAGAGCCCCACATAAAATACAGTACAATGAAACAGTGCCCGACACTGACCAATGTAAAATTAAACAGTGCCCGACATTAAATACAGTAAAATGAAACAGTGCCCTACACTGAACAATATAATATTAAACAGAGCCCGACATTAAATACGGTACAATGAAACAGTGCCCTACTCTGAACAATGTAAAATTAAACAGAGCCTGACATGAAATACAGTACAATGAAACAGTGCCCTACAGTAAACAAGGTAACATTAAATAGAGCCCGACATTAAATACAGTACAATGAAATAGTGCCTTTGAGTCAACAATGTAAAATTAAACAGAGCCCGACATTCAATACAGTGCAATGAAACAGTGCCCTACAATCCACAATGTAAAATTAATCAGAGCCCGACATTAAATACGGTACAATGAAACAGTGCCCTACACTGAACAATGTAATATTAAACAGAGCCCGACATTAAATACGTTACAATGAAACAGTGCCCTACACTGAACAATGTAAAATTAAACAGAGCCCGACATTAAATACGGTACAATGAAACAGTGCCCTACAGTGTAGAAAGTAAAATTAAACAGAGCCCGACATTAAATACAGTACAATGAAACAGTGCCCTACACGGAACAATGTAAAATTAAACAGAGCCCGACATTAAATACGGTCCAATGAAACAGTGCCCTACAGTACAAAGTAAAATTAAACAGAGCACGACATTAAATACAGTACAATGAAACAGTGCCCTACAGTGTACAAAGTAAAGTTAAACAGAGCCCGAGATTAAATACAGTACAATGAAACAGTGCCCTACAGTACAAAGTAAGATTAAACAGAGCCCGACATTAAATACAGTATAATGAAACAGTGCCCTACAGTACAAAGTAAAATTAAACAGAGCACGACATTAAATACAGTACAATGAAACAGTGCCCAACACTGAACAACGTAAAATTAAACAGAGCCCGACATTAAATACAGTTCAATGAAACAGTGCCCTACACTGAACACTGTAAAAATAAACAGAGCCCGACATTAAATACAGCCCAATGAAACAGTGCCCTACAGTGAACAAGGTAACATTAAACACAGCCCGCCATTAAATACAGATCAATGAAGCAGTGCCCTACACTGAACAATGTAAAATTAAACAGAGCCCGACATTAAATACGGTACAATGAAATAGTGCCCTACAATCAACAAGGTAAAATTAAACAGAGCCCGACATTAAATACAGATCAATGAAACAGTGCCCTACACTGAACAATGTAAAATTAAACAGAGCCCGACATTAAATACAGATCAATGAAACAGTGCTCTACACTAAACAATGTAAAATTAAACAGAGCCCGACATTAAATACAGTACAATGAAACAGTGCCCTACAGTGAACAATGTAAAATTAAACAGAGACCGACATGAAATACAGTACAATGAAACAGTGCCCTACACTGAACAAGTTTAAATTAAACGGAGCCGGACATTAAATACAGTACAATGAAACAGTGCCCTACACTGAATAAGGTTAAATTAAACAGAGCCCGACATTAACTACAGTTCAATGAAACAGTGCCCTACACTGAACAATGTACAATTAAAAAGAGCCCGACATTAATTACAGTACAATGAAACAGTGCCCAACAGTGAACAAGGTAAAATTAAACAGAGCCCGACATTAAATGCAGTACAATGAAACAGTGCCCTACAGTGTACAAAGTAAAATTAAACAAAGCCCGACATTATATACAGTACAATAAAACAGTGCCCTACATTGAACAATGTAAAATTAAACAGAGCCCGACATTAAATACGATACAATGAAACAGTGCCCTACAGTGAACAATGTAAAATTAAACACAGCCCGACATTAAATGCGGTACAATGAAACAGTGCCCTACAGTGTACAAGGTAAAATTAAACAGAGCCCGACATTAAAGACAGTACAATGAAACAGTGCCCTACAGTCAACAATGTAAAATTAAACAGAGCCCGACATCAAATACGGTCCAATGAAACAGTGCCCGACAGTGTACAAAGTAACATTAAACAGAGCCCGGCATTAAATACAGTACAATGAAACAGTGCCCTACATTGAATAATGTAAAATTAAACAGAGTCCGACATTAAATACAGTACAATGAAACAGTGCCCTACACTGACCAATGTAAAATTAAACAGAGCCCGACATTAAATACAATACAATGAAACAGTGCCCTACAGTAAACAAGGTAACATTAAATAGAGCCCGACATTAAATACAGTACAATGAAACAGTGCCCTACAGTCAACAATGTAAAATTAAACAGAGCCCCACATAAAATACAGTACAATGAAACAGTGCCCTACACTGAACAATGTAAAATTAAACACAGCCCGACATTAAATACGGTACAATGAAACAGTGCCCTACACTGAACAATGTAATATTAAACAGAGCCCGACATTAAATACGGTACAATGAAACAGTGCCCTACACTGAACAATGTAAAATTAAACAGAGCCTGACATGAAATACAGTACAATGAAACAGTGCCCTACAGTAAACAAGGTAACATTAAATAGAGCCCGACATTAAATACAGTACAATGAAATAGTGCCTTTGAGTCAACAATGTAAAATTAAACCGAGCCCGACATTAAATACAGTACAATGAAACAGTGCCCTACAGTACAAAGTAAAATTAAACAGAGCCCGACATTAAATACAGTACAATGAAACAGTGCCCTACAGTGAACAAGGTAAAATTAAACAGAGCCCGACATTAAATACAGTACAATGAAACTGTGCCCAACACTGAACAAGGTTAAATTAAACAGATCCCGACATTAAATACAGTACAATGAAACAGTGCCCAACGCTGAACAATGTAAAATTAAACAGAGCCCGACATGAAATACGGTCCAATGATACAGTGCCCTACAGTGTACAAAGTAAAATTAAACAGAACCCGACATTAAATACAGTACAATGAAACAGTGTCCTACACTGACCAATGTAAAATTAAACAGAGCCCGGCATGAAATACGATCCAATGATACAGTGCCCTACAGTGTACAAAGTAAAATTAAACAGAACCCGACATTAAATACAGTACAATGAAACAGTGTCCTACACTGACCAATGTAAAATTAAACAGAGCCCGGCATTAAATACGGTACAATGAAACAGTGCCCTACAGTAGAAAGTAAAATTAAACAGAGCACGACATTAAATACGGTACAATGAAACAGTGCCCTACAGTAGAAAGTAAAATTAAACAGAGCCCGACATTAAATACAGTACAATGAAACAGTGCCCAACACTGAACAATGTAAAATTAAACAGAGCCCGACATTAAATACAGTTCAATGAAACAGTTCCCTACACTGAACACTGTAAAATTAAACAGAGCCCGACATTAAATAAAGTAAATGAAACAGTGCCCTACAGTGTACACGGTAAAATTAAACACAGCCCGACATTAAATGCGGTACAATGAAACAGTGCCCTACAGTGTACAAGGTAAAATTAAACAGAGCCCGACATTAAAGACAGTACAATGAAACAGTGCCCTACAGTCAACAATGTAAAATTAAACCGAGCCCGACATTAAATACAGTACAATGAAACAGTGCCCTACAGTACAAAGTAAAATTAAACAGAGCCCGACATTAAATACAGTACAATGAAACAGTGCCCTACAGTGAACAAGGTAAAATTAAACAGAGCCCGACATTAAATACAGTACAATGAAACTGTGCCCAACACTGAACAAGGTTAAATTAAACAGATCCCGACATTAAATACAGTACAATGAAACAGTGCCCAACGCTGAACAATGTAAAATTAAACAGAGCCCGACATGAAATACGGTCCAATGATACAGTGCCCTACAGTGTACAAAGTAAAATTAAACAGAACCCGACATTAAATACAGTACAATGAAACAGTGTCCTACACTGACCAATGTAAAATTAAACAATGCCCGGCATTAAATACGGTACAATGAAACAGTGCCCTACAGTAGAAAGTAAAATTAAACAGAGCACGACATTAAATACGGTACAATGAAACAGTGCCCTACAGTAGAAAGTAAAATTAAACAGAGCCCGACATTAAATACAGTACAATGAAACAGTGCCCAACACTGAACAATGTAAAATTAAACAGAGCCCGACATTAAATACAGTTCAATGAAACAGTTCCCTACACTGAACACTGTAAAATTAAACAGAGCCCGACATTAAATAAAGTAAATGAAACAGTGCCCTACAGTGTACACGGTAAAATTAAACACAGCCCGACATTAAATGCGGTACAATGAAACAGTGCCCTACAGTGTACAAGGTAAAATTAAACAGAGCCCGACATTAAAGACAGTACAATGAAACAGTGCCCTACAGTCAACAATGTAAAATTAAACAGAGCCCGACATCAAATACGGTCCAATGAAACAGTGCCCGACAGTGTACAAAGTAACATTAAACAGAGCCCGGCATTAAATACAGTACAATGAAACAGTGCCCTACATTGAATAATGTAAAATTAAACAGAGTCCGACATTAAATACAGTACAATGAAACAGTGCCCTACACTGACCAATGTAAAATTAAACAGAGCCCGACATTAAATACAATACAATGAAACAGTGCCCTACAGTAAACAAGGTAACATTAAATAGAGCCCGACATTAAATACAGTACAATGAAACAGTGCCCTACAGTCAACAATGAAAAATTAAACAGAGCCCCACATAAAATACAGTACAATGAAACAGTGCCCTACACTGAACAATGTAAAATTAAACACAGCCCGACATTAAATACGGTACAATGAAACAGTGCCCTACACTGAACAATGTAATATTAAACAGAGCCCGACATTAAATACGGTACAATGAAACAGTGCCCTACACTGAACAATGTAAAATTAAACAGAGCCTGACATGAAATACAGTACAATGAAACAGTGCCCTACAGTAAACAAGGTAACATTAAATAGAGCCCGACATTAAATACAGTACAATGAAATAGTGCCTTTGAGTCAACAATGTAAAATTAAACCGAGCCCGACATTAAATACAGCACAATGAAACAGTGCCCTACAGTACAAAGTAAAATTAAACAGAGCCCGACATTAAATACAGTACAATGAAACAGTGCCCTACAGTGAACAAGGTAAAATTAAACAGAGCCCGACATTAAATACAGTACAATGAAACTGTGCCCAACACTGAACAAGGTTAAATTAAACAGATCCCGACATTAAATACAGTACAATGAAACAGTGCCCAACGCTGAACAATGTAAAATTAAACAGAGCCCGACATGAAATACGGTCCAATGATACAGTGCCCTACAGTGTACAAAGTAAAATTAAACAGAACCCGACATTAAATACAGTACAATGAAACAGTGTCCTACACTGACCAATGTAAAATTAAACAGAGCCCGGCATTAAATACGGTACAATGAAACAGTGCCCTACAGTAGAAAGTAAAATTAAACAGAGCACGACATTAAATACGGTACAATGAAACAGTGCCCTACAGTAGAAAGTAAAATTAAACAGAGCCCGACATTAAATACAGTACAATGAAACAGTGCCCAACACTGAACAATGTAAAATTAAACAGAGCCCGACATTAAATACAGTTCAATGAAACAGTTCCCTACACTGAACACTGTAAAATTAAACAGAGCCCGACATTAAATACAGCCCAATGAAACAGTGCCCTACAGTGAACAAGGTAACATTAAACACAGCCCGACATTAAATACAGATCAATGAAACAGTGCACTACACTGAACAATGTAAAATTAAACAGAGCCCGACATTAAATACGGTACAATGAAACAGTGCCCTACAATCAACAAGGTAAAATTGAACAGAGCCCGACATTAAATACAGATCAATGAAACAGTGCTCTACTCTAAACAATGTAAAATTAAACAGAGCCCGACATTAAATACAGTACAATGAAACAGTGCCCTACAGTGAACAATGTAAAATTAAACAGAGACCGACATTAAATACAGTACAATGAAACAGTGCCCTACAGTACAAAGTAAAATTAAACAGAGCACGGCATTAAATACAGTACAATGAAACAGTGCCCTACACTGAACAATGTAAAATTAAACAGAACCCGACATTAAATACAGTACAATGAAACAGTGCCCAACACTGAACAATGTAAAATTAAACAGAGCCCGACATTAAATACAGTTCAATGAAACAGTGCCCTACACTGAACACTGTAAAATTAAACAGAGCCCGACATTAAATACAGCCCATTGAAACAGTGCCCTACAGTGAACAAGGTAACATTAAACACAGCCCGCCATTAAATACAGATCAATGAAACAGTGCCCTACACTGAACAATGTAAAATTAAACAGAGCCGGACATTAAATACAGTACAATGAAACAGTGCCCTACAGTGAACAATGTAAAATTAAACAGAGACCGACATTAAATACAGTACAATGAAACAGTGCCCTACACTGAACAAGTTTAAATTAAACAGCGCCCGACATTAAAAACAGTACAATGAAACAGTGCCCTACAGTGAACAAGGTAAAATTAAACAGAGCCCGACATTAAATGCAGTACAATGAAACAGTGCCCTACAGTGAACAATGTAAAATTAAACAGAGACCGACATTAAATACAGTACAATGAAACAGTGCCCTACACTGAACAAGTTTAAATTAAACAGCGCCCGACATTAAAAACAGTACAATGAAACAGTGCCCTACAGTGAACAAGGTAAAATTAAACAGAGCCCGACATTAAATACAGTACAATGAAACAGTGCCCTACAGTACTAAGTAAAATTAAACAGAGCACGACATTAAATACAGTACAATGAAACAGTGCCCCACTTTGAACAACGTAAAATTAAATAGAGACCGACATTAAATACGGTACAATGAAACAGTGCCCTACAGTCTACAACGTAAAGTTGAACAGAGCCCGACATTATATACAGTACAATGAAACAGTGCCCTACAGTACAAAGTAAAATTAAACAGAGCACGGCGTTAAATACAGTACAATGAAACAGTGCCCCACTTTGAACAACGTAAAATTAAACAGAGCCCGACATTAAATACGGTACAATGAAACAGTGACCTACAATCAACAATGTAAAATTAAACAGAGCCCGACATTAAATACGGTACAATGAAACAGTGCCCTTCAGTGCACAATCTAAAATTAAACAGAGCCCGAAATTAAATACAGTACAATGAAACAGTGCCCAACCCTGAACAAGGTCACATTAAACAGAGCCCGACATTAAATACAGTACAATGAAACAGTGCCCAACCCTGAACAAGGTAACATTAAACAGAGCCCGACATTAAATACAGTACAATGAAACAGTGCCCTACAGTAAATAATGTATAATTAAACAGAGCCCGACATTAAATACGGTATAATGAAACAGTGCCATACAGTGAACAAGGTAACATTAAACAGAGCCCGACATTAAATACGGTAAAATGAAACAGTGCCCTACACTGAACAATGTAATATTAAACAGAGCCCGACATTAAATACGGTACAATGAAACAGTGCCCTACACTGAACAATGTAAAATTAAACAGAGCCCGACATTAAATACAGATCAATGAAACAGTGCCCTACACTGAACAATGTAAAATTAAACAGAGCCCGACATTAAATACGGTACAATGAAAC
Source organism: Scyliorhinus torazame (assembly GCF_047496885.1). Taxonomy (NCBI): domain Eukaryota; kingdom Metazoa; phylum Chordata; class Chondrichthyes; order Carcharhiniformes; family Scyliorhinidae; genus Scyliorhinus; species Scyliorhinus torazame. Next base: position 73,303,448 of record NC_092729.1, on the reverse strand, counting down.
AGTGCCCTACAGTGTACAAAGTAAAATTAAACAGAGCCCGACATTAAATACAGTACAATGAAACAGTGCCCTACAGTGAATAAGGTAAAATTAAACAGAGCCCGACATTAAATATGGTACAATGAAACAGTGCCCTACAGTGTACAAAGTAAAATTAAACAGAGCCCGACATTAAATAAAGTAAATGAAACAGTGCCCTACAGTGTACAAGGTTAAATTAAACAGAGACCGACATTAAATACAGTACAATGAAACAGTGCCCTACACGGAACAATGTAAAATTAAACAGAGACCGACATTAAATACGGTACAATGAAACAGTGCCCTACAGTCTACAACGTAAAGTTGAACAGAGCCCGACATTACATACAGTACAATGAAACAGTGCCCTACAGTACAAAGTAAAATTAAACAGAGCACGACGTTAAATACAGTACAATGAAACAGTGCCCCACTTTGAACAACGTAAAATTAAACAGAGCCCGACATTAAATACGGTACAATGAAACAGTGACCTACAATCAACAATGTAAAATTAAACAGAGCCCGACATTAAATACGGTACAATGAAACAGTGCCCTTCAGTGCACAATCTAAAATTAAACAGAGCCCGAAATTAAATACAGTACAATGAAACAGTGCCCAACCCTGAACAAGGTCACATTAAACAGAGCCCGACATTAAATACAGTACAATGAAACAGTGCCCAACCCTGAACAAGGTAACATTAAACAGAGCCCGACATTAAATACAGTACAATGAAACAGTGCCCTACAGTAAATAATGTATAATTAAACAGAGCCCGACATTAAATACGGTATAATGAAACAGTGCCATACAGTGAACAAGGTAACATTAAACAGAGCCCGACATTAAATACGGTAAAATGAAACAGTGCCCTACACTGAACAATGTAATATTAAACAGAGCCCGACATTAAATACGGTACAATGAAACAGTGCCCTACAGTGTACAAAGTAAAATTAAACAGAGCCCGACATTAAATACAGTACAATGAAACAGTGCCCTACAGTGAATAAGGTAAAATTAAACAGAGCCCGACATTAAATATGGTACAATGAAACAGTGCCCTACAGTGTACAAAGTAAAATTAAACAGAGCCCGACATTAAATAAAGTAAATGAAACAGTGCCCTACAGTGTACAAGGTTAAATTAAACAGAGACCGACATTAAATACAGTACAATGAAACAGTGCCCTACACGGAACAATGTAAAATTAAACAGAGCCCGACATTAAATACGGTACAATGAAACAGTGCCCTACAGTGAACAAGGTAAAATTAAACAGAGCCCGACATTAAATACAGTACAATGAAACAGTGCCTTACAGTCAACAATGTAAAACTAAACACAGCCCGACATTAATACAGTACAATGAAACAGTGCCCTACACTGAACAAGGTTAAATTAAACAGAGCCCGACATTAAATACAGTACAATGAAACAGTGCCCAACGCTGAGCAATGTAAAATTAAACAGAGCCCGACATTAAATACGGTCCAATGAAACAGTGCCCTACTGTGTACAAAGTAAAATTAAACAGAGCCCGACATTAAACACAGTTCAATGAAACAGTGCCCTACACTGAACAATGTAAAATTAAACAGAACCCGACATTAAATACGGTCCAATGAAACAGTGCCCTACAGTACAAAGTAAAATTAAACAGAGCACGACATTAAATACGGTCCAATGAAACAGTGCCCTACAGTACAAAGTAAAATTAAACAGAGCACGACATTAAATACAGTACAATGAAACAGTGCCCTACAGTGTACAAAGTAAAGTTAAACAGAGCCCGACATTAAATACAGTACAATGAAACAGTGCCCTACAGTACAAAGTAAGATTAAACAGAGCCCGACATTAAATACAGTACAATGAAACAGTGCCCTACAGTACAAAGTAAAATTAAACAGAGCACGACATTAAATACAGTACAATGAAACAGTGCCCAACACTGAACAATGTAAAATTAAACAGAGCCCGACATTAAATACAGTACAATGAAACAGTGCCCTACAGTCAACAATGTAAAATTAAACAGAGCCCGACATTAAATACAGTACAATGAAACAGTGCCCAACACTGAACAAGGTAAAATTAAACAGAGCCCGACATTAAATACAGTACAATGAAACAGTGCCCTACAGTCAACAATGTAAAACTAAACAGAACCCGACATTAATACAGTACATTGAAACAGTGCCCTACACTGAACAAGGTTAAATTAAACAGAGCCCGACATTAAATACAGTACAATGAAACAGTGCCCAACGCTGAACAATGTGAAATTAAACAGAGACCGACATTAAATACGGTCCAATGAAACAGTGCCCAACACTGAACAATGTAAAATTAAACAGAGCCCGACATTAAATACAGTACAATGAAACAGTGCCCTACAGTCAACAATGTAAAATTAAACAGAGCCCGACATTAAATACAGTACAATGAAACAGTGCCCAACACTGAACAAGGTAAAATTAAACAGAGCCCGACATTAAATACAGTACAATGAAACAGTGCCCTACAGTCAACAATGTAAAACTAAACAGAACCCGACATTAATACAGTACATTGAAACAGTGCCCTACACTGAACAAGGTTAAATTAAACAGAGCCCGACATTAAATACAGTACAATGAAACAGTGCCCAACGCTGAACAATGTGAAATTAAACAGAGACCGACATTAAATACGGTCCAATGAAACAGTGCCCTACAGTGTACAAAGTAAAATTAAACAGAGCACGACATTAAATACAGTACAATGAAACAGTGCCCTATAGTGTACAAAGTATAGTGAAACAGAGCCCGACATTAAATACAGTACAATGAAACAGTGCCCTACAGTACAAAGTAAAATTAAACAGAGCCCGACATTAAATACAGTACAATGAAACAGTGCCCTACAGTGAACAAGGTAAAATTAAACAGAGCCCGACATTAAATACAGTACAATGAAACTGTGCCCAACACTGAACAAGGTTAAATTAAACAGATCCCGACATTAAATACAGTACAATGAAACAGTGCCCAACGCTGAACAATGTAAAATTAAACAGAGCCCGACATGAAATACGGTCCAATGATACAGTGCCCTACAGTGTACAAAGTAAAATTAAACAGAACCCGACATTAAATACGGTACAATGAAACAGTGCCCTACAGTAGAAAGTAAAATTAAACAGAGCACGACATTAAATACAGTACAATGAAACAGTGCCCAACACTGAACAATGTAAAATTAAACAGAGCCCGACATTAAATACAGTTCAATGAAACAGTTCCCTACACTGAACACTGTAAAATTAAACAGAGCCCGACATTAAATACAGCCCAATGAAACAGTGCCCTACAGTGAACAAGGTAACATTAAACACAGCCCGACATTAAATACAGATCAATGAAACAGTGCACTACACTGAACAATGTAAAATTAAACAGAGCCCGACATTAAATACGGTACAATGAAACAGTGCCCTACAATCAACAAGGTAAAATTAGGGCAGCACGGTAGCATTGTGGATAGCACAATTGCTTCACAGCTCCAGGGTCCCAGGTTCGATTCCGGCTTGGGTCACTGTCTGTGCGGAGTCTGCACATCCTCCCCGTGTGTGCGTGGGTTTCCTCCGGGTGCTCCGGTTTCCTCCCACAGTCCAAAGATGTGCAGGTTAGGTGGATTGACCATGATAAATTGCCCTTAGTGTCCAAAATTGCCTTTAGTGTTGGGTGGGGTTACTGGGTAATGGGGATAGGGTGGAGGTGTTGACCTTGGGTAGGGTGCTCTTTCCAAGAGCCGGTGCAGACTCGATGGGCTGAATGGCCTCCTTCTGCACTGTAAGTTCTATGATTCTATGATTCTATGATTCTATGAAAATTGAACAGAGCCCGACATTAAATACAGATCAATGAAACAGTGCTCTACTCTAAACAATGTAAAATTAAACAGAGCCCGACATTAAATACAGTACAATGAAACAGTGCCCTACAGTGAACAATGTAAAATTAAACAGAGACCGACATTAAATACAGTACAATGAAACAGTGCCCTACACTGAACAAGTTTAAATTAAACAGAGCCGGACATTAAATACAGTACAATGAAACAGTGCCCTACAGTACAAAGTAAAATTAAACAGAGCACGGCATTAAATACAGTACAATGAAACAGTGCCCTACACTGAACAATGTAAAATTAAACAGAACCCGACATTAAATACAGTACAATGAAACAGTGCCCAACACTGAACAATGTAAAATTAAACAGAGCCCGACATTAAATACAGTTCAATGAAACAGTGCCCTACACTGAACACTGTAAAATTAAACAGAGCCCGACATTAAATACAGCCCATTGAAACAGTGCCCTACAGTGAACAAGGTAACATTAAACACAGCCCGCCATTAAATACAGATCAATGAAACAGTGCCCTACACTGAACAATGTAAAATTAAACAGAGCCGGACATTAAATACAGTACAATGAAACAGTGCCCTACAGTGAACAAGGTAAAATTAAACAGAGTCCGACATTAAATACAGTACAATGAAACAGTGCCCTACAGTGAACAAGGTAAAATTAAACAGAGCCCGACATTAAATGCAGTACAATGAAACAGTGCCCTACAGTGAACAATGTAAAATTAAACAGAGACCGACATTAAATACAGTACAATGAAACAGTGCCCTACACTGAACAAGTTTAAATTAAACAAAGCCCGACATTAAAAACAGTACAATGAAACAGTGCCCTACAGTGAACAAAGTAAAATTAAACAGAGCCCGACATTAAATACAGTACAATGAAACAGTGCCCTACAGTACTAAGTAAAATTAAACAGAGTCCGACATTAAATACAGTACAATGAAACAGTGCCCTACAGTGAACAAGGTAAAATTAAACAGAGCCCGACATTAAATGCAGTACAATGAAACAGTGCCCTACAGTGAACAATGTAAAATTAAACAGAGACCGACATTAAATACAGTACAATGAAACAGTGCCCTACACTGAACAAGTTTAAATTAAACAAAGCCCGACATTAAAAACAGTACAATGAAACAGTGCCCTACAGTGAACAAGGTAAAATTAAACAGAGCACGACGTTAAAAACAGTTCAACGAAACAGTGCCCCACTTTGAACAACTTAAAATTAAACAGAGCCCGACATTAAATACGGTACAATGAAACAGTGCCCTACAATCAACAATGTAAAATTAAACAGAGCCCGACATTAAATACGGTACAATGAAACAGTGCCCTTCAGTGCACAATCTAAAATTAAACAGAGCCCGAAATTAAATACAGTACAATGAAACAGTGCCCAACCCTGAACAAGGTCACATTAAACAGAGCCCGACATTAAATACAGTACAATGAAACAGTGCCCAACCCTGAACAAGGTAACATTAAACAGAGCCCGACATTAAATACAGTACAATGAAACAGTGCCCTACAGTAAATAATGTATAATTAAACAGAGCCCGACATTAAATACGGTATAATGAAACAGTGCCATACAGTGAACAAGGTAACATTAAGCAGAGCCCGACATTAAATACAGTACAATGAAACAGTGCCTCACAGTCAACAGTGTAAAATTAAACAGAGTCCGACATTAAATAAAGTAAATGAAACAGTGCCCTACAGTGAACAAGGTTAAATTAAACACAGCCCGACATTAAATACAGTACAATGAAACAGTGCCCTACAGTCAACAATGTAAAATTAAACAGAGCCCGATATTAAATACAGTACAATGAAACAGTGCCCAACACTGAACAAGGTAAAGTTAAACAGAGCCCGACATTAAATACAGTACAATGAAACAGTGCCCTACAGTCAACAATGTAAAACTAAACAGAACCCGACATTAATACAGTACATTGAAACAGTGCCCTACACTGAACAAGGTTAAATTAAACAGAGCCCGACATTAAATACAGTACAATGAAACAGTGCCCAACGCTGAACAATGTGAAATTAAACAGAGACCGACATTAAATACGGTCCAATGAAACAGTGCCCTACAGTGTACAAAGTAAAATTAAACAGAACCCGACATTAAATACAGTACAATGAAACAGTGTCCTACACTGACCAATGTAAAATTAAACAGAGCCCGGCATTAAATTCGGTACAATGAAACAGTGCCCTACAGTAGACAAGGTAAAATTAAACAGAGCACGACATTAAATACAGTACAATGAAACAGTGCCATATAGTGTACAAAGTATAGTTAAACAGAGCCCGACATTAAATACAGTACAATGAAACTGTGCCCAACACTGAACAAGGTTAAATTAAACAGATCCCGACATTAAATACAGTACAATGAAACAGTGCCCAACGCTGAACAATGTAAAATTAAACAGAGCCCGACATGAAATACGGTCCAATGATACAGTGCCCTACAGTGTACAAAGTAAAATTAAACAGAACCCGACATTAAATACAGTACAATGAAACAGTGTCCTACACTGACCAATGTAAAATTAAACAGAGCCCGACATTAAATACAGCCCATTGAAACAGTGCCCTACAGTGAACAAGGTAACATTAAACAGAGCCCGCCATTAAATACAGATCAATGATACAGTGCCCTACACTGAACAATGTAAAATTAAACAGAGCCGGACATTAAATACAGTACAATGAAACAGTGCCCTACAGTGAACAAGGTAAAATTAAACAGAGTCCGACATTAAATACAGTACAATGAAACAGTGCCCTACACTGAACAATGTAAAATTAAACAGAACCCGACATTAAATACAGTACAATGAAACAGTGCCCAACACTGAACAATGTAAAATTAAACAGAGCCCGACATTAAATACAGTTCAATGAAACAGTGCCCTACACTGAACACTGTAAAATTAAACAGAGCCCGACATTAAATACAGCCCATTGAAACAGTGCCCTACAGTGAACAAGGTAACATTAAACACAGCCCGCCATTAAATACAGATCAATGAAACAGTGCCCTACACTGAACAATGTAAAATTAAACAGAGCCGGACATTAAATACAGTACAATGAAACAGTGCCCTACAGTGAACAAGGTAAAATTAAACAGAGTCCGACATTAAATACAGTACAATGAAACAGTGCCCTACAGTGAACAAGGTAAAATTAAACAGAGCCCGACATTAAATGCAGTACAATGAAACAGTGCCCTACAGTGAACAATGTAAAATTAAACAGAGACCGACATTAAATACAGTACAATGAAACAGTGCCCTACACTGAACAAGTTTAAATTAAACAGAGCCCGACATTAAAAACAGTACAATGAAACAGTGCCCTACAGTGAACAAGGTAAAATTAAACAGAGCCCGACATTAAATACAGTACAATGAAACAGTGCCCCACAGTACTAAGTAAAATTAAACAGAGCACGACATTAAATACAGTACAATGAAACAGTGCCCCACTTTGAACAACGTAAAATTAAATAGAGACCGACATTAAATACGGTACAATGAAACAGTGCCCTACAGTCTACAACGTAAAGTTGAACAGAGCCCGACATTATATACAGTACAATGAAACAGTGCCCTACAGTACAAAGTAAAATTAAACAGAGCACGACGTTAAATACAGTACAATGAAACAGTGCCCCACTTTGAACAACGTAAAATTAAACAGAGCCCGACATTAAATACGGTACAATGAAACAGTGCCCTACAATCAACAATGTAAAATTAAACAGAGCCCGACATTAAATACGGTACAATGAAACAGTGCCCTTCAGTGCACAATCTAAAATTAAACAGAGCCCGAAATTAAATACAGTACAATGAAACAGTGCCACACCCTGAACAAGGTCACATTAAACAGAGCCCGACATTAAATACAGTACAATGAAACAGTGCCCATCCCTGAACAAGGTAACATTAAACAGAGCCCGACATTAAATACAGTACAATGAAACAGTGCCCTACAGTAAATAATGTATAATTAAACAGAGCCCGACATTAAATACGGTATAATGAAACAGTGCCATACAGTGAACAAGGTAACATTAAGCAGAGCCCGACATTAAATACAGTACAATGAAACAGTGCCTCACAGTCAACAGTGTAAAATTAAACAGAGTCCGACATTAAATAAAGTAAATGAAACAGTGCCCTACAGTGAACAAGGTTAAATTAAACACAGCCCGACATTAAATACAGTACAATGAAACAGTGCCCTACAGTCAACAATGTAAAATTAAACAGAGCCCGATATTAAATACAGTACAATGAAACAGTGCCCAACACTGAACAAGGTAAAGTTAAACAGAGCCCGACATTAAATACAGTACAATGAAACAGTGCCCTACAGTCAACAATGTAAAACTAAACAGAACCCGACATTAATACAGTACATTGAAACAGTGCCCTACACTGAACAAGGTTAAATTAAACAGAGCCCGACATTAAATACAGTACAATGAAACAGTGCCCAACGCTGAACAATGTGAAATTAAACAGAGACCGACATTAAATACGGTCCAATGAAACAGTGCCCTACAGTGTACAAAGTAAAATTAAACAGAGCACGACATTAAATACAGTACAATGAAACAGTGCCATATAGTGTACAAAGTATAGTTAAACAGAGCCCGACATTAAATACAGTACAATGAAACAGTGCCCTACAGTACAAAGTAAAATTAAACAGAGCCCGACATTAAATACGGTACAATGAAACAGTGCCCTACAGTGAACAAGGTAAAATTAAACAGAGCCCGACATTAAATACGGTACAATGAAACAGTGCCCTACAGTGAACAAGGTAAAATTAAACAGAGCCCGACATTAAATACGGTACAATGAAACAGTGCCCTACAGTGAACAAGGTAAAATTAAACAGAGCCCGACATTAAATACAGTACAATGAAACTGTGCCCAACACTGAACAAGGTTAAATTAAACAGATCCCGACATTAAATACAGTACAATGAAACAGTGCCCAACGCTGAACAATGTAAAATTAAACAGAGCCCGACATGAAATACGGTCCAATGATACAGTGCCCTACAGTGTACAAAGTAAAATTAAACAGAACCGGACATTAAATACAGTACAATGAAACAGTGTCCTACACTGACCAATGTAAAATTAAACAGAGCCCGGCATTAAATACGGTACAATGAAACAGTGCCCTACAGTAGAAAGTAAAATTAAACAGAGCACGACATTAAATACGGTACAATGAAACAGTGCCCTACAGTAGAAAGTAAAATTAAACTGAGCACGACATTAAATACAGTACAATGAAACAGTGCCCTACAGTCTACAAAGTAAAGTTAAACAGAGCCCGACATTAAATACAGTACAATGAAACAGTGCCCTACAGTACAAAGTAAAATTAAACAGAGCACGACGTTAAATACAGTACAATGAAACAGTGCCCTACAGTGAACAAGGTTAAATTAAACAGAGCCCGACATTAAATACAGTACAATGAAACAGTGCCCCACTTTGAACAAGGTAAAATTAAACAGAGCCCGACATTAAATACGGTACAATGAAACAGTGCACTACAATCAACAATGTAAAATTAAACAGAGCCCGACATTAAATACGGTACAATGAAACAGTGCCCTTCAGTGAACAATGTAAAATTAAACAGAGCCCGACATTAAATACAGTACAATGAAACAGTGCCCTACAGTGAACAAGGTAACATTAAGCAGAGCTCGACATTAAATACAGTACAATGAAACAGTGCCTTACAGTGTAAAATGTAAAATTAAACAGAGCCCGACATTAAATACAGCACAATGAAACAGTGCCCTACAGTGAACAAGGTAACATTAAACAGAGCCCGACATTAAATACAGATCAATGAAACAGTGCCCTACACTGAACAAGGTAAAATTAAACAGAGCCCGACATTAAATACGGTACAATGAAACAGTGCCCTACAGTGAACAAGGTAACATTAAACAGAGCCCGACATTAAATACAGTACAATGAAACAGTGCCCTACAGTAAACAATTGATAATTAAACAGAGACCGACATTAAATACAGTGCAATGAAACAGTGCCCAACGCTGAACAATGTGAAATTAAACAGAGCCCGACATTAAATACGGTCCAATGAAACAGTGCCCTACAGTGTACAAAGTAAAATTAAACAGAGCACGACATTAAATACAGTACAATGAAACAGTGCCCTACAGTGTACAAAGTAAAATTAAACAGAGCACAACATTAAATACAGTACAATGAAACAGTGCCCTACAGTGTACAAAGTAAAGTTAAACAGAGCCCGACATTAAATACAGTACAATGAAACAGTGCCCTACAGTACAAAGTAAAATTAAACAGAGCCCGACATTAAATACAGTACTATGAAACAGTGCCGAACGCTGAACAATGTGAAATTAAACAGATCGCGACATTAAATACGGTCCAATGAAACAGTGCCCTACAGTGTACAAAGTAAAGTTAAACAGAGCCCGACATTAAATACAGATCAATGATACAGTGCCATCCACTGAACAATGTAAAATTAAACAGAGACCGACATTAAATACGGTACAATGAAACAGTGCCCTACAGTGAACAAGGTAACATTAAGCAGAGCCCGAAATTAAGTACAGTACAATGAAACAGTGCCTTACAGTCAAGAATGTAAAATTAAACAGAGCCCGACATTAAATACGGTACAATGAAACAGTGCCCTACAGTACAAAGTAAAATTAAACAGAGCCCTACATTAAATACAGTACAACGAAACAGTGCCCTACACTGAACAAGGTAAAATTAAACAGAGCCCGACATTAAATACAGCCCAATGAAACAGTGCCCTACAGTGAACAATGTAAAATTAAACAGAGACCGACATTAAATACGGTACAATGAAACAGTGCCCTACAGTGAACAAGTTTAAATTAAACAGAGCCCGATATTAAATACAGTACAATGAAACAGTGCCCTGCAGTGAACAAGGTAAAATTAAACAGAGCCCGACATTAAATGCAGTACAATGAAACAGTGCCCTACAGTGAACAAGGTAAAATTAAACAGAGCCCGACATTAAATACAGTACAATGAAACAGTGCCCTACAGTAGTCAAGGTAAATTTAAACAGAGCCCGACATTAAATGCAGTACAATGAAACAGTGCCCTACAGTGAACAAGGTAAAATTAAACAGAGCCCGACATTAAATACAGTACAATGAAACAGTGCCCAACACTGAACAAGGTTAAATTAAACAGATCCCGACATTAAATACAGTACAATGAAACAGTGCCCAACGCTGAACAATGTAAAATTAAACAGAGCCCGACATGAAATACGGTCCAATGATACAGTGCCCTACAGTGTATAAAGTAAAATTAAACATAACCCGAAATTAAATACAGTACAATGAAACAGTGCCCAACACTGAACAAGGTTAAATTAAACAGAGCCCGACATTAAATACAGTACAATGAAACAGTGCCCAACACTGAACAAGGTTAAATTAAACAGATCCCGACATTAAATACAGTACAATGAAACAGTGCCCAACGCTGAACAATGTAAAATTAAACAGAGCCCGACATGAAATACGGTCCAATGATACAGTGCCCTACAGTGTACAAAGTAAAATTAAACAGAACCCGACATTAAATACAGTACAATGAAACAGTGCCCAACACTGAACAAGGTTAAATTAAACAGATCCCGACATTAAATACAGTACAATGAAATAGTGCCCAACGCTGAACAATGTAAAATTAAACAGAGCCCGACATGAAATACGGTCCAATGATACAGTGCCCTACAGTGTACAAAGTAAAATTAAACAGAACCCGACATTAAATACAGTACAATGAAACAGTGTCCTACACTGACCAATGTAAAATTAAACAGAGCCCGACATGAAATACAGTACAATGAAACAGTGCCCTACAGTCTACAAAGTAAAGTTAAACAGAGCCCGACATTAAATACAGTACAATGAAACCGTGCCCTACAGTACACAGTAAAATTAAACAGAGCACGACGTTAAATACAGTACAATGAAACAGTGCCACACTTTGAACAACGTAAAATTAAACAGAGCCCGACATTAAATACGGTACAATGAAACAGTGCCACACTTTGAACAACGTAAAATTAAACAGAGCCCGACATTAAATACGGTACAATGAAACAGTGCCCTACAATTAACAATGTAAAATTAAACAGAGGCCGACATTAAATACGGTACAATGAAACTGTGCCCTTCAGTGAACAATGTAAAATTAAACAGAGACCGACATTAAATACAGTACAATGAAACAGTGCCCTACACTGAACAAGTTTAAATTAAACAGAGCCGGACATTAAATACAGTACAATGAAACAGTGCCCTACAGTACAAAGTAAAATTAAACAGAGCACGGCATTAAATACAGTACAATGAAACAGTGCACTACACTGAACAATGTAAAATTAAACAGAACCCGACATTAAATACAGTACAATGAAACAGTGCCCAACACTGAACAATGTAAAATTAAACAGAGCCCGACATTAAATACAGTTCAATGAAACAGTGCCCTACACTGAACACTGTAAAATTAAACAGAGCCCGACATTAAATACAGCCCATTGAAACAGTGCCCTACAGTGAACAAGGTAACATTAAACACAGCCCGCCATTAAATACAGATCAATGAAACAGTGCCCTACACTGAACAATGTAAAATTAAACAGAGCCGGACATTAAACACAGTACAATGAAACAGTGCGCTACAGTGAACAAGGTAAAATTAAACAGAGCCCGACATTAAATGCAGTACAATGAAACAGTGCCCTACAGTGAACAATGTAAAATTAAACAGAGACCGACATTAAATACAGTACAATGAAACAGTGCCCTACACTGAACAAGTTTAAATTAAACAGAGCCCGACATTAAAAACAGTACAATGAAACAGTGCCCGACAGTGAACAAGGTAAAATTAAACAGAGCGCGACATTAAATACAGTACAATGAAACAGTGCCCTACAGTGCAAAGTAAAATTAAACAGAGCACGACATTAAATACAGTACAATGAAACAGTGCCCCACTTTGAACAACGTAAAATTAAACAGAGCCCGACATGAAATACGGTCCAATGATACAGTGCCCTACAGTGTACAAAGTAAAATTAAACAGAACCCGACATTAAATACAGTACAATGAAACAGTGCCCAACACTGAACAATGTAAAATTAAACAGAGCCCGACATTAAATGCAGTACAATGAAACAGTACCCTACAGTGAACAATGTAAAATTAAACAGAGACCGACATTAAATACGGTACAATGAAACAGTGCCCTACAGTGAACAAGGTAAAATTAAACAGAGCCCGACATTAAATACAGTACAATGAAACAGTGCCCTACAATAATCAAGGTAAAATTAAACAGAGCCCGACATTAAATGCAGTACAATGAAACAGTGCCACACTTTGAACAAGGTAAAATTAAACAGAGCCCGACATTAAATACAGTACAATGAAACAGTGCCCAACACTGAACAAGGTTAAATTAAACAGATCCCGACATTAAATACAGTACAATGAAACAGTGCCCAACGCTGAACAATGTAAAATTAAACAGAGCCCGACATGAAATACGGTCCAATGATACAGTGCCCTACAGTGTACAAAGAAAAATTAAACAGAACCCGACATTAAATACAGTACAATGAAACAGTGCCCAACACTTAACAAGGTTAAATTAAACAGATCCCGACATTAAATACAGTACAATGAAATAGTGCCCAACGATGAACAATGTAAAATTAAACAGAGCCCGACATTAAATACAGTACAATGAAACAGTGCCCTACAGTCTACAAAGTAAAGTTAAACAGAGCCCGACATTAAATACAGTACAATGAAACAGTGCCCTACAGTACACAGTAAAATTAAACAGAGCACGACGTTAAATACAGTACAATGAAACAGTGCCCTACAGTGAACAAGGTTAAATTAAACAGAGCCCGACATTAAATACAGTACAATGAAACAGTGCCACACTTTGAACAACGTAAAATTAAACAGAGCCCGACATTAAATACGGTACAATGAAACAGTGCCCTACAATTAACAATGTAAAATTAAACAGAGGCCGACATTAAATACGGTACAATGAAACTGTGCCCTTCAGTGAACAATGTAAAATTAAACAGAGACCGACATTAAATACAGTACAATGAAACAGTGCCCTACACTGAACAAGTTTAAATTAAACAGAGCCGGACATTAAATACAGTACAATGAAACAGTGCCCTACAGTACAAAGTAAAATTAAACAGAGCACGGCATTAAATACAGTACAATGAAACAGTGCCCTACACTGAACAATGTAAAATTAAACAGAACCCGACATTAAATACAGTACAATGAAACAGTGCCCAACACTGAACAATGTAAAATTAAACAGAGCCCGACATTAAATACAGTTCAATGAAACAGTGCCCTACACTGAACACTGTAAAATTAAACAGAGCCCGATATTAAATACAGCCCATTGAAACAGTGCCCTACAGTGAACAAGGTAACATTAAACACAGCCCGCCATTAAATACAGATCAATGAAACAGTGCCCTACACTGAACAATGTAAAATTAAACAGAGCCGGACATTAAATACAGTACAATGAAACAGTGCCCTACAGTGAACAAGGTAAAATTAAACAGAGCCCGACATTAAATGCAGTACAATGAAACAGTGCCCTACAGTGAACAATGTAAAATTAAACAGAGACCGACATTAAATACAGTACAATGAAACAGTGCCCTACACTGAACAAGTTTAAATTAAACAGAGCCCGACATTAAAAACAGTACAATTAAACAGTGCCCTACAGTGAACAAGTTTAAATTAAACAGAGCCCGACATTAAATACAGTACAATGAAACAGTGCCCAACGCTGAACAATGTAAAATTAAACAGAGCCCGACATTAAATGCAGTACAATGAAACAGTATCCTACAGTTAACAATGTAAAATTAAACAGAGACCGACATTAAATACGGTACAATGAAACAGTGCCCTACAGTGAACAAGTTTAAATTAAACAGAGCCCGACATTAAATACAGTACAATGAAACAGTGCCCTGCAGTGAACAAAGTAAAATTAAACAGAGCCCGACATTAAATGCAGTACAAAGAAACAGTGCCCTACATTGAACAAGGTAAAATTAAACAGAACCCGACATTAAATACGGTACAATGAAACAGTGCCCTACAGTGATCAAGGTAAAATTAAACAGAGCCCGACATTAAATGCAGTACAATGAAACAGTGCCCTACAGTGAACAAGGTAAAATTAAACAGAGCCCGACAGTGAATACGGTACAATGAAACAGTGCCCAACACTGAACAAGGTTAAATTAAACAGATCCCGACATTAAATACAGTACAATGAAACAGTGCCCAACGCTGAACAATGTAAAATTAAACAGAGCCCGACATGAAATACGGTCCAATGATACAGTGCCCTACAGTGTACAAAGTAAAATTAAACAGAACCCGACATTAAATACAGTACAATGAAACAGTGCCCAACACTGAACAAGGTTAAATTAAACAGATCCCGACATTAAATACAGTACAATGAAATAGTGCCCAACGCTGAACAATGTAAAATTAAACAGAGCCCGACATGAAATTCGGTCCAATGATACAGTGCCCTACAGTGTACAAAGGAAAATTAAACAGAACCCGACATTAAATACAGTACAATGAAACAGTGTCCTACACTGACCAATGTAAAATTAAACAGAGCCCGACATTAAATACAGTACAATGAAACAGTGCCCTACAGTGAACAAGGTAAAATTAAACAGAGCGCGACATTAAATACAGTACAATGAAACAGTGCCCTACAGTGCAAAGTAAAATTAAACAGAGCACGACATTAAATACAGTACAATGAAACAGTGCCCCACTTTGAACAACGTAAAATTAAACAGAGCCCGACATGAAATACGGTCCAATGATACAGTGCCCTACAGTGTACAAAGTAAAATTAAACAGAACCCGACATTAAATACAGTACAATGAAACAGTGCCCAACACTGAACAAGGTTAAATTAAACAGATCCCGACATTAAATACAGTACAATGAAATAGTGCCCAACGCTGTACAATGTAAAATTAAACAGAGCCTGACATTAAATGCAGTACAATGAAACAGTATCCTACAGTTAACAATGTAAAATTAAACAGAGACCGACATTAAATACGGTACAATGAAACAGTGCCCTACAGTGAACAAGTTTAAATTAAACAGAGCCCGACATTAAATACAGTACAATGAAACAGTGCCCTGCAGTGAACAAAGTAAAATTAAACAGAGCCCGACATTAAATGCAGTACAAAGAAACAGTGCCCTACAGTGAACAAGGTAAAATTAAACAGAACCCGACATTAAATACGGTACAATGAAACAGTGCCCTACAGTGATCAAGGTAAAATTAAACAGAGCCCGACATTAAATGCAGTACAATGAAACAGTGCCCTACAGTGAACAAGGTAAAATTAAACAGAGCCCGACAGTGAATACGGTAAAATGAAACAGTGCCCAACACTGAACAAGGTTAAATTAAACAGATCCCGACATTAAATACAGTACAATGAAACAGTGCCCAACGCTGAACAATGTAAAATTAAACAGAGCCCGACATGAAATACGGTCCAATGATACAGTGCCCTACAGTGTACAAAGTAAAATTAAACAGAACCCGACATTAAATACAGTACAATGAAACAGTGCCCAACACTGAACAAGGTTAAATTAAACAGATCCCGACATTAAATACAGTACAATGAAATAGTGCCCAACGCTGAACAATGTAAAATTAAACAGAGCCCGACATGAAATACGGTCCAATGATACAGTGCCCTACAGTGTACAAAGGAAAATTAAACAGAACCCGACATTAAATACAGTACAATGAAACAGTGTCCTACACTGACCAATGTAAAATTAAACAGAGCCCGACATTAAATACAGTACAATGAAACAGTGCCCTACAGTCTACAAAGTAAAGTTAAACAGAGCCCGACATTAAATACAGTACAATGAAACAGTGCCCTACAGTACACAGTAAAATTAAACAGAGCACGACGTTAAATACTGTACAATGAAACAGTGCCCTACAGTGAACAAGGTTAAATTAAACAGAGCCCGACATTAAATACAGTACAATGAAACAGTGCCACACTTTGAACAACGTAAAATTAAACAGAGCCCGACATTAAATACGGTACAATGAAACAGTGCCCTACAATTAACAATGTAAAATTAAACAGAGGCCGACATTAAATACGGTACAATGAAACTGTGCCCTTCAGTGAACAATGTAAAATTAAACAGAGACCGACATTAAATACAGTACAATGAAACAGTGCCCTACACTGAACAAGTTTAAATTAAACAGAGCCGGACATTAAATACAGTACAATGAAACAGTGCCCTACAGTACAAAGTAAAATTAAACAGAGCACGGCATTAAATACAGTACAATGAAACAGTGCCCTACACTGAACAATGTAAAATTAAACAGAACCCGACATTAAATACAGTACAATGAAACAGTGCCCAACACTGAACAATGTAAAATTAAACAGAGCCCGACATTAAATACAGTTCAATGAAACAGTGCCCTACACTGAACACTGTAAAATTAAACAGAGCCCGACATTAAATACAGCCCATTGAAACAGTGCCCTACAGTGAACAAGGTAACATTAAACACAGCCCGCCATTAAATACAGATCAATGAAACAGTGCCCTACACTGAACAATGTAAAATTAAACAGAGCCGGGCATTAAATACAGTACAATGAAACAGTGCCCTACAGTGAACAAGGTAAAATTAAACAGAGCCCGACATTAAATGCAGTACAATGAAACAGTGCCCTACAGTGAACAAGGTAAAATTAAACAGAGCCCGACATTAAATGCAGTACAATGAAACAGTGCCCTACAGTGAACAATGTAAAATTAAACAGAGACCGACATTAAATACAGTACAATGAAACAGTGCCCTACACTGAACAAGTTTAAATTAAACAGAGCCCGACATTAAAAACAGTACAATGAAACAGTGCCCTACAGTGAACAAGGTAAAATTAAACAGAACGCGACATTAAATACAGTACAATGAAACAGTGCCCTACAGTGCAAAGTAAAATTAAACAGAGCACGACATTAAATACAGTACAATGAAACAGTGCCCCACTTTGAACAACGTAAAATTAAACAGAGCCCGACACTAAATACAGTACAATGAAACAATGCCCTGCAGTGAACAAGGTAAAATTAAACAGAGCCCGACATTAAATGCAGTACAATGAAACAGTGCCCTACAGTGAACAAGGTAAAATTAAACAGAGCCCGACATTAAATACAGTACAATGAAACAGTGCCCTACAGTGATCAAGGTAAAATTAAACAGAGCCCGACATTAAATGCAGTACAATGAAACAGTGCCCTACAGTGAACAAGGTAAAATTAAACAGAGCCCGACATTAAATACAGTACAATGAAACAGTGCCCAACACTGAACAAGGTTAAATTAAACAGATCCCGACATTAAATACAGTACAATGAAACAGTGCCCAACGCTGAACAATGTAAAATTAAACAGAGCCCGACATGAAATACGGTCCAATGATACAGTGCCCTACAGTGTACAAAGTAAAATTAAACAGAACCCGACATTAAATACAGTACAATGAAACAGTGCCCAACACTGAACAAGGTTACATTAAACAGATCCCGACATTAAATACAGTACAATGAAATAGTGCCCAACGCTGAACAATGTAAAATTAAACAGAGCCCGACATTAAATGCAGTACAATGAAACAGTACCCTACAGTGAACAATGTAAAATTAAACAGAGACCGACATTAAATACGGTACAATGAAACAGTGCCCTACAGTGAACAAGTTTAAATTAAACAGAGCCCGACATTAAATACAGTACAATGAAACAGTGCCCTACAGTGATCAAGGTAAAATTAAACAGAGCCCGACATTAAATGCAGTACAATGAAACAGTGCCCTACAGTGAACAAGGTAAAATTAAACAGAGCCCGACATTAAATACAGTACAATGAAACAGTGCCCAACACTGAACAAGGTTAAATTAAACAGATCCCGACATTAAATACAGTACAATGAAACAGTGCCCAACGCTGAACAATGTAAAATTAAACAGAGCCGGACATGAAATACGGTCCAATGATACAGTGCCCTACAGTGTACAAAGTAAAATTAAACAGAACCCGACATTAAATACAGTACAATGAAACAGTGTCCTACACTGACCAATGTAAAATTAAACAGAGCCCGACATTAAATACAGTACAATGAAACAGTGCCCTACAGTCTACAAAGTAAAGTTAAACAGAGCCCGACATTAAATACAGTACAATGAAACAGTGCCCTACAGTACACAGTAAAATTAAACAGAGAACGACGTTAAATACAGTACAATGAAACAGTGCCCTACAGTGAACAAGGTTAAATTAAACAGAGACCGACATTAAATACGGT
Organism: Scyliorhinus torazame; assembly: GCF_047496885.1. Taxonomy (NCBI): domain Eukaryota; kingdom Metazoa; phylum Chordata; class Chondrichthyes; order Carcharhiniformes; family Scyliorhinidae; genus Scyliorhinus; species Scyliorhinus torazame. The sequence continues at coordinate 73,283,880 of NC_092729.1, read as the reverse complement.
ACAATGAAACAGTGCCCTACAGTGAACAAGTTTAAATTAAACAGAGCCCGACATTAAATACAGTACAATGAAACAGTGCCCTGCAGTGAACAAAGTAAAATTAAACAGAGCCCGACATTAAATGCAGTACAAAGAAACAGTGCCCTACAGTGAACAAGGTAAAATTAAACAGAACCCGACATTAAATACGGTACAATGAAACAGTGCCCTACAGTGATCAAGGTAAAATTAAACAGAGCCCGACATTAAATGCAGTACAATGAAACAGTGCCCTGCAGTGAACAAGGTAAAATTAAACAGAGCCCGACAGTGAATACGGTACAATGAAACAGTGCCCAACACTGAACAAGGTTAAATTAAACAGATCCCGACATTAAATACAGTACAATGAAACAGTGCCCAACGCTGAACAATGTAAAATTAAACAGAGCCCGACATGAAATACGGTCCAATGATACAGTGCCCTACAGTGAACAAGTTAAAATTAAACAGAACCCGACATTAAATACAGTACAATGAAACAGTGCCCAACACTGAACAAGGTTAAATTAAACAGATCCCGACATTAAATACAGGACAATGAAATAGTGCCCAACGCTGAACAATGTAAAATTAAACAGAGCCCGACATGAAATACGGTCCAATGATACAGTGCCCTACAGTGTACAAAGGAAAATTAAACAGAACCCGACATTAAATACAGTACAATGAAACAGTGTCCTACACTGACCAATGTAAAATTAAACAGAGCCCGACATTAAATACAGTACAATGAAACAGTGCCCTACAGTGAACAAGGTAAAATTAAACAGAGCGCGACATTAAATACAGTACAATGAAACAGTGCCCTACAGTGCAAAGTAAAATTAAACAGAGCACGACATTAAATACAGTACAATGAAACAGTGCCCCACTTTGAACAACGTAAAATTAAACAGAGCCCGACATGAAATACGGTCCAATGATACAGTGCCCTACAGTGTACAAAGTAAAATTAAACAGAACCCGACATTAAATACAGTACAATGAAACAGTGCCCAACACTGAACAAGGTTAAATTAAACAGATCCCGACATTAAATACAGTACAATGAAATAGTGCCCAACGCTGAACAATGTAAAATTAAACAGAGCCCGACATTAAATGCAGTACAATGAAACAGTATCCTACAGTTAACAATGTAAAATTAAACAGAGACCGACATTAAATACGGTACAATGAAACAGTGCCCTACAGTGAACAAGTTTAAATTAAACAGAGCCCGACATTAAATACAGTACAATGAAACAGTGCCCTGCAGTGAACAAAGTAAAATTAAACAGAGCCCGACATTAAATGCAGTACAAAGAAACAGTGCCCTACAGTGAACAAGGTAAAATTAAACAGAACCCGACATTAAATACGGTACAATGAAACAGTGCCCTACAGTGATCAAGGTAAAATTAAACAGAGCCCGACATTAAATGCAGTACAATGAAACAGTGCCCTACAGTGAACAAGGTAAAATTAAACAGAGCCCGACAGTGAATACGGTAAAATGAAACAGTGCCCAACACTGAACAAGGTTAAATTAAACAGATCCCGACATTAAATACAGTACAATGAAACAGTGCCCAACGCTGAACAATGTAAAATTAAACAGAGCCCGACATGAAATACGGTCCAATGATACAGTGCCCTACAGTGTACAAAGTAAAATTAAACAGAACCCGACATTAAATACAGTACAATGAAACATTGCCCAACACTGAACAAGGTTAAATTAAACAGATCCCGACATTAAATACAGTACAATGAAACAGTGCCCTACAGTGAACAAGGTTAAATTAAACAGAGCCCGACATTAAATACAGTACAATGAAACAGTGCCACACTTTGAACAACGTAAAATTAAACAGAGCCCGACATTAAATACGGTACAATGAAACAGTGCCCTACAATTAACAATGTAAAATTAAACAGAGGCCGACATTAAATACGGTACAATGAAACTGTGCCCTTCAGTGAACAATGTAAAATTAAACAGAGACCGACATTAAATACAGTACAATGAAACAGTGCCCTACACTGAACAAGTTTAAATTAAACAGAGCCGGACATTAAATACAGTACAATGAAACAGTGCCCTACAGTACAAAGTAAAATTAAACAGAGCACGGCATTAAATACAGTACAATGAAACAGTGCCCTACACTGAACAATGTAAAATTAAACAGAACCCGACATTAAATACAGTACAATGAAACAGTGCCCTACAGTACACAGTAAAATTAAACAGAGCACGACGTTAAATACAGTACAATGAAACAGTGCCCTACAGTGAACAAGGTTAAATTAAACAGAGACCGACATTAAATACGGTACAATGAAACAGTGCCCTACAGTGAACAAGTTTAAATTAAACAGAGCCCGACATTAAATACAGTACAATGAAACAGTGCCCTGCAGTGAAAAAGTAAAATTAAACAGAGCCCGACATTAAATGCAGTACAAAGAAACAGTGCCCTACAGTGAACAAGGTAAAATTAAACAGAGCCCGACATTAAATACGGTACAATGAAACAGTGCCCTACAGTGATCAAGGTAAAATTAAACAGAGCCCGACATTAAATGCAGTACAATGAAACAGTGCCCTACAGTGAACAAGGTAAAATTAAACAGAGCCCGACAGTGAATACGGTACAATGAAACAGTGCCCAACACTGAACAAGGTTAAATTAAACAGATCCCGACATTAAATACAGTACAATGAAACAGTGCCCTACAATTAACAATGTAAAATTAAACAGAGGCCGACATTAAATACAGTACAATGAAACAGTGCCCTACACTGAACAATGTAAAATTAAACAGAACCCGACATTAAATACAGTACAATGAAACAGTGCCCAACACTGAACAATGTAAAATTAAACAGAGCCCGACATTAAATACAGTTCAATGAAACAGTGCCCTACACTGAACACTGTAAAATTAAACAGAGCCCGACATTAAATACAGCCCATTGAAACAGTGCCCTACAGTGAACAAGGTAACATTAAACACAGCCCGCCATTAAATACAGATCAATGAAACAGTGCCCTACACTGAACAATGTAAAATTAAACAGAGCCGGACATTAAATACAGTACAATGAAACAGTGTCCTACAGTGAACAAGGTAAAATTAAACAGAGCCCGACATTAAATGCAGTACAATGAAACAGTGCCCTACAGTGAACAAGGTAAAATTAAACAGAGCCCGACATTAAATACAGTACAATGAAACAGTGCCCTACAGTGATCAAGGTAAAATTAAACAGAGCCCGACATTAAATGCAGTACAATGAAACAGTGCCCTACAGTGAACAAGGTAAAATTAAACAGAGCCCGACATTAAATACAGTACAATGAAACAGTGCCCAACACTGAACAAGGTTAAATTAAACAGATCCCGACATTAAATACAGTACAATGAAACAGTGCCCAACGCTGAACAATGTAAAATTAAACAGAGCCCGACATGAAATACGGTCCAATGATACAGTGCCCTACAGTGTACAAAGTAAAATTAAACAGATCCCGACATTAAATACAGTACAATGAAACAGTGCCCAACGCTGAACAATGTAAAATTAAACAGAGCCCGACATGAAATACGGTCCAATGATACAGTGCCCTACAGTGTACAAAGTAAAATTAAACAGAACCCGACATTAAATACAGTACAATGAAACAGTGCCCAACACTGAACAAGGTTACATTAAACAGATCCCGACATTAAATACAGTACAATGAAATAGTGCCCTACAGTCTACAAAGTAAAGTTAAACAGAGCCCGACATTAAATACAGTACAATGAAACAGTGCCCTACAGTACACAGTAAAATTAAACAGAGCACGACGTTAAATACAGTACAATGAAACAGTGCCCTACAGTGAACAAGGTTAAATTAAACAGAGCCCGACATTAAATACAGTACAATGAAACAGTGCCCTACAGTGAACAAGGTAACATTAAACAGAGCCCGACATTAAATACAGTACAATGAAACAGTGCCCAACGCTGAACAATGTAAAGTTAAAAAGAGCCCGACATTAAATACAGTACAATGAAACAGTGCCCTACAGTACACAGTAAAATTAAACAGAGCACGACGTTAAATACTGTACAATGAAACAGTGCCCTACAGTGAACAAGGTTAAATTAAACAGAGCCCGACATTAAATACAGTACAATGAAACAGTGCCACACTTTGAACAACGTAAAATTAAACAGAGCCCGACATTAAATACGGTACAATGAAACAGTGCCCTACAATTAACAATGTAAAATTAAACAGAGGCCGACATTAAATACGGTACAATGAAACTGTGCCCTTCAGTGAACAATGTAAAATTAAACAGAGACCGACATTAAATACAGTACAATGAAACAGTGCCCTACACTGAACAAGTTTAAATTAAACAGAGCCGGACATTAAATACAGTACAATGAAACAGTGCCCTACAGTACAAAGTAAAATTAAACAGAGCACGGCATTAAATACAGTACAATGAAACAGTGCCCTACACTGAACAATGTAAAATTAAACAGAACCCGACATTAAATACAGTACAATGAAACAGTGCCCAACACTGAACAATGTAAAATTAAACAGAGCCCGACATTAAATACAGTTCAATGAAACAGTGCCCTACACTGAACACTGTAAAATTAAACAGAGCCCGACATTAAATACAGCCCATTGAAACAGTGCCCTACAGTGAACAAGGTAACATTAAACACAGCCCGCCATTAAATACAGATCAATGAAACAGTGCCCTACACTGAACAATGTAAAATTAAACAGAGCCGGACATTAAATACAGTACAATGAAACAGTGCCCTACAGTGAACAAGGTAAAATTAAACAGAGCCCGACATTAAATGCAGTACAATGAAACAGTGCCCTACAGTGAACAAGGTAAAATTAAACAGAGCCCGACATTAAATACAGTACAATGAAACAGTGCCCTACAGTGATCAAGGTAAAATTAAACAGAGCCCGACATTAAATGCAGTACAATGAAACAGTGCCCTACAGTGAACAAGGTAAAATTAAACAGAGCCCGACATTAAATACAGTACAATGAAACAGTGCCCAACACTGAACAAGGTTAAATTAAACAGATCCCGACATTAAATACAGTACAATGAAACAGTGCCCAACGCTGAACAATGTAAAATTAAACAGAGCCCGACATGAAATACGGTCCAATGATACAGTGCCCTACAGTGTACAAAGTAAAATTAAACAGAACCCGACATTAAATACAGTACAATGAAACAGTGCCCAACACTGAACAAGGTTACATTAAACAGATCCCGACATTAAATACAGTACAATGAAACAGTGCCCTACAGTGATCAAGGTAAAATTAAACAGAGCCCGACATTAAATGCAGTACAATGAAACAGTGCCCTACAGTGAAGAAGGTAAAATTAAACAGAGCCCGACATTAAATACAGTACAATGAAACAGTGCCCAACACTGAACAAGGTTAAATTAAACAGATCCCGACATTAAATACAGTACAATGAAACAGTGCCCAACGCTGAACAATGTAAAATTAAACAGAGCCCGACATTAAATACGGTCCAATGATACAGTGCCCTACAGTGTACAAAGTAAAATTAAACAGAACCCGACATTAAATACAGTACAATGAAACAGTGTCCTACACTGACCAATGTAAAATTAAACAGAGCCCGACATTAAATACAGTACAATGAAACAGTGCCCTACAGTCTACAAAGTAAAGTTAAACAGAGCCCGACATTAAATACAGTACAATGAAACAGTGCCCTACAGTGAACAAGGTTAAATTAAACAGAGACCGACATTAAATACGGTACAATGAAACAGTGCCCTACAGTGAACAAGTTTAAATTAAACAGAGCCCGACATTAAATACAGTACAATGAAACAGTGCCCTGCAGTGAACAAAGTAAAATTAAACAGAGCCCGACATTAAATACAGTACAATGAAACAGTGCCCTACAGTGAACAAGGTAAAATTAAACAGAGCCCGACATTAAATACGGTACAATGAAACAGTGCCCTACAGTGATCAAGGTAAAATTAAATAGAGCCCGACATTAAATGCAGTACAATGAAACAGTGCCCAACGCTGAACAATGTAAAATTAAACAGAGCCCGACATGAAATACGGTCCAATGATACAGTGCCCTACAGTGTACAAAGTAAAATTAAACAGAACCCGACATTAAATACAGTACAATGAAACAGTGCCCAACACTGAACAAGGTTAAATTAAACAGAGCCCGACATTAAATACAGTACAATGAAATAGTGCCCAACGCTGAACAATGTAAAATTAAACAGAGCCCGACATGAAATACGGTCCAATGATACAGTGCCCTACAGTGTACAAAGGAAATTTAAACAGAACCCGACATTAAATACAGTACAATGAAACAGTGTCCTACACTGACCAATGTAAAATTAAACAGAGCCCGACATTAAATACAGTACAATGAAACAGTGCCCTACAGTCTACAAAGTAAAGTTAAACAGAGCCCGACATTAAATACAGTACAATGAAACAGTGCCCTACAGTACACAGTAAAATTAAACTGAGCACGACGTTAAATACTGTACAATGAAACAGTGCCCTACAGTGAACAAGGTTAAATTAAACAGAGCCCGACATTAAATACAGTACAATGAAACAGTGCCACACTTTGAACAACGTAAAATTAAACAGAGCCCGACATTAAATACGGTACAATGAAACAGTGCCCTACAATTAACAATGTAAAATTAAACAGAGGCCGACATTAAATACGGTACAATGAAACTGTGCCCTTCAGTGAACAATGTAAAATTAAACAGAGACCGACATTAAATACAGTACAATGAAACAGTGCCCTACACTGAACAAGTTTAAATTAAACAGAGCCGGACATTAAATACAGTACAATGAAACAGTGCCCTACAGTACAAAGTAAAATTAAACAGAGCACGGCATTAAATACAGTACAATGAAACAGTGCCCTACACTGAACAATGTAAAATTAAACAGAACCCGACATTAAATACAGTACAATGAAACAGTGCCCAACACTGAACAATGTAAAATTAAACAGAGCCCGACATTAAATACAGTTCAATGAAACAGTGCCCTACACTGAACACTGTAAAATTAAACAGAGCCCAACATTAAATACAGCCCATTGAAACAGTGCCCTACAGTGAACAAGGTAACATTAAACACAGCCCGCCATTAAATACAGATCAATGAAACAGTGCCCTACACTGAACAATGTAAAATTAAACAGAGCCGGACATTAAATACAGTACAATGAAACAGTGCCCGACAGTGAACAAGGTAAAATTAAACAGAGCCCGACATTAAATGCAGTACAATGAAACAGTGCCCTACAGTGAACAAGGTAAAATTAAACAGAGCCCGACATTAAATGCAGTACATGAAACAGTGCCCTACAGTGAACAATGTAAAATTAAACAGAGACCGACATTAAATACAGTACAATGAAACAGTGCCCTACACTGAACAAGTTTAAATTAAACAGAGCCCGACATTAAATACAGTACAATGAAACAGTGCCCTACAGTGCAAAGTAAAATTAAACAGAGCACGACATTAAATACAGTACAATGAAACAGTGCCCCACTTTGAACAACGTAAAATTAAACAGAGCCCGACATGAAATACGGTCCAATGATACAGTGCCCTACAGTGTACAAAGTAAAATTAAACAGAACCCGACATTAAATACAGTACAATGAAACAGTGCCCAACACTGAACAAGGTTAAATTAAACAGATCCCGACATTAAATACAGTACAATGAAATAGTGCCCAACGCTGAACAATGTAAAATTAAACAGAGCCCGACATTAAATGCAGTACAATGAAACAGTACCCTACAGTGAACAATGTAAAATTAAACAGAGACCGACATTAAATACGGTACAATGAAACAGTGCCCTACAGTGAACAAGGTAAAATTAAACAGTGCCCGACATTAAATACAGTACAACGAAACAGTGCCCTACAATAATCAAGGTAAAATTAAACAGAGCCCGACATTAAATGCAGTACAATGAAACAGTGCCACACTTTGAACAAGGTAAAATTAAACAGAGCCCGACATTAAATACAGTACAATGAAACAGTGCCCAACACTGAACAAGGTTAAATTAAACAGATCCCGACATTAAATACAGTACAATGAAACAGTGCCCAACGCTGAACAATGTAAAATTAAACAGAGCCCGACATGAAATACGGTCCAATGATACAGTGCCCTACAGTGTACAAAGAAAAATTAAACAGAACCCGACATTAAATACAGTACAATGAAACAGTGCCCAACACTTAACAAGGTTAAATTAAACAGATCCCGACATTAAATACAGTACAATGAAATAGTGCCCAACGATGAACAATGTAAAATTAAACAGAGCCCGACATTAAATACAGTACAATGAAACAGTGCCCTACAGTCTACAAAGTAAAGTTAAACAGAGCCCGACATTAAATACAGTACAATGAAACAGTGCCCTACAGTACACAGTAAAATTAAACAGAGCACGACGTTAAATACAGTACAATGAAACAGTGCCCTACAGTGAACAAGGTTAAATTAAACAGAGCCCGACATTAAATACAGTACAATGAAACAGTGCCACACTTTGAACAACGTAAAATTAAACAGAGCCCGACATTAAATACGGTACAATGAAACAGTGCCCTACAATTAACAATGTAAAATTAAACAGAGGCCGACATTAAATACGGTACAATGAAACTGTGCCCTTCAGTGAACAATGTAAAATTAAACAGAGACCGACATTAAATACAGTACAATGAAACAGTGCCCTACACTGAACAAGTTTAAATTAAACAGAGCCGGACATTAAATACAGTACAATGAAACAGTGCCCTACAGTACAAAGTAAAATTAAACAGAGCACGGCATTAAATACAGTACAATGAAACAGTGCCCTACACTGAACAATGTAAAATTAAACAGAACCCGACATTAAATACAGTACAATGAAACAGTGCCCAACACTGAACAATGTAAAATTAAACAGAGCCCGACATTAAATACAGTTCAATGAAACAGTGCCCTACACTGAACACTGTAAAATTAAACAGAGCCCGATATTAAATACAGCCCATTGAAACAGTGCCCTACAGTGAACAAGGTAACATTAAACACAGCCCGCCATTAAATACAGATCAATGAAACAGTGCCCTACACTGAACAATGTAAAATTAAACAGAGCCGGACATTAAATACAGTACAATGAAACAGTGCCCTACAGTGAACAAGGTAAAATTAAACAGAGCCCGACATTAAATGCAGTACAATGAAACAGTGCCCTACAGTGAACAATGTAAAATTAAACAGAGACCGACATTAAATACAGTACAATGAAACAGTGCCCTACACTGAACAAGTTTAAATTAAACAGAGCCCGACATTAAAAACAGTACAATTAAACAGTGCCCTACAGTGAACAAGGTAAAATTAAACAGAGCGCGACATTAAATACAGTACAATGAAACAGTGCCCTACAGTGCAAAGTAAAATTAAACAGAGCACGACATTAAATACAGTACAATGAAACAGTGCCCCACTTTGAACAACGTAAAATTAAACAGAGCCCGACATGAAATACGGTCCAATGATACAGTGCCCTACAGTGTACAAAGTAAAATTAAACAGAACCCGACATTAAATACAGTACAATGAAACAGTGCCCAACACTGAACAAGGTTAAATTAAACAGATCCCGACATTAAATACAGTACAATGAAATAGTGCCCAACGCTGAACAATGTAAAATTAAACAGAGCCCGACATTAAATGCAGTACAATGAAACAGTATCCTACAGTTAACAATGTAAAATTAAACAGAGACCGACATTAAATACGGTACAATGAAACAGTGCTCTACAGTGAACAAGTTTAAATTAAACAGAGCCCGACATTAAATACAGTACAATGAAACAGTGCCCTGCAGTGAACAAAGTAAAATTAAACAGAGCCCGACATTAAATGCAGTACAAAGAAACAGTGCCCTACAGTGAACAAGGTAAAATTAAACAGAACCCGACATTAAATACGGTACAATGAAACAGTGCCCTACAGTGATCAAGGTAAAATTAAACAGAGCCCGACATTAAATGCAGTACAATGAAACAGTGCCCTACAGTGAACAAGGTAAAATTAAACAGAGCCCGACAGTGAATACGGTACAATGAAACAGTGCCCAACACTGAACAAGGTTAAATTAAACAGATCCCGACATTAAATACAGTACAATGAAACAGTGCCCAACGCTGAACAATGTAAAATTAAACAGAGCCCGACATGAAATACGGTCCAATGATACAGTGCCCTACAGTGTACAAAGTAAAATTAAACAGAACCCGACATTAAATACAGTACAATGAAACAGTGCCCAACACTGAACAAGGTTAAATTAAACAGATCCCGACATTAAATACAGTACAATGAAATAGTGCCCAACGCTGAACAATGTAAAATTAAACAGAGCCCGACATGAAATTCGGTCCAATGATACAGTGCCCTACAGTGTACAAAGGAAAATTAAACAGAACCCGACATTAAATACAGTACAATGAAACAGTGTCCTACACTGACCAATGTAAAATTAAACAGAGCCCGACATTAAATACAGTACAATGAAACAGTGCCCTACAGTGAACAAGGTAAAATTAAACAGAGCGCGACATTAAATACAGTACAATGAAACAGTGCCCTACAGTGCAAAGTAAAATTAAACAGAGCACGACATTAAATACAGTACAATGAAACAGTGCCCCACTTTGAACAACGTAAAATTAAACAGAGCCCGACATGAAATACGGTCCAATGATACAGTGCCCTACAGTGTACAAAGTAAAATTAAACAGAACCCGACATTAAATACAGTACAATGAAACAGTGCCCAACACTGAACAAGGTTAAATTAAACAGATCCCGACATTAAATACAGTACAATGAAATAGTGCCCAACGCTGTACAATGTAAAATTAAACAGAGCCCGACATTAAATGCAGTACAATGAAACAGTATCCTACAGTTAACAATGTAAAATTAAACAGAGACCGACATTAAATACGGTACAATGAAACAGTGCCCTACAGTGAACAAGTTTAAATTAAACAGAGCCCGACATTAAATACAGTACAATGAAACAGTGCCCTGCAGTGAACAAAGTAAAATTAAACAGAGCCCGACATTAAATGCAGTACAAAGAAACAGTGCCCTACAGTGAACAAGGTAAAATTAAACAGAACCCGACATTAAATACGGTACAATGAAACAGTGCCCTACAGTGATCAAGGTAAAATTAAACAGAGCCCGACATTAAATGCAGTACAATGAAACAGTGCCCTACAGTGAACAAGGTAAAATTAAACAGAGCCCGACAGTGAATACGGTAAAATGAAACAGTGCCCAACACTGAACAAGGTTAAATTAAACAGATCCCGACATTAAATACAGTACAATGAAACAGTGCCCAACGCTGAACAATGTAAAATTAAACAGAGCCCGACATGAAATACGGTCCAATGATACAGTGCCCTACAGTGTACAAAGTAAAATTAAACAGAACCCGACATTAAATACAGTACAATGAAACAGTGCCCAACACTGAACAAGGTTAAATTAAACAGATCCCGACATTAAATACAGTACAATGAAATAGTGCCCAACGCTGAACAATGTAAAATTAAACAGAGCCCGACATGAAATACGGTCCAATGATACAGTGCCCTACAGTGTACAAAGGAAAATTAAACAGAACCCGACATTAAATACAGTACAATGAAACAGTGTCCTACACTGACCAATGTAAAATTAAACAGAGGCCGACATTAAATACGGTACAATGAAACTGTGCCCTTCAGTGAACAATGTAAAATTAAACAGAGACCGACATTAAATACAGTACAATGAAACAGTGCCCTACAGTACAAAGTAAAATTAAACAGAGCACGGCATTAAATACAGTACAATGAAACAGTGCCCTACACTGAACAATGTAAAATTAAACAGAACCCGACATTAAATACAGTACAATGAAACAGTGCCCAACACTGAACAATGTAAAATTAAACAGAGCCCGACATTAAATACAGTTCAATGAAACAGTGCCCTACACTGAACACTGTAAAATTAAACAGAGCCCGACATTAAATACAGCCCATTGAAACAGTGCCCTACAGTGAACAAGGTAACATTAAACACAGCCCGCCATTAAATACAGATCAATGAAACAGTGCCCTACACTGAACAATGTAAAATTAAACAGAGCCGGACATTAAATACAGTACAATGAAACAGTGCCCTACAGTGAACAAGGTAAAATTAAACAGAGCCCGACATTAAATGCAGTACAATGAAACAGTGCCCTACAGTGAACAAGGTAAAATTAAACAGAGCCCGACATTAAATGCAGTACAATGAAACAGTGCCCTACAGTGAACAATGTAAAATTAAACAGAGACCGACATTAAATACAGTACAATGAAACAGTGCCCTACACTGAACAAGTTTAAATTAAACAGAGCCCGACATTAAAAACAGTACAATGAAACAGTGCCCTACAGTGAACAAGGTAAAATTAAACAGAGCGCGACATTAAATACAGTACAATGAAACAGTGCCCTACAGTGCAAAGTAAAATTAAACAGAGAACGACATTAAATACAGTACAATGAAACAGTGCCCCACTTTGAACAACGTAAAATTAAACAGTGCCCGACACTAAATACAGTACAATGAAACAATGCCCTGCAGTGAACAAGGTAAAATTAAACAGAGCCCGACATTAAATGCAGTACAATGAAACAGTGCCCTACAGTGAACAAGGTAAAATTAAACAGAGCCCGACATTAAATACAGTACAATGAAACAGTGCCCTACAGTGATCAAGGTAAAATTAAACAGAGCCCGACATTAAATGCAGTACAATGAAACAGTGCCCTACAGTGAACAAGGTAAAATTAAACAGAGCCCGACATTAAATACAGTACAATGAAACAGTGCCCAACACTGAACAAGGTTAAATTAAACAGATCCCGACATTAAATACAGTACAATGAAACAGTGCCCAACGCTGAACAATGTAAAATTAAACAGAGCCCGACATGAAATACGGTCCAATGATACAGTGCCCTACAGTGTACAAAGTAAAATTAAACAGAACCCGACATTAAATACAGTACAATGAAACAGTGCCCAACACTGAACAAGGTTACATTAAACAGATCCCGACATTAAATACAGTACAATGAAATAGTGCCCAACGCTGAACAATGTAAAATTAAACAGAGCCCGACATTAAATGCAGTACAATGAAACAGTACCCTACAGTGAACAATGTAAAATTAAACAGAGACCGACATTAAATACGGTACAATGAAACAGTGCCCTACAGTGAACAAGTTTAAATTAAACAGAGCCCGACATTAAATACAGTACAATGAAACAGTGCCCTACAGTGATCAAGGTAAAATTAAACAGAGCCCGACATTAAATGCAGTACAATGAAACAGTGCCCTACAGTGAACAAGGTAAAATTAAACAGAGCCCGACATTAAATACAGTACAATGAAACAGTGCCCAACACTGAACAAGGTTAAATTAAACAGATCCCGACATTAAATACAGTACAATGAAACAGTGCCCAACGCTGAACAATGTAAAATTAAACAGAGCCGGACATGAAATACGGTCCAATGATACAGTGCCCTACAGTGTACAAAGTAAAATTAAACAGAACCCGACATTAAATACAGTACAATGAAACAGTGTCCTACACTGACCAATGTAAAATTAAACAGAGCCCGACATTAAATACAGTACAATGAAACAGTGCCCTACAGTCTACAAAGTAAAGTTAAACAGAGCCCGACATTAAATACAGTACAATGAAACAGTGCCCTACAGTACACAGTAAAATTAAACAGAGAACGACGTTAAATACAGTACAATGAAACAGTGCCCTACAGTGAACAAGGTTAAATTAAACAGAGACCGACATTAAATACGGTACAATGAAACAGTGCCCTACAGTGAACAAGTTTAAATTAAACAGAGCCCGACATTAAATACAGTACAATGAAACAGTGCCCTGCAGTGAACAAAGTAAAATTAAACAGAGCCCGACATTAAATGCAGTACAAAGAAACAGTGCCCTACAGTGAACAAGGTAAAATTAAACAGAACCCGACATTAAATACGGTACAATGAAACAGTGCCCTACAGTGATCAAGGTAAAATTAAACAGAGCCCGACATTAAATGCAGTACAATGAAACAGTGCCCTACAGTGAACAAGGTAAAATTAAACAGAGCCCGACAGTGAATACGGTACAATGAAACAGTGCCCAACACTGAACAAGGTTAAATTAAACAGATCCCGACATTAAATACAGTACAATGAAACAGTGCCCAACGCTGAACAATGTAAAATTAAACAGAGCCCGACATGAAATACGGTCCAATGATACAGTGCCCTACAGTGAACAAGTTAAAATTAAACAGAACCCGACATTAAATACAGTACAATGAAACAGTGCCCAACACTGAACAAGGTTAAATTAAACAGATCCCGACATTAAATACAGTACAATGAAATAGTGCCCAACGCTGAACAATGTAAAATTAAACAGAGCCCGACATGAAATACGGTCCAATGATACAGTGCCCTACAGTGTACAAAGGAAAATTAAACAGAACCCGACATTAAATACTGTACAATGAAACAGTGTCCTACACTGACCAATGTAAAATTAAACAGAGCCCGACATTAAATACAGTACAATGAAACAGTGCCCTACAGTGAACAAGGTAAAATTAAACAGAGCGCGACATTAAATACAGTACAATGAAACAGTGCCCTACAGTGCAAAGTAAAATTAAACAGAGCACGACATTAAATACAGTACAATGAAACAGTGCCCCACTTTGAACAACGTAAAATTAAACAGAGCCCGACATGAAATACGGTCCAATGATACAGTGCCCTACAGTGTACAAAGTAAAATTAAACAGAACCCGACATTAAATACAGTACAATGAAACAGTGCCCAACACTGAACAAGGTTAAATTAAACAGATCCCGACATTAAATACAGTACAATGAAATAGTGCCCAACGCTGAACAATGTAAAATTAAACAGAGCCCGACATTAAATGCAGTACAATGAAACAGTATCCTACAGTTAACAATGTAAAATTAAACAGAGACCGACATTAAATACGGTACAATGAAACAGTGCCCTACAGTGAACAAGTTTAAATTAAACAGAGCCCGACATTAAATACAGTACAATGAAACAGTGCCCTGCAGTGAACAAAGTAAAATTAAACAGAGCCCGACATTAAATGCAGTACAAAGAAACAGTGCCCTACAGTGAACAAGGTAAAATTAAACAGAACCCGACATTAAATACGGTACAATGAAACAGTGCCCTACAGTGATCAAGGTAAAATTAAACAGAGCCCGACATTAAATGCAGTACAATGAAACAGTGCCCTACAGTGAACAAGGTAAAATTAAACAGAGCCCGACAGTGAATACGGTAAAATGAAACAGTGCCCAACACTGAACAAGGTTAAATTAAACAGATCCCGACATTAAATACAGTACAATGAAACAGTGCCCAACGCTGAACAATGTAAAATTAAACAGAGCCCGACATGAAATACGGTCCAATGATACAGTGCCCTACAGTGTACAAAGTAAAATTAAACAGAACCCGACATTAAATACAGTACAATGAAACAGTGCCCAACACTGAACAAGGTTAAATTAAACAGATCCCGACATTAAATACAGTACAATGAAACAGTGCCCTACAGTGAACAAGGTTAAATTAAACAGAGCCCGACATTAAATACAGTACAATGAAACAGTGCCACACTTTGAACAACGTAAAATTAAACAGAGCCCGACATTAAATACGGTACAATGAAACAGTGCCCTACAATTAACAATGTAAAATTAAACAGAGGCCGACATTAAATACGGTACAATGAAACTGTGCCCTTCAGTGAACAATGTAAAATTAAACAGAGACCGACATTAAATACAGTACAATGAAACAGTGCCCTACACTGAACAAGTTTAAATTAAACAGAGCCGGACATTAAATACAGTACAATGAAACAGTGCCCTACAGTACAAAGTAAAATTAAACAGAGCACGGCATTAAATACAGTACAATGAAACAGTGCCCTACACTGAACAATGTAAAATTAAACAGAACCCGACATTAAATACAGTACAATGAAACAGTGCCCTACAGTACACAGTAAAATTAAACAGAGCACGACGTTAAATACAGTACAATGAAACAGTGCCCTAGAGTGAACAAGGTTAAATTAAACAGAGACCGACATTAAATACGGTACAATGAAACAGTGCCCTACAGTGAACAAGTTTAAATTAAACAGAGCCCGACATTAAATACAGTACAATGAAACAGTGCCCTGCAGTGAAAAAGTAAAATTAAACAGAGCCCGACATTAAATGCAGTACAAAGAAACAGTGCCCTACAGTGAACAAGGTAAAATTAAACAGAGCCCGACATTAAATACGGTACAATGAAACAGTGCCCTACAGTGATCAAGGTAAAATTAAACAGAGCCCGACATTAAATGCAGTACAATGAAACAGTGCCCTACAGTGAACAAGGTAAAATTAAACAGAGCCCGACAGTGAATACGGTACAATGAAACAGTGCCCAACACTGAACAAGGTTAAATTAAACAGATCCCGACATTAAATACAGTACAATGAAACAGTGCCCTACAATTAACAATGTAAAATTAAACAGAGGCCGACATTAAATACAGTACAATGAAACAGTGCCCTACACTGAACAATGTAAAATTAAACAGAACCCGACATTAAATACAGTACAATGAAACAGTGCCCAACACTGAACAATGTAAAATTAAACAGAGCCCGACATTAAATACAGTTCAATGAAACAGTGCCCTACACTGAACACTGTAAAATTAAACAGAGCCCGACATTAAATACAGCCCATTGAAACAGTGCCCTACAGTGAACAAGGTAACATTAAACACAGCCCGCCATTAAATACAGATCAATGAAACAGTGCCCTACACTGAACAATGTAAAATTAAACAGAGCCGGACATTAAATACAGTACAATGAAACAGTGCCCTACAGTGAACAAGGTAAAATTAAACAGAGCCCGACATTAAATGCAGTACAATGAAACAGTGCCCTACAGTGAACAAGGTAAAATTAAACAGAGCCCGACATTAAATACAGTACAATGAAACAGTGCCCTACAGTGATCAAGGTAAAATTAAACAGAGCCCGACATTAAATGCAGTACAATGAAACAGTGCCCTACAGTGAACAAGGTAAAATTAAACAGAGCCCGACATTAAATACAGTACAATGAAACAGTGCCCAACACTGAACAAGGTTAAATTAAACAGATCCCGACATTAAATACAGTACAATGAAACAGTGCCCAACGCTGAACAATGTAAAATTAAACAGAGCCCGACATGAAATACGGTCCAATGATACAGTGCCCTACAGTGTACAAAGTAAAATTAAACAGAACCCGACATTAAATACAGTACAATGAAACAGTGCCCAACACTGAACAAGGTTACATTAAACAGATCCCGACATTAAATACAGTACAATGAAATAGTGCCCAACGCTGAACAATGTAAAATTAAACAGAGCCCGACATTAAATACAGTACAATGAAACAGTGCCCTACAGTGATCAAGGTAAAATTAAACAGAGCCCGACATTAAATGCAGTACAATGAAACAGTGCCCTACAGTGAACAAGGTAAAATTAAACAGAGCCCGACATTAAATACAGTACAATGAAACAGTGCCCAACACTGAACAAGGTTAAATTAAACAGATCCCGACATTAAAAACAGTACAATGAAACAGTGCCCAACGCTGAACAATGTAAAATTAAACAGAGCCGGACATGAAATACGGTCCAATGATACAGTGCCCTACAGTGTACAAAGTAAAATTAAACAGAACCCAACATTAAATACAGTACAATGAAACAGTGTCCTACACTGACCAATGTAAAATTAAACAGAGCCCGACATTAAATACAGTACAATGAAACAGTGCCCTACAGTCTACAAAGTAAAGTTAAACAGAGCCCGACATTAAATACAGTACAATGAAACAGTGCCCTACAGTACACAGTAAAATTAAACAGAGCACGACGTTAAATACAGTACAATGAAACAGTGCCCTACAGTGAACAAGGTTAAATTAAACAGAGCCCGACATTAAATACAGTACAATGAAACAGTGCCCTACAGTGAACAAGGTAACATTAAACAGAGCCCGACATTAAATACAGTACAATGAAACAGTGCCCAACGCTGAACAATGTAAAGTTAAAAAGAGCCCGACATTAAATACAGTACAATGAAACAGTGCCCTACAGTACACAGTAAAATTAAACAGAGCACGACGTTAAATACTGTATAATGAAACAGTGCCCTACAGTGAACAAGGTTAAATTAAACAGAGCCCGACATTAAATACAGTACAATGAAACAGTGCCACACTTTGAACAACGTAAAATTAAACAGAGCCCGACATTAAATACGGTACAATGAAACAGTGCCCTACAATTAACAATGTAAAATTAAACAGAGGCCGACATTAAATACGGTACAATGAAACTGTGCCCTTCAGTGAACAATGTAAAATTAAACAGAGACCGACATTAAATACAGTACAATGAAACAGTGCCCTACACTGAACAAGTTTAAATTAAACAGAGCCGGACATTAAATACAGTACAATGAAACAGTGCCCTACAGTACAAAGTAAAATTAAACAGAGCACGGCATTAAATACAGTACAATGAAACAGTGCCCTACACTGAACAATGTAAAATTAAACAGAACCCGACATTAAATACAGTACAATGAAACAGTGCCCAACACTGAACAATGTAAAATTAAACAGAGCCCGACATTAAATACAGTTCAATGAAACAGTGCCCTACACTGAACACTGTAAAATTAAACAGAGCCCGACATTAAATACAGCCCATTGAAACAGTGCCCTACAGTGAACAAGGTAACATTAAACACAGCCCGCCATTAAATACAGATCAATGAAACAGTGCCCTACACTGAACAATGTAAAATTAAACAGAGCCGGACATTAAATACAGTACAATGAAACAGTGCCCTACAGTGAACAAGGTAAAATTAAACAGAGCCCGACATTAAATGCAGTACAATGAAACAGTGCCCTACAGTGAACAAGGTAAAATTAAACAGAGCCCGACATTAAATACAGTACAATGAAACAGTGCCCTACAGTGATCAAGGTAAAATTAAACAGAGCCCGACATTAAATGCAGTACAATGAAACAGTGCCCTACAGTGAACAAGGTAAAATTAAACAGAGCCCGACATTAAATACAGTACAATGAAACAGTGCCCAACACTGAACAAGGTTAAATTAAACAGATCCCGACATTAAATACAGTACAATGAAACAGTGCCCAACGCTGAACAATGTAAAATTAAACAGAGCCCGACATGAAATACGGTCCAATGATACAGTGCCCTACAGTGTACAAAGTAAAATTAAACAGAACCCGACATTAAATACAGTACAATGAAACAGTGCCCAACACTGAACAAGGTTACATTAAACAGATCCCGACATTAAATACAGTACAATGAAACAGTGCCCTACAGTGATCAAGGTAAAATTAAACAGAGCCCGACATTAAATGCAGTACAATGAAACAGTGCCCTACAGTGAAGAAGGTAAAATTAAACAGAGCCCGACATTAAATACAGTACAATGAAACAGTGCCCAACACTGAACAAGGTTAAATTAAACAGATCCCGACATTAAATACAGTACAATGAAACAGTGCCCAACGCTGAACAATGTAAAATTAAACAGAGCCCGACATTAAATACGGTCCAATGATACAGTGCCCTACAGTGTACAAAGTAAAATTAAACAGAACCCGACATTAAATACAGTACAATGAAACAGTGTCCTACACTGACCAATGTAAAATTAAACAGAGCCCGACATTAAATACAGTACAATGAAACAGTGCCCTACAGTCTACAAAGTAAAGTTAAACAGAGCCCGACATTAAATACAGTACAATGAAACAGTGCCCTACAGTGAACAAGGTTAAATTAAACAGAGACCGACATTAAATACGGTACAATGAAACAGTGCCCTACAGTGAACAAGTTTAAATTAAACAGAGCCCGACATTAAATACAGTACAATGAAACAGTGCCCTGCAGTGAACAAAGTAAAATTAAACAGAGCCCGACATTAAATACAGTACAATGAAACAGTGCCCTACAGTGAACAAGGTAAAATTAAACAGAGCCCGACATTAAATACGGTACAATGAAACAGTGCCCTACAGTGATCAAGGTAAAATTAAATAGAGCCCGACATTAAATGCAGTACAATGAAACAGTGCCCTACAGTGAACAAGGTAAAATTAAACAGAGCCCGACAGTGAATACGGTACAATGAAACAGTGCCCAACACTGAACAAGGTTAAATTAAACAGAGCCCGACATGAAATACGGTCCAATGATACAGTGCCCTACAGTGTACAAAGTAAAATTAAACAGAACCCGACATTAAATACAGTACAATGAAACAGTGCCCAACACTGAACAAGGTTAAATTAAACAGATCCCGACATTAAATACAGTACAATGAAATAGTGCCCAACGCTGAACAATGTAAAATTAAAGAGAGCCCGACATGAAATACGGTCCAATGATACAGTGCCCTACAGTGGACAAAGTAAAATTAAACAGAACCCGACATTAAATA
The DNA here is from genome assembly GCF_047496885.1 of Scyliorhinus torazame. Lineage (NCBI taxonomy): Eukaryota > Metazoa > Chordata > Chondrichthyes > Carcharhiniformes > Scyliorhinidae > Scyliorhinus > Scyliorhinus torazame. The sequence goes on along the minus strand of NC_092729.1, from coordinate 73,262,939 downwards.
CAGTACAATGAAACAGTGTCCTACACTGACCAATGTAAAATTAAACAGAGCCCGACATTAAATACAGTACAATGAAACAGTGCCCTACAGTCTACAAAGTAAAGTTAAACAGAGCCCGACATTAAATACAGTACAATGAAACAGTGCCCTACAGTACACAGTAAAATTAAACAGAGCACGACGTTAAATACAGTACAATGAAACAGTGCCCTACAGTGAACAATGTAAAATTAAACAGAGCCGGACATTAAATACAGTACAATGAAACAGTGCCCTACAGTGAACAAGGTAAAATTAAACAGAGTCCGACATTAAATACAGTACAATGAAACAGTGCCCTACACTGAACAAGGTAAAATTAAACAGAGCCCGACATTAAATGCAGTACAATGAAACAGTGCCCTACAGTGAACAATGTAAAATTAAACAGAGACCGACATTAAATACAGTACAATGAAACAGTGCCCGACACTGAACAAGTTTAAATTAAACAGAGCCCGACATTAAAAACAGTACAATGAAACAGTGCCCTACAGTGAACAAGGTAAAATTAAACAGAGCCCGACATTAAATACAGTACAATGAAACAGTGCCCTACAGTACAAAGTAAAATTAAACAGAGCACGACATTAAATACAGTACAATGAAACAGTGCCCCACTTTGAACAACGTAAAATTAAATAGAGACCGACATTAAATACGGTACAATGAAACAGTGCCCTACAGTCTACAACGTAAAGTTGAACAGAGCACGACATTAAATACAGTACAATGAAACAGTGCCCCACTTTGAACAACGTAAAATTAAATAGAGACCGACATTAAATACAGTACAATGAAACAGTGCCCTACACTGAACAAGGTAAAATTAAACAGAGCCCGACATTAAATGCAGTACAATGAAACAGTGCCCTACAGTGAACAATGTAAAATTAAACAGAGACCGACATTAAATACAGTACAATGAAACAGTGCCCGACACTGAACAAGTTTAAATTAAACAGAGCCCGACATTAAAAACAGTACAATGAAACAGTGCCCTACAGTGAACAAGGTAAAATTAAACAGAGCCCGACATTAAATACAGTACAATGAAACAGTGCCCTACAGTACAAAGTAAAATTAAACAGAGCACGACATTAAATACAGTACAATGAAACAGTGCCCCACTTTGAACAACGTAAAATTAAATAGAGACCGACATTAAATACGGTACAATGAAACAGTGCCCTACAGTCTACAACGTAAAGTTGAACAGAGCCCGACATTATATACAGTACAATGAAACAGTGCCCTACAGTACAAAGTAAAATTAAACAGAGCACGACGTTAAATACAGTACAATGAAACAGTGCCCCACTTTGAACAACGTAAAATTAAACAGAGCCCGACATTAAATACGGTACAATCAAACAGTGCCCTACAATCAACAATGTCAAATTAAACAGAGCCCGACATTAAATACGGTACAATCAAACAGTGCCCTTCAGTGCACAATCTAAAATTAAACAGAGCCCGACATTAAATACAGTACAATGAAACAGTGCCCAACCCTGAACAAGGTAACATTAAACAGAGCCTGACATTAAATACAGTACAATGAAACAGTGCCCTACAGTAAATAATGTATACTTAAACAGAGCCCGACATTAAATACGGTATAATGAAACAGTGCCATACAGTGAACAAGGTAACATTAAGCAGAGCCCGACATTAAATACAGTACAATGAAACAGTGCCTTACAGTCAACAGTGTAAAATTAAACAGAGTCCGACATTAAATAAAGTAAATGAAACAGTGCCCTACAGTGAACAAGGTTAAATTAAACACAGCCCGACATTAAATACAGTACAATGAAACAGTGCCTTACAGTCAACAGTGTAAAATTAAACAGAGTCCGACATTAAATAAAGTAAATGAAACAGTGCCCTACAGTGAACAAGGTTAAATTAAACACAGCCCGACATTAAATACAGTACAATGAAACAGTGCCCTACAATCAACAATGTAAAATTAAACAGAGCCCGACATTAAATACGGTACAATCAAACAGTGCCCTTCAGTGCACAATCTAAAATTAAACAGAGCCCGACATTAAATACAGTACAATGAAACAGTGCCCAACCCTGAACAAGGTAACATTAAACAGAGCCCGACATTAAATACAGTACAATGAAACAGTGCCCTACAGTAAATAATGTATACTTAAACAGAGCACGACGTTAAATGCAGTACAATGAAACAGTGCCCCACTTTGAACAAGGTAAAATTAAACAGAGCCCGACATTAAATACGGTACAATGAAACAGTGCCCTACAATCAACAATGTAAAATTAAACAGAGCCCGACATTAAATACGGTACAATGAAATAGTGCCCTTCAGTGAACAATGTAAAATTAAACAGAGCCCGACATTAAATACAGTACAATGAAACAGTGCCCTACAGTAAATAATGTATACTTAAACAGAGCACGACGTTAAATGCAGTACAATGAAACAGTGCCCCACTTTGAACAAGGTAAAATTAAACAGAGCCCGACATTAAATACGGTACAATGAAACAGTGCCCTACAATCAACAATGTAAAATTAAACAGAGCCCGACATTAAATACGGTACAATGAAACAGTGCCCTTCAGTGAACAATGTAAAATTAAACAGAGCCCGACATTAAATACAGTACAATGAAACAGTGCCCTACAGTGAACAAGGTAACATTAAGCAGAGCCCGACATTAAATACAGTACAATGAAACAGTGCCTTACAGTCAAAAATGTAAAATTAAACAGAGCCCGACATTAAATAAAGTCAATGAAACAGTGCCCTACAGTGTACAAGTTTAAATTAAACAGAGACCGACATTAAATACAGTACAATGAAACAGTGTCCTACACGGAACAATGAAAAATTAAACAGAGCCCGACATTAAATACAGCACAATGAAACAGTGCCCTACAGTGAACAAGGTAACATTAAACAGAGCCCGACATTAAATACAGATCAATGAAACAGTGCCCTACACTGAACAAGGTAAAATTAAACAGAGCCCGACATTAAATACGGTACAATGAAACAGTGCCCTACAGTGAACAAGGTAACATTAAACAGAGCCCGACATTAAAGACAGTACAATGAAACAGTGCCCTACAGTAAACAATTTATAATTGAACAGAGACCGACATTAAATCCAGTGCAATGAAACAGTGCCCTGCAGTGAAAAAGGTAAAATTAAACAGAGCCCGACATTAAATACAGATCAATGAAGCAGTGCCCTACACTGAACAATGTAAAATTAAACAGAGCCCGACATTAAATACGGTATAATGAAACAGTGCCATACAGTGAACAAGGTAACATTAAGCAGAACCCGACATTAAATACAGTACAATGAAACAGTGCCCTAGAGTGAACAAGGTAAAATTAAACAGAGCCCGACATTAAATACAGTACAATGAAACAGTGCCCTACAGTCAACAATGTAAAATTAAACAGAGCCCGACATTAAATACAGTACAATGAAACAGTGCCCAACACTGAACAAGGTAAAATTAAACAGAGCCCGACGTTAAATACAGTACAATGAAACAGTGCCCTACAGTCAACAATGTAAAACTAAACAGTGCCCGACATTAATACAGTACATTGAAACAGTGCCCTACACTGAACAAGGTTAAATTAAACAGAACCCGACATTAAATACAGTACAATGAAACAGTGCCCAACGCTGAACAATGTGAAATTAAACAGAGCACGACGTTAAATACAGTACAATGAAACAGTGCCCTACAGTCAACAATGTAAAACTAAACAGTGCCCGACATTAATACAGTACATTGAAACAGTGCCCTACACTGAACAAGGTTAAATTAAACAGAGCCCGACATTAAATACGGTCCAATGAAACAGTGCCCTACAGTGTACAAAGTAAAATTAAACAGAGCACGACATTAAATACAGTACAATGAAACAGTGCCCTACAGTGTACAAAGTAAAGTTAAACAGAGCCCGACATTAAATACAGTACAATGAAACAGTGCCCTACAGTACAAAGTAAAATTAAACAGAGCCCGACATTAAATACAGTACTATGAAACAGTGCCGAACGCTGAACAATGTGAAATTAAACAGAGCCCGACATTAAATACGGTCCAATGAAACAGTGCCCTACAGTGTACAAAGTAAAGTTAAACAGAGCCCGACATTAAATACAGATCAATGAAACAGTGCCATCCACTGAACAATGTAAAATTAAACAGAGCCCGACATTAAATACGGTACAATGAAACAGTGCCCTACAGTGAACAAGGTAACATTAAGCAGAGCCCGAAATTAAGTACAGTACAATGAAACAGTGCCTTACAGTCAAGAATGTAAAATTAAACAGAGCCCGACATTAAATACGGTACAATGAAACAGTGCCCTACAGTACAAAGTAAAATTAAACAGAGCCCTACATTAAATACAGTACAACGAAAGAGTGCCCTACACTGAACAAGGTAAAATTAAACAGAGCCCGACATTAAATACAGCCCAATGAAACAGTGCCCTACAGTGAACAATGTAAAATTAAACAGAGCCCGACATTAAATACAGTACAATGAAACAGTGCCCTACAGTAAATAATGTATACTTAAACAGAGCACGACGTTAAATGCAGTACAATGAAACAGTGCCCCACTTTGAACAAGGTAAAATTAAACAGAGCCCGACATTAAATACGGTACAATGAAACAGTGCCCTACAATCAACAATGTAAAATTAAACAGAGCCCGACATTAAATACGGTACAATGAAACAGTGCCCTTCAGTGAACAATGTAAAATTAAACAGAGCCCGACATTAAATACAGTACAATGAAACAGTGCCCTACAGTGAACAAGGTAACATTAAGCAGAGCCCGACATTAAATACAGTACAATGAAACAGTGCCTTACAGTCAAAAATGTAAAATTAAACAGAGCCCGACATTAAATAAAGTCAATGAAACAGTGCCCTACAGTGTACAAGTTTAAATTAAACAGAGACCGACATTAAATACAGTACAATGAAACAGTGTCCTACACGGAACAATGAAAAATTAAACAGAGCCCGACATTAAATACAGCACAATGAAACAGTGCCCTACAGTGAACAAGGTAACATTAAACAGAGCCCGACATTAAATACAGATCAATGAAACAGTGCCCTACACTGAACAAGGTAAAATTAAACAGAGCCCGACATTAAATACGGTACAATGAAACAGTGCCCTACAGTGAACAAGGTAACATTAAACAGAGCCCGACATTAAAGACAGTACAATGAAACAGTGCCCTACAGTAAACAATTTATAATTGAACAGAGACCGACATTAAATCCAGTGCAATGAAACAGTGCCCTGCAGTGAAAAAGGTAAAATTAAACAGAGCCCGACATTAAATACAGATCAATGAAGCAGTGCCCTACACTGAACAATGTAAAATTAAACAGAGCCCGACATTAAATACGGTATAATGAAACAGTGCCATACAGTGAACAAGGTAACATTAAGCAGAACCCGACATTAAATACAGTACAATGAAACAGTGCCCTAGAGTGAACAAGGTAAAATTAAACAGAGCCCGACATTAAATACAGTACAATGAAACAGTGCCCTACAGTCAACAATGTAAAATTAAACAGAGCCCGACATTAAATACAGTACAATGAAACAGTGCCCAACACTGAACAAGGTAAAATTAAACAGAGCCCGACGTTAAATACAGTACAATGAAACAGTGCCCTACAGTCAACAATGTAAAACTAAACAGTGCCCGACATTAATACAGTACATTGAAACAGTGCCCTACACTGAACAAGGTTAAATTAAACAGAACCCGACATTAAATACAGTACAATGAAACAGTGCCCAACGCTGAACAATGTGAAATTAAACAGAGCACGACGTTAAATACAGTACAATGAAACAGTGCCCTACAGTCAACAATGTAAAACTAAACAGTGCCCGACATTAATACAGTACATTGAAACAGTGCCCTACACTGAACAAGGTTAAATTAAACAGAGCCCGACATTAAATACGGTCCAATGAAACAGTGCCCTACAGTGTACAAAGTAAAATTAAACAGAGCACGACATTAAATACAGTACAATGAAACAGTGCCCTACAGTGTACAAAGTAAAGTTAAACAGAGCCCGACATTAAATACAGTACAATGAAACAGTGCCCTACAGTACAAAGTAAAATTAAACAGAGCCCGACATTAAATACAGTACTATGAAACAGTGCCGAACGCTGAACAATGTGAAATTAAACAGAGCCCGACATTAAATACGGTCCAATGAAACAGTGCCCTACAGTGTACAAAGTAAAGTTAAACAGAGCCCGACATTAAATACAGATCAATGAAACAGTGCCATCCACTGAACAATGTAAAATTAAACAGAGCCCGACATTAAATACGGTACAATGAAACAGTGCCCTACAGTGAACAAGGTAACATTAAGCAGAGCCCGAAATTAAGTACAGTACAATGAAACAGTGCCTTACAGTCAAGAATGTAAAATTAAACAGAGCCCGACATTAAATACGGTACAATGAAACAGTGCCCTACAGTACAAAGTAAAATTAAACAGAGCCCTACATTAAATACAGTACAACGAAAGAGTGCCCTACACTGAACAAGGTAAAATTAAACAGAGCCCGACATTAAATACAGCCCAATGAAACAGTGCCCTACAGTGAACAATGTAAAATTAAACAGAGCCCGACATTAAAAACAGTACAATGAAACAGTGCCCTACACTGAACAATGTAAAATTAAACAGAGCCCGACATTAAATACAGTACAATGAAACAGTGCCCAACACTGAACAATGTAAAATTAAACAGAGCCCGACATTAAATACAGTACAATGAAACAGTGCCCTGCAGTGAACAAGGTAAAATTAAACAGAGCCCGACATTAAATGCAGTACAATGAAACAGTGCCCTACAGTGAACAAGGTAAAATTAAACAGAGCCCGACATTAAATACAGTACAATGAAACAGTGCCCTACAGTGATCAAGGTAAAATTAAACAGAGCCCGACATTAAATGCAGCACAATGAAACAGTGCCCTACAGTGAACAAGGTAAAATTAAACAGAGCCCGACATTAAATACAGTACAATGAAACAGTGCCCAACACTGAACAAGGTTAAATTAAACAGATCCCGACATTAAATACAGTACAATGAAACAGTGCCCAACGCTGAACAATGTAAAATTAAACAGAGCCCGACATGAAATACGGTCCAATGATACAGTGCCCTACAGTGTACAAAGTAAAATTAAACAGAACCCGACATTAAATACAGTACAATGAAACAGTGCCCAACACTGAACAAGGTTAAATTAAACAGATCCCGACATTAAATACAGTACAATGAAATAGTGCCCAACGCTGAACAATGTAAAATTAAACAGAGCCCGACATGAAATACGGTCCAATGATACAGTGCCCTACAGTGTACAAAGTAAAATTAAACAGAACCCGACATTAAATACAGTACAATGAAACAGTGTTCTACACTGACCAATGTAAAATTAAACAGAGCCCGACATTAAATACAGTACAATGAAACAGTGCCCTACAGTACACAGTAAAATTAAACAGAGCTCGACGTTAAATACAGTACAATGAAACAGTGCCCTACAGTGAACAAGGTTAAATTAAACAGAGCCCGACATTAAATACAGTACAATGAAACAGTGCCACACTTTGAACAACGTAAAATTAAACAGAGCCCGACATTAAATACGGTACAATGAAACAGTGCCCTTCAGTGAACAAGGTAACATTAAGCACAGCCCGACATTAAATACAGTACAATGAAACAGTGCCTTACAGTCAACAGTGTAAAATTAAACAGAGCCCGACATTAAATACAGTACAATGAAACAGTGCCCTTCAGTGAACAATGTAAAATTAAACAGAGCCCGACCTTAAATACAGTACAATGAAAAAGTGCCCTACAATCAACAATGTAAAATTAAACAGAGCCCGACATTAAATACAGTACTATGAAACAGTGCCGAACGCTGAACAATGTGAAATTAAACAGAGCCCGACATTAAATACGGTCCAATGAAACAGTGCCCTACAGTGTACAAAGTAAAGTTAAACAGAGCCCGACATTAAATACAGATCAATGAAACAGTGCCATCCACTGAACAATGTAAAATTAAACAGAGCCCGACATTAAATACGGTACAATGAAACAGTGCCCTACAGTGAACAAGGTAACATTAAACAGAACCCGAAATTAAGTACAGTACAATGAAACAGTGCCTTACAGTCAAGAATGTAAAATTAAACAGAGCCCGACATTAAATACGGTACAACGAAAGAGTGCCCTACACTGAACAAGGTAAAATTAAACAGAGCCCGACATTAAATACAGCCCAATGAAACAGTGCCCTACAGTGAACAATGTAAAATTAAACAGAGCCCGACATTAAAAACAGTACAATGAAACAGTGCCCTACACTGAACAATGTAAAATTAAACAGAGCCCGACATTAAATACAGTACAATGAAACAGTGCCCAACACTGAACAATGTAAAATTAAACAGAGCCCGCCATTAAATACGGTACAATGAAACAGTGCCCTACAGTGAACAAGGTAAAATTAAACAGAGCCCGACATTAAATGCAGTACAATGAAACAGTACCCTACAGTGAACAATGTAAAATTAAACAGAGACCGACATTAAATACGGTACAATGAAACAGTGCCCTACAGTGAACAAGTTTAAATTAAACAGAGCCCGACATTAAATACAGTACAATGAAACAGTGCCCTGCAGTGAACAAGGTAAAATTAAACAGAGCCCGACATTAAATGCAGTACAATGAAACAGTGCCCTACAGTGAACAAGGTAAAATTAAACAGAGCCCGACATTAAATACAGTACAATGAAACAGTGCCCTACAGTGATCAAGGTAAAATTAAACAGAGCCCGACATTAAATGCAGCACAATGAAACAGTGCCCTACAGTGAACAAGGTAAAATTAAACAGAGCCCGACATTAAATACAGTACAATGAAACAGTGCCCAACACTGAACAAGGTTAAATTAAACAGATCCCGACATTAAATACAGTACAATGAAACAGTGCCCAACGCTGAACAATGTAAAATTAAACAGAGCCCGACATGAAATACGGTCCAATGATACAGTGCCCTACAGTGTACAAAGTAAAATTAAACAGAACCCGACATTAAATACAGTACAATGAAACAGTACCCAACACTGAACAAGGTTAAATTAAACAGATCCCGACATTAAATACAGTACAATGAAATAGTGCCCAACGCTGAACAATGTAAAATTAAACAGAGCCCGACATGAAATACGGTCCAATGATACAGTGCCCTACAGTGTACAAAGTAAAATTAAACAGAACCCGACATTAAATACAGTACAATGAAACAGTGTCCTACACTGACCAATGTAAAATTAAACAGAGCCCGACATTAAATACAGTACAATGAAACAGTGCCCTACAGTACACAGTAAAATTAAACAGAGCTCGACGTTAAATACAGTACAATGAAACAGTGCCCTACAGTGAACAAGGTTAAATTAAACAGAGCCCGACATTAAATACAGTACAATGAAACAGTGCCACACTTTGAACAACGTAAAATTAAACAGAGCCCGACATTAAATACGGTACAATGAAACAGTGCCCTTCAGTGAACAAGGTAACATTAAGCACAGCCCGACATTAAATACAGTACAATGAAACAGTGCCTTACAGTCAACAGTGTAAAATTAAACAGAGCCCGACATTAAATACAGTACAATGAAACAGTGCCCTTCAGTGAACAATGTAAAATTAAACAGAGCCCGACCTTAAATACAGTACAATGAAAAAGTGCCCTACAATCAACAATGTAAAATTAAACAGAGCCCGACATTAAATACAGTACAATGAAACAGTGCCCAACACTGAACAAGGTAAAATTAAACAGAGCCCGACATTAAATACAGTACAATGAAACAGTGCCCTACAATCAACAAGGTAAAATTAAACAGAGCCCGACATTAAATACAGATCAATGAAACAGTGCCCTACACTGAACAATGTAAAATTAAACAGAGCCCGACATTAAATGCAGTACAATGAAACAGTGCCCTACAGTGAACAAGGTAAAATTAAACAGAGCCAGACATTAAATACAGTACAATGAAACAGTGCCCTACAGTGAACAAGGTAAAATTAAACAGAGCCCGACATTAAATGCAGTACAATGAAACAGTGCCCTACAGTGAACAATGTAAAATTAAACAGAGACCGACATTAAATACAGTACAATGAAACAGTGCCCTACACTGAACAAGTTTAAATTAAACAGAGCCCGACATTAAAAACAGTACAATGAAACAGTGCTCTACAGTGAGCAAGGTAAAATTAAACAGAGCCCGACATTAAATACAGTACAATTAAACAGTGCCCTACAGTGAACAAGGTTAAATTAAACAGAGCACGACGTTAAATACAGTACAATGAAACAGTGCCCTACAGTACAAAGTAAAATTAAACAGAGCACGACATTAAATACAGTACAATGAAACAGTGCCCCACTTTGAACAACGTAAAATTAAACAGAGCCCGACATTAAATACGGTACAATGAAACAGTGCCCTACAGTCTACAATGTAAAGTTAAACAGAGCCCGACATTAAATACAGTACAATGAAACAGTGCCCTACAGTACAAACTAAAATTAAACAGAGCACGACGTTAAATACAGTACAATGAAACAGTGCCCTACAGTGAACAGGGTTAAATTAAACAGAGCACGACGTTAAATACAGTACAATGAAACAGTGCCCTACAGTACAAAGTAAAATTAAACAGAGCACGACATTAAATACAGTACAATGAAACAGTGCCCCACTTTGAACAACGTAAAATTAAACAGAGCCCGACATTAAATACGGTACAATGAAACATTGCCCTACAATCAACAATGTAAAATTAAACAGAGCCCGACATTAAATACAGTACAATGAAACAGTGCCCTACAGTGAACAAGGTAACATTAAGCAGAGCCCGACATTAAATACAGTACAATGAAACAGTGCCCTACAGTCAACAATGTAAAATTAAACAGAGCCCGACATTAAATACAGTACAATGAAACAGTGCCCAACCCTGCACAAGGTAAAATAAAACAGAGCCCGACATTAAATACAGTACAATGAAACAGTGCCCTACAGTGAACAAGGTAACATTAAACAGAGCCCGACATTAAATACAGTACAATGAAACAGTGCCCTACAGTAAACAATGTATAATTAAACAGAGCCCGACATTAAATACAGTACAATGAAACAGTGCCCTACGGTGAACAAGGTAACATTAAACAGAGACCGACATTAAATACAGTACAATGAAACAGTGCCCTGCAGTGAAAAAGGTAAAATTAAACAGAGCCCGACATTAAATACAGATCAATGAAACAGTGCCCTACACTGAACAATGTAAAATTAAACAGAGCCCGACATTAAATACGGTATAATGAAACAGTGCCATACAGTGATCAAGGTAAAATTAAACAGAGCCCGACATTAAATGCAGCACAATGAAACAGTGCCCTACAGTGAACAAGGTAAAATTAAACAGAGCCCGACATTAAATACAGTACAATGAAACAGTGCCCAACACTGAACAAGGTTAAATTAAACAGATCCCGACATTAAATACAGTACAATGAAACAGTGCCCAACGCTGAACAATGTAAAATTAAACAGAGCCCGACATGAACTACGGTCCAATGATACAGTGCCCTACAGTGTACAAAGTAAAATTAAACAGAACCCGACATTAAATACAGTACAATGAAACAGTGCCCAACACTGAACAAGGTTAAATTAAACAGATCCCGACATTAAATACAGTACAATGAAACAGTGCCCTACAGTACACAGTAAAATTAAACAGAGCTCGACGTTAAATACAGTACAATGAAACAGTGCCCTACAGTGAACAAGGTTAAATTAAACAGAGCCCGACATTAAATACAGTACAATGAAACAGTGCCACACTTTGAACAACGTAAAATTAAACAGAGCCCGACATTAAATACGGTACAATGAAACAGTGCCCTTCAGTGAACAAGGTAACATTAAGCACAGCCCGACATTAAATACAGTACAATGAAACAGTGCCTTACAGTCAACAGTGTAAAATTAAACAGAGCCCGACATTAAATACAGTACAATGAAACAGTGCCCTTCAGTGAACAATATAAAATTAAACAGAGCCCGACCTTAAATACAGTACAATGAAAAAGTGCCCTACAATCAACAATGTAAAATTAAACAGAGCCCGACATTAAATACAGTACAATGAAACAGTGCCCAACACTGAACAAGGTAAAATTAAACAGAGCCCGACATTAAATACAGTACAATGAAACAGTGCCCGACACTGAACAATGTAAAATTAAACAGAACCCGACATTAAATACAGTACAATGAAACAGTGCCCAACACTGAACAATTTAAAATTAAACAGAGCCCGACATTAAATACAGTTCAATGAAACAGTGCCCTACACTGAACACTGTAAAATTAAACAGAGCCCGACATTAAATACAGCCCAATGAAACAGGGCCCTACAGTGAACAAGGTGACATTAAACAGAGCCCGACATTAAATACGGTACAATGAAACAGTGCCCTACAATCAACAAGGGAAATTTAAACAGAGCCCGAGATTAAATACAGATCAATGAAACAGTGCCCTACACTGAACAATGTAAAATTAAACAGAGCCCGACATTAAATGCAGTACAATGAAACAGTGCCCTACAGTGAACAAGGTAAAATTAAACAGAGCCAGACATTAAATACAGTACAATGAAACAGTGCCCTACAGTGAACAAGGTAAAATTAAACAGAGCCCGACATTAAATGCAGTACAATGAAACAGTGCCCTACAGTGAACAATGTAAAATTAAACAGAGACCGACATTAAATACAGTACAATGAAACAGTGCCCTACACTGAACAAGTTTAAATTAAACAGAGCCCGACATTAAAAACAGTACAATGAAACAGTGCTCTACAGTGAGCAAGGTAAAATTAAACAGAGCCCGACATTAAATACAGTACAATTAAACAGTGCCCTACAGTGAACAAGGTTAAATTAAACAGAGCACGACGTTAAATACAGTACAATGAAACAGTGCCCTACAGTACAAAGTAAAATTAAACAGAGCACGACATTAAATACAGTACAATGAAACAGTGCCCTACAGTGTACAAAGTAAAGTTAAACAGAGCCCGACATTAAATACAGTACAATGAAACAGTGCCCTACAGTACAAAGTAAAATTAAACAGAGCCCGACATTAAATACAGTACTATGAAACAGTGCCGAACGCTGAACAATGTAAAATTAAACAGAGCCCGACATTAAATACGGTACAATGAAACAGTGCCCTACAGTGAACAAGGTAACATTAAGCAGAGCCCGAAATTAAGTACAGTACAATGAAACAGTGCCTTACAGTCAAGAATGTAAAATTAAACAGAGCCCGACATTAAATACGGTACAGTGAAACAGTGCCCTACAGTACAAAGTAAAGTTAAACAGAGCCCGACATTAAATACAGATCAATGAAACAGTGCCATCCACTGAACAATGTAAAATTAAACAGAGCCCGACATTAAATACGGTACAATGAAACAGTGCCCTACAGTGAACAAGGTAACATTAAGCAGAGCCCAAAATTAAGTACAGTACAATGAAACAGTGCCTTACAGTCAAGAATGTAAAATTAAACAGAGCCCGACATTAAATACGGTACAATGAAACAGTGCCCTACAGTACAAAGTAAAATTAAACAGAGCCCTACATTAAATACAGTACAACGAAAGAGTGCCCTACACTGAACAAGGTAAAATTAAACAGAGCCCGACATTAAATACAGCCCAATTAAACAGTGCCCTACAGTGAACAATGTAAAATTAAACAGAGCCCGACATTAAAAACAGTACAATGAAACAGTGCCCTACACTGAACAATGTAAAATTAAACAGAGCCCGACATTAAATACAGTACAATGAAACAGTGCCCAACACTGAACAATGTAAAATTAAACAGAGCCCGCCATTAAATACGGTACAATGAAACAGTGCCCTACAGTGAACAAGGTAAAATTAAACACAGCCCGACATTAAATGCAGTACAATGAAACAGTACCCTACAGTGAACAATGTAAAATTAAACAGAGACCGACATTAAATACGGTACAATGAAACAGTGCCCTGCAGTGAACAAGGTAAAATTAAACAGAGCCCGACATTAAATGCAGTACAATGAAACAGTGCCCTACAGTGAACAAGGTAAAATTAAACAGAGCCCGACATTAAATACAGTACAATGAAACAGTGCCCTACAGTGATCAAGGTAAAATTAAACAGAGCCCGACATTAAATGCAGCACAATGAAACAGTGCCCTACAGTGAACAAGGTAAAATTAAACAGAGCCCGACATTAAATACAGTACAATGAAACAGTGCCCAACACTGAACAAGGTTAAATTAAACAGATCCCGACATTAAATACAGTACAATGAAACAGTGCCCAACGCTGAACAATGTAAAATTAAACAGAGCCCGACATGAAATACGGTCCAATGATACAGTGCCCTACAGTGTACAAAGTAAAATTAAACAGAACCCGACATTAAATACAGTACAATGAAACAGTGCCCAACACTGAACAAGGTTAAATTAAACAGATCCCGACATTAAATACAGTACAATGAAATAGTGCCCAACGCTGAACAATGTAAAATTAAACAGAGCCCGACATGAAATACGGTCCAATGATACAGTGCCCTACAGTGTACAAAGTAAAATTAAACAGAACCCGACATTAAATACAGTACAATGAAACAGTGTCCTACACTGACCAATGTAAAATTAAACAGAGCCCGACATTAAATACAGTACAATGAAACAGTGCCCTACAGTACACAGTAAAATTAAACAGAGCTCGACGTTAAATACAGTACAATGAAACAGTGCCCTACAGTGAACAAGGTTAAATTAAACAGAGCCCGACATTAAATACAGTACAATGAAACAGTGCCACACTTTGAACAACGTAAAATTAAACAGAGCCCGACATTAAATACGGTACAATGAAACAGTGCCCTTCAGTGAACAAGGTAACATTAAGCACAGCCCGACATTAAATACAGTACAATGAAACAGTGCCTTACAGTCAACAGTGTAAAATTAAACAGAGCCCGACATTAAATACAGTACAATGAAACAGTGCCCTTCAGTGAACAATGTAAAATTAAACAGAGCCCGACCTTAAATACAGTACAATGAAAAAGTGCCCTACAATCAACAATGTAAAATTAAACAGAGCCCGACATTAAATACAGTACAATGAAACAGAGCCTAACACTGAACAAGGTAAAATTAAACAGAGCCCGACATTAAATACAGTACAATGAAACAGTGCCCTACAATCAACAAGGTAAAATTAAACAGAGCCCGACATTAAATACAGATCAATGAAACAGTGCCCTACACTGAACAATGTAAAATTAAACAGAGCCCGACATTAAATGCAGTACAATGAAACAGTGCCCTACAGTGAACAAGGTAAAATTAAACAGAGCCAGACATTAAATACAGTACAATGAAACAGTGCCCTACAGTGAACAAGGTAAAATTAAACAGAGCCCGACATTAAATGCAGTACAATGAAACAGTGCCCTACAGTGAACAATGTAAAATTAAACAGAGACCGACATTAAATACAGTACAATGAAACAGTGCCCTACACTGAACAAGTTTAAATTAAACAGAGCCCGACATTAAAAACAGTACAATGAAACAGTGCTCTACAGTGAGCAAGGTAAAATTAAACAGAGCCCGACATTAAATACAGTACAATTAAACAGTGCCCTACAGTGAACAAGGTTAAATTAAACAGAGCACGACGTTAAATACAGTACAATGAAACAGTGCCCTACAGTACAAAGTAAAATTAAACAGAGCACGACATTAAATACAGTGCAATGAAACAGTGCCCCACTTTGAACAACGTAAAATTAAACAGAGCCCGACATTAAATACGGTACAATGAAACAGTGCACTACAGTCTACAATGTAAAGTTAAACAGAGCCCGACATTAAATACAGTACAATGAAACAGTGCCCTACAGTACAAACTAAAATTAAACAGAGCACGACGTTAAATACAGTACAATGAAACAGTGCCCCACTTTGAACAACGTAAAATTAAACAGAGCCCGACATTAAATACGGTACAATGAAACAGTGCCCTACAGTGAACAGGGTTAAATTAAACAGAGCACGACGTTAAATACAGTACAATGAAACAGTGCCCCACTTTGAACAACGTAAAATTAAACAGAGCCCGACATTAAATACGGTACAATGAAACAGTGCCCTACAGTGAACAGGGTTAAATTAAACAGAGCACGACGTTAAATACAGTACAATGAAACAGTGCCCTACAGTACAAAGTAAAATTAAACAGAGCCCGACATTAAATACAGTACAATGAAACAGTGCCCCACTTTGAACAACGTAAAATTAAACAGAGCCCGACATTAAATACGGTACAATGAAACAGTGCCCTACAATCAACAATGTAAAATTAAACAGAGCCCGACATTAAATACAGTACAATGAAACAGTGCCCTACAGTGAACAAGGTAACATTAAGCAGAGCCCGACATTAAATACAGTACAATGAAACAGTGCCCTACAGTCAACAATGTAAAATTAAACAGAGCCCGACATTAAATACAGTACAATGAAACAGTGCCCAACCCTGCACAAGGTAAAATAAAACAGAGCCCGACATTAAATACAGTACAATGAAACAGTGCCCTACAGTGAACAAGGTAACATTAAACAGAGCCCGACATTAAATACAGTACAATGGAACAGTGCCCTACAGTGAACAAGGTAACATTAAACAGAGCCCGACATTAAATACAGTACAATGAAACAGTGCCCTACAGTAAACAATGTATAATTAAACAGAGCCCGACATTAAATACAGTACAATGAAACAGTGCCCTACGGTGAACAAGGTAACATTAAACAGAGACCGACATTAAATACAGTACAATGAAACAGTGCCCTGCAGTGAAAAAGGTAAAATTAAACAGAGCCCGACATTAAATACAGATCAATGAAACAGTGCCCTACACTGAACAATGTAAAATTAAACAGAGCCCGACATTAAATACGGTATAATGAAACAGTGCCATACAGTGAACAAGGTAAAATTAAACAGAGCCCGACATTAAATACAGTACAATGAAACAGTGCCCTACAGTCAACATTGTAAAATTAAACAGAGCCCGACATTAAATACAGTACAATGAAACAGTGCCCAACACTGAACAAGGTAAAATAAAAAAGAGCCCGACGTTAAATACAGTACAATGAAACAGTGCCCTACAGTCAACAATGTAAAACTAAACATAATCCGACATTAATACAGTACATTGAAACAGTGCCCTACACTGAACAAGGTTAAATTAAACAGAGCCCGACATTAAATACAGTACAATGAAACAGTGCCCAACGCTGAACAATGTGAAATTAAACAGAGACCGACATTAAATACGGTCCAATGAAACAGTGCCCTACAGTGTACAAAGTATAGTTAAACAGAGCCCGACATTAAATACAGTACAATGAAACAGTGCACAACGCTGAACAATGTAAAATGAAACAGAGCCCGACATGAAATACAGTACAATGAAACAGTGCCCAACGCTGAACAATGTAAAATTAAACAGAGCCCGACATGAAATACGGTCCAATGATACAGTGCCCTACAGTGTACAAAGTAAAATTAAACAGAACCCGACATTAAATACAGTACAATGAAACAGTGCCCTATAGTCTACAAAGTAAAGTTAAACAGAGCCCGACATTAAATACAGTACAATGAAACAGTGCCCTACAGTACAAAGTAAAATTAAACAGAGCACGACGTTAAATACAGTACAATGAAACAGTGCCCTACAGTGAACAAGGTTAAATTAAACAGAGCCCGACATTAAATACAGTACAATGAAACAGTGCCACACTTTGAACAACGTAAAATTAAACAGAGCCCGACATTAAATACGGTACAATGAAACAGTGCCCTACAATTAACAATGTAAAATTAAACAGAACACGACATTAAATACAGTACAATGAAACAGTGCCATACAGTGAACAAGGTAACATTAAGCACAGCCCGACATTAAATACAGTACAATGAAACAGTGCCTTACAGTCAACAATGTAAAATTAAACAGAGCCCGACATTAAATACAGTACAATGAAACAGTGCCCTTCAGTGAACAATGTAAAATTAAACAGAGCCCGACCTTACATACAGTACAATGAAACAGTGCCGTACAGTCAACAATGTAAAATTACACAGAGCCCGACATTAAATACAGTACAATGAAACAGTGCCCAACACTGAACAAGGTAAAATTAAACAGAGCCCGACATTAAATACAGTACAATGAAACAGTGCCTTACAGTCAACAATGTAAAATTAAACAGAGCCCGACATTAAATACAGTACAATGAAACAGTGCCCTTCAGTGAACAATGTAAAATTAAACAGAGCCCGACCTTACATACAGTACAATGAAACAGTGCCGTACAGTCAACAATGTAAAATTACACAGAGCCCGACATTAAATACAGTACAATGAAACAGTGCCCAACACTGAACAAGGTAAAATTAAACAGAGCCCGACATTAAATGCAGGACAATGAAACAGTGCCCTACAGTGAACAATGTAAAATTAAACAGAGACCGACATTAAATACAGTACAATGAAACAGTGCCCTACACTGAACAAGTTTAAATTAAACAGAGCCGGACATTAAATACAGTACAATGAAACAGTGCCCTACAGTACAAAGTATAATTAAACAGAGCACGACATTAAATACAGTACAATGAAACAGTGCCCTACACTGAACAATGTAAAATTAAACAGAACCCGACATTAAATACAGTACAATGAAACAGTGCCCAACACTGAACAATGTAAAATTAAACAGAGCCCGACATTAAATACAGTTCAATGAAACAGTGCCCTACACTGAACACTGTAAAATTAAACAGAGCCCGACATTTAATACAGCCCAAGGAAACAGTGCCCTACAGTGAACAAGGTAACATTAAACACAGCCCGCCATTAAATACAGATCAATGAAACAGTGCCCTACACTGAACAATGTAAAATTAAACAGAGCCCGACATTCAATACGGTACAATGAAACAGTGCCCTACAATCAACAAGGTAAAATTAAAAAGAGCCCGACATTAAATACAGATCAATGAAACGGTGCCCTACACTGAACAATGTAAAATTAAACAGAGCCCGACATTAAATACGGTACAATGAAACAGTGCCCTACATTGAACAATGTAAAATTAAACAGAGACCGACATTAAATACAGTATAATGAAACAGTGCCCTACACTCAACAAGTTTAAAGTAAACAGAGCCGGACATTAAATACAGTACAATGAAACAGTGCCCTACAGTGAACAAGGTAACATTAAACAGAGCCCGACATTAAATACAGTACAATGAAACAGTGCCCAACGCTGAACAATGTAAAATTAAACAGAGCCCGACATGAAATACGGTCCAATGATACAGTGCCCTACACTGTACAAAGTAAAATTAAACAGAACCCGACATTAAATACAGTACAATGAAACAGTGTCCTACACTGAACAATGTAAAATTAAACAGAGCCCGACATTAAATACGGTACAATGAAACAGTGCCCTACAGTAGAAAGTAAAATTAAACAGAGCACGACAATAAATACGGTACAATGAAACAGTGCCCTACAGTCTACAAAGTAAAGTTAAACAGAGCCCGACATTAAATACAGTACAATGAAACAGTGCCCTACAGTGAACAAGGTAACATTAAACAGAGCCCGACATTAAATACAGTACAATGAAACAGTGCCCAACGCTGAACAATGTAAAATTAAACAGAGCCCGACATGAAATACGGTCCAATGATACAGTGCCCTACAGTGTACAAAGTAAAATTAAACAGAACCCGACATTAAATACAGTACAATGAAACAGTGTCCTACACTGAACAATGTAAAATTAAACAGAGCCCGACATTAAATACGGTACAATGAAACAGTGCCCTACAGTAGAAAGTAAAATTAAACAGAGCACGACAATAAATACGGTACAATGAAACAGTGCCCTACAGTACAAAGTAAAATTAAACAGAGCACGACGTTAAATACAGTACAATGAAACAGTGCCCTACAGTGAACAAGGTAAAATTAAACAGAGCCCGACATTAAATACAGTACAATGAAACAGTGTCCTACACGGAACAATGAAAAATTAAACAGAGCCCGACATTAAATACAGCACAATGAAACAGTGCCCTACAGTGAACAAGGTAACATTAAACAGAGCCCGACATTAAATACAGATCAATGAAACAGTGCCCTACACGGAACAATGTAAAATTAAACATAGACCGACATTAAATACGGTACAATGAAACAGTGCCCTACAGTGAACAAGGTAAAATTAAACAGAGCCCGACATTAAATACAGTACAATGAAACAGTGCCCTACAGTCAACAATGTAAAATTAAACAGAGCCCGACATTAAATACAGTTCAATGAAACAGTGCCCTATAGTCTACAAAGTAAAGTTAAACAGAGCCCGACATTAAATACAGTACAATGAAACAGTGCCCTACAGTACAAAGTAAAATTAAACAGAGCACGACGTTAAATACAGTACAATGAAACAGTGCCCTACAGTGAACAAGGTTAAATTAAACAGAGCCCGACATTAAATACAGTACAATGAAACAGTGCCACACTTTGAACAACGTAAAATTAAACAGAGCCCGACATTAAATACGGTACAATGAAACAGTGCCCTACAATTAACAATGTAAAATTAAACAGAGCCCGACATTAAATACAGTACAATGAAACAGTGCCATACAGTGAACAAGGTAACATTAAGCACAGCCCGACATTAAATACAGTGCAATGAAACAGTGCCTTACAGTCAACAATGTAAAATTAAACAGAGCCCGACATTAAATACAGTACAATGAAACAGTGCCCTTCAGTGAACAATGTAAAATTAAACAGAGCCCGACCTTACATACAGTACAATGAAACAGTGCCGTACAGTCAACAATGTAAAATTACACAGAGCCCGACATTAAATACAGTACAATGAAACAGTGCCCAACACTGAACAAGGTAAAATTAAACAGAGCCCGACATTAAATGCAGGACAATGAAACAGTGCCCTACAGTGAACAATGTAAAATTAAACTGAGACCGACATTAAATACAGTACAATGAAACAGTGCCCTACACTGAACAAGTTTAAATTAAACAGAGCCGGACATTAAATACAGTACAATGAAACAGTGCCCTACAGTACAAAGTATAATTAAACAGAGCACGACATTAAATACAGTACAATGAAACAGTGCCCTACACTGAACAATGTAAAATTAAACAGAACCCGACATTAAATACAGTACAATGAAACAGTGCCCAACACTGAACAATGTAAAATTAAACAGAGCCCGACATTAAATACAGTTCAATGAAACAGTGCCCTACACTGAACACTGTAAAATTAAACAGAGCCCGACATTTAATACAGCCCAAGGAAACAGTGCCCTACAGTGAACAAGGTAACATTAAACACAGCCCGCCATTAAATACAGATCAATGAAACAGTGCCCTACACTGAACAATGTAAAATTAAACAGAGCCCGACATTCAATACGGTACAATGAAACAGTGCCCTACAATCAACAAGGTAAAATTAAACAGAGCCCGACATTAAATACAGATCAATGAAACGGTGCCCTACACTGAACAATGTAAAATTAAACAGAGCCCGACATTAAATACGGTACAATGAAACAGTGCCCTACAGTGAACAAGGTAAAATTAAAGAGAGCCCGACATTAAATACAGTACAATGAAACAGTGCCCTACAGTGAACAAGTTAAAATTAAACAGAGCCCGACATTAAATGCAGTACAATGAAACAGTGCCCTACAGTGAACAATGTAAAATTAAACAGAGACCGACATTAAATACAGTACAATGAAACAGTGCCCTACACTGAACAAGTTTAAATTAAACAGAGCCCGACATTAAAAACAGTACAATGAAACAGTGCCCTACAGTGAACAAGGTAAAATTAAACAGAGCCCGACATTAAATACAGTACAATGAAACAGTGCCATACAGTGAACAAGGTAACATTAAGCACAGCCCGACATTAAATACAGTACAATGAAACAGTGCCTTACAGTCAACAATGTAAAATTAAACAGAGCCCGACATTAAATACAGTACAATGAAACAGTGCCCTTCAGTGAACAATGTAAAATTAAACAGAGCCCGACCTTACATACAGTACAATGAAACAGTGCCGTACAGTCAACAATGTAAAATTAAACAGAGCCCGACATTAAATACAGTACAATGAAACAGTGCCCAACACTGAACAAGGTAAAATTAAACAGAGCCCGACATTAAATGCAGTACAATGAAACAGTGCCCTACAGAGAACAATGTAAAATTAAACAGAGACCGACATTAAATACAGTACAATGAAACAGTGCCCTACACTGAACAAGTTTAAATTAAACAGAGCCGGACATTAAATACAGTACAATGAAACAGTGCCCTACTGTACAAAGTATAATTAAACAGAGCACGACATTAAATACAGTACAATGAAACAGTGCCCTACACTGAACAATGTAAAATTAAACAGAACCCGACATTAAATACAGTACAATGAAACAGTGCCCAACACTGAACAATGTAAAATTAAACAGAGCCCGACATTAAATACAGTTCAATGAAACAGTGCCCTACACTGAACACTGTAAAATTAAACAGAGCCCGACATTTAATACAGCCCAAGGAAACAGTGCCCTACAGTGAACAAGGTAACATTAAACACAGCCCGCCATTAAATACAGATCAATGAAACAGTGCCCTACACTGAACAATGTAAAATTAAACAGAGCCCGACATTCAATACGGTACAATGAAACAGTGCCCTACAATCAACAAGGTAAAATTAAACAGAGCCCGACATTAAATACAGATCAATGAAACGGTGCCCTACATTGAACAATGTAAAATTAAACAGAGACCGACATTAAATACAGTATAATGAAACAGTGCCCTACACTCAACAAGTTTAAATTAAACAGAGCCGGACATTAAATACAGTACAATGAAACAGTGCCCTACAGTGAACAAGGTAAAATTAAAGAGAGCCCGACATTAAATACAGTACAATGAAACAGTGCCCTACAGTGAACAAGTTAAAATTAAACAGAGCCCGACATTAAATGCAGTACAATGAAACAGTGCCCTACAGTGAACAATGTAAAATTAAACAGAGACCGACATTAAATACAGTACAATGAAACAGTGCCCTACACTGAACAAGTTTAAATTAAACAGAGCCCGACATTAAAAACAGTACAATGAAACAGTGCCCTACAGTGAACAAGGTAAAATTAAACAGAGCCCGACATTAAATACAGTACAATGAAACAGTGCCCTACAGTGAACAAGGTAAAATTAAACAGAGCCCGACATTAAATGCAGTACAATCAAACAGTGCCCTACAGTGAACAATGTAAAATTAAACAGAGACCGACATTAAATACAGTACAATGAAACAGTGCCCTACAGTGAACAATGTAAAATTAAACACAGCCCGACATTAAATACAGTACAATGAAACAGTGCCCTACACTGAACAAGTTTAAATTAAACAGATCCCGACATTAAAAACAATACAATGAAACAGTGCCCTACACTGAACAAGGTAAAATTAAACAGAGCACGACGTTAAATACAGTACAATGAAACAGTGCCCTACAGTACAAAGTAAAATTAAACAGAGCACGACGTTAAATACAGTACAATGAAACAGTGCCCTACAGTACAAAGTAAAATTAAACAGAGCACGACATTAAATACAGTACAATGAAACAGTGCCCCACTTTGAACAACGTAAAATTAAACAGAGCCCGACATTAAATACGGTACAATGAAACAGTGCCCTACAATCAACAATGTAAAATTAAACAGAGCCCGACATTAAATACAGTACAATGAAACAGTGCCCTACAATCAAGAATGTAAAATTAAACAGAGTTCGACATTAAATACGGGACAATGAAACAGTGCCCTACAGTGAACAAGGTAACATTAAGCAGAGCCCGACATTAAATACAGTACAATGAAACAGTGCCTTACAGTCAAAAATGTAAAATTAAACAGAGCCCGACATTAAATAAAGTCAATGAAACAGTGCCCTACAGTGTACAAGGTTAAATTAAACAGAGACCGACATTAAATACAGTACAATGAAACAGTGTCCTACACGGAACAATGAAAAATTAAACAGAGCCCGACATTAAATACAGCACAATGAAACAGTGCCCTACAGTGAACAAGGTAACATTAAACAGAGCCCGACATTAAATACAGATCAATGAAACAGTGCCTTACACGGAACAATGTAAAATGAAACACAGCCCGACAGTAAATACGGTACAATGAAACAGTGCCCTACACTGAACAAGGTAAAATTTAACAGACCCCAACATTAAATACGATACAATGAAACAGTGCCCTACACTGAACAAGGTAAAATTAAACAGAGCCCGACATTAAATACGGTACAATGAAACAGTGCCCTACAGTGAACAAAGTAAAATTAAACAGAGACCTGCATTAAATACAGTACAATGAAACAGGGCTCTACTGTGAACAATGTAAAATAAAACAGAGCCCGACATTAAATACGGTACAATTAAACAGTGCCCTACACTGAACAAGGTAAAATTAAACAGAGCTCGACATTAAATACGGTACAATGAAACAGTGCCCTACAAGCAACAAGGAAAAATTAAACAGAGCCCGACATTAAATACGGTACAATTAAACAGTGCCCTACACTGAACAATGTAAAATTAAACACAGCCCGACATTAAATACGGTACAATGTATCAGTGCCCTACACTGAACAATGTAAAATTAAACACAGCCCGACATTAAATACAGTACAATGAAACAGTGCCCTACAGTGAACAAGGTAAAATTAAACAGAGCCCGACATTAAATACGGTACAATGAAACATTGCCCTACAGTGAACAATGTAAAATTAAACAGAGCCCGACATTAAATACTGTACAATGAAACAGCGCCCTACAGTGAACAATTTAAAATTAAACAGAGCCAGACATTAAATACGGTACAATTAATCAGTGCCCTACCAGCAACAATGTAAAATTAAACAGACCGACATTAAATACGGTACAATGAAACAGTGCCCTACAGTGAACAAAGTAAAATTAAACAGAGACCTGCATTAAATACAGTACAATGAAATAGGGCTCTACTGTGAACAATGTAAAATAAAACAGAGCCCGACATTAAATACAGTACAATGAAACAGTGCCCTTCAGTGAACAATGTGCAATTAAACACAGCCCGACATTAAAAACAGTACAATGAAACAGTGACCTACACTGAACAATGTAAAATTAAACAGAGCCCGACATTAAATACGGGACAATGAAACAGTGACCTACAGTAAACAAGGCAAAATTAAACAGATCCCGACATTAAATACAATACAATGAAACAGTGACCTACAGTAAACAATGTAAAATTAAACACAGCCCGACATTAAATACAGTACAATGAATCAGTGCCCTACACTGAACAATGTAAAATTAAACATAGCCCGACATTAAATACGGTACAATGAAACAGTGCCCTACACTGAACAATGTAAAATTAAACAGAGCCCGACATTAAATACAGTACAATGAAACAGTGCCCTACAGTAAACAAGGCAAAATTAAACAGATCCCGACATTAAATACAATACAATGAAACAGTGCCCTACACTGAACAATGTAAAATTAAACACAGACCTACATTAAATACAGTACAATGAAACAGTGCCCTACACTGAACAATGTAAAATTAAACATAGCCCGACATTAAATACGGTACAATGAAACAGTGCCCTACAGTGAACAATGTACAATTAAACACAGCCCGACATTAAATACGGTACAATGAAACAGTGCCCTACACTGAACAATGTAAAATTAAACACAGCCCGACATTAAATACGGTACAATGTATCAGTGCCCTACAGTGAAGAATGTAAAATTAAACACAGCCCGACATTAAATACAGTACAATGAAACAGTGCCCTACAGTGAACAAGGTAAAATTAAACAGAGCCCGACATTAAATACGGTACAATGAAACAGTGCCCTACAGTGAACAAGGTAAAATTAAACAGAGTCCGACATTAAATACTGTACAATGAAACAGTGCCCTACAGTGAACAATTTAAAATTAAACAGAGCCCGACATTAAATACAGTACAATGAAGCAGTGCCCTACACTGAACAATGTAAAATTAAACAGAGCCCGACATTAAATACGGGACAATGAAATAGTGCCCGACAGTGAACAAGGTAAAATTAAACAGAGCCCAACATTAAATACAGAACAATGAAACAATGCCCTACAGTGAAGAATGTAAAATTCAACAGAGCCCGACATTAAATACGGTACAATGAAACAGTGCCCTACAGTGAACAAGGTAAAATTAAACAGAGCCCAACATTAAATACAGAACAATGAAACAATGCCCTACAGTGAAGAATGTAAAATTAAACAGAGCCCGACATTAAATACAGTACAATGAATCAGTGCCCTACACTGAACAAGGTAAAATTAAACAGAGCCCGACATTAAATACGGTACAATGAAACAGTGCCCTACACTGAACAATGTACAATTAAACACAGCCCGACATTAAATACGGTAAAATGAAACAGTGCCCTACAGTGAACAACGTAAAATTAAACAAAGCCCGACATTAAATATAGTACAATGAAATAGTGCCCTACAGTGAACAAGGTAACATTAAACAGAACCCGACATTAAATACAGTACAATGAAGCAGTGCCCTATAGTGAACAATGTAAAATTAAACAGAGCCCGACATTAAATACAGTACAATGAAGCAGTGCCTTACAGTGAACAATGTAAAATTAAACCGAGCCTGACATTAAATACAGTACAATGAAACAGTGACCTCCAGTAAACAAGGCAAAATTAAACAGAGCCCGACATTAAATACAGTACAATGAAACAGTGCCCTCCACTGAGCAAGGTAAAATTAAAAACAGCCCGACATTAAATACGGTACAATGAAACAGTGCCCTACAGTGAACAAGGTAAAATTAAACAGAGCCCGACATTAAATACGGTACAATGAATCAGTGCCCTACACTGAACAAGGTAAAATTAAACAGAGCCCGACATTAAATACGGTACAATGAAACAGTGCCCTACACTGAACAATGTACAATTAAACACAGCCCGACATTAAATACGGTAAAATGAAACAGTGCCCTACAGTGAACAATGTAAAATTAAACAAAGCCCGACATTAAATATAGTACAATGAAACAGTGCCCTACAGTGAACAAGGTAACATTAAACAGAACCCGACATTAAATACGGTACAATAAAACAGTGCCCTACACTGAACAATGTAAAATTAAACACAGCCCGACATTAAATACGGTGCAATGAATCAGTGCCCTGCACTGAACAATGTAAAATTAAACAGAGCCCGACATTAAATACGGTACAATGAAACAGTGCCCTACAGTGAACAATGTACAATTAAACACAGCCCGACATTAAATACGGTACAATGTATCAGTGCCCAACACTGAACAATGTAAAATTAAACACAGCCCGACATTAAATACAGTACAATGAAACAGTGCCCTACAGTGAACAAGGTAAAATTAAACAGAGCCCGACATTAAATACGGTACAATGAAACAGTGCCCTACAGTGAACAAGGTAAAATTAAACAGAGCCCGACATTAAATACAGTACAATGAAGCAGTGCCTTACAGTGAACAATGTAAAATTAAACCGAGCCTGACATTAAATACAGTACAATGAATCAGTGACCTAGAGTAAACAAGCCAAAATTAAACAGAGCCCGACATTAAATACAGTACAATGAAACAGTGCCCTCCACGGAGCAAGGTAAAATTAAACACAGCCCGACATTCAATAGGGTACTATGAAACAGTGCCCTACAGTGAACAATGTACAATTAAACACAGCCCGACATTAAATACGGTACAATGAAACAGTGCCCTACAGTGAACAATGTACAATTTAACACAGCCCGACATTAAATACGGTACAACGAAACAGTGCCCTACAGTGAACAATGTAAAATTAAACAGAGCCCGACATTAAATACAGTACAATGAAACAGTGCCCTACAGTGAACAATGTAAAATTAAACAGAGCTCGACATTAAATACAGTACAATGAAACAGTGACCTGCAGTAAACAAGGCAAAATTAAACAGAGCCCGACATTAAATACAGTACAATGAAACAGTGCCCTACACTGAAGAATGTAAAATTAATCAGAAACCGACATTAAATACGGGACAATGAAACAGTGCCCGACAGTGAACAAGGTAAAATTAAACAGAGCCCGACATTAAATACGGTACAATGAAACAGTGCCCTACAGTGAACAATGTACAATTAAACACAGCCCGACATTAAATACTGTACAATGAAACAGTGCCCTACATTGAACAAGGTAAAATTAAACAGAGCCCTACATTAAATACAGTACAATGAAACAGTGCCCTACAGTGAACAAGGTAAAATTAAACAAAGCCCGACATTAAATATAGTACAATGAATCAGTGACCTACAGTGACCAATGTAAAATTCAACAGAGCCCGACATTAAATACAGTACAATGAAACAGTGCCCTACACTGAACAAGGTAAAATTAAACAGAGCCCGACATTAAATACAGTACAATGAAACAGTGCCCAACGCTGAACAATGTAAAATAAAACACAGCCCGACATTAAATACGGTACAATGAAACAGTGCACTACACTGAACAATGTAAAATTAAACACATCCCGACATTAAATACGGTAAAATGAAACAATGCCCTACACTGAACAATGTAAAATTAAACAGAGCCCGACATTAAATACAGTACAATGAAACAGTGCCCTACACTGAACAATGTAAAATAAAACACAGCCCGACATTAAATACGGTACAATGAAACAGTGCCCTACACTGAACAATGTAAAATTAAACAGAGCCCGACATTAAATACGGTACAATGAAACAGTGCCCTACACTGAACAATGTAAAATTAAACAGAGCCCGACATTAAATACAGTACAGTGAAACAGTGCCCTACACTCAACAAGGTAAAATTAAACACAGCCCGACATTAAATACACTACAATGAATCAGTGCCCTACACTGAACAAGGTAAAATTAAACACAGCCCGACATTAAATACAGTACAATGAAACAGTGCCCTACAGTGAACAATGTACAATTAAACACAGCCCGACATTAAATACGGTACAATGAAACAGTGCCCTACAGTGAACAATGTACAATTAAACACAGCCCGACAGTAAATACGGTACAATGAAACAGTGCCCTACAGTGAACAAGGTAAACTTAAACAGAGCCCGACATTAAATACGGTACAATGAATCAGTGCCCTACACTGAACAAGGTAAAATTAAACACAGCCCGACATTAAATACGGTACAATGAAACAGTGCCCTACAGTGAACAATGTACAATTAAACACAGCCCGACAGTAAATACGGTACAATGAAACAGTGCCCTACACTGAACAAGGTAAAATTAAACAGAGCCCGAAATTAAATACGGTACAATGAAACAGTGCCCTACACTGAACAAGGTAAAATTAAACGGAGCCCGACATTAAATACGGTACAATGCAACAGTGCCCGACAGTGAACAAGGTAAAATTAAACAGAGCCCAACGTTAAATACAGCACAATGAAACAATGCCCTACAGTGAAGAATGTAAAATTAAACACAGCCCGACATTGAATACAGTACAATGAAACAGTGACCTACAGTGAACAATGTAAAATTAAACATAGCCCGACATTAAATACGGTACAATGAATCAGTGCCCTACACTGAACAAGGTAAAATTAAACAGAGCCCGACATTAAATACAGTACAATGAAACAGTGCGCTACAGTGAACAATGTACAATTAAACACAGCCCGACATTAAATACGGTACAATGAAACAGTGCCCTACAGTGAACAATGTACAATTAAACACAGCCCGACAGTAAATACGCTACAATGAAACAGTGCCCTGCACTGAACAAGGTAAAATTAAACAGAGCCCGACATTAAATACGGGACAGTGAAACAGTGCCCGACAGTGAACAAGGTAAAATTAAACAGAGCCCAACGTTAAATACAGCACAATGAAACAATGCCCTACAGTGAAGAATGTAAAATTAAACACAGCCCGACATTAAATACAGTACAATGAAACAGTGACCTACACTGAACAATGTAAAATTAAACAGAGCCCGACATTAAATACAGTACAATGAAACAGTGCCCTACACTGAACAATGTAAAATTAAACAGAGCCCGACATTAAATACAGTACAATGAAACAGTGCCCTACAGTGAACCATGTAAAATTAAACAGAGCCCGACATTAAATACAGCACAATGAAACAGTGCCCTACACTGAACAATGTAAACATAAACTCAGCCCGACATTAAATACAGTACAATGAAACAGTGCCCTACAGTGAACAAGGTAAAATTAAACAGAACCCGACATTAAATACGGTACAATGAAACAGTGCCCTACAGTGAATAATGTAAAATTAAACAGAGCCCGACATTAAATACAGTACAATGAAACAGTGCCCTACAGTGAACAATGTAAAATTAAACAGAGCCGAACATTAAATACAGTACAATGAAACAGTGACCTACAGTAAACAAGGCAAAATTAAACAGAGCCCGACATTAAATACAGTACAATGAAACAGTGCCCTACACAGAATAATGTAAAATTAAACACAGCCCGACATTAAATACGGTAAAATGAAACAGTGCCCTACACTGAACAAGGTAAAATTAAACAGAGCCCGACATTAAATACGGTACAATGAAACAGTGCCCTACACTGAACAAGGTAAAATTAAAGGGAGGATGACATTAAATACAGTACAATGAAAAAGTGACCTACAGTAAACAAGGCAAAATTAAACAGAGCCCGACATTAAATACAGTACAATGAAACAGTGCCCTCCACGGAGCAAGGTAAAATTAAACACAGCCCGACATTCAATAGGGTACTATGAAACAGTGCCCTACAGTGAACAATGTACAATTAAACACAGCCCGACATTAAATACGGTACAATGAAACAGTGCCCTACAGTGAACAATGTACAATTTAACACAGCCCGACATTAAATACGGTACAACGAAACAGTGCCCTACAGTGAACAATGTAAAATTAAACAGAGCCCGACATTAAATACAGTACAATGAAACAGTGCCCTACAGTGAACAATGTAAAATTAAACAGAGCTCGACATTAAATACAGTACAATGAAACAGTGACCTGCAGTAAACAAGGCAAAATTAAACAGAGCCCGACATTAAATACAGTACAATGAAACAGTGCCCTACACTGAAGAATGTAAAATTAATCAGAAACCGACATTAAATACGGGACAATGAAACAGTGCCCGACAGTGAACAAGGTAAAATTAAACAGAGCCCGACATTAAATACGGTACAATGAAACAGTGCCCTACAGTGAACAATGTACAATTAAACACAGCCCGACATTAAATACTGTACAATGAAACAGTGCCCTACATTGAACAAGGTAAAATTAAACAGAGCCCTACATTAAATACAGTACAATGAAACAGTGCCCTACAGTGAACAAGGTAAAATTAAACAAAGCCCGACATTAAATATAGTACAATGAATCAGTGACCTACAGTGACCAATGTAAAATTCAACAGAGCCCGACATTAAATACAGTACAATGAAACAGTGCCCTACACTGAACAAGGTAAAACTAAACAGAGCCCGACATTAAATGCAGTACAATGAAACAGTGCCCAACGCTGAACAATGTAAAATAAAACACAGCCCGACATTAAATACGGTACAATGAAACAGTGCCCTACACTGAACAATGTAAAATTAAACACATCCCGACATTAAATACGGTAAAATGAAACAATGCCCTACACTGAACAATGTAAAATTAAACAGAGCCCGACATTAAATACAGTACAATGAAACAGTGCCCTACACTGAACAATGTAAAATAAAACACAGCCCGACATTAAATACGGTACAATGAAACAGTGCCCTACACTGAACAATGTAAAATTAAACAGAGCCCGACATTAAATACGGTACAATGAAACAGTGCCCTACACTGAACAATGTAAAATTAAACAGAGCCCGACATTAAATACAGTACAGTGAAACAGTGCCCTACACTCAACAAGGTAAAATTAAACACAGCCCGACATTAAATACACTACAATGAATCAGTGCCCTACACTGAACAAGGTAAAATTAAACACAGCCCGACATTAAATACAGTACAATGAAACAGTGCCCTACAGTGAACAATGTACAATTAAACACAGCCCGACATTAAATACGGTACAATGAAACAGTGCCCTACAGTGAACAATGTACAATTAAACACAGCCCGACAGTAAATACGGTACAATGAAACAGTGCCCTACACTGAACAAGGTAAACTTAAACAGAGCCCGACATTAAATACGGTACAATGAATCAGTGCCCTACACTGAACAAGGTAAAATTAAACACAGCCCGACATTAAATACGGTACAATGAAACAGTGCCCTACACTGAACAATGCAAAATTAAACACAGCCCGACATTAAATACGGTACAATGAAACAGTGCCCTACACTGAACAAGGTAAAATTAAACAGAGCCCGACATTAAATACAGTACAATGAAACAGTGCCCTACAGTGAACAATGTAAAATTAAACACAGCCCGACATTAAATACGGTACAATGAAACAGTGCCCTACAGTGAACAATGTACAATTAAACACAGCCCGACAGTAAATACGGTACAATGAAACAGTGCCCTACACTGAACAAGGTAAAATTAAACAGAGCCAGAAATTAAATACGGTACAATGAAACAGTGCCCTACACTGAACAAGGTAAAATTAAACGGAGCCCGACATTAAATACGGTACAATGAAACAGTGCCCGACAGTGAACAAGGTAAAATTAAACAGAGCCCAACGTTAAATACAGCACAATGAAACAATGCCCTACAGTGAAGAATGTAAAATTAAACACAGCCCGACATTGAATACAGTACAATGAAACAGTGACCTACTGTGAACAATGTAAAATTAAACATAGCCCGACATTAAATACGGTACAATGAATCAGTGCCCTACACTGAACAAGGTAAAATTAAACAGAGCCCGACATTAAATACAGTACAATGAAACAGTGCGCTACAGTGAACAATGTACAATTAAACACAGCCCGACATTAAATACGGTACAATGAAACAGTGCCCTACAGTGAACCATGTAAAATTAAACAGAGCCCGACATTAAATACAGCACAATGAAACAGTGCCCTACACTGAACAATGTAAACATAAACTCAGCCCGACATTAAATACAGTACAATGAAACAGTGCCCTACAGTGAACAAGGTAAAATTAAACAGAACCCGACATTAAATACGGTACAATGAAACAGTGCCCTACAGTGAATAATGTAAAATTAAACAGAGCCCGACATTAAATACAGTACAATGAAACAGTGCCCTACAGTGAACAATGTAAAATTAAACAGAGCCGAACATTAAATACAGTACAATGAAACAGTGACCTACAGTAAACAAGGCAAAATTAAACAGAGCCCGACATTAAATACAGTACAATGAAACAGTGCCCTACACAGAATAATGTAAAATTAAACACAGCCCGACATTAAATACGGTAAAATGAAACAGTGCCCTACACTGAACAAGGTAAAATTAAACAGAGCCCGACATTAAATACGGTACAATGAAACAGTGCCCTACACTGAACAAGGTAAAATTAAAGGGAGGATGACATTAAATACAGTACAATGAAAAAGTGACCTACAGTGAACAAGGCAAAATTAAACAGAGCCCGACATTAAATACAGTACAATGAAACAGTGCCCTCCACGGAGCAAGGTAAAATTAAACACAGCCCGACATTCAATAGGGTACTATGAAACAGTGCCCTACAGTGAACAATGTACAATTAAACACAGCCCGACATTAAATACGGTACAATGAAACAGTGCCCTACAGTGAACAATGTACAATTTAACACAGCCCGACATTAAATACGGTACAACGAAACAGTGCCCTACAGTGAACAATGTAAAATTAAACAGAGCCCGACATTAAATACAGTACAATGAAACAGTGCCCTACAGTGAACAATGTAAAATTAAACAGAGCTCGACATTAAATACAGTACAATGAAACAGTGACCGGCAGTAAACAAGGCAAAATTAAACAGAGCCCGACATTAAATACAGTACAATGAAACAGTGCCCTACACTGAACAATGTAAACATAAACTCAGCCCGACATTAAATACAGTACAATGAAACAGTGCCCTACAGTGAACAAGGTAAAATTAAACAGAACCCGACATTAAATACGGTACAATGAAACAGTGCCCTACAGTGAATAATGTAAAATTAAACAGAGCCCGACATTAAATACAGTACAATGAAACAGTGCCCTACAGTGAACAATGTAAAATTAAACAGAGCCGAACATTAAATACAGTACAATGAAACAGTGACCTACAGTAAACAAGGCAAAATTAAACAGAGCCCGACATTAAATACAGTACAATGAAACAGTGCCCTACACAGAATAATGTAAAATTAAACACAGCCCGACATTAAATACGGTAAAATGAAACAGTGCCCTACACTGAACAAGGTAAAATTAAACAGAGCCCGACATTAAATACGGTACAATGAAACAGTGCCCTACACTGAACAAGGTAAAATTAAAGGGAGGATGACATTAAATACAGTACAATGAAAAAGTGACCTACAGTAAACAAGGCAAAATTAAACAGAGCCCGACATTAAATACAGTACAATGAAACAGTGCCCTCCACGGAGCAAGGTAAAATTAAACACAGCCCGACATTCAATAGGGTACTATGAAACAGTGCCCTACAGTGAACAATGTACAATTAAACACAGCCCGACATTAAATACGGTACAATGAAACAGTGCCCTACAGTGAACAATGTACAATTTAACACAGCCCGACATTAAATACGGTACAACGAAACAGTGCCCTACAGTGAACAATGTAAAATTAAACAGAGCCCGACATTAAATACAGTACAATGAAACAGTGCCCTACAGTGAACAATGTAAAATTAAACAGAGCTCGACATTAAATACAGTACAATGAAACAGTGACCTGCAGTAAACAAGGCAAAATTAAACAGAGCCCGACATTAAATACAGTACAATGAAACAGTGCCCTACACTGAAGAATGTAAAATTAATCAGAAACCGACATTAAATACGGGACAATGAAACAGTGCCCGACAGTGAACAAGGTAAAATTAAACAGAGCCCGACATTAAATACGGTACAATGAAACAGTGCCCTACAGTGAACAATGTACAATTAAACACAGCCCGACATTAAATACTGTACAATGAAACAGTGCCCTACATTGAACAAGGTAAAATTAAACAGAGCCCTACATTAAATACAGTACAATGAAACAGTGCCCTACAGTGAACAAGGTAAAATTAAACAAAGCCCGACATTAAATATAGTACAATGAATCAGTGACCTACAGTGACCAATGTAAAATTCAACAGAGCCCGACATTAAATACAGTACAATGAAACAGTGCCCTACACTGAACAAGGTAAAATTAAACAGAGCCCGACATTAAATACAGTACAATGAAACAGTGCCCAACGCTGAACAATGTAAAATAAAACACAGCCCGACATTAAATACGGTACAATGAAACAGTGCCCTACACTGAACAATGTAAAATTAAACACATCCCGACATTAAATACGGTAAAATGAAACAATGCCCTACACTGAACAATGTAAAATTAAACAGAGCCCGACATTAAATACAGTACAATGAAACAGTGCCCTACACTGAACAATGTAAAATAAAACACAGCCCGACATTAAATACGGTACAATGAAACAGTGCCCTACACTGAACAATGTAAAATTAAACAGAGCCCGACATTAAATACGGTACAATGAAACAGTGCCCTACACTGAACAATGTAAAATTAAACAGAGCCCGACATTAAATACAGTACAGTGAAACAGTGCCCTACACTCAACAAGGTAAAATTAAACACAGCCCGACATTAAATACACTACAATGAATCAGTGCCCTACACTGAACAAGATAAAATTAAACACAGCCCGACATTAAATACAGTACAATGAAACAGTGCCCTACAGTGAACAATGTACAATTAAACACAGCCCGACATTAAATACGGTACAATGAAACAGTGCCCTACAGTGAACAATGTACAATTAAACACAGCCCGACAGTAAATACGGTACAATGAAACAGTGCCCTACACTGAACAAGGTAAACTTAAACAGAGCCCGACATTAAATACGGTACAATGAATCAGTGCCCTACACTGAACAAGGTAAAATTAAACACAGCCCGACATTAAATACGGTACAATGAAACAGTGCCCTACACTGAACAATGCAAAATTAAACACAGCCCGACATTAAATACGGTACAATGAAACAGTGCCCTACACTGAACAAGGTAAAATTAAACAGAGCCCGACATTAAATACAGTACAATGAAACAGTGCCCTACAGTGAACAATGTAAAATTAAACACAGCTCGACATTAAATACGGTACAATGAAACAGTGCCCTACAGTGAACAATGTACAATTAAACACAGCCCGACAGTAAATACGGTACAATGAAACAGTGCCCTACACTGAACAAGGTAAAATTAAACAGAGCCCGAAATTAAATACGCTACAATGAAACAGTGCCCTACACTGAACAAGGTAAAATTAAACGGAGCCCGACATTAAATACGGTACAATGAAACAGTGCCCGACAGTGAACAAGGTAAAATTAAACAGAGCCCAACGTTAAATACAGCACAATGAAACAATGCCCTACAGTGAAGAATGTAAAATTAAACACAGCCCGACATTGAATACAGTACAATGAAACAGTGACCTACAGTGAACAATGTAAAATTAAACATAGCCCGACATTAAATACGGTACAATGAATCAGTGCCCTACACTGAACAAGGTAAAATTAAACAGAGCCCGACATTAAATACAGTACAATGAAACAGTGCGCTACAGTGAACAATGTACAATTAAACACAGCCCGACATTAAATACGGTACAATGAAACAGTGCCCTACAGTGAACAATGTACAATTAAACACAGCCCGACAGTAAATACGCTACAATGAAACAGTGCCCTGCACTGAACAAGGTAAAATTAAACAGAGCCCGACATTAAATACGGGACAGTGAAACAGTGCCCGACAGTGAACAAGGTAAAATTAAACAGAGCCCAACGTTAAATACAGCACAATGAAACAATGCCCTACAGTGAAGAATGTAAAATTAAACACAGCCCGACATTAAATACAGTACAATGAAACAGTGACCTACACTGAACAATGTAAAATTAAACAGAGCCCGACATTAAATACAGTACAATGAAACAGTGCCCTACACTGAACAATGTAAAATTAAACAGAGCCCGACATTAAATACAGTACAATGAAACAGTGCCCTACAGTGAACCATGTAAAATTAAACAGAGCCCGACATTAAATACAGCACAATGAAACAGTGCCCTACACTGAACAATGTAAACATAAACTCAGCCCGACATTAAATACAGTACAATGAAACAGTGCCCTACAGTGAACAAGGTAAAATTAAACAGAACCCGACATTAAATACGGTACAATGAAACAGTGCCCTACAGTGAATAATGTAAAATTAAACAGAGCCCGACATTAAATACAGTACAATGAAACAGTGCCCTACAGTGAACAATGTAAAATTAAACAGAGCCGAACATTAAATACAGTACAATGAAACAGTGACCTACAGTAAACAAGGCAAAATTAAACAGAGCCCGACATTAAATACAGTACAATGAAACAGTGCCCTACACAGAATAATGTAAAATTAAACACAGCCCGACATTAAATACGGTAAAATGAAACAGTGCCCTACACTGAACAAGGTAAAATTAAACAGAGCCCGACATTAAATACGGTACAATGAAACAGTGCCCTACACTGAACAAGGTAAAATTAAAGGGAGGATGACATTAAATACAGTACAATGAAAAAGTGACCTACAGTAAACAAGGCAAAATTAAACAGAGCCCGACATTAAATACAGTACAATGAAACAGTGCCCTACACTGAACAATGTAACATTAAACAGAGCCCGACATTAAATACGGGACAATGAAACAGTGCCGACAGTGAACAAGGTAAAATTAAACAGAGCCCATCATTAAATACAGCACAATGAAAAAATGCCCTACAGTGAAGAATGTAAAATTAAACACAGCCCGACATTAAATACAGTACAATGAAACAGTGACCTACAGTGAACAATGTAAAATTAAACATAGCCCGACATTAAATACGGTACAATGAAAGAGTGCCCTACAGTGAACAATGTAAAATTAAACACAGCCCGATATTAAATACGGTACAATGAAACAGTGCCCTACACTGAACAAGGTAAAATTAAACACAGCCCGACATTAAATACGGTACAATGAAACAGTGCCCTACACTGAACAATGCAAAATTAAACACAGCCCGACATTAAATACGGTACAATGAAACAGTGCCCTACACTGAACAAGGTAAAATTAAACAGAGCCCGACATTAAATAAAGTACAATGAAACAGTGCCCTACAGTGAACAATGTACAATTAAACACAGCCCGACATTAAATACGGTGCAATGAAACAGTGCCCTACAGTGAACAATGTACAATTAAACATTATCCGACAGTAAAAACGGTACAATGAAACAGTGCCCTACACTGAACAAGGTAAAATTAAACAGAGCCCGACATTAAATACGGTACAATGAATCAGTGCCCTACCAGCAACAATGTAAAATTAAACAGAGCCCGACATTAAATACGGTACAATGAATCAGTGCCCTACACTGAACAATGTAAAATTAAAAACAGCCCGACATTAAATACAGTACAATGAAACAGTGCCCTACAAGCAACGAGGTAAAATTAAACAGAGCCCGACATTAAATACAGCACAATGAAACAGTGCCCAACAGTGAACAATGTAAAATTAAACAGAGCCCGACATTAAATACGGTACAATGAAACAGTGCCCTACAAGCAACAAGGTAAAATTAAACAGAGCTCGACATTAAATACGGTACAATGAAACAGTGCCCTACTAGCAACAAGGTAAAATTAAACAGAGCCCAACATTAAATACGGTTGAATGAAACAGTGCCCTACACTGAACAATGTAAAATTAAACAGAGCACGACATTAAATATTTACAGTGGTCCCTGGGTAGAATATCATCATTTACACTGGCTCCTGGGATATTAATTATTATTTACTGCGGTACTTGGATAGTATATCAATATTTACAGTGGACCACGGGTAGAATATCATTATTTACCGTGGTCCCTGGGTATTATATCATTGTTCAAAGGGGTCCCTGTGTAGAATATCATTATTTACAGTGGTCCCTGGGTAGAATATCATTATTTACAGTGGGCCCTGGGTAGTGTATCATTATTTACAGTGGTCCCTGGGTAGAATATCATTATTTACAGTGGTCCCTGTGTAGATTATCATTATTTACAGTGGTCCCTGTGTAGAATATCATTATTTACAGTGGCCCCTGGGTAGTGTATCATTATTTACAGTGGTCCCTGTGTAGAATATCATTATTTACAGTGGTCCCTGGGTAGTGTATCATTAT
This sequence comes from Scyliorhinus torazame, assembly GCF_047496885.1. NCBI lineage: Eukaryota > Metazoa > Chordata > Chondrichthyes > Carcharhiniformes > Scyliorhinidae > Scyliorhinus > Scyliorhinus torazame. Next base: position 73,222,773 of record NC_092729.1, on the reverse strand, counting down.
TTACAGTGGTCACTGGGAAGAATATCATTATTTACAGTGGTCCCTGGGTAATATATCATTAGTTACATTGTTCCCTGGGTAATGTCTCAATATTTACAGCGCCCTGGTTTTTTTTATAAATATTAACAGATGTCCCGGCGTACAATATCATTATTTACAGTGGTCACTGAGTAGAATATCATTATTTACAGTGGTCCCTGGTTAGAATATCATTATTTACACTGGCTCCTGGGATATTAATTATTATTTACTGTGGTACTTGGATTGTATATCAATATTTACAGTGGACCACGGGTAGAATATCATTATTTACAATGTACCGTAGGTAGTACATCATTATTTTCCGTGGTCCGTGGATAGTATATCAATATTTACAGTGGTCCCTGGGTAGTGTATCATTATTTACTGTGGTCACTGGGTATTATATCATTGGTGTGGAGATGCCGGCGTTGGACTCGGGTGAGCACAGTACGAAGTCTTACAACACCAGGTTAAAGTCCAACATGTTTGTTTCGATGTCACTAGCTTTCGGAGCGCTGCTCCTTCCTCAGGTGAATGAAGAGGTCTCATTCCCGGTCTCATTCCCTCTCATTCCGGAGGACCCCTCCGGAAGGCAGCTGCCTTAGACTCGACATGTATGCTCAAGCCGTCAGGAGTCGCGTCAATGCCAGATTCATCAGTCGCATTCACAAGACAGCCCCGAACGTCACCCAAGCACAAAGCAATGCCATCCGCGCTCTCAAGACCAACCACAGCATCGTCATCAAACCAGCAGACAAAGGGGTGGGCACTGTCGTACTGAACAGAACGGACTACTGCAAAGAAGTATACCGACAACTGAACAACCAAGAACACTACAGAGAGTTACCCGCAGATCCGACCAAGGAACACATCCGCCAACTTAACAGACTGATCAAGACCTTGGATCCAGATCTTCAGAGCACCCTACGTGCTCTCATCCCACGTACTCCCCGCATTGGAGATCTCTACTGCCTCCCGAAAATACATAAGGCCAGCACACCAGGCCGCCCTATCGTTTCAGGCAGTGGGACCCTGTGTGAGAACCTCTCTGGCTACATCGAGGGCATCTTGAAACCCATCGTACAAGGTACACCCAGCTTCTGTCGCGACACGACGGACTTCCTACAGAAACTCAGCACCCATGGACCAGTTGAACCAGGAACATTCCTCATCATAATGGACGTCTCGGCACTCTACACCAGCATCCCCCATGACGACGGCATTGCTGCAACAGCCTCAGTACTCAACACCGACAACTGCCAATCTCCAGACGCAATTCTGCAACTCATCCGCTTCATTCTGGATCACAACGTCTTCACCTTCGACAACAAGTTCTTCATTCAGACACACGGAACAGCCATGGGGACCAAATTCGCACCCCAATACGCCAACATATTCATGCACAAGTTTGAACAGGACCTACTCACCGCACAGGACCTTCAACCGATGTTATACACCAGATACATCGATGACATTTTTTTCCTTTGGACCCACGGCGAAGAATCACTGAAACGACTACACAATGACATTAATAAGTTCCATCCAACCATCAGACTCACCATGGACTACTCTCCAAAATCAGTTGCATTCTTGGACACACTCGTCTCCATCAAGGACGGTCACCTCAGCACTTCGCTTTACCGCAAACCCACAGATAACCTCATGATGCTCCACTTCTCCAGCTTCCACCCTAAACACATTAAAGAAGCCACCCACTATGGACAAGCGCTCCGTATACACAGGATCTGCTCAGACGAGGAGGAGTGTAACAGACATCTACAGACGTTGAAATATGCCCTCGTACGAATGGGATATGGCACTCGACTCGTCGATCGACAGTTCCAACGCGCCACAGTGAAAAACCGTACCGACCTCCTCAGAAGAGAAACATGGGACACAACCGACAGAATACCCTTCGTCGTCCAGTCCTTCCCCGGAGCGGAGAAACTACGTCATCTTCTTCACAGCCTTCAACACGTCATTGATGACGATGAACATCTTGCCAAGGTCATCCCCACACCCCCACTACTTACCTTCAAACAACCGCGCAACCTCAATCGAACCATTGTTTGCAGCAAACTACCCAGTCTTCAGAACAGTGACCACGACACCACACAACCCTGTCAGGGCAATCTCTGCAAGACGTGCCAGATCATCGACATGGATACCACTATTACACGTGAGAACAGCACCCACCAGGTACGCGGTACATACTCGTGCGACTCGGCCAACGTTGTCTACCTCATACGCTGCAGGAAAGGATGTCCCGAAGCTTGGTACATTGGCCAGACCATGCAGACGCTGCGACAACGAATGAACGGACATCGCGCAACAATCACCAGGCAGGAATGTTCCCTTCCAGTCGGGGAACACTTCAGCAGTCAAGGGCATTCAGCCTCTGATCTCCGGGTAAGCGTTCTCCAAGGCGGCCTTCAGGACCCGCGACAACGCAGAATCGCCGAGCAGAAACTTATAACCAAGTTCCGCACACATGAGTGCGGCCTCAACCGGGACCTGGGATTCGTGTCGCATTACAGTCATCCCCCACCGTCTGGCCTGCAAAATCCTACCAACTGTCCTGGCTTGGTACAATTCACACCTATTTAACCTGGGGTTACCCCATCTCTGGATCTGTAAAGATTTAATCACCTGCTAATGCTCGCATTCCTAGCATTGATTGGCATCTTTGAATTTGTCTATATATGTGTTTCTGGAACAGACCTCTTCATTCACCTGAGGAAGGAGCAGCGCTCCGAAAGCTAGTGACATCGAAACAAACCTGTTGGACTTTAACCTGCTGTTGTAAGACTTCGAACTATTATATCATTGTTTAAAGTGGTCCCTGTGTAGAATATCGTTATTTACAGTGGTCCCTGGGTAGAATATCATTATTTACAGTGGTCCCTGGGTAGTGTATCATTATTTACAGAGGTCCCTGGGTGGAATATCATTATTTACAGTGGTCTCTGGGTAATATATCATTCTTTACATTGGTCCCTGGGTAATGTCTCAATATTTACAGTGGTCCCTGGGTAGAATATCATTATTTACACTGGCTCCTGTGATATTAATTATTATTTACTGTGGTTATTGGAGAGCATATCAATATTTACAGTGGACCACGGGTAGAATATCATTATTTATAATGTACCCTGGTAGTACATCATTATTTACAGTGGTTCCTGGGTAGAATATCATTCTTTACAGTGGTCCCTGGGTCGATATCATTATCTACACTGGTCCCTGAGCAGTTTGTTATAACTTACAGTGGTCCTTGGGTAGTATATGAATATTTACAGTGGTCCCTGGGGTGTATATGATTATTTACAGTGGACCGTGGAAAGTATATCATTATTTACAGTGGCCACTGGGTAGTATACCATTATCTACAGTAGTCCCAGGATAGTAAATCACTATTTACTGTGGTACTTGGATAGTATATCAATATTTAGTAGACCCTGGGTAGAATATCATTATTTACACTGGCTCCTGGGTTATTAATTATTATTTACTGTGGTACTTGGATAGTATATCAATATTTACAGTGGACCCTGGGTAGAATATCAGTATCTACAATGGTCCCTGGGTAGTACATCATTATTTACCGTGATCCCTGGGTAGTACATCATTATTTACCGTGATCCCTGGGTAGAACATCATTACTTACCGTGATCCCTGGGTAGTACATCATTATTTACAGTGATCCCTGGGGAGTAAATCGTTATGAACAGTTGCCCCTTTGTATTATATCCTTATTTACACTGGTCGATGTGTAGTATACTATTATTTACATTGGCTGTGGGTCGTTATCATCATTTACAGTGGTCACTGGATAGTATTTCATTATTTACAGTGGCGCCAGGGCAGTATATCGTTATTTTCAGTGGACCGTGGGCAGTATATCTTTATTTACAGTGTTCCCTGGGGAGTATCTCATTACTTACAGTGGACCCTGGGTATCATATCCAATAGACAGTCGTCCCTGCGTTGTATATCATTATTTACAGAGGGCCCCTGGTAGTATTTCATTATGTACAGTGGTCCCTGAGCAGTATATCATTATTTACAGTTGTCCCTGGGTAAGATATCATTATTTACAGTGGTCCCTGGGTAGTATATCATTTTCTACAGTGGTCCCTGCGTAATATATCGTTATTTACAGTGGTCCCAGCGTCGTATATCATGGTTTACAGTGGTCCCTGGACAGTATGTCATCAATTATAGTGTGCACTGTGCAGTACATCTTTATTCACAGTGGTCCATGGGCAGTATATCATTATTTACAGTGGTCCCTGGGCAATATATCATTAAGCACAGTGGTCCCTGGGCAGTATACCATTACTTACAGTGGTCCCTGGGTAGTATATCATTATTGACAGTGGTCCCAGGGCAATATATCATTAATCACAGAGGGCTCTGGGTAGTATATCATCATTGACCGCGGTTCCTGGGAAGTATATCATTATTTACACTGGTCCCTGGGTAGTATGTCATTATTTACACAGGTCACTGGGTAGTATATCATCCTTTACAGTGGTCCCAGTGTAGTGTAGTATTATCTCCAGTGGTCCCAGAGTGGCACATCATGATTTACAGTGGTCCCTGGACATTATGTCATCATTTATAGTGTGCCCTGTGTAGTACCTCTTAATTTACAGTGGATTCTGGATAGTATATCATTATTGACAGTAGTCCCTGGGTGGTATATCATTATTTACAGTGGTCTCTGGGAAATATATCATTATTTACAGTGGTCCCTGGACATTATGTCATCATTTATAGTGTGCCCTGTGTAGTACCTCTTAATTTACAGTGGATTCTGCATAGTATATCATTATTGACAGTAGTACTGGGTGGTATATCATTATTTACAGTGGTCTCTGGGAAATATATCATTATTTACAGTGGTCCTTGGATAGTATATCATTATTTACAGTGTTCCAAGGGTAGTATATCATTATTTACAGTGGTCCTGTGTAGTATGTCATTATTTACCGTGGTCACTGGGTAGTATCCCATTATTTACAATGGTTCCAGGGTAGTATATGATTATTTACAGTGGTCCCTGGGTAGTATGTCATTATTTACCGTGGTCACTGGGTAGTATCCCATTATTTACAAAGGTTCCAGGGTGGCATACCATTATTGACAGTGGTCCCTGGGTAGTATGTCATTGTTTACATTGGCCTTGGGTCGGTAACATCATTTACAGTGATCGCTGGATAGTATTTCATTAGTGACAGTGGTCCCTCGGCAATATATCATTATTTACAGTGGTCTCTTGACAGTGGATGATTATTTAAAGTGGTCCCTGTGTAGATAATCATTATTTACAGTGGTCCCTGGGTAGAATGTCATTATTTTCAGTGGTCCCTGGGTAGTATCTCATTATTTACAGTGTTCCCTGGGTAGTATAGCATTATTTACAGTGGTCCCTGGGTATTATCTAATAATTTACTGTGGTCCATGGGTAGTATCTCATTATTTACTGTGGTGCCTGAGTAGAATATCATTATTTACAGTGGTCCCTGGGTCGAATATCATTAACTACACTGGTCCCTGGGCCGTTTGTTATTACTTACAGTGGTCCTTGGGTAGTACATGAATAATTACAGTGGTCCCTCGGGTGTATATCATTATTTACATTGAACCGTGGAAAGTATATCATTATTTACGGTGGTCCCTGGGCAGTATACCATTATATGCAGTAGTCCCTGGGCAGTATATCATTATTTACAGTGGTCCCTGTGTAGTATATCATTTTTGCAATGGACCCTGGGCAGTATATCTTTATTTACAGTGGTCCCTGGGGAGTATATCATTATTTACAGTGGTCCCTGGGCAGTATATCATTATTTACAGTGGGCCATGGGCAGTATATCATTATTTACAGTGGGCCCTAGGTTGTATACCATTATTTACAGTGGTCCCTGGGTAGTATATCATCATTTACAGTGGACCCTGGGCAGTAAGTCTTTATTTACAGTGGTCCCTGGGCAGTATATCTTTATTTACAGTGGTCCCTGGGCAGTAAGTCTTTATTTACAGTGGTCCCTGGGCAGTATATCTTTATTTACAGTGGTCCCTGGGTAGTATATCATCATTTACAGTGGACCCTGGGCAGTAAGTCTTTATTTACAGTGGCCCCTGGGCACTTTATCATTATTTTCAGTGGTTCCTTGGTAGAATATCATTTGTTACAGCGTTCCATGGGCACTTCACCATTATTAATAGTTGTCCATCGGTAGTATATTATTTTCTGCAGTGGTCCCTGGGTAGTAAATCATTATTTACTGTATTCCCTGGTAGAATATCAGCATTTACAGTGGTCCCCGGTCAGAATGTCATTATTTACAGTTGTGCCTGGGTAGTACATTATTATTTGCATTTGGCCCTGGGTAGAACATCATTATTTACAGTGGTCCCTGGCCAGTATTTCATTATTTTCAGTGCTCCCTGTGCAGTATATCATTATTTACACTGGTCCCGGTGTAGAATATCATTATTTACAGTTGTCCCTGAGTAAAATATCATTATTTAAATTGGTCCCTGTGCTGTATATCATTATTTTCAGTGTTCCCTGCATAGTTTAACATTATTTACAGTGGTTTCTGGGCAACGTATCATTATTTACAGTGGTCCCAGGGTAGTATATAATTTTTTTACAGTGCGCCTGTGCAGTATATCACTGTTTGCAGTCGGCCCTGGGCAGCATATCATTATCTACAGTGGTCCCTGGGTAGCATATAATTATTTACAGTGGTCACTGGGTAGTAAATAATTATTTACAGTGGTCCCTGTGTAGTATGTCTTTATTTACAATGGTCCCTGGGAGTGTACCTCTATTTACAGTGGTTCCTGGTAGTATATCATTCTTTGCAGTGATCACTGGGTAGTAAGTAATTATTTAAAGTGGCCCCTGGGTAGTAGATCATTATTTACAGTGGTCCCTGGGTAGTATATCATTATTTACAGTGGTCCCTGTGTAGTATGTCTTTATTTACAGTAGTCGCTGATAGTATATCATTATTTACAGTGGTCCCTGGGTAATATATCATTATTTGCAGTTGTCTCTGATTAGAATATCATTATTTACAGTGGTCACTGGCTGGTATATAATTATTTACAGCGGTCCCTGGGCAGTATATCATTTTTACAGTGGTACCTGGGCTGTATGTCATAATTTACAATGATCCCTGATCAGGATATCATTGTTTCAGTGGTCCCTGGGTAATATATCATTATTTACACTTGTCTCTGGTTAGAATATCATTATTTACAGTGATGTGGAGATGCCGGCGTTGGACTGGGGTGAGCACAGTACGAAGTCTTACAACACCAGGTTAAAGTCCAACAGGTTTGTTTCGATGTCACTAGCTTTCGGAGCGCTGCTCCTTCCCCAGGTGAATGATGAGGTCTGTTCCAGATACACATATATAGACAAATGCAAAGATGCCAAACAATGCTAGGAATGCGAGCATTAGCAGGTGATTAACCCTTTAGAGATCCAGAGATGGGGTAACCCCAGGTTAAAGAGGTGTGAATTGTACCAAGCCAGGACAGTTGGTAGGATTTTGCAGGCCAGATGGTGGGGGATGACTGTTATGCAACATGAATCCCAGGTCCCGGTTGAGGCCGCACTCATGTGTGCAGAACTTCTTGACAGCCATTGATGACGATGAAGATCTTGCCAAGGTCATCCCCACACCCCCACTACTTGCCTTCAAACAACCGCACAACCTCAAACGAACCATTGTTTGCAGAAAACTACCCAGTCTTCAGAACAGTGACCACGACACCACACAACCCTGTCATGGTAATCTCTGCAAGACGTGCCAGATCATTGACATGGATACCACTATTACACGTGAGAACACCACCCACCAGGTACGCAGTACATACTCGTGCGACTCGGCCAACGTTGTCTACCTCATACGCTGCAGGAAAGGATGTCCCGAAGCGTGGTACATTGGCGAGAACATGCAGACGCTGCGACAACGAATGAACGGACATCGCGCAACAATCACCAGGCAGGAATGTTCCCTTCCAGTCGGGGAACACTTCAGCAGTCAAGGGCATTCAGCCTCTGATCTCCGGGTAAGCATTCTCCAAGGCGGCCTTCAGGACCCGCGACAACGCAGAATCGCCGAGCAGAAACTTATAGCCAAGTTCCGCGCACATGAGTGCGGCCTCAACCGTGACCTGGGATTCATGTCACATTACATTCATCCCCCACCATCTGGCCTGCAAAATCCTACCAACTGTCCTGGCTTGGTACAATTCACACCTCTTTAACCTGGGGTTACCCCATCTCTGGATCTGTAAAGATTTAATCACCTGCTAATGCTCGCATTCCTAGCATTGTTTCGCATCTTTGAATTTGTCTCTATATGTGTTTCTGGAACAGACCTCTGCATTCACCTGAGGATGGAGCAGCGCTCCGAAAGCTAGTGACATCGAAACAAACCTGTTGGACTTTAACCTGGTGTTGTAAGACTTCGTATTATTTACAGTGGTCACTGTGCAGTATATCATTATTTACAACAGTCCCTGGGTAGTATGACTTTATTTACAGTGGTCCCTCGGCAGTATAGCTTTATTTACAGTGATCCCTGGAAGTACATCATTATTTACTGTGGTCTCTGATTAGAATATCATTATTTACAGTGGGCACTGTGCAGTGTCTTATTTAAAGTGGTTCCCGCGTTGTTTATCATTATTTACAAAGCTCTCTGGGTGGTATATCTTTATTTACAGTGGTTCCTGGGTAGTTTATCTTTATTTACAATGGTCCCTGGGTGGTTTATCTCTATTTACAGTGGTCCCTGGGTGGTTTATCTTTATTTACAGTGGTCCCTGTGTGGTTTATCTTTATTTACAGTGGTCTCCGGGTGGTTTATCTTTATTTACAGTGGTCCCTGTGTGGTTTATCTTTATTTACAGTGGTCTCTGGGTGGTTTATCTTTATTTACAGTGGTCCCTGTGTGGTTTATCTTTATTTACAGTGGTCCCTGGGTAGTTTATCTTTATTTACAGTGGTCGCTGGGTGGTTTATCTTTATTTACAGTGGTCCCTGTGTGGTTTATCTTTATTTACAGTGGTCTCCGGGTGGTTTATCTTTATTTACAGTGGTCCCTGTGTGGTTTATCTTTATTTACAGTGGTTCCTGGGTAGTTTATCTTTATTTACAATGGTCCCTGGGTGGTTTATCTTTATTTACAGTGGTCCCTGGGTGGTTTATCTTTATTTACAGTGGTCCCTGTGTGGTTTATCTTTATTTACAGTGGTCTCCGGGTGGTTTATCTTTATTTACAGTGGTCCCTGTGTGGTTTATCTTTAGTTACAGTGGTCTCTGGGTGGTTTATCTTTATTTACAGTGGTCCCTGTGTGGTTTATCTTTATTTACAGTGGTCCCTGGGTAGTTTATCTTTATTTACAGTGGTCCCCGGGTGGTTTATCTTTATTTGCAGTGGTCCCTGGGTGGTTTATCTTTATTTACAGTGGTCCCCGGGTGGTTTATCTTTATTTGCAGTGGTCCCTGGGTGGTTTATCTTTATTTACAGTGGTCTCTGGGTGGTTTATCTTTATTTACAGTGGTCCCTGGGAAGTATATCATTATACTGTATCATTTAGTGGGCAGCACGGTATATTATTATATCATTTAGCACCACTATATCATTTAGTGTGCAGCACGGTAGCATAGTGGATAGCACAATTGTTTCACAGCTCCAGGGTCCCAGGTTCGATTCCCGGATGTGCGGAGTCTGCACATCCTCCCCGTGTGTGCGTTGGTTTCCTCCGGGTGCTCCGGTTTCCTCCCACAGTCCAAAGATGTGCAGTTTAGGTGAATTGGCCATCATAAATTGCCTTAGTGTCCAAAATTTGCCCTTAGTGTTGGGTGGGGTTACTCGCTTATGGGGATAGGGTGGAGATGTGGACTCGGATAGGATGCTCTTTTCAAGAGCCGGGCAGACTCGATGGGCCGAATGGCCTCCTTCTGCACTGTTAGTTCTATGATCTATGATTTACTGTGGTCCCTGGGTAGAGTATCATGATTTCCAGTGTTCACTCGGTGGTATATCATTATCTACAGTCGTCCCCCGGCAGTATATCTTTATTTACAGTTGTGCCTAGGTACTATGTCATTATTTACAGTGGTCCCTGCGTAGAATGTCATTATCTACAGTTGTCCCTGGATAGCATATCTTAATTTGCCGTGGTCCATGCGTAGTACATAATTATTTACGGTGCTCCATGGGTAGTATCTCATTATTTACAGTGGTCCCTGGGTAGTATGTCATTCTTTACAGTGGTCCCTGGGTAGTATATCATTACTTACTGTGGTCCCTGGGTAGTATATCATTATTTACAGTCGTCCCTGGGCAGTATATCTTTATTTACAGTGACCCCTGTGTAGTAAATCAGTATTTACAGTGACCCCTGTGTAGTACATCATTATTTACAGTTGTCCCTCAGTATTATATCACTATTTACAGTTGTCCCTGTGTAGAATATCTTTATTTACAGTGGTCCCTGGTAGTATATCATTCTTTACAGTGGTCCCTGGTAGTATATCATTCTTTACAGTGGTCCCTGGGTAGTATATCTTTATTTACAGTGACCCCTGTGTAGTAAATCAGTATTTACAGTGACCCCTGTGTAGTACATCATTATTTACAGTGGTCCCTGCGTAGAATGTCATTATCTACAGTTGTCCCTGGATAGTATATCTTAATTTGCCGTGGTCCATGCGTAGTACATAATTATTTACGCTGCTCCATGGGTAGTATCTCATTATTTACAGTGGTCCCTGGGTAGTATGTCATTCTTTACAGTGGTCCCTGGGTAGTATATCATTACTTACTGTGGTCCCTGGGTAGTATATCATTATTTACAGTCGTCCCTGGGCAGTATATCATTATTTACAGTGACCCCTGTGTAGTAAATCAGTATTTACAGTGACCCCTGTGTAGTACATCATTATTTACAGTTGTCCCTGGGTAGTATATCATTAGTTACAGTGGCCCCTGGGTAGAATATCAGCATTTACAGTGACCCCTGTGTAGTACATCATTATTTACAGTGACCCCTGTGTAGTACATCATTATTTACAGTGGCCCCTGGGTAGAATATCATTATTTACAGTTGTCCCTCAGTATTATATCACTATTTACAGTTGTCCCTGTGTAGAATATCTTTATTTACAGTGGTCCCTGGTAGTATATCATTCTTTACAGTGGTCCCTGGTAGTATATCATTCTTTACAGTGGTCCCTGGGTAGTACATCATTATTTACTGTGGTCCCTGGGTAGTATGCCATTATTTACAGTGGCTGTGTGCAGTATATCATTATCTGCAGTGGTCCCTGGGTAGTATATCATTATTTACAATGATCACTGGATAGTATATCATTATATGCAGCGGTCCCTGGGTAGTATATCATTATTTACAGTGGTCCTTGTATAGAAAGTCTTTAATTACAGTGGTTCCTGGGCGTGATACCTTTATTTACAGTGGCCACTGTGTAGTATATCATTATTTACAATAGTCCCTGGGTGGTATAATTTTATTTACAGTGGTCCCTGTGCAGTATATCTTATTTACAGTGGTTCCTGGGTAGGTTATTATTATTTACAATGGTCCCTGGGTGGTTTATCTTTATTTACAGTGGTCCCTGGGTGGTGTACCTTTATTTACAGTGGTCACTGGCTGGTATATCATTATTGACAGTGGTCCCTGTTTAGAATATCTGTATTTACAGATGATGTGGAGATGCCGGCGTTGGACTGGGGTGAGCGCAGAAAGAAGTCTTACAACACCAGGTTAAAGTCCAACAGGTTTGTTTCGATGTCACGAGCTTTCGAAGCGCTGCTCCTTCCTCAGGTGAATGAAGAGGTCTGTTCCAGAAACACATATATAGACAGATTCAAAGATGCCAGCCAATGCTTGGAATGCGAGCATTAGCAGGTGATTAAATCTTTACAGATCCAGAGATGGGGTAACCCCAGGTTAAAGAGGTGTGAATTGTACCAAGCCAGGACAGTTGGTACGATTTCGCAGGCCAGATGGTGGGGGATGAATGTAATGCGACATGAATCCCAGGTCCCGGTTGAGGCCGCACTCATGTGTGCGGAACTTGGCTATAAGTTTCTGCTCGGCGATTCTGCGTTGTTGCGCGTCCTGAAGGCCGCCTTGGAGAACGCTTACCCGGAGATCAGAGGCTGAATGCCCTTGACGGCTGAAGTGTTCCCCGACTGGAAGGGAACATTCCTGCCTGGTGATTGTCGCGCGATGTCCGTTCATTCGTTGTTGCAGCGTCTGCATGGTCTCGCCAATGTACCACACTCCCGCAGCAGCCGCAGCCCCGCTCCCCCTCCCCCAGCAGCCGCGGCCCCCCTCACCCTCACCCCCTCACCCCCTCCCCAAGCAGCCGCAGTCACCCTCCCCCTCCCCCAGCAGCCGCGCCCCCCCTCAACCCTCACCCCCTCCCCCAGCAGCCCCGCTGCCCCTCCCCCAGCAGCCGCGGCCCCCCTCACCCTCACCCCCTCACCCCCTCCCCAAGCAGCCGCGGTCACCCTCCCCCTCCCCCAGCAGCCGCGCCCCCCTCCCCACTCCCCCAGCAGCCGCAGTCCCCCTCCACCTCCCCAGCAACTGTGGTCCCCCTCCCCAGCAGCCGCGATCCCTGCCCATTCCCCAGCAGCCGCGATCCCCCTCCCCCAGCAGCCGCCGTCCCATCCCTACCCCAGCAGCCACGATCACTCCCCCAGCAGCCGCGGTCGCCCTCCCCTCCCCCAGCAGCCGCGATCCCTCCCCATTCCCCAGCAGCCGCGATCCCCCTCCCCCAGCAGCCGCCGTCCCCCCCTACCCCAGCAGCCACGATCACTCCCCCAGCAGCCGCTGTCCCCCTCCCCCCCAGCAGCCGCGTTCCCCCTCCCCTTCCCCAGCAGCCACGATCCCTCCCCCTTCCCCCAGCAGCCGCGGTCCCCCCCCCAGCAGCCACGGTCCCCCTCCCCCAGCAGCCGCGGTCCCCCTCCCCCAGCAGCCGCGGTACCCCTCCCCCAGCAGCCACGGTCCCCCTCACACCCCCAGCAGACGCGGTCCCCCTACCCCTCCCCCAGCAGCCGCGGTCTCCCTCCCCCTCCCCCAGCAGCCGTGGTCGCCCTCCCCCACCAGCCGCGGTCACCCTCCCCCTCCCCCAGCAGCCGCGGTCCCCCTCCCCAGCAGCCGCCGTCCCCCCCTCCCCCAGCAGCCACGATCCCTGCCCCCCCCCCAGCAGCCGCGGTCGCCCTCCCCTCCCCCAGCAGCCACGATCCCTCCACCCTCCCCCAGCAGCCGCTGTCCCCCTCCCCCCCAGCAGCCGCGTTCCCCCTCCCCTCCCCCAGCAGCCGCGGTTCCCCCTTCCCTCCCCCAGCAGCCGCGATCCCTCCCCTCTCCCCAGCAGCCGCGATCCCTCCCCCCTCCCCCAGCAGCCGCGGTCCCCCTCCTAACCCCCAGCAGCCGCGGTCCCCCTCCCCCAGCAGCCGCGGTCCCCCTCCCCTCCCCCAGCAGCGCAGTCCCCCTCCCGCTCCCCCAGCAGCCGCGGTCCCCCTCACCCAGCACCCGCAGTCCCCCTCCCTCTCCTCCAGCAACCGCGGTCCCCCTCCCCAGCAGACGCGGCCCCCCTCCCCCTCTCCCCCAGCAGCCACGGTGCCCTCTTCCTCCCCCAGCAGCCACGGTCCCCCTCCCCCTCCCCAGCAGCCGCGGTCCTCCTCCCCCTCCCCCAGCAGCCGCGGTCCCCCTCCCCCTCCCCCAGCAGCCGCGGTCCCCCTCCCCCTACCCCAGCAGCCGCGGTCCCCCTCCCGCAGCAGCCGCGGTCCCCCTCCCCAGCAGCCACGGTCCCCCTCCCCAGCAGCCGCGGTCGCCCTCCCCTCCCCAGCAGCCACGATCCCTCCACCCTCCCCCAGCAGCCGCTGTCCCCCTCCCCCCCAGCAGCCGCGTTCCCCCTCCCCTTCCCCAGCAGCCACGATCCCTCCTCCCGCCCCCAGCAGCCGCGGTTCCCCCTCCCCTCCCCCAGCAGCCGCGATCCCTCCCCCTCCCCCAGCAGCCGCGATCCCTCCCCCTCCCCCAGCAGACGCGGTCCCACTCCCCCTCCCCCAGCAGCCGCGGTCCCTCTCCTTACCCCCAGCAGCCGCGGTCCCCCTCCCCTCCCCCAGCAGCCGCGGTCCCCCTCCTCTCCCCCAGCAGCGCAGTCCCATTCCCCCTCCCCCTGCAGACGCGGTCCCCCTCACCCAGCACCCGTAGTCCCCCTCCCTCTCCCCCAGCAACAGCGTCCCCCTCCCCAGCAGCCGCGGTCCCCCTCCCCCTCTCCCCCAGCAGCCACGGTCCCCTCTTCCTCCCCCAGCAGCCACGGTCCCCCTCCCCCAGCAGCCGCGGTCCCCCTCCCCAGCAGCCGCGGTCCTCCTCCCCCAGCAGCCGCGGTCCCCCTCCCCCAGCAGCCGCGGTCCTCCTCCCCCAGCAGCCGCAGTCCCCCTCCCCCAGCAGCCGCGGTCGCCCTCCCCCAGCAGCCGCGGTCCTCCTCCCCCAGCAGCCGCAGTCCCCCTCCCCCAGCAGCCGCGGTCGCCCTCCCCCAGCAGCCGCGGTCCCCCTCCCCCAGCAGCCGCGGTCCCCCTCCCCCAGCAGCCGCGGTCCCCCTCCCCCAGCAGCCGCGGCCCCCTCCCCCAGCAGCATTGTCTCGGGTCGGACAGTTTGATGGTGCTGTTTATTTGATGTCTATATAATGTTTATTTGGATCTGTTTTCCCTGAGATTGCCTGTCCTGCCCGCTCTTCCCGCGGGCAGGGTGAGGCAGCGCCCGCCGCTGGCATCGGCCTGGAGCTGGGACACAACAAACAAAACAGACCAGAAGTAACTGATGGACAAAACAAAATGTGGGGAGTGCCCCAAACGGCGGGTGGAGCACAGCCCCAACAGAACAGGAAAAGAGACCAAACCTCACCCAATACCCGCCCAATGAAAGTGTGAGAATGGGGGTCGGTCCGGCAGCCCACCCCCTGCGGGGCCCAGCCAGCCCGGAAAGCTTCGAGTGTGCCCGTGGGCAGCGCCTGCCCCCGCTCCAGGGACCCCCGGCCGCCACCCAGCCCTTCCCACGGCACCCACAGCCCTCCGCCACCCAGCCCTTCCCACGGCACCCACAGCCCGGCCCTCCGCCACCCAGCCCTGCCCACGGCACCCACAGCCCTCCGCCACCCAGCCCTTCCCCCGGCACCCACAGCCCTCCGCCACCCAGCCCTTCCCACGGCACCCACAGCCCGGCCCTCCGCCACCCAGTCCTGCCCACGGCACCCACAGCCCGGCCCTCCGCCACCCAGCCCTGCCCACGGCACCCACCGCCCTCCGCTCCGCCACCCAGCCCTTCGCACGGCATCCACAGCCCTCCGCCACCCAGCCCTTCCCACGGCACCCACAGCCCTCCAGCACCCAGCACTTCCCACGGCACCCACAGCCCTCCGCCACCCAGCCCTTCCCACGGCACCCACAGCCCTCCGCCACCCAGCACTTCCCACGGCACCCACAGCCCTCCGCCACCCAGCCCTTCCCACGGCACCCACAGCCCTCCGCCACCCAGCACTTCCCACGGCACCCACAGCCCTCCGCCACCCAGCCCTTCCCACGGCAGCCACAGCCCTCCGCTACCCAGCCCTGCCCACGGCACCCACAGCCCTCCGCCACCCAGCCCTTCGCACGGCACCCACAGCCCGGCCCTCCGCCACCCAGCCCTTCCCAAGGCACCCACAGCCCGGCCCTCCGCCACCCAGCCCTTCCCACGGCACCCACAGCCCGGCCCTCCGCCACCCAGCCCTGCCCACGGCACCCACAGCCCAGGCCCTCCGCCACCCAGCCCTTCCCACGGCACCCACAGCCCTCCGCCACCCAGCCCCTCCCACGGCACCCACAGCCCTCCGCACCCAGCCCTGCCCACGGCACCCACAGCCCGGCCCTCCGCCACCCAGCCCTTCCCACGACACCCACAGCCCGGCCCTCCGCCACCCAGCCCTTCCCACGGCACCCACAGCCCTCCGCCACCCAGCCCTTCCCACGGCACCCACAGCCCTCCGCCACCCAGCCCTTCCCACGACACCCACAGCCCTCCGCCACCCAGCCCTTCCCACGGCACCCACAGCCCTCCGCCACCCAGCCCTTCCCACGGCACCCACAGCCCGGCCCTCCGCCACCCAGCCCTTCCCACGGCACCCACAGCCCGGCCCTCCGCCACCCAGCCCTTCCCACGGCACCCGCAGCCCGGCCCTCCGCCACCCAGCCCTGCCCCCGGCACCCACAGCCCTCCGCCACCCAGCCCTGCCCACGGCACCCACAGCCCTCCGCACCCAGCCCTGCCCACGGCACCCACAGCCCGGCCCTCCGCCACCCAGCCCTTCCCACGGCACCCACAGCCCTCCGCACCCAGCCCTGCCCACGGCACCCACAGCCCGGCCCTCCGCCACCCAGCCCTTCCCACGGACCCACAGCCCGGCCCTCCGCCACCCAGCCCTTCCCATGGCACCCACAGCCCAGCCCTCCGCCACCCAGCCCTTCCCACGGCACCCAGAGCCCCGCCACCCAGCCCTTACCACGGCACCCACAGCCCTCCGCCACCCAGCCCTTCCCACGGCACCCACAGCCCTCCGCCACCCAGCCCTTCCCACGGCACCCACAGCCCTCCGCCACCCAGCCCTTCCCACGGCACCCAAAGACCTCCGCCACCCAGCCCTTCCCCCGGCACCCACAGCCCTCCGCCACCCAGCCCTTCCCCCGGCACCCACAGCCCTCCGCCACCCAGCCCTTCCCACGGCACCCAAAGACCTCCGCCACCCAGCCCTTCCCCCGGCACCCACAGCCCTCCGCCACCCAGCCCTTACCACGGCACCCACACCCCTCCGCCACCCAGCCCTTCCCACGGCACCCACAGCCCTCCGCCACCCAGCCCTTCCCACGGCACCCACAGCCCTCCGCCACCCAGCCCTTCCCACGGCACCCAAAGACCTCCGCCACCCAGCCCTTCCCCCGGCACCCACAGCCAGGCCCTCCGCCACCCAGTCCTGCCCACGGCACCCACAGCCCTCCGCCACGCAGCCCTTCGCACGGCACCCACAGCCCGGCCCTCCGCCACCCAGCCCTTCCCACGGCACCCACAACCCGGCCCCACCCAGCCCTTCCCACGGCACCCACAGCCCGGCCCTCCGCCACCCAGCCCTTCCCACGGCACCCACAGCCCTCCGCCACCCAACCCTTCCCACGGCACCCACAGCCCTCCGCCACCCAGCCCTTCGCACGGCACCCACAGCCCGGCCCTCCGCCACCCAGCCCTTCCCACGACACCCACAGCCCGGCCCTCCGCCACCCAGCCCTTCCCACGACACCCACAGCCCGGCCCTCCGCCACCCTGCCCTTCCCACGGCACCCACTGCCCTCCGCACCCAGTCCTGCCCACGGCACCCACAGCCCTCCGCCACCCAGCCCTTCCCACGGCACCCACAGCCCTCCGCACCCAGCCCTTCCCACGGCACCCACAGCCCTCCGCCACCCAGCCCTTCCCACGGCACCCACAGCCCTCCGCCACCCAGCCCTTCCCACGGCACCCACAGCCCGGCCCTCCGCCACCCATCCCTTCCCATGGCACCCACAGCCATCCCCACCCAGCCCTGCCCACGGCACCCACAGCCCAGCCCTCCGCCACCCAGCCCTTCCCACGGCACCCACAGCCCTCCGCCACCCAGCCCTTCCCACGGCACCCACAGCCCGGCCCTCCGCCACCCAGCCCTTCCCATGGCACCCACAGCCCAGCCCTCCGCCACCCAGCCCTTCCCACGGCACCCACAGCCCTCCGCCACCCAGCCCTTCCCACGGCACCCACAGCCCGGCCCTCCGCCACCCAGCCCTTCCCACGGCACCCACAGCCCTCCGCCACCCAGCCCTTCCCACGGCACCCACAGCCTCCGCCACCCAGCCCTTCCCACGGCACCCACAGCCCGGCCCTCCGCCACCCAGCCCTGCCCACGGCACCCACAGCCCGGCCCTCCGCCACCCAGCCCTTCCCACGGCACCCACAGCCCGGCCTTCCGCCACCCAGCCCTTCGCACGGCACCCACAGCCCGGCCCTCCGCCACCCAGCCCTGTCCACGGCACCCACAGCCCGGCCCTCCGCCACCCAGCCCTTCCCACGGCACCCACCGCCCTCCGCCACCCAGCCCTTCGCACGGCACCCACAGCCCGGCCCTCCGCCACCCAGCCCTTCCCACGACACCCACAGCCCGGCCCTCCGCCACCCAGCCCTTCCCACGACACCCACAGCCCGGCCCTCCGCCACCCTGCCCTTCCCACGGCACCCACTGCCCTCCGCACCCAGTCCTGCCCACGGCACCCACAGCCCTCCGCCACCCAGCCCTTCCCACGGCACCCACAGCCCTCCGCACCCAGCCCTTCCCACGGCACCCACAGCCCTCCGCCACCCAGCCCTTCCCACGGCACCCACAGCCCTCCGCCACCCAGCCCTTCCCACGGCACCCACAGCCCGGCCCTCCGCCACCGAGCCCTTCCCATGGCACCCACAGCCATCCCCACCCAGTCCTGCCCACGGCACCCACAGCCCAGCCCTCCGCCACCCAGCCCTTCCCACGGCACCCACAGCCCTCCGCCACCCAGCCCTTCCCACGGCACCCACAGCCCGGCCCTCCGCCACCCAGCCCTTTCCATGGCACCCACAGCCCAGCCCTCCGCCACCCAGCCCTTCCCACGGCACCCACAGCCCTCCGCCACCCAGCCCTTCCCACGGCACCCACAGCCCGGCCCTCCGCCACCCAGCCCTTCCCACGGCACCCACAGCCCTCCGCCACGCAGCCCTTCCCACGGCACCCACAGCCCTCCGCCACCCAGCCCTTCCCACGGCACCCACAGCCCGGCCCTCCGCCACCCAGCCCTGCCCACGGCACCCACAGCCCGGCCCTCCGCCACCCAGCCCTTCCCACGGCACCCACAGCCCGGCCCTCCGCCACCCAGCCCTTCCCACGGCACCCACAGCCCGGCCCTCCGCCACCCAGCCCTTCCCACGGCACCCACCGCCCTCCGCCACCCAGCCCTTCCCACGGCACCCACAGCCCGGCCCTCCGCCACCCAGCCCTTCCCACGGCACCCACAGCCCTCCGCCACCCAGCCCTGACCACGGCACCCACCGCCCTCCGCTCCGCCAGCCACCCGAGTGGAGATTGGCGGAGGTGCGGATTCCTGAGCAGCGCCTCCCTTACGACAGCCGCCACTCCTGACGGGGGAGAGCTGCGGCGCCTGGAGACCGTGTTCCAGACTTTGAGGAGGTCCTGGTACAAGACGGGCAGCGCCAACAGAGAGTTCCGAAGACCCTGCTGGCCCACAGACAGGAGCCGCACGTCGTAGTTCAGGCCGAGCCCCTGGGGGGAGAAATCCGTCGCCAGGGCCCCACCGTGGAGGAGGCTCAGCGTACAGGTAACGCTGCAGAGTCTGAGGGTGGAAAGTGGCAGTCTGGGTGCGGAGGCACACCAGCGCCTGACCGCCCTCCGCCATCGGGAGACTCCAGACCTCCGCAGCGACCCCGTGCAGTCGATTGTCCCAGAGGAACCGAAGCCGGGCTCTCTGGATGGTGGGACAAAGTCAGTGACCAGCCGGGACCACAGCATGGAGGCGATCAGCTGGTTTATGACGAGAACTCGGCCCCTGTGGGACAGCACTCGGAGCCGTCCTGTCCAGCGTCCCAGGCCAGCGGTGACCTTGGTCTCCAGCTCCTGCCCGTTCGCCGGCCAGGCTCCCTCTGCCGGGCAAAGATGGACTCCCAGGTCGAGGCTGTTGGACCGACTCCAGCTGAAGGGCCCGAGCTCCTCCGGGAGGGGGTCCACCTGCCACGGACCGACCAGGAGTCGGGAACATTTGGCCCAGTTGATCCGTGGGGAGGACGCGGCGGAGTAGACAGCTTGGCTCTCTCGCATCCTCCGGGGGTCCCCGGGGTCAGTGACCATGAGGAACACGGCATCAGCGTCCGCCGAGAGGACCCCCCCCCCGTCCGGCTCCCGCAGAACCAGCCCCGTGAACCCCCTCCGCAGGAGGCACAGGAAAGGCCCCACGCAGAGGGAATCATGTTGGCCGGACAGGGGGCAGCCCTGACGCACTCCTCTCCCAAAGCGAAGGGGCGCCGTCAGGGACCCGTTAACCTTAATCAGACTCTCCGAGGCGGCGGACAGTAACCGGATCCGGGCCACAAAATACCACCCGAACCCGACAGCTCGCAGAGTCCCGAGCAAATCCCCGGGCCCCACCCTGTCGAACGCCTTCTCCTGGTCAAGAGACAGGGAGGCGCTCGACATACCAGTCCGCTGGGTAAAGTGAATAATGTCCCGGGCCAGGTGGATATTGTGTAGATTGTGCGGTCCGGGACTGTGTAGGACTGGTCAGGGTGGATCATGTGGTCCAGCTCGGGGCCAAGGCGTAAACACAGCACCTTGGCAAAGATTTTATAGTCCGTGCTGAGGAGGGAGACTGGTCGCCAGTTCTTAAGTCGGCGGAGATCCCCCTTCTTGGGCAGCAGGGCAACGAGGGCCCTGCGCCACGAAAGGGGCATCTCCCCGGTCGCGATACATTCCCCCAGGACCCCCGCGTAGTCACTCCCCAGGACGTCCCAGCACGCCCTGAAGAACTCCACGGTCAGCCCGTCCAGCCCTGGGGATTTGCCCCGTGAGAGGCTGTCCAGGGCGCCGGTCAGCTCTTGGTGGTTGATGGCATTATCGAGCTTCCCGGCGCCCTCCGGGCCCACCTGCGGCAGGTCCTCCCCCAGAACTCTGCAAGCGTCCTCGCTGGACGGACCCGGAGAGAAGAGGTCGGAGTAAAAATCCCTGATCAGGGTCCTGACCCCCTCCGGATCCGAGACGAGGGGCCGGTCGTCGGCCAACAGCGTAGAAACCTGTCGACGGGCCCCGCGTCCTCTTTCCAGCGAGTAGAAGAAGTGGGAGCCGCGGTCCATGTCCGTTAGGAGACGGATCCGCGACCTCACGTACGCGCCGCGGGACCCGGCCAGTTGCAGGCCCCGCAGTGCGCCCCTCTTCTCCCTGTACACCAGCCCCAGGGCCGGGCCTCATCGGGCTGAGCAAGACGTGACTCCAGATCGAGGAGTTCCTCAGCCAGGTTGGCGATCGTGGAGTTCCACCCCGCTGAAGACCCCTTCGTGTACCCCTGACAGAAGGCACGGTTCTGGGCCTTGCCCACATCCCACCGCAGCCTCAAGGAGGGGAAGCCATCCCGCTTCCTTCTCCAGCCGGCCCAGAAACGGCAGAACGAGTCCAGGAACCGCTCGCCCTCCAGCAGCAGGTTGTTAAAGTGCCAGTACGCGGACCGTGTCTGAGCGCGGGACGGGGCGAGACCCGCCCACACCAGGTGGTGATCCGAGCTCGGCACCTGCTCCATGGAGGCCGTCGGAACGCTGGGCAAGTACGTCTTGGAAATGTAAAGACGGTCGATGCTGGACGCTCTGAACTGGGGCCGCACAGAGGTGCGCACCCGCAATTCAGGATGGAGAGTCCGCCAGACATCCACCAAGTCAAAGGACCTAACCAGGTCCCTCAACTCCACCACCGCCGCCAGGCCGCGCTGGACTCCGATGCGGTCCTTGTCCCGGAGGGTGCAATTGAAATCCCCTCCGAGGACGATGCACTCGCCCACCGGGATGGTGCCGAGAAGAGTGGACACCTTTTGGAAGGAAGCCGCCTGCTGCGGTCCGGCCACGGGAGCGGATACATTTACAGTGAATCACCGCTGCCCCGAAACGGGCCTTTAGGTGCAGCAGACGGCCTGGCACCGGCTCCTGGACCCCCCAAGATCTCCGGCTGAAAATGTG